>NC_059073.1:43128477-44378477 GCF_020497125.1 Mauremys mutica | reverse complement strand
GGGTAGGATCTGTCGGTAAGTGCTTTAACCATGTTAACTTTTATTCTTAATATAACAGGAATCTGAAGTGTGTGAAAAGGAGGTCTCTGTATATATGGTGATAGAACAGAAATCCTCCTGGGAGAATGCCACGAAGCTCTCCTGCCGTTAATCGATAAGCATCAGCAGGAGGTTCCTGGGGAGAGCTGCCTTATTGGGTGCTCCGTGGTAGCACACTTTTCCGCGCGAGGCTTTCACGCGGTATTCAGGGAGCACTGCCTCCCAGAGCACGGCTGCATAGGTCCGTGGTTCGTGCTAGATTTCACGCAGCATGCGCTCTCTATCTCCTTCAGTGCCCGTCCTCACGGTGATCTCGCTCGGAGACTCCTGCATCTAAGTAGGGGAAGAAATGTTACGTTACGCCTGGTCCAAAGTATTTTTAATAAATAAACGGACAGACGGCATAGCACAGACTCAGCACGCAGCTGCGTGACGAGCGTAACGGAAAGCCAAAGAATCAAATGGACGCTCATGGAGGGAGGGGGGAACGAGGACGCAAGGTATCCCACAGTTCCTGCTGTCTCCGAAAAGCATTTGCATTCTTGGCTGATCTCCAAATGCTTCTAGGGTCAAACACAGTGTCCGCGGTGGGTCGGGGCATAGCTCGGCAATTTACGCAGCCCCCCGACCCCCAGAAGTTAAAGGGAAAACAATCCTCTGTTGACTCTTTTACATGTCACCGTATCTGTACTGAATGCTGCAGATAGACGCGATGGTGCAGCACTCAACACCAACATCCTTGCTCCCCCCACGCTATGGATGGCTGATGGTACAATAAGATGGAAATCCATCCTCATCATCAGCCTATTGGCACATGGGGCAGTGCAAAAGGACTGGTAACCATAACGACCGTACCAACTTGCTTGGAACAGGTCGGTCAAGGCCGCCTGTTGCTAATTTTTCATGGTAGATGGTGCAGTATGGCTGGTAACCGTCCTCATCATTGCAACAGGGGGCTGAGCTCCATCAGCCCCCACCCTTCATTGTAAAGAAAAGATTCAATTGCCCCTGGACTAGCAGAGGGATGAGTGGCTCCCTCCTCCACACCCCTTAATGTCATCTCTGGACTATCATTGCAGCTGGAGGCTTCCTTCCACTCATTTCTCACAAACGACTACCTGTGTCTTATTCATGCATTCTATATTACTTCATCACACAAGTGGGGGACAATGGTATTGGAACCCAGGAAGGCTGGGGGAAGAACGGAATGAACAGCTGGGGTTGTTTCAGGAGCACACCCTGTGAATAGCGTTCAGCTCAAAATTTATGCAGGATTGGACAGAGAGCAGCTGTGGTCTCTGGTTGTATGATACAGTGGTTCTCTAGTACACTTGCCCATAATCTAGGCAGGACTGATTCTATTTTTAGATACCCAAAAAGGAGGGATTGACTCGGGGAGTCATTCCCAAATTTTGCTTTTGCGCCCCTGGCTGATCGACCAGGGGCACTTATGACAGCACCAAATGGCGCAGTGCAAAAGGACAGGTAACCATGACCATCTTATTACCGTCTTCTTACCAGTTCATGGTATGGTAGACGGTGCAGTATGCCTGGTAACCATCGCTGCTGTCATGCAAAAGCATAAGCATGCTGCTGTGTAGCGCTGCTGGTCTGCCTCTGTCAGCGGCATCCAGTACACATACGGTGACATATACAAAAGGCAAAATAGGGTCCATTGTTGCCACGCTATGGCGTGTGCCAGGGCATTTCATGGAAAACGTGCTCGAAATGATTGTCTGCCATTGCTTTCCCAGAGGAAGGAATGACTGGCGACATGTACCCAGAATCCACCGCGCAAATGATTTGTGCAACAGCAGGCACAGGGGTCTCAACAAAAAATTCACAGAGACAGCCTAGACTCAGTTAATTGTTCGCAAAAAAGTATCATTGCAAGGAATTAACTAACTGTTTCCCATCTCACAGCTTCCACTGTCTCCAGACCTGCCACAGCATCCACCTCGCAGAGGCTGGCGAAGATTAGGCGGCGAAAGAAAAAGACAAGGGACACGATTTTCGATGAATGTGTGGGCTGCTACCTAGCCGAGGCGGACCAGCAGAGGCAGTGGAGGGAGAAAGTCTCTCTGTACCAGCGCTCACACAGCGAATGGGAGGAGAGGTGGCGTGAGGAACACAAGCAGGCGACTCAAGCAATGCTTGTACTACTGAGGGAGCAAACGGACACGCTCCGGCGACTTGTGTATGTTCTGCAGGACCGCTGCAGGACAGAGCCCCCGGCAGTATCTCTGCAACTGCCCTCCCCCGCCACAAAGTCACATTCCCCCCTCACCTCAAATAACCAGGAGGATGCCCGTCCTGGGCCGTGAATACTGTCACTGCACCCCAGCAGAGTGCTCAAGTAACCAAAAGCTCTCCTACCCTACATTTGCATAAGTCCTTCCCTTCCGGACTCAAACAAGTCCCAATCCCAGTCCCATCCCATAACTGTGTACTTAAGTAATAAAAATACTTTGCTGTTAAGTACTGTTTCCGTCATGTTTCTTCACTGAAGACTGTGTTTGAATGGGGTGCGTGGGGAAGTGCGTTGCTAATTGCATAGGACAGGCACCTTTCGCAGGGTACAGACATGGAGGCCGGATCAGCAGCGGGTAACACACACAGTGCAGTCAGCAGGCACCGTGGTCGGTATGGGAGGTGGTTTCCAGGTTCTGTGTGGGCGGTGGGGATGTGACTTTTTAGCGGGGGAGGGCGGGTACAGATCTTATACAGCGGTCCTTGTCGTGGACCGCTGAGTCACGCAGCAGAGGAATCTGTATCCGTCCTCCTCCGCCACAAGGCCACATAGCCCCCCGCATACAGAATCCCAAAAAGGAGGGATGGCAGGCTCCGTTGAAACAAGCAGTCCGGCAATGCGGACCGCTGTAGGAGCAGGAGCCTGTCATTCCTTGAGTTTAGAGGCGGTCTTTACATCAGCGCACACCCTACCCACCGCAGTCTGCGTTCCAGTTTCGACCCTTTAACGAAAAGTCATGAATAAAGAAACCTCTCCTCAGTAACAGTGTGACATGTATTTTATTTTTACACGTGTCTTGGAAGTGGAGGAAACGGGGAGAACGGGGTATTTAACCGAAGAGGAGAGTCAACAGTAACTGGGTAAAGAAACAGGGGCAGGTTCAGCTTCTCTGTAAAGAAACTGAACAGTCACAGGTCACGCTGCTCGCTGGTATTTAAAGAGTTCCTTGTCGCTGTCCCAGGCGCCTGTATAGGGCTTCATGAGCAAGTGCATTAGCGGGCAGGCTGGGTCACCGAGGATCACTATAGGCAAATGCACATCCACAACAGTTATTTCGTGGTACGGGAAGAAACTACCTTCCAGCAGGCGTCTGAGCAGCCCACAGTTCCTGAGAACACACGCATCAGGAACCTTGCCCGGCCATACGACGTTCATGTTGGTAAAACGTCCCCTATGGTCCCCCAGTGCTTGCAGAACCATTGAAAAGTAGCCCAATTTCTCAGCAGCTGAATGTGGAAGAGGTGGACGATAAAGTGCGAGGAGGAGAAAACGGCGAGGATCGCAGCGGGCTCCATGCTTGCAGTGCTGTGGCGTCCACGCTGTCACTGACCAGAAAAGTGCACGAACAGATTGCCCGCAGGCGCTTTCAGGGAGGGAGGGAGTGAGGGCGTGATTGACGGTTCAATGACGACAGTTACCCAAAACCACCCTCGACACATTTTTTCCCCCAGCAGGCATTGGGGGCTCTACCCAGCATTCCAATGGGCAGCGGGGACTGCGGGAACTGTGGGATAGCTTCCCACAGTGCACCGCTTCGAAAGTCGACGCCGGCCCCGTTAATGTGGACTCAGAAGTTCGAATTAGTGTATTTAGTATGGATACACAAATTCGACTTCATAAGGTCGAATCCACAAATTCGAATTAAGTAGATTCGAAATAGTCCTGTAGTGTAGACAAGGCCTAAGTGTGTGAAAAAGTTAATGCAAATCACATTGTGATGGAGGGGGTCTATCAGGCCTTCTTTGCCCCCTGCTGGAGGCATCAGTGCACTGACATATCCCGCCCCAAAAAATCCACTCAAACTGGGAGATCAACAAGACAGTTCTCCAGAGCCCTAGAAGGACCAGGAGGAAAAACTGACCAATCAAGAACTAGCAGGCCAGCTAGGAAGGCTTGCCTCCTTTTGCCCAAGGTAGAACTTGGCGAGACTGGGACAGAGGAGGAGCTCCTCAGGATGAACCCAGAACCCAGGCCAAGGCATTTTAAAGTTTTTTTCTCTTTGTTCAAAGGTGCAGACAGCCAAACCCTGAGTTGCTATTTTGTTCCTTGATTATTCAGAGACTGAAACCAAACTGACAGGATAGGCTACCCTGCCCCAAACTCGCAGACTGTCAGGAAATGCCTGCAGTAGCATATGTGGCCCTGCAGAGGGAACTGCAGAGCAGACCCCCCCCCCTCCCCCCCGCTCACACAATATATTTCTTTGCTTCTTCAACAAAGATATGAAAACAACAATTTGTTACCTTCTAGATATAAATTTCTTAATAATTAAGACATGCAGTAAAATGATCTCAATGACAGAATGACTGTGGTTAAAATGAAAAGAAAATTGATACATTGCATTGTCAAAACCCAAGTCCCCAGGCAACGCCACAGTTTTCTTGTTACAGTTTCTTCTTAATTGGCTTCAAATCATCCCACTGTCTTTCAAATACTAGTGGAGCAGCAGAGGCATCTCTTGAATTAACAGTAAAATTGCTTCAACTATTCTATGGGAATGAGAATTCTAAAGGTTTGTCTACAACCTATTCCTGACTAACTATTTGTGATTGATTAACTCCGTGTGTGGATGCTCTTATTCTGGAATAAAATCTGTGTTCGGACACTTGTATTCTGGAATAAGAGCTCCTTATTCTGAATTAGCTCCATGTCTGGACACTTTTATTCCAGAATAAGTGTGCCTTATTCTGAATTAAGTCAATTAATTGGATCAATTCAAAATAAAGTACTCATATTCTGGAATAAGAGCATCCACAGATGAAGTTAATGAGGAACAGTTAATCTGCTTTAAATTCATGCCCTACCTTATTCCAGATTAACTTTCACATGTAGAAAAACCCTAAATCTAATTGAAACTAAGAAAATAAAAATTTAGATTGGGGTATCAGGAAGAATGTCCAAAATCAAGCTCTTCTAATCTGTGGACTCATTCCCCAGGGAAGAAGTACATTGCCACATAACTTGAGGTATCTAAAAGTTAGACTAGATAAGACATTGGAAAGTATAGGAAACAATCTGTTATTGGCAGGAAAGGAGCAAGATGATATTTTCTTTTTTAATTACTAATTTTATTATTTTAAGAGGTTCTATCACTCAAAAGACACAAAAGGTAATAATCATGCTTAGCCAAGAGATAATGATGCAGGCCCCATTATGTTTTATTTTTAATGTAATACAACAACATTTTCTAATAAGATTTTTTTTAAACCCTGTATATGTGGAGCAGTCTTGGGTCTAGTGTGGTGATAAGAAGAGTACTTAGTGAGATACATAGATAGATGTTGTCTGAGGCCCTGATTAAAAAAGCATTCCTATGCAGGAAAACACTTGGGTAAAATTTTCAATAACACCTGTCTCATTTTCAGAAGTTATTTAGGCACATAGGAGTCTAGTCTGATTGAAAATCAATGGAACTCTAGGGCCTAGATCCACAAAAGTATTTAGGCTCCTAACTTCCATTGAAATCAAGTCTAAATAGTTTGTGGCTATTGGCCTGAGTGCCTAAGTCACTTTTGAAAATTGGATTTAGGCACCTAGGTAACTTAGAGCTTTTGAAAGTTTTACCCTTAAGCACATGCAAAAGTCCTGTTTAGCAAGCCAGTAGCTATGGACTTTCAGATGTGCTTAAGTGCTTTACTGAATCCAGCCCTAAATTATTTGTAAATAATCGTTATCATGCAACAAATATAAAATGTGCTAGAGCCACCTATTGGTGAAAATGTAAACCACAAATAGATTATAGACTTAGTAGCACTTGTTGATGACAAGCATAGAGTTGTAAATGATTCCTCCAAGTTTACCAATCCTCAATAAGAGTATGGTGCCATAAAATGACTTATTGTTCAACTGAGCATTTTGGTTTTCAAAGTTAAGATGTTTGTAAAGTATCCATCACAATGGGACCCCAATATCTGACTCAGGCCTTTCAGAATTACTGCAACAACAATAATAATAATAATATAATTGAATGTGTTTTGACATTGAGGATTTTCTTTGGGGAGTGCTATAGAAAAATGTGTTGTTTTTATTTTAATCACCTTTTGTTATCACATATCTTTATGTGAAGTCCATGGGACTTGAACACACTCTTAATTTAAGCATGTGCTTTAAGCGTGGTTTGTTGAAATGAGGATCATTTGCAGAGCACTGTAGAAATCAGAGGGACTGAAAGTAGTAGAAACTAAGATAAACTTCTGCAGAGCCCCCTTTAGCACTTTTTGTGTGGTCTTGCAAAAACACAGCCAATACTGGGAGGCTGCAGAGTGGACACTGAATAACCTGAGATCTTCAGGATTAAACTTTGGCAAAACTTCTACCCTGGAGAGTGATTTATATTTTTAAGGCTGTTGGTTCATGTGAAAGTACTAACAACCTTCTGTTTTTTTTAATGACTGCTAAGACTGGTCCTGATGTTCCAATCTACACCAAATCAGAGAGGGAGAGGACTGAAGCCAACTGCATTGTGGGCCTCAAAGGCTGGCTGTGAGCTTATAGGGACCTGATGCACAATGTTTTCATTAGATATTAAGTGGAGCGGGGCCCAAACTAATTTCAGATCTGAATATCCCTAACTTTGGCAATGAAATCTGTATCTGGAGCCCTCCTCTGACATTAAGATATACACTAACATGTGGCCTGAGATTTTTAGACATGGGGCTTTATAGTGTCCTTTATTCCCTGGATTGTTTATGATTGCCTGAATTGGTTCTTATTTAAATCTTAGAAATAAAGAAGGGCCATACTTCTCTGGAATCCCAGAACGTATATATGCATGAGGACTCTATAAGATCCCCCACCATAAATAAATCCCTATTTAGCCTTAAATTTACTTCTGCAAACGTGGAAACAGAACTGGCACTGGTTGTTCTTGCTCATGCCTGACCTATGTTCTGGTAAAAACTCCATTAACACATATGGGGTCCATATGGAGGAACCTCCCCTCCCCCCGATTCTCCAAAGGTCTGGGGTTTTGTATGTCTTTTGCAGTGTCTCCCCAAGAGCATTTCAGTTCTGTTGGCACTTTACATAGCAGAATTAATAATGACATTCTACTGGCATGCGGCCAGTTGTAAAAGTTTATGGAGTAATTTTGTAATAGAGCTGTGAGAGCTTAGCAAAGAGAGCCCAGCAGGTGAACAAGCTTTCTCCCTCACTCCTTTAAAATAAAAGTTCTCCAGCTCTGTGAGCTTTGAACGGCACTCACTCCAAGATTTCTTGGAAGCAGGAATGTGCATATTTTAAAGTGACAGGTCTACAAACTAGTGTTCTCCTGTGGTCCTCCCACTACGGTGTAGTGCCCCTGATTCCCACTTTGAGCCCAGTTTAACACATACATTTTAAATAAAAGAACTGATCCACTTTGCCCTCCACTTCCCAGTTGCATATTCTCACCTTGATTCCTCCATTCACATCAATGATTTAATAAATATATTTAAATAATAATCATCTCCTCTGTCTGCCCTCCCTCTTACAGCTGTAGGTTCCCACTCTGATTCTGCTTGGAAGCCATGGTTAGTACATATGTTAAAAAAAAATCATTGTCTCTTTCTCCCTTCCTCCGCCCAGCTGAAGATTCTTCCCCTCTCCCTGCCTCCACTCCAACTGTATTTTCAGTCCCAGTTCATCGAAATATTTCATAGGAAAATTGAACCTCTGACAGTGCTTCCCCTTCATGCTGACTGCCACTTCTCCATTTCAATTTGAGCAGAGTGTTTTAGTATGAAACCAGATCACAGCTCTCAGTGGTGCTGTCAGCAGATCCAGAAGCAATCTGAACAGAGCAGAAGATTATTTTATATTTTATTTTCCCAGTTTGTACAACATGCCTATCACACACTTTGAGGTGTGCCTACTGAACATGAAAGGTTAAATTCCGACTTGGACTGCACACCCGCATATGAGAGTAACAGTTCCCCTTCTGCCTCTGTGTGGGCTACCTAGACCTAGAGTCCAGGTGCATAGGACCCAGATGATGCTGTCACCTCATTCGCTTATTCCCTCTGCAGCAGGTGGGAAAGGATAGGGGAAGAGAATGGGCAGAGTTTGGGCTCCACCCACTACCCTTCCACGTACATACATACTCGCTGGACAGTGCAGCTGAACCAGCACAAGACGGTATGACAATTTGCCATCAGCCACCAGCATCAAATTTCTAGCCCTCTCCCTGCACAAAGCAAGGAGAGGCTATGAAGGAATAGTACCTCAGAGATGTATCTCTGAGTCACAGCATCTTCTGGGGCAGGGCAGTTTACACACCACCCCTTCCCGAGAGCTGTGCCTAAAGTCACAAGCCAGCCCTCTGCATTTAAGAAGAGATGATTTACCATAATGGGTTTTACCTGACACAAAGGGCCTGGCTTTTAAACTTGGCCTCCCTTTTTGCACTAATAAATTGCAGGCCCCACTGATGTCGTTTAGATGTCTAATAACCTGATAGAATGGGTCACTTGGTACAAATAACAATTCAGAGGTCCTGTAATGATTTGCAGCCACAAAAGTGTAGGCAGAAAAGAGAGGCTGGAGTGAGGCCTACTATGTACCCAATAATAAATAACAATAATAGCCATATTTGTAGTATTAATTGAGCACCTATGGCATGTTCAGAATTGTACAGATGGAAACAAAGTTCTAGTTCCAAGCAGCTTACAGTCTAAAAGTTCAGTTGTGCCTTTAAGGCATTAGCCTGCCTGTGAGTGCTACAGAGCTGCTGGAGACAGAAGTAGGATTTCACCCACTGCTAGACCCCTTATGGAAGTTCAGCTCTGCAGGGAGGTGCAGGGATGAGGCCATGGTTCTCCTTTCCCTTTTTGGGGTCAGGGTTGCCCCCTCTGAGGTACAAAACCCCAGGACCTCTGGGATGATCCTGAGCTCATAAAACTGGATAGCTGGCAGTCTGTACTGAGCACCTGTACAGATTTCCCAGCACAGCTACCTCAAAAAAGAGACAATCCTGGGAAAACTTGGACAGGTGTCAACCCTCTTTGGGGTGGCCAGCACAACTAGTGTCACTAGTTAGGAGCAGCCCTTAGGCTCAGGAGAACCCAAAGACTTCAACTATAGGCAGCCCTTGCATGGAGGGCACATGAAGAAGGAAGACTCTGCATATCTCCTCCCCTTCTTGCACGGGGATGTGGTTTAATCTGTACCTAACTGTGGTGTATTAAAAACTGTATTAAAATTGTCAGCTAGCAGTTTAAATCCTCTGGAGTTTTCTTGGTCCTGCTTGTAGCTAGGGGGCTCTGAAGGGATGCATGGAATCTAGTTCCAGCATCAGTTAGTCTGCAAAGAGCCAGCTTAGAGCAAGGAGGGGTGAGTTGTTCCTTTCTGCATCAGGGAGCAAGCTGCTCTGTCTTTCTCTCTGTTTCTGGTTCTTGTGTGTTAGAGTTCTGGATTCTTAGAAGTAAAGTAGTGTTACATTGCAACCTTTTAGGAAGCATATTTATGTTTTGCTTCTGAGTCTGGATATGTCTACACAATAGCGGGAAGATGTCATTTCCATTTTAGGGAGACATATCTGCACTAGCCCTGATTGAGCTAGTGTGCTAAAAATAGAAGTGTATCCATGGTGATGCAAACTAGGGGACAAGCTAGCCACCACAAGTATGATCCGGTCTGAGACCCTAGGTATGTAGTCAGGGTGCCTAGCTCCTCCCACCACTCATGCTGCCATGACTACACTTCTGTTTCTTCTTCGAGTGATTGCTCCTATGCATTCCAGTTAGGTGTGTGTGCCGCGCGTGCACGGCTCTTTGGAAGATTTTTACCCTAGCAACTCCGGCGGGCCGGCTGGGCGCCCCCTGGAGTGGCGCCGCTATAGCGCAGGATATATACCCCAGCCGGCCCGTCCGCTCCTCAGTTCCTTCTTTCCGCCCGTGACGGCCGTTGGAACAGTGGAGCTCAGCTGACCTCCACTTCCCTAGCTACTCGTAGTTTTCTCTCGTTCTGTTTATAGTTGTAGTTAACTCTGTTTGTTTGTAGAATAGTATAGTGTATTTATTTTACAGGGGTTGGGGTTTATCCCCTTCCCCTCACCCGGGGCCGGGTCCGATGCCCGGTCCACAGGGTTTTCTAATGCTCGGCCGGCCACAAGCCGCTGCCGACAAGAGATCTTCTCCTAAGTGCCTCGAGGGATCTTACCTCACAGATAAGTGCCGCATTTGTGAGGCCCTTAATCAGTGAACAAAGGGGAGCGGGGCTTTCGTTTTAAACAGCTCCTGAGGGAGGCAGCTCTTGCTCCTCCGCTCTCAGCGCCGAGCGCTAGTTAGTTTTCACGGCGTGCTCCCTCGGCACCGGACCGCCGGTGCCGCCAAGGCCTCCTGGCACCACCGTCGCTGACTCCGATGTACCCTCGGCATGGACCTCTCTCCTGGAGGATGAAGAGTTACTCCAGCCAGGCAAGAGCCGTCGAGTCCGGTGCTGGAAAGCTCCCCGGTACGCACCGTGGTCGAGCTCGCCCGGAAGCTGCGTCCGAGCCGCCTGCTCCGCAGCCGAGCGCTATGCTCAGTCGGATCGCCCGGCACCGATGTCTGCCACGGCACCGACAATATCCGCACCTTTCACTCCGGCCAGGCAAGAGCCGTCGAGTCCGGTGCTGGAAAGCTCCCCGGTACGGACCGTGGTCGAGCTCGCTCTGAAGCTGCGTCCGAGCCGCCTGCTCCACAGCCGAGCGCTATGCTCCGTCGGATCGCCCGGCACCGATGTCTGCCGTGGCACCGACAATATCCGCACCTTTCACTCCGGCCAGGCAAGAGCCGTCGAGTCCGGTGCTGGAAAGCTCCCCGGTATGGACCGTGGTCGAGCTCGCTATGAAGCTGCGTCCGAGCCGCCTGCTCCGCAGTCGAGCGATGTTCAGTCGGATCGCCCGGCACCGATGTCTGCCGCGGCACCGTCAATGTCCGCACCATTAACTCCGGCCAGGCAAGAGCCGTCGAGTCCGGTGCCGGAAAGCTCCCCGGTACGGACCGTGGTCGAGCTCGCCCTGAAGCTGCGTCCGAGCCGCCTGCTCCGCAGCCGAGCGCTATGCTCCGTCGGATCGCCCGGCACCGATGTCTACCGCGGCACCGACAATGCCCGCACCATTAACTCCGGCCAGGCAAAAGCCGTCGAGTCCGGTGCTGGAACACTCCCCGGTACGGACCGTGGTCGAGCTCACTATGAAGCTGCATCCGGGGTGCCAGCTATGGTCGAGCTCACTATTCCCTCCACGCCGGAGACAGTGTCCACGGCGAGGGGGCTGATTGCAACGACAGCATCTACGCTGCCTCAACCCCCGGCACCGCCGGTGGGGGTTACATAGTCGATGGGCAAGCCTGCCTTGATCAGACCACCCTACCTCGGCACCGCACAGCAGCACCATTCAGGGTCGCGGTTCCGCAGATGTTCTCGGTCCCGTCACCGATCTAGGTCTCGGCACCGTTCTCCCTGTTGGTACCAGTAGTGCTTGCGGCACCGGTCAGCATCCCGTTCGCCGGTCCGGGACACTCAGCTGCGATCAAGCCTCAGGCACCGCCCTCGGTCGACCGCCTGGCACAGCTTCGGTGGCAGGTCCCGTTCTCGGTACCGGTCTGTCTACCGGTACCGATCCCCGGTGCCGCATCGAGCGACGTCAGTTACAGACGGAGACTCTACCAAGAGCTTTCAGCTCCTCCAGGGCCATCCAGCCACGCATCAGTGTCGTCCCGTGCGGACACTTCATATGCGTAGCACTCTGTTTTCCGATGTGCCCTCCAGAGTCTTCCAGGAGACCTATCAGTGATCATTCTGGACGCCGTGGATGTACTACCACGCCAGAGGCGTACCGGTGATCCCATCTCGCTCCGTTCCCTCCGAGCTCTGGGTGCCAGAGGTGACAATTAGTCGTCCCCATCCGACCGGTACAGAGCAACCCCCGGTTCGGCACCGGGCTCCCAGATCCCACCAGATCAGGAGGTCGTCCAGGAGCTCGAGCCCACACAGGACCCGCTTGTCCCGGGCCTTTCTTCTTCTTCCTCCTCCCCAGATGAGGCGGGGGCAGGAACATACCCCTCCGGCCTTCCTCTAATCGAAATGCGACCAGCCCCTAAATCCAAAGAGGCTGGGCGTGTGGTCTTACTGGGCCGTAAGATGTACCCGGAGGGGGCCCTGCAACTTCGTGTAGCGAACCAGCAAGCCCTGCTTATCCGCTACTGTGGGTGGCGGTGGGCAAATTTACAGAGTCGGTTCTTCGGAACTCCCGTCAAGAGTTCGATGCCCTCCTGCAGCAAAGGACGGAGCTGGAGAGAGCTTCCCTCCAGGCCTCGTTGGACGCAGCTGACTCCGCTGCCATGACTCTGGCCTCGGGTGTTGCCACGCGGCGCGTTTCAGGACTCCAGTTATCGAGCCTTCCCTCGCAGTTGCGGCACGCTATACAGATCTTGCCTTTCAGTGGCACAGGCCTGTTCTCTGACAACACTGGCCCTAGGCTGTAGAACCTAAAGGGCAGCAGGGTCACTTTGCTCTCTCTCTCTCTCTCGGCATGCACACGCCGGTAATTCAGCGCCAACGCTTCCGTCCCCAACCTCCGCTCTTACCCTGCGCCTTGACAAGGTCAGGACATGGCCAGCGGGCGTGGCTTACACGGTCGTGGCCATCAATCCGCACCCCAAAGGAGCCAGAATTAGGGTCCTTCTGACCACCAATGGGGCAAAAGCCTACCCATCCTCGCCCCTCCTAAGGACCCCTCTCACAAGCGATTCCTCTGGCAAGAGGTGCGGACGCTCCTCCTCATCGGAGCTATACAGGAGGTACCTAAGGGCGAAACCTATTCCCCTAAGCGAAGGGAGGTCTCAGACCTATCCTAGGCCTGCAGGAACTCAACAAGTCACGATGCAGATGAGTTCCGCATGGTACCCAGGGCGACTGTCATCCCATCCTGGGATCCCGGAGACTGGTACGCCGCCCTCGATATGAAGGGCGCGTGTTTTTCACGTTGCCATTTCTCTTCCACACAGAAGGTACCCTCGGTTTGGGGCCTACCATCGTTATTCCCAGTATACGGCCCTCCCGGTTGGCCTCTATACAGCCCAGGGGTATTCAAGGTGCATGGCTGTAATCGCCGCCTTTCTTCGCCACCGTCTGATACACGTTCTCCGTGTCTAGACGAGTGGCTCATTCGAAGAACTCCCGGGCCCAAAGTACCAGTCATGTGGGCATCGACACGAACCTTTTCCTGTGTCTAGGCCTGATGATCAATAGTAAAATCCACTCTGATTCCCATATAGGGAAGGTAATTCATTGGGGCCGTCCTGGACTCCAGACTCGCCAGAGCCTGCTTTCCTCAGCCTTGGTTTCAGGCGAGGGTAACAATTGTACAAGGTCTACGGACCTTCCTGCCAACTTGGGCTCGCTCTTGCCTCGGTTTCCTGAGTCACATGGCTGTCTACACGTTTGCAACTAAACATACCAGGCTTTGCCTCTGTTCACTTCAATCGTGGCTCACCTGGGGGTGCCACCCGGGCAGAGATGGCATACTCGTGGTCGTCTCGTTTCCCCCGAGCAGCCTAGGCTCCCTCGACCGGGAGTCGGCGTCCTCCCCGGTGTATCCGGGGATGCTGTTTCATTCACCCCTTGGGGTCCCTCGTGACAGACAGCCCATCTCTCGGCTGGGTGCGCACCTGGTGTAGTTTCGCACTCACGGCCTTCGGTCAGCGCAAGAGCTGGCCTTACACATCAATGTCCGAGAGCTGAGAGCAGTCTGCCTTGTGTACCAGGCGATTCAGCTGGCGGATCGTCTCAGCAGATCCTTCCTGTCTCACAAGTGGTGGTTTCCTCCCGTCTTTATCTATTCCGTTTTCCAGAAGTGGGTCTTCCCCCGCATAGCCCGCCTCGCTTTCGCGAGAACGGAAAGAGGGAGAGAAATTCTCCTCGTTCCAAGGCCTCTCCCCAGGCTCGGTCTTGGAGGATTTTCCTGAGGCCATGGATCAGCCATCTGCCGTACGCTGTCCACTGTCCCCGCTGGTTCACAAGGTCCTGCTCAAACTCCGCAGGGACAGAGCGCCCCTGATCGGGATCGCTCCAGTGTAGCCTGGGCAGCACTAGCACACCATGTTGCTACACCTGTCGGTAGCAACCCTCTTGGCACAGACCCCATGACGCGGGATCACGGCAACCTTAACCACCCGCTCTTGTAATCCCTGCACCTCACAGCAGGACTCCTGTGTGGCTAAACCGATCCGAGTTACATTGTTCGACCTCGGTTCTACGGGATTCTCCGGGGTGGTATAAAACCGTCCATTCGGTTGAAGTATCTGGCCGAGTGGAAGCGATTCTCATGCTGCTCCGAAACGCGCAAGGTTTCTCCCGCTGAGCTCCCACTCCATTCCATCTGGTTCCTCAGGGCTTGGAGCGTTTATACACTCCCCCAGTGGGGCCCCGCCATAAACCTGGCTCTTCAATCTGGTTCTAACCAGTTTTATGACTGCCCTATTCGAGCCAATGTCAACATGCTCATTGATATACCTGTCCTGCAAGACAGTTTTCCTGTAGCCTTTCCTGTGGCCAGACGAGTCTCCGAGCTTCAGACTCTCACAATAGGCCCAAGGTATACTGTGTTCCTCAAGGACAAGGGCAGTTATTACCACGTCCGACCTGCCTCCCCAAGGAGGTGTTGGCCTTTTATATCCACCAGGATATCTTCCTTCTGGTCTTATTTCCGAAGCCACTCTCTGTGCAAGGAGAGCAACGGTTGCCCTCCTTCGACATCTGCAGGGCGTCCGCAATCTATATCTAGCGGACTGAGCCCTCTCGTAATGCCCCCCAAAACCTTCATCGTACTGGCATACCGGACGAAGGGCATACCTGTCTCCTCCTAGAGGATTTCATCTTCAATGACGTTGTGCATCTGCACCTCTTCTGTTTCGGCCCATGTGCCATAGAGCCACCTTGCTGCACATTCCGCCAGGGCTCACGCTTCTCAGCTGCCTTCCTGGCTCGCATTCCCTTTCGGGGGATGTGTTGTACACCTACCTGGTCCTCGGTCCACACCTTTGCCTCATTGGTCCGGGAGTCCAGAGCTGTTGCAGCCTCTGGCTTAGCGGTTGCGTTCTGCAACATCTAACTCCGACCCCACCGCCTAGGTAAGGCTTGGGAATCACCTAACTGGAATGCATAGGAGCAATCACTCAAAGAAGAAAAGACGGTTACTCACCGTTGTAACTGTTGTTCTTCGAGATGTGTTGCTCCTATCCATTCCAGACCCGCCCTCCTTCCCCGCTGTCGGAGTAGCCGGCAAGAAGGAACTGAGGAGCGGACGGGCCGGCTGGGGTATATATCCTGCGCTATAGCGGCGCCACTCCAGGGGGCGCCCAGCCGGCCCGCCGGAGTTGCTAGGGTAAAAATCTTCCGAAGAGCCGTGCATGCGCGGCGCGCACACCTAACTGGAATGGATAGGAGCAACACATCTCGAAGAACAACAGTTACAACGGTGAGTAACCGTCTTTTTTAGCATGCTAACTCAACCTCTCCTTCACCAATCTAGCTCTTACCCAGGCATTCTCGCACACTCCTTCATAGACATTCAGTTCATCCAAACCCTCCTACCTCACTGTACATTGTCCTAGCAATTCAATCAATTCCATCCCAGTTCAGAACTTCCTCCAGTTCTCTCCAGCCTAAACCTGCATCTGCTCAGAAACTCTCAGCAATTTCCACTCACCTTTTCCCAAAGCTGAGACAAGTCAAACTTGAGACTAAAATAAGTAATATTTTGCATTCCAATAGCACCTTCAATTCAAGGATCTTAGAGCCCTTTCTACACACAAAGTAAATCATACAAGACCCGTGTGAAGTAAAGAATTGTCTTAACCCCGATTTTACAGATTGAAAAAATGAAGCACTGGGAGGTGAAATGATTTACTCTACTTGCTCAAGATAACATAGCAAGTCTGTTGCACAGCCAGGAAATGAACCCAGGTCTCCTTAAGTTTCAGTCTTGTGTAAGTTCCACAATAGCATTTTTCCTCTATTTGCACATATCACTGTATATATCCTCCATCCTTTTAGACTTCTGTTGAGGCAGTGTAGCAGGCCGGTGTGGCTCCCCTCCTCCCCGGGGAGGGTTGAGCCCTGGACACACACGTTTACAGGCAGGCTCTGGGCTTTGATAGGACATAAGTTCAAAGGGTATAGGTGAAATTTTACTTTTGTTTCCTTTTATCATGAATCTTCATTGTTAAAAAAATCTACCATATGACTAATCTCAGATACATTATTTCACTTGATCCCACTTGAAAGTACATGAGAATAACTGAAATGGCTGCTAGAAGTGTTTATGTCACTCTGTCATAGGTGATCATATATTGTCTATGTGTGTATGGCACATTTGCTAGCATTATCAGTGCAGAAGTAATATTTCTAAGATTTCGATCAGGAATTTACCTTTTGTAATTCTTCACTTTCTATATCTGTTTTTCTGATTTTCCCTCCCATAGGAAAATCATGAATCTTTTCGAGCTTCCCTTTAGCAGAACTCCTTAAATCCTCTGCTCTCTTTGTACCCTTGTACAGTATATAATATTCTTCACTTTGCTGCCATGGGTCCTCATTGAGCTTTTGGTGCACAAAGCTCTATTGAGTATGGGGTGCCTCTGAGACTTCCAGCTGGCTCAGAAATGCAAAAGTGGGAAGGCTCCACGGAGGCAAGTAATGACGTAGCTAACACCTGGAATGAGAGATCTCATTCTGGGAAATTTCAATACCATTCAAATTTTGTATAGTCAGTATTTCCTAGCAAATATAAATCTTTAGAGGATTCACTTTCACTGTACATGCTTAGGGTATGTAGGGGAATTTGAGTGACAGGGAGGAGTTTGAGAGACAATTCACTCACTTACCCAACCCCTAACCAGTCATTCACCTGTAGTGACTAATACAGGCTGAACAATGTTATGGGAGGAGGAAGGAAAGAGTAATTAGTGAGTGAGGATGGTATCAGGAGCACTGGATCTTTGTGTGGCTGAGTGGTGGCTGCCCTGAGAAGGTAGCATGATAGCACATCTATTAAACATTAGATAGGAAGTACCATGGCAAGGTTATATTGTAATGGGAGGGGGAGATTTGTAACACAGAGAGAAACCTGAAATGAAGAGTGAAAGGCTGACACCGTAGAAGATGGGATCATGGAATGAAAAGGAACCAGTATGACTGAGAGGGAGAGGGGGAGAGAGAGAGCGAGAGGAGAGATATATTTAGGGAGGAAGTGGATCCTGAGAGCAGAGGTGTTCTGACAGGAAAGTGAGTGTGCTGTGGTAGCAGAGAGAGGAAGGGAGATGCAGCCTTGAGGCGAGGGCTCAGAAGCAAAAGATGAGATGGAGAGCTCAAAGCAGAGAATGACCTGAGTTAAGTTATGAGTGAAATGAGTGTCATGGTATCAGTCTAATGCCTACTGGCTATTTATTCACATCAGAAAACATCATACACCTTTCAATCCTCCTCAAAGAAAGACCCATGACTGGAACCCTAGTCTAGGATTGAGGTGCCCTGCAGCACGGTGTGAGGAAGCTTGTACCAAGACTGCCTACACTCCTTGCTCTAGTCTGCTCTATTCATCTTTCATGAGATACAAATTTACAGTTAAAATTAAAAAAAAAATACAGTGTACCCAGAATGATGTAGTTGTATCCGAGGATGCAATTCCTTGGAGAATGTTATAAAAATGGCAGCCTTCACAAATTTGGAGCATGTGTTACGTTAGGTACCAAGGGTATTTCCCATATGCCCCTGGGTCATGGGTATTTCACAGACATTCTTGCCTTTTCCTTTTCTCCCTAATAGTTTATATATATTTTATTGTCCTTGGAAAATGTTAAACACTAAAGGAAGATGAGAAAGAATAAAAAAATTGAGGAAACACAGTGTATCATGATTATATTTCATGCTTTTGGACAATTAACAATGCACCTAGCTCAAATTATAATGCCTCTTGAATCATCCTGTTTAGCCTCTGCCCTCAGATTGGTTCTTCAGAGTGAGGGAAGGGCACTGAGCATTGATGAACATTTTGTTCTTTAAACTAATCTATTGGTTGTTAAATCAATCCATCTCCTGAGGGACACAGCTACTCGTCAATCTTCTAAAACTAAATGTATTAGCAACAGATGTTTTCTCAATAGTATAACGGAAAACTTTTTTCTGTACAGATACATTTCTCTGCATTTGGTACAGCTTTCTCTGGTTTGTGGCATGGTCTTTATCCACAAAAGGCTTGATAACACATAAGACAACAATGTTGCCTTCAATTGTTGAAGAGAAACCTGACTCCAGTCCCAAGACAATATAACATTGGCCAAAGGAGGTGCACTTGGCTTCTTTTTTCTCTAAAAACAGACCACACAACTGTGATGGGTGACAGAGTAGCCAAAAAATTAAGAGATCAGATTCAGGCAAATTTCTCTTTTTCAAATATAGTATTTGGTTCCCCCCCTCCTCCCCAGCCCTGCCAACTCTTGTATTGTGAACTATTGCATCTCATTCATGAAATTACCATAGACTATTCAATTGGGTATTTTGTTAATCACTGGATTTTGTTTAATTTGTTTGCCTTTTGACCCTGTTTTGATTATTGAGAGTTTTAATGGCTAAGGGATCTCTAGATTAAACCCCTTTTATATGCAAAGCGTATTCTAGTAGATTCTAACAGTTTCACAGAGATTATTGATACTCTTATTCATTCTCACAGTCACAGAATGACTTTAGTTACGACCAGGGGACTGTGCTACCTTTCTTTCTGATCCTGTTTTATCAGATCACTTAATTGTGAAACTAAATTTAAAGCCTTGAAACCCAATCTTGTGGTTTATTATAGATTCTCCCCCCCCCCCAAATATATCAACTTGGACCCTTTCAGTAAGTTCATAGCTGAGTCGTGTTTGTTGACCCCTGTAGCTGGTTTGGTTAAACAATCTGCTGGGTTGCACAATGCACATTTGAGTAAAATGTTAGACTGGAAATGCCACCAAGTATATTCTGTTTCTGAAACTCCCTGGTATACTAAATCACTCAGTGATTTGAAGGTCAGTGGAATGGAACTCAGAAGAAATAGGAGACCTAGATTTTCTGTTAATTTGGTATTCAGAAGCAACATTCCAGGCTATATATGGATGCTGAAAAAGCTGCCAAAACCCATTTTTGCTAAGACATCATAATTATTAGCTTTTCTAATCAAAGATACAGTAATTTGATGCAGATTTTTTGCATCTTTGTTCCACCAGCTATTGTTTTATACCTGTTATTTATTAAAGGAAATACTTGACTTTTTAAATTGGTCAGTGGACATTTGATTATTACTTGATGAATTTCATCTTCTTCCTTATTATCAATCTTGATCTACACAGTGGATCCTTGTGTTTGGATTCTCATGTTTTAACCAGTCAATTCCTTCTGCCTTTTTTCCATGAGGAGTTCTCTGTTTGTTATGCCACTATTCCCTAAAGACCAATCTTGTCCCCCTCGTCTACAATGTGAAGAGCCCTGATGCAGTTGCACTAAGCAAGTACGGAGAGAACTTGGGGGAGTCATGCAGATGGTGCACAATCCCTGTGTGCTGTGAAGCCCAAATCCATGGTGGTGCCCTGTCTGGCCACATGCAGAAGGTAGGCAGAAGGGGAACTGCCAGGCAGATCTACCCACCATTGCTTCTCGCAGAGACAGAACACAGCACACAGGTATTGTAAGGGCTGCCTCAGCCACTCTGCAGATTGGGAAAATGAATCCAATATCGATTCCACCTACAGAAATTGCCAGTGCACAGCCCAAATACATTTTTTAAAATGTTACATGATCAAATTATAAGTACCAACTTGGGGACCAAATATTTGATAATGGGCTCTTCAATTTAGCAGACAATAGTATAACAAGATCCAATGACTGGAAATTGAAGCTAGACAAGTTCAGACTAGCAACCAGGCATAATTTTTAACACTGAGGGTAATTAACCATTGGAACAATTTACCAAGGATTGTGGTGGATTTTCCAGCACTGATATTTTTAAAATCAAGATTGGGTGTTTTTCTAAAAGGTTTGCTCTACTTGAAACTGGATTTATTTTGGGAGAGTTCTGTGGCCTGTATTATACAGGAGATTAAATTAGATGATCACGGTGTTCCATTCTGGCCTTAGAATCTGTGAAAATAAAAATGGCTAATCTTCAGAGGTCATGAGTACCCACACTTTCCATTGAAAACAACCAGAGCCAGGACTAGAACCCAGATTACCTGACTCTCCATTTTATGCTTTAGCCACACAACCATTCTGCCTCACATTTTTGTCATAAATAAGTATGATCCTTTTCTGATTGATGATTGAAATTATTTTAACTTGATTAGGTAGGTGCATATTCTTAATTGTCTGAGAGTTAAACCTTCTAATTGAAATCTTTTATTTTTATTTTTACATAATAAAAACACAAATAACTGCTCAAATGCTGGGCAATCATCAATACATGCAATAATTAGCCCCCAGAGAAATTCCCTTATGGGGAAGAGTCTCATATTGGGCCACATTTTCAGAAGGGCAGCCTCCTTTATTGCAGGTGTAATTTGCACACCTAAAATGTGCATCCCATTTTACACTCATCATTGGAGTGTGGATTATTGAGCTTTGAATGCAGTTCACTTTTGAATGGAAATCTCATTTTTGCCCCCCTAACTGCCTGATTACAGGTTAAAATCAGGGAGGTAGAGGCATTTGTACATGGGCTGCTTAAAATTTTTCCATCAAAACTGTTTTTTTATGAAAATTTTGTTTTCTGAATAAATTCAGTTTTTTTGTGAACAGTGTCTGTTTTCTGGGGAAAACTTTGATGTTTTTATTTTATTTTATTGTCTAATTTGTCCACATTTTCTGACCTTCCCCATTTTCCTATTTTCAGCCTGTTCTAATTCGTACATACATTTGTGAGAATGATTCATTATTTGATGAATGCAAAATTGTCCCTACAAAAAGATAGGCCATGCCTCAGTCCTTTGATAGCATACCCCATTATGACATTTTCATCTTTCATGTAGCACCATAGGTGTGCGTGGGGCTGGACAAACATGTTTGTGTATTTAACGTATTACAAAATCCTGGCAAATGTTCCCCTTCTATCATATCAGTGCATGCAGTTGCCAGGTATAGTTCTTAAGGTCTGGAAAACATTTCCCCACATTAAGTACTGACTTGCAGCAGGCCTCAGGCTTATGCTTTGCCTAGTGATAATCTCTTGGCCCAAATCCATAAAACTGATCAAATTTCAGAATCCTTTCTGGGGGACTTATCTATTCCATCTCTTTAGCTACGGATAATTAATAGGCTTTGGCTTCCCACCTAATACTTGAATGAATTGAAAGGACAGCAGGAAATAGAGACGAGTAATACTAGACTCCCAAGTTCTTAGAAAGGGAAGTCCTCTTTTGCTTTGACACTCTTTCAGCTGCTTATCACTTCTTGATGCACAATTGGCCTTCGTCACTGGCATGGCTCCATTGACTTCCATGGGCTTACACCAGGGATGGATTTGGTCCAAGGCATCCACCTCTAACCGTCTACGGTTGTGGGGGTGGGCAAATCTTTTGGCATGCAATGTGCTGAGTCATTACAAATGGGGTCTCTGGGATGCAGCTGTGCTAGGCTGCTGCTCTCTCTCACAGACACATCGCGCTGCTGACTCTTTGCTTGCCTGCTCGTTACAGTTCTATTTTATGTTCTCTTTTGGATCAAATCACTATTATTTCTGCTTTTCTTCCTGGCACTGTCCCTATTAACCCATGTCAGCAACAGGAGAAAATGGGGACTGCATGCTCGGCTGCTGCACTGTGGAATAGCTGCTGTGCAGATGGCTGTATGCTATAATTTCTACTGCCATGTGTTAAGGCCTGCATTTGGAGTGCATACGTGCAGTCCCTGAGCATACAGGATGGATAGGATTCAAAACTGGGACCATAGAACTATTTTTCTGACAAGTGGTTTTGGAATTGTGAGTGTTCACCTGATAGAACAGGGGTGGGCAAACTACGGCCTGTGGGCCAGATCCAGCCCCTCAGGGCTTTGGATCCGGCCCGTGGGATTCCCCTCCGTGGCACCACGGGCCCAGTGCTGCTCTCAGAAGTGGGGGGGGGCAGAGGGATCCGCATTGCCCTTGCCTCCAGGCACCGCCCCCCGCAGCTCCCATTGGCTGGGAATGGGGAACCATGGCCAATGGGAGCTTTGGGGGAGGTACCTGGAGGCGCATGCAGAGCCCTTCGCCCCCTCCCCTCCCCCCAGGTGCCGCAGCACTTCCCCTCCCACCAGGTGCCGCAGGGAGGGAGCCTGCCCTGGCCCCGGCCACACTCCCACCCCGGAGCCCGAACCCCTCCTGCACCCCACCCCCCAACCTCATGCCCTGAGCTCCCTGCTGCACCCTGTACCCCGTGCACCCCAACCCCCTGCCTTGAGCCCCCTGCCGCACCCCACACCCTTCCTGCACCCCAACCCCTGTCCTGAGCCCCCTCCTGCAGTCCACACTCCTTCCCTGAGCCCCCTCCTGCACCCCTCCTCTGCCCCAGTCCCTTGCCCTGAGCCCCTTTCTGCACACTGCACCCCCTCCCACACAATGCACTCTCTCCCACACCCCAACCCCCTGCCCCGGCCCTGCATACTATTTCCCCACCCAGATGTGGCCCTCAGCCCAAAACATTTGCCCACCCTGTGCCAGAACGAACATGAGCTAGAATGGTGGTCCAGTTTCACTTTTCCTGCCTCCGGGATATCTTTGCTGTAATATGTTTGCCCTTTCCAAGTAAATCATTGCTATGAAGATTCTCTTGGCTAAAAAAGGGCCAAAACTGGAACCATTTACCCTAACATGAGGGGTTCTGAGAAAATTGAATCTATATCCGAATCACCCTTGGATGATCTGATTTAGTAAAACCAAACGCCAACCAATGAGACTTTGGAAAACCAAAACCATCCCATGTTTAACTAAATCTGTTTAAAATGGAAATGGGATGAAATTGCAGCCATTTACTCACAAAAATGATGGAGGCTGGATAAAATGGGACCCAGCTTAAAATGGTTGGGGGCTTTAATTTAGTAAAATCAAAACCTAACCAAAAAGACGGCTTTGGTTTTGAAAACAATTCTGGTTAGATTTTGATTTTGTCCATTTGTGCTTTTGCAGCCTTTTCATGGTAATGCCTTTGCCTTTGTCACTGAACTGTGTTTCTCTCCAGCTCCAAAGCATGCACTGCCATGCCCAGTCTTTTTCAAGGAGTCTAGTTCTTTCACAGAGGCTGGCACACAAAACAGAACACAATCCTTGGCCCCAGGATTCAGGGCCACCATTCGCAGGGGTCTCTGGCACTCCAGCTCCTGGCTGCCTCCCAGCCTCAGTCAGCTCTGCTCCTTTCCTGGAGCAGCAGCCACAAGGCTGCTTCCATGAATCCTTTACTCCAGGGACCCACCACAAGAGCTGGCCCCACTCCAGCAGGGCTTGCCTTCCCGAAAACTCAGCCTGTCTCAGTCCTTCTTCAACTGCCTCATCATCAGCCCTTTATAGGCCCAGGTGAAGCCCAGCCCTCTTTAATTGGCTGGATTGAGCTCCCCTGCTGTGGTCCAGGGGAGCTGGCCTCAGTCTCCCCACAGGGACCAGCTACTCTGTGATAACCTTACACAGGTGAGTGCATATTGGTTTTTTGTTTTGGTTTGATTTTTGGTAACTTGTTTTTGGTACAACACAGCAAGAAATCCCCTCTCCTCCTTCCCAAAAATGCCCAGTTCATGATCAGACCTATCACAAATACATAGGTGACCATGCACTGTCACCTGCCACCGCACACGTCACTGTCACCTGACATGAGACGCATGTAAATAGTTGTTTGACACAATGAGTCACATAGCAAACCAGGCAATTATTCTTGTTTGCATTATGTTGTGCAAAGACTGTTTGAAAAGAATCTGTGCCTCTAGGGCAAAACCTAAGATATGCCAAGCTACATCAATTTGTGGCCTAGGCAAATGTAACAGTATCCTTTTAAGGATTTTGCACAGAATGTACTGGTGTCTACAGACTAGGATACATTTGATTTTTCAAAGGTAGATAATAGGAGCTAAATTCAAATGTGAATCTGAGTTCTGTATGTCTAGAGGGAGTCTGAGTTGGTGTATCCTACACCTTCTTCCACGCCCTGTCCCATGAGTACATTACAACAATTTAATTTCCCTCAGACTTAGTTTCCATTTCCATTTACTTAGAATAATTTAGACTCACACCCACTTACCAAAATGTAATTTTCCTCATCTTTTCCACATCACCTGTGGATCTGGCCAACCAAGTCCATGTAAGGGAACCCGTAAACCCATTTAAGGGAATTTAAAGACGTTTGTGTTACTGGACCTCAAATACGGAAGGTTGGAAGGAGAGGAGTGAAGCAAAGAAAAGCAACTAACAGGAAGGGGTAAGTTAAAGTAGGCTGCCTCTTCTTTTGGCTTCTCAGCATGTAAATTGCCCAAGTGTAGCCATCCTTATTCATTGGTGAGTGAGTATAAGTAAGCCTAAGGGACCTTAGAGGCAATCTAAGTGTAAGGGAGTCTATCTCACACCATCTTATACATCACCTCTGAATTTGGCCATAGGTAGTGAATGTGAGCCAGCTAGCATATCAAAAAAAAAAAAAAAGAGGGACTTAAGATTTTACAAATAAACACTTTTCATGTGTAACCACTAATATATTCTAAAGCCGACTCATAAGTTATCTAACTGTTCTTGTTGATATAGTACACTAAAATTTTATGGTCTTTAAGTGTTTTACTCTTTGCTGTCATGATCTGAGCCAAATTCTCCTTTCACTGACAATGGTGCAACATCATTGTCCTCAATGGAGAGGAGATGTTGACCCTGGTTATATGTTTGGTAGATAAAGATTCTACAGCACATATAATGGCCCCCTGTCAAGTATAGTTCTGAAATCTCTTTAGCGTCTACGTTTGTTCGTTCAAGTATGAATCTGTCGGTTGGTCGCTCACAGGAACTGTTTTCCAGTGGCATTGTCTGAAGAGAGTTTTTCAGCATCTGGATTGTCCCGCAAAGGCTTTTGTTGCTCATTGTTTTGGATGTGACATGTTCTGTTTCAGACACTTCACGTTGCATTTATAGCATACACCTTGCATTTTGTCTTGTCCAATACAGCATACCATTGTAGATTGCATCACAAAAGTGGCCTGCAAGGCAACATAGCTTAACACATTATGAAAGGATGATCTTGATAAAAAAATATGATGTGACGCACACATATAATAAAAAGCATTATTTTCAGGTTACGTGCCCAAATCTTTTTAATCCTGTCAAAAGTGAAGTTGGTGAATGGAGGCACTGGGCTGATAAGATATCTATGGTGTCTGGCTCTGGCTAACACTGAAAGGTATGTTCAGTTTTAAGTTCAGATTGCTAGGTGAAAATTAACTTCAGCAAGTGCTGTTATAGGAAACTTTTTGCTGAAATATTTGCGTTTCTCCCTCCCCATCCCGTTTGACCACCCATACAGGTGGTTAAAATTTGAAAGTTTGGAGGAAGAAAATAATTGGAAAAATTGGAAAAAAATTGCAAAATGTTTTCCCTTTGTTTTATCCGCTCTTTTGAAAATGTCAAATGAAAAATGCCACATTTCTCAGACTAGACGTGAGGTTAAAATTACACTAATAATTGTCATTATATCAAAAGCAACCTCTTGCCACTACAACTGGCATTCAAAGCTGGTTGGAAGTTTTCAAAATTCTAAATTACAATGAAATGGTTTTGTTGAAATTTTGACATAAAATCAGGGGGAATTTTTAATTAAAAATGTTTTTAAAAAGCTGATCCAATTTTTCAGTTGGATCCAGTTGGCATCCTTGTTGGCAAATTCACTAGAGAGGACAAGAACTAAATATACATGGAGTATGAACTATCCTTTTGCCTGTAGAAGAGTCTCCGGCATGTCAGTTTTGAGGCACTTTGGTGGGGTGGTAATTTGCACTCCCATTACATATATTGTGCTAGTTCTCTGGATAAATAGCAGACTTCAGTTTCCAGAGTTGCTAATCTGGTACCTTTCATCAGCAGTAAATTCACATTAACTAGAAAGGAAATGTAGCTATTATGATTTAGTTAAAGGAATGTGCCAAGAACAAAAACAGCACAGCAAGTATTCTGTTCTCATGACAAAGATTGAGAAGGCCAGGTTTCATAGGCTGCACATGGTAAAAATGTTAGCTTATATGGACTGTCACTGTCAGAGATCCATAGATAAAATTTATGTAAATAGTGTGATTTATGTATATAATTTAAACAACTCTTCCTCCCAAACACAAATTACAGACAAGATTCCATATGTTTGAATTTGGAGAGTTTTTTAAACAATCCTCTTGCATTGTTTTCCAAAGGGAAAGGGACACGACCCTATGAAGAGACACATCTCTCAGCATTAGACAAATTAGAGAATACATGCTTTGAAGTGAAGGAAAGGCGATCTCTCAGGTAGCTTGTTCAGTCAACAGTTTTCAGAGTTCTCTGGACATCTGTATGTTGTGTAATGTCAATTTCCTTCTCCATAACACATTCTAAAATTGATTTATGTGAAGGAGGAAAGAGAAATAATAATTGATTGTGTTTGTATATGAATGTATGATTCCTGTGACTTAATGATCTGATTTGTAAAAGGCTTTGGAAATTGCAAAATCTTCATTCTCTTATCTAGTCTTTAGTCTGATGATCTTGGTTACCAATGAGCAAGAAAAGGTATACCCTTATTTGTACATGAGAGGTCTGCTTCTTTTCTTGAACAACAAGAAATAGTGCTGATGAGCCATTATTTTCTTTCTTTCTTTCTTCCAGTTATTTATTAACACCTAGCTCTGATTTAGGGCTTAGTTTTCTTTCTTGTAGCTACTCCCCTTCTTTTGTTCTCCTATTGTTTACAATACAGGAGGAGGAGCTACTATGATAATAGAAAATAGGAGACTGACATTCTGGGCTTCCTCTGTGGTTTTAGCCCTCTCCTAATAGACAACATCATCTATCATTTTTTTTAAATTCAGGAGGAAGTATGCATTTGTGGTTAAGACTGACATGGGACTGGAAGTCAGGAGTTGTGTTCCTTTTCTCTAGCTGTGCCACAAAATTTGTGTGTGGTCTATGGCAAGTTGTTTAGCCCTGATGTGCTTAAATTTCCCGATTTGCAAAGTGCGGCTTACAATACCTAACTCTGGATATGTCTACACTTCTACCTGGGGTGTGATTCCTAGGTTAAGGAGAAATACTTGTGGTAGCTCTCATTCTATTAGCATGCTGAAAATAGAATGTAGCTGCCCTGAGTATGTGCCCTTCAGAGACCCTAGGCATGTACTCAGGGAGCCAGCTAGCCCCTCCTGCTGCTCGTACTGATGCAGCTAAATTCTATTTTTAGTTCAATGATAGCCTGGGTAGTGTCCTCCAGCAGGGGACCATCCCTCTAGCTAGAAATGTCCACGTTCCCTCAGTTTGGTTTGCAGCTCAGCTGACTAATGTTTGAGAAGCTTGGATGGAAGGTATTAAAACCAAAGGATACAATTTTCATAGGCTCCTCCATGTCAAAATGATTCTTTGGAAAAGCTTAAAGTGAATATTGTGTTCATCAAAGTGAAAAGAAGAACTTACAGCACTAGCTCAGGGCGGGCATTGTATGGCAGTGCAAGCGTTTCTCCAGAGCTTTGCCCATAATGTCAGTCTTGATCTGCAGCATCCCTGCTATCCCAGTCCTAGGCCTCTTTTGACCTGAGACTGCTGGCTGTGTTGAATTGAGCCATATACAGTGGAGTGTTGTCATCATGAATGGGGTCTGAGAGGAGAACTCAAAAAGATAATGACTAGGCACATAGATCCTGTATAAGCAGACCGAGAAATGGGCAATCATACTAGATATGGTAAGAGGTCCTTTATTAAGCCCTAAAACAGGCTCAGGCAGTACAAGCATAAATTTCTGCACTTACATGTCACTGAGGCTCTACCTTACTCTGGGGGAGCCCCTGCAGTTCATTTTCCTTAACTATTCGAGTTTTAGTCTCTTTTTCAGACTGCCAAAAAGGGTAATAATGGTGCTGGCTATTTTTGTAGCTGAAAGCTTTTCACTAGGAAATGGACTCAGACGTCCAACTAATTATATACAAATGACTTGACAGGTAACGTATGTCTACACTGGAGCTGGGGGCATGATTTCCAGCTTGTTTAGACATATTTGCAACAGCTCTCAGTGCACTAGTGCACAGTAGTAGTGTAGCTGGGGTAGCACGGACAGTGGCGAGCGGGAGCATGTACCTGAACCCCATGGGGTATGCACTCGGCAAGGCGAGCCCATGCCATCACTCCCCACTGTCCATACTACCGGGGCTCCACTACTGTTTTTAATGTGCTAACTCAATGAAAGCAAAAGTGTGTTTATGTGAGCTAGGAATCGTACCCCTGGCTCCAAGTGTAGACATACCCATAGGCTTTTGGACACTTTTGGCAATGTGCCTGCACTAGAAACCTGTATCTGAACAACCTCAAAGTTGGGAAGAATTTGTGCCTCTGAATTCACACTTTGCAACTTGAGCCAATCTCTAGTCACTACTAACACAGCTCATTCATGCCAGTGACCGACTGTATTGTGAAGGGCTCTTTGTTCCCTTCCACTGTGCAGTGCAGAGGTGAGCAAAATCATGGAGATCCAAATAGGGTGGGGGATCCCAGGCAAAGGAATGGCATCATCTCCTTCCACATAGCTTCTCTCCCTCCATGTTAATGCAGCACCTCAGCTCCAGATGGCACTCCAGTTAGAGGGAGATGAGATTGGGGAACTGCTGCTCTGTGTGCCAGATTCTCCCTTTACCGATGGACTAATTCCAGGAACCAAAGCGGACAAGGGTAGTCACTGAAACCACGTTCTGTCTGGAAGCAAATGCGGCAAAATGGGGTCTTGAGAGAATACTGGGCTCTCTGTGTTCAGGCGGGGATTTATGGAGCCTGACGTGGTTTCCCCAGGATCCCTGGGCAACAGCTCCTTTGACATTTTGCATCTCTGCCAGCCTCACTCTGAAGGAGGGGCGATGCAGCAGAGAGATGAACATCACTCAAGCTTACGCATAAGTCCTTTCCTCCTGCCCGTTTCAAGTAGGAGTTGATCATATTGACTCCAAACCCTTTCTAATAGCTTAAATAGCTAAAGCTGAATTTGCAACCTGAGCAGCCTAACGTATTGTAATACAAATAAAACTCTAATGGAGTTTAGCCGTTGAACACTTTTATAACATATACAGTAGTATAAAAAAAACTGCTTCTTTGTAACAGTGTTCTTGGATGAGAACTGCTGTACGGCTGTTTTCCATCACAAGGGTTTACATAAAGATGTTTTTTAACGTTTCCATTACTTCTCTATTTTGGGTACAAAAACTGATGCAGTTATTGGCCCTGATCCTCAGCTGTGGCTGGGGAGCTCACAGTGCAGCTCAGGAGGGAAATGCAAAGGTGGCTTTAAGTCACTTTTTGGACTGCTTGACAGCTGGCGTGGCTGTATTAGTGTAAGTTAGAGTTAGCACTTCTCCAACGTGCGTCATCTATCAACATCCCCAAGGGGGCAGATGTAGTAGGAGCAGATCAATCCGCAAGGGGATTGCCAGGAGGCAGGGAAGCCACAACCAGGACACCCTACCCTGGCAGCCAGGAGAGGAAATAGTGCCAAAGCCCTTATGCTGGCTCTTTGCATGTTTGGTTAAGCTGGGTTTAAGTCTGTTCTGTACCACATAGTACAAAGCAACTGCAGCACATTGAAGGATCAGGGTGTTTGTTTAGATTAATCAATCTGTTCAGGACTATTTAAAGCTAGAAAAAAAATGATCCTCACTCTGTGATAAATATTTGTAACAGCTGAAAAACAGAAAATGACCAATGCAAAAATAGTTCAGTGAAAGCAAGCTAGAAAGCCTTTGAAGTAAATGAATATTCACCAAATGTACGTTATGTAAAGCAAGTAAATTAACTTAATTTAAGTATTTCCCAGTTTTCAGTAGGTGTATCTGTGCTCAAACTCAGAAAAAAAAAAGTTCTCATCTGGAATGTGCACGTATCCTTATTCTCTGTGGTACCGCTCATTCTCGTTTTGAGGCATTCTCACACAAATTGTGAGTGGTCAGACTGAAAAGCTTCCAAGTCTGACACACTCCAATTCTTTCTCTACATTTGTCAGTCCACGCTCTCCATTCTTTTGCCCTTTGATGCTCCTATCCACTTTCCCTCATACATTTTCTATGTAGATAATAAAAAGGAATTTAGGTAGCTTAGATAATATCAATATATGATCTATGAAGAAAACTGAAAAGAAAATGTTTGACAGGAAAATATTTCCATTCAAAACAATACAGTGAAAGGGGTTTAATAATGACATGTGCGATCCCTTTAGAAAACACTGAATATTGCTAAGGTTCAGTGGGTTTGATAGGATGCAAAGGTGATTGTTGGATTATGCTCTTTGTTGGATAAGTACAGTTTATTGCAATGGAAATCCCTCATAAATAATAGTGTGTAACAAAGACCAGCTTACACTGGCTTTTATATAATTATTTTTGGAATGACTATTACCCCTTTGATAAGAGAGTGCCTCTTTTTCCTTTCATTCTGGCACATTTTAAAGTTTGTGCATGTCTCTGATATTCAGTAGAGATGACAACACTTGCATTCAAGAGGAGGATTATAGTTCATATGGGGGAAAATACTATGCATTTTTGTGAACCTGTTCCTTGAAGAACTTGAAGATGGGTGGGTCAGTATTTATTTATTGAGTGTAATGTGGCGGTGTGGGTAGTGATCCTGTATACATAAAATATACATTACTTGAATTGGACTTTCAGCAAGAGTATTTAATAGTGCATGCACCTTGAGAAAAAGTCAGGTATATGCCAATCTAGCTCACTCATCTCACACTTTGGCTGTGATCCCATAATTGTTCAGAAGTTAGGCAAGAACTGGGTAAGTACCTGAATGAGACACCTCGGAGGAGCACTTGCATTAGAGTCAACATTTACCCACAGTTTACTTCAAAGTGGTTACCTCCCTCTATTTAGAATAAGGAATAACTGCTGCTTATATACCATTGTGCGTAAGTGTTGACTTCATAACGATGACTGCTGTAGAGCCTACAGGAAGTGATGTTGGTAGATGATACTTGTCCTCTGTGTCAGTCCCACGGGATGGTATCAGAGATATAGAACACCAAATTCTGCTGCTTGTTATGAGTGTAAATCTGGAGTAGTTCTACTCAGAGACAAGAATTGGCAATGGATTTATGCCAATTTGTGTGAAGTGAGAGGAGAATTTAGCTCAAAGTTCACTTGGATGAGATGTAAAGCAGAACACAGTGCTGCCTTTTGGATAAAACATTTTCCTACCTGACCACTTGTTGCTATAAAGATCCCATGGCAGTTTCCCTTCCACTGGGGATGTTAAATATGATATCGTGGCCAAACTCTGTGTTTGGTAATTACATGCTGCCTACTTAAGTCCCTCCTGCAGTCTCAACTGGATTCTGTCCTTACTTTACTACCCTAAGCTGTTTTATAGTGTTTGCATATGTGTCATTTTCCATCTCAGAGGTGACAATGAATTCTTATTATACCACCTCTCTGAAAGATGTAATTAATTAATGTTTGTAGAGTGGTTAGAGATCCTTGGATGAAAGTTCCTATAGAAGTGTGAATGTTTATTATTACACTTTTGTTGTAGTCTTGAAGTGCACTGCTACAGCTGCTATTTGGTCATGTGATTCTGAATTCATAGGCTTTCCTTGCATGAGTAACTTTGCTTTTTGTAACATCTCTAACTAATCACAGTCACAGCATGACAGGTCCAAATTGGACAGATGTTTCTTGAAAATAAAATGTCCAAAGGCAAAAGTGTTAGGATTGCCAATGAAAAAACAAAGACATCTGCATTTTTAAACTAAATTTGGAAGTTTTTTTTTCTTTCCTCATGTTTCTGCATCTTTGTAAATTTAGGCCTCTTTTGAGTCAATCTGTTTTACTAAATTGTGGAGCCTGTTGTCTGGTGATCTCAAAACCTGTAAATGAAAGCTGCTAATTCAGTAGTGTTCTGTATATTTTACTATGCTTTTCAGATATGCCTTTCTTTATTTTTCCTTATAGTAATGATGTTTCATGTATTGCTGGTCTGCATTCTGGTGCATGCACAATTCATAGATTCATGGATTCCAGGCCAGAAGGGACCACTGTGATCATCTTGTTTGATCTCCTGTATAATACAGACCATAGAATTTCCCTAAAATAATTCCTAGATCATATCTTTTGCAAAAACATCCAATTTTGATTTTAAAATTGTGACTGACAGAAAATCCACCATGACCCTTGGTGAATTGCTCTTATGCTTAATTACTCTCATTGTTAAAAAATTACATCTTATTTCCAATCTGAATTTGTTTAGCTGCAACTTCTAGACATTGGATCATGTTATACCTTTTTCTGCTAGAGTGAAGAGCCCATTATTATTTGTTCCTCACTGTGATATTTAGACTAATCAAGTCATCCCTTAATCTTCAAAGACTTTCAAGTTTCTCAGGACTTTAAGGACAATTCTTATGAATTTCTGTCTATCTTAGGGTTTTAGACTGATGCTTGTCCCTTCAGTATGAGCACTTTCCAAGTAAAATTGATTAGCAACAGCAAAGCTTCTAATGGTCTTCATGGAGTCCCTAGCTCATGTCCTTTTTCAGTGTAAAAATACTTTCTTGGGATGGATTATTTGTTTGTTTCAGGTCTTCTTTGTTTTTTGTTTTTCTGAGTTATGGGGAAGGTAGAAGGTTGGTTGGTACTGTGACTGTCATTTTTGGTATAACGGAAAGGTCCACACAAGACACCAAAGTAGATCTATGTTGTGCTTTAATTTCCTTTTACATACATTTTGGGACAGATTCTGAGATGGAAATTAATGGGAGATGCAGGTGCTTTATAAACATGGTATAAATGCCTAGATAGAGAGGAGGGATATAGCCTACCCCAGGGTTTCTCAAACAGGAGTCGCCACTTGTGTAGGGAAAGCCCCTGGCGGGCCGGGCCGGTGTGTTTACATTCCCAGTCTGCAGGTCCGGCCGATCGCGGCTCCCACTGGCTGCGGATCGCTGCTCTGGGCCAGTGGGAGCTGCGATCAGCTGGACCTGCAGATGGGGCAGGTAAACACACCAGCTCGGCCCGCCAGGGGCTTTCCCTACACAAGCGGCGACCCCTGTTTGAGAAACCCTGGCCTAGCCTGTATGGTCTTGACTTATCTAGGCCCCAGTCTTGGTGTTGAAAGTTGATCGCCTTTCACTTCCATTGACATCAGAGGAGTTGAGAGCAGACAGCCTCACACAAGGTGCTCAGCACTTTGCAGAGTCAGACCCAATGGTGAGGAATTAAAAAGAATTGACAGTTCTACTGAAATATGAATAACAATAAACAATAAAAATAGAAAAGTTTCTCTGTATCTCAGACTTGGAGGGCAGACAGAGATTCTTCAATATTTCTTATCCTTTCTAAAAAGAATAAGTCAGACTACTGCTCCGCTCTCCAAATTTTCCCAAAAATAAGAAAACAGGGAACTATTTTTTAAGTTATATTTTAGTATTTTTTCCTTGTGTCATTGGTTTTAAGCAACCAATATTTTACTTTCATGTTAACATGATGCAATGTGCTTTGTCTGAGAGTCTGACTTCAGATGATGCAAATACTCTAATTCTGACCACATGCAGACAAAGAAACTGGTTTCCCTAGCAACAGGAGCCATGTGAAAGCTCTTAGAATAGCTTTTCCCTTTCACTTAGATTTTCTTTCAGTTTAGCAGTTCTCACCTCTGCTTGCATGAAGACTCAAGCACCTAGTGTCTGGTGTGAACTGATCAGGTGAACTGAAGTGAGAGGAATAGGAGAGATGTAGGGTGCTTTACATATCACAAGAGGCACAGACATTTGTGGCTTTCTGAATTAGTTGAGAACTGTCCAGCACATCTCTTACTATACATGTTTTATATTTTAAATTGTTATCTCACACACAAACAACAAGTATATATGACTTTATGCATAAGACCAAAAATTGAATAGAATTCCATTTCCTTCCGAGTGTTTTTTATAAACTATCTAAATTTATGATATATGCAATTATATATAATGGGTATTTAAAATATTGTGGTATGGTATTTTAAAAATAGTTTTTACACTAAAACTTCAGTTAATTGTTGTTTAGTGATTAAGATTATAAATACTCCTGTTTCATGTAAATGTTTATTTAAATGATTCTACATCAAAACATTTTGGAAATTCTATAAATCTCTGAGAATGAAAGCAATGATAAAATGCTGCATACAGCAGTTTTTAAATTGTGGTTTGAAAGTTTAACTAGCCTTAGAGTTTATTTAATAAAGTATTTTAAATATTCATTTGTTGACATAAAAGATTGTTCTCAGGGGCATATTTAAAACTACATTTTTAATTGTTTTGGAAAAGTTAGTATTATCAAACAATTTTATAGTTCATGTGGGGTTTTATTTAAGATAACAGTAGTAAATATATTGCTATCTTTTGAATAAAGAGTTAGCATTTTACTTGTTTGTATCTAGAACCAGTCTAAAACAATAACTGTGATTAAGGAAGTCCCACAAAGCACCTTAATGCAGCCATCAACCTTTTTAAAGGAATTGCTCTCATCAACCTCAACAAGGCAAGAGTCAATTAAAAAATGCCTTCAATAAAAGCTGTCTTGACTGAAAGACCAGTGCTCCCTGCCCCAGAGAAGCTGGAGCGTGATCTAATCTCTGTAACAAATAAAATCTGAATAAAAGGACCCAGAATATACCATGAGATAATAAATATCTATCCTTCCAACAAGGTTAGAAAAAATCAGAGACCTTTGTTCTCGGGTTGAGCTGTCTCCACATACATTACTTAAAATTATGTTATATCCTGGGATATCAAAGATGACTCTTTGGGCTTGAGTCTCCCCACACATGCACAAATTCCACCCCAGTGTAACTGCGTTGACATCAGTGAAGTCACTCCTTATTTACACTGATGTAATGGAAACCAGAATCAATATGGAAGAGTCAAGTGACATAGTAGATTCTACTCATTTTAATTTGCGACTCTTCCTAAAACCTGCAACACACAGCTAAGGGCATAAATTAGAGGAGGAGGAGAAAAAGATGAAGAAGAAGAAACCCAGACAAACTAACTAACAAATATCCCATCTTATTTACCCTTTGATATTCACTTATTTACATAACAGTGGGGCCTTTTACACTCTTAACTGACAGTCACTGACTTGGCTTCAGTTTTTCCCAATGGTATTTATGTTTAGTGCAGAGTTAAATACGTGCAACTCCCATGATTGTTAACTGGTGAAAATCCATCCTTTTTAAACAAAGATTGAGCCCAGGTTTGTCTGTCCGATCTTCTCCAAAGTTTGTGGGAAGGTTCAATCCTAAGGTATTAGTTTGGATGACTATATACTGTGGATAGAGACTAGCTATGAACTTCAGATCTGAACCTAGATCCAAACTTCTGCAAAATCTGGATATTCAGATCAGAAGTTTTGGTTCATGCTCCACTACCTAAATATTTTTACACTGCACCATCACAAAAATGACAACACATCCCCTCAAAGCAAAAAGGATTAAACTATTTCATATAATGTACACATTATATACAAAATATACTAAAACATGCTTCCTTTGTGGATTACATTATTATCAATTGCTTTGTTTCCCATGATACTTTTTTGTTCTAGGTTTTTAAAAGAGTTAAATGGTAGTTTGTTTACTTGAGGCCAATAGAAGAGTTCTTTCAAGACAAAAAGCATACTTTGTATTTCTGAAGAAGCTTTCAAAATATGATGGCCAAAAAATTTGAAATATGTGTCCCTGTGGTGATGTCATTCTCAAGGGAAACATACTTCTAATATGAAGTATTCCCATTAGAAATAGTGGAGATCTTACATCTGTATTCTTAGCCCCAAGAGGTTATCAAATGATAATAGTTAATTGTAAAATGGGATGACATCTAATGGAGTATTGGCAGGCATGTTGGCCAGTCGTTCTGGGTCATTGCCCAAATATTTATAGAGGCGTCAAAGGCTTGATTTTGCCTTAACAATCAGACATTTTACATGAATATGCAAAAAAGTGAATAACCTTTAGGATTAGGATTCACATGTAATCAAAGACTTATTGACAGAATCTTACCCTGGTGACAGACAACTTGTACATATGCCACAGAGCTGGCATGTTTAGTGGTTAGAGCAGAGGTCTTCATCAGAAGGCCTACATTTTGTTCTTAGCTCTGCCCCAGATTCTGGGTTACCAGACTGTGGGCAAATCACTTAATGTCTCTTTCCTTTAGGTTCTCCATCTATAATATAGGGATAATAATACTTACCCACCTTTGCAAAGAGCAGAGGAGGGTTCATTGACGGTGGCTGTTGTAAGAAACAAGCAGGCCTATGGGGATATCATGTCTATGCAGACCCTTAGCTCAGAGGATGGGCTGAAGCTGTCTATTTTGATGGTGATAAAGGACAAGGTATGAATGTGAGTCTCTTCGGCAACTCCCAACCTCAGGACCCTTTTGTTGTTCAGCAGCAGGAGCAACAACAAGAGGCCACCTCCTCCGTAAGAGCCACAGGGGTGCCCTCCCCTGTGTCACCAGCAGAGGCATAATTTGTTTCTTCTGTAGGAGGCCAGCAGTAAACTGCTGTGCTCTCTCCCACACCCCCATTGCCTTGGAGCAAAGGAAGGAATTGTGACTCAAAGGTGTGTGTGTGTCACTCAGAATTCTTGCCAAGTGGTACCCATCACCCCTCATTTTGGGCTGCACCTACAATCACAATCCAGTCCTATTTGTCTCTCTCCAAGGGCTGGATTCTGCCACCCTTACTCAAGCTGAGTGGCACCTTCCTGTGTGATTTCAGTAGTAGGATTAATAATGTAGAGCCAAATTCTTCCCTGATTTACTTCCCATGCAGCTACATGAGTTGAAGGAGTTGTGTGTACGAGCAGAAATTGGTCTTAAATGTTGATTTCCTTGACAAGACAGACAAGTAGAAATCTAGCTTGCCAGTGGCACTGTCTTCAAACGAGCTAAAAGCAAGAGCATCATGCAACATAGTGCAGCTGTGCTGAAAAAAATGCAAAACTTTAAAGAGAATAACAGCAGTCAAAAGCAAAGGCTTCAAATGTTTTAGTTTAGGGCTTGTTTAGTCAGAAACACATTCCCTTATGGCCAACGCTTCACGTATTTGATAGCAAGCTGGGCCAGTCCTTGGGTTCTGTGGCACTCTTGTGTGGCAGGTTGGAGAGTCTTGGAGTAACCTTTTTACAGCCACTGGCTGCTAAGCACTTTATTTACATATACCAAATCACAGTTAAATATTTTAACTCCTAGTTTCTCACCTACGTCATCCCAGTATCCTCTCACTGTAGAGTGACCAGATGTCCTGATTTTATTGGGACAGTCCCAATTTTGGGGCTTTTTCTTATATATGCACCTATTACCACCCCCCATCCCTGTCCCGATTTTTTCACTTGCTATCTGCTCACCCTATCTGGCAGAATCCCCACTTTTGATGATGAGCAAATCTTACTCGGGTGCAGTAGTAAACAACAGTGTTTTGCTCAATATGATGCAGAAAGATGTTCATCCTGCCTCGTGTTAAGCAACTGTTCTCAGCACCTCCAAGAGCATCTTGCAGGACAAAGTCCTATCTGAAGTCAAAGGCAAAGCAGGCTAGAGAGGAGAATTTATAAAACATGCTCCTATGTATCAAAAGGAAACAAATGCATCCACAACCCCCCAAATTCTTATCTTAGAAAGTCTTATAGTTTTCCATGGTCATCTGTCTTTTGGGCTTATGTTCCTAAACATCAGCCAATGGCACAAAGTTTGCAAGATGTGTTTAGCCCTAGAATCTGATCAAAGTTAGCCCCGAACACTGTAAGTGTAATAAATGTATACTATATTATTTTAAAGCATTTACTCTACCTAGACTACTATTTGCATAACAATAATAATTATTTTGCTGCAGATATGCATTCTACGAAATATGCATCTATGTTTTATAACTATGCTAACACAGTAATCTTCAATACTTTGTGTGGTAATCTCTTTAGTTTACACAGCGATGTCAGCAACAGCATCTCCCATAGCAAAGACAATATCATGCCTCAGTAAAGTTATGTACCATGGGTCACATGTTATCCTGCATCATGCAAAATGGAGAGTGGCAAAATGCTCCTGAGAAACCACCCTGCTAGAAAAGGGGGGAAAGAGCAACTTCCTTATATTTGCCCCACCATCTCCAATTTAAAGACCCAGGAAGTCTCTTTCATGGAGTCTCTGGTCTCCTAGGGTCCATCTACAAAGCAATAAAAAGACCCATAGAATCAAGTCCAAGAACCTGGATCAGCTGACTCAGGCTCATGGGCTCGTGGGCCTGGGGTTGCGGGGCTAAAAATAGCAATATAGACTTCAGACTTGGGTTCCAAGGCCCTCGCCTCCTCACAGGGCTTCAGAGCCCGGGCTGCAACCTGTGGCTGAACAGCTACACTGCTATTTTTAGCCATGTAGCCCAAGCCCCATGAGCCTGAGTCAGCTGACCTGGGCTCTGAGATTCAGTGCTATGGGTCTTTGATTCTGTGTAGGCCTACACCCTTAGAGCACTTGGGGGAAGGGAGGCACAACCAATATAGGAAGGGGAAGAGCGGGGTCTGGGCAGCTTTTCAAGTAGAAATCTGCACAGAGGTTACTCTTGGGCAGACAAGCAGTAACACTTGCTCCATGGCTGCACCCCCTAAACCACACTCCAGGAAGTTTCGGTGCAGCTGCAGGTTGAATTGTGCCTCCACAGAAAGCCATGCTGTATCGTAGGACAGAGAGACAATGGTTCAGTATAGAATTCATGGTCATCCTTATAGGTTCTCCTGCACTCTTTTGATATCCTAAAATAGGTCAGATCTAAGGAGATAGGCAGGTTTAAGGGAAACAACCCCAGTGCCTGTCCTGTAATACTTGTTGGCACTTTCCCTTGAATGCTGTCAATATCTCTTAAGTCCCACAAGATAAATTTAAACCAATCCCCTGCCTAATATAGTCTTATATATCAAATCCTGTTCTGAGACTGTTCACAATTCCATTAAAAAAGTAATCCTGATGTAATCCACTGGTTGCTGTGTGTTACTGTGTACTAGAAGAGGTGAGTCTGTTATAGTTTCCCAGCTTGAGAGAGTGTTTTTTAGCTCAACCTGTACAGCCATACAATTTTAATTCTGGAGGGGTCCCCACTTCAATCCCTGGTTTCAGCCATGATGGCGGCCATCACATAAGTGGGACCTCATCCAGGATTCAAACTGCCATAGGCTTGGGATGAGTTTCCTCTGTCATGAGGAATTAAGTAACCCACTGGTCAGTGTGTATGTGCGTCCCCCTCAGTGCTTGATCCAAAGAGGATGTGGGGCACCTAATGACTTAAGAGGCTGGTTCTTTAACTCAAGTTGTAGAGTCTCATGCTTTCAGCTCAGGCTATCCTTTGTTCAATCCCCTGTGTTGATCAAGATGGCAGCTGCCACATGAGTATCCTTTCCAGTAAGTAGTTTAGTATATATAAAGTGGAGTGTAAAAACAGGAAAGACAGCTAAAGAGTGGGTGTCTGAGAAAATGCCTTTTATCGGAAAGCAAGAATAAACATTCAAAATCCCAGATAAGAGAGAATTAGTCTATTCTTCCTCACTTCTGATTTCCAGATTATTTTGAGAACATAAGATTTTACTTATCTTTTGTTATAAGATGTTTTGTTAAACATCCATTAGTATTTTGTGACCCAGTGAAGGAAATGACAAAGTGTTCAAACTATCTTTCCTCATATTCATGGTTCACATTCCAGGCAGCATCACCCTAGGTATATTATGGTACCAAGTTCACTAACAATACACTCCTTTTGTTTTTCTGTATGTATAAAGATATTAGAACAACTGACAACCCAGCTAAGATGTGATTTAACCAGTGACAGCTTTCCAGGGGCAGAATATGTTTTGCATGATTACATTTGTTATTGACATTTATAGATATTAGTAATTTGTGAGGGAGAAATTGTTAAAATGCTTTTCTGAAATGCACAAACCCTGGGAAAGGACTATATTGGCCACAATATCCAAGCACCAATTAAAGGCAGAATTTCAGCCATAATCATCTGAGTTTCCTGTCTTGTTGATTTAAGAGATATTCAAGGAATTTCAATCTGCTACTTTTATTGACAATAAGAATTTGCATGTCTGAACCTCGTATGTCACTCTTGAATCTGGATTAGGTTTATGTTAATATTCTGGCAGAAAGCTGGGTCAGAGAGAAAGTTTGGATTCAGATTTGACAAAGCTGATATTTCACACGTTGGTTTTTCTTATGAATTTTCTGCCTCAAATGACTGAAATCTCACAGATTAGCTGATTTCACAAAATTTCTGCCATCTTAAATAATATGCTTTCATTTCCTCCCTCTGTGATGTCCTGTTGCTTTGTAAACCATCTAAAGACATTTACAAAACCTTTTGGACATTACACCCATAAACATTCTTTACTAAAATCTCCTTATTTATTTAGAGCCAGACTCTGCCACGCATGTGGAGTAGTAGTCCTATTGAAATCAATATTCATGTGTACAGGATGAAGTTTTGATAGGTACAAACTGAGCAAAAGGAACTATCTTCTTTTTACTGAAATCAATGGGGCTACTCACAGAGTAAGGTACTATTCAAAGAGATAATAGTGGCATAATTGGGCACCCTTATTATTTTTATTATTTATATTATGCCAGGATTGCTGCTAGGGAGCTCACAGAACAGATAGTCATTAATAGTTGCTGCTCTGAAGAGCTTACTATATAGACCTTGGGCATGACACAACCACTGAGAAAGAGAACAAAGGGTGGGGGGAAGAGGGGTGGGAGGCAAAGTTGGACAGAATTAAATATGATCACGTGGGATGACTCAAGCCATGTACTTTGGCAAAATTAGTTCACTTTTTATAGGCTTTGCAGCAAGAACTGTCTTTGAAGTGGAATCTGAATGAGGCAACGGTGGTGGCTGGATAAACAGATTTTTGAAGAGCTAATAAAAAGGGGTGGATATCATCTGCTAGAAATCCCAGCAGCATAGCACAGCACCACATGCCCAAATAGTAAGCATATGTTATTAAAAAAGGCAGTTTCTTTTGCCCAATTTGTATGTACCAAAAGCCCACCCCTGCACATACAAGTACAGTGCACCTCTATATCTCTAACATCTGAGATGCTGTCTCCCAAGCCAAGTCAGTGCTTGGAGAATATCTACAGAAGACCAAGAGGGACACACTGATATGCAGAATGTATGTTTGATGTCAGAGCTGTAAGTGTATGAAATTATACTGCAATATAGCACAGCATAAGGATATTGATGAAATAAGATTTTCATTGCCTCACATATGGTTGATGCATAAGTAGGTAAAATTATTTCAGTCCAACTCCCATTGAAGTCAATGGAAAAACTCCTTTTTACATCAGTGGGGTTTGGATCAGGTCTTTAGCAGCCTTGTTCTTTTATCAGATTTTACTGTTAAACAGGGAAAGAATAGCTTGTCCTGTTTGTTTGTTTATTCCTTCCCTACTCTTATCCGCTCTTAATCCTTCCGCTCCCAGAAACACTAAAAAGTCAAAGGCCACCCAAGACTTGCTACAGTATTTCTGAGGCAGCGTCCTCAGAAACAACCAGGGCTATATTTTCACAATTTATTGGCAGCTGTAAGGAAAGGATGAGAGGTGAAGAGCTGGCCCATAAAAATGTTTGTTCTAGGTTTGTGCCTGATCTGGAATTTCACATCTGGAAAGGTGGAAAGTCAAAAGGTCCAATTTTGCCCTTTAGGTGTGGATAAGTGAGTATGTTTTATAAATAACATACTCTTTCACTTGAACAAAAAAATAATAGCTTACTGTACATGACATTCCTTTTCTGAATAGGTCAGAATGAAATGGGGAGAGTAATATCTGAACTGAAGATGGAGGTGAACCAAACCCCAAGATCCAAATGCTCAAATTGCTTAGGGAAGATCCAACCTGCATCTGGATCAGAATTAACTTTTGTTACTTCATACCAACAAGTACTTACAATAGTTACAAAATTGCACAGAGATGAGAAAATCAGTTTCAATGAAATAAGAACTGATCAGAAGAAGAGCCTTTTCCAAAACTTAAACTCACTCTTCAAGGTGACCTGCAAAGGAAACAGAATTGGACTTGTTTTCTTGATTTATTACTTTTTAAAAGTTATTTTCCATTTTTATTTTTTTAAATTAACAGTAGAAATTCAGGTCCTATCCAGCTGGAAGATTTCATGACTGTGAAACTAGTGAAACGGTAACATTACGAGTGAAAGTTGAGTTATTAGCAGGGGAAGAGATTTTTGTGAAGCTATTTAAAACACTGGGGGATTTTTTATTGGTTTTGTTAACACCTATTTAATTTCAATGACCAATTTTAAAAAAAGAAGACTTTTTGTTAAATATGCAACATTCTCATCCCTCTGTTAAGGTGTTAAGAGATGCAAGAAACTCTCCTTATACCTCCTGGTGATCCTCCAAAAACACAGGAATTCCAATCTTTTCACTCCTGATATTTATAAGATAAAAAAACAGGGGAAAAAAAACCCTTAAAATATATCCTGTCAGGACTTTGTTCTGCATGAATAAAGGGAAGAAGACCAATTAAAAAGAAATCTTTTGCAAGCAAAACTCCTAGAGAATGTTATAGTTTTACATAAATTATTCTAAAAACCAATGGAATATAATTAAAAATCAAACCCAAGAATTTTGTGAGATTCAAATGAGTTTCTTCTTTTTCTCTGTCTACTGTTCTACGTGTCTATACCTTTCTGCCCTTCTTGAGTCCAGCAAGAACTGGAAGTGAAAAGCTTGGCAGAAGTCATAGGACCAGAAATCTCAGGAGTCTGTTCTGGTGGGATTTGCAGCACTGTTTTGTAGACCCATGAGTTCACAATTGGTCAGATAAGTCTCTAAATAGTGGGATACTTAAAAGAACTGAACCTTCAAACCTTCTAGAGTTTACTCACCACTGTTCTGTACTTCCTGGTTTAAGCTGGGACTGGAAACAGAATTCTCTCTTGATGATATTTCTGCAGTGCCCATCACTGTGGAATCAAAGAGCCAGATTACTGAAAGGCAGGTCAGGTGGATATTTCTGGGCTGGCAATAATTAGGACCCAAGTGCAATCTCACCTGATTCAAGGCTCCATATACTGGAAATTCTCTAGCAATATTTCATACAGAGAAAATTCTGTAGCTAAATTATGGTGTATGAGAGGAAAGTGGCTGAATCCCTCAGATGTCAAATGGGGAACACATGCCTAACTTTCTTATTTATTGTGTTTGTGATAAAGGGGTTACACATGGAACTTATGGGTAAGCCAGGGTGGGGCATTTTGTGTTTTCAGCACTGTCTGGCAACTTGATTATGTGCTCGTACATTTCTGTATCTCCTGTCTTGGAGAACTAGAGAAGTGTGTGACTAACTTAAGGCCAGGTAGAAGTAGCCATCTTTTGACCTCTTCTGGCAGGGCATATTTTTGTGCTTTTTTTGGTGTATGAGCATCTGCATGCACATAGCCAAAATTTAGCCCATTACATGCCCTCTTGTATGCACTTCAGAATAAATATCCTCAAAGAGAGTCCTCTAAATTAAACTGCTCTGTAGTTGAATGTTTTATTATATTGTAGAATCCACACTAATTTAGGGTGTCAATGTTTTTGCTATTAAAATTAGAAACTATGGATCCCTCCTGTGCTCACAGCAATACTTTTTAATTTATAACACTAAAAAGCTACAAAGAGTCCTGTGGCACCCTATAGACTAACAGAAGTATTGGAGCATAAGCTTTTGTGGGTGAATACCCACTTCGTCAGATGCATGCGACCCACGAAAGCTTATGCTCCAATACTTCTGTTAGTCTATAAGGTGCCACAGGACTCTTTAGCTTTTTAGTATCAGAGGGGTAGCCATGTTAGTCTGGATCTGTAAAAAGTGACAGAGTCACATAAGCATCCTTTCCCATAAGTAGTGTAGTATATTGAGTAAATGCTAAAGTTGCAGTTTTACCTTTTCATTTCCCCATGTTATATATCTTAACTCAGGCTGCATGAGCAGTGGGTCAGGTTCTGCCCAGGCAGGTCAAATGTTTTAGTTCTGCACTACATGTAACTTTCAGCTTCAGATCTTGCAACGACACACCACCTATAAAAGCAGACAACCTAATGGAAAAACAGAGCAACACTTAAAATGTTGTTTTTCTCCCTCACTCTCTACCATAAAGAAAGTTGTAAAATACATTAAACTGTATATTTTTTTGTTTTTGTTCTATTAACTCTTTGTCCTACCATCCTCTCAAATTTCTTAGCTAGTTATTTAGGGTAACTAGAGATGTGCTGAAGAAATTCTATATTCTGTGTATCCTAATATCGAAGTAGCAGATGAGATAGCTCAGCAGAATGCTTTCCGTATCTGAATGGCAGTGGTATACCTCTGCCATTTGAGAGGCTGAGATTTGAGTACTTGATTGTGCTGAATTACAGTATCATGAATCTGGAGGGTTGCCAAGAAAATCTACCATCCTGCAACAGTCATTCTCTAGCAGTCATGGGTGTTTGCGTTTCTGCCCTCAAATGTCCACAGTTTGCATTAACTACAAGCAAAGAGCCCAGTTTGCCTTGGTATCAGCTAAGATCAATTGCATTGCACCCATTTATGCCAGAACTGGATTTGGCTGAAAACAACCAGCTGCTGCACAATTTGTGGACAATGACTCATTTTCCTTTTAAATAAATGTAGAACTTTGGGCAAGATTGTGAAAAAATAGCTCCTTGAAGTTTCTGTCTGAAGCAGTGATGTTGGGCATGATTAGCCACCCAGACCTTTGTAACTCAAGATTCACTACAGTGAACATAGTTTGATGAGTGAAACCAGAGAGGAAGATTAGGGTTCAGGAGAGCTGTGTTTTGGTTTGAGATGAGCAGCTCAGCAGAGTAGCCCTAGGAGCTGCTCCTGGGTAGGGCATTGGAAGAGATGGCAGAACCTGAGCATGTAACACTGGCCTCACGGTATATTTAATAAAACCTGTTTCTTTCAACTCTGCCTGCTTGCTGCATTACTTACTGCCAATGGAACATTGAAATCAATGGAATGACATCAGTTTAAAACTGGTGTAACTGAGATCAGGGTCAGACACAGCATGTCTCAAAGCCCTGGGAAAGCACACACAGCAGTGCTGTCAACTACTCTTTATCGGGTGCAGCCTGTGCCCCATCTTTGCCCAACCACTTTCTTGCTCTTTGAGTCTAGTGCAGCTGATGCTGGACTCAGCTGATCTTTACACAGTTAATGAATGGCCTATATTGGGGCTTTATCCTGTTCCCAGTGGAGTCTCTGGCAAAACCCTCATTGAGTTCAGTGGGAGCTGGTGGGCCAGTGAAGAAATATATAAAAGTCCACTCTCCACAGTAGTAAATTATCTTATTTATTTCAGTACATAATGATAACCAGTTCAGCAAGATTTAGGCTTAGGAATAAACTCATGAATTATAGTTTTGCTGTTTTTCTGCTGTGTGATTAGTCCTGAGGTAAAACAAAAAGCTGTTTTAAATACCTTCTAAAAAGTTATTGTAACTTATAAACAGTATATAACTAGTGCAAATGATATCTCTATGGTCTGATTTGAAGGGCTGCTGAACACAATCACCATTATTTAAAAGAATAAGGATGTAAAAGGTGTGCCTGTGGGGTGTGAAAAGGTAAAGAAACTCATGACCAAAGTCCAAGAAGGACTAAGAGGGCTAGGGATTGTATTATAGGGGTACAGGATTGGCCTTGAAAAGAGCTGAGTTTCTCCAGAAAAAGGAACTGCTGCTCCTATTGGAGTCAAGCACAGGAGACTCCCAGGAGACCTCTGACAGTCTGGGTCCAGGGCTAGAATTTTCAGCAGGGCTCAGTACCATAGTTAGATTCAGATTTTCAAAAGAGATCAGCCAGCTCAATGCAGCTGCAAAGTGCTGAGCATTTTTTAATATCTGGCCACTTAATTTGGGTGCCTAGATGGGAAATAAGCCACTTTGAAAATCTAGCCCTAACTGTGGGTGCTAAATACCTTTCAAAGTCTGGCCCTCAAGTGCAAAGGCATCAGACTGCTCCAAGGAAGGACCCAGCATTCAAGTGAATATGGGCTATATTTGTATAAAGTCTGTCTGGGTTCCATGTCACAGGAATCTCTGCAAAGGCTGAAAAAGCCCTGAAATAAAATTGAGATTTCTGAGCTCATCTGGTCTTGCAGTATCTTCAATCAGCAGAGGATTTTGTTCAGTATTGCCCTCTGTCTGTTGCTATGAATCTAGTATCCTGTTTCAGTTGTGAGTTATCCATCTGCAAAGAAACAGCAGATTGAAATAATTCGCACACATTCACCTTGTAACATCACTGGAATATTAAAATATTTGCTGAAAAACAATTTCCCCTTAATAATTTGGTACAACATTACATTTTTATTTTTAAAAGCTCCTGATAAAAATGAGGATTATTAATTTTATTACATTTAAAGGAATCTTCATTGAAGGTCTTTATTGAAATAACAGTTGGAAAAAGTTTACCCATCTTAAAGCAACATGGATTTGATAACAAACTTGGACAATAACTTGAGGTGGAAAATGTTTGTTAGGAATTAATCTATGTCAAAATCACTGCCTTTCCCTAGAGAAACCCTTCTCAGTCTTTATATCAACTATATATTTATATTGCAGCCAATTTTGGTTTTCTTGTTAAAGGGAAAGTCTATTTAAGCCTTTGCATTTTTTCATGCTCCATTCCCCCATGGTTCACAAGTACAATAGTGAATGTAAGCTACAATAAAAAGGTCATTTTCTTCTTTCAGCAACAGTAACACAAGTGGCTGCATTTCCTGATTCTGGATTAAGTTCAAGATTTCAAATACGACTGGACTCGTTTCTGATTAGAAAGTTTGATATTTATCGTAGACTTTCCTGTCTTCCGTATCCAATGGGAGTGAGATTGTAAAAAGGTAAACTGAAAGAAACCATTCTTTTATTCAACAGTTAACCCCATCTGAGTAAATAATACGGTGTTGTGCACTTCAGCCTTTGCTGTTATGCATTGAGTTCAGAACTCAAAACGGCTTCAAAGCAGTGTCCATGAAATGATGACAAGATGCTGCAGAAACAGCTTTTCATGTGGAATATAATGCAAGTATTGTGTTACATAGTACAGTAACAAATAGAGTATAGTGGTAATGATATAGCAGATAAAGTGTCTGGAAGTACTTACCTGCGGGAAACTCAATCTTATTTTAGTTCAGGGCCCTAGGCCTATAAACACAGGGTGTGTACTAGAAATGTACATGTTAGAAGAATCATTTTGTTTGGGATTTTAACGTTTCTCTGAGCAGGCAAATAAAAAATTGATGGCCAAATATAGGTATTAAGGCAGAAATAGGACAAACATTTAAAAAAAAAAACCAACCACTGACCTTAACCCCAGCTTTTGTTATATAAAAAGGTCACACTATTTAAAGAAATAAAATAATACATTATTAACCCTTATAAGATAATGCCATTCCCTAATAAATGTAAGTTATTAATGAGTTGCAAACTGAGAGCTCAATTGTGTCTCTAACAGCACAGCCATGCACTGCAGGATGTACCTGGGGTCATGTTGCAGCAGGAGGAATACTAGATTACCACCCAGAATGCCTCTTCGAGCTCAAGAAAAGGATCCACTACAGCAGGAGCTCTGCCATGCTTTAAGTGATACAGCGTATGTTCCTCACACAACAAACTAGCTCTGTGAGCTGGTGCTAAGGTAGGGATAGAGCTGCACTTTGGCCCTCATCCCAACTCCTTTGAGGCGGCCAGTGCTGCTGGTGACACTAACCACATGCAGAGTCTGTTCCTGATCAACATTTGGCTGGCTCCTGTCCTGAGCAGGGGAGCAACAGGAGAGAGAGGAGGCTTAAAAGGGGGGTTACAGACCTCACACTAAGGCTAAGGGAGTTGTGGAGCGGTAGAGCATGCTCCAAATGGAGGGCCTGCTTCAAAGGGCACTCCAACATGTAAGCAAAGGGAGAGTAAAGGAGAGACTGTGGAAAGGCAGCCAGGATGTAGCTGTTGGACACAGGGGAAGGGTCTGGACTGTGGTAAATCCCAAATGAGTTCCCAAATGGGAAGCCAAGGGTCTTGATCCCATTTTCTCCTGCACTCTTTTCCCTGACGATGGGGAGCAATTGGACACTGGGCAGCCCCAGTTGAGTGTCTGAATTATTGAGACTGTTTGAGCAACCCTCCGCTGAGTGGGAAGCCGGTGCTGGGACTATGTCCCAAACTGAAGAGAGGACAGGGAGGTAGGAAGTGGCTCAAAGGAGGCTGGCCTGTTGTACCAGCTAGAGGGGACTGAGACTTCCCTCACCCCTTCCCCCTGGGACCCTGGACCGGGACCTCCCACCCTTCCCCCACTTCTCCAGTTGATCAGGGGAACCTGGGAAGCACTGGGGGACAGCAGACTAACTCGGCTGCCGGGCCCTCAGATTGCCCGGAAAGGCCATCCCAAGACTCTGGTAGACTGTTGAGCTGCGGTCTGCCCACTAAGTCTGCTGGCTGCAGGTGAACCCCACTTCAGGGCTTCTTGTGCGCTTGCACGGGGCCAGCCACGTTCAGGCCCTGGAAGAGAAAAGTACAGTCAAGAGATTTGCAAAGCCTATCACCAGCCAACCTATATCCAGACAGTCTCTGAGGAATAACAATTGATAGCTGAGAGTGTTCCAGGAGAATATTTCTGGAAGGCCTATGTGGTTGCACACATTAGATCAGATTCTTATAGACCCTGACTAAAAGCCCAGGCAGTGAAAGCAAAGCCTCCCTTTGCCTTTAATGGGCTTTGAGTCAGCCACATAACGAATTGACTTAGTCTATATTACTGAGGATTCTATGAGGGTGCATAATCACCATGGACAATTATTGTGACCCTTACTGCATGCCTGAACAGAGGAGAAAGGAGGCATAAGGTGACCTCCTACTCATCTGTGCTCCCTCTCCACAACATGGCAGCCTTCACAGGACAGGTACTCTCCTCCTGCACATGTAAGTGGGCAGGGGTGCAGTCTTGGCTCCACTCCTCAGCGCACCAGCCCATGCAGCTGAGTTGGTGTGGACAGGGAAGCAATCCGACTGGCACAGAGCTGACACTGATTATTTACTCCATCAGAAAGCAAAAAGGAAACCAGGCAGTGGCTCTCAGACTAGGTCTACACTAGAAACTTTTGCTGGTATAGCAATGTCAGTTAGCAGTATGATTTTATTTTATTTGTTGTGTATATGTCTCATTTCTACATGGGCAAAAGCCTCATTGTCAATGCAGTTATATCAGCATAAAAGTGCTTTTGGTGGTGTAGCTTATTTTGCTTGAGGAACTGGTATAAGCTATACCAGCAGAAGCACTATTTTATTGGTAGAAGCTGCATTTACACCAGGAGGGTTTGCCAGTGTAGCTGCTGGTATAGCTATACCTGCCAACCTTCTTTAGTGTAGGCTAGGCCTTAGAGTTGCAATCTGGTTTCTGGGCTGCCCCTAATTCAGCACAACAATGTGTCTCCCTGAGAAATCTTCACATCATTTTCACACCTCCATACTGTCTAAAGTAAATGAGAAAAAATGACAAGGTAGTGCCTCTGTAGGATTTTCTTTGTACTTTGAATTTGCCTGTTACATTATAACCACGCAAGGTATATCTGCACCTCAGCTGGGAGCAAGCCTCCCAGCCCAGGCATTCAGACTCATGTTAGCTTTGCTTGAGCTACTGTGCTTAAAAATAGCAGTAAAAATGTTGCAGTACCATAGACAGCATAGGCTAGCCACCTTAGTCCAATCCCACCTGCACTCCTGGATCTGCTTCGGTGGCTAGCCCAGGCTGCAACATCCACACTGCTATTTTTTAGCATGCTAGCTCAAGCAAAGCTAGTGTGAGTCTGTCTGCTTGGGCTGGGAAGCCCATTTCCAGCTTCAGCCTTGATCTACCCTGAAATAGCCCCAGAGGCATGGCAGGTTCATTTGGAATATGTTGATAATAGTTCACTTGCCTATTCTCAATGACCTCCTCAACCCTATGGAAATCTGTAGCTTCTCTCAGTCACAGCAGATGTAAAGATTAAAACAAAGGACTTTAAAAAAATACTTTTTTTAAAGAAAAAGAGTGCTATTGTAATATTAAGATTCACAAATCACTTTTCGTTTTCAAACTACTTTACAGACATTAACTAAAATAATTGACACACTACTGCTACAGACTGGTTAGGCATTATTATGCCGATTTACTAGAGTGACCAGATAGCAAGTGTGAAAAATCAGGACGGGGTGGGAAGTAATAGATGCTTATATAAAAGCCCCCAATATTGGGACTGTCCCTATGAAATCGGGCCATCTTCACCCTACAATTTACAGACATAGCAAGACTGAGAGGTTAAGGGCAAAACTGGCAGCTGGTTATGCATTGCTTAATGGCTGATTTGAAACATTTTAATGCTTAATTTTCTGAAGTTCTAGGCACTCAAATCTCCAGTTGAAGTCAATGGGAGATACAGGTGCTCAATAACTTTGAAAAACAGATGCTAGGCAGGGCTGACCCTATGTATGTATGTGTGGTTGCCCATGGGTGGAAACATTTTTAGCAGCCCTTCCCCATCAAAACGGCCAAGCCAAAAAACTCAAACAATTTGGCACCCTTCCAGGTGTTGATTTGGCATCCCTAGTTGCTGGCCACGGTGACCGCTCTTATCACCAGACCTCATCCTGGGTGTCTCAAGCTGTATAGCTAGAAAGCAAAGCAAATCAGAGGGCACTTTTCAAAATGTAGGCATTAGGTGCCTACTGTAGGCACTTAACTTTGAAAACTTTGCTCTGTTTTTCCAGATAATGCCATACCATTTCACCTATTGGCAATAACGAGGTTGGAAAGGCTAGAAAATAGTGGGATAATGCTAGTTGATTTTGGGGTGAATAAAATCCAAACAGATGGCAATATTATCCCCAATAGAAATAGAAAAACAAAAGCTAATTAGGAAGTTTTTGCGACTGATGTGACTGTACCTCTATTAAGTAGGCAGGTGCAGTAGTAGACATTGACTGTAGGGTAAATTACATTAAGGCTTTGAAAGATGATGCGGCACAATATCCTAGTGTGTTTGAAGGAATATATCAGTTTAAAGGTGACTAGCATATTTATTCCAACACAACTGTTCTGTGTGGTCCTTTGGTTGAATGGCTCTTCTCCCTAAGCACAAGTCTTAGAATTGTGTTCTGTTGCAAGACTGATTACTGGCCCCCTAGTCCCCTTGGAGGGGAGGGAGATTTGAGCATATGTGCAAAAACAAAAAAAGAGTCATTGGTTGTGGCCTATGCACATTTGGCAGAGAAGTGGCTGTACACAAACTGCTAGAATCCACATTGACCAAGCCATTAAGCAATGCACCTGCTGTGTCACAGTTACACATATGATTTGGGCAATGTATTCCCCACACAAAGACATGCTTACAGCAGACATGGGGTTCAGAGCAACTGTAGATGCTGTAGCTCATTAGAAACACGCTGATGATAAGGCAGTGTTGTACAGTGTGCGATGCACACTTGCCATTCAAGTCACTGGGAAACAGAAATGAACAGTTGCTTTGCCGCAGCTACTTATCCAGCTGTTAAAAAAATGATTAGTCAAATAGAGGAAAATAGTTAGGCCAACAGTTGCAGTCATATCAGGCCATGAAAGGATATGTAAGGGCTGAAGGCAAGTTACTTCTAATGGAGGACAAAGTGGTTATAGCAGAAGAAAAATATTGTGATGCAGTGCTGTCCTGTTATTTCCTGTTTTGTTTTTCCTGTTTCATGCTGTGGCGGGGTGCAGACTGCTGATGAGTAAATACAGCATCTCATTTAGTCCTATTTAGCATTTAGGTATGCCAGGGATCAGTATACCCCAGTATACCGGATCAGACCAGTGATCTGTCTAGTCCACTGTCTTGCCTCTGACACTGGTAATTACCACGTGCTTCAGGAGAAGGTGCAAACAACCCAGTAATTGACAATTAGGGGATAACCAGCCCATAGGGGAAGTTTCTTTCTCACTTTTGTCAGTTAATGCTCAGTTTATGTCCTGAAGGATGAGGATTTATATCCCATACTGTTTTTTTAAATCTTCTCTAACATAACTGTGGATATTCTCATTATCTATTTAAATATGCAATGCCTTTTAAAATCCTATTAAGTTCTTGGCCTCTATGATATGTTGTGGCAATGTGATCTCTATGTTTAAGCACCTTAGAAATACCTGAGATAGAGAGACGCAATTACTTGGGTATGGAAAATTATATCAAATCTGATATAAATTATAGCAAATCTGAGCAAATAATTTTCAAAGAATACAGTGGACTAATTGGCCCTTATTTTATGCCTCAAACGTATATGAACAAATCCCATTTCTTTGAATTTATTATTTCTTCATTTTTTTGATCAATCTTTTTTAAAAAATGTTTTATTCTTTGAATTGAACATGAACTCAAATATTGAGCTGTGTTGCTTAGTTGAGATTGGTCAGGTATGCATCATGTTCTTGTTTTCTTCTTCCATTTCCACAAATACTTAGGCATGGGACTTTGAACTTTGCTTTCCCAAAATATTTTTGCGACGACAACTTGATCACTTAAATTTTGTGGAACAAGCAGACAAAAAGGGATGAACATGACTAAAATAAAGCCATTTAAACATTTGAGTCAGAGCTGGGCAGAGGATGGGAATTCCATTTCATGAAGGTTTTTGAGATTTTGAAAATTGGCCTTATGTCTAATTGGAATTAAACCTGAAAATTTAAAAATTCTCTGTGGAAGAAAATTCTGACTTTTGTTTGCTTATTTGTGGGTCAATCAGCATATTTCATTTCAAGAAAATCAAAAGTATTATTCTGATTTTTATTTTATATTGTATTATAATATATTACAGAAAAATTCAAAAATTTGAAACAAAAAGACATTTCAAAGCCAAACATTTAAACTTTTCATTCCAAAAATGTTGAAACAGGATGTTTTGACATTGTTGGAATTTTTTTTCCCTCTGAAACAAAATTTTGATTAAATCAACACAATTTCTCAAAGTTTTGAGCGAACTGCGTTTTGCAATGGAAAATGGTTCTATCAAAGTTTTTCTGACTAGCTCTAATGTGAACAAATATTTGCATAAAACTATATTTCATTATTTGTCCAGTTCAAACCAACACAACTTCAGGTTCTAAGTGCATCGCTACTTACATAACTATGGTTTATTGGTCTCAAACTGCTATATCCAAGTATTCAAAGGGAGTCATCCTCACTTTACGTACAGTGTTAACCAAGACAGTCAAGCAAATCCAAACTAGAAACAAAAAAAAATGTGATTTTATTTGCCCGGGCAGCAGAAGTATAGTTGTCCTAGTACTGCCCTAGGCATTGTGCCTCAAGGAGGAATCACCTTTGGGATTCCGTGCTCTCTTGCTCCTTAGCCTCTCTACTAAGACTGCTAAAAAGGTGCCAACTGGTGAATGAGAACACCTGTCCAAGAACGTGACTGAACTACTCTGGAAAGATGCTAATGACAAAGAGCCACCAGTTAGTAATGACATTAGGTAGTTATCTGACAGGCACAGTCTTGCATGAATGACCTAGACTCTCTGTATCCCCATAACTTATCCCGAAAGTCATCCAGTCACCAGCATCTGGATCTTTTTCTGCAATTTCAGCTGATCTTGCTCAGGTAGACTCAGTCCTGTTAAGCTGAAATACAAATGTGGATATAACAGATGCTCTTAAAAATAAATGCATATAGGAGAGAAATATTAAAATGGAATTGCCTAAACTAAATAATTTTACCCCTGATTTTAAAGTTATATATTATAATATCATACTTTGTTATTGATCATTTTTATTTTCCTGCATCACGTGTTCAAAGGCCTTTGACAAAATTAAAATATGAAATTATGAACAGTAGCTGAGTAAGGCTGATAACAGGAAGCTCTTTAACACAGCAGACAAAGACATAAAACCTAATGGCTGGAAGCTGAAGCTAGACATAGGCCTGGAAGGGATCTCCTGGGTCAGTGAGTCTGGCCCTCTGCTTTTGCAAGCAACCCCGTATAATAATATAATATAGACAAACTCAGATTAGAAAGAAGGTACCTATTTTTAGCGGGGACAAGCAGAAGGAGATGTCAGCTCAAAAGATTAAAAAATGTCACAGTTGTTGCTCTCTGAAGTCAGTAAGAAACAGCAAGTTCCAATGGACAGAGCCCTGGATAGAGGATCAGGACACAAATTCTTTTCCCCATTCTGCCACTGACATGCTATGTGATTCGGGCAAATCACCTTTCACCTTTCCATGCTTGTTTCCCTTCCCACCCTTTTGTTTGTCTTGTCTATTTAGATTGTCAGCTCACCAAGGCAAGGATTGCCTTTTACTGTGTGTATGTTCAGTATCTAGCACAATGGACCCTCAATGGGGTCCTACTGTAATACAAATCATTATAATTACAATTGTATTTATTGATGATGATAATAATAAGCAATACCATGGTGCCCCCACAAACTACTCATGTTTGAGAAGGTAGATTGGTGATGACATGGAGCTGCTACATACTGTAGAGAAGTAGAGCGAAAAAAGAAATAGCCCATGCATGACTGTGTTCACTGAAAAAAGGAAAAGGTGAGCTAACAACAGTGTTTTAGATTATGATGATTTGGGCTATCATACTCATTTTCCACACCTACTGTACTGCTAAAATATCACAAATGTTCCACAGTTTTATGGGCTGGAGCTCTTGGGATTACCATTTTTAGTAGTACCTAATGTACATTTTAATAGGAGTCATATGTAAGATGCCTTAAGCTCAAATCAACTGAAGCTAGTTTCATAGTGGCTGAAATACGTTGTGTGCACCTCCATAATCAAACCACATCCTAATGTGGGTTTGGCCTTCCTAATGACATGTCCAAATAGCCATTTGAATTTTTTAGTACCTGAAATTAAAATGCATATGTTAAAAAAACCCCACACGCATACATTTCAAGGGGAGAACAAGGAAATGCTTCTCTATGCCAATACCTCCTAAAATGTCCACCACTTTTAGTCGTGGTGAGAACACCTCATCACTCTTACTCTGTCACTTCACAGCTCTCTCAAACATATGGACAGTTAGGCAAACTCTAGGTGTTCGTCTGCTTAGATATTTTTAAAACCACGAGTAAAAAAATCCAAAAATATATAACAGACGCACAAGTGCACTTTGGGATGAATACATTACAGACTCAGAACTGTCAGCACAGCCCTCACAGTCACATTTTTTCACCTGCACATGTGGTTTACACCTGTGGGAGTTAGCAGTGAACTTGTTTACAGCATGGAACAGACTCAGGTTCAAAATCCAAATTTCTAGCTTTGTTTCTACAGCTTAGTTTTTTCACTTGAAACACCCTACTTCCACTGTAGACATTTGCATAGCTTTTGTGTTCCCTTATAATGATCTCACCAGCAGAAGTCTCACTCTCTTTCAAGCTTTCACTGAAACGAGTGGGACATCTTTTCTAATTAGATCAACAGGAGTTTTGTGGGAATTACATTTGTGTAATAGATGAAAGGGGTGGTGTATAACTTTAAACAGAACTAGATGGGGGGTATTTTACAATCTATTCATCACTGATTGTTCTCTCCGTCAATGATTATCTAAATACTGAAATAATTCCATCATCATTGTAAATGGAGTCCAAGTACAGTCAATACAACACAATCCACATCACTGGCTTTGAATCCTTTCTGGATCCCTCTCCCAGTCAAGGGTCAAAGTCCCTAGAAGGTATATTCAAGTATAAATTGCTATAAGTTGTTTATGAATACATATTCTATAGGGCCAGATAGTCCCCAATGGATTCTTGTGTGGAGCAGGCACTCCCTCTGATCCCAAGGAAGGATCTTTCTGCAACATTGTTCCTCCATGGCAGGTAGGTTATCTGCCATAGACCTCTGTGTGGATTGAGCTACATAGAGTACAAGGGTGGGGACGAGGGAAAGTATCACTGTCCTCTGGAGTTTCCCATCCTCTGCTCTTACGTTTCTGAAATAATTTCCAGATGGGAGATAATACAGCTCATGGCTGGATTACTGTCTTCTGGATCCCATTCATGGCTGCTACTCATCAGCTTTGTGTAACTCTGCCAGTGAGAGCATGGCTGCTGCAGGATGAAGTGTGTTCCTGTACAGCAACAGTCATCCAGCAGAACAGCTCTTGTGACCCCGAACTCTTTTTCCCTATGAAGCCCTGAAAATTGCAGGGCAGTGATGGAGCATGGTTTCCAAATCCCACTCCATTTCTCTCAAATGGATAACAAGTATTTGTAAAGGGCGGAATACTTTCAAAACTCCTCTCTCTTGAAATGAAATTGTAGCATTCAGTAATGCACTCAAGACTATAGTTACAGCCTCCAAGGAGGAAGAATCACAAGGGGATCATGATGAGGGTTAAATGCTTGTTGATGCCTGTGTGGGAATTGACTTTCTTGCACAATCCTGGCCCCCAATGATTAGAAAGAGTTAGCTGTATGAGCAATGATATAACAGCTTGCATCATGCCCTTGGCAGGTAATTTGTAAAATGGGGATAATGACACTTCCACCTCTGTAAAGCCCTTTGGGCTCCTTGGATCAAAAGTATTTTATGTTCAATTAATAATAAAAATACTTTGCAACTACAGTTCTGTCAAACAATGCAGCAGACCATTTTTCTTCTCTTTTTGTGCTGATGGGGAGTTGTCTGATCTCCAGGCCCGCTGATGGGGGTGGGCAAAGGGGGCAATTGCCCAGGGACCCAGGCCACTTAAAAGGGCTGTGGGAGCCCTGGCCGCTGCTGCTGGCAGTGGCAGTGCAGCGGGGCTAAGGCAGGCTTCCTGCCCACCCTCACTTGTTGCTCTGTGAAGCTCCTGGAAGCATCTGGCACCATCCCTGCAGCCCCTGGGGGAGGGGGCAGAGGGGCTCCAAATGCTGCCTCCACCCCGAGCACCGACTCCGCAGCTCCCATTGGCTGGGAACTGTGTCCAATGGGAGCTGTGGGGGCGGTGCCTGTGGACAGCAGCATATGGAGAACTCCTAGGCCCCTTGCCTAGGAGCCGCTGCCAAAGGGGTGTGCTGGTCACTTTTGGAATTCAGGAGCGGCCTGAGGTAAGAGCTGACCCCCTGAGCCCTTCCTGCATCCCAATCTCCTGCCCCAGCCTAGATCCCACACCCCACACCCAAACTCCCTCCCAGAGCCTGCACCCCACACCCCCTCCCACACCCAAACTCCCTCTCAGAGCCCGCACCCCCTCCCGCACCCCAACCCCCTGCCTCAGCCCGGTGATAGTGAGTGAGGGTAAGAGAGAGCTTGCGATGGAGGGAGAGGGGGGATGGAGTGAGCTGGGGCCTCGGAGAAGGGGCGTGACATGGGCGAGGCCAAAGGGAAGGGGTGGGGCAGGGGTTGGGGCAAGGGTCTTTGGGTTTGTGCGATTAGACAGTTGGCAACCCTACTGGGCAGGCATATGGAAGCCCTGGCCGTGCTGGAAGAGCGTGCACAGCAGCGCAGCCGGCAGCTCACTGGGCACTAGCCAGCACAAGCACAGCACCGCCCAAATGTCAGGCAGACCGCGGCCGCGCGGGCGCAGCTTGTGTGTGCGTGGGGGCCCATTGACTGTTCTGCCCTGGGGCCCAGAATTGTGACCATGGGCCTGCTGATCTCTAGTGGTGGTAGAGTGAGTAATTGAATTTTTCAGTGTCCTTTTATACCCTAACAAAACCAGGTTTTATGCTCAGCTTAGAAATAGGTAGACAAGTGTGTAGTAAATTTTATTTTTGAAAAAATGAAAATAGCACAATACTATTGAAAGACACTGCAAACTACTGCAAATTACAGAGGTCTGAGTTTTTTTTGTTATGATGTGTCACAAATTGAATGAACAGACAAAATGAATGTGACCAATGGGTTTGATATACATTATGTATCATTTGACTCTAAATATCCTTGTTTTAAATATAAATATTTGCATTTGGAGCATTCCCAAGTGAACGTGTTTAATATGAAACACTGGAGATGGCTAATATACATAATATCTTAAGAATGACTGTTTGCATCTTCTATGGTGCAGTGAAAGAAACAAAAGAATCTATTAGTTATTTCTCCAAGTCTCAGTAAAGACCGTTTTCTTTGTTTTTTTTAAAAAGAGTGCTTCTTGTGCATTTCTGAATGTATCAACAGCAAAGAATCCTGTGGCACCTTATAGACTAACAGACTTTTTGCAGCATGAGCTTTCGTGGGTGAATACCCACTTCTTCGGATGAATGTATCAAGCTGCTCTTTCAGTATCGATGCTGATGGACCTGATCCTGATCGAACTGAAGTCAATGGCAAAACTCCATTGACTCAAATGGCAGCAAGATCTGGTGCTAAATTCTCCAGGCAACAGGACTTCAACTTTGTCAACATGTAATGAACTGTGAGTGTCTGCTTATGCAAATACTCCAATTCTGCCAAAATATGAACAAAATCTTAGAATCTATTTTAATGTCAAAACAAATTATGGTAATAATTAAAAACCTATTTCCCATGACAAATCACTGCAGGAGAAGCATTCTTGCTAGAGTATCGCAAATAGGCAGGAATTTCACAGCCATTAAAAGAAATTATGCTTCTACTTGGGTAAAAATGACATTCTAATAGATAGAAGAATGAAATGCAGGCTTGGCAAGGACTAGCTAAGAGATAAAGATATTATGAGGTAATCACGAGTACTGTTTCAAAAGAATATTGTCAGAAAATACATTGTTTCCTTTTTATTAATGTGATTAGATGCTTGTAATAATAAGATTGTTTTAACCTTGCCAATATGCTGTCAGTGTCAATTTTATTTTAAAGTGGGAAATAAACAAAAGGCTATTATTACAAGGAATTCAAGCTGAAATGCTGAAGCTTTATTGCTAATGTGATTGTGTTTAAAATTAAAGGTTGTATGTCAAAGTGAAACCCTGGCGCACACTAGTAAATTTCATGAGAGCTTTTGGCCTTGACACATGTATCCCTGTGACAATAATCTGGTCAAATGGTAGAAATACTGTATATCTATTAGGGGATAGCAATTTAGTAACAAATTTATATAGACTTATTATAGATTGTCAGAAACAAGAATAATGTACACAGTACAAATCCAAACCATATGTTCCATGAAAGAGCATGTCCTTCCAGCATTTTTTTAAAGCTATAAATTATTCTATCACACTACCAATAAAGTACTGTAGAGGTAAGGTCACTGACCCCAAAGCATTCACATTTAGTTCAAAATTCAACCCCTGCAGCTTAGCACTTCATCCAAATTTCCAAATGTGAAGGGGAACATTTTTTTCTTTCCCTATGATGTTTTCCCACAGGCTATTCTGCTTGCCGGTGTTTTCACAATGATGTTCTTTGCATTATGTCAATTTACATTTAGTAGCTGTACTACAGTAAGAGGAAAGTTTTAGCTCATCTCCTCTGTGTGTTATGTACACTACATGCTCTGTGTATGCTGTATGTCCTCATAAGCATTCATTTGGCTGGCTGGCTGGAAAATCCCCACATTCTAATTGTTAAAACATACCCTCTTGTGGGCATTGGTGCCCTCGGTCTGTGGCTTCAGATATTAGGAAGTGTACTGTAAGGAGCAATCCTGCTTTGGCAAGGTGATGAACAGAATGACCTGATAGATCTTTTCCATCTCCTCCTCTCTCATTCTGTGATTCAGAGATGATCCAGCTAACTCAACAGGAGTTTTGCCGTTGATTTCACTGGGGGAAGAACAGGCACTTTACTAGATTATGGACCCAAGCCTTTGCATCAAGTTCAGACTGAATCTTTGCTGAGGATTGAAGAGGTATGATAACTTTTCCACAATTATTTTTCATTTACGTTCCTCTTGGTACTTGATTCTGGCCAGGACCAGATGTAAAATTGCCAAAATAGCAAGAGTCACATTTTCTACTGGTGTAAATCAGTGAAGTTCCATGACAACATCAGTCCTTGTAATTGCTGTTATTTTTATTATTCATTATTCATTTGCTAGGTGCCAACAGTGTGATCACTAAGGTAAAGGACACAAAATTTGAGGGTGAAAAATATTTCTTGAACATTCCTTAACTTTAAATATTTTTAATTATTCCTGATCTCAGTGCCTTAATGTTGCATTAATGCTAATGTTTTGCATTATGCATTGCACTGAAATAATTTAATACACAAATGTTAAAGAGGAACCCAAACTCTTGTATACATCCAAACACATCTTTCTTCAAGGGTCTGCAGGTGAAACAGGCAGTTGTGTATCTAGCTTGGTACCCGCAATTTATGTTGATCTCAAATTACTCATATTGCTTGGTTTGTCTCCCCTTTCTTTTTACTAGGCTTTTGTAGTTTATTTTACTTATAACCTAGATGCTGCATACTAGCAGGAATTCTTTGTATATGAAAAACTAAGAACTGGGGCTGACAAGACAAAATTTTCCATCCAGCCTTTGAATTTTGCGCACCTGTTGCAAGCAACCATTTGCATGTGAAAATGTAGGTTTTGCAATTCTAAAACCAGTACAACCTCAAAGCTGTTACAAGCTTAAAGCTGATAATTGGGCCTACACATTCAGAAGCAGCTGTCAATTTGGCCCTGAAAGTCTCATGCACATTCCCTACTGTTAGATAAAGCTACATTGTCGACCAATCCAATTAGTTATTTACTCAAAACGTCATACTGTCTTTCTATGGCTATAGGTGGTCTCCTCTGAGTATGACTTGTTTTTTCCTTCTGACTGTTATTATATAAGATTACTCAGATTTACGTTCCAGGTTAGGAATGTTCCACTGGTAAACTTTCTGAAAGTTACTTCAATTCAGTAACATATTCATCAGTTAAATGAAAAATACTCCAAAGAGTTTTTGCCATGCCTTTATTTTCCCCCTCTTGGTTACAATGTAGAAATATACATTTGATTAATATTATCTTTGTAAGGTTCCTTGGGAGCACCTATAACTCTGTCAGAGAGGTGCCTCTTGAGTACTTTGGAAATTGGCCACGTTCAGCTTCGTTTCTCATTCCTGATGTCCTAGTACGCACAAAGGCACCGTTTGCACAGAATTACGAGACCCATCTGCACATTTCTCTTTCTTTGGGTGAGAGAGAAGAAAGAACAGAAGAGAAAGTGAGGAGGGAGAGAAACTGAAGGGAATAACAGAGAAAGGCAAAATGAGTCAAATGAATTAAAGCCTCTTAAAGCACTTAGGCCCAGATTCCCATTTACGTTTAGGCCTCTTTACACAGTGCTGGCAGTGTTCACTCCACTTTAAGGCCCCTTTGCACTGCCAGAATGGTGTACAGAGTCATTAGTGTAAATGACAACCTGGTCCTTTCTCTAAGTGAGTAGTGATACCTGGACTGTGATGTGCAGCAGAGATCGTAAGAAAAATAGGTTCAGATTACTCAGGTGAGTCTGAAAGTAAAGTGTGGATGCCAAGAAATTGAAGACACCTCTTTCCAATGATAGGGTAAGGATTGTAGGTTTCTCTGGCAGGTTATCTACAGACTAGCATAGGAAGAAGGCAACACCTTGCCCTTTTTTCTACAAGAAATAGTCGTATAATGTTACATACTACAGAAGGTGGTGAAGGGGACTGGCTAGATAGTCTGGCAGTTAGTGGTTTGTGCTATCATAAGCAAAATTTGAGACTCTTGCACTTAGGGCCAGAAAGTTCCAGGATTCATAAAAAGCTCTCCTTGTTGGTTTGGCTTCTATGGAAACTTTGCAAACTTTAGGAAACAGGGACTGAGTTATTTGATTACTTCTATTCTCTTTTTAAAAATTTATTTATTTACTTATTTGCTAGAAGATCATGCTAGGAATATATATTCTAATTATTTTCATAAAGAAAAATACTTTTGTTGCCATTTGTGCTGGGTATTTTCCTTCTTCATATGATAAAATAATTAAATCAAAAAAAAGTTCCAGAGGTGACCCTGGCAATTACAGGCTGGTAAGCCTAACTTTAGTGCCCTGCATATTAGTTGAAACTGTAGTAAAGAACAGAATTATCAGACACATAGATGACCATGATATGTTGGGGAAGAGTCAACATGGCTTTTGTAAAGGGGAATTTTGCCTCAATAATCTACTAGAATTCTTTGAATGGGTCAACAAACATGTGGACATGGGTGATCCAGTGGATATAGTGTACTTGGACTTTCAGAAAGCCTTTGACAAGGTCCCTCACCAAAGGCTCTTAAGCAAAGTAAGCTGTCATGGGGTAAGAGGGAAGGTCATCTCATGGATCAGTAGTTGGTTAAAAGATAGGAAACAAAGAATAGAACTAAATGGTCAGTTTTCACAGTGGAGAGAGGTAAATAGTGAGGTCCCCCAAGGATCTGTACTGGGCCCAAGGTTGTACAACATATTCAAAAATGATCTGGAAAAGGGGGTAAATAGTGAGGTGGCAATGTTTGCAGACAATACTAAATTACTCAAGATAGGTCCAAAACTGACTGTGAAGAGTTACAAAAGAATCTCACAAAACTGAGAGAACTGGGCAAGAAAATGGCAGATGAAATTCCATGTTCATAAGTGCAAACTAATGCACATTGGAAAACATAATGCCAAATATAGATATAAAATACGAGTCTAAATTAGCTGTTACCACTCAAGAAATAGATCTTGGATTCATTGTAGAGTATTTCATTCTTCCTTGGAATCTGCTGTGGCGAAGGTACCTCTTAGGAAGGCAGACAACACCATCAGGCAGCTCGTAAAGAAGTGGATGTTTCTTCCCCAGAGTGCCAGCAATGAACTGGTGTACATCTTGCACAGGCAGGGTGGTGCCAACGTCCCTCGGATGGGTGATCTGTGCAGCATTGCAGTGATCACTCATGCCTTCCGCCTTCTGACGTGCCTGGACACTCTGGTGAGGAACATCGTGGAAAGTGCTATGCAGGATGTCACCAGGAAGCGAATCGCCAGGACCACCTCCAATCAAGAGGTCGCACCTACCTGAGCGGCTCCCTGGAAGGTGAATTTGGAAGAGAGGGGGGAGACTTTGCTTCACTCTGGATTCATGCCCGCAACACTACGCGATGCCTGGAGAGGCGTATCGGCTGCCATTGGACATGCTGCAAAGAACACCAGGAGCTGGGAGTTCTGGTGCCACAGGTGAAGAATAGAGAGCACACAATCATCACTCTGAGAGCCAGAACCATGCTGGAGAGGACCCTGAAGGATGCCATCAACTGACAGTACATGGAAAACCTGAAATGGAAGCTGGACCAAGGCAAGGCATTCGAGGTGATGTGCAAGTGGGACGCCAGCAACCACTTCCTCCCTGGGGGCAGCTTCCATGAATTCCACCATCCCCGGAATGGACAGCCAAGTGCAACTGGGTATCATCATCACCAATGAGGACTGGAAGAAGATCATCATGGTGGGTGTCACAGTGCCCTTCAAAAACAGGACCCTGGCCTTCAGTGATGCCCAGTCTTGAAAGCTGGAGGAATACGCCCCTCTGGACGACACCTTGAGAGCTAGGGGCTATAAGGTTCAAACTCACACACTGATCATCGGAGTCTTGGCTGCATGGGACCCCAGTAACAATCAAGTGTTGAGAGAATGTGGAATCGGTCAACGCTATGCTCGGCTGATGCGGCAACTCATGGTGTTGGATGCCATCAGGTGATCAAAGGACATCTACCTAGAACGCATCACCGGACATCGGCAATGCCAGGAGGGATAAGCTGGAGCGCTGATGAGAAGCGCAGTTGGGAAAATAACTGAAATACTTCCCTGATGGATTGTATTTTCTAATGGACAACCTACCCTAAATTCTCAATTACTGAGGAACAATCTTCACTCACTGATATATTTGCTTTCCGCAACCAACTCTCTGTATAACTTTTCATGAGTGATGTACCCAAATACTTGGATGCTAATATCTAAACTGTATTGTTAAATTTATTTACCTAAATTTGGGTTTTGCTGATTATGTGCTATATGTATCTTATGACTTTTAAAACAAACTTTGTATTTGTGGATAACCTAAGCACTATACCCAGATGTACAGACACTGTTTTCTTAACCTGTGTACTATATAACTTTTTTTAACATTAGCTTTAATAAAAATTTTAAATCAGTTCGCTGCAAACATCTGTTCAATGTGCAGCAGCAGTCAAAAAGGCTAACAGAATATTAGGAACCATTAGGAAAGAGATAGATAAGATAGAAAAATCTCATAATGCCACTATATAAATCCATGGTACTCCTCTACCTTGAATACTGCATGCAGTTCTGGTCACCCTATCTCAAAAAAGATATATTAGAATTGGAAAAAGTACAGAGAAGGGCAACAAAATGATTATGGGTACGCAACAGCTTCCATACAAAGAGAGAGATTAAAAAGACTGGGTCTCTTCATCTTAGAAAAGAGATGACTGAAGGGAGGTATGATAGAGGTCTATAAAATCAAGAATAGTGTGGAGAAAGTGAACAAGAAAGTGTAATTTATCTGTACACATAACACACAAACCAGGGATCACCCAATGAAATTAATAGGCAGCAAATTTAAAAGAAACATAAGGAAGTACTTCTTCATGGAACACACAGTCAACGTCTGGAACTTGTTGCCAGGGGCAATTGTGAAGGCCAGAAGTATAAGCGGGTTCAAAAAAGAATTATATAAGTTCATGGAGGATAGGACCATCAATGGCTAATAGCCGATCAATGGTCAGGGATTCGACCCCATGTTCTGCGTGTCCCTGAACCCTTGACTACTAGAAGCTGAACTAGATACAGGGGGTGGATAATTCAATAAAGTACCCTGTTCTGTCCATTCCTTCTGAAGCATCTGGCACTGGCCACTGTTGGAATACAGGATACTGGCCTACATGGACCATTGGTCTGACCCAGTATTGCCATTCTTATGTTCTTATTTAGACACAGGGCCGGCTCCAGACCCCAGCGCGGCAAGCACGTGCGTGGGGCGGCCCTTTCCCGGGGGGGCGGCAGGCTGGGCCGGCGGACCTGCCGCAGTCATGCCTGCGGGAGGTCCACCGGAGCCCCGGGACGAGTGAACCTGCCGCAGGCATGACTGCGGAGGGGGCGCTCGTCCCGCGGCTCCAGTGGACCTCCCACAGGCATGACTGCGGAGGGTTCGCTGGTCGCGTGGCTCGGCTGGACCTCCCGCAGGCATGACTGCGGCAGCTCAAGCGGAGCCGCCGGACCTGCGAACTGTCCGCAGCCACGGGAGGTCCAGCCGAGCCGCGCGACCAGCGGACCCTCCGCAGTCATGCCCGCGGGAGGTCCACTGCTCCCGGGGCTCGGGGCACCTCCCGCGCATGACTGCTTGGGGCGGCCAAATAGGTAGAGCCGCCCCTGTTTAGACAAAAAACTTTAGAGCACCTCAGTCCTAGCAAATCACGGAGATTATGCTGTCCCTAGTTATTTTAATTTTAGAACATGAAATGAATGACATTCTCTCTGAAATTCATATCCAATGGCCTGGTCACTGGTGAGTTACAACAGTTCTTCTTCGAGTGATTGCTCCTATGCACTCCAGTTAGGTGTGCGCGCCGTGCGTGCACGGCTCTCCGGAACATTTTTACCCTAGCAACTCCGGCGGGCCAGCTGGGCGCCCCCTGGAGTGGCGCCGCTATGGCGCCTGTTATATACCCCAGCCGGCCCGTCCGTTCCTCAGTTCCTTCTTACCGCCCGTGACGGCCAGTTGGAACAGTGGAGTGCTCTCTCACCTCCACAGCCCTAGCGTTTCTCCGTATCTTTAGTGTATATAGTTGGTTAACTTAGTTTAGTAGTTAGATTAGTTGAATAAGTTAGTTGTTATAGTTGTTATAATTGTGGTAGTAATAGTATAGTAGGGAATTAGAGGGGTTAGCCCCTCTTCTTCCACAACCGGTGCGGGCTCATGCCCAAGGCACCGGGCTTTAAGCCCTGTGCGGCTTGCCAGCGGCCTATGCCCATCGGCGACCCACACGATTCCTGCCTGCGCTGCCTCGGGGAATCGCACAGGACAGATAAGTGCCCGATTTGCACGGCATTCAAGCCGCGCACAAGAAAGGAGCGAGACTCTCGCCTTAAACAGCTCCTTATGGAGGCGGCACTTCAGCCCCCCGCTCCGTCCCCGGCACCGCCGAAACCATCCTCGGCGCGCAGCGCACCAGCGGCACCGAGCCGTCCCGGTACCGAGGCTCCTAAAGGGACGCAGACGGCACCGAAGTCCCGGCACTGTTCCCTCTCCCCCCAGAGGAAGCGGAAGACGGCGCACCCGGCTCCTAAACCTGCAGCTTCGGGACAGCTTACCCAGCCACCTCCGGCACCGGCTGTGGTAGTGCACAAGCCGTTCACGGTTCCGCTGACTCCGGCACCTCAAGAGCCGTCGAGTCCGGTACCTCCCTGCTCCCCGGCGCCGACCGCGATAGAGCTGCATCTCCCGTCCACGCCTGAAACATTTGTGACGGCGAGAGAGCTTATTCAGCTCGTAGAGGCACTGAGCCTCCGGCCCCCGGCACCGCCGGTGCGGGCTGTTCAATCGTTGGGCAAGCCGGCAATGATGCGGCCCCAGACCCCTGATGGAAGGGAGGGGCGACGCTCCAAGCCTCGGACCCGGTCCCGATCCAGGCAACGGTCGCCGTCACGTCGGTCCCGATCCCGGCACCGATCCCAGTCTCGGTACCGCACCCCGTCCCGGCACCGGTCGCAGTCCCGGTACCGCTCAGTCTCATGGTACCGGTTGCACTCCCGGCACTGCTCACGGTCCCGGTCACCGGACCGACGGTACCGTCGGAGATCCAGTTCCCGGTACCGATCTCGACGTCGCGACTCCCGAAGCCGCTCTTGCCACCGACGATCGAGGTCACGCTCTGGCTCCCGGTACCGAAGTGGTCGACGGTCCAGATCACCATCCTGGCACCGTGACGGCCGGCACCGCTCCTCGGCACCATCTGGGGACAAGCTGCCTCCTTCCGCGGCGCACTCCATCAGTGCCTCTGCCCCCCCGTGGCCTTCGCGTCAGCCATCGGTCGTCTCCCAGGCGGGCAGCGAGACAGATCTCCAGGCTCCCACCCAGAGCCAGCACCTTGGACACCAGCAGTGGGGTTTTTGGGTCCCCTGGGCCTGTCATGAGTCCCAAGGGCTCCCCTTGTCCCAGCACCCAGTGGGTGCTGAACGCAGGATACCAGAGGCCACGGTGAGCCGCCCTCCCCCAACACCACTGGGGGAGACCCTACCGTCGTCGGATCCCGCAGTGCTTCCGTCAACCTCCCAAGCCCCTGAGCAGCCTCCGGCAGAGGTGGTGGTACAGACTCTGTCTTCATCTTCCTCTCCGGATGAGGCGGTGGCGGGCGCCGCTACGGTGGACCCTCCCCCGATTGACCTGCGGGCCCACCAGGACCTTCTCCGCAGGGTGGCAAAGGCCATTGACCTTCCGGTGGCGGAGGTCCCGGAAGATGAAGACCCGGTGACCAACGTCATCGGCGCAGAGGCCCCGACGTGGGTGGCCCTGCCTTTTATCAAAACAATTCAGAAAAATGCCACGACCATCTGGCAGTCGCCGGCATCCGTCCCCCCTACTGCAAGGGGCGTTGAACGTAAATACTCGGTCCCCCCCACGGGATACGAGTATCTGTACACTCACCCCGCTCCGGACTCACTGGTCGTCCAGTCTGTTAACGACCGTGAACGGCATGGACAGCCAGCCCCAGCACCGAAGTCGAACGACGCCAGGCGCATGGACTTGTTGGGCCGCAAGGTGTATTCGGCGGGGGGTCTCCAGCTGTGCATTGCAAACCAGCTGGCCCTCTTAGCCCGGTACGCCTTTGACATTTTCGTGTCCCTCACGAAATACTCGGAACTGATCCCGACGGCTTCCCGCCAAGAGTTTTCGGCTCTGGTCGAAGAGGGCAGGAAAGCCTCCCGCTCTTCCATCCAGGCTGCTCTGGATTCGGCGGACTCAGGGGCCAGAACCTTGGCCTCTGGAGTAACTATGCGGCGCATCTCCTGGCTACAGTCCTCCACCTTGCCGCCGGAGGTGCAGTATACCCTACAAGACCTGCCCTTTGAGACTCACGGCCTGTTCTCAGAGAAAACGGACTCGAGGATACAGACCCTGAAGGACGGTCGTGTAGCTATCCGCACTCTGGGTATGCACACACCAGCTACCCAGAGGCGCTCCTTCCGCCAACAGCAGCCCTTCCGGCCTTTTACCCAGGCCAGGTCAAGGCCCTATAATAGTCGGCGCAATGGCCTCAACCGCCGTAGACCTTCAGGCAGCAGGCGCAACCAGGCCCAGGCATCGTCCAAGGCCCCGCAAGGGCCCAAACAACAGTTTTGATGGGACGCCCGAGGACGGCTCATCAGTCTATTCCCAGGATCCAACCCCTTTGTTTTGCAACCGCCTTTCCCGCTTCCTCCCGGCGTGGTCCCAAATAACATCGGACAGCTGGGTACTCCGTACTATCCAGTATGGTTACCACCTTCAGTTTATTTCGCCCCCTCCTTCCCACCCACCTTCCCCGTCCCTCTTCAGGGACCCCTCTCACGAGCAATGCCTCTTGCAAGAGGTCGAGACTCTGTTGAGGTTGGGTGCCATAGAGGAGGTGCCGCAAGACAGGCGGGGCAGGGGATTCTATTCCCGTTATTTCCTCATCCCCAAGGCGAAAGGAGGCCTCAGACCCATACTGGACCTCCGGGAGCTCAACAAGTACATGATCAAGCTCAAATTTCGCATGGTAACCTTGGGGACCATCATTCCCTCCCTGGATCCGGGAGACTGGTTTGCCGCCCTCGACATGAAGGACGCATACTTCCATATCGCTATTTACCCTCCCCATCGACGCTACCTGCGTTTTGTGGTCAACGGTGCGCACTACCAGTTTACGGTGCTACCCTTCGGCCTATCCACCGCACCGAGGGTCTTCACCAAATGCATGGCAGTAGTTGCTGCAGACCTCCACCGTCGTCGAGTTCACGTCTACCCTTATCTCGACGACTGGCTGGTTCGCGGGCCATCCCACCAATTGGTAACAGACCAAATTGCCGAGATACTCTCCCTGTTTCGGGCACTGGGCCTTCTCGTCAATGCCGAGAAGTCCTCACTGATTCCATCGCAGAGAGTGGAGTTTATCGGAGCGGTCCTCGACTCCACGGTGGCCAGGGCCTGTCTCCCTCGCGCTCGACACCAGACGATGGTCTCCATCGTCCGAGACCTGCACGCCTTTCCCACTACGACGGTTCGGTCTTGCCTACACCTCCTGGGCCACATGGCGTCGTGCACGTTCGTCACCGCCTACGCGAGACTGCACCTTCGCCCATTTCAATCTTGGCTGGCGTCGGTGTACCGTCCACACCGCGACTCCATAGACAGAGTAGTCACGGTCACGAAGCCGACACTCGCTCGCTCAGTTGGTGGCTGAACCCAGAGGTCGTATATGCAGGAGTCCCGTTCCGCCCTCCTCGTCCGTCCGTGACACTGACAACAGATGCCTCGGCGTTGGGATGGGGGGCACACCTGGGCGACCTTCACACCCAGGGCCTCTGGTCGCCCCAGGAGCTCTCCCTCCACATCAACGTCAGGGAGCTGCGGGCAATTCGCTTGGCGTGCCACGCCTTCCACGCCCGTCTGCGAGGCCAATGCGTAGCGGTGTTCACGGACAACACGACAGCGATGTTTTATGTGAACAAACAAGGCGGAGCCCGCTCCTCCCCGCTCTGTAAGGAAGCGATGCTCCTGTGGGACTTCTGCGTGACCCACTCAATTCACCTGGAAGCATCCTTTCTTCCGGGAGTGCAGAACACGCTGGCCGACCATCTCAGCAGGTCGTTCCTCTCCCACGAGTGGTCCCTCCGTCCAGATGTCGTGCACACAATCTTCCGGAGGTGGGGGTTTCCCCAGATAGACCTATTCGCCTCCAGGGAGAACAGGAAGTGCCACCTGTTTTGCTCGTACCAGGGTCGCTCGCCAGGCTCCCTGTCGGACGCCTTCCTTTACCCCTGGACGGATCGCCTCCTCTACGCCTTCCCTCTGTTCCCGCTAGTGCACCGAGTGCTACTGAAGCTTCGGAGGGACAGAGCCCACGTCATACTCGTAGCTCCGGCCTGGCCGAGGCAGCACTGGTACACCCTGCTGCTCGAGCTCTCCGTTCGGGATCCCATCCCCCTTCCGTTATGGCCGGACCTCATCACCCAGGACTTTGGCAGACTCCGCCATCCGAACCTGCAGTCCCTCCATCTTACAGCTTGGTACCTGAGTGGTTGACCCACGCAGAGAGGGACTGTTCGGCGGCAGTACAGCAAGTCCTGCTAGAGAGCAGAAAGCCTTCCACTCGCTCCACCTACCTTGCGAAATGGAAGCGATTCGCACTCTGGTGTGATCAACGAGGACTCAATCCATTCGTAGTCCCTGTCCCTACCATCCTCGACTACCTCTGGTACCTTAAGGAGCAAGGTCTTGCGGTCTCCTCCTTGAGAGTACACCTGGCAGCAGTGTCCGCTTTTCGTCCATCTATGGGAGGTCGGTCCATCTTCTCCAACCAGATGGTTTCCCGCTTTCTTAAAGGCTTGGACCACTTGTACCCGCCGGTGCGGTGTCCTGCCCCGACCTGGGATTTGAACCTCGTTCTGGCCAAGCTTATGGGACAACCCTTCGAGCCTCTAGCCACGTGCTCTCTGCTCTACCTCTCCTGGAAGACGGCCTTCCTCATCGCTATTACATCAGCGAGACGAGTCTCTGAGCTCCGTGCTCTAACGGTTGGGCCACCATACACCGTCTTCCACAGAGACAAGGTGCAGCTTCGACCACACCCGGCCTTCCTCCCCAAGGTGGTGTCGGCCTTCCACCTCAACCAGGAGATCTTCCTCCCGGTCTTCTTCCCGAAGCCGCACGCCTCCCCTCGGGAGCAACAGCTTCACACCCTGGACGTCCGCAGGGCCCTTGCCTTTTACATCGAGCGGACGAAGCCCTTCCGGCGTTCGACCCAGCTGTTTGTGGCAGTCGCCGACCGCATGAAGGGTGAGCCGGTCTCCTCCCAGCGGATTTCCTCCTGGGTAATGGCATGTATTCGGACATGCTACGAGCTTGCTCGCGTGCCACCATGCCGCCTCACTGCTCACTCAACGAGAGCGCACGCCTCGTCGGCCGCCTTCCTGGCCCATGTTCCCATCCAGGACATCTGTAGAGCGGCCACATGGTCTTCTGTCCACACCTTCGCCTCCCATTACGCGTTGGTGCAGCAATCAAGAGACGATGCAGCCTTCGGCTCCGCAGTCTTACACTCTGCCACGTCTCACTCTGACCCCACCGCCTAGGTAAGGCTTGGGAATCACCTAACTGGAATGCATAGGAGCAATCACTCGAAGAAGAAAAGACGGTTACTCACCGTAGTAACTGTTGTTCTTCGAGATGTGTTGCTCCTATCCATTCCAGACCCGCCTCCCTTCCCCACTGTCGGAGTAGCCGGCAAGAAGGAACTGAGGAGCGGACGGGCCGGCTGGGGTATATAACAAGCGCCATAGCGGCACCACTCCAGGGGGCGCCCAGCCGGCCTGCCGGAGTTGCTAGGGTAAAAATGTTCTGGAGAGCCGTGCACGCGCGGCGCGCACACCTAACTGAAATGGATAGGAGCAACACATCTCGAAGAACAACAGTTACTACGGTGAGTAACCGTCTTTTCTCATTTAAGCATATAGGAGATGTGGGAACTCAGCATCTCTGTAAAGAAGACCACAAAATACTGGTGCACTGCCAAGGATTCCTGCATTTCTTTATTATGACTAACAGGCAAACAATTCACACATCACATAACACAGAAATATTCATATAAATAAAGAGATCAATATATAGTGAATTTTTAATTAAACAATTGTCATCGGTTGCTGCTATCTCACATTTGTTTTAGGTTGTAGCAGAACTGCCAAAAACTCAGATTTCACAGGAGTTCATGGGAACATTTTATTTGGTTTTGATCTGTGTGGGTTCACACCCTGTACATTTCATTTTGAGTACTGCAAAATCTCAAAGCAGAATTTATTTCAAAACCATCAAGTTCCACTCATTTTCAGTTAAAGCCATTTGCAACTGCAAATTTCATAAGATTTTGATGCAAAAACCATAGACCAGCCCAGGTTTGCCTGAAAGGCTCATCGAGTTGAGTGAATGTTTTGATGAACGTAGCCTTAGTTTTGAGTTTGTATCAAAAATCCAAAACTTGACAGGATTTGTGTGGCTTTGCATTTCATTTCAACATTTTCAGAACACTAGATGAGGATCAAGAAGGGACCTAATTCTGAAGTCTTTATTCAGGTAAAACTCCCTTACTAAGTTATGTCTGAGATGTATAGATGGATTTTCTGTCCCACAAAAAAATTTAAGCTTAAAAACAAAAACCAAAACTGTTCCAATAGAAAAGTCATAGAGTTTAAGGCTAGAAAGGACCCACTAAATCATCTCATCTGACTTCCTGTATATCACAGGCCATCGCCCAGCACTGCACACTAAACCCAAAATGGTTTGGCAAACATTTTCTGACCAGCTCTAGTCTGAGCACAGAATGCAGGATCAAACCTAGAAGAAGCAGAATGATTCTGTTACAGTTCTCATTGTCTCAAATGGGTAGTGAGAGATGTTACTGTTATTTTGTGTCTGCTGATTATAACTGTAGACCCAGGGGTCAGCTACCTTTCGGAAGTGCTGTGCCGAGTCTTCATTTATTCACTCTGATTTAAGGTTTCATGTGCCAGTAATACATTGCATTGTTTTTAGAAGGTCTCTTTCTATAAGTCTGTAATATATAACTAAACTATTGTTGTATGTAAAGTAAATAAGGTTTTTAAAATGTTTAAGAAGCTTCATTTAAAATTAAATTAAAATACAGAGCCCCCCGGACCGGTGGCCAGGACCCAGGCAATGTGAGTGCCACTGAAAATCAGCTTGCGTGCCACCTTTGGCACACATGCCATAGGTTGCCTACCCCTGCTGTAGACTGTATAGACAAATGTAAATCGTGTTAAGATTTTACTCCAAAATAAACTAATGTACTGTTCTTCACAAAAGGAAGAAAAGTCTGATTTCAATCTTTAGTACATTACCATGAGCAGTAAGTAACACGGGTTTATGAAGAACAAATCAAGCCAGACAAACTATTTGTCTTTTTTTCATTTAGTTGTAGTAATCAAGTGATAAAATAAGTGGGCAAAGGAAATGTGGTAGATTTAAGGTAGTCAGACCTTGGTAAACTGTTTGATTACATGGCTGTGAGCACTATCACATGGATTAAAAACTGGCTGAAAGACTGTTGGCAAATGCTAATGATAAACTGCAGTTGGACAGAAGTGTGCAGTGTTTGTTGGAGGGAAATGTGTAAGGATTATTGCTGATCCTAAGTTTATTTAATTACTTGATTAGTACTAGAAAAGGAAGTGCATTAATAATAAAAAGCCAGCACATTTCTGTATTTAGCAAATGATGCTAAATTAGAGAAAGTGGCAAATGCATCAACAACAACAGCTCTAGCGCCTGTGCTGCCATAGGCTCAACAGACAATGCTTTCTATAGCAATTGATCCTGTGAGGTGCTGAGTCCCTAATGCAAGGTGCTCAGCTCCTATTCAAATCTGTTGGAACAGAGAGCAGTCAGCTTCTTACTTGTTTTGCTGCTCTAGGCGATTGCCTGTTCTTTCTCCAATGTAAACCAGTGAGGATAGAGAAATCTCATCTCCAAAGGGACCTTGAGAGGTTGGAAATATGGCCAGGAAACAGCTCAATTAGATTCAACCCAGAAAAATGCAAGCTAATATATCTTGGGAAAAATAATCCCGACCACATATTCAGGGGGACAAAAATAATTGGAAACTATTAAGTCTAAAAAGCTGTAGGAGAGATGATAGATAGCAAATTAGATAGGATCTTGCAATACAATATGGCGGCAAAGACGTAACTGTAGCTGTGGGCTACATACACAAAGGCATCATGTCACCAGTAAGGGAGGTAATTTCCTATATTTCACATGTGAGCCTGCTGCCAGATGGGAGTATTCAGTACAGGCCTGGGCTCCTCAGCACCAAAATAAGGTTTCTACTTTGGAAGGAATTTAGTAAAAAGAAACAAAATGGATGAGGATCTAGAAGGAAATGAGAAAAGATTTAGAGAACTATATATGTACATGTTCGCTCAGTGATGACTGGGCAGGATGAGGATGGTATGAAAAGGCAGTTCAAACAAATCCAGGGCCTGCTGAAAAACTATTCAGCTGGGTTCCCTGCTTCTAAAGCTCCCCTCACACCTGCCTTAAGCTTCAGTGCTATGCCACTTGGTGGCAAGAGACATTTCAGACTCATGCATGACAGGAGTTGGAATAGATAATGGACCTCGTTATGATTTCACACCAGTTTTACACCAGTTTCACACCAGTTTTACTCCATTTCAGTGGAGTAGCTAATCCGAATCAAACCCAATGTAACTAATCTGTTGTGTGGTTGTAGAGAGTTAGGTGAATTCCTTACTGAAACAGCAGGCAGGAATGATCTCCTCCTGTAGGTGCAGGTTGGGAAGCATTGTCCAAACTGCCCTTGGGTCATGCTGAATGAATAGCACAAACACAAAGTGGGGAACAAAGTTCTGTAGTGTTGTCCCAGAACTGCTAACAAAGAGGGGTACAATGAAATTCAGCAAAATTAAAATGAAGGTTGAATAGAAAAAAAAATCCTAACAGGGTTGACTGCTGGAATTGTCCCTATGAGGAATGTTGGGAAGCCTAGCACCTAAGTCATTCCAGAAGTAGACTAGGCAGTGAAGGCAATTGATTCACCCCAGGAAAGACAGGTGGTATTTCCACCACAAGCCTCTCTCAGAATAGGGAAACACTAGGAAAGCCCAACTTTCTGCTCTGCCATGGGGGTTTATACCAGGAGCCTATGGAAGATGCACTGAGGATGGGCTGAATCAGGGCCCCCCTGGTTGCCTTAGTCATAAGCCTTGGCTAGCCAGTGCAACCCATGTTTTGGGCACCATCAATTTCTTGTGGGTCTCCCAATGGAGGGAAAGTTCTTGTTGCTTTCCCTAGCAGCCTACCCTTTACATGGACTTCCTGCCACTGATGCACTGTATAGAGTCTGCATTGGCAGCAGCTGGCATAGATTTGGGAATTAACCTGTCCATGTAGTTAGTGGTGCATACATCATGCTAGAGAAGTGGTTCTCAAACTTTTTTACTGGTGACCCCTTTCACAGAGCAAGCCTCTGAGTATGACCCCCCTTATAAATTAAAAACTCCTTTTTATATATTTAACACCATTATAAATGCTGGAGGCAAAGCGGGATTTGGGGTGGAGGTTGACAGCTTGCGACCCCCCATGTAATAACTCTGTGACCCGCTGAGGGTTCCCGACCCCCAGTTTGAGAACCCCTGTGCTAGAGCATACATAGCCCTAGCATATTTATTGTATACAAGTATTGCATTAGTAATTTTCCAGACTAGAGCTGGAGATTCAAAATCTTATTCCTGCAGTTGACTGATCTCTGAAAAAGTTCAGATTAAATTCAAATTTTGTGGCTCAGGTTCATCCCAAACTAGACCAAGATCACCAGACATTTCTATCAGTCACTGCAACATTAAATGAATACCACAGCTATAAAAAATTCTTCCCAGGGGATATTGAAATTCATTCTTGGGGAGCTGAGGTGAGTAAGAAGAAAGCCCAGGAAGAGACAGGGACCGAAGACTGAGTCCTTCAATGCATTTTTAATTAGTCCTAATTTGGCTATTTTCTGGATAATTTCTAGTCTGTGCAATATGGAAAGTTGCTAATATAATACCTATGCATAATAAATATGCTAGAACTGTGTATGATCTAGCACTATGTACATTTTAATACATATATATATATATATATTTATATATATATATTTATATATATATATTTATATATAGTGTGTGTGTGTGTTCTAGACAGCCCTAGAACCAGAATTAGACCTAATTATTGATCCACTCCTAATATGGGCACTGTCTTGATACAGTGGGAAAGGAGGCTTTCTCTTTTTACATCCATGAATACTTCCCACATGAATATTTGGGCTGGATTTAATCCCAGCAGTAGCCTTGGACACAAGAAACATAAGATAACACTATCAAACAGGAAAGAGTTATGTTTGATATTTTCCCATTCTGAAATCGTGAACATACATTACTTTTACAGTGGCAGAAAATATGAGTTTGAAGACATTTAAACAGAGATCTCAGCTGAAAAGAGCTTGCAATACCTAGAATCTTTTTTTTAAAAAAAAAAAACAAACAAAAAAACAACCAACTCGAATTAGATGCCTTCATGCTAAGTCCTGAAATGCATTTTTTGGTTGCCTTGTCTCCAAGATGGTAGCACCTGGAAAAACATGCAGCTTGTTTTTTGTAATAGATATTAACTCAGATAGTAAGAACTGCATTATACTAGGTGCTTTGGAACTGGTAGCAATGTTGATGCAGTGCAAGTGGCTGACTCTTATACAAGGGACTTTGTGAAAAACACCAGACATGTACAGTTTCCATGCAACACAATGGAGAATCTAACAGCCTCTTGTTAAACATCTGAACCAAAACTTTTTGAATATTATGCCAGATAAACGTTGCTGCTTTCCCTAAGCCTCTGTTTTGATTAACTGACCCTGAAGTTCCATTTACTAATTCCTTAGTGAGAACAATCTGTGGTCTGAGGAGACAGTGCTTCCTAGTGCATTCACAAGTTCACTGATATCCTTGAGCAAAAAATGCAATTTTGAAGGCAGGTTTCCATTTTAACATGATTTGATTAATTACTACAGTACATACTGCCTTCATTTTATACTGTTTGTTATAGTGGAAATAATTAAAATAGTCCAGACCTTGTCTTCCCCGTCACACTAAATTGACAATAAAATACATAAAGTGTGAAATACGAGAAGTTAATTCTTAAATTCATATTTTTTTTTGCTGGGAACAGGTTTCTCCTATTCAACTTACTATTTCCCCACAGGATCTTACTATTAGCCTGTTTGTCAAGTGAAATTGAGGGAAAATGTCAGCCCTATGACACAACTGCCCTATCATAAGAAAGTTCATGAACTTGTCTCATATTTGCAACAGCAGCCAAATTACTGCAGCAAATGTGGATGGTACATTTTTATTCTGTTTTATATATATATTCAAATTCAGTTGTATGGCTATATATATACAAGCAAAACATTGACATATAAACGGTGTGTATGGGAGATGCACAATATTACCCATAATATAAATGTCAATACTACTGGTCATATATAATATATTCCAAAGTATGTGATTGGCTTGTATGCTGCATTATCCCTTTATTATTTGAGATTTGGGGTGGTGAACGTTAGCCCTCAAGAAGATGAGCCACTAAAGGCACTGGCAAAGGGCACTGTGACAGGATACACGCTGCACCTCTCTGGATTTGGCCCCTTGGCCCTTCTCCTACATGAATCAGGGACACTTCAGTCTGGTGCAACACCCATGTTCCTTATTCGTGATCAGTTCCCCACCATCAGTTTCCAACTATATACAGGCTTTGCTACTGCTTGGCCTACCACAGGCCTGGCCAACAACAGACGAGGCAGTTCCTACTCCCTCTCAGCCTGACCTCCCACTCTTAGGGCTAGTCCACACTTACCGTCTGGGTCGACGCGGTGAGTTCGACTTCTCGGAGTTCGAACTATCGCGTCTGATCTAGACGCGATAGTTCGAACTCCGGAAGCGCCGCGGTCGACTCCGGTACTCCACCACTGCAAACGGCGGTGGCGGAGTCGACTTTGGAGCCGCGGAGTTCGACCCCGCCGCGTCTGGACGGGTGAGTAGTTCGAATTAGGGTACTTCGAATTCAGCTACGCTATTCACGTAGCTGAATTTGCGTACCCTAATTCGAACCCCCTTTTTAGTGTGGACCAGGCCTCAGTCTCCACCTCCCCTTTCTTTCACTTCCTTCCAGCAGTGAGGCTGGCAGGTGTGGTCAGCTACCAGGCAAACGTAGGGTGGTTTACCCAGCCTCAATCTATTTGCCCTGATTGGGGCTGGAGAGGCAGGAGCTGATTAAGGGCTTCTCTGGCAGCACCCTCCCACAGGCACCAAGAACATAGGCAAGTGCTACACAAGGTTTCACACAAATTTCTGCCCCTCTGCCTCAGGCAGATTTGCAGCACTCCTGTGAATTGCCTTTTGAACTTCTGGGCAGAAAGCAGTCAGTGGTGTGAAATAGTTTAGTAGTTTTTTCAGGTGGGATTGGGATGAAATCCTAAATGACTTTGAACCCTAGTACTAAAGGCAGAGTGCTGAGACATGAACAAAGTTTTAGAAATCATGTTCCACCCCAGTTCACTCCCCGCTCTGCCATATACTTTCTGGGTGGGCTTTGGACAAGTGACACTTTAGTTACCCTATCTGTAAACTGGTGATAATGATACCTACCTACCTACTACGTTAGGTGGGGTGGGGAAAATGTGCTGGTTAATGAATTAATGTTTTTCTAGTCTTTTGAGCATATAGAACACTGTATGATAGTGAAATATTCATATGAAACCATGAAAGAGTATGGCATTAATCCTCCCACTCTCAATGCAGTATCATTATTTTACCTAATTGTTATTTTAAATCAAATTCTCCAAAAGCTGAGAACATTTATAACATATTCCCCTCCCCCTCCCCACTCCAACTTTCAAAGCACACATGCTCTTTTGGGATGTTTCCCACTGTGAATAGCACCTGCACTGAACTGATATTGGTGAGCTGTTTGTTTTAATAGAGAAGGCAAAATGAAGTGTTACTTTTCTTTTAGACTACATTAAAGGGAGCACTATTAGAAATGCTTGTCCACTAGCCAACATTTTAAAGAGTTATATATGTTTTGGTGTACATCTGTCTGTGTTTGAATTTGTTCCTTTTGTCTGTAAGTGATCAGACACCCCTCATGGCAGAGCCAAATGAGACATGGTTATGAAATGTCCATTAGTGAGTTTTTTTGTTTAATATATTTTATCCAGTTTATATCATACCTAGGTTATAATGTTTTTACCGGTGTTGTACTTTAGAATTCTGAGCACCTTGCGCCTGGTTGTACTTTTTGACTTGGGCTACTATTATAATATTTGAGGGATTTGGAAGCTTGATCATATCTTGAAGACCGTCTAAGGCCCTGAATCTCCAGCAATTGGACTTGCCTGGGTGTACTCCTGCACAAGTGCAAGGGTCTGCTGAGAGGACCTGATGGCAGGACTGAGGCTTTAAGTCTGCTGGGGCATGATGTTTTTAATATCTGATGGCATCAGTGTAGTTCAGGCGTTCTCAAACGGGATCATGACCCCTCAGGGAGTCGCAAGGTGGTTACTGGGGGTCATGAGCTGTCAGCTCCATGGGGCTGACAGCTCCAAGCCCCCCATTAAATTAAATTAACCCCCTGCCCATTTTTAATGTATAAGGGGGGTCACAGTCAGAGGCTTGCTGTGTGCAAGGGTCACCAATACAAAAAGTTTGACCACTGGTCTAGTTTCTAGTGGGCAGAAGTCTACACCCCCAAAGTCACCTTTACAACTGGTTGGTACCCTTATAAGCAATCTCCAAGTGTTAGAAGAATAATGGCTTAAAAACTTTCCATGAATGTTCATCTGAATCTGAAAATGAATCTTGAAAAACCAAAAGGGATACATACAGGAAATGGAAGGAGGGGCATGTCACCAAGGAAGCATACATGGGAATAGCACAAGCGTGTAGGCAGAAAATCAGAAAAGCCAAGGCAAAGCATGAGTTACAGCTGGCAAGAAATGTTAGAAATACCAGGAAGGGGTTCTTCAAATATGTCAGATGAAAATGAAAGATCAAGGATAGTGTGGGTCCACTGCTCAATAAAGAAGGTGAGCTGGTAATGGAAGATGATAGGAAGGCACAGCTGCTCAGTGCCTACTATGCTTCAATCTTCTCACAAAAAATAACATGTGACCAGATGACTAGCGAAGTTACCATAGACAATAAAGGGGAAAGGATGCATATTGGGATAAGTAAAGAACATGTCAGAGATCTTCTGACCAATTTCAGGGGGTAGCCGTGTTAGTCTGTATCCACAAAAACAACAAAGAGTCCGGTGGCACCTTGAAGACTAACAGATTTATTTGGGCATAAGCTTTCATGGGTAAAAAACCTCATTCCTTCTTAGAGGTGCCCAGCAGTGGGGTTGAGCTCACTGGGTGGGGGCTTGAGCCAGTTCTGTTTTGTATTGTTAAGTGGAACCCCTAGGTATTGAACCTGGCCCTTGCTGCTGCCAACTCCACCAGGCAGAAGGGTTGCACTAATATTTGTAGGGTTTTCTAAATAATAATCAGGGCCACTCACAGCACTTCTGGGCCCCAGGGCAGAACAGTCAATGGGCCCCCAAGCACACACAAGCCGCGCCCATGCAGACACGGTCCGCCTGACATTTGAGCGGTGCTGCGCCTGCCCTGGCTGGTGCCCAGTGAGCTGCCGGCTGCGTTACTGGGCACGCTCTTCCAGCACGGCCAGGGCTTTCACATGCCCATCCGATAGGGTTGCCAACTGTCTAATCGTGCAAACCCAAAGACCCTTGCCCTGCCCTTTCCCTGATGCCACGCCCCTGCCCCACCCCTTCTCTGAGGCCCCACCCACTGCTCACTCCATCCCCCCTCCCTCCGTCACTCACTCTCCCACACTCACTTTCATCAGGGTAGGGAGTTGGGGTGTGGGAGGGGATGCGGGGTGCAGGCTCTGGGCGGGAGTTTGGATGTGGGGGGGTGAGGGGTCGGGTTCTGGGAGGGAGTTTGGGTGCAGGAGGGGGTGAGGGGTTGGGCTCTGAGAGGGAGTTTGGGTGTGGGAGGAGGTGCAGGGTGTGGGATCTGGGAGGTAGTTTGGGTACGGGGTGCGGGGTCTAGGCTGGGGTAGGCGGTTGGAGTGCAGAAGGGGACCAAGGGGTCGGTGCTTACCTCGGACGGCTCCAGAAAGCAACTGGCACACCCCTCTGGCAGAGGCTCCTAGGCAGGGGGCCCAGGAGGTCTCCACGCACTGCTGCCCACAGGCACAGCTCCCATTGGCCACAGTTAACAGCCAATGGGCGCTGTGGAGTCAGCGCTTGGGGCAGGGGCAGCATGTGGAGACCCCCTCCCCAGGGTCTGCAGGGAGGTGCCAGCTGTTTCTCAGAGTGGCGCGGAGCGAGGGTGGGCAGGAAGCCTGCCTTAGCCCTGCTATGCTGCCGGGAGCCTCTGTACCCTTTTAAATTGACTGGGCCCCTTGACAATTGCCCCGTACCCCTCCCTGTCGGTGGGCCTGATACTAATGATTTGAAATTGCACCAAATGGCTATAATCCAGCACCAATACCCAACAGAGCTCCTTGATGATAAATCTGTGCTGGACCTAGGCTCTATGCCTCTGCCCTGTCCCCCTCCCTTGGCATAGGGGGCACATTGGGGAGGGAGGAAACAGAATGATGCTTAGCAGCCAATCTTGCCCTACTAGAGGGTTCATTAAATACCCTTCATCACTGGCACAAATTAATGCTGTCCAGTAGCGGCAGTTCAGACACAGGTCCCTGAACCCTAACCCTAAACTACCCCGCTCCAGAACAGAGCTCCAACACAGCAGATAATTAAGCACACTGGTGAGAATGATACTGGAATACTGAATACAGATCTGCTGTCCACATTTTTAAAAGGATCTTGACAATTAGAGAAGGTGCAGAGAAGAGACACAAGAATTATTCGAGAACTGGAAAAAATGCTTTAAAGTGAGAGACTTGAAGAGCTCAATCTGCTTAGTTTATCAAAAACAAGATTGAGAGGTGACTTTGATTATAGTGGTATAAATATCTTCACGGGGAGAAAAAACCAGGTATTAAAGGGCTCTTTAGTCTAGCAGAGAAAGGCAGAACAGGAACCAAAGGATGGAAGCTGAGGCCAGACAAATTGAAATTAGAAATTAGGCACACACATTTAATAGCGATTTAACATTTAACAACCACTGGAACAAAATACCAAGGTAAGTCACAGATTCTCCATCTGATTGATGTCTTCAGATCAAGACTGTCTGCTTTTCTGGAAGTTATGTTTTAGCCAAACACAAGTTATTGGGGTTAATATAGGACAGGGTGGGCAAACTACAGCCTATAGGCCACATCCGGTCTTCCAGCCGGTTTAAATTGGCCCTCGAGCTCCTACTGGGGAGCGGGATCTGGGGCTTGCCCTGTTCCCATGCTCCAGGTGAGGAGTGGGGTCGGAGGCCATTCCCTGCACACCTGCTGAGGCTCCTGGAAGCAGCAGCATGTCCCCCCTCCAGCTCCTATGTTTAGGGGCAGTCAGGGGGCTCCATGCACTGCCAGTAACTCCAGTGAATGGGAGCTGCAGGGGCGGCACCTGAGGACGGGGCATCACGCAGTGCCCCCTGGCTGCACCTCCGCTTAGGAGCTGGAGTGGGGACATGCTGCTGCTTCCAGGAGCTGCTTGAGGTAAGCACCGCCTGGAGCCTGCATCCCTGACCCCATCCCATGCCCCAAGCCCCTGCCCCATCCCTGATCCCTCTCCCACAACCTGACCCCCTGCGCTAGCCCGGAGCCCCCTCCCACACTCATAACGCCTAATTTCTGGCCCCATTCTAGAGCCCGCACCACCAGCCAGAACCCTCACCTCCTCCTGCACCCCAACTCCAATTTCATGAGCATTGATGGCCCACCATACAGTTTCCATACATAGATGTGGCCCTTAGGCCAAAAGGTTTGCCCACCCCAATACAGGGAGAACTGGGAATAAATTAATGACCTGTCATATACAGAAAGTCAGACTAGATGATCCCTTCTGGTCTTAAACTCTATGAATCTACATTGCACCTAGGGGTGAGCCTCCCAGCCCAGATCCATAGACTCATTTTAGTGAGGCTTGCACTAGCCCTCTAAAACTAACTGTGCTGGTAAGGCTTTGACCTTGTGGCTCCAACTGGAACTCTGGTGTCTACACAGCTATCTTTAGAGCACTAGCATGAGTGCCGCTAGCACAAGTCTCAGAGTGGTAGCTGTGTTAGTCTGTATCAGCAAAAACAATGGGGAGTCCTCGTGGCACCTTCGAGACTAACACATTTATTTGGACATAAGCTTTCATGGGCTAAAATGAAAGGTTATGTCCAAACAAATTTGTTAGTCTCTAAGGTGCCACAAGGACTCCTTGTTTTAGCACAAGTCTGTGTACCCAGGCTGGGAGGTTCGTTCCCAGACGCAGTGCAGACATGCCCCTAAAATACAAATGATTGCAAGCCCTAGTACACTTATGAAAAATGGATTCAGTTCACCCCCAGGGTTCCTTTTAAATAAGTTGCAGAACCCAGACTGGGTAAATTGGCTTGGAGAGGAGGAGTGTTGGTATAAGCCTGCGTCTCCATTGGGAATCCTGGAACCTGCAGTTGCAGGCCCCAAAGTGGAGAAGGTCAGCTGGAAGGGGGCAGAGCCAGCAAACTGGGAGAAGCACTGAATCAGTCCTTATCTGGTGGGATTTCTATGAAACTCCTGACAGATTTTAAAGCTGCCACCCTGGGGTAAAAAATCTCTCCCAGCACAGCCGTCTCAGCAAGTGCATGGGAAAGCCAATTGCCACTTCCCTGCCCCTCAAGCCCAAAGGATGACTCTGGCCTAGGGTCAAAAAAATATAAAACAAACACAGATATCAAATACATGTCACAATAACTGGTTATTAAGTTTAACTTACAGAGTTGCAATGAAGAGTTCTGTTCAGCTGTAAGCAGATGTATATTAATGGGTGGAGTTCAAACAGTTAAGCACAGATATCTCACAAATGTATTTTGGCAACCAATTTCACAAAGCAATACCTATGACAGAACATGCACAACAACTATAATATTTCAATAGGGATTTTAAAATAGATGAGATTTACTATTGGAGAATGAAAACCAGGATTTGATGTTTCAGTGTATGGGGAGTTAAGCATTTGGCTGAGTGAGAAGAAGTAACACTGAAAAGCTTTCAACATTAGAAAAAGAATCTTGAACTCAACTTCCTTAACTGGAAACAACTGAAGAGAGGTATGGGAATTAATGAAATTATAGTGATTTCTTTAAATGTGCTAGCATTTAAGCTCCTGCATATTTGCACACTTATTACTTCTGTAAATAACAAAATTCCTACTGGTTCTGATTCTGATCTCAAGTCATGCCTCATTTATATTGGATTAATTTGATTGACTTTAATGGAATTACTCCTGATAAAGACCCATAGAGATGAGAAATCAGGAACACTGGGCCAGATCATCACCAGCTGTAAATCAACATAGCTCTATTGACTTCAGTATCATGGGCACTTCAACAACCAAATTAACATTATGGGGCAAATTCTGCCCTGAGTTTCACCCTATGGAGCCTCCATATTGACTTTGTAACAGCTAAATGGAACTTGGAGGGAGGAGCACAGGTTGCAGGAGGGAAGAGTTTGGAGGAAACACCAGGAGTCAAGTCTCTATTCACATGGCTGAAATGCTAGCTGCACTTGCAGCATTTCTGTAAATGTTCATCTTAATAAAGAGCCAGTTTGGTTTTAAAAACATGAAGTCCTCTTCTGTTATTACCCATCGCACAGTGGGTGAAACAGCCTTCAGTGGGGTAAAAGTCAAGGTGGAATTTGCTCCATTAAGCAGCTATGTTAGCAACTTTGGTGTTTCTTTTAATGGAACTTCACTGATTTACACAAGCTGATATCTCATCCACTTACTTCAGTGGAAGCCAGTTTGGGTCCCAATTCAAATTCAAGGTATAAGAAATAAAATATAGAAATATTTGGAGGCTGGGAGAAGGGTGAAGTCCATGTAAAAATAGTTTTAGGTATTGTCTAGAGCAGGTGTAGACAACCTATGGCACACGCGCCGAAGGTGGCATGCGAGCTGATTTTCAGTGGCACTCACACTGCCCAGGTCCTGGCCACCAGTCCGGGGGGCTCTGCATTTTAATTTAATTTTAAATGAAGTTTCTTAAACATTTTAAAAACCTCATTTACTTTACATACAACAATAGTTTAGTTATATATTATAGACTTATAGAAAGAGACCTTCTAAAAACGTTAAAATGTATTACCGGCATGCAAAACCTTAAATTAGAGTGAATAAATGAAGACTCGGCACACTACTTCTGAAAGATTGCTGACCCCTGGTCTAGAGTAGGGAGGCCCACAGATACTGCAGCAATGGGAGCTATTAGTGGAAGTAAGAAAATTACCTCTCTTATAAATGGAAGAGAAAATGTAGACCTCATAAGAAAAGGCAGTTTTGTTAAACTGATATTTTAAATCAGCATTTACTAGACCAGGGCATATACTGCAAAACATTTTCTATGATTCATCCACATTTTTTAAATAGTTTCCTTTAATTGTATTAACATACCTCATGCGTTTGCTGTTTGTGGACATTGTAGGGAACAGATTTCCTAGCATTAGGAATCTTATTCTGAGAGTTACAATCAACCGTGTGATCTATACATCCACTCAGAACTAACAAATACAACTCAGATTTTGAATATCAACTATTCCCAACAAAACTGCTCATGAGCAGTCAATATGCCAAGAATTATTCACAGAAATATTCAACAAGTAATTTCAAATAAAGAATAGGTTTGAGAAAACTCTAAACAGTTCACAAACATTTTGCAAACAGCAAAAGAGGCAAAGTTCATCTAATAAATTATTCACTATGCATTATTTCCCCAGCTGTAGATTTTACAGTGCCATAGAGTGGAAAGTTACACAACAGATTCTCAAGTGCAATAGAAGAGGAATTCCATCCTGAGCAAATAGCAATTTCAAGGGTTGTAAAAAGATTAGAAGCTCTTTAAATTAGGTAGAGTTTGAGTTGTGAGCATTGGACAACTTGAATCCTTGAGTTTTAAAGGAAGCAAGAATAAAAATTATAATGAGGTCTTTACTGATAAATATAGGTATTAAGGTCCAGAAAAATTAGAACATGTAGACATAATACACATAATTCAGAACAGGTAACAACAGGCCAGTTAATTTCACATCAGTATTAAGGATATTACTTTAAACGATTTTAAAGGATTTAGTAAGGGAACAAAATGAAAACTAACTTTATTAGTGATATCCAATATGGTTTAATAAGGGGTAGGTCATATTTAATTAAGTGACTAATTACTTTTTAAGACATAGTTGTCCTGGTAACTATGGAAAGGCACAGATATTACACACTTGAATTTTTGAAAGGCATTGGGTAAAGTTGATTCTCAGAGATTATTAACTAAGGGTTTTGAAACTAGCTTATTGGAAAGAAAACTGGGTCAAAAAAGTAAGCGGTAGTAGGTTTTTAAAGCCAGATTGATTAGTGATTCTTTCTAAGTATATACAACTTCTCAAAGCCCAACAGTGCAACTGTCCATGGACTCATAACGCATACAGATATATTTATATTAAGGAGCTACAGAAATTTACACAACTAACATCAACAAATCAAAATATTAAAGGTGAAAGTTTAGAGGACAGCCCTAAGGCTTAAAAAAGAGGGCCCAATTATGCCCTCAGATATAGTACAGAATAGTGAACTTGTACTGAGCACTGTATGACTCACGCTGAGGTTAATGTGAATCCTACCTCTGTACTGTTACTGAAAATGGAATTAGATCAAAATATATTAATTTTCTAAATTTATAGTCTCAGCTGGTGATGTCCATGCATGCAACAGAGACATCAGAATAAAAGAGTGAATACAAGAAAAATGAACCAAGTCTTCATGGTTTAATGATACTTCAATTTCCCTTGCTCACATAGTCTATGAAGGGTAGTGACATTCTTATGTACTGTACAGAAAGTCTTCCCGTTGTCATTTATTATATATCCATTTTTCTATAATTGCAATGTCCCAGATTTCAGTGTCCAATTCTTCAGTCTTTTCCCACTCTGTTGACATCGTACAATGTGCAGCTAACAAGAGCTGGTAGATCAGCTTCCTCCTTGTATATTAAAGAGATTCTTAGTCAAACCAAGAAGAAAGACTTCTGGGATCTACAGAAGATCAACTCAAATTATTGCTGAGAAAACAGCAAAAGAGAAAAATCCAAAAGCCCCAACAAAAGTGAAAGAATGATTCCCCCATACCCACAATTCTGCCACTAGTTATTAAAGGTGATCCCATATATTATATGAAACTCCAAGGAACAGGTAACAAAGAACCAAATTTGCAGCTGGTATAAATTGGTGTAGCTTCATAAAAGTCAATGCAGCTATTCCAGTTTACACCAGATGAGGTTCTGGTCCAGAGAATATCTTTGAGTGTTTTTCCATATCTTTGTACATTTGGATGAGGAAACTGCTCTGCAACAAATTGAATTCTACCACTGAAATGAAAATGGTGTGTCTAATACTTTATTGCAGGATTGCACATATTTCTCTATATGCTACACCTCTGTTTTCCCAGAATTCAGTATTTGTCTTTGGAGTGTTACCTTTTGTGTTTCAAATTAAAATGGGCTTACCCACTGGTTTTCTGTTTTCTTTTTATGTGACAAATTGTGTCAACTGATTATGCTGATGTAGGGTGACCAGATGTCCCGATTTTATAGGGACAGTCCCGATTTTTGGGTCTTTTTCTTATATAGGCTCTTATTACCCCCCACTCCCTGTCCCAATTTTCACATTTGCTGTCTGGCCACCCTATGGTGATGTAGGAGAGGATTGAAATTATGATCTGTTATTTTAATCATAGGAATGGTTGTAAATGTTTCTTTAAAGAAATGGTTCCAAGAAGTTACACCAGTGCTTTTCCAGCTGGCGATGCTAGAACCCTTAATAGCTTGTCGGAAGCCAGCTTGATAAAGGATAAAGGAGAAGGAAATGTTAGCCATCTGGCTGTACTAGAAGTGGCAGCTTTTAGATGAAGAGAAGTTATGAGAAGAGTTACCCTGGGGTTTAGTCTAGGAACATTTGGGGTCAAATTCAGTAGTGACATAAATTCTGGTGCAAGTTGAGGGCACTGGTGGACTCATGGACCTAGGCTATGGTTACACTACACAGCTTACTGTGGCGCAGCTGCACCGCTGTCGTGCTGCTAGGGCAGATGCTCTAAGCCGACAGGAGAGAGCTCTCCCATTGATTTAATTACTCCAGCCCCCACAAGCAGTGGAAGCTATGTCAGGGGGAGATGCTCTCCTTCCGACAGCACTGTCCACACTGGATCTTAGTTCTGTGTAATTTATGTGGTTTGGAGAATGACTTATTCACACCCCATAGCGACATAACTTATACTGACTTGAGCTGTAGTGTGTACATAGCCCTAGATTTTATTCAGACATACAACATTCCCATTCAGTGTAATAGCATCCCTGATTTGGTGAAATCCATTGATGGGTCCTTTAACTACTCTGGTCCAGTTATTCACCAAATGGCACTGCTGACTGTGATCACACTTCAGGACTACCAGAGGGCTCTACAGTTTGGATTGATCTGTGCCGCTCACTCCCCCATTATTCTCAGCATTCCTTGGCTGGTTGCCCACAACTCATGCTTCCAGGCAAAATATGCTTTATGTCAAGATTCTGCCACCAGTCACATCTTCCAAGGTTGAGTGTCAGACCTGAACCTCCTCATGATGCCGTAGCTGAAGCAGGGATTTTGAAGGTAGCTGGCACCCTTTCCAACACCCCAGAATCTGTTTCAAGTATTCTGAAGAAATATTGGGACTATGCTGATGTCTTTGATTAAAAAGAGGACACATGTCTTGCTGCCACATTGCAGTTATGATTGCCATATGAATCTGCAGCCCAGGGCTGACATTCCCTTTGGCCCTACCTATTCCCTCTCAAAACCAGAACTCCAGACACTCTAGGAATACCTCAGTGAGAATTTAGAGAAGGAGTTTATTCATCCTTCTACCTTCCCAGCGGGGGCGCTGGCCTTTTTTGTAGCAAAATAGCTCCTTATGCCCCTGTGTTGATTTCCAAGCTCTATATACAGTGACAGTTTGAAATTGCTACCCGTTGCCACTTATTGGTGAATTTTTTAAAAGACTGCACTTGGCTAGGGTTTTTTTCTAAACTGGAGTTTTGAAGTACCTACAATCTGGCTCATATCAGGGAAGGCAAAAAGTGGAAGATGGTGGTCCACACTCAATATGGGCATTTTGAATATTTATTTATGCCATTTGGACTATGTAATGGTCTAGCTACATTTTAACATTTAATGAATAATATTTTCTGGGCTATGCTGGACCAATTTGTTTTTATTTATTTAGATCATAGTCTTGTCGTCTTTGAAATCAGAAGCTACATGAGCTACACTTTGGCCTTGTCTTTGACAGACTCCTCCAGAATCACCTTTAAGCCAAACCAGAGAAATGCAAAATAGACAAGAACATTATTGAGTTCCTCATTTATGTCCGAGGGCCTAACAATAAATCCACAGAAAATATCTTCCATCACTGGATGGAGAGCCCGAAAGGATTAAATGGAGTGTCAAATTTTATGCTTCATTAAAGGATTCTTCTAGCTGGTAGCACCAATAACCACACTTCTCTGAACACTGGTTTGCTTTGTGTGGTCAGTGGAGGTACAGTCTGCCTTCGATCAGCTAGAGAGCCTTCATGTCAGCTCTTGTTCTGGTGCATCCAGACACTGCCAAAACTTTTACTGTGGAAGCAGATGCCTAGGAGTTTGCAATTGGGGTCATATTTTTTCAAAATCCTGTAACCAACTCCATCCGTGAACAGATTGTTCATAGAAACTAAACCCCACTGAGAAGAATTATAATATCTGGAACAAGGAGCTACTCACAATTAAAACAACATTCAAAGAATGGAGACACCTCACGGTCCAGATCCTCACTGATCACAAGAACTTAGAATGTCTTTGAATGGCCCATAATCATTATCAACATCATCTCCACTGGTCTCTTTTCTTTGCCAGATTTGATTTCATTGTTACCTACACTTGGGACATGAAACAGGAATGCAGATGCCCTTTCCCGCAAGGACGAATACGCTGTGCTGGACATGGCTCCCTGAAATATTCTGCTACCCACAGGCAGCCCAAATCTGTCAGATTCTTGATACCTCGAATGCACTGTTCAGCTTCATGTTTCCATTTGCATGACGGTCTGCCCATTGGCTCTGGCATTCGGCTTCTGATGCCTGGCTCTAACCCCCGGCTCTGCTACCGGACCATGTCTCCAGCTCACCCACTGGCTCTGGCATTTGGCTTCTGAGCTCTGGCCCTGATTCTTGATTTCGGCTCGGATCTGCTCCTCTCTATCTCCAGGCCTCATCACCCCCCACTTCTAGCCATTAGGCCTGACTATGCAGGTCATGGTCGTGATCCTGACAAGGTGTGACATTGGCTTCTAATCTTGTGAACATGCTAATATATTGATTTCAACTATGCAGCTTAAACATTGCATGAATGTAAATCTTTGTATTAATAAATTAAGGAGAGTGGTTATGAGGCGCGTTGATCAGAAAGAACATTTGGGAATTACTGTGGAAATACCCTTTAAATCTTCTGTCCTGTTCATGGCTGCAGTTACAATGACAAATGGGCTACTGTACTGTACTTCTACACACTGCAGAAGAAAAGGGCTAAAATAGAAATCTAAAGATCTATCATTACTACATAGGGCACTAATTGAACCTAATCTGGTTTATTGTGTTCAGTTCAGGTCACTGTACAAAAGGGATCATATTGTCTTTGAAAGGCTGTTGCATGGGACAACCAAATTAGTGCCAGGACTATGTTCTGTTCAATTACACCAGTGTAAATCTGGAGTAAATCCATTGACTTCAGTAGATTTACTAAAGATTTACACCAGTTTACTTGAAAGCAGATCCTGGCCTAAGACGTCCACACTAAGAGTTCTGATAAGGAAAGTCTAATGAAGTTGAAGTTTTTCCTTGCAAGACGGGCACGGTTGAGATGAAGTTTTTCCTTGCAAGACGGGCACGGTTGAGATGACCTAATGGAACAAAGGTCTTCAAGATTATGAAGGGGACTGATAAAGCTGATCAAGGTAAAATTGATAAGAACACTGTGAGGCCAGCTGGTTATTGCTTCTGATCCTACCTTTTTGCTTTGTCACATTACTATGTTATGCTTTTGTCCTCCAAAAGCAACTCTAAAGGTTTGATTCTGCTCTTACGCTGTATTCATAATGATGTGACTCAAACCCATAATGAAACAGAGCCATCTACATGTGAATGCTGTTGTCTGTGTATACCATGGGGGGGAGGGGGAGGACTGAGGACGCCCATCCCCTTGTCCTTGCCACACTTCCCAGAGGTGGTTCAGAGGAGAAGACTGTTACCAACTTGACTCAGCAATACCATTGTCTGAATGCCTGGGCTGTTCTTGCATGTCTAGAATCCAAATATTGACATGACCCTGCTCTATTTGTTTAGTGAAACGTGACAAGACCACACCACAAGGTGGTATGCGATGGAAAACTAATATAGGCAGAGTGGTGAAAGAACCTGTGCATTGACTAGGGTAGCAAACACTTTTTAAAATATGTTTTCATTTTAAATTCAACCTCTTAAGTGTCTCTGGTAGTGCAACAAAAGGATCCCCAATTCTTTCTGTATCCTGTTGTAAAATTCCCAGCAGGTGGCTCTGCTTGGATGAAAATGATATTCATCAACCAATGTGCAGTGGCTACAGTAGATTGAAACAGTATGGGGAGCTCTCATGGCATTAGCCAAGGAGGTAGGGGGAGCTGTTGGAGAGAACTGCTTACTCAAACCAAGGAGAGGAAGGGGAACTGTGCTCCTCCCCCACACCTTCACCTAAAGTTGCCAACAGTCTCATATTATAAGGGATGTCCCTTATTTAAATAAAAAATTGCCTGTTCCATGCTAAATCAATGCGGGGAGACCTTTTATTCCGTATTTCAACCAGGGGCATAGAACTGCCGGAGTGGTCCAGAGCATCGCTCTAGCACCTGAAATCCAGGATGGAGAGGCATTCTGGATTTCACTTTGCAAAGTTCCACTGACTGGCCACTTGACCTGATGCATGGGGTCACAAGGCCACTTAGTCAGAGGGGCAGCTGGGCCAAATTTGAGAGGGATGGCTGATGGAGGGGCAGCCAAACCAAATCTGAGTGACATTGCTGGTCTGGCATGGCAAGGCCAAAGTTGAATGGCATTGCAATCTGGCACACGGAGTTGCCACACTACTCAAATTTGGCCTGGCTGCCTCTTTGTCCCTGGAACCCCACCATAAGTTGCCCCGCCACTGACATCTGATATGGTGTCCCTACTGGTTGCAGTGAAGCCTCCTCCAGCTGTTGCCTTCCTCCAATCCATATCTCTTCTTTCAGCTCTCACCCCTGGTGGCAAACACAGTGCTGCAGTAGGCAGAGACTGGCAGCTGCAGACTTCAACTCAGCTCCTAGGATGCATGTGGAAACTGAACCATATGCAGTGGCTGCCCAGCCCAATGCCTGAGGCCCAGAGGCCTCTGCAGCACCCAGAGCTGGAGAAAGAGCAAACCCCTAGAAAGGACATAGAAGGAGAACAGACTCACCCCCAAAGGCTCAGATCAAGACTGAGGACATCTGAGGTCTATCCTGTATTTCTGAAATAAGTTTGACAACCCTACTTTAGCCCCTGCCAGTATGCAAATCTAACTCTGGGGAAAGGCTGCTGGGATTTAGCTGTGTACTACATAAAATGTGGTCTCATTTTGAAAATGTTATGAGAATTTTTTTGATCTATTTGGGAGATTATGTGTAACAACAGGTTGTGCTGTCCCTTTACAACAGGCTGTGGGTCCAGCACGGCTCTTGATCTGGTTTCCAGAGCAAAAAAAGACATCTTGGGGGTTTTTAGTTCTCAGGTTGCCTGGGAATTGCAAGCTCCTCAGTAAAGAATGCTGGGGAAAGAGGCTGTCTATAAGCCACTTCCCTCTCAGTGTGTGGGAAGACTTGGAGGGCTCAGGAATTACTTGTAGGGTGTTCATTAAGAAGCAGCATGCTGGGTCAGAGAGCCAAGATGGAAGTCTGGGAAGTGGTAGGGTATGGGGAACAGGAGCTTTCTAGACAAAAGTCCTTGGAAGAGCCTGAGAGAAGCTTGGGGAAAATACAAGGGAAGAAGCCTTGGAGGAATGGTAGGGAACCATGGGGAAAGGGAATTAAATACATACTTTGGTACAGAGTCCACAGAAGAACAGAGCTGAGGGGGTTATTGACTAGAGAGAGAGAGGGACAGATGTACCCTAGTTCTGATGGCTACATGAAGGCTGGGAGCTTCCCTTTTGCCTCCTTGGAATGACTGGTGGGAGACTGCTGTTCTGCCTCAGAGAGAGGAGAAGAGTTAAGCAGGTCTGTGATTGATCTATAAATGAAGGACAGGCTTGACAGCAGCCTGTGAATCCTCAGAAACATTAGAAAACATGGGCGGTGGGTATAATAGGCCAGAGGAGGTTAAGCCTCCCCATCCTAGGCCATAGCCCTACCCACGCTCCACCTCAAAGCCCTGCCCTTACTCCCCCTCTCCCCCTAAGCCAGTGGGGGCTCAGCTCGGGCCTGTGGCCTGGAGCTTGAGGCTTGGCTGGCCAGTGCCTGAGTCGGCCCGGGGGTCGGGTTGGTGCTTGGGCCAGTCAGTGGCCCGGGACAGTTGGCGGCCCAGGACAAATCAGGCTGGTATTCAGGGTTCAGGGTGTTTCAGCCAGGACTCCTCCGGCCATGGTGGGGGCGGGCTTAGGGCTCTGGCAGGTAAGGAGAAGGGGGAAGGGCGGGGCCAGGACCTAGCCTCCCCAAAGGGGGGAGGTTCACCTGCCGTCCATGTTAGAAAAGGTCAAAACCAAATGTCATTTTGACTTTTCTGAACTGAAATTTTGGAATTCCTTCTCCACAGGAAATGTTGCTCTTTCATTCCTTTTCAGAACCATTTTCTTTAAAGGTAGAAATTCCCCACAGAACAGGGATTCCAGTTTCTGGACAGCTCTAGTGTGGAATGGGGTTTGATTTTCTTTATCTATGGACCTGTTTGACCTGAGCCCAGGTACATAGAGAACCTTCTGCATGGCTTGTGTCTCAGTACTGGTAGAGAAAGACTTTTGAGGAGAACAGAAACTTCTTTGCTGTTTTTCCTTTTTGGGCCCTCACAGTGGGTGCTTTTGTGTACCAGAAAGGCAGTTGAAATATAGGTGGGCAATCAAATAGGTAACAGAACTACCACCTTGCAGAGCAAAACGATGCTTGACTCCCTGTTACCCGCCTCAGGGCTTCACCACTCCGTTCTGCAGCCTCTCGCACTGTATCTTGGCTGCCCTGCATAATGATGTAAACTCATGGCACAGCTAAGCTATTCTCAGTCCTTTTTGGTTCCCTTATTACGGCAACCACATGGATCTCATTTATTATATGTATTACCGTGGCACCTAGGAACCCCCAATCATGGACCAGGACCTCATTGTGCTAGGCGCTGCACAAACACAGAACAAAAAGCCAGCCCCTGCCCCAAAAAGCCTACAATCTAAACATAAGACAAGAGACAACAGATGGATACAGATGAGGGAGAACAAGGAATAAGTGAGACAATATTGGCCTCATAGGCAGTGGTCTCTGTGACTTTGGCAGCTTTGGAATAAGAGAACCAAATATCCTTCTATCCCCAGTAGCATCTCTGCATAGAAGCAAGAGAATGAAGCAATAAGCCAGATCCCAAATACTGGCATTTCCGCAAATGATTGGCTTATGTAAAAATACACACTCACAAACACACACTTGAACATATACTAGATGCTCAAACTCAAAGTATTTGTGGTCAGAGATGAGTTAAAATTAGGCTAGGAAACTGCATACAATGTACTGAATATCTGCCGTCCCTGACTGGTTCCTTTCCATGAGAGAGAAGTATTTGGCTAGGACAACGAGGGTTAACTAAACTGACAGTTCCTCTGAGAAATTCTCAAGCCAAAGGAAGTTGAAAGGGGTTTGGAGGGAAGGAGAGGAAGATATATGAATGATTAAAATATCTAAAAGGAAATCAGTAATTTTGAAACTCCAGAGCTGGAAACAATTAGAGGCTGGCTGGCAACTGTCAAGAATCAATAAAAGAAGGATGCAATTTCTAATAACTCAAACGTAAAATATGCTGATAAATTAAGAAGGAGGTGAATAGGAACTAAATCTGTTAACAATTATTGTCAGTGCCAGTGCTGCGTTGGAGGAGTTACGTTTACTCTACCACCTCCACTCGACCAATTATAACAATATGGATTCGCCGTTCTCCCAGGACAGCTGCACCCACCAATCTCACTAACGTTAAAGCTCTGCTGGCATTTGGTTTTTTGGAATTTATCACTCAGCTGTTTTAAATCACATTGGGCTAAAACTTGGCTTCCAAGTTGTCTGTTCTAATGCTGATGTCTTTGCCTGTTCTGTGTGTGTTTATGTGTAATATGTATATTTTCTGTAAAACTGCCAGCCCAGGCATAAATTCTACTCTCCCGCCCTTTAACAGGATTGATCTTCTAAATAGCACTGACGTTTCACTTACTCATCAAAAATCATATAAGCTGGCGGGCAAGCAGAATTTTGCAAGGCTAGTGTATGCATTGTGTGGGTCTAGTTCACCATTCTACAGGTTACACAATGGAGTGGTGAATCAGGCTATATGTGTGCACACACATCACATGTAAGGTGATGATATCCATGTGATTTCCTTAATTTCTGTAACCAGGTGATAAACTGCATAACCATGTGATAAATTGCATTTATTTTTCACCTTTTGACCTCTTCACTTGTACTCTGCCCACTAATCCATTTCTGCTGGGACTACTTCTAACATTCCAAACCTCTGAGCTGCTTTCAAACAGCCAGCATTAAAAAAAAAAACCTGTCACAAATTGTTTCCTTCTTCCCCTTTTAAATATGGAATTCCCTTCTTTCCCCATCCCCCAAATTATGCTGATCCAGGACAGATACATTTCAGTCCTTGACCAGTGACAGTTATAAGGCTAATATTTCTAGCTCTGACCCATCAGAGTTAGAAATACCTACCTGAGGGAGCTGTGAATCCTGGCTTTCAATGATGTAAAGCAGTTGTTGCTGCCCCAAGATATTGGATTTTAAAATCGCAACATTCTAATGCATGGAGAAGTTATTTTAAAGCAGCTGCATAAAGGTTTTTCAAATCTAGTCAGTTTTGCTGCGACTGCAAAGCTTGTGTATGAGAAAGACAAGGTAGGTGAGTTAATATGTTTTATTGGACCAACTTCTGTTGGTGGAAGTTACAAGTTTTCGAGCTACACAGAGCTCTTCTTCAGGTCTGGAGAAGGAAGCAGAGTATCTGAGCTAAATATAAGTTAGGACTGGTTGTTAAGAAGAAGGAGTAATTTATGTTGGAGGCAGTCACTTGAAATGAAGTGGGCAATTGGGGGTTAGATAATGCATAAAGGGTTTGAAGTGGGCAGTTAAGGGTAGCAGTCAGGTGGTGTGTTATAAATTGTTGTAATGAGCCATGAAAACAGTCTCCCGGTTAAGTCCATGATTGTTGGTGTGTAACAGTTATTAATTCAAGTTCCCAGGCTTATCTTTTGAAGGTGGTGTGCAGGTTTCCTTTGAGGATGAGTTTTGGAAGATCAGATATGGAGTGATCATGCCAGAACAACAGATGCAAAACCTGCAGACATATTTTCACTGCTACAATGATAAATACACCCCCCCGAACACCTTTTGAAGATTCATAGGTCCTACGCATGCCTATCACAACATGTGGTGTACCTCGTCCAGTGCACTAAATGCCCCCAAAATAACTATGTGGTGAAACCAGACAATCACTAAGCTCTCAGATGAAAAATGATAAAAGACAAAAACACTGTATCATCTTTGGGTGAACACTTTTCACAAAACAACCGCTCCATATCTGATCTTTCAATACTTGTCCTCAATGGAAATCTGCACAACACCTTCAAAAGGTGAGCCTAGGAACTTAAATTAATAACTACTAGGCCCTAAAAACCACAGACTTAACGGGACAGTCATCTGATGCTGAGCTAATTGCAGGATTGGGGTTTTATTTTGTACCATAGTGGTGGAAAAATACAACTAATAATTCTTTGTACTTATATGGTGCTTTTCATTTGTAGATCTCCAAGGTTTTACAGTTGATTTCTGTCCCATTTCCCTAAGGTCTAAAGGACTTACTTAAGCTCACACAAATTCATGGCAGAGTCAGGAACAGAGTTCAAGTCTTCTGTGTCCCAGTCCCATGACCTGACTACATTTTTTGCATCATATCAAGTTAGGTCTTCTAGTCACTTGGACCTGATGTATATAGAATAAGCATAATAACACAAACCTCTGTGCAATCCATGATACATCATGTAGTCAACATACATAAATGATCTGGAGAAAGGGGTAAACAGTGAGGTGGCAAAGTTTGCAGATGATTCTAAACTGCTCAAGAGAGTTAAGACCAAAGCAGACTGTGAAGAACTTCAGAAAGATCTCACAAAACTAAGTGATCGGGCAACAAAAGGGCAAATGAAATGTAATGTGGATAAATGTAAAGTAATGCACATTGGAAAAAATAACCCAAACTATACATACAATATGATGGGGGCTAATTTAGCTACAACTAATCAGGAAAGAGATCTTGGAGTCATCATGGATAGTTCTCTGAAGACATCCACGCAATGTGCAGAGGTGGTCAAAAAAGCAAACAGGATGTTAGGAATCATTCAAAAAGGGATAGAGAATAAGATGGAGAATATCTTATTGCCCTTATATAAATCCATGGTACACCCACATCTCAAATACTGTGTAAAGATGTGGTCTCCTCATCTAAGAAAAGACATACTTGGCATTAGAAAAAGTTCAGAAAAGGGCAACTAAAATGATTACGGGTTTGGAACGGGTCCCATATGAGGAGAGATTAAAGAGGCTAGGACTTTTCAGCTTGGAAAAGAAGAGACTAAGGGAGTATGTGATAGAGGTATATAAAATCATAAATGGTGTGGAGAAAGTGAATAAGGAAAAGTTATTTACTTGTTCCCATAATATAAGAACTAGGGGCCACCAAATGAAATTAATGGGCAGTAGGTTTAAAACAAATAAAAGGAAGTTCTTCTTCACACAGCACACAGTCAACGTGTGGAACTCCTTGCCTGAGGAGGTTGCAAAGGCTAGGACTATAACAGGGTTTAAAAGAGAACTAGATAAATTCATGGTGGTTAAGTCCATTAATGGCTATGGGCCAGGATGGGTAAGGAATGGTGTCCCTAGCCTCTGTTTGTCAGAGGGTGGAGATGGATAGCAGGAGAGAAATCACATGATCATTACCTGTTAGGTTCACTCCCTCTGGGGCACCTGGCATTGGCCACTGTCGGAAAACAGGATACTGGGCTGGAGGGACCTTTGGTCTGACCCAGTATGGCCATTCTTATGTTCTTATGTTATGTTCTTATGTACTGAATATATTACCCATAGTCAACAATGCTTAGTAAGAAACCATAGTGATATTTTCAATGTTTTTTTTTCTCTAAAATAAAATTATGGACCAGATATTTGGTTGATATAAATCAGCATAACTCCATACCAGTCAGTGGAGTTATGCTGATTTACACTACCTGAGGATTTGCCCATATATAGCTTTGCTCCTTTGCTTGAGTCCTTAACAAAATAGTGCCAGAATGGTGTTCCGGTGTGTTCTAGCTGGATTCAAGCCCTGATTTGATCCAAAGACCATGGAACTCAAGTGGAAGAATCTCAGTGACTTCAGTGAGCTTTGGGTCAGGCTGCATAGTTCAGAATTTTCACTTTGTAATTTAAGTTAATTCTCCTGTTGAAACCAGTAGAGCAGAATCTGATCTCACGAATTTTTTTTAAATCCAGACTAATTCTGCTGAAATCAATGGAGATATATTAGATTTATAACAGCATAACTGAGATCAGAATCTGGCCCACCGTGTCTAAAACCAGCTCTCTATCCATTTATCTTTTCTACACCAAATCTTAATGAGTTCAGTGGGAGTTTTCAAGGGGCAGAGTAATCATAATGAGAGTTCTTCTGCCCAGACATCGACTGGAGCACATTAAGAGGGGGAAATCAGGCTGGGGCGTGTTTGTAGATCTGTTGCATATTACTCTTTCATTCAATATCTGTATCAACCAATAAGGAACTCAGTTATATCTAATTTATTAAAGGTCACTCTGCGTGGATTGATAAAAGAAAATCATGTCTGATAAATTTGCTTGAATTCTTGGGGGTACATTACTGAATTGGCGGTAGACATGATTTATCTGGATTTCAGGAATGGATTTAGTATGGTGCCACACAAGAGATTGAATCTTAGTAAGTCTGAATGTATTACAGGAAGTTTAGGGCAGAGATTGTTGAAAGAAACAGGTTAACAGTGGAGCCGGGCAAGAAGAATATTCAAAAAGCGGGATATTGCAGATTACAAACAACAAGGTGAATTCTTAGACCACTTCATTTTCTAAAACGATGGCATTGAGGACACTGTACTTTCAAAAACAGTTACATTGGTCCCATGGGGGAAAGGGACACTAAATACTGAGGAAAAAAAAGACCAAATGAGATATAGGTGTTAAATAATTTAAGCAGATCAGAGCGTGGAAGAACCCACAGGTACTTCACCGGTTTGCAAATTTTGGGCTCAGTCATGAGCCCTCTTTGATGCCTATAGAGTGGAGTAAGAGGGTAAAAGGAGTTCCCTTACTCCCTGCATGGGTGACTTAAACCGGAGCCAAGATGGGGAGAGGAGAAGCTGTTGCTGGGCTTATGAGCTCTGCCCTCAAATGTACCAGCCAGCACCTTGGAGCTGGGGCAGATGGGGGAAGATGCACTAGCAGAAAAGCTGGTGGAGCTTCATAGGGGAAGTATCAGATTGTGATTCAGTCATGGTCTGGTTCATGGTCTGCTGCTGGGGCACCACAGCTATGCACTGCCCTTATTTGGGCTGAATTGTAAGGTTACAATCCAGCCTTCTCTGATCTTTTTATTCCCTTTTTTTAACTTCCCATAAGGAAAAACCCAACGTTATTTTTAGAGCTGCTTAAATTATTTGTTGTTATGAAATATTTGTCCAACGAATTTTGGCCTATTCTTGTACATGAGTCATTCACAGACTTATTTCTGTGATTGTATTTGTTATTCATAAGTAATAACTGAATAGTTTATGCAAAGACACTTAAGTCTCTGGGGCTGTTCCCAGTTTTTTGTGACTTTTCACATGTGGTGTCACTGGTCACCTAAATTAAGTAGGATCATTCTCCCTGATTAGTAATACAACATTTTGAACTGGTGACTATCAAAAACACTTTCCCAGTGGAAAAAAATGGGGGGGGACAAGTATTTATGCTAAAATTTGTTAATCTTTGGCTCCAGGTGTTTTCATGAATAAACTCTTGGTCATCTAAATAATTACAAATTCCACAAATAACAGCAGAGAACTCAGCACATTTAGTCACATAAATATTAAAAGATCTTTTTGTACTATTTAGCTAGCTCTATTCATTAGCTCAATTAATCTGACCTTGTATGGCTGTTCTTCTGTTCTCTAGTTATTTTTATGGTGATTCAGTTTTAAAAAATTGCTCTACCAGCAGGAAAGCCCATGATATGCAAACAACAAAGAAGGTCATGAAAGGAAACCTTCTTGCTGTTTGTTCTTGTAGCTAGACTCATGAGCCCAAGGAAACTTGGCTTTGTATGTTGAGGGATACAAAAGAGTACCAGCGACGAACGTGATTTTCCTCTCACCTGTGTAAATCAGGGTGTAGCACCTTCAAAGTAATTGCAAATTCTATTGCACAATTATAAGTCATGAAATAACAAAAAATATGAAATCCTACAATGTCATTTACATTGAGTCGCCAGTGTATAAATCAGGTCAGATCCGAATTGTTATTTGTTTTATTAGGATAGCGCCTAGAGACCTCAAACAAAATTAGGGTCTCCTTGTGCTAGGTGCTGTATAAACACACAGTGAGAGACAGTCTCTGCCCCGAATCACTTACAATCTAAATAGATGAGATAAACACAGGATGGGGGAAAGGGATATAACACACAGGGAGAACAAACAGTGAGGGTTTGCAAGCTTCATGGTAGAGCTATGATTTCCTTGTTTAGTTTTTGTAGATTTCGTCATTTTGGGGTAGGATTCGGTTTATTTTACATTGTATTATATGTGGTACACAGCAAGGATGTGAAAGAAGGGGTACCAGGAAGGGATTAACATAAAGGAAAAACAATGGGAGGGGGGATAGGAAGGAAAGATGGGGAGAGTATGGAGGGAGTGATAACGAGGCCTATGGAGTGCAGAGGAGAGTGAGGCTTATGTGAAGAGACTTGAGGGGGGAAATGGGGAGGAAGGTGATTGACGCAAACAGCCAATCAGCAGAAAGGAAAGAATATTCAGAGCAAAACGCTGTAGAAAGCAGTTTGACATTATCAGTGTCTGAAGGTTCCAAGAATCTGCTCCTCTGGCTTGAGTCTTGGCTTGGCTCCATCCTGGGTTTCTCGCTTTCCCCGTGCCCACATGAGTGGGGTAGGAGAGGGAGAGGGTGGTGCTGCATGGTGGGTGCTTAGCACCCATCAGCAGCCAGCTCTCCCCCTCCCTACCAGTGCCTCTGGCCCACAAGCATCCCCACTGATCAACTGCTCCCCCTCCCTCCCAGCGCCTCCCACCCACAGTAATCAGCTGTTCTGCACAGGGCTGCCAAGAGCGGGTTCAGGCCCTGGTGAAAATAAATTTTCGGGCTCCCCAGCAAGGGTGGACTGGCTAAACAGGGCCGGGGAAGCTGGGGAAGCTGGGGAAGCCTTCTGGACCGCCGGGCCCTGGTAATTTGTACTGGCTTCCCCACCCCCCCCCCCATCGGCCCTGGTTCTGTGGTGTGCATGAGGTGCTGGGGTGGAGGGGAGACAAGCGGGGATGGGGCATGCTCAGGGGAGGGGGCGGAACTGGGCAGTGCAGGGGTGGGAAGAAGCAGGGTGGGGCCTTGGGGGAAAGGGTGGAGTGGGGGTAGGGCCTGGGGCTGAGTGGAGGTTAAGCAGCCCTGGTGAAAATAGGAAGCTGGCACCTATGGATGTGAGTGCTCTGGTGGGGGTGGGGGGTGTGCTCCCTGCATGTTTCTGGGTAACATTTTTTCACTCCTGCCTCACTTCCCCACTTCCCCCTGTGCTGCAGAACCTGCTCCAACAGAATAGGACCAAAAATGCTTAAAACTGCTTTTCTCTAAAATATGTACAAATATAGAATTCAATCTGGTGTGGTATTAAGGCCATGTTGTTTTATTGGTACTCAGGCATTATATCACACCAGCTCATCATATAACACACATCTAGAGGGTGTATGTATGTGTGACGTGCACACAATTAAGTGAAACTACCCAAACCTAAAGATATGGAAGCTAAAATTGGGGAAAGCCTCCATTAACTCTTGCTTGCACAGCACTCAGTCCATTTGCAACCACACCCACTGATAGAATTAGAAACTTTCTTGTGTATACATAGAGTTGCTTTTTGCAAGAATATACCCTTTGGAGTAGTTCTAGGCTACCATAGTCATAATTACAAAGTACGATCCTTAAATGCCAAATAATACCAGTTTCTGTACCTTTTAAAGGCCATCTCCTTGATTACAATAGGCCTAAAGACATCAATTAGAGCAAGAGATTTCTAATATCCTCAGGCAAGACTTCAGTTAAAACACTTGCAAAATGGTTTTAAATTAACCCCTTTGAAAGCCACACCTTCAGCACACTCTAGGCATAGCTTTCAAGGCAAACCCATTATTTTCCATAGAGTGCTAGAAAAGACAAACTAAAGTTAAGGTCATTGTTCTGGACCTACTATTTCAATTTGATTTAGGAGATTTTTTCTTCTTCTTTGCTTTAAAATGCCTATTCTATATAGTTTAACATGCTAGGGGCAAGATTTCTTTAGGTTTATGCACATGCATGTACTCTGATTTTACCTGCAACCACAGTAATCATCCAGGAAAATGAGCAGATAAGTGTATAACTGGTTACACACTCAGGCTGTCAGTGCCAGTGCACTGAGCCCTGCGTGGGGCTGACAGCCAACAGGCGATGTAACATAGTGTCAACACTGACACTGTGTCACCTACATCAACCTAAGCACTGTGCCTCTCGTGGAGGTGTAGTTATTAAGTTGATGTAGTAGGCCACTTACATTGGTGGGAGCACACAGAGTTAGGTCAACTTAAGCTGCCTTACATCAACCTAACTCTGTAATGTAGACCAGGCCTAAGTGTAGTTATAAAAATCTGCCTTTGTTTTGCTGTTTTCTGCTTCAGAGACTGAAATCTTTCCATCACATTAAAATAATTCTTAAGCATTGGCAAAAAAATATGAAACTTTCTATCTTAAATTGGAACTACACTGGTTATCATACAAAGGACTTACATCCATCTCCATCTTCAAAGAGCAGTAAAGGCATTCATTAATATTCACAACAACCATGTGAGGTAGCTTAATAAGTGTTAATAAGGCATGTGGCTGGTGAGACAAAGGCAGCTGGGAGACTAAGGAATTAGCCAGCTGAGTGTGCCAGTGGAGGAAGGCAGGGAGGTAGGGTTGTGTGCTTTTGGTTTACTTAACTTGCAGGTACATGACAAGGAAGAACCTGCCATGGAGGAAAACAGCATGTTGCCAACACCACTGCTTACCCTTTCTCTGCCTGCACATGTGTGGCCCCCCCGCCAGACAGGCATCTTGATCCTGGAGGCTTCCACCCAGACCCTAATTGGGACTTATTGGGAATGTGGTCTGCATATCCTCACCAATAAAAGGCAAGCTGGGGGAACCACCAGGGGTAAGAGGTGTCTCTTGGTGGAGTCCCTCAGGAAGTAGATTACAGAGCTGCAGGAGGAAGCAGCTTGTCTGTGTAGCATCTGGGAACTCGAAGACTTCATCAACAGGATGCACATGGAGAGATCAGGGATGGGGGATGCTAGCCAACTCCAGATGACTACAGTAGCACCAGAGAAGGAAGGAGAACTGGCTACTTTATGGGGAGGAGACTGGCTGCTGGCCACCGTAGACAGTGCTCCATCCTCCACCCAGATCCATTGAGGTGAAAAACTGCTATGCTGTACTGGCAACAGGAGGTGAGGAGCAGACCCATGTGGCTAAGAGGAGGAGCCACCTCACCCAAGAGGAGGAGATGAAGAGTACTGGTGGTCGGGGTCTAGCTTCTTAGGGGAATGGAGGCATCGATCGGCCGACCTGACATGATGTCCTGAAAGGTATGCTGCCTGCCTGGAGCCAGTGTCTGAGACATTACAGAAAGGTTCTGAACAGGGCCGGCTCTAACTTTTTTGCCGCCCCAAGCAAAAAAAAACCCAAAAAACCCCGAGCGCTGCCCCGCCGAAACAAAAACAACCCCCCCGAGTGCTGCCCTGCCGAAACAACCCTCCTTGAGTGCCGCCCCGCCGAAACAAAACCCCAAACCCCTGAGCACTGCCCTGCCAAAACAACCCGCCCCACAGCGCTGCCCCACCGAAACAACCCACCCCAAGCGCCGCCCTGCCGAAACAAAAACACAAACCCCTGAGCGCCGCCCCGCTGAAACAACCCACCACCCAGCTCTGCCCCACCAAAACAAAAACGAAAACTCCTGAGCGCCACTCCGCCGAACCAAAAAAAAAATACCCGAGCACCGCCCTGCCAAAACAAAACAAAACAAAAAAATGGAGCGCTGTCCCATCACCCCAAGATTGGCCACCCCTTAGAAGGTGCCGCCCCAAGCACGTGCTTGGTCGGCTGGTGCCTGGAGCCAGCCCTGGTTCTCAAGGCTCATCTGTCTCTCTGATCACTACCCCATGCTGTTTATCCCTGTGGGCACTAATGATACTGTCAGGTCTGACCCTGAGCAGATCAGAAATGACTACAGGGCTCTGAGAGCAAGGGCGAAGGAGTCAAGAGTGCAAGATATGTTCTCATTCATCCTCCCAGTTGAGGGTAAGGGCCTAGGCAAGGACATGCACATCCATGGCTGTGCAGATAGTGTCAACATAAGGGTTTTGGGTTCCTTGAGCATGAGATGCAGTTCTGGAAAGAAGATCTGGGAAGAGATGGGGTCTATCTGACCAAGAAGGGAACACCATCTTTGCACACCTACTCACCAACTTAGTAAGGAGAGCTTTAAACTAGGTTCAAAAGGGGCACACAGGTAAGTATAAAAAAGGTGACCTCAACAGGGGGTTAGATGTTGGGGGAATAAGGAAAATTACAGTAGGGTCACAGGAGAACGAGAGGGAAATCAGTGAAGGTATCTACTTAACATCTTACACAAATGCAAGGAGTATAAACAGGAAGAACTGGAAGTATCAGTACATAAGCTAATTTGTGACAATTGGCATCACAGAGACTAGGATAAGTCTCATGACTGGAATACTGGTATAGAGGGGTATAGCTTGTTCAGGAAGGGCAGGCAGGGTAAAAAAGGAGGAGGTGTTGCACTATACATCAAGAATATATACACTTGTTCTGAGGTTCAGAAGGAAGTGAGTGGCAGGCCAGTTGAGAGTCTCTGGATAAAGATAAAAGAGGTAAAAAATAGGAATGATGTCATGGTAGGGGGTTTGTTATAGATCACCAAATCAGGAAAAAAGAGGTGGATGAGGCAGTTCTTGAACAAATAACAGAAATATCCAAAACACAACTATCTAGACATCTGCAGAAAAAGTAATGTGGAAAACCACAAAATTTCCAACAAGTTCTTTAAATGTAGTGGAGACAACTTTTTGTTCCAGGAAGTGGAGGAAGTAATCAGGGGCACAGCTGTTTTAGACTTTATACTGACCAACAGGGAGGAATTGGTAGTGAATCTGAAGGTGGAAGGCAATTTGGGTGAAAGTGATCATGAAATTATAGATTTCATGATTCTAAGGAAAGGAAGGAGGGAGAGCACCAGAATAAGGACAATGGACATCAAAAAAGCCAATTTTAACAAACTCAGAGAACTGGTAAGTAAGGTCCCATGGGAAGAAAATATAAGGGAAATAGGAGTTCAGGGGAGCTGGCAGTTTCTAAGGAGACAATATTAAAGGCACAACTGCAAACTATCCCAAAGCGAAGAGAAGATAGAAAGAATAGTAAGAGGCCAATATATCTCCATCAGGAGCTCTTTAATGACCTGAAAATCAAAAAGGAATCCTACAAAAAAAGTGGAAACATGGACAAATTGCTAAGGAGGAGTACAAAAGAATAGTACAAGCATGTAGGAACAAAATCAGAAAGGCTAAGGCTCAAATGAGTTACACCTAGCAAGGGACATAAAAGACAATAAGAGGATCTATTAGTACATTAAGAGCAAGAGAAAGTTGAAGTAAAGTATAGGTCAGGGGTCGGCAACCTTTCAGAAGTGGTGTGCCGAGTCTTCATTTATTCACTCTAATTTAAGGTTTCATGTGCCGGTAATACATTTTAACATTTTTAGTAGGTCTCTTTCCATAAGTCTATAATATATAACTAAACTATTGTTGTATGTAAAGTAAATAAGGTTTTTAAAATGTTTAAGAAGCTTCATTTAAATTAAATTAAAATGCAGAGCCTCCCGGTCTGGTGACCAGGACCCGGGCAGCGTGAGTGCCACTGAAAATCAGCTCGAGTGCCACCTTCGGCTTGCGTGCCATAGGTTGCCTACCCCTGGTGTAGGGCCTCTACTTAGCAGTGAAGGAGAACTAATAATGGATGACATTGAGAAAACGGAGGTGTTTCGTGCCTTTTCTGCTGCAGTCTTCACTAAAAAACAGATACTCAGCACAATTAATATTAACAACAAGGAGGACTGAACAAGCCAAAACAGGGAAAGAAGAGGCTAAAGAATATTTAGGTAAGTTAGAAGTGTTCAAGTCAGCAGGTCCTGATGAAATTCACGCTATGGTACTTAAAGAACTAGCTGAAGCAATCTCAGAACCATTTGCAATTATCTTTGAGAACTCCTGGAGGAAGGATGCAGTCTCAGAGGACTGGAGAAGGGCAAACATAGCTCCTATCTTTAAAAAGGTGAACAAAGACCCAGGGAATTATAGGCCTGGTCTACACGGGGGGTGGGGGATTGATCTAAATGACGCAACTTCAGCTACGTGAATAACGTAGCTGAAGTCGACGTACTTAGATCTACTTACTGCGCTGTCTTCACTGCGGTAAATCAACAGCTCCCCCGTCAACTCTGCCTGCGCCTCTTGCCCTGGTGGAGTACCAGCATCGATGGGAGAGCGCTCGGCAGTCAATTTATTGCATCTAGACTAAGTTTAGACATGTTCTCTCACTTTCTGATGGGTCAGGCTACGATTTTGTCATGGAGGTCATGGAAAGTGTGAATTTGAATAAAGTCCATAAAATCTTGGAAATGGCTGTGAAATCACATTTGATTATGTGCCCAAACCAAGTGGTGTTGTTACTTGGAGCACGGGGGTCGCAGTGGATGGGCCAAACTTAAGTGGCACTGCAATCCTGTCCACCAGTTCACAATGACACTCAAATTTGGCCCATTTGCTCCTCTGTTTCCGTCTACAGTGAGCCGGATGGGCCAAAGCTGAGTGCCACTTCAACCCCATACAGCAGGTAGAATCCCTAAGAGTGGGGACCCAAGCTCAGCCCTGCAGGACAGAAGCTGCCACTGTGGGGTGAGTGCAGGATGGGCTCACTATCCAACTCTTCTTCCCTTTTACATGAATTATCATTTTTCCACCCTTCTGCCTTGAGTAATTTTAGTAAAAATTTCTGTGCCGAAATTGTAGCCTTACTGTAAGTAAATGTTTTCTCATCAGCCTGAACAAAGTCACAGAAGGAGAGTGGGAAGAATTGACTTTATCTTTATTTTGGAGAAATGCAGGGAACTGCTTTTCTTTTGGGGAAACTGCTGGTGGGGGTGGGGTGATTTGATCTTTAGCCCAATGGATCTATCAGAATCTTTAGAGTGCACCAGCAGTTGATTATTTGCAAATAATTTCTGGTTTATTTTCATGACCATTTTTTTTCCTTTTCTGATAGCACCCACAATGTGATTGGTGCTGTCCAAGCATATAGGCAGACACAATTTTTCCCCCAAAGATTTTGCAATATAAGGAACATGATGAGGAATTCAGTAGTGGTGGGTGAACTCACAAATTCAGAGAGTCTTGTCAGATAAGCTCCCAAAATCTGGGTGTTTACCTCAATTGTCCTCACTTCTTGAATCTGCCAAAGTGTTCCCAGTCCCACCTGAAGTCTGAAAGTAGGCATGCAATTTGAAAAATAATAAAAGAGAAAAGTTAACCACATGAGCTTGCTCTCAAAATTTCTGATACTTCCTACTGCTAATTGGGTTGGAAATACTGCAAAAACAGCCTTTCTTGCTTTATACTGGCACTTCTGCTTCCTGTCCCAGCCAGGATCAGGAAGAGCTGAAGTGAGTGAAAAAGTTAAATATAACTTTCCAAACCTCAAAAGTTTAGTTCAAGTTTGTAGTAAAAGCTTACATCAGTTAACTTATTGGAACCAGTTTACTCAGCTCTGTGAGGAGAGGGAGCTGGGAGTTTGGAAGACCAAGTAGTGGGGGTACTCCAGTCCCTATGCAAGGATGCACTCTTTACTTTGTTCCACCACCCTCAACAGCCACCATCCTCTGTTTACTTAAATCCCTCCTGAAAATATGTAGTTGTTGTGTGATGAGCTCAGTATGCTAGTCAAGAGTATGAACATCCTACATTTTTATCTACTATATGTCTATATTTTAAAAACCTCCAGAGAACACCATAAGGTGTATATATCTAAGTCAGCTAGGCACGTAATCGTATTGTTCTAACCCTGATCCTTCCTTGCCTCATCCCTTCCCTAATGTTCAGCACCTTCTGTTCATTTTTTCTACATCTAATCCATGATTATGTCATCAGTCGTTTCCTGTGAAACACCTAGTACAGCTTCAGGTGTTACAATAAAATAATAACAAGGTATGGGCATCAGAGTCACTGCCGCAGACCTCTGAGATGGGGCTGGAAGTCTCAAGGAAATTCCAGATTTTGGGGCTGAAGCAAAATGTAGATTAGCATAGTTTCTTACATTTATTAATATAAAATTGTGAAGCAGCTTTATGCATCTGATGAAGTGGGTGAATACCCACCCACGAAAGCTTATGCTCCAATACATCTGTTAGTCATAAGGTGCAACAGGACTCTTTGTAGCTTTATTTTACTTTCCCCTCAAAAATATGCACATGTAGAATCCTGTCAGGAGATTAAAGTGGTCTCCAAGAAATGCCAGGCCCATTACTTCCCAATGATGTAATTTGTGAGTAAGGAGTGGAAGCAGCAATCTTATTTGGCTGAAGGAGAGTGAAGTTAAAGGGCCAGATCCTCAGCTGTGCCAGCACTCTGTGTGCCAGAGCTGCAACAATGGTGCTTTTATGCCATATTCTTGGGCTAGTTAAGTGCTGATTCAGCTCCAGTGCAATTTAGAGCAGACTCGGGACTGCTCTAAATTGTACCTAAATACAGCATCTCACCAAGGGACTGCTCTGGTAGCCAAGGACATTGGAGAATAGTGGTACTCCAGCTGTGCCTTCTCCCCTTGTCTCATCACTAACATGCTCCTTATACCGAGGCTTTGCCTCCGCACAAGGAGGGAGGTGTGTACTGTTAACTACATTGGTCTTATGCCACTTGGGAATTTCCCTACGTCAAACAAACCAAACCATCTGGTTCAGCTTTCAGCTGATCAAAACCAGTCCTCAGGTGAAACAGTTTGACGTTTCCAGTTGGGGAGCCCAGTGAAGGGTCCGTATTGGGTTTCCTACAAATAATAAAGGACCTTATATGTTTTATCTATTTCCTGAATGGCTATCATTCTCATGCAGAATTGTACAGCCTCACCTTTTTCCTACACTTCCTTACTCACCCTCACAACATTAGCATTTTCCACACTGCAAGCCACACACACACACTTTGCAAAGGGTGTTCCTCTGCATAGTCTTGCTCATCTGAGTAAATATTTCTCAGACTGCAGTATAAATACAGAACTATCATCACACCCTTCATAGGCGCATTCTTTTCACTTCTCGTGTGGTGAGAATCTGTGGCTGGCTGGCAAGACAATGGCTTGAAATGTGGGACGTTTTCTGGCTCAGTGCGTCTTGTAATTGTGTTTCTCCATACAGGCTTTTCTGAGTTTGTCCCAGTCTTTGTATGACTGCTGTATGTTCATTTCCTGGAGGCTAATATGCCAAACTCAGTCATGGTGCATGCCAGTGCAATTCCACTGAAGTCAGTGGAAAGGCACTTCTTAAGGTCACTGCTTCTCTTTCATATTAGGGATCCATGCGGTTTAGAAACCATTATGGTCAGGCCCTTATTTGTGGGTGAAATAGCTTCCTTTTGATACCCTCTGGATTAGCTTTCAGAGACCCAACACAAGCCAAATTCTTTGCTTTCCTCCTAACACGCAGTTCAGGAAACACACCTCTTTTCTATAGTAACAGCTACAGAACACCAGTTCAGCTGGTGACTGGAAGCTACCTCAGCAGCTTTACAACAAGATCAACAAGCTTCTTCTTAAAATACCCACTCTGTATGTGCACACCTGTGCATGTGCTTTCTTATTAAAATCTCATCTTCCCGACCCAGTGCTAAAGATGCTGGTTTGTCACAAAATTTAGCCTCACTAAAAAATATAGATGGGCTCAAGCTACAAAATCCAGTTTGTGGGGGAAGGATTATACTTCAATCCTTTATAAAGATAAGGGCTTTTGCAAGATTTGGATCCAGGTCCAGGCCTCTCCTTACAAGCCTCCTTGCAGCATTATTCAGGACAGGAGATTGACACTTTTCATCAAGTCAGGTCATTGTCTATTTCTGTTCTTACTAGTTTCTGTCCAAGGCAGCTACCCTGTGATTATTCCCACTTGATGGTATTCAAGGCCAATGGCAGGTTTTCTCACAGCAGAGTGGATTTTACTGGCAAGTTATGGAAATCAAAAGAATAAATAAAAGGTAAGTATCATACTATAAGTTGATAAACTCAAAGCTAAAATTAAGCATGGATATATATTACCTGTGGCGTGACAGTCATTTTTTCCTCTCCTGCCAACATAGCACTGTCTATATCGCCGCTTTTGTCAGTGAAACTTGTGTGTTTTTTCACAGTGCAATTGACAAAAGTACCAGTGCAGACAAAGCCTTAAGCAAGACAGTTACCTCCTGTGCCTTACATATGACACTTCTGTGAATACACCTGTGAGCTGGTGCCCGAGTGCGTCAGATAGGTCAGATAGGTTATTGAGCAGAGTCTGCTTGAATCAGGGCGGTGGTCAGTCTGCTCTTCTTGTCTGAGTCTCTATAGTTCTATTCTGGGGGCCAGGACGTTAATTTCTGTCCCACTGGAGTGTATGGCCCTTATGTTTGGCAGGGGTTACATTTAGCCTGCCTAATTATACTTTTACACTGACTTGCCAGCGTTTATGCTCCTTTCTATTTTCCTCAGTAGGGTTTGACTTCCAATGTTTGTCTCTAACCACCTCTTCTACTCTGTTGTTTAGCCATGGCGGCATTTTTCTTTTGGGCCTCTTACTTTTTTTTTTTTTATAATTTGGGATATACATTTAGTCTGAGCCTCTATAATGCTGTTTTTAAAAAGTTTCTACGCACCTTGCAGGCACTTCACTCTTGTGACTGTTCCTTTTAATATGCGTTTAACTGGCCTCCTCATTTTTATGTAGTTGCCCTTCTTGAAGTTAAATGCTACTGTGGTAGGTTTCTTTGGTATTTTCCCCCTACTAGGATGTTAAATTTAATTACATTATGGTCACTATTACTGAATGGTTCAGCTATATTCACCTCTTGGACCACAGCCTGTGCACCACTGAGTACTAAATCAAGAATTGCCTCTCCTCTTGGGGGTTCCAGGATTAGCTGCTCCAAGAAGCAGTCAGTAATGTCTACACATTTTATCTCTGCATCCCTTCCTGACATGTTCCCAATCAACATGACAATAGTTGAAATCCCCCATTGTTTTTACGTTTTGTGGTTTTTAGGCTCTCTAATCTTCCTGAGCATTTCACAGTCACCATCTCGGTGAAATGATCAGTAGTGTATGCCTACTGCTATACTCTTTTTATTCAAGCATGGAATTTCTGTCTGTAGATTCTATGGTATGTTTGATTTATTCAAGATTTTTCCTATATTTGACTCTATCCTTTCTTTCACAGATAGTGCCACTCCCCCACCAGCATGACTTACTCTGTCATGCCTATAAATTTTGTACCCTGGTATTACCGTGTCCCATTGGTTATAATCATTCCACCAGGTTTCTGTGATGCCTATTATATCAATGTCCTCATCTAATCCCAGCCCTCAAGTTCATCCATCTTAGTATTTAGACTTCTTACTTTGCAAACAAGTCCTTATAAAATTGATCAATATTTACTTGTCTTCCTTTCTTGTGAGGTAATTGAATGGGACTCTTCTGTTTGACTGTTTCTCTTCAGATCCTACCTCTACTTTATCAATGTATATCTGCTCCTCTTTACTTGGGTATAGAGTATCCCCTTTAATAAATCCTCCCCCAGGGATGCCTCTTCCAACACCTGTGCTCTTCCACATCTGTTGGCTTTCTCCCAACTCTTAGTTTAAAAATTCCTTTACAATCTTTTAAATTTTACATGCTAGCAATCTGGTTCTGTTTTGGTTTAGGTGGATCCCATCCTTCCTGTATAGGCTCTTCCTATGAAATTAATAGTCAGCAGGATTAAAATAAACACAAGGAAGTACTTCTTCACGCAACACACAAATCAACCTGTAGAACTCATTGCCAGAGGATGTTGTGAAGGCCAAAAGTATAACTGGGTTCAAAAAAGAATTAGATAAGTTCATAGAGTATCATCAATGGCTATTAGCTAAGGTGGTCAGGGATGCAATCCCTTGCTCTAGGTGTCCCAAAGCCTCTGACTGCCAGAAGCTGGGACGGGGGTGGATCATTCAGTAAAGTGCCCTGTTCTGTTCACTCCCTCTAAGGCATCTGGCACTAGCCACTGTCAAAAGACAGGGTACTTGGCTAGATGGACCAATGGTCAGTATGGCCTTTCTTATGTTCTGTTGTTTTCTGGTCCTTAGCCCCTTTGGCTCTTAAGTTTCTGTTAAGGGGTACATAGGCAACCCAGGCCTACCCATTCCACTGTGTTCCAGCTCAGGGCCCTTAACCTAAGCAGTCAGAATCAGTCCTCAACAATTCTCTTGCCATACCCTGAGCTCTTCCTACCTCCCTTGGTTTTATAGGCTTCTGCAGCCTGTGGCTTTGGTCCTCCCTTCTTTGGGTTGTTGTCACTCTTTGGCAGCTTCTCACTAGCTTGCTGGCAGGACCTTTTTCTCTGGCAGCTCTGATGGTGTCTCTGCAGCTCAATGTTCAGAAGACAATGGAAGGGTTAACGCTGGCTCACCAAGCTGCTGCTCTACATCAAGGGGGTCACTTCTGTTTCCATGGAGCTGACTGGAGATTCTTGGGATAGAGAGACAAAATAGGTTGGGATTGTGTGATACTTTTGGTGGACTCCTAGGACCAAAGTTTCGGGGGGTGGGCAGGAGCTGCATCTATACTGCAAAGTAATAGGGCTCAAACCCTGGGTCCTGGCTGGACTTGGGTTTGGGCCAACCACCCTTGCAGGGTTCTAGAACCCTAAATCTGAGCCCAAGTCTAAGAGATTTATATGTAGATAAAAGCCTGAGTCTGAGCTTGGGCTTACATTGTAGTGTAGACATATCCCCGGTCTCTCAGCCGCAACGAGGCTGCCAATCAGTGTTCGCCGGCAGTTCCTGTATCAACTTCTTGGTTGCCAGGCCCTCATGGGGTCTATACCCCCTCTGACAACACCTCAGAATGATATTAGCCTTTTTTGCGACTGCATCACATAGTTGATTCATATTCAATTTGTGACCCACTTTGACCCCCAGATCCTTTTCAGCAGTACTACTGCCTAGCTAGTTATTTTCCATTTTGTAGTTTTGCAATTGATTTTTTCTTCCTAAGTATAGTATTTTGCACTTGTCTGTATTGCATTTCGTCTTGCTGATTTCAAACCAATTCTCCAATTTGTCAAGGTCTTTTTGAATTCTAATCCTGTCCTGTCCTCCAAAATTCTAGAAAACCCTTCCCAGCTTCATGTCATCCACAAATTTTATAAGCATACTCTCTGCTCCATCATCCAAGTCATTAATTAAAAAAAACAAATAGTACCAGACCCAGGACAGACCCTTGTGGGACTCCACTACCTATGTCCTCCCAGTATGACAACAAATCATTGATAACTACTCTTTGAGTACAGTCTTTCAACCAGTTTTGCACCCACCTTATAGTAATTTTATCTAGATCATATTTTCCTTGTTTGCTTATGAGAATGGCATATGGGTCTGTGTCAAAAGCCTTACTGAAAGATATATAGCTATGTGAAACATACGCCACATCTACAGCTTCCCCCATCCATTAGGCCAATAACCCTGTCAAAGAAGGAAATTAGGTTGGCTTAGCATGATTTGTCCTAAACAAATCCTAACTGGCTATTACTTATAACCCTATTATCCTCTAGGTGCTTACAAATTGATTGTTTAATAATTTGTTCCAGCATCTTTCCAGGTATCGAAGTTAGGCTGACTGGTCTTTAATTCTCCAGATCGTTTTTGTTCCCCTTTTTAAAGATAGGTCTATGTTAGCTCTTCTCTAGTTCTCTGGGATATCACCTGTCCTCCATGAGTTCTCAAAGATCATCGCTAATGGTTCCAAGGTTGCTTCAGCTAATGCCTTCAGTACCCTGACTCGCTTTAAGACCTGTGACAGCTTTCCAGATTATAACTCTTTGAGCTGGGCCTTTGATTAGAAAATATGACGTATACTCTTTTTAGACTAAGATTATACCATAACTGTACATTCCCTCTACCCTAAGTGGTGAAACATCAATTTGATAGGAACCAGGCAGGTAATACATAACAGGGAAATTTTAAGAGCATGTTCACTTATGTGTTGAGCATTAAATCATACATTTAGATACAGCTGTCATGTAGCCCATTAGAAAATGTTTCATTGTGCCAGATGTATGCTGCCCAGCTTCCTCAAATCAAGTAGATATGCCAAATAACATGCCTGAAAACAACCATTTTTTGTATCCCACTTTTATGGGTACCAGTAACAGTCAATCCTCCAATACTCCCTAGATTTACATCACCTATGTATATCATGAACCGGCAGATACCAGTGCAAAGGTAGGCCTAGTAGATCAGTTAATTTGACTATCCACAACCTCCCAACACCCTTATCTTATGACATATCTGCAGTTCATAAGTTCTGCTGAGCCCACTTCTACACTGAATAAATCTTCAGTGCTGTGAGTAATATTATTACTAATGCATAAAGGTCCTGTTTAATGTAGCCAATGTTGCGTGTCTGACTTTTAAAGATGAGTTTGGATGCTTTCCAGGTTACATATATATATGTCTCCTTAAAATACACCTCAGAGGATGAAGCTGACCAGAGAATCTGTGAAAATGCTAAATTTATTAGGAGTGGGTTGACTACTCTCTCTAGTTATGTGAAACATTTATGGATGATCCCTCAAGAATCTGGCTGCTGGTTGGATGATTAACAAATGCCAGCAGACAAATCTATGTTCCAGATACTCTTGTAGTTATGCATGTGTACGCAGAGTCTGAATGAGCTCTTCTCTGACATCTAGTGATGAGCTGTGGAAGAGGACTTCAGGAGCTGATCTCATTTGCATGGGCACACTCACCCTGCCTAGGTGCTCAGCATGATGGGATTGCTTGCCCAAATGGTCACTTTTGGCTGGTGTTGGATCCCCAGTTTCCTTGTTATTGGGGCAGGAGTAATAAAGCATTGTTATCTTTGTTATGTGAATCAAGGGCAGCAGAACTGTGCTTGGCATACCCTGATTAAGGAACTCACCCTCAAATAAATGGCACTCGCTAAGCAGGGAACATGGGTTCCAAAGCCCTAAAGAGAGTGGGGATAGGTATGTGTGTTGGCTGGTGTTAGCCTGGTAAGGGTCCCAGACATTGTTTGATCCCCTCACTCCACTGTCTAATAAAAAAAATAATTTAGACTCAACTGAGGCTTTTGTTACACACTGCAAGGCTGAAATCAGTGATACCTAAATCTAAGCATTTGATCTACTTTAGGACAGAGTCTCTGATGCAAAACACTGCCCAGTATGCACCAGCAGTGAGGCTCCCCCACTAACAGCTGAAATCACTGAGAGGTGTGTTAAGTGATGAGATCTGAAGACATCCCAGTGGATTGGCAATTGGCTGGCAGGGTGGCTGGCAAAGCAACCAGTGGAGAGGACTGGAGCAGAGCCCCACAGAAAGGTATGGTGATCAGCTGGCCGGTGAAGAAGAGTGGTGAGTGAGTGCCAGGCAGTGGCGCCAGTAAATTGCCTTCTAAACCCTCCCCCACCCAGGGTGGGAAGTGAACTTTGCAGGTGCACCTCTGAACTCTGAGTCTGCCCTGCCCACAACAACTGTGAGTGGGGTGCAGAGAAGGGACGGGCATGTTAAAGGGACTTTTGGTTGCTGGACTTAAGACCCTGAGGGGAAAAGGACACTGCCCACCTTACTTGGAGGTGGGTCTTTTGCTCGTGGTTTATGTTTATGAACCCTGTTTGCGGTGTTTTCCCAAATTAATGCTGGGTTACTTCTCTTCTTTTATTAAAAGTTTCTTTGCTATACTCAGACTCTGTGCTTGCCAGAGGGGAAGTATTGCCTCTTAGAGGCACCCAGTAGATGGTATGTAATTGTCCCAGGTTACTGGGTGGGGGCTCAAACTGTTTTATGTTGTATTGTTGAAGAGGGACCCCTAGATGTCAAACCCAGCCCTTGTTGTTGCCTTCAGCAGGCCAAAGGGTTACATATGGTAACCCTTATTCTTCTACATTCTTCTACAGGATTTACTGTATATGAATATCTTTCAATCTTTTATGGTGTATTCTGTGATTTTGCATCCCAGAGAGAGTAGTCAACCCACTCTTACAAACTGTTTACGGGACTCACTGAAATTCTTGCCATGGAATGTAGCACTTGTGTAATAGCACACTATTAATCAATAAAATAGTTTAAGGCAAGAATTGAAGAATACTGTCTGCAGCTGAAAATGCAGGTGGAATTTAGGTAAAAAGAAAGTACCATAGTTACTCCCGCCGCCAGGAGATTGGTGCTAATACCCATACTCTTCCACTGACTCCCATAAGAGCCACAATTCCCACAAATTGCCAGAACCATTTTATACCTAATTGAAGAGACTAAGAGTATGTCTCTGCAGCAAGAAAACCCCCAAAACCTGCAGCAGCAAGTCTCAAAGCCCAGGTCAGCTGACTTGGGGTCACGAGGTTTGTGCTACCGGGCTAAAATAGTAATGTAGATGTTTGGGCTCGGGCTGAAGCCTGGGCTCTGAAACCCAGTGAGGGGGACAATGGGGGACTTTATCGGAGCCTTGGCTTCAGCTCGAGCCCAGACGTCTACACTGCTATTTTTAGCCACTTGGCGAGCATAGCGATCCGGAGTCAATTGATCCGGGCTCTGAGACTTGCTACTGTGAGCCTTTTTTTGCTGTGTAGACATGCCTCACTTTACTATAATCTCCAATAAACAAGTGTACATCTGGAGTAATTCTGGATGTACACAAACTAGCCCAATGTATTTACAATGCCTACTAACACATGTACCCTATGAATTCATTTCTTCTTCATGCAGTGTTCTCATGTAATTTGGACTAGAGTGGTTCTGTCAGGTTATATATCAACTGAAATGGATTCTGTTTTGCACATCTGCCTTTGTAAATCAAACTGTAGAATATTTACCCTAATTTGTCAAGCAAAACACCAATATAAAACAGCTAAGTACCATAACAAACATCAAATACGGTTTGGTACTGCGATCTGGAAATATCTCCTTATATGTTAATTTTAAATACTGGAATCATGGAGGAAAACCACAGTACATAAATAAATGTAGAGCTAGAATGAAAAACCAGAGAAAACAGTAGTCAGTGTTCAAATTATTTAAAAATTCAGCTTAGTACAACCAGGGGTGGCTCTAGCCATTTCGCCGCCCCAAGCACGGCGCACGCCATGGGAGGGGACTTTGCCAGTCGCCGGTCCCGCGACTCCAGTGGACCTCCCACAGATGTGCCTGCGGAGGGTCCGCTGGTCCCGTGGCTCCGGTGGACCTCCCGCAGGCGTGCCTGTGGATGTTCCACCGGAGCCACGGGACCATCGGACCCTCCGCAGGCACGCCTGCGAGAGGTCCACCGGAGCTGCCTGCCGCCCTCCCAGCGACTGGCAGAGCGCCCCCCGCAGCATGCCGTCCCAAGCACGCGCTTGGCGTGCTCGGACCTGGAGCTGCCCCTGAGTACAACAGTCAAAAACAAGGACAGATTGAACTCTTTAAGGAAAATTTTCACTAAAGAATGACAACAACAAAAGCTTTATCCTGATTCTCCTCTTACTTACTCCATTGACTTCACTGGAGTAACCCCTTATTTGCACTACTGTAAGTGAGAATAGAATCAAGCCACTTCCTTTAAGGGCAAAAAAGGAGTTCTTCTGTCCAGTGTTAAGAGATTGTATTTCAAATTTCAGATCCAACAGATTTTCTTGGCTAACTAAAGAGAATTTATAACTGGAACTGTTGTTAAACCCATAAATGTTGGGAGTGTTATCACCAGGCTCTGCTATATTAAATTTACAGAGTACTGGACTTGAATAATAGGCACACAAGATTCTGAATAGTTAAATAAAACAGGATATTCTAATAATGAAACACAGACACTTCACAAGCTGTGTCTGTTGGATGTAGATCTTAGCAGCTTCACCAATCTCCCAATCTTTTGCCTTTCTTTTCATCAGAACAGCCACTGTTCATTTTAAAATACTCTGCGAAGGCACCAAAGAAACTAAAAAGAAGTTCATAAAGGCTTTGGGTAATATTTTTCACCTGTAAAACATGAAAAGTACAAAAGTTCCCATTATATTAGGGTGCAGCCTGTTTCTTTATGACATTCTTTCTGTATTTTAAACATAATGTATGTGTCAAGTGTTTCTTGGTTTGAAAAAAAATCATGTAAAACCTTGAACAGTGTTTGCTTAAATTAATTTGCTTAAATTAATGTAGCTAAATTTACTGAAATTAACAAAGGATTAATCCTTGTAGTAGAATTCTGCTTAATATACCAAAGGGAGGTTTGGTATTCTAACACAGTAGCTCTACATAGGCACTGAGTGCCAGATTTTAAAAAGTATTTAGTCACTTATTGGGATTTTCAAAGGTATTTAGGCACCTAACACTCTTTGAAAAGAATGGGTGTTAAGCACCCTGGTGCTTTTGAAAATCTCACTAGGCATCTAGTTGCCTGTAAAAGTCTATCTCTAAGCCTATGGGACACTGAAGTACCCAGACAACCAAGACTTTGTTGGCCTCTGGCTCTACAAAGTCTGCTCGCTTTTGTAGAGCCATAGAGTTTAAGACCAGTAGGGGCCACTAGAACATATAGTCTAGGGGTTCTCAAACTGGGAGTCGTGATCCCTCAGGGGGTCGTGAGGTTATTATGTGGGGGGTCATGAGCTGTCAGCCTCCATCCCAAACCCTGCTTGGCCTCCAGCATTTATAATGGTGTTAAATATATTTAAAAAGTGTTTTTAATTTGTAAGGGGGGTCGCACTCAGAGGCTTGCTATGTAAAAGGGGTCACCAGTACAAAAGTTTGAGAATCACTGATCTAGTCTGACCTCCTGTATATCACAGGCCACCAACACCACCGAGCACCTGCACGCAGACCCAACAACTGAAGTTTACATCTAGAGGACCACATTTTTCCCCATGTGGGAGATTTTCCTGATTTCAGTGGGCACTGGGTCAGGCCTCTTGATTTGTATTTAGTTATCAAGTCTATAGTGCCACATGCAACTTCTAAAAGGTATCTTCTTTATTAAGTAAATAAGGTATTACTCTCCACACATCCATAAGATAGTTTCATAAAGTCAACCTGTGCTCCTCTCTCCATTCCAGTACTGAGCATACCATGGCAAGACATAGGGATCTGACCCTATGTGCCCTCTTCTCTTTCCCCACTCCACCCAACCAAAGCTATGCACAGTCTTTTAGATCTGTGTGTGAATGGATGGTCTGGTGAATATTTGGATCACTGTATGAGGTCTTTCATGTGCAGTAGACATCAGTAACAATATAACACAAGCACTCAGGAATTCTGGGTTCACTCACGCCTGTTGCTTTGCTCTTTGTCTTAATGTGATTGTGTGGGATTTTCCTCGACCATGATAGCTATGTTAGAGATGATGTATTAGAGGTGGTACAACCTCTTTAATCACTCAACAGAAATCCATAAAATTCTTGCCCTTGTCCAGCACAATCCACAACACTTTCAGTGCAGAAGACCCTTCAGGATGTACTCTTGTTTCCTTTACTGTGTGATCTTATATATCAGAAAGTAAGCAATCAAGGCAGGCCATTCTGTATCATATACTGGGTGCATATGATTCTCTGTGCTATACAATGAGCCATGCCAGAAGGAGCACCTAATTCTGGCCCTGATTCAAGACCTCACTTTAATACATGTTTCACTTTCACCATATCGAGTGCTGTCCTGAATAGGGGTGCTTTCCTGAATCATTCCTCTGATCCTAAAATCTTTTATGATTATTAACAAGGAAGGTTTTTATGGAAAGAGCCTCCTTATGTCCTGTTATTCCACACATTTAGCTAGTAAAGAATTTACTGGACAAAACCTGGTCCTCAACCAGACTCTACCCTTGCAACAGAAGAGAGTAATCCCTCCCTTTCCTCCCCTTCTCTTGCACAGGGACAATGATTTCTTAGAGTTACATTTTACTTGTCCTTGGAATTAATTATGGGTACAAATCTTTGTCTTTACACTGCACACATATATACCTGATTATAGGTGAAAATCTGGTAGCTAGATGTGGAAGCGACTGAGAAGAAGAAAATCCTGGGTATATTGGTTGATCACAGGATGACTATGAGCTGCCAATGTGATGTGACTATGAAAAGAGTCTTAGGATGCATCAGACAAGGTATTTCCAGTAGGCATAGGGAAGTGTTATTACCATTAAACCAGGCACCCATGAGGTCGCATCTGGAATACTGTGTGCAATTCTGGTCTATCATGTGTAAGAAAGATGAATTAAAACTGGAACAGGTGCAGAGAAGGGCTACTAGGATGATCAGAGGAATGGCTCAAAGAGCTTGGCTTGTTTAGCCTACCCAAACGAAGGCTGAGGGGAGATATGATTGCTTTTTTTAAATACATCAGAGGGATAAATACCAGGGAGGGAGAGGAGTTATTTAAGTTAAGCACCGATGTTGACACAAAACCAAATGGATATAAACTGGCCACCAACAAGTTTAGGTTTGAAATTAAGCAAAGGTTTCTACTTTCTAACCATCAGAGGAGTGAAGTACTGGAACAGCCTTCCAAGGGGAGCAGTGGGAGCAAAAAACCTAACTGGCTTCTAGAATGAGCTTGATTAGTTTATGAATGGGGTGGTATGATGAAACTGTAGCCGATCTGCGACTGCCAGTAGCAAATATCCCCAACAGCTGGAGATGGGACACTAGATGGGGAGGGCTCTGAGTTACTATAGCAAATTCTTTCCCAGGTGTCTTGCTGTTGGCTTGCTCACATACTCAGGGTCTAACTGATCCCCACATTTGGGGTCGGGAAGGAATTTTCACCCAGGTCAGATTGGCAGAGACCATGGGGTTTTTTGCCTTCCTCTGCGACATGGGGCACAGGTCACTTGCAGGTTTAAACTAGTGTAAATGGTAGATTATCTGTAACTTGAAGTCTTTAAATTATGATTTGAGGACTTCAGTAACTCAACTGGAGGTTATGGGTCTATTACAGGAGTGGGTGAGCGAGGTTCAGTGGCCTGCAATGTGCAGACTAGATGATCATGATGGTCTTAAAGGTGGTCTTCTGGCCTTAACGTCTATGAGCCTATGAGATGTGTAACTCAAAAAGAAATTGTGCTTGTAATTTTCTTTTTGAGAGGAGAATTTGTACAAAGACATATAGGGTGGCTGGGTCTCAGACCACAGAGATTGTTGATTGAAAATACCCTGTTTTCTAGTCCATTTTCACTCCAAATTCAGCATATCATTCCAGAGCAATGGCTACATCAGATTATCTTTTTCAAGCGTCCAAGAAGAGTTTGGGTGATGAAAAAAAATTCTCTTTAGAAATATAGAAATCAGATCTAGCAATAGTTAATAAATTATACTAGGCTAATACAAAATACTTTATTTTGTGTTATTCTCTGTTTGAAAGCTACTTAAATATATTGGTGTAATATGTACCCAGAATGCCAAATAATGCAGAAGAAAAGTTAGACACAGGTAAGAAATCTTAAAGCCCAAATTTTAACACATGCAGGCCTTCTATTGATTTGAAGTATCAGAGGGGTAGCCGTGTTAGTCTGGATCTGTAAAAGCAACAAAGGCCTGGTCTACACTAGGCGTTTAAATCGGTTTTAGGAGCGTAAAACCGATTTAACGCCACAACCGTCCACACTAGGAGGCACCTTATATCGATTTTAATGGCTCTTTAAACCGGTTTCTGTACTCCTCCCTAACGAGAGGAGTAACGCTAGTATCGGTATTAACATATCGGATTAGGGTTAGTGTGGACGCTGATCGACGGCATTGGCCTCCGGGAGCTATCCCACAGTGCACCAGTGACCGCTCTGGACATCATTCTGAACTCGGATGCACTGGCCAGGTAGACAGGAAAAGCCCCGCGAACTTTTGAAATTCATTTCCTGCTTCCCCAGCGTGGAGATCTCATCTCATCAGCACAGGTGACCACGCACAGCTCATCAGCGTTAACAATGCAGTCTCCTGAGAATCGTAAAAGAGCCCCAGCATGGACTACACGGGAGGTACTGGATCTGATTGCTATCTGGGGAGAGGATTCAGTACTAACAGAACTGCGTTCCAAAAGACGAAATGAAAAAGTATTTGAAAGAATTTCTAAGGCTATGATGGATAAAGGCCACAGCAGGGACTCAGTGCAGTGCAGAGTGAAAGTTAAGGAGCTCAGACAAGGCTACCAGAAAACCAAAGAAGCAAACGGAAGGTCAGGGGCAGGTCGAAAAACATGCCGCTTCTATGCTGAGCTGCATGCAATTTTAGGGGGCTGCGCCACAAGTACCCCACCCCTGATCGTGGATTCCGAGGTGGGGGTTGTAATCTCTGCCATGGCTGAGGATTATGCAGACGGGGAAGAGGAAGATGAAGAAGAGGAGGAAGACCTAGCAGAGAGCACACAGCACTCCGTGAGCCCCAGCAGCCAGGAGCTTTTTATCACCCTGACGGAATTACCGTCCTCCCAGCCCTCACAAGCCACTATCCCAGACAATGACGCCATGGAAGGGACCTCTGGTGAGTGTACCTTTGCAAATATCAAACATTTTTTTTTTAAGCAAGCCTTTTTTAATGATTGATTTGCCCTGAGGTCTTGGGATGCATTCGCAGACAGTATAGTTACTTAGAAAAGTTTGTTAACATGTCCAGAGATTGAGAGGAAATCCTCCAGGGACATCTCGATGAAGCGCTCCTGTAGGTACTCCAGAAGCCTTTGCAGAAGGTTTCTGGGCAAGGCAGCCTTGTTCCGCCCACCATGGTAGGACACTTTACCACGCCATGCATGTAGCAAGTAATCAGGTATCATTGCGTGGCAAAGCATAGCAGCGTATGGTCCCGGTGACTGCTGGCATTCAAGAAGCATCCGTTCTTTATCTTGTTCTGTTATCCTCAGCAAAGTGATATCGTTCAGGATAACCTGGTTAAAAATCAGGAATTTAAGTAAGGGGGGGTGGCCATTTTTCTACTGGGTTCGTGGACTGCATCAGCTTAAAAAAAAACTTTCCTGCACGTAGCGAAGCGGGGGGAGGGGAGGAGTGAAATGCCGATGATCTTTTCTGTGTTTGGTCACCGGCGATCTTCCCCAAGGCACCAGACACGCAGTGGGTGTGGGGGGGGGAAGGTTGTTGATTAGCAGGGAGCTAGCGTGGTATTAGCCATGCGTTGTTGAGGGGGAAGGGTTAAATCACTACAGAAGCCGAAAGACAGTGGCTTACCATGGCCGCATGCAAGGTGAATTATGATGCCTGGACCTGCGTCTGTGAGATCTGTAACTCCAGAGCTGCAGGCACTCACTATTAAGATGAAAAAATGCGACCTTGTAGGGAAATCACATGTGCTAGGTGGTGAATACTGCTGTTCACTGTGAAATAGTATAACCATTGTTCTGTAAAATTTATCTTTCTAAATATTTATCTCCCTCATGCAGCTGCAAATATTTCAAGCGTCCCTCCTCCATCCCAAAGGCTAGCACAGATAAGGCGGAGGAAAAAGAAGACGCGAGATGAGATGTTCTCGGATATTATGGAAGTTACACGCAATGAAAGAGCTCATCTGAATGAGTGGAAGGACGTGGTTTCAAATTACAGGAAAGAGGCCAGTGAACGTGAGGACAGGAGGGACAACCGAGATGAGAGGTGGCGGCAGGAAGATCAGCGGTGGCGGGATGCAACTCTGGGGCTGCTGCATGATCAAACTGACATGCTCCGGCGTCTTGTGGAGCTTCAGGAACGGCAGCAGGATCACAGAGTGCCGCTGCAGCCCCTGTATAACCACCCTCAACCCTCACCATGTTCCATATCCTCCTCACCCAGACGTGTAAGAACGCGTGGGGGGAGGCTCCGTGCACCCGCCCACTCCACCCCCGTGGACAGCCCAACCAGAAGGATGTCGTTACTGTGAATTTTTTTTAATGGCCTTCTCCATCCCTCCTATCCTCCTCCCAAACCACACCCTTACTTCTCTCCCTCTTTTTATAATGAATCAATAAAGAATTCATGCTTTTTAAATGAGAGTGACTTTATTTGCATAAGTAAGCTGTACTCGAAGGGGGAGGGTGAGTTGCTAACAGGGAATGAGTCAGTCAAGACGGGGTGGGTGTTCATCAACAAACACAGCAGTCACACTGTACCTTGGCCATTGATGAAGCTCGTTTTCAAAGCTTCTCTGATGCGCACTGCTTCCTGGTGTGCTCTTCTAATCGCCCTGGTGTCTGGCTGCGCGTAATCAGCGGCCAGGTGATTTGCCTCAGCCTCCCACCCCGCCATAAAGGTCTCCCCCTTACTCTCACAGAGGTTGTGGAGAATACAGCAAGCAGTAATAACATAGGGGACATTGGTTTGGCTGAGGTCTGAGCGAGTCAGTAATGTCCGCCAGCGCGCCTTTAAACGGCCAAATGCACATTCCACCACCATTCTGCACTTGCTCAGCCTGTAATTGAACAGATCCTGACCACTGTCCAGGCTGCCTGTGTATGGCTTCATGAGCCATGGCATCAAGGGGTAGGCTGGGTCCCCCAGGATAACGACAGGCATTTCAACATCCCCAACTGTTATTTTCTGGTCTGGGAAGTAATCCCCTTGCTGCAGCTGTTTAAACAGAGTAGTGCTTCTGAAGACGCGAGCGTCATGAACCCTCCCTGGCCATCCCACGTGGATGTTTGTGAAACGTCCCTTGTGATCTACCAGTGCTTGCAGCACCATTGAAAAGTACCCCTTGCGGTTTACGTACTGGGTGCCCTGGCGCTGCGGTGCCAAGATAGGGATATGGGTTCCATCTATCGCCCCCCCACAGTTAGGGAATCCCAGTGCAGCAAAGCTATCCACTATGGCCTGCACATTTCCTAGAGTCACAATCTTTCGTAGCAGCAGCTTAGTGATTGCTTTGGCTACTTGCATCACAGCAGCCCCCACAGTAGATTTTCCAACTCCAAATTGATTCCCGACTGACCGGTAGCTGTCTGGCGTTGCAAGCTTCCACAGGGCTATCGCCACTCGCTTCTCTACTGTGAGGGCTGCTCTCATCTTGGTATTATGGCGTTTCAGGGCAGGGGCAAGCAAGTCACAAAGTTCCATGAAAGTGCCCTTACGCATGCGAAAGTTTCGCAGCCACTGGGAATCGTCCCACACCTGCAACACAATGCGGTCCCACCAGTCAGTGCTTGTTTCCCGGGCCCAAAATCGGCGTTCAATGGATAGAATCTGCCCCATTACCATCAGGATCTCCAAAGCGCAGGGGCCCGCGGTTTGAGAGAATTCTGTGTCCATGTCCTCATCACTGTCATTGCCGCGCTGCCGTATCCGCCTCCTCCTCGCCTCGGATTGAAGGTCCTGGTTCAGCATATACTGCAGGAGAGTGCGCGAGGTGTTTAAAACATCCACGATTGCGGTATGGAGCTGAGCAGGGTCCATGCTTGCTGTGTTATGGCGTCTGCACAGTTCACCAAGCAAAAAAAGGCGCGAAACGGTTGTCTGCTGCTCAGGGAGGGAGGGGTGAGGCTGTACCCAGAACCACACGCGACAATGATTTTTGCCCCATCAGGCACTGGGATCTCAACCCGGAAATGCCAAGGGGCGGGGGAGGCTGCGGGAACTATGGGATAGCTACGGGATAGCTACCCACAGTGCAACGCTCCAGAAATCGACGCTAGCCTCGGACCATGGACGCACACTACCGATTTAATGTGTTTAGTGTGGCCGCGCGCACTCGATTTTATAAAATCTGTTTTACAAAACCGGTTTATGCAAATTCGGAATAGTCCCGTAGTGTAGACGTACCCAAAGAATCCTGTGGCACCTTATAGACTAACAGACGTTTTGCAGCATGAGCTTTCGTGGGTGAATACCCACTTCTTCGGATGCAAGTATACCCACTTCTTGCATCCGAAGAAGTGGGTATTCACCCACGAAAGCTCATGCTGCAAAACGTCTGTTAGTCTATAAGGTGCCACAGGATTCTTTGTTGCTTCTATTGATTTGAGATCAGTAGTTGACTTCAGTAGATCAAATTCAGCCCTGGTGTAAGAAAGCATAATTCCATCAGCTGAATGAAGTTATGCCTGCTTACACCAAGGACAGAATTTGTCGTATGGAAGTAGGGCATGTGTATGTGAAGACACAGCCTCTGGTCTCTGAAGTTTTCCTGCTTGTGAAATATGACATTGAAAAGAGTGACAACCTCCTGAATAGAGATTCATCATATTGCATTTACTGTGTTATCAATGGGAAATAGAAGAGGATTTTTAATAAGGAACAGAAATGGCATGTTAGGTAGTGAACCCAATCAAACCTGCTAAATGTACACATCAATAGCAAGTTTAATAGTTGGCTCAGTTTTAAACCTACAGCTCAGAAAAATAAGCCATGACAGTTTTAACAGCAAGTATGAAGTGCACTCTTGTGTTAACACAAACATTTAAAATATTTTTTAAGAAATGACGTGTTCTGACATCTTGATTTTTTTAAGTTTTGCCAAAAAGTTGAGATTGGCTGCTTCACCTATAAAGAGCATTGTAAACTGCTCTAACTGTGCATTGCATCTAAGGGATAATAGGTGGGGGCTAGCGTTGTTCCCATAGTAGCTGTAGCTTATCCCAGTGAAGGAGTCTGATTACTGCCAGGAGAAAAAAACAATAAATATCATTACAGAATCAACTAGATTGTATTACTAAACCTATATTTCTCTCTGTCCCGTCCCACCAGAATCTCTTCTAAGCCATTAATAAAAACCCAAATTGAGCTCGTTTAATTAATTAACTGTTTAATTATTATTTAATTAACTAATTAATAACTAATTAACTGATGCTGATAATTCCAGATAGAACAAAACTGCTGTACTAGTGAATGTCCAGGACAATCCTAACAGTCAGTGCATTTCAATGGAACGTTGAACTCAGGAAAATGACTGTAAAATGTACCTTCTTAATCCATGTATCTGCTCTTTGCATGTCTTTGGGTGATATCTGCTTGTTTTACTGCCAAAGTACTGTCAAGTTTTTACTGCTGTTCCTACTACAGAGTCAATATAGCAATGGGAAAGAGAGCCGGAGTCAGTGCTATTAGCTGAAATTTAGAAGTGCAAGTGCAGGGCTCCCATTAAGGCACCTTTGAGTCCAACCCTCCAGATCATGAGGCTGCTTTACACCAATCTGTTCTGCTAGCACAGGGTAGAACAGCCTGCAGGAGCTACTTCAATAGATCTACACTGATTTATATCAGCAGAAGTGCTGCCCTCCTAGGTTTAGTTTGTGATGCTAACAGGAAAAAAATATCTTTTTACTTCAAGCAAATCTCAAATATGGAGTAATCTAGGCAAACTGGACGTAGAGAGACACTAGACATTGTCTATTCTATATAGGTATTTATACTGTGCTCATCACCATAGTTTCGGGTGCCTTCCAATAGTGCATTAGGCAACAGGACTATTCCTCTTCTTTGTGTTCTTTGTTCTCTCATCCTCTCTCCCATATACATGGGAGAATCTTGATTTGGTACGTTGTGGGTTTTTTATATAATATATGTGTTGTTAAGTACTTATATTAGAGAAGGCAAGGTCAAAGAAATGCGCCTTGCCCTGGAAGCAGTCCGGGATGCCCTTGGAGAAAGATCTGTCTCCTGCACTGGTGAGCTTTACCCTTACTGTGGAGAGTTTCAATGTCTCTGAGGACCACAGTTGTTGATCAGAGTCTTCATGCCAGAACTTTAGATGGTCTTTTAGATATCCTGAGTGCAGACCATGGGCTGCTGGAAGATAAAGACTGAGCCCTTGAACTTGATTTGCAATTCTAGGGGAAACCAACGCAGAGAGCAGAGGACAGGTATGATCTGCTTGCAGTTGCCTGTGCTGTTGAGAAGACGTGCTGCATCATTCTGTACTAGTTGGAGTTTCCTAAGCAATGAAGGCTTCATGTCCAGGTCTACCACACTGCTGAAGTGCTTTTGTTCAGTGTCCCTGTTCTGAGGTTACTAGTGCTTTAATACACACCAGGTTGCACAACCGGTGCAGCATAGGAAGAGTAGCAACGTGATTATTAATACATGAGAATTTTTTCTGCACTTCTTCCCAGCTTGGAGGTACAAGCCCTATTTTCATGGTAAATTTTTCAAAATGCTCAAAAGAATCAGTGTAAACTAACAGTAACCTGTGAACCATTCACCCTTACATAGTAAAAGGGGGTTCTTCAGTGCACAGGAAAAAAAGGCATGTGAGTTTCTACTGACCCAGTGTCGGGGGTTGATGAAAGGTGAAGGATAAGCTGCCCCGGGCATATTTTCAGAAATGCTTTATGCCATTCCTTTCCACAAACAGTTCAGTGAATACAATTTTACTGACACAAATGTTCATGAAATGATAAAATGAGTTCTCAGCACCAGCAAAGAGAATTCATGTTCTTCATTCAAATACATGTTAGTAAATATTTCTCATACCATTTATCATGCCCCAACCACAACCTTGATACTACAGTTCATTTGCAAAATGGCACCACCACCAACACAGTTTCCAGAAAACACCAAGCTGGGGGCACATTGGTTCAGTATTGACTTGAAGGTACTGGTGCAGCGCCTGGGGCCTGCGCCAAAGCTCGCTGAAGTCAAAAATTCCCATTGACTTCCATGGGCCATGGTTCCAAAGGATCCTGCTTAATGGAACTGGTTGAGTGCTGACACAAAAGCCACTTATTGAATCACCATTACCATTTTCTATAGCTCCAAGCTGTTCCCAAGTACTATACTAACATGATCCTGCTTAGCTTGCATAATCTGATAGGACCACAGCCCAAGGTGCTATGCTAGCAAAGAAATCTGATTTGAATCTTTCCTCATTCCCAGGAAGAATATTCCTGTTGCTATTGGGGTTCTGTTCTAATTTTCTGAGGCTAGTATTCTCATTAGGCCTGACCCTTAGCTGGTGACAATCAGCCCAATGTGAAAGCAACAGGGCTACGCTGATTGCACCAGCTGAGGATCTGGTCCATTAGCATTAACTGAATAGCAGATGCCCTTAGCCTACACGATTACTCCTTCCTCTTCCTCCTAATTTCTTTTGTTAAATTCTGTTGATAGCAACAGGAAACAAATAGAAAACAGTGGCTCCCCTCGTGTTCAAAGGGGGCAGATGTGTGACACATGGGTATGTCTACGCTATATAGAAAAACCAGTGATGCCAAGTCTCAGAGCCTGGGTCAATTGACTTGGGCTTGCAGGGCTCAAAATAGCAGTGTAGATGTTCCCACTGGGGCTGGAGCCTAGGCTCTGAAATCTAGTGTAGGGAGTAAGTCCCAGAGCCTGGACTCCAGCCCGAGTGAGATCATCTACAGTGCTACTTTTAGCCCTGCAGCCCCAACCCGGAAAGCGCACATCATTTGACCCAGGCTCTGGGACTTGGTGCTGCTGGTTTTTCTTTGCAGTGTAAACATACCCAGATGCCACATTTGGGACCCTAGTGGTCCGTAGATTAATGCATATCTCTGCATCAGAGCAGGACATCTGGAATTTGTAAAACTCTGTGCTGCGTGACAGCTCTTTAGAATGTGTCTCTCTTTTTACATTTATCAACATCTATAATTGTGTATTAGGTTTTTAGAGGAGAACATTAACAGTTTCACCAAAAGACTTTCACCCGCTAGAATGGCAAAGCAGTACTGTTCACATCATGCTATCTTCAAATGACTTTTTTGAAAGCACAGATCCAATAAAAACTCATATAATGTGTTTACTGAGATGGATAATCAATACAACATGGCATTTTCAATGAGAAATAAGCATTTCTCATATGGTGGCAGCAGGGAGAAATATGCCATTTGACTGAAATATATACTGTAGTCACTCTTCAAGACAGACAAGCAATAAAACAGAAGAGAACTTCCTAATGGAAATGGGAACATAAATATGGGTAAAAGTAGTTTCAAATTCACACACCTCCAGCAAATGTGTTCTTGATTTAAAGGATAGGCCACATTTAATAATATTGTCAGATGTAATAAATTGTGAAAGATTTAATACCAATTTGTTACATGTAACATATTTTAAATAGCACTTAATGATATTTTTATTTATGCAAGGCTGAGTGAAATGTAGAACTGGCTTTCCTTTTGGCAGCTGCAGCCACTGCAAGAGTTAGAAACATGCATACAAATCAAGAGCAAAGAGGGCCTCTGATGGGAACCTTCCTGCCTGGAGATCTGAATCTGTTCAAATTTATCCAAGTCAAATTAAACTAATAGTGCTGCAGTTCTGGCACAAGCCCAGTGAGCACCTTTTCATTTGTTCTTTTTAAGTACTGAAACTGAAGGATAAAGGAGTTTGAGGCACAAGTGGTGTTCTCGTCTAACCTCCCTGTGGCAGGAAAAGGCCAGGGTAGAGACCGTCGAATCGTGGAAATCAACGAATGGCTATGCAGATGGTGTCGGAGAGAAGGGTTTGGATTCTTTGACCATGGGATGGTCTTCCAAGAAGAAGGATTGCTAGGCAGAGACGGGCTCCACCTCACGAAGAGAGGGAAGAGCATCTTTGCAAGCAGGCTGGCTAACCTAGTGAGGAGGGCTTTAAACTAGGTTCACCGGAGGAAGGAGACCAAAGCCCCGAGATAAGTGGGGAAGTGGGATTCCGGGAGGAAGCACAAGCAGGAGACTGCAAGAGGGGAGGACTCCTGTCTCAGACCGAGAAAGCGGGACAATCAGCGAGTTATCTCAAGTGCCTATACACAAAAGCAAGAAGCCTGGGGAACAAGCAGGGAGAACTAGAAGTCCTGGCACAGTCAAGGAATTATGATGTAATTGGAATAACAGAGACTTGGTGGGATAACTCACATGATTGGAGTACTGTCATGGACGGATATAAACTGTTCAGGAAGGATAGGCAGGGCAGAAAAGGTGGGAGAGTTGCGTTGTATGTAAGAGAGCAGTATGACTGCTCAGAGCTCCAGTATGAAACTGCAGAAAAACCTGAGAGTCTCTGGATTAAATTTAGAAGTATGAACAACAAGGGTGATGTCGTGGTGGGAGTCTGCTACAGACCACCGGACCAGGGGGATGAGGTGGACGAGGCTTTCTTCCAGCAACAGAAGTTGCTAGATCACAGGCCCTGGTTCTCATGGGTGACTTTAATCACCCTGATATCTGCTGGGAGAGCAATACAGCAGTGCACAGACAATCCAGGAAGTTTCTGGAAAGTGTAGGGGACAATTTCCTGGTGCAAGTGCTGGAGGAACCAACTAGGGGAAAAGCTCTTCTTGACCTGCTGCTCACAAACAGGGAAGAAATAGTAGAAGAAGCAATAGTGGATGGGAACCTGGGAGGCAGTGACCATGAGATGGTCGAATTCAGGATCCTGATACAAGGAAGAAAGGAGAGCAGTATAACAGAGACCCTGGACTTCAGAAAAGCAGACTTCGACTCCCTCAGGGAACTGATGGGCAAGGTCCCCTGGGAGAATAACATGACGGGGAAAGGAGTCGAGGAAAGCTGGCTGTATTTTAAAGAAACCTTATTGAGGTTGCAGGAACAAACCATCCCGATGTGTAGGAAGAAAAGTAAATATGGCAGGCGACCAGCTTGGCTCAACAGTGAAATCCTTGCTCGTCTTAAACACAAAAAAACAGCTTATAAGAAGTGGAAGATTGGACAAATAACCAGGGAGGAGTATAAAAGTATTGCTCAGGCATGCAGGAGTGAAATTAGGAAGGCCAAATCACACTTGGAGTTGCAGCTAGCCGGAGATGTTAGGAGTAACAAGAAGGGTTTCTTCAGGTATGTTAGCAACAAGAAGAAAGTCAAGGAAAGTGTGGGCCCCTTGCTGAATGAGGGAGGGAACCTAGTGACAGAGGATGTGGAGAAAGCTAGTGTACTCAATGCTTTTTTTGCCTCTGTCTTCACAGACAAGGTCAGCTCCCAGACAGCTGCACTCTGCAGCACGGTATGGGGAGGAGGTGACCAGCTCTCTGTGGAGAAAGAAGTAGTTCGGGACTATTTAGAAAAGCTGGACGAGCACAAGTCCATGGGGCCGGATGCGCTGCATCCGAGGGTGCTAAAGGAGTTGGCCGATGAGATTGCAGAGCCATTGGCCATTATCTTTGAAAAATCATGGTGATTGGGGGAGGTCCCGGATGACTGTAAAAAGGCTAATGTAGTACCCATCTTTAAAAAAGGGAAGAAGGAAGATCCAGGGAACTACAGGCCAGTCAGTCTCACCTCAGTCCCTGGAAAAATCATGGAACAGGTCCTCAAGGAATCAATTCTGAACCACTTAAAGGAGGGGAAAGTGATCAGGAACAGTCAGCATGGATTCACCAAGGGCAAGTCATGCCTGACTAACCTAATTGCCTTCTATGATGAGATAACCGGCTCTGTGGATGAGGGGAAAGCAGTGGATGTGCTATTTCTGGACTTTAGAAAAGCTTTTGATACAGTTTCCCACAGTATTCTTGCCAGCAAGTTAAAGAAGTATGGGCTGGATGAATGGACGGTAAGGTGGATAGAAAACTGGGTAGACGGTCGGGCTCAATGGGTAGTGATCAATGGTTCCATGTCTAGTTGGCAGCCGGTATCAAGTGGAGTGCCCCAAGGGTGGGTGCTGGGGCTGGTTTTGTTCAATATCTTCATTAACGATCTGGAGGATGGTGTGGACTGCACCCTTAGCAAGTTTGCAGATGACACTAAACTGGGAGGAGTGGTTGATACGCTGGAGGGTAGGGATAGGATACAGAGGGACCTAGCCAAATTAGAGGATTGGGCCAAAAGAAATATGATGAGGTTCAACAAGGACAAGTGCAGAGTCCTGCACTTAGGACGGAAGAATCCCATGCACTGCTACAGACTAGGGACCAAATGGCTGGGCAGCAGTTCTGCAGAAAAGGACCTAGGGGTTACGGTGGACGAAAAGCTGAATATGAGTCAACAGTGTGCCCTTGTTGCCAAGAAGGCTAATGGCATTTTGGGTTGTATAAGTAGGGGCATTTCCAGCAGATTGAGGGATGTGATCATTCCCCTCTATTCAGCACTGGTGAGGCCTCATTTGGAGTACTGTGTCCAGTTTTGGGCCCCACACTACAAGAAGGATGTGGATAAATTGGAGAGAGTCCAGCGGAGGGCAACAAAAATGATTAGGGGGCTAGAGCACATGACTTATGAGGAGAGGCTGAGGGAACTGGGATTGTTTAGTCTGCAGAAGAGAAGAATGAGGGGGGATTTGATAGCTGCTTTCAACTACCTGAAAGGGGGTTCCAAAGAGGCTGGATCTAGACTGTTCTCAGTGGTAGAAGATGACAGAACAAGGAGTAATGGTCTCAAGTTGCAGAGGGGGAGGTTTAGGTTGGATATTAGGAAAAACTTTTTCACTAGTAGGGTGGTGAAGAACTGGAATGGGTTACCTAAGGAGGTGGTGGAATCTCCTTCCTTAGAGGTTTTTAAGGTCAGGCTTGACAAAGCCCTGGCTGGGATGATTTAGTTGGGTTTGGTCCTGCTTTGAGCAGGGGGTTGGACTAGATGACCTCCTGAGGTCCCTTCCAACCCTGAGATTCTATGATTCTATGATTCTATCCACCTAATAATACAATACAACTGTCACATTGTCCGAGTGGCTCACAACTGTGAGTGCCCATCTCAGGGCAGATGGTCAGAAAACAAGGGCAGACACCCCAAACTGGTGGTATGTCTATAATTAGATTTCACCAAGCCAGTAACAAATGCGACCTCCTGGATCATTATACCAGTCTTACCAAGGAGTCACTGATAGTCCCCTTAGACTCTCCAGTCTAGCTTGCCACCCAGGCAAACTGAACCTTGTGATGATGGTCACTTAAACAAAAAATCACACCACATCAAGTTGCTCCCTGTCCCAAGAGATCAGTCACTTACCTCGGATCAATTGGTTCTCTGGATCTTACACCAAAGACAAAGCTGGCAGCCAATTCTATAGTAAACTAACCATAGGTTTATTAGCTAAGAAAAGGAAAAGAGAATTACTGAGAGGTGAAAGCAGGTAAAATGTATGTACGGATGAATAACAGGGCATGGCTACACTTGCAGATGTAGAGCATTTGAGTTAAACCCGCCTTCGTAGAGCACAGTAGGGAAAGCGCTGCAGTCTGTCCACACTGACAGCTGCAAGCACACTGGCATGGCCACATTAGCAGCTCTTGTTATGGCCACAGAGAGCAGTGCATTGTGGTAGCTATCCCAGCATGCAAGTGGCTGCAATGTGCTTTTCAAATGGGTAGGGTGGGGTGGAGTGTAACAGGGAGTGTGTTGTGTGTATGTGGGGGGAAAGAGTGGGTTTTGTGGGGGGTGAGAGCATGTCAGCATGCTGTCTTGTAAGTTCAGACAGCAGCAGATCCCCTCTCCCCCCTGGCTCTCTCTCTCTCTCACAGCATTCCTCAGTAATGGTTGCTTTGTCTCAGAACAGATAAGCATGCCGGCTGTCAGAAACGGCACTTTCAAAGGGCATATCCACATTCCTGCAGCGATTACAGAACAATGACAAGAGTGGCCACTTGACTTAAGGGGATTATGGGATGTTTCTGGTGGCTGATCAGAGCGCAGTAATGCAACACTTTGTTCACACTGATGCCCAGGTGTTTCAGCCAATGTGCACCAAGCGTTAATCTTCTCACCGAGGTGGAGTACCAGGAGTGCTCTAGCCCTGGAGTCAGAGCGCTCTATGTGCCTTGCCAGTATGGATGGGGAGTGAGCTAGGGTGCCCAGGGCTGCTTTAATGTGCTCTAACTCGCAAGTGTAGCCAAGCCCACAGTTTGTAACTCCAATGGTGGCACTGATGTAAAAAACTGCAGTTTCCCAAAAGTCTTTCGGGGCTACCCGAAATAACTCTGGAGATCTCCAACATCTCGTTCCATTTTCCTGCTCTCTTAGAATCCAAATAGTCCAGAGATGAAGGATCTTTCTTGAATCCGTATTTATAACTTCTGACGGTGTCTCTACCCATCTGGGCTTTTCCTTTGATGACAATGGGTGAGGAATGTACTTTGAACCTCTGATCTCCTGTCATTTGTTTTGGAATTAGCACCTTTTCTGATTAAAAAAAAACAGGAGTACTTGTGGCACCTTAAAGACTAACAAATTTATTTAAGCATGAGCTTTCGTGAGCTACAGCATCCGAAGAAGTGAGTTGTAGCTCACGAAAGCTCATGCTTAAATAAATTTGTTAGTCTTTAAGGTGCCACAAGTACTCCTGTTTTTTTTGCGGATACAGACTAACACGGCTGCTACTCTGAAACTTTTCTGATTAAGTCATTCATTAGCATTCCCCAAGGTATCTTTCATGTCTGATGAGTTATTTAGTTACAGGGGTATTTGCAATATAAATGTTTGCTATTACATTATAACAGGAACAGATTAGTTAAAACAATGCATGTAACATCCCATTAGTTTCATGAAGTTTAAACACCTAAAACACTAATTGCTTTGATCTATACTAACACAAAAGTGAATTGACCGGAATATACTCTGACATGACCCGGTCTGCCAATGTTCACAACAACCATATACTGAATGGGATACTGATTTGTGACTCGGTCATTTGGAGCTGGAAATACATTATTTTGATCCAGACCAGGCATCTCCACAAAGGATTACAAGAAGAAACTGTTTTCTCATTTTAGAAACTAAATAGGACATTGGAGTGAGGTGCCATGGAATTGGAAAGGAGTCGTATCTATCTAAAACGGAGAATTTAAAAGGAGGAGAGAAGGTTGCTAAGGAATGACATGTGTTAAAGAGTTCTTTTTTCCTTCATTTTTTTTAGTGCTCCTAAATGAAAAGCAGCCCTGAACCAGCCATAGAAATATGATAAAATTAATCATAGATAAAAGTTTATTTTAAAATTGTTTAAGAAGACTGAAATAGTTAATATCTATATATTTTAATATTTTCTATTGAAATTTGCTTTGAATGGTATATGTACAAACTTGATCTACTTTCAAATATATTGAATTGCAATAATTTATTTTGTACAGCTATAGGTATTGTAATAATATACTAAGCAGAAGCAAAGAAACACATGGTAACAAATAGGGTTATTAGCTAAATTCTTAAACTGATGGAATTACAGTGTGCCATGGTGCTGTTCACCCAACAACAGTGGAATGTTTGGTAGGATTTTGGGTGAAATTTCTAGTGTTCCATTCAAAATGAATAGGAAACTCTGAGTTCCTTCCAGAGCCCCTCTGTTTTTAAGTGAGACCAAGGGAATGAAGGAATAAATATGCATATAGACTTTGGAAGAACCAGTGACATTCTTTGAGGTTTTTCAACAAACCTATGTGGTTCTCTGCAAAAGTTATATGGTAGGAATGCATCAGTCTTCACCCTTATCATGACAGTTTTGCCACAGACTTCAGTGGGAGCAGGACTTGAGCCTTGGCATTGTGACATGTGGCAGAGGGGGGGGTTGTTTTTGTTTTTTATTAGTAAGTCATAACAATAAGAGATCTGTTTTCTCATTAAATTGTCCCTGCAAACATATTGGATCCAATTCAGTCCTGGTATTAGTGGGCACAACTAATTGTGGTGAAGACAGTGAAATAACTCCAGGTTTACATCTGACCCATAGATTTTTAATAGAGAACATATCAGGTGTTTAACACGGCTGTGCCAGCAGTTTGCATAGAAACCAAACCAAGCTCCAAATCAGAACATCATTATCCTAAGCATGTTTCCGTTTGTTGGGGAGACAGGACCTTAGTTTGTTTCCACGTGAAACGTGGTTACAGACCATGTTACAACAACATTTAAAACCATGCCATCAGGGTTGGTTGATAGCATGACTTCTGTTAGCACGGTGATTTAAAAAAAATCCTCCCTCTAGACTGGATACAAAAACTTGTAAAACTGTGGTAGCTGCAGACACATTGCAGTATGGTAGAACTATGTTTGACAATCAAATCTGAAAACAGCTGTAGCAACTGTGGTTCTGCTTCTAGTATCCATAACTTAAATTAAACACTAATTTGGAGGGTATTAGAGGTCCAGTGTCAAGATTTCTTGTTTCCAATGTATCAGAGACTTTTCTGTTGTGATTTAGGGCTATTGAGAGAAGATATGTACTTGAGAATTGTTTAATATTTTTAAATATGCCCCAAACAAACAAATAACAAAAGTCAGACTTATTTTAAAAAGCCTAATTATGCAAGCTCCACAAACCATGTCACATTTACAGCTTTACATAGGATTAATGTACCCAGCACCTGTTTCTCCAGGGGATGAAGAGGATGGATCCTTTTGTGGATTGAGTCATGAGTCGGGATAGGCTGGTCTTATGGTTAAGATGCTGACAGGGACTCAGAACATCTGGCTTCAGTTCCCAGCTCTGTCATAGACTTCCTGTATGACCTTAGACAAGTCACTTAGGTCCTGACTGAGGGCAGCACTTAAGCACCTGCTTAACTTTAAATTTGAGATCAATGAGATGTAAGCACATGCTTAAAGTTAAGCACCTGTTAAGTGCTTTGCTATATTGTGGCCCCTATTCTTTCTGCCCCTCAGATTCCTATGTGTAAACTTGGGATTAGAATACTTATTTTCTCCTCTCTAGATTGTAAACTCTTCACCGTGTCTCACTATCTGTTAAGCCGGTGGGCTAGGCACTGGACAATCTCAACTGGGGCCTCCAGGTCCCACTGTAATACAGATAATAATGGAACAATGGGATGCTAAAATACACAGGCTGCCTTTTGAATGCGACAGTGAGGCTAAAACTATTTAACCAAAATAAATAATGTGGATGGAAGGGATGGAAAGTCAAATGGCATCTGCAGAACCCAGGTCGGCAATGCATGGGCACTGCTGAGGAGTTGAGAAAGCTTTCCAAGTTGTTTCTAAAGAATTGTGTGGTATTTGAATGGCAGACTAACTGACTATCAGCTGAACCAGTCATGTGGGAATCTCTGCATATTGCGGGTGCCAGTTAAAAAAAATAATAAGGAGGGCCTTCTATAATTTTTAGATCCTCAAGCTTGAGTTAGATTTTGAGATGATTCAGAGAGAGCTCACTTTGGATGCTGAGTCAAATGCATTGTACATTGACTGAGGGCAATATGTCCTGGTGACGCAGAAGCCAACAACAGCGTTGTAGGAAAAACATAATCACATTATCCAAAACAAACAATAAACAGAAGATCTTTATTGCAACCAGAGAGAGGAAATTAATAATAGTAGACCCCCTTTTCCTGTGATCTGTGTGTCGTTACTTAGACAAGATGGGGCTATTACAAGAGGCCAGTTTGGAGGAAAATGTATTTGTAAATCTGCTTTATGCAGCTAAACTCCAGATGAATTATAATAACATAATATGTATTTTTGAGGCTCATTCCCCTCCTTCCTAGAAAATAATTTAGTAAAATGAATTCGTACCACATTCTAGATGAGAACATGGTCAAGTGATGTTTATAAGGAATTGCTGGGTTGTTTTTTCCACATTCTCTTTGGGCTGAAACCTTAAATGATGAATAAATATCTGTTTGTTGGGTCTGCATTCCTCACATCTGATTTGCAGTATTTTCTGATATTCAGTTCTACTGATCCTCCAAATAAGATATAGTGGAACCTAGAAAATTATTTGTCATGAACAATTTACCCAGTGAAAGTATCCCTTTCATCAGTTTGTGAATTATTCATGAAAATAATTTGATTGTTATGATGCATTTGTTCAGAACTGTTCCTCAATCACACTATACAAACATATTATTATGGCAGTGAAGATGTTATGGTTTTGGACTGGGGTCTCCCAGGTAGACAGCCCAGGAGCTAGGACAAAGGACAGAACAGAGTGTTCCGAAGCATCTAGTGCAGGGATTCTCAAACTGGGGGTTGGGACCCATCAGGGGGTTGTGAGGTTATTACATGGGGGGTCATGAGCTGTCAGCCTCCACCCCAAACCCCGCTTTGCTTCCAACATTTATAATGGTGTTAAATATATTTAAAATGTTTTTAATTTATAAGGAGGGTCGCACTCAGAGGCTTGCTATGTGAAAGGCGTCACCAGTACAAAAGTTGGAGAGCCACTGCTCTAGTGTTCAAAATGGAACAGAACTTTCTAAAGCACTTGTAGACCCAAGTGGGAAACAGCTGTTCTTAGTGGCGGGGCAGTGGTGACTGAACTGAGGTTTCTGGAGTAGCATATGTCCAATTGCAACCACCTTTGTTTAAAATCAACAGTGCTTATGTACATAGTCTAAATAGTATATGTCCTTAATGTAAATAAAATGCACTGGGCCTCTCTTGATGTCACTGACTTCTGCAACAATAGAAACTGACCTAACACGAGGCCTCAAAATCGGCCAAAAGGCAACAATATTTTGGCTTACCATTTATTTGTGAACTCTTCAACTACATCTTTGACTATTTGCTACATCCCTGGTGTGTGAATGGCCTCCTAAGTCACATGGCATGTCTTGTTTCTACTCCCTGACTGGACAATTGAGTGGGTGAGTACATCTGGCTCAAATTGAAAATAAGCATCTGTGCAAATAATATTGTTTGCATATGAATACAGGTATTCACACAGAGAACAACTATTGATTGCCCAGCTGTTTCGGCAAGCAGAAACCCATGTGCACAAATGTTTGTGGAAAAGTGAAGAAAAAGGACCACAAACATGGCTGAACCAAACAGCTTTCCAGAGTTTCAACAACTGCTCAGGAATGTTTTCCAGTATTTGCCCTTCTCTAATTTGAATTTATTTGAAAGTTACTGACCAGACACATATTTTATTATTTTTTGACCTGATTCTGTAGCCCTTAATCATGCGAGTAGCCCCATTGATTTCACAGGGCTACTTGCATCACTACAAATGCCTAAAAAGAAGTTTGAAAAAGGAGACTGCTTAAACCGTACTATTTCTACGGACATGCTTTATAGCTGAAAATTGTCTGTTGTTTCCATTAGTTAGCCTAGCTAAAATGACCTGCTGGTAAATGTTTCAAGGACTAGATCATAGGGAAAGGAAAACTAAGGACATATTTGAGTTTACAGAGATACCTAATTTTCCATCACTTAATGAGTATCTTCTTTATCTTACAACTTATGTTATTCATCAAGTAATTCATGACACTATTTACTGGAAAGTAATGGCTCCATATACCAGAAAGCTAGTTTAATCTGCTACTCGTTGTTTTTCATCCATTAAATAAAACTGACCTTTCATCTTTAGCATTGTGCTTCCAATGAAGACTTGCCAGAGAAATTAAAAATCTGTCTCATCAGACAGCTGCAAGGCATCCTACATAAGTAAAGAGTGCCGGTATCACCATCACCACATTCAGTGATGAATGAGTCCATTTCACATAACCGCAAAGCCGGCAGTGTTTTTACAAAGCCAACAGCATACAAATGAATGAAAGAGGCTTGTGTCCTGGTTGGAGGATCATTGAGGAAACAATTTACAATGACTTAGAAACTGAAACTTTCAAGGGCAGTGTAATAAGCACGTGCAAATCTGAGATTTGCCCTGGAAAGTTTGAACAGGATCATGGATTAGGCATTTCCCCACAAAATGGTCCTTGTGTGTTTTTTCTAAGGGCCAGATCCCTTGGGATCCTTACTCATTCCTGACACAGGCTAAGGTTGATAGGCCAGATTATCCACAGCCCTGCAGCAAGTGAATACAAAATAAGTGTAAAACTCTGCCAAAGCAGAATGGTAACATCTTATACTCGCCTGACTATGCAAGGTGATGAGCCACATTCTCCAGTGTCTAATGGGTGCCTTCCTTGTAGCAGGACAGAAAGTTGTTTTGCCATCCATTTTTTTAGTGGAACTCCCTACTGATTACATTTGAGAATTCTACTTAAAATGGGTGGATGGCATCATATGGCCCACAAGTCTCCCTCATGTAAATTGTCCCAGCAACAGAATGTGAGTCTGTCAGGTGGTGCAGAAAAAATGAAGTGATGTCATACCGGGGCTGATCCAGAGCACATTGAAATCAGTGGGAAGACTCTCGGTGATTTCAGCTGGGTTTGAATCTAGCAGGGCTTAAGATCTGTAAAAACCTTAGCATTTGCCTAGTGAGCATGCTCAGAAGTAATTTTCATAACTTGTAACTTTCATGTTACCTAATTTTTCCACCCTAAACCATACAGACATTTCTCACTATGGGCTATTTACAGGCAGAGTTTCAGATTTTAAACATTGGCCATTTTTGTGCCAGCTGTATTCAAAAAGAGTGGTTAGAATATTTTGCAATGGGAAAAGTGAGGGTTTTTTTCTTCCATAAATCAAAAACATGGATTTGATGAAACAAAAAAACTTCCAAACCTTTAGGTAGAGATAAAGCATGGGAATTCTCAGTCTAAAACATAAATATTTTGGTAAGTTATGAGTGTTTAAAAATAGGGGCTTACAAGTAAATTGTTTTGTAATCTAAACTACAGCAGACATAACCAGTGCCTGAGATAAATGAGGTAGAGTTATTCGCTACATTGCATTTCAGAAAAGATCATAAGGTGAAAATTCTCATGAAAAATGGAGGTGATATATTTAACGTGGAGGGGTCTATAGATTTAGTTTCATTGTCATAAGATACATTATTTTCACAGTATATTGTTCATAAAGGGAGTCTACCAATGAAAGTTGGTGTTCATTATCTTCACAGTAGCCAAATCTGTGTAGCTAGAGAATAGGTATAAATAATCTCCTACCAGGACAGAGGTGCCTGTCTTTTAGATTTTAAATTCTTTCTGATTGTAAGTGCATTGGGGTGGAGCTTGTTTGTATGGCCCCTAGCACAATGGGGCCCTGACCAACTGAGGCCTCTGGGTGCTACCACAATATAAATGTTAAATTAATGATTTCTCTGTGAATGTTTATAAATTATGCAAGTTAGTGCATTGATACTGGTGGTCAAATGTGCTTCAGGAGGAATGCTGCTCAAATGCAGGGATCAGTAAGGACGTCTTTTTCCCCTTGTTTTTATACCATTGCACAGTGGCTAGGTGCATTATGGTGGAGGGTGTTTTGTTTTCCACTAACTCATCATGTCTTGACCATTGCTGGTGACGTTCGCTGGAATACAGTAGATGAATCTTAATGGTCTAAGCCACTATGATAGTTCTGATGTTCCTAATATGGAAAAATAAAGGTCCAGATTCTGCAGTAAGATCTGTTCACTTTGTTCCATTCAGGCAATGCAACATGGCCAACTCTGTCTGCAAACAACCAGCAGAGAATTCCTCTTGTGGAGGAGAATAGCATGCGCTGATAAAGCTAACTAAGACAGAGGTTCTGGCTCCTGCACCAGCTGTCCCCTTAGACCACCATCAGAGGAAGAAGTGTAGTAGGGTGGGCCAGGATTGTGGCAGAGCACAGTCCCACCACCTCTATTCTTCATTGACATTGTGTTGTCACCAGCAGCATAGGGCAGCGCCTGAGCCGCTCTAACTAATGCTGAGGCTGAGCAGCATGGATTCAGGGAGCTGTAATCAGCTTCTTGATGCCCCTCCACCACCTTCCTCCACCACCAGAGCTTGGATGCAATGGAGACTGTAGCCCATTTTATGTAGCTAACAATGGCTTGGTTAAGAGGGTTTTTTCATCAGTGAACTGGAACTGACCCTGTGGCTGTGGATTAACTTATCCTAAACAATGAAACTGTCTTACAGCTTTAATGGGCTTGTTCTCAAAGGTGGATTCATAAAGTTAATACATGCATAATATATACCGGTACACTTAACAGATGATCAGACTCGCACAAGAAAAAAATCACTATCTTCCACCTTGACCTCATTTTAACCAATGTACTTTTACCCTAAGAGGGTTTGAAGATATAGACTGTCTGAACTCTAACATTCATTACAAGATTTCTTTTCAAATAAAGCACTAGTGACAGCATAGTTAGAAATGTGTAGACTCAAATGTTTCAGAAATTACTTACGTTTATTATTTCCATTTTTATAGTGTCCTAAGTAAATATTTTATTAGCCCACAAGCGCACAGCTCAGGACTTGATATTTTAATTTGCACAGGGAAATACAAAACCCTTCTTTCTTCAACTGTCCAGAGACACATAGTCTGATTATTAGTGTTCAGGGAGTATTTTGAGTAATGTTTATTTCGTTGCTTAGCTCATTATAACTATTTGTTTTGGGGCATTTTCAAACTTTTAATTAAAGTGGAGAGAGGATCTGGGTAGTCCTATATGGTATAAAGTATGCGCACACTTAACGTACTGTATTATATATGAATATTTAATAGGGTTTTAAAAAAAATAATTTTAGCATGCACACTTGTATGCACAACTGGTGACTCTTTGCACAAGATTTACGTGAAGTGGTTTTAATTTATAATAACAGTTCTGTCTAATCAAGCACACACTTCAAGAGGATTTGGAGAGTAAAATCTTTTCAAGCATGTCACTCTCACCTAGCAGCTATCCTTCCTGCATTTGGACAGTCTCAAATGAATTGCTATTATATTAGTTACACATATTTTAATATGTACTGCTCTTTCTCTTTTTTTTGTCCCATGATTTTCTAAGGGTTGCTTAATATCTTTTTAAAAAGAACAGGAGTACTTGTGGTGCCTCAGAGACTAACAGATTTATTTGAGCATAAGCTTTCGTGGGCTACAGCCCACTTCATCGGATGCTACTCTGAAACCTGTTAATATCTTTAGCATGTTCCTAACATGTGGACATTAGCCAATATTTGAAGTCATTGTCTGCTATTTTCAAATCCATTTGAGATTAGCACATATATATAAGCAAACTGGAACACCCAGTTTTCAGTTTGGAAAAACTCTTTCCCTTTGTCTTTTATGTGCAGCTTATGCACACATACACACAGCCTGACTCTCCACTGTTGTGCATTTTGTATAGTCATTTGCATCTGTGGAAAGTGAGTGCAGAGTAGAACAAATTCAGAATGGTAGGTTTGACATTCCCTTTCCACAGTTGCAAAAGCTTGCACAACTCGCAATGCAGGACAGATGCAAGCTCTTTATGGGCCAGATCCTCAGCTGCTGTAAATGGGTGTAGCCCATTTGAAGTCAGTGGGACTAGACTGATTTGCATGATGATGTAGGCTTTACACCAGTGGTGGGCAACCTGCGGCCCCCGGCTGCACGCAGCCCATCAGGGTAATCCGCTGGCCGGCTGTGAGACAGTTTGTTTACATTGACCATCCACAGGCACAGCCACCCGCAGCTCCCAGTGGCCGTGGTTCGCCGTTCCCGGCCAATGGGAGCTGCGGGAAGCGATAGGAGTCCCGGAGTGTGGCTTGGAGTTCAGAAGCATATGTTAATCTTAACGTGAGGCAGAATAATTTGTTCTCTACAGTCCTCTCGGACGTGTAACCGTCTGCTTTGATTTTACACACAAATTTACTAATGAAAAGGTCCCAATGCAGCGTTAAGCACTCAAGAAATTTACACTGATTCAGCACAGCCCCAGAGGATTTTGGTACCATTTTATATATGGGGCAGATGAGCATTCTGAACGTTCAGAACATATACGTAGTGAGCCTCTCCGCAGGCATAAACTGAGAAATAGATATGAAAATAAAGTGTGAATTTGTTAACCTTCCAGATACATTCTGAAGCCCATTATTTTTTCCTTTAGGGAAGAAGTGGGTGAAGGGATATAGAAACTATTAAGAGGCTTTATCATTGGGCTTGTGCTGTATATGGAATGTGTGTGTGTGTGTGTGTGTGTGTGTGTGTGTGTGTGTGTGTGTGATTAATTTTTTCTTTATTTTCATAAAGAACCAGCCAATGAAAAGTACAAAAAGGTAAATGACTATGTTTCCAAAGACCACATGTTTTATGGGATCACCAGTAGAATCATGCAATTTTACAACTTGTCACAGCTGCAAGACCAGACAATACCGAACCTGATAATACTTCAGAGAAATGATACTATCTGTTTTTAAAAACAACTAAACACACTCAGAGTATGTGATAGCTGCTTACTGATAGACAAATATATTAACTATATTAAGGTTATCAATTTGAACCTAAGATATCCGAGGATTTCACCAAAGCTACCAGAATACCATTCATCTCCCACAATAACCTGAAAATTTCCAAAACCAACATGTTTTAGGAGAGCTGTGGTGAAAGCCACAAAATAAGTGCTTCCGGACTTCCACTGGTACGATATCAGTTGGAGGAAATGCCATGTATGGATGCTACAGGAAGGATTTTCCATGGGAACATGCTACATGGTTGCAAAGATAAATGGTGCAATCTGTGCTTAGGTCAATTGTTTGTATCTAGAGCAGTGAACTGGGGTAGATGAGCCTTATAAATTTCAGCAGTAATCACTCTCCATCATGTACTATAGTCTGGACAATGTAGCTAATTGGATCTCAAGATGCTAAAATGTGCTGTGCAATGAGGGCAACAGACAAATCTGCTCATTAATATTTCTCTTCTTGTTTTTACTCAGACAATTCACCGGCAGATACTTTGGTCCTTAACTATCTTGAAAGGAAGCACATGCAAACTACTAATTTAATCAGTGTCACAGTATATCTGCAGAACTTCAAGAGCAACATCTCTGACTTTAGTATTGGCCCCAGTCCTGCAATTGGAATTGAGAGGGGAGAGCCATGTACCCATGTGGGAGTCCCTTTGACTTCAGTAGGGTTCTGCACAGGTGCAGGGGTCTGCCCAGGCAGCAGTGATGGCAGGATGAGAGCTCTGTGTGCATGCTGGAATAGCCATTTTTGCAATATCGGCTCATTTTCATCCTGCTTTTATCTTATACAGACAACTGAATATGCTGCACCAACATCGGCCTCAAGACTTCATGGGACTTTATTTGTGCACACACATCCAGAGCCCCACTAAAAAGTGCCTTCTTAGGTCCTTTATTCAATGCCCCGCTGTGTTCATTCAAACATCCAGCAAAGAGTGTCCAGTAAACAGGTCTGTTTGCCACCATGCTGTTCTGCTGGTATTTTACTTATGCCACATTCACATTGTATGTATCATCTTAATTGTTTCATAATGCTGTAAAAATTGGCCAGTGTAATCAACAATGCTGGAGTGCATTAAGTGCAATCTTTTTAAAATGTACTAAGATATTAGTTCCATATGATAAAATACATAAAATACAATGTAGATTTCAATGGGATCAGGAAAATGGGCTCTTCTCCACTTATCTAAATACTGGAAAGATACATAAGTTATTAGCTTTATGTCAAAACAATGATGTCCTGAGGCACTGGGTCGATGGGAGACACTCTCCTCATTCCGGTGGAGTATCGGAGTCAACGGGAGAGCAATGGGCAGTCGATTTAGCGGATCTTCATTAGACCTGCTAAATCAATCCCCTAGGGATTGATTGCTGTGCGTTGATCCCCCAGAAAGTGGAGACAAGCCCTGAGATTTAGAAGAGGAAAGACAGAGAAAGGCACACAACACTTTCATATAGTGACTATTCACCCTCATTGAAGATAGATCTGCCTTACTCAGGCACATCCAGATCTGAACGTCTCCAATATTAGGATCTGTTCAAATATGGGATTCCAGTTTGAGCCCATCTCTATTCTTGATACTTTGAATTATTCACTAATGTTGAGGAGGAGAGTCTGTGGGACAGTGAGGGCTTGTCTAACTTAAAATGCTACAGTGGCAGCGCTGTAGCACTTCAGTGTAGACACTACTTACGCTGAGGGAGGGGATCTCCCATCGGCATAGATAATCCACCTCCCCGGGAGATGGTAGCTAGGTCAAAAGAATGCTTCTTCCATCAATCTAGTGCTGTCTACAGGGGGACGTAGGTCAGTTCAACTGTGCTGCTCAGGCATGTGGATTTTTCACACGCCTGCACAATGTGGTTAAACTGACCTAATTTTCTAGTGCAGACCAGGCCTAAGAGGGAATACCTAGGACCATACTATACCTGGCCTGGTACAGGTGTGCCAGCAGGGTGAGATGGTGCCTCCTTCATGTCTGTTCTCCTGGTTGGGGCCAGCCACCATGGGTCTCTGGAGTGCAGGCACAGTGTGAGGCTAACATTGCATGTATGCAGATCTTCCCAAAGGGCAGCGTGAGGACAGTTTCACATCCTGTCCCAAGCTGGCAGAGCTGTCCAGGGACACTTGGGAGCACACGACAGGTAGTGCCATTTTAGTAAATGGAGCATTGTCTTTGAGAGGCAAATTATGATGTGTTGCTGTTGAGCCAGCTGGAGCTCTCAAAATAGAATATGAACTGTATAAAGATAACTCCGTGAAAACACTACTGGAAATCCAAATACTTATCTAATCTCTACATTTGGCAACCTGCGCTGCATTACTGATTGCTCAAACTGGTGAAGCAGAGTATGACTTTTACACCCCAAGGAAAGTTAGCCAAGAAAAAGAGTACCATTTAGTTCAGAGGAAAGATGTTCATACATTTTTATATTTTAATGACCCCAGTTGAGAGCTTGGAAAATTAAAAGGGCACATGGCCAAGAATAGCTCAATGTAATTCTACTGAATGCAGGCTAAATAAGGATCAGCCCTATCTAACTTCTCAGAGGTACATTAACCAGAGACACTGTATAAAGTTCCAAAACTATCAGATGCCTAAAAGGGATTAGGGGATAACTAAAGTGAAGAAAACCAATTTATTCATAATGTGAAACAACAGCTCATAGAAACTAATGCAAGACAGTTCTATGGGAGACAGAGACACAGGAAATGCAAGTCCATTTGTTTAGAGAGAAGGGGGAAGTTGAATATTGCTGGATAAAACACTGCAGCCTAAGTTGAAACTATTTCCAGGTGTATAACTTAATTAGGGGGGAAAAGGCCATTCTAATGATCTGTTGTCAGAAAAAAATAATAAAGGGAACTGTAAACTATTCCCTAACAAATAGTCATCCACCTATAGGGGGTGCTAAGCAGCACATGTGCATTTATTCAGTCCTGAAAAATGACAGCAATGGCACATTAAGGTTGAGAACAGAGCCCACAAGGTTGTCTTGCTTTCTGTCCCCTTCCCTTTTACTCCACTCCCTCTTGATCCTAGGCTCCCTTTGATGGGTGCCCACTTTCCTTTTACCCACAATCTACAGGCCAGCTTCTTAGCTGGTATAAATTGGCTTTTATTATTTATACCTGTTGAGGATCAGACTCTTTTGCTCTTTTGTAGGCACATTACAATAGGGTCTTTTGCAGAGCTCTGCACAAAATGTCACAATTCACAATTTTCGGTTCACAGAATTTTGCATGAAAATTTTCAGTTTCTCATTATGTCCCATCTCCGAGATTTGCTTTAATTTCCATTTTGACAAAAGGACTACTTTTGCATTGAAAGACTTCAAAAATGCCAATTTTCAGATGTTTTCTAAATGAAAGTCATAAATTTCACATGCTTTTGCTTGTGAAAACTGGCCCATTTTCACTGGAAAGTTGATCTGGTTTTACTCAAAACTAAACTAAACTAAACTAAACTAAAAACCCATGGATCTCATCAAAATTTGCCACAAAATGGGGCCATTTTTTAGTTCTTCTGAAATGTGCAAGAAACAGAAATATGATTCACTTTGCATTTCATAGAGACTATGTTGCGCACTTCTAGTATTTCTTTACAAGTTCAAATGCCAAGAGACAACAGGACACTGCTGGGACATATTTATTTTGAAGATACAAGTGAAGCAGGCAAAGGTACAGAAACATTTCTACAAGACAGCAGGGTATAAAGACTGAAAGAAAGGCAAACTTGCTATATCACAAACACTGACACTTTGAAAGATATCCAGTCTCTGTATGGTTGCTCACATACTTGAATACATTGCATTGGGTTGCCTGTACCTACTTATTTATTATAACATTTTCTTTTCTTACTAGACAATGTTTGCTTAATTTACTTTCCTATGTAGTCGTTGTTAAACTAAAAGTCAATACAAAACCACTGAAAAATAAATATTTCCTATGCCGAACTCAATCCTCATCCTCACGAAAGTCACGGACAAAATGACCAGTCCTGCCTCTATGTAAGACACACTAACCATAGTTGGGGCTCAATCCTCCTCCTGCTGCAGTCAGTAGTAAAACTCCCAGCAAGATCACTGGCTCAGAATCAGGCCATAAACCATCAAATGCCCATGCATCAATGTTTGTGTTTCAGTGAGTGTTGTGTTGCACCCATTCCTGGATGTCTGGTGTCACACTCACACAGCCTCTCGTTTTTTCCTAGGCCAGGTGCTCTCTGACTTTTGGCAGTACTTCCCTGTCCTGCACTGGAGAGATTGCAGAGCTGTCGGCTGGCTAACTGTTGCACTGGGGGGAAAGGCAGTACCCAGTAAGGAGCCAACAATGTAAACAAAAACAGTTTTCCAAATGTACCACTAGTAAATAAATAAAGAACTACATTGTCAAACTGAGATCCAATATACCTGCTCCTTCTTGCCTTCCTTCCATTTCTAATGCAGCTCTCACCTGGCATATATGATGTAGGAATTTGTTTGGCCAAACGATAAGATCTTGTAAATAGATGTCACCAGAGACTGTCATCCTAGCTCTTTCTACAGCATTGCTTCTTCTGATCCACAATGCAAGTGGTATGGGAACACAGCTTGAATGTTCAAACACATATACAACAGCATTGTGGTCTCATAAACATGAAAACAAAGTTTATGAATGTAATACACCAGACTAAATGATTTATAGCTAGGACTAATGATCAGAAATATTGTGAAAGGCAGGAGGGAAGCTATATATGGCACAGACATTTAATTTTGAAAGATTTCATAGATTTTAATGCCAGAAATGATCATTACAATCATCTAATCTGACCTCTGCATACACAGGTAATAAAATTTCACCCAGTGATTCCTGTATCAGGCCCATAACTTCTGGCTAAGCTAGAATATATCTTTTAGCCAAATGCAAGGCCATCTAATTCTGATTTAAAAACTTCAAGTAACAGAGAGTCCACCATATCCCTAGGTAAGTTGCTCCAATGGTTAATTACCTTTGCTGTTAAAAATTTGTACCTTATTCCATCTGACCTCATCTACCTTCAGCTTCCATCCAGTGTTATACCTTTGTCTGCTGCATTAAAGAGCCATTTACTATGAGTAATCATCTCCCAATGTTGGTAATTACAGACCATAATGAAGTCACCTCTTAATCTTGTCTTGGATAAACTAAATAGAATGCATTTCTTAAGTTTCTCAACGAAAGGAATGCTTTCCAGCCCTCTAGTCCTTCTGTAGCTCTTTTCTGAACTCGGTCCAATTTGTCAGCTTTGTTTGTGAAGGCTGGACACTCGAAATGGACAGTATTTCAATGCCTCTTTAATGCCATATACAGAGGTAATATCAACTCTCTACTCCTATTTGATATTCCCTTGCTTATTCTTCCAAGATTCATGTTTTCTCTCCTAACTACATCACCACACTGGGAGCTCACGTTCAACTGGCTATCTAAGGAGTTTTCAGTGCATTCCAGGACACGTTCTCCCATCTTGTAAGTGTGACCTATGTTCTTGGATAAGTGACCTCACATATGGCTGTATTAAAACACATGTTGCTGAGTGATCCCCACTTACCAAGTGATCCAGATTGCTCTTTAGAACTGATATCGCCTTATCAATTAGAGTGACCAGATAGCAAGTGTTAAAAATCAGGACAGGGGGTGCAGGCTAACAGGTGCCTATATAAGACAAATCCCCAAATATCGGGACTGTCTTCATAAAACAGGACATCTGGCCACCCTATTATCAATATTTACCATTCCACCAATTTCTATGTAAAGAAAATAAACATAAGCAAACTCATGGGATGGGTTGAATTTTGTGCAACTTTTTCTATGTACATGTTAATATGAAAATGACAGCTTAGCCACTTAATCATATCCCTGGCTATTTGTTTATATGTGTAAATCATTTATCATTGTTCTGGACCTGTCCCTGTAGGGTGGAGGCCAGTGACTATGAAGGGAAACATTTCTTCTGTGAACCTTAGCATTAAAGTGAGTGTGAAATCTTGGACTTACTGAAGTCAAGGAGAGTTTTAACATGGACATCAGTGAGGCCAGAATTTAACACAGGGACTGGGTAACCATGGGAAAACGGGGAGTAAGACAGATCTACAAGGGAAAACTTTGTGAGGTAGGCAATAAATAGATTTGCTGCTTCTGGTTTAATCTTGTGATCAGTCACTAATTATTAGGTATGCTGAGTTATGGAATTATGTGCGCTTTGTAATCCACAGCCTCAGAGCAATTTTTTAGTGAGGTGAAATCTAGTTAGAACAACAAAATGAATTGTATATTTTGGGGGAGACAGTCCACAATGGGCAGAGTGAGTCCTGCTATGGAAGTGGGCAGCCCAGCCACAAACATCCAGAAATTCTATGATATATCCAGGTTATGAAAAGGTCTGTAAAGTACTTTGGTACCCTTTTGGATGCAAGGTGCTGTGTAAATAGAAATCGTTTTATTTGTTACTCTCAGTGTAATTTTTAAGTCCTCCTAAGCCAAAGTCTTAGGTAAGTGATGAGCTGACAGGTGCTCTACCTTCCTATTTTACTAATTAATTGCTTACTCTGATCACTGGCGCTCACCAAATAAACTATCTCTGGTCAGCTTATCTGTTGCTCATCTTGTTTACTGAAGTCTTTCAGCCTCCTGCCAATAGGGCTTTGCCGTGCAAACACTGCAGATACATTTCTGGTTTTGTTATTATTTTAATCATTTTTGAACAATGAAGGGGAAAAAAATAAGTTTGATCAAAGGCGTGTTTGACAAAGAGGGCTAGATAATTCTAGGCAGTAGATGAAATAAAAATACAGGAGAGAAACTCTCAAGTACTGTGCATGCTAGTTAAACAAAGCTCGGGGCCTGATTCTCCTTGCTTTAAACTGATTTAAATCAGGCCTAATAAAACCTGTATACGTGAGAGCAAAATGAAACCACTAGGAGCTTATTACAAGAGTGTAACTCTACTTTTTAAACATATAAATATGTATCTATTATGAGAGCTATGGTAGATAGTAAAGCGAATGGGAAGTTACGCTACTTTTTAAGCATGATACTAAACCAAATGTGTCCACGTTGTGTTGGAAAACATTTGAACATGGCACAGGTAGGGTGGAGTATCTGCTTCTTTGGTGTATTTACACTCTGACTGGAAGTATTTAAAGGGCTGTCACAACAACAACAGCATCTCACATCAGCCTATATTAAGAGGAAGTAGTTGCTTCCACTGAAAACAATGATAATCAGGAGGGCTAAACTTGCAGTGACCCATGATACTTGCCATATCTTGCTTTCTTTTTCTGAGTCTATATTCCCTCTGCTCCTGCAGACAGGGAAACTTCTGTTCTTATGTTGTTTGGTGATATGTGCAGTGTGTTCCCTTGGCTTGTTATTATTATTTATTATTGGCAGGCCCCTCCTGTTTAACTTTTTAATCTTTTATTGAAAAAAAGCTTGTTGGGGTAAAAAGAACTGAAAGATGATGGTCGTAGCTTGACTGTTTTCTGCTAGTTTAATAGTAGTGACTAGTTGTTTTCTGCAGAGTGGTTTATAAAGTCTAATTATTCTTAACCGCTTTCCAGAGCTTGGATTCAGCTCCACTGGGATTCGTGGCCTCTCCCACATTAAACTCTGGGATGCGGTGCCCTTCCAAGACTTAAAGAGCAGATTTCAAAGCCTTTGAGTCGAACACTCAAAAATGCCTTTGTGACGTAGGAGCCAAAGTCACATTTTCAAAAATAGCTCAGGCACTTTGGCGCCTAAGTCTCATTGGAAGTGAATGGGACTTCAGCTCCAAAGTCATTTAGGCCTTTTTGAAACCTTTGGCCTTTGTGTTGTTTGGCAAATAGCACCAAAGGAAATAGCTTTTTTTGTCTGGAAGGGACCCCCAACTATTCCAATGCTGTGCAGCAAGGTGGAGTCTGATTGTTCCCCATCTCTCTTCCCTAGGGGAAAAATGAATATCAGTGAATAACCTGATTTCACTTGCTTTTACCGTTACGGGACCACTGACCTTCAAGAAATTCCTGTGTTGTCTTATTTATCCGGGCCAGATCACATGGGTAGATGGGGCTAGAAACTTATCAAAGGAACTGGTCCATTTCAAGATTGCCTTTTTTGCAGACACTGAAACTGACAGTTCAGCATACTGAATTGTCTGTTTCAGTGTTGGGATATCAGTGGCAGTAGTTCTGGGTCCACAGAAGCAGTTTGGGCAAAGAAAGTTGTTTTTTTCTCTATTTCTATCCAAAGACTGTGGATAGGAGTCTTTGCTCACTCTGTATAAATAGGATTTACCCCTCATGGGAGGTGGGGCTTGATTAGTTTATTGCTTATGACCCTACTTCTGGCTGATTGGGATTTGGATGTAAACCGCCATGACTACTCAGCACTCCCCAGATACATCATTTACAGTACGGATGAAAGAGGAGCCAAGAATATTCCTTCCTGGCACTCCAGAGTGTATACAGGGCTCTCTGTTGGAAGGGATAGAATTCCCTCCTCCATGCAGTGTCAGATCTCATACTGAGCAGCTGCCTTGGCAGAAACGTTCAGACTCCCAAGAGAGAAAGTGCAGAATGGATGGAGGGTCCATAGGGAAAGGGGGAGGTAAAATTAGCTATAGCAATTTTGGATCATAGTAATAAAGAATGGAGTAGACCTACTAAATCATCAAGCCCACCCTTCCACAAGGGCAGGATATAGTCCCTTGATGAGAGGACACGGAAGATTGAAGTTTATTCGGAGTCTGTTTGCCTAGGGACGTATATGCCCCCCCCTCCCCCGTCACCACAGTGTCTGAAGTGACAGCTGGATGAACAGAGGCCAAATTCAGAGGTGAGTCTAGAGGGAGACTAAAAAGTCAGTGCAAGTCACACCTTCTTCTGGTTTCTTTCAGTGAGTATGTCAACTCCCTTTAGAAGTTCTCTGGAGTGACTTAGACTCACTGAGACTTATTTATTTAGATTCATGCCTATTATTTCTATACTGCTGGAGCACCCAGACGTTTTAAACAAGAGGGGGGGTACCTTGGGCTGGGCACTGCACAATCATAAAATGTAAGCTGAACCCTACCCACAGAGATTACAACCGAAATAGTCACCGAATATTTTATGTAATTTATTGTTTATATTGTGTTCTTCTACTTAAGTCTTTCTGAGCCAGTAGTTCAAATTGTGTATTGACATAGGTGACTTCCCTGAGAATAGAAGAGTCCATAAAAGCTCTCAAGCCAGATATCCTTTCATTGCTGCTTTCATTGCAGGTGGCACAGAGACCTGAACACCTGACATTCAGCTCAACCGAAGCATGCTCATTGCTCACAAATCTGCAAGAAAAGCAGGTTTCCTGGTGTTTGAGTTATAGCAAAACTTGAAACAAATTGTTGAAGAGGGAGCTCCAGTATTCTTCTGACTGTCTGGTATCCATCACGAGCTCTATCAGATACTTTTGTAAGTAATATCTGAAAATGTTCATCTACAAGTCATCATTAAAAAGGTAGCAGGGTAAGACAAGAACCAGAAAGGCAAAGCCATAAGTCTAGATGTGGCAGATGTATGATTGCAGTAGTTGTAAAGATGCGTGTCCACTAAAACAAAATAGATGGTTTTAGCTATGCAAGCTATTGTACCATGCTTGAACATTTTCATTTATATAAACCACAAGACAAAGCTTGAAACCTGGGCTCCTATGATCTTCAGAGTTAAAAGAGCCAGCTAGTATATTTCTCTTCTTTTTCCTTTTTTGTCCTCCAAATCCTTGATTTCATATATTGGGAATACATGGTAGGTACCAATTCAACAAGGTACTAGGTATATACTTAACTTCAACCGCCTCAATCACAATGAATGATTAACTTCAATGGGACTACTTAGGGGCTTGAAGTTAATTCCATGCTTAGTGCCTTGCTGAATAGGGGCCTGAGACTGTCACTGATCTGCTTTTCATGTTCCTATTTCGGTACATTAAATACCTGATGCAAACTTTTTAGCCCACGTTGCCTTTCCACATGAGCTTTTATTTATTTAACATTGTTTTTCAATAAGAAAGAAAGAAAGAAAGAAAGAAAGAAAGAAGAGGTGCCCTTTGGTTGAACGTAATAATATCCCTGGCTTCCCTGCTGTTTTTCTGAAATTGTTATAGCTCACACTTTTATTACAAACACAGCAAAGACATATTTACTAAATTGAGAATGGGATCAGGGATTTAGATCATCTAACTTTTACACACTGGACCTACAGTCTATCTGTCCACCATCACAATAGGAGTTGTGTGTCTCTCAACCAGTCATCCACAAATGCACCACAGAATGCTTTGCATCTCTGAGCTTCAAAGGAGATGGTGGGGAGAGCTTGGTGAAACTTTTCAGATAAATCGTTTATTCAACAAAAAATGCAGGTTCAGTCAACTTGAAACGATCTATGACAGCAGTCTCCAACCTTTTTGTCTGGCAGGCACCAGACGAAGGACCATGGTGGCGGTCGAGCATTCACTGAAATGATGCCGAATTTCGGCGGCGATGCCTCTCAATGACATCGTTTGTCAGTGGCAAGCGGTGTCATAGAGAGGCATCGCCGCTGAAATGCTGCCAAATTTCGGTGGTATTTCGATGGATGCTCGACCGCCAGCCAGGATGTGGGTGCATTTGGCGCCCGCGGGCACCACGTTGGGGACCGCTGATCTATGAATTTGACACAAATAGTTTTGGCTAGTCACAAAACTGGTGATTACCCTCCTCTTCCTTTAGCCCAGCAGTTAGGGCACTCAGCTGGGATTTTAGAGACCCAGGTTTGAATCCGTGCTCTGAAATAGTCCAAACAGACTTTTACGAGTCACCAAAAATTTCAGATTTGGTTTGACCCAAACTGAATTTTTTTCAGTTTTTCAGAACTGCCACCAAACGAAAACCTCAGTGATTTTCTCAGCTCTAGTGCTGAGTCCTGCAGCAGGTTGAAAGGAGACCTTGTGAGAATAATCACAATAGATTGCCAGTCACTTTCAGCATCTGCAGTGGATAATTGCAAGAACCAGTGCAGGTCTACTCCTGTGGGAGAAAGGGAAGGGGAACAGGATCACAATTCAGCACCAATCAGTTGCTAGTGACTCCTGTTGCCCTGTCTACACTATTTTGACTGTGGTTTTCAATTGTGGCTTTGATTCTTCAGGCAGACAGGGCCCATGGTGGTTGTAACCCACAAGCTGAGAACCACAATGTTAAATGTTGACTTTCAGGGAGACTTTAGAAACCTCATATTGTTGTCGAGATTAGTAGCAGTAACTACAAGGCAAGCATGCAAGAGAGAACACATAGATCCGGGTAAGGAGAACCCAGAAAGGCTGTTAGAAACTTCCTGTCACCGAATGCTGGGTCAGCTCTAGTGTCAACATTGGTTTTTCACATGTGTTTACGCACTGATTGGTTTATAAAATAGAAACTAAATCTCACTGGATTTAGGAACCTTTCTTTACTTGGGTTTAGGCTCACAAAAGTAGTTTGGTCTCCTTGACTAGCCTAAATTGGACCATATACAAAACATGTATCCAAAGAGGAAAAGCACTGTCACCACACCTATCCTTTGGTTTTTCTTGTTTCCAAAATGCACTTCCTTTCTCAGGGCCCAGCCTTAAAACCCTCCCTCATGCAAGTAGCCCATTGTCTTCAGTGGGACTGGGTGTCCGAGTCAGGACAGCCCACGCAAGAGAGGTTTGTAAGAGCAGGCCCTTAGCCTCTTGGATGACTTCATCAAAGGAAAAAAGGATGATTCTCAGCAGAGCTTAGCACGCTGGGCTTTTTTGTTTTGTAAGAGAAAAATATAATTAAGGAGGGAAACATGCCCCACAGAACAAGTTCCAATGCTAGGTTGTCATGCTAGACCAAATACCTGAAGAAGCCTCTAAACTTCATGCTGTTTGTTCAGGAAATAGAGACCAAACAGTGCAAACATAGGCCCAGACTCTGATACCCTTCCTCACACAGAGTAATTAAGTTCATATCTTAAATTAAAATCTAGCTTTCTTATCCACAGTCTTTTAAAACTAAGGCAATAATGGGCCTAATACAGCTCCCAGTGATTTCAGTGGGAGTAGAGTCAGAGCCTTCTGCCCCAATTTCAATTTTTTTTTATAATAGTGGATGATTTTTAATGTAAACTCTAGGCCTTTCATCTGCATATATTTTGTACTTTCTCTCTTTTGATATCAGTTTCTTAGCATATGACCCTTTAAGAACATACATCAGTGCGGCCATACTGGGTCAGACCAAAGGTCAATCTAGCCCAGTATCCTGTCTTCTGACAGTGGCCAATGCAAGGTGCTCCAGAGGGAATGAACAGAACAGGTAATCATCAAGTGATCCATCCCCTCTTGCCCATTCTCAGCTTCTAGAAAACAGAGGGTAGGGATACCATCCCTGCCCATTTAAATAAATAATTGGGAAGTTAGTGTGTGTGTGTGTGTTTTATGTACCAAGCAGCATGGTCAATGGGTTTTATTATAAATAGTATCACAGGGTTATCATTATGTAAGATTTTGTTGTTGTTGTTGATTGTCAGCTCTTTGGGGCAGGCACTTTCATTTGTTACATTTTTTTTATATCTAGCATAATGGGGTGCCTCTAGGCACTAGCAGAATATAAATGGCAATCACAATTCAATAAAATTGTCCTCTGCAACTCAAAATGTTGATGGATTCTATAAGCAATGATATGAGTCACTAAACTCACCAATGTTGTCAGTGAAATTATATTATAAGGCAATATTGATGAGATTTAGGTGAAATTAATACTATAGTAGACTTTTACTTTGGTGAATGATGTGCTTAAAAGCCTAGTATTGTAATAAATAATGTCAACATATCAAATACTGAGTGACCTGATAGACAACTCGGTCCCCCTCCCAGATCTTTAAGGGTGTTAATTGAAGTAGCCTGAAGCCATCCGTTTAAACTTCATTGATGAAGCCAGTCTTCTGTCCAAACTATAAACAGACATGTGCTCAGGGCATTGTTCATCATACTTCACCTTTTCGTACATTTGGGGGGGTGGAAGGAAGCGGGCATGTTTCCAGAAAGAACATTTCTCCAAGATCAGGCAGAGGGAAATTATGGAGATGGATAAACTATTATGGCATGGCAGCTCTAACTGATGTCGGACCTCTGGATTTTTTAATACATGATGTGCTAGATCCTCTACCTCTTTGAAGCCACTTCTCTGTCTTAAAAACATATGAAGCATATATTGTACGCACTACTGCGAGATTAGTTACTTTCCTGTACAATGGTTTTCAACGTGTGTAAACCCAAATTCTTGAGTTCATGTTGGGCTTGGATTTTTTTGTCAAGTTCACAAACTCACAAATCCTAGTAAAAATATGTTTAGTGCTGAAACTGAAGAGGTTTAATCAAGATACCTACATGGATTCAGCCACAACCCAGTCAAGGCTCCAGTCCTAGAACTGGCTCTGTGCTTGTCTGTGGTTGTCTGGAATTCCATGGGAGTCAATGAAACTGAAACAGGAGCAGGCAGGTGAATACACAGTGAGAAGGAGGCTAGCAGAGAGATAGGCTTGACGGTGTTTGGTTCTGTTGCTCTTAGGGAGCTAAAACGCCTCTTATTTTAAAAATGAATCCGTTTTTTTTAAAAATTGAGAGAGTCCTTTAAGAGAAAGGAGGGCTGGTGGTTACGGCAGTGACACAGGAAACCTTGGGTCAAGTCACTGCTCTGCCACAGTCCTCGTATGTGACTTTGGGCAAATCACTTAGCCTCTCTGTGCCTCAGTTTCCCTCCATAAAATGGGCCTTGACTTGAAGTGGCTGACAGTCTAGGTATCAAAGCCAAGAATCTGACAGAAGACAACTCTACCCAACCTTGGTGTTGGAAACAGGAGATGAGGATGAGTGTCCTTTTAACCAATGTACATCATGATCTCCATAATAGAAGTCAGATTAAAACTAGCTCACCCTGTGGAATCTGATGAGTCTTTGTGTCATGTGATGGAGCATTTTAGACACACTTTGATCATCTGGATCAGTCACTCAGACCTGAATTGGACTCACACAGGTTGAGCCTTGCCCCATACAGAGCCCAACTGGAGTCTAATTCATCTTTTAAAATTCAGTTTGCTCATTGGCAGCAGTGCCAAGCCTCATGATTTTATCTCAAATCTCATGATATTAGGTGTTTTTCCTAAAGCCCCAACTCTTGGAGTCAGGGGATGACATGAGAATCTCAGCTTTCCTTTTTTTAAAAGTGAATTTCTGGTCATCTTGGTTTCAGAGAAAAACTTGAAAAAGTTAACCCCTAAAGACTCCAAAACCAGGATGCAAATGAAAAAAACAACAACGTTTATTATTATTTTAATCTCATTATTTTAAACAATTGGGGATGGCAATATTGCAATCCTCTGATTGCCAGAGGTTCTTCCAGGCTAAACAAGACCTGAATTACTAAACAAGCCGGGGTGAGGGGAGGGCGGGAGAATCTTTCCAGCTTTCTTTACGCTCCATAAAGGAGCAAAAGAGGGTACAAAAATATTTCTTTTCCTTTTGCAGGTCAGCTTCAACAACTCCCCTGTGTGAGTGCGACTACCAGCTTTTTGCTGTTTTAACAGGGAATGGCTGCTAGTGTTAATTTTTTAGTTTATCTGAGTTCTTGTTTATGTTTATTTTGTTACCACAGTACTCTCCATGCCTTGCACAGCTGTTGTCATTGACTCAACTTGTCTTAAGTGTTTTGTGATAATTTAATCTTTGTCCCCTCTTAATATAGCAATGCCATCTTATATTGAAATAATAGTACCATGTGTTCCTTGTAGCTTCATTGTATAAATAAATAGATTTTTTAAAAGCACATACAGTACATATGTTCAAGTCATGCCAAAGAAGTCCACAATCTTTGTTCTGACTCAGATGTAGCTCGTCGTCAAATTGTGTAGTTTCTATACTAGAGAAAGTTCCGTACTCACTAAATAGTTGGCATTGTTGGCATTACTGTGGATAAGCAGGAAACATCTTCCATGTCAATCAGTGAATATGATTGGGATCTTCAAAGGTGTCTAAAGGGAATTTAGCTCTCAATCCCACTGAATTTCAATGGGAGTTGGGCACTTAACTCCTTTGAAAATCCTAGCTTCTATGTGCCTAGCTTCTAAGGTGCCATCTGCACTGTCTGAACTGAGTTCACAGACAGTGTTTAACCTCAGTTTATACTGGATCACAGCTAACATCGTTGCTGACATGGCTTGATTGCTGACAAACCGCTTCATCTGCCCTATCTCCCACTGCAGGCTCGCTGGTGCTCATGCTAACCACACAGGGCTGGATTACCCAATAGGCAGACTAAGCATGTGCTTAGGGTACCTGCAAAGCAGGGAGCACGAAAAAAATGAGATTTTTTTGGAAAAAATTTGATATTTGATATTTCAAAAAAAGCATCGAAGTAGTCATCATGGGGAAAATCGGAACTTTGTTAGACTTCCTTACACTCCACTACATGCTCTTCCCTCATTTTTCTGTTCGCTTTTCATTACTTATCCCCACCTAAACGAAGGGGGTGTCCTACTAACGTAGATCAAAATAATGCGAGGAAATAAGAAACTGTAACTGATCATCCTACTCCTGGTAGTAAAACAGACATTGTTCTAGAAGGTGTGGATGTATCAGAGACTGAACCTGCTCATGCTGTAAATAATAGGAGAAAAGATCCTGGTATGTGGGTTGATTTCAGTACCGATGATATAGCTTACTGGATAGATCATGGACCAAATGACCATCAACACCACAGTGGGCCATTTGAGAAATCAAGTTGGACTTTTACCAATGGCAAACAAACAAGATATTGTCCACAAAAAATATTTTTCAGTGAATGGTGAGAAATACACTTGAGAATTGGCTACTGTATTCACCATCAACAGGGTCTGTGTACTGTTTGGTTTGCAAACTTTTTGCATATAAACCTTCAACATCCCGGTTTGCTGCAGATGGATTTCGTGACTGGAGGAACACTGTTTTAATTGAACAACATGAAAATAGCACTACTCACAGAGATTCAATGTTGACATATTTAAATCGAAAACAGGGCTTTGGATTGACACAAAAATTGGAAGAACAAATTAAAGGGGAGCGTGAATACTGGCAACATGTCTTTCAGCGTGTTACAGCGGTTATTCAAACATTAGCTGAACGTGGTCTGCCTTTCCGGGGATCAAATGACACATTTGAATCATTGCAGAATGGAAATTTCTTGGGATTGTTGGAGCTTGTGGTTCAGTTTGACCCATTTTTAGCAGGCCATATCTCAAAATATGGGAATGCTGGCAAAGGTAACCCATCATACTTATCCAAGACAATATGTGATGAACTCATTGGTCTAATGAGCAACAAAGTTCGTTCAGCTATTGTGGATGAAATAAGTACTGCTGGGTCCTTCAGTTTATCTGTCGACTCTACACCTGATCTTTCACATATTGATCAATTGAGTATTGCACTAAGATATGTGTCTCCCACAGATGGAAAACCAGTTGAACGATTTATAACATTCCTCAATTTGAAAAACCACACTGGTGAAGAAATGGCAAATCAGGTACACCTGTGGCAAAATCTAAAACTGTAGTTATCAGGACAGTCATTTAGTTGGCACATTTATCTTTAGTAGGCTGTGCCTGTTAAGAGTATGCGGCTATTTATCATTGAAATTTCTTTGCAGTCATGAAAGATAAATAACAAAAGTCCATATTTGTAGCATCTCAGCAACTTTTAAATAATGTATGATTGTATGTAAACATTTCATGAAAACCACGGGGTCCAATTCTCAGATCCAGTGCAGCTGGCCAGGGCTGCCTGAGAACCAGCTTAATCAGCTCCCTGGGGTTGACACCCTTGTGCAAGGTGAATCTCTGGGAGGCATTGAGGGGTGTTTCCAGCAGAAAAGGGACATGACCAGGATGTTCCTCTGCCCCATTGACCCCTGGCTGCTGGAACTGCACCTTGGGGCCATAGGCACATCTGAGTCTCTTTAATTTATGATTGGAGGCTGGATCTGCTCCAGGATTAGGAAGCCACACAAATGATTGAGAGATACCTTCCCTACCCCTCACTCCTTGTTTAACTGTGGCTGAGACACATGGGGTCACAATCTATACTAGATGTGGCCCCAAACTGGAACACTAGGCTCAAACACCTCTCCCCAGTGCTCATCACTGAACTTTGCAGATGTTACATAGAGATCCAGCCTGTGGAAGAGGGGTCGGGGTACTCCGATCCTTTGAGAAATCATAGCTCACACATACTCGAGAGAGAATTCCTGGTGTAACCCCCAAAGAGATTACCTAGATTCCTGGGGCTCTGTCTGCTGGCAGCTCAGGGAGAGGCACACTGTCCCTGGTAGGGATGGGCAGCCAAGGCAGACTCAGAGTCTGCCCAGCAACCAATAGGGAGTGAGATTCCCTTCCCTGGGAGTTCAGGAAAGAGGAGAAGCCATTTTTGAGTCAGTCTGGAGCCAGCCAGGACGGGCAGGACTGGCTGTGTGGGGAGCCGGTGAGTCCTAGGTCTGCATGCAGGGTTCCCCCTGAGAACTGGCCTCTAGGGACCTGAAAGCAAGATCCCTCAGCTGGGCTTTTCCTTCTGCACTGATAACTCCCAGTTTGTAGAGTTTTGCTGGGAAACTTCCCCAGCCAGGCTGAGTTCGCCCTCCAGCTCCCTAGGTGAGACCAGTCACCACATGGTCAGCTCTGCTCTGGCTGCTGCTCCAGGACTGCTTCCTGCTGTATGTGTGTCTGGATATTGGGGTAGGACCGACATTGCAGTGACCGAGGAGTCCAGAGTGATCGCTGAACCTGAGGATCATTCATGGAGTTTGTGAGTGCACCATCTTTTAGTTAGTCAGGGAATTTGTTTTGGGGACTCCCTACTCCCTGAACTGTGTCCTCAAGCCAGAGAGTAAGGGTTTGGGGATTTTACAACCTGCTGCATATTAAACCTGTGGAGGGACTTACCACCTCCTCCCACTTGTGAGTCCATTGGGCTGTAACCCAGTCAGCCACACTGCTAAACCACTGCAGAGATGATATTGTGGTCTTAGGTCATCAAGGGCCCCAATAAAGTACGTGTACCAACAGAACACTGATCTTACAGGTGCTACATTACGTCACGTGACTGGGGAAAGTCACGGGTATTATCAGCGTGGGCACCAGTGACCCTAAGAATAGTGTTTTACCCTGTTATGTTATATTTGTCTCCTGTTTAATATAATTACTGTGTTAAATATATTGTATGTATTTGTGTTATTTCTTGGGAGTCTCCAACTATCTGGCAAGTAAGTGGGAGTTACCCTGTGGTTAGAATTTTCCTCCCAAGTTGCCCTGGTGACCCTGCCAGGAGCAAGGGGCTGGAGGCACCACCAAATAAATTAATTGGAAAAATAAAAAAGATACACCCTGATGAGTGGGTGGTGGGATCCAGAAGAACCCAGACCTGTCCATCAAAACCTGTAAGAAATTGGCATTAAAGAAGGTAACCAGGTAGAGAGAGGGCGCTACACTGGGATTTCACAGCTTAATTCCCTGCAGTTGCTGTCTGCACTGAGTCTCCGGCTGAGCAGGACTTTCCCTGCAAACACGTCTCTGGGCTGCTGCAGGCCATTCGAGTTTGGAGTCCAGGCAATTGACCTGAGAGCAGAGAGCCTGCCCCTCCTGTGCTTTCAATGCCCCACTGCTGATACCCAGGCAGCATAGAGGAGGAAAGTCACTTGAATCGAATGCAGAGGAGAGAAGAGCCAGACTTTGGAGTGGAAAACAGAGAAAGTAGATTGAGGCAAGGAGCCTAGGGGAAGACTGGGACTGGAGGCTGGTGGGAATGGAGAGAGGGAACCTGGGATGAGGAGTTGTGAAAACAGCATTACTGGGACTTGAGACAAAGTGCTAAGGTGTTAGGAGGCAGGGATAAATAACCTGCTCTCCCAGGAGATGGGCTAATCAAATCCAGGACAGTTGGGCAAAGCCACAGAGGTTTGCTACCAGCAGTCAGTCTGCCTTCCTGGCCAGGGCAGAGAGGAAGCTTCTAAGCTAGAAGAAGCTGACAAGTTAGGTCAGAGACACGAGTTTAGGCCCTGCTTGATCATTCTAACCCAATGGCCCTCAATTCTGTATTAATAAATAACGTGTTGTTTTGGAAAGGCTGTCCTGGGTCATGGCAGACACCTGCTGGTTGCACAGTTAGTCTCCAACAGGGGTCCAGATGCCTTTGGACTCCTGAAGGACCCTCAGTGAGAAACAGCCATGCTGAAGCAAGGAACCCAGTCTCAGCATTGCGGAGTCACAGGGCTCCCGCTGAGAAATGTGAAGACCTAGGGCCTAGTACTAAGAAGGGGACACTCCAAGAAAGGCTGTATGAAGGTCAGAGACACAGCACGCCCTTTGGATCTGTGACAAGGAGAAAAATTGGAGCTTATATTGATAGAAGAACCACTCTTAATTCTGGTATAACAGAATTAATAGTCATTTTGTCCTCCTCAGGTTGCTTTGACCTAGTAACTTAAGCTGCAATAGTTTGGTATCCGAAAAACATTTATTCATCATTGCCTTTGAAAATACATTTCTTTGCCTCCAGTTGAATTTGGTTTTATTGTTGTAAGAAAAAAAAAAGACATCTTAGCACCAGTCAAACAAAATTGATTTTCCAATGACTCAAAATGCTCTCTTCTAAGGTGAGTTCCCTGTGCCAAATCTTTGAAGTGTGCCATATGTACCTTCCCGCTGCCAATTGTGAAGATGTGATCCCAGATACACAGCTTTTGTCTTTTGGCAAATTTTCACTAGGATTTTGTCTTGATCAAAGAAATGTCTGACGCTTGCCAAAAGAGTGTAGGAACATATAGACAGCTAATGGATTGAGCTGTCCTACTAGCTGGTTTGGGAATTCTATGAGAATGCATATTTCCAGTGAAAGAAAGGCCATTTTTTTCCATGGTGGTCTTAAACATAATCAGAAGACTCTGGCAGAATAGATTGTTCCAAATTAACTAGAATTCTCAAGTTACATTTTTATGACTTGTTCTCTAACATCTTAACTCTCTTGTTTAGTCCCAGGATTTTATAGCATTGCACAAGTGGGGAGGGATAGCTCAGTGGTTTGAGTATTGGCTTGCTAAACCCACAGTTGTAAGCTCACTCCTTGAGGGGGCCATTTATGGATCTGGGGCAAAAATCTGTCTGGGGATTGGTCCTGCTTTGAGCAAGGGGTTGGACTAGATGACCTCCTAAGGTCCCTTCCAATCCTGATATTCTAATATCATAAAGTTCAATTTTTAAAATATCCTGTTGATCTGCAGTTCTCTAATATGAAAATGTATAAATCTGGTTGCATGTGTATCAGCTTAAATCCTAGAGCTATATAGCTGTGAAAACAGTGTAAATAGAGCAGGTTGGAGAAATTCCCATTCAACACGTTTTTGTTAATTTTTGCCAAGTTGTCAACTCCATTGTGCTAGGTGCTGTACAAACAGAGTAAGAGACAACATCTGCCCCAAACTGGTTACAGTCTATGAGCTTCATATTAGTTGCTTTATCGTGGCTGGCAGCACCCATAATTCTTGCTACCTTCAGTGGTGGGGTCAGAAGTCTGTGCTGAAGTGTTGGAGGTGCTTGGCTGTTGGGAAAGGCCTGTACTCTGAGGTTATGTCTACCTTGAAGCTGGGAGTGAACCTCCCAGCCCAGAGAGTCAGCTCGCGCTGCCTCCACTCAAGCTAGTCTGCTAAAAGTAGCAGTGTGAGCATTGCGGCTTGGGTGGCAGCTGTGCTGAAGCCCACCCAACCTTCCTGGGTGTGAGCTTGGGTGGCTAGCCCGAGTCTCTGCAGAGCCGGAAGCTAGCCCACTGCTATTTTTAGTGGGCTAGCTTGAGTGAAGCTTGCATGGGTCTGTCCCTCTGGGCTGGACAGCTCACCCCCAGCTACAGTGAAGACATACCTTGTGTTGGCCAAGGTAACAGATGTCAAGCTCAGCCTGCTACATAAAACTGTTTATGACAGTCAACAAAAACGAAGATAAATAGACTGGGACAAGCTGGCTTGTTTAGGTTAAAAGTGATCAGGGCACTTCAAGGCTGCTGGTAAAGTCACAGCTTGGCATGGCAACAAGCTAAAAGAGTCTGGAAATGGGAGAAAATGTTTATAGCTCAAATGATTGAAATGTGCTTAACTTGGTTAATATGAATGGGAGGAGACGCTCTTGGATGTCGTTTATCTCAGTTACTCAATGGGAGAGGGAAACATGTGGACCGAAAACATTGAGATTTACTATCATAGCTGCTATCCCCACCATATCCTGAGACCCCAGGATCCACCATGACACCACTAGGCCTTCATCATCCTGATCCTGAAGGTCATGCAGACCTGACTGGGCCAGAGAGAGGTAGCCAAATGACATTACCACTTCCCCCAGCTTCGCTAAGTTCTGAGCATCACCTGGAATGTGAGCCAGGGTTCCTGCACTCTCACCCCTGCCCCATGGTCCTTTTCCTTCCCCATCTCACTTCTTCTCTTCCAGATCTTTCTCTTTTGCCTTTTGTTAATCACAGTCTGGCTCAGCCGGCCAAGATTGCCTACTTTGCCATAAGCCTTGACCGGTAACACAGCTCAGAGCAATGCCCTCAGCAGCCCGACGCTGGTACAGGTTTGACAGGTCCCAGAATGGCTGATAAGACCGTGTGCTGGGCCTGGGTTTCTCCAGCAGTGAGGTTGCAAGTGGGAGTCAGCATCAGACAGAGAAGCAGCATCTTCTCTCTTTGCTGTTCTTTCCTCTCCCCTTATGTGTGTTGGTCTTGTTTTGTCTTCAAGGAAACACGATCAGACTTTAACAAGAACAGCAATGACAGCAGCTGCAGCCCATCTCAGCTAACTTCTTGGCTCTCCCCCCAAAAGGGCAGTTATTACCATCTTTAATACCAGCTAAAAGTATGTCAAGCAGGGGGCTCCCCATAAAAACTCTCTTCAGCTAAAGGGAAAGGGATGTTGTTAAAATAAAAGCCTCACTTAATACCCCCATTCTTCATGCCTTAACTGGTTCTCCTGCTTTTTCTGTATCTTTAACAAATGGTAAAAAATATGGTCAGTGGTGGTTGTTACAGTGGGAGTAAGCCCATAATAACTTGACGCAGAATCCTGGAATATGCTTAGGTGCTTAATGTTGTGCTGTAACAGTAAACAAGGGTTTCATTAACATCTCCCTTTTCAACATCAGCATTTCACCTGTCCCCTCCCCATTTTGAGTTCAAAATTTTCCCTACATGGTCTCTGACCCGATGTCCCCATTTTTAAGGAAAATTGATTTTTATTTGTTTATTAGTTTGTTTTGTGGGGTGATTGATTATTTATTTCGATTTTAGAGAGGATGCAAAATCTTGCTTTAAAGCAGTGGCTCTCAACCTTTCCAGACTACTGTACCCCTTTCAGAAGACTGTTTTTTCTTGTGAACCCCCAAGGTTCACCTCACTTAATAACTACTTGGTTACAAAATCAGACATAAAAATACAGAAGTGTCACAGAACACTATTACTGAAAAATTGCTTATTCTCTCGTTTTTAACCATATAATTCTAAAATAAATCAATTGGCATATAAATATTGTACTTACTGGTACATTTCAGTGTGTGCTATATAGAGGAGTATAAATAAGTAATTGTATGAAATTTTAATTTGTACTGACTTCACTAGTGCTTTTTATGTAGCCTGCTGTAAAACTAGGCAAATACATCTATACATCGATATAACGCTGTCCTTGGGAGCCAAAAAATCTTACCGCGTTATAGGTGAAACCGTGTTACATTGAACTTGCTTTGATCCACCGGAGTGTGCAGTCCCACCCTCCCGGAGCACTGCTTTACCGCGTTATATCCAAATTTGTGTTCTATCAGGTGGCGTTATATCGAGGTAACGGTGTATCTAGATGAGTTGATGTATCCCCTGGAAGACCTCTGTGTACCCCCAGGGATAGGTGCACCCCGGGTTGAGAACCACTGCTTTAATGAGGCGGCTGAAATCCTAGCTATTGAGTAACTAGCAGTGGCTCCACTATTTGAGTAGGGGCCCATCACCAGAGTTTCTGGACACCTGTTCCCAAGAGCAGTTGTTCATCATTTTGTTTGATGAAGTCAATGGGAGTTCCTATCGCAGCTACAGGATGGGGCCCAAAATGGCGTCAGTGGCCTAGGCTATAGTTCTGGTGTATGCTACTGTTGCACCCCAGTGCATTGGGACTAGGTGCTCAGACACAATGATGATAGGGGCTGGTACAGCATCTTTTACATCTTCCCCAATTCTGGGCCACATGCACATGGGAGGGAAAGAAGTGCGATAAGCTGGTGTAAAGCTGTCTCTCTGCCAGTCCAGTATTCCCCCACCGTGGTGGAACCCTCATTGGCCCCTTTAGGGGCAACAGCACAGATTGACCTCATCAGGAGCCAAGGCTATGGCCCTATGTACAACCAATGGACAGAGACATTCTAACTGTACAACCTGTGTGACTGGTGATAGGACACTATATGGGACACCAGCAAGACAGCTTGGACTTTCAGATATGAAATTGATCTTGTGGTATTGGCAGTCAGAAAAAAAGTTGCTGTTTTTTACCATGTGAGCTAACTGACCGTGCTGTGGAAAGGACTGAGAGAGAATTACCAGCATGTTATTTTAAATCCATGGGTGGTCAGGGGAAGAGGGCTAGAACCCTCATTTTCTGGCTACAGTTTCCTGCTATGAAGATTCCTGCCACATTCCTGAGCAGCACTTTGGAAGAACAGAAGAAAAGACAGCGGCCGAACACTCTGTCCTGGCTCTTACACTGGGCTCAGCATATGGTAGAACTGGACTCTGGAAGTAGATGTCTATGGAGTATAGACATGATCAATAAAGCAGACAATTTTAATACCAAGTCTTATTACAAGTGGGGGAAAGGAGAAGCTGAGAACCAGCAACCAGTTACAGCTTCCTGTCTACCTGCCCCAGCCTAGCTAAAACAGCCCAACTCGCCCCAACTGGCTATCTTCCCCAAGGGGCCATATGCTAGGTGGAGCACAACCCACTCCAGCCACTCCTCCTCCCCACACCTGATGTCCCCTGTGCCAGGAGTGTGGGGTGGAAGGGGTAGGACTTGCTGACGGAATCCCGAGAAGATCTGGGGGTAGTTTCAGCTCCTTTTCTGCCACCGGATCAGTGCAGAGGGAGCAGAACAGCACAGAGAATCTGCTCTTAAAGTATTAATTGTAGCCCATTGACCTTTTCAAAATGATGTTTGGCCCTGAGGCTGATAATCTTGGACACCACTGATCTAACAGATACATATGGATATTCAGCCAATATATGAATCTTAGCACAAACATAAGCTGAGTCCCAAACTACATGTTCAATGTAAATTTCATTCTTTTGTGCCCTATAAAGTGATCTATTTGTCTTTCTGTCCATCCAGTCATTTTAAATATTATACTAAGAGATACTTTTGGAATGCAGCTATTTTTGGAATAAAGTCAAACATCTTTGATATTTAAAAATAAATGCAAAGTTCTGAAAATGTTTCAAAGACATTAACAATATTATGCCCAGTGGAGATGTGCTACACTTTCAAGATGCATAGTTTGTACTGACAACAGTTCAAATGTATTTATGTTATCCCATCAAAAACTTGGTAGTTTCGACTTTCAAGAGGATGTTTTTTTAAACATCTATGGTAAATGGAGATTTTGACTTGCTGCCCAGGACTCGCTGAGAGCTGCTCCTTAAAAAGAGAGAAAAAAAAACCTAATAGGATAATAAATCCCAACATTTTTCTCTATACAAGGGTTGTTTTAGTTAAACTCACAGCCACTTTAATTATTAATACTACACCCAAATTTCTTTACACCAGTGTTTCTCAATCACTGGTCCGTGGACATGCACCAGTCCCTGAGATCTCCCTGACACAGTTTAGGAAGGCAGCAAGCTGATCCCTGGTATCAAAAAGATTGAGAAACACTGCTTTAGACTATTGTATTTAGTAAAAGACTTTTGACTCATCCATCATTATCCACATTTTACTGAGTTCACTTTAAACATCGCTGGCTAAAACTCCAATTTATCAAGTCTGTGTTGCTTTGTAGTTGTGGGATCATTTATTTTCATTCTGAAAGAATCGATTTGTGTGTGTGTGTGTGTGTGTGCGCGCGCTGCAGTGAGCTATTTGCCAGAGATTCACACTGCAGGGAACAAGCGCTTAAGAATTCACTGTGTTCATCTGCTGGGCACACATGCGAATAATTTCCTTTGGGGGTGCCACTTTTGCCCATGGGACATAAGGTCAGAAGGAAGGCCAGCTCCTGGAGGACTCAAATACAACAACTCAATTTGCACTTTAAAGATAACATGGCATAACAATGGATCTGTCTGTCTGTGGGTCTCTCTATCTCTGACTGTGTGGGTGAGAGAGAGAAAATGAGCTTTTGCACATCTGGGTCAGGTGTGTACAAGGGGCGTTGTAAGGCTCTGTCTGTACTCCATCTTGAATCATGCTAGCAGCAGCCATGTACAGAACCTATTTTCAAGTACCGTTGTCACTACCCTGGCTTCTCTGACCAGTATGGGGAGAGAGAGATTCTTCTGAAAGCCCTGTCAGCCCGAAGAGTGCTATGCTGCCTCCATGCGTGTGTGTGGAGTAATGGCTATTCTAGTCTAGAGTATAGTTTCTGACGTGACTAATTAATACAGGGCCTGATTGCAGCCTCTTGCGGGAAAACTTGTGGGAAGGAGCTGAAGGGGAAGAAATCTCTGCAAAATTCCTCCACAGTTGCTCCATCAGGAGAAGGGAAGAGGCCAAACAGAGCTCCCTGCTTTTAAAGGTCCAGCCCAAGCCCCACCAAGGCCCACTGTTTAAAAGCTTCTGCTCTGAGGAGGAAGGAAACTGTACCTAGAGTTGAGCAAATAATTGCTATATCTGTTTGGGCTGAACTAAAGAGTCCCATTCTTTTCCATTTCAGATTGACCCGAAACAGAACTGTTTTGGTTTTTCTCACTGAAATTCATGCCCTCTCCCCCCAGAAAATGTCATTTGGGGTCAAACAAAATGGTTTCTTTGACCTGAAACCACCTTTTTTCATTTTGTTCCGTTTTCAAGTGTTTTTTAGCCCTTAAAATAATAATACCTGTAGCTACATTTCTAAATAAAATGGCCTTTTGAAACAGGAAAAAAACATCAAAACCATTTCATTTTGAAAATGCCCAAAGGAAACATTTGACTTTTTAGAAAAGCAAAAATCAGTATTTTTTTCTACCTGAATTGGTGAGTGGCTTCAGTCAACCCAAGCCTCCGTTTTTCAGGGAATAAACTATTCATCCAGAAATGTTTGCCCGACTCTAATTGTGACAGATCTGTCTAATGCCTCTTACGCTCCCTGGAGCAATACACTGCTGGGTTCATTGGAGCAGGATGGAGTCTTGACTCCCTGCCTCTCCCTAGCCACCCACTGAAGATTGCTTCCTCCTGCAGGTAGAAAGGGGTGGCATGATGCACCAATACAAGGGTGTAAAGGGATACTTTACACCCCTTTTGAATATGCCCACGAGACAGGCCATGATCTGGGCCTGGTTGAGTTTGCATTTCTTTTCTTAGCCGAGTAAGCCTGGCAATGAGCCGTGTGCTCTCATTGTACTATATTTTCAGGGCAGACAGGATGACATTTTTCACTGGTGCCATTTTACTAGATACTGTACTGTAAAGCAAGACTGTCTCTATCTTTTCTGAGTAAACCCAGCTCTGACTGGCTTATGTCTCACAGACCATATTAGGGCTCATTCTGAATTTTGATATGCTTTTTATTAGCCATGCATTTGTTGAGGGGGTTTCCCCTCAAGTTTGGCTTAGTTTGATCCAGCCATTTAAATACTTTCATATAGATGTGATACAAGTTACAAAGTATAGGACAATGGCAAAGCCGAGCATTAATCAGTCTTTGTAGGCATTGCTCTGGGGGTTGAGTTGGGGTGGGGGTTGTCAGACATCCTTTATGATTGTTAAAAACAGTATTTCTTGGGCGCACCAGCAGCCACTTATCAGGTTTCAAATGCATTGCGTTCCTCCAGATGCTTGCTTTGCTTTGCTTTCATATGTTTTTCAGGCTGACATTTGCATGCCCATTTGCATCAATATTTAGTAATTAATATACTATACATCCGACTAATACATTGTGACCTAATCCTCAAGTAGCTGTTGCGCTTGCTCATTGGCATTGGAGCCAGCAACTCCTATGTGCCAATCCAGGTTCTGACAGTGACTGCCTCTGAGATCTAGAACAAGTCACTTAACCCCTCTGTCTATTTAGCCATCTGAACAATGGGGATACTAATGCGTATGTACCGCACGGGGCTCTTGCAGGGATTACTGTGTGAACATTTGGAATCTTCAAAGCACTATGTAAGTGCTAAGTCTTCCTGGGCTACATTCTTTACTGACATAACTCCAGTGGAGTTGCACCCACAGAACGTTTGGCCCATAATATCAAATGGCCATGCAAAGCACTGTTCACTTGGCCATGTGCTTTGCTGCATTCAGGGGAGAAAGTGCAGCACTGAAGGACAAGAGTGAGCAACCCTTGCAGAGTCAGAATCGGGGAGGAGATGGGAATGTTTTTTAATCCCCCTAGCTCCTTTCTTTTTCTAATCGTTCTCCACAGATGACAGCTGATTAATGGGGGGTGGGGGGAGCTTCTGCCTATTTTTGTTCCTTGATCATGTAGGAAGGCCCAAAAGGGTTTTGTGCCTCCCCCAGAAAAATTAGAGAGGGTTGTTCCTTGTCTGTTGTTTACATTAGAAATTGAGGTCTAGTCTCCTATGGAAGAACAAAGGAACATAGCAATCGCTTAGCAGATCAGACGAATGATCTGTCTAATCCAATATCTAGTCTCTGACAGTACACACATTCTTCACAGGAAGATGGAAGAAACTGTAGTGGATAATTATAGAATAACCCGCTCAGAGGCAAAGTTTCTTCCTAGCTCCTTTTCATTTAGAGGTTGGCCTCTATCCTGAAGCATGAGCTTTCTATCACTAGCATAAAAATATACCCTATGTAAAATAATTATTGATAGTCTAATTATCCATATAAATGTCTAATCCTTTCTTGAAATTACTCTAAGTTCATGGGCTCAATAATACCTTGTGACAATGAGTTCCATAGATTAAGTGTGCACTGTGTAAAACAATATTTCATTGAAAAATTTGTTGCTTTAAATTTTGTTGAATGTCACCTTATTTTGGATAGTATCAGAGGGGTAGCCGTGTTAGTCTGGATCTGTAAAAGCAGCAAAAGCAGCTATCTGTAAAAGTAGCCGTGTTAGTCTGGATCTGTGGCACCTTATAGATTAACAGACGTATTGGAGCATGAGCTTTCGTGGGTGAATACCCACTTCGTCGGATGCATCCTTATTTTGGGATTATGAGAAATCAGAGGCACATGATTTACCTTCTTTATATCGGTTGTGATTCTGTATACCTCTTATGTATCCCATTTTATTCACTTCCTTTTTAACCTAAACAGGCCCTATTGTTTTAATCACTTCATGCCTCTTAGTTTTGTCTTGCATCTCTGAACTTCTGTATGGGAATTCTACTTCTGCTATTTATTTTATGAGAGAGGGTGAAGAGAACTGAAAGGGAAACTCCAGATGGGACCGTACCCTTTGTTTGTACAGTCACATTTTGCTATCTTCAGTATTATTTTCTATCCCATTGCTTATGCATCCTAACATTTTGTTTGGGCTTGTCATTCCGGCTGCACGTTGAAAAGAGGTTTTCACTGAACTGTCCACAATGATACCAGGTCTCTTTCTTGAGTGGTTACTGTTGATTTAGGACCCAGCAATGTATTTGAGTAGGTCAAAGTATTCCTTTCAATGTGTATTTTCTTGCCTTTGTCTGTCTTGAATTTCATCTGCCATCGTGCTGCCAATTCATTTAGTGTTGCTGGGTCCCTCTAAAATTCCACATAGTCTTTGACCAACCTACATAAATTTATGTCATCTCCACATTCTGCTTCCTCGCTTTTCACTCCTTTTTGCCAGATCGTTAATACATATATTAAAAAACACCAGTCCTAAGCCCTAGTTCATCAAAGCATTTAAACACATGCTAGACTGACCTCCAATTCACTTCAATGAGACGTAAGCACATGCATAAAGTTAAGCCACTGCTTAAGTGTCCTGTTGTCTAGGGATGGACTGCTACATTGGGGGCCTTGCGTAGGACTTAAACCATCTTACCTCTTGTATGTGAATGTCGAAAACTGATCATTCTTCCTCTTTGTTTTCTGTCTCTTAGTCAGTTTCCAGTCCCTGACAGTACCTTTGTTTTCACCCAGGGCTACTTGGTTTCCTTAAAAACTGCTTGTGTGGGACTTTGCCAAAGGTTGTTAGAAGGTCCAGAAAAACTGTCAGCTGGTTCTCCTTTATAGGCAAAGATAATAAGGTAACCAGAGAACTCCTGAAACAATAATATTACAAGAGATTGAAAGCTGAACAATCCAGAAAGGAAGAAATTTGTATTCAGATTGTTTAAAATTCTCAATTAGAGTGTTTGTTGTTTGGATGTTTTGGTTTTGTTGTTGTTCTTGTTGTTCAAACCTTTTAAACTTTAATTCCTAATGAAAACTTGGGAAAAAAGAGCATCTGCGTTGAAACTCCAGCCACCCTGCCACTTTAAATAAGGTGTGAGAGCTCCCAATAAACATCCAAAGAAGTCATCCAGCAAAGCCAGAGAAGACCAGAAGTGACATTCCTGAAATTTCTATGGTAAAAACAAGCAGAGGAGTGGGGATGGAGGGGGGGTGGGAGAAGCTGATTATTTAAAAACATCTTTCAATTTAGCTTTACACATTAAAGTAGCAAAAATGGCATAACCCCAACTTCTGTAAAATCCTTTGCCATTTACCTTAGAAGTAAGTCAATGGACTTTTTGTTAAAATGGCCATTAATTTTTATTAACCTCTCTCAAGGCTTCTGTGAGCCGAGAGAGATGTTATTGTTTTTTAAGGCACAAATATGAAGCTAATTTTGTTGATCTCATTCTCTTGGAAAACTCAATCCTGCAGTTTTCATGCAGACTCCCAATTAGTTCCATATAGGATGATGTCAGTGGTCCGTGGGACTACCCATGTGCATAAAGTTAAGCAGGATTGGGGCCAAAGTCTTTATCGCATCTTGTCTGATCTCAAAATGGTCAAATTTCCAAACAGTAATGAGAAAACCATCAGCATCTTTCAGGTCTGCTTTTCATTCTGAACCCAAAGGCCAGTGGGTTCATGGGCTGCGCTAAAAGGGATTCTAGCTGGAGCTGTTTGTTATGAGTTTGTTTTAGATATTTGTACAATCATGATTATGGAATATAAATAGTGATATTTTGGATATTGTGTCTGTATGGGAATATTACTCCATAAAGCCAGAGAATCATATTGCGGGAGCTGCTCAGAAAAGAGAGGTTTCTACATCTGGCAACGTGGGATTTCATGACTGTAAAGTAAAAATGATATTATGCACATATCCAAACATAAACACATTGTAAAGTGCATTCAGCCCAGATTCCAAACACATTGAACACTGCGTGATTTAATGATGGATAAACTCACAATAATATCCCAATGGGGGGAACTACAGACTGCAAAATGACAGCTGCTATCATTCCAAAACAAGTAATTGTTTATAAATGAATATTTTTCATGATAAATTATTGAATTACATGAAAATCAGATGACCGCCTGCTGCCAAATTTGTTTTCAGTTTCACAAGACAGAATGGAATGTGCTGCAGACAGTGAGTGAAATTAAAAGCTGCTGGTCTTTTCCCACAAAGGGCTGATATTCTCTCATAGATGTTTCCCAATGCCTCATAAACCTGCAAAATAGTAGTCCTGGGGAATGGCTATCTGGCTTGTTATCCAAAATATTTTCGATATATAGGGTTTCAGGGAATCTCGGCCTAATCTGAGCCAGTTGTAGAAGAGAGGTCAGATTTCATATTTATCTGACATTGATTTCTAGTTCAAGTCCACAGAGCCCCAGTATCCATGATAACTGTTGGCAACTTAAAAGCACCCTGTAAAGGTATAATTTAATGCTGTTTCAGTTTGCTTTTTATTCTCTATTGTTTGCAATTGAGAAGTCTGAAAATACATTTTTCTCTCCCAGTTTCTGTCCTGTTTGAATTGGCAAGTCCTCACCTTTCCCCCATGGTTTGAATGGAGTTGAAATTAACCTGATGAAGCTGTTTTGATGGAGACAAATCCTGAAGTCCTGCCTTGGGCAAAACTCTCAGTAAAGTCAATGGGAGTTTTATAAGACTGGGAGATAGAGATATCAGGGTTTGGCCCTTTATTAACCATGCTTTGAAGTTACCCAGCACTTTCTCTTGCCGTGCCATCCTTGTTTGTGTACCAAAAATCTACTGGAGTCAGCACAGTTCTGTGAATAGTGTTTGTCACTAATCTGCTGCTGCAAAATCAACAAGGGGAACACAAAGCCCTATCTAAGCCAAACAAGCCACCAGGACTGTTGAGCTGAAGGTCTGTGGGCTTCCTAGCTTGTAGAGTCAAGACATCTGATCTTCATTCTAAAGGCAAAGCACTGCCTTAGATGACTTCCTATGGCTGCTCCCTTGCCACAGGTCTGGGACTCCACTGTCTTCCTCAGCTGAGAACTTTAAATGAGCCACAGTCCAAAACAGGGTGTCCTTGGCTGGCCTCCACAATGGCCTAGCTAGAGCTGCAAGAAAACTAACAGCTTTTCAGTGTATACTAGTCTTGGCAAAGAATTCTGGGGAGGTTGGTTTGCAGGGATTCACGTCCCATGAGGTGCTGCAAAATTTGGGCTCAGTTACCAAGATGGCCCAGCTTTGGCGGTCATTCCTCTCTTTGCATCCCTCCACCAGCTTCCTCCTCTCTAACCTCAGTTACATGTATTCACTATCAATGCCTTTCACAGCCTATCCCCACACTACCCTTCATCTCTCATTCACTATCAAGATGTCAACTCCTGCCTCCAATCGGTCCATCACCCACTTGCTACATTTTCAAACACGCACCTCTGTGCGTTCTCCCATGGTGCCCCTCACATGCCCATAAATATCCACAAAGCTATCTCATTCTTCCTCGTCTAATCCCTACTACAAATTCTACTTTGTCACAACACCTACAAAAAGCTTGACTGCGGTTAGGCTTCTGGTGTGCTGAAACCACTGCCCGTCATGCTGACCAGTATTGTCTTGTTGTATAATGTCTTCAGTTTCATTATGAAGACATCCAGACCTCCTTCATACAGGAAACATTCTCTCCCTAACATGCCCCTTACTTTTAGTTCTCTTTTAGGGGAGATGCTCAGTGGCCTTGTAGCCCCTACCTGCCACTGGCTTAGGGGACAGCCAATTGTCGCATTCCTCTTTCCTGGTACACCAGATAAGACATGGGGGCAGTGGGTCTGAACACGCCTCCCAGTCTCCTTTTGGGCTAGTTGGTATTCCAGCCACCTCCAGAATCCCCGGTGGGGCCTCTCATAAGGTCTCCTTTGTCTATGCAGCTCCATAACTGCCAGCCAAAGAGCTGGGAAATTTTTTCATATGGTCGTCTGTGCCATTAATGCAGCCTTTCTTTTGGATCACTCAGCCTGTGGTGGAGAGCAGAGGGCATTTGGGGGATTCAGTAGTCAAGAAGGTCATGGATATTGGTCCCTTGAGTGAGCTCTTGGACGTTTCCAAATACAGAGCAAGATACAGTCCCTGCTCCAAAGAGTGTGCAACCTAAACTGAGGAGATTATAGCAAGTGGGTTGCTAGATGTCAAATTTGGTGTCTCAACCCTTGACAGTGACCCTGTAACGTTTACAGGTTTGTTAGGACATGGGCTCTGGTAAGAGTCGCTTCATCAAGAAGCTACTGCAGTGCACAGCAACTTTACTGAACTACCAACTTACAAACAATGCTACATATCGTACATGTCAGTAGATGGTATTCTATCTAGCTATCTAGCTATCTAGCTAGCTATCTAGCTAGCTATCAAATAGGATGGCTTGTTTATCTATAGCACCTACTAGAAAAACAACTGCCAGTCTTCCCCTAATTAAGGCAGATTTTTATAGAAAACGTTTTTTGTTGCTCCCCCGGCCTGCCCTTCTGTCCATCCTTAGACTGTGAGCTCCTCAGGGCCAGGACCATCCCTTCTTATACATCTGGAAAGTGCCTAGCCCATTGTGGGTGCTACTGCAAACAACTAGTGACAAAGAAAGACGATCCAAAAGCTGGCTCGAGTTATAATGGGAAGTTAATGGAATACCAATGAGTTTATGAAATGAAGATTAAAAAATCCAGCTCTAACCATAATACAGTTTGACTAGCTGTCAGAGATGCAGGAATCAAATGCATTTGAGTCTTCCTAGTATGAGGATGGGTGCAGATTCACCCTGGGTGAATGACTTTAAAGGCTAGAAATTGAAGACTGGTGTCTGCTCCTCCCTCTCCTCCCCCCACCCCTTTTTTTTTATTAAATTGCATTGAAGATTACTTCCTAGAGCCTGGTAGTGCTGTGAGTGAATTCTGATGTTATTATGTCAGACCCTGGCGATACATATCTCTTCACAATTCAGGCATTCACCACTTTAATAGTTTTTGCTCGGTGAAAGCTTGTATGTGATGACCCTGCCTGTCAGTTGCTTCTGGATATGGCATTACACTTCTTTTGATGTTTTTTCTCAGAGACATTTGGACATATCACCTTGTGATGAGCTTCAGATTTAGGAAAACCTGCTGGTTTTCACTGATAAAGGCAGTGGGCCCCAAACAAACAGTTTTCTGCCAGACTTGACTGTCTAATACAGGGCTGGATAAAGAGGGCTTAGTTTCTCTATCAGGAACGGAAGTGAAGCGTAGAAGTAGAGTGCGGCTTTTAGTCTTTGCTGATCGATAGATAACGGCCTCACAAATCCTACTCAGGGATTGCATTATCAGGAAACAAAAAGCATCTTCAGATCCAGAGATAATCAGTGTCCAGGTTAACATTAAAGCAAGAAATGATTACAAGAAAGTACTGATATTAAACTGCAATATGCCACAGACGATAGGAATTTTACATTCAGCATTCAAATGCTTTCAGCTTTCAATGGCTAGGTATGTTTCACTAAATCCAGGTTCTGGAATGTTAATTTGTGCCTCATCACTACTAATGGGCCAGGAATTATGACATGTTTTATGTTATCATTCATTTAAAACAGATAGTTTAGATTTCAGCCACAAGCTGAAGTTTATATATATTATATTTATTACAAACAACAGTGAATGCTTAAGAGCCATTATTTTAAATCTAAATGACGTTGTGTTTAGTATCCATTTCCTCCAGCTCTGAAATGGGCAGCCTGTGGAATCTGTCATCTTTCTCTGTAATTCTCGTGGATTCAAAGTGACAACTCCTAGTAAGTAACCAGAAACGAGAGAAAGTACGGAGCCGTGTTCCGATGAATTGTTTTACATTACTAAAGTTTAGTGGGAGCATCTGACAGAAGAAAAGCAATGTAGCTGAGAAGAGAATATTATATAGTAAATCATTGGCTGTTATCAGCATTGACAAAACAATGTTTAAAAAAAAAAAACAAAGGGAGAACTTGTTGAAACAACCAGCCACCAGTGCCGGAGCTAAGCATTAACCTCTGGAAAGTAATAAGGGCTAGACCAGGGGTCGGCAACCTTTCAGAAGTGCTGTGCCAAGTCTTCATTTATTCACTCTGATTTAAGGTTTCGTGTGCCAGTAATACATTTTAACGTTTTTAGAAGGTCTTTTTCTGTAAGTCTATAATATATAACTAAACTATTGTTGTATGTAAAGTAAATCAGAGTTTTAAAATGTTTAAGAAGCTTCATTTAAAATTAAATTAAAATGCAGAGCCCCCCCGGACCAGTGGCCGGGACCCGGGCAGTATGAGTGCCACTGAAAATAAGTTTGCGTGCCGCCTTTGGCACGCATGCCATAGGTTGCCTACCCCTGGGCTAGACGGTGCCTGAAGGCATTGCCCTGTGTAAGGAGCAGTGCACAGTTATCCCACAGCCCAACATAGGGAGTGTGACTCAACCACAATCCTTTCCCTGCTCCCCAATTGCTTCTAATGAGTAAGTAATCCACTAGCGGCCACTAGTAGCAGTAGTAATCCACTAGTAGCAGTTTGCCTCTTCTCCCCCTATGGTGCCTGGCACATCTAGAGCCCAAGTTCTGCCCAGTCCCCACCTGTGTGTGCGGAAAGGACGCATGGCAGGTATGGCGTCCCTAGGCAGTCACATAAGGCTGGACCACAATCTTGTGCTTTATAGGCAAAACCAACTGAAGTGGAAAACAGTTTCCCCCCTTTCTACCCCACCTCAAACACATGCTCCCACCCACTCATACAGCAGATCACCCACCAAAAAACCTGGTGACTACTAACTTAGCTTCCATGGAGCACGGCATTTAGGAGAGAGCCTTCCAGCTCGGGTCCACAAACTCGCTCTAGCCAAAACAAAACTCTCCTGCTCATCAGCCCGCCTCACCAATAAACAGTCCTGCTGGTGGGATGGGAGGCAGGCTCTCCTCAACACAAATCTTTAACTGATGCTAATCAGGTTATGTAGGAGCCGAGAAGGGGCACATCGAAGAGACATCCCTAAACAGAGGGCCTGTGTGTTGCTTACGTACTTCCACCACTCAAGATCTTGACCAGTAAAACCAAGATCTGAAATTTAATACGATTATCACGTATTTGTAGTAAAGGCGGTAGCTAGGAAACCCAGTCAAGATTGTGGACCCATTTTTCTAGGCAGATGGAGCTAGTCCCTGTCCCAAAGACCTTACAGTCTGAATAAGCATAGAGGAACTGCAATACAGTATATATGAAGCCTTGGCTTCAAACAGAACTAAAGAAAGCAATGCAGTGAATGTTCAGGTGCTTCATATTTTAATTTTCAGCTTTCTACTCAAGTAAAAAGTTTTAGGCTATAATTCAGCCTCCACTTGGAGAATAATTTTGACCTGGAAAATCTGATTTTATGATCAGAAACACATGTCGAGTAGCATTTAAAGGGAGCGTAGACTGCGGCATGATTTTATGGGGAGCTTGGGTATGCCCTTCCGAGTAATTGGGATGTGGAATGTGGAAGTAGCTTTTACAGGAAAGTAGGACTAAGGCCTCCTGTAGCCAGCCTCAGGCAACACAGTGAGTATAATATCGAGACGAATTCACATTCAACTTGATAATAAAGTTCATGAGCATGTTAATTACATGAAATCTCACATCCCAGGCCCTGTTGGTTTAGCCATTAAGAGTACACAATAGCAACATGATTTTTTCCCCCTCCAGATGTCACTCTTCATTTCATCTCCATGATTTTAAACAAGCTAAGGAGCGAGTGCAAAAGTGAACTCCCTCACCCTCACTAATGCCGGCTTGTCTTCATATTCATTTCAGGCACTAGTTGGCAACAAGGTTTTTTTTTCTTGAATGATAACTAATTCAAATAGGTTGGCCTCGCCATTCGCCCTTCTGCTGAGGCGCCATTTTCACTAGCCAGGGCTCGAGGGTGGATCAAAAAATGGAGCCCACTCAGTTCTGATTGTTTGCTCTGCTCAAAGTAGGAGAAAGTTGGATGTTTTGAAATACAATTGGATTGCAGGATGCAGAGATGCTAACTGGATCAGAACCATCACACTACCTGTGCATGGGGGCAGGACACTGAGAATCTCTGTAGAGGGATGCCACACCTTCTGAGAAGGTTGTTGCTCTCTGAAGCACTATAGGCGCAGACAGGGCATAGTGGCAGGCCAGGGGTGAGATAAGCTGTGGGTCCAATGGACTTTGTAGATCTACTGGTTCAATCAGTCGGCCTGAAAAATCAGATTCTTGATGGAAGGCTACTGCAAAATCAAAGTGCAACAGGGAACACAGTCGGCGGCAATATTGCTGCTATTTGGAAAGTTCTTTGGTCTCTTTCTCTCTATATGAGACAAAGCAGCTGTTCTCTGAGCTTACTAGCATCCTATCTATGTTTCATAAACCCAGTTTGAGCATAGTTAAAGAGAGGAAGAAAACGTCATTTTATTATGGTGACATATTGTCTGGAATGTTGTAATCATGATAGCAAAAATCTCGCATGTAACGCAAGAGGTGGGCTGTATATCTTTGTGCTCCTCACTGCTGGATCTGCTGTGCACCAGGATATAATGGAGTCCTGACCACACGCCCCTCTAGGGTCACACCTTCTTATGCCAGTTGCAAGTTTGGCAAAGAAGCCACTCTACTGGCTCTCCAACATCCAGGCATCTGGATAATGGATGATCCTCTTTTGGCTGGCTACTGCAGCTTTAGAGCCACCTTGCACTGACAGTTGTCATATCTAAGGCTCATATGATAAACTCATCCTGTATTTTGGGAGCTACCAGTCAAGTTGAGCTACTAATTTACTTTCTGGAACTTTGGTGGTACCTAGAGGTGAGGTGGAATTTTGACTCCAGTATGTCTCTAATATGCACGTGATACATGAAATGTTTTGCCTCAAGGGTTCGAACACTACACTTTCAAGCCTGTTCTGCTTGAGGAATGTTTCATCTAAGTGGTAGGCTCTGGCTGACTTGTCTGTGCTTGCGTGGGTGAGTTCTACAGACCCACTAGAACTGCTCAGGCTCTGAAAGGCTGTGATTTTTAGTTGGGGGTAGAGTTTATTGTGTTGGTTTTTTTTTTTAAAGAATGTTCCATATTTAGTCCAGGCCAGAAATGGAAAAGGAAAAATATTTACTTTCCCAATCAAAAGAACCTGGGCCAGATCCTCAGCTGGTGTAAATCAGCATAGCTCTATTGACTTCAATGGAATTATGCTGGTTCCAACATGTTCAGCATTTAGTCTTTTTTTTTTAAATACACTAATGAGCCACCCTGCTAAGCATAAAAATAGGAGTCATTTACCCTTAAGGAGCATTTAGTGACAATCTGCATTATCTTTATGTGCAAACAGATAGCTCTGTATGTGCAAAAAACTAAAAAAAAGTTTAACCTTCTATTATCTTTTGGGACATTTCTCCCAAGATTCCACAACTGGAACTCCCATTTAAGTCAACAGTAGTTCTGGTTATACAAGCATTAAGCCCTAGATATTCTTAAGAAACATAATTTCATTATAACATGGGGGCTGGGGGCTGTAATCAGCTCTTTTAAAAATGGCTTCAGATACTGGACAAAATGTTCCTCACTAATAACTGGCCTTACAGAGCAGAGGTTGCCTTTGAAGTACCAAATACGGATACATGATCCCATTTAATGACAGCACTTTAAATTACAGGCTGGTTAATTCTATGTGAATTCTTCTCATCTGTTTCATATTTCTAGTACACATTACTGTACAACACACTGTATCCATTGCTGTCAGTGAAACCACTGTCCTAATCTACCGTTTTTCTCAGAATCTGATAATAATGGTTAACTTTACCTTAGGAGAGAACCTACAGGCAAACATGTCATGCATAGCACAGTTTGACTAAGAACAGATACATGCCACTGGTCATAAAGGGTAAACACTTAAGACATTTAACCCAGCTGAGCAGTACTAAATGGAAGGCAATGGTCATCTGGCTTTTGAATCACCTAATTGACATGTCAGAAAATAAGCATTTTATTGACAGAAGGTGATTGCAGAGAAAAGTCATTTTTCAGTTAAATAGCCAGATACTTCCCTTCCTCCTTCTCTTTGTATTCTTTGTGCTTGGGGTACATTTTGTTGAGAGGGTAAAACTACTGCAATATGTGTCATTTTTGTGTTATTCTGCTAGCATGTCTCCATCTGATTTGTGGTGCTCCAAAGTGCAGTGATCCGCAGTGTATCCTGAAGAATATCACTGATATGCAGAGTTTCCACATTGCTTTAGATTGCAGTGTTATCATTATTCTCCAGTGATGCTAGTTTGTACACAGATGACTCTCACCGTAGGTCATGATTCAGGTGTCATTAGATCTGCTGTTCTGATCCCACACAATTTAACAATAATCTTCATTCAAAGGGCCTGGTTCCAGTCTCAAACCAGTGTAAATCAGGAGAGACGCCACTGAAACCAATGGGCCAGCTTCTCTTCTGCAGTCAATGGCTGGGGGGAGTGGGGGAGGGGGAGAAGTGCATCAGGGAGCAACGACTCCTTGATTTTCTGTCTAGTCTCATTCTCAGGTATAGGTTAAAGCAGCCTAGGGGGATGTTCTTAGCTGTGCCCATGGGCTAGGGTCCCAAAGCGGTCATCCATCAGCTGGGGATAGCCAGAATGCAGCACATACCAGCCACTCCCCTGCCCTGCCCTTCAGCGCCCTGATCAGACTCGTCTTTGCTCCTAACACACCCGTTGCACATATGGGGAGAGATTCATAGGAGCTGAATACACTGGCTGTGTGCCTACAAGAGTCTAGTCCACACTGGGTGTAGCCTCAGCTAGGGGTTTGCAATCAGTCTCCACTCATTGGCACAAAGGAAGGAGTACAGGCAGAGAATACAGTGTAAAACCAGGAGAATCAGCCCAAAGTGAGCAGTGAGTTTTCTTCATAATACAAGAATCATCAATAGATCCCCATTATGAACCCAGCTGAGCCCTCCCATGGAAACCACCACAGAATGGTGGAGGATTGGGAGGGGATCTTGGGATGCACAGGGAAAGGAGACTGCAGTTCTGCAGAGGGTCAGCCTCTCTGGTACTGTTCATCTGGCCCCTCCATTCCCTAGCAGAAAAACTCCAGCTATCCTGCCCTCATCTATAAATTTTATGAGATTGAGGGCACAAAGATCTAGTTAATGCTGCTTGAAAGAGAATTAAGTTAGGTGCAATCTGCTTGGATGTTCACTGTCTGTAGCAAGAAGAATGCTATGAGGAATACTGTAGCACCAGCCAGGGGTGGCTCCAGGCCCCAGCACGCCAAGCACGTGCTTGGAGCGGCAAGCCGCGGGGGGCGCTCTGCCAGCGCCGCGAGGGCAGCAGGCAGGCTGCCCTCGGCGCCTTGCCTGCGGAGGGTCCGCTGGTCCCGCAGCTTCGGAGGTTGGGGCGGCAAAATTCCTAGAGCCGCCCCTGGCACCAGCCAAACCCTGCAGATCCTGATCCCCAGTGGTCATTCTTGAAGGGTCTTCTGCAGAGTCCCAAGGAGGGGTGGACACTACTACAAAGGCTGCTTTCCCCCGCTACCCCATCCCTAGCTATAATGAGCCCACCACAGCCCTCTTCCTTGTGGAAGCTGAGGGGAAGATCAACTCTATAGGATGCCAGTATTGGAAAGGGAACATTGTGTGACACAGTGTCACAGATTTTTTTATTTTTTGTATCTTGCTCTAATTTAGTTCTGAAGTTTGGGTTTCACAGCTTTGTCTTGCCCTCCAAAGCAAGCAGATCCAACCTGACTGTATCATGATTTACATTTAAATCAACTAAAACGACCGCCAACCTTATAAAAGCCTAAGTCGTGCTTTCAGTCTCAAGAAAAATATTTCTGATTCCCATCCCCTCAATTTTGTATTTTATTATTGAATGTTCATACTTTAAAAGTTCTGACCCTTGATAAAAGCACAACTGTGATCCCACATACTTTACTGACACGGTGGAAAGGAATTATTAAAGGTCTCAGTTCAACAAGACACCTAAGTACATGCCTAACTTTAAGAATTTGAGTAATTACACAGACTTCAATAATATGAAGAATCCTTTTCTGGGGGTTGGATATTGAACACATATTTATATTTTCATATTGTGGCATATGATGAATGCAGAAGGCTGTCCTTTTTTCCACTGCTTCCTAATTCACATCTCATTGTTCTATTTTTTGGTAACAGATAGAAGTAGGAATGTGATGAATATCTAAACCCAGGTCACTTGTGTTAAGTTTAGCATTTACATAAACCTCCAGCTAACAAAAGCACCTGCTATATAGGTCAGCAACAAACTCTTACCTTTCTGGTGCTTGGCAGAGAAATTAAGTCTATCAGCCAATAATTTTTAAGGTGGAATAGTAAGGCAGGCTATTAATTCTATGAAAAGCCATACATAATCTCAATCTACTACTCATTATTAATATTAATTTTGATTAATACAGCACCCAAAAATGTGCTAGATGCTTTACTGAATGAAAAGAAGGACATGCATCTTGAAGAGCTTAGAATCTATAATCACTATCAGATTCCTCCCAAAGAGGAATGTTTTTTTAACTAGAAAATGAGAATAGGCTACCTTAAATTATGTTTTAACCTGCCATTCTTCTCCTCCAAAATATGGGTATTACCATTAATAAGGAGAAACTCAAACATGGGGGTGGGAGCTGACTCATCTAGTGACATCTGTGTCCTGGTGAATTGGAACAGGAACTTTCATCATGACCGTGTATGTGAAACAGATTAGAACAAAATCAGTTAGTGGCATGGGAGGAGAAATTCACCCAGGATCACCTGCTGTCACCAGTGATGACAATGTCTCCAGGGTGGAAATGTTCTCACAAAAAAGATAGCTCAGTCCCATGTTCCAGATTTGAAATTCTTCAGCTGATACCATCCATCCAATAATGGCATTATGGCTCTTGTTAGAAGATGATAAACGTCTCCACCACATTGAAACCATTTTGCGTGGCCAACATGTATGATGCTGATCTTGTCTTGGCAGTGACTGTAGTAGAATCTCATTGAGCTTCTGTAGCATAATTAAGAACCAGGCCTGTGTGTCCTAGTTTCAAAACTCTTTTTGCTTGTATCTCCTCCAGATCTTTCTGTGTCCGTTTTCAATAAGTTGAAACAGGTACTCCCTTGTCATCCAACAACTAGAAGTACTGAGGGCTCCTTTGCAATGGCAGTGGGATGCTGAAATCTCACTATTGCCTTGTCTCCCAGCTCTCCTACTTGGATAAAGTTATTAAGAAAACAGCTATAAAAGAATTCCAACAGCATCTGATCTCTAGCATTATCCTAGAATTTTCCTATTCAGGCTTCTGGCATGTCTATGGCACAGATATAGCACTGTCAGCACTTTCCTTATAGCCACTTATAACCAAAAGTTGAACACCCATGCTGATCCTACTCGATCTGTCAGTGCTGTTCAATAGCAGCCATAAGTAATGCTGGCCTGCCTCCCTCAACTGGCAGGAGTCAATAGGCCCACTCTACGTCGGTTTCACTCATGATAGGCAGCTCTACCCAACCAACTCTTGTGTCCTGATTCCAACAAGGCTCAGTCTTATTCTCTCTCCTATCCATCAGACTATTCAATGAAATTGTGAGTTGCTTGCGGCTCTGTTATTGACTCACAGATCTCTCTCTCCTCCCCTGACCTTTCCCCATCAATTCAGACTTGCATCTCCTATTGTCTCTCTGACATCCCCTCCTGGATGCCACATGCCAGCTACACTCAAAACATGTCAAAAACGGAACTCTTCATCAGTCTTCCAATATCATCCTTCCCGCTCCTTTCTCTGTTGCTGTTGACAGCTCCATCATCTTCCCTGTCCCATAGGCCCACAATCTGGGTTTATTTTTGATTCCTCTCTCTCTCACTTTCTCCTCATACAGTGATTCTCTCTACAAGATTGTTTCAATTTGTGCCAACCACCAATGCTCCCAGAGAACCATTAGTGTAACTGGGGTTCACCAGGGTGCGGAGAAGTCCTGACCACTCCACCTCCTCCTGGACACACCCCTATACCGTCCACAGGAGCAAAGGGGTATAGAAGCCTCGACACAGATTCTATGCCACCAGAAAGTCTCCCAACATTGTAATTAACCTCTTTTGGCCAACTACATTGACTTTAGTGCCACTTTGTGCCAGCAGTGCTGCATAAAGTGGCCACAGCACAGGGGCACAGATATTAGATTCTTCAGGTTACAACACCCACCATTCACACAATTTCAGTGCTTTGGCAGCACATAGTGACCGAGTGGTAGTACAGAACTGGCCAACGATTATCTGCTAGGTCATTTTACAAAGGTATTTAGTGAGAAGGAAAAGGCGTGTGCTTTATGTCAGTATCTGCCTCTCAAATTACACCTAAATACCATCAAAGCCACAACAAGTGATAGTGCACATGTATGTCTAACAAAGCTTTTCACCATCAGGCCACCTGCCTTTCAGGCTATATGTCCCACCAGAATGATGCAGACACCTGAATCTCTGGTTTAAAAAGGTGCCCAATGTCCTCTCATTGACCACTTTGATAGTTCTTAAGGCTCTGTTATGTCAGTGCTGTGCCCTAGTTTGAAAATCCAGATTGAGTATCTTCCTCCTTAACGACATCCCAAGCTTGTTCTCCTGGAGATCTGTGCACTCAGGGAACCTGGGCATGATTATCAAGCTCATACTGAGTCCCAGATGGAGCATCCAAAGGCTACTTGCACCAGGGCTGGCCTTAGGGAAAATGGCACACTGGGTGAACTTGCATTTTGGTGCCCATGGCCCCCGTGGGCGTGCCAAACCCTTCCCCATTGCTTCTGGCCTCCCATGGGCTCCCTAGGCTCCCTTCCCCACTAACCCCTGCAATCCCCTCCTGATTCCCTAACCCCTGCACTGTGTATGCCCCCTCACCCCAACCCCTGCCCTCCTCCTGCACCCTAATACCTGCCCCCTCCTGAGCCCCTAACCCCTGCACTGTGCCGCCTTCACTCCAACCCCTGCACTCTCCTCCTGTGCCCCTAATCCCTGCACCTCCCCTTCACTCCTACCTCCTGCACCTCCCTCCTGAGCCCCTAATCTCTGCACTTACTCAAGATGCTGAAAATACTGGTTCTAGTCGTACTGAAATCTCAAAGTAGTGAATATTGCATATAACTAAAGCACTTACTAGATATGCTTCATTATAATTATAACTGATCTATTGTTACTTAAGATTAACCACTATTTCTAGTGATTTTTTTAAACTATTCTGTATATAATGTGAATACATACACATAGTGGTGAGTTAAATGCAGGTAGGTTTGAATTCACTCTTTAATTTTTAACTCTTTTAAAGTAGGTGCTTGATTTCCAGTCTCTTCTTAACTAGGCCTCCCATCTTACACCCACAATTTTGCATGCAGACATTAGTTAATTTGTCTTCTCAGTACCGGATTTGAGTGTGCAATTCCTATTTAGATATTTAGAAATCCAAAAATGACCCTGTTGTGTCTGCGAATTACAGGTGCAACAAAAGAGGCCATTTAAAAAATAAAATACATGGGACAAATGTATGTCATGCATCTTATAACCCATACATGAAAATGAACCAGATGGGGTGAAAGTATTACTCTATCTAGAACAGGGGTCAGCAACCTGCGGCACACGTGCCAAAGATGGCACGCGAGCCCATTTTTAATGGCACGCTGCTACCAGCCTCCTGCCGGGGTCCCGGCCCTACTCAGCCCCTCCACCCACCGCTCTCTCCTGCGGGGGCGGGAGGCAGAAGCTTGGTCCTGCCAGCAGCCAAGCTCCTCCCTCCCCCGCTTCTTCCCCCAGCGTGCTGCTTTCCTGCCCCTCCTCCTCTCCTTCCCTGCACTGATCAGCTGATGGCCCTTGCAAGGGGGATGGGGAGCAGAGCTGCAGCGTGCTTGCTGCTCCGGGGAAGAGGCAGAGAAGAGGTGGGGACAGACCGGGCCCTGGGGAAAGGGGTGGAAGTGGGCATATCCCCTCCAGCCCCCTGCCATGAGCCGCTCATGGCAGGGTGCTGGGAGCACCCTCACGAGCCGAGCACCCCAGGCCTCTCCCCTGGCCCCTGAAACACCCCCCCCACACACACACACACAATCCTCTGCCCTGAACCCCCCCCACCCAGCCCTCTGCCCTGACCCCTGCACCCCCCCACACACACCCAGCCCTCTGCCCTGACCCCTGCACCCCCCCACACACACCCAGCCCTCTGCCCTGACCCCTGCACCCCCCCACACACATCCAGCCCTCTGCCCTGACCCCTGCACTCCCTCACACACCTCCAGCCCCCGTTCTGACTCCTGCATCCCCCACACATACCCAGCCCCCCCACTCCCCATGCCCTGACTCTTGCACCCCCCACATCCACATCCCAACCTTAAGCACTAAACGGGAGTTCCTGCACACACACACCCACACACACACATTCCCACCTGCACCCCTGCTCTGGGGTCCCGGCCGCCAGCCCCGCTCCGCCCACTGCCAGTCTGGGGTCTCAGCTGCCGGTCCCTTACCAGCTGGGGTCCCGCAGGTCCCGCTCAGCCCGCTGCCAGACTAGGTGAATGGAAGCCCAGGCCGGCAGTGGGCTGAGTGGGCCAGTGGCGTAAGATCAGCATTTTAATTTAATTTTAAATTAAGCATCTTAAACATTTTGAAAACCTTGTTTACTTTACATACAACAATAGTTTACTTATATAATATAGATTTATAGAGAGAGACCTTCTAAAAAACGTTAAAATGTATTACCAGCATGCGGAACCTTAAGTTAAAGTGAATAAGTGAAGACTCAGCACACCACTTCTGAAAGGTTGCCGACTCCTGATCTAGAATATAGAAAATAAACTAGTAAATCTGAGAAATATTAAGTCACATAATTGGCAAAAAATGCTGATAGCTGATCAAATTAAATGTTGGAATACACTGGCATGTACAACAGAATTGTATTTCCTGACTATATTGGATCCCTTTTCCTATTGGTAAGAAACAAAGATACATGAATTGCTATCAAAACTAAACTCTTTTTATTTGGAAATAAGTTATTTCAAAACCCGATCGGGGAGCAGTTCAGAATGACTGTATTATTACTACCCCAAACTTTCTAGTTTTGGTGAGCACAGTCAATATTCCTTCTGTTGGTTTCTCTCTCTGTTTTCTTAGCTGGCTACAATTACAGAATTTTAAAAATACAGTACCCATAGTGAAGTATTTGGAGCTCAGAGAGTATTATTTAACGCAGGCCGGATAACATTCTGAGGGGAGGTGTTAAGTATGAAATCAAAAGAATTCACTTTGGATGCTCTGTTCCCTGCAGTGGGTCACATAGCATGTAACTGCATTGGCACACCATGATGGATACTTTTTATGGCAGATAACTGACATTATTAGTGCTATTGAAGTGTTCATTTGTTTTCCATCAGAGTGATGCACAATTTCCTGCATTTGTTGCCCCTGAGGTGTTCTCTGTTAAGAAAGAACGAAAGAAAGAACATTAATTTTGACTATTAGCATGTTCACCCTAAATTAGCCACATCAGGATTCATAAAAAAACTCGCTTAGCTGCACTGGAGCAATAGTGAAAAGAAGCTACAAGACAAAAATCCAAATGAAGCAAAACAAATGCGCTCTGCTTTCTGGGAAGAATCCCACTAGACACATTTTCACAGGTTTTTATGCACCTAGTGAAGCTTTCTCACTCCACTTAATGAAATATGAATTATACCAGTTTCAAGAGTGTGCTGGCAAGGGACCTGAAAAAACCAGCTAGTTTTTCACTTCTGAAGAGACAAGGCTCTAAAAATGTCTACTTGGAGCATTTTACAAGCACGAAGATGAGCGCGTCTCTCCAGCGCTTTGGAAATGTTGACTCACCCTTTCCTATATATAATTAAAAATATGGGGCAAAATCCTTAGTGGGTGTAATTTCACATAACTCCATTGAATTCAATGGAGCAGTACCGATTTACACCTAGCTGAGAATCTGAGCTCTGGATTTTCAGATTTTAAGTGCTGTCAGAAGAGTAGTTAGGGCTGCAGTACAAAAAAGAGCCTAGTGCAAAAGAAGAATCTGCTTCCTATCTATATATTGTAAATGTTCCTGCATTGTTCCAATTAAAATGAATAATGCATGAAAGAGAAGAGAAATTGGCTGATAGTTCAGCTGTAACAATTTGAGACCCTCATCCTGGAACTGGGGCTGTGTGACCACAAGAGTCTAATTCTGGGCCTGATAATCCAAAGAAATAAGTAAATACTGGCAGCCACAGTGTACAGTAAGTTAAAATAGTGTTCCAGTAAAACAGACACCAGAGTTTCCTGCGTCCTTATAAAGCTCCAGAAATTAATTGTTTATGTGTACAACTGGATCTTCTTGTACATAGCTTAGGGAAACAAACCCCTTTCATGATAATCATCAAAACCAAAACAATTTGAAATTTTGAGAGCTTATAAATCTCCACTAGATAACACTGAGTTCCTGTAAAAAATAAAAAAGTCTCTCTCTTCTTACAGGACAAATGCAAACCTAAAGTTCCAAGGCTATGCAATATACAGATATATCCACACCCGTGGATATATCTGTCACACTTTACCTATATAATGAACATCATTACATACATTATATACTCTATCAAAAAGTTATTTCGAAAAGTCACTAATGTTGCAAAGTCGAGCTCAAAAGTTAGGAAATGTCAGAATTAAGGTTGCGTTTGTACAACAATATACATCCCTCAAAAATTGCTGATATTTTGACTTTTCATCTCAATTCAGAACTTCTCGCAGGACAGAAATTTTGATTTTTGTCAATGGGTTTCACAGCTCTATAACTAGACTTGGCAGAATTCAATTTTTGTATTTTATAATCTCAATGGATAATCTCAATGTTACTTTTCAAGCAAATTGTATAAATGTTAGATTTTCACAGTTTCACAGAATTATGGGTTTTAAGCATTTTTTACATTTTTATCCATTTAAATTTTCAGAGTTGTGGAAAATTATGGGGCGAGAGGTCAAACAATAATTATTTATTGACGATAGACCTTCAGCTTCAAAAAGCTAAAGTTTACAATAATTAAAACACAACTTGGCAACATCACAGGTCAAAATATACACAGTAAATAGCCTTAAATCAAACTCTAACAAATTCTCAAGCAGCATTTTTCTCACTTTTCCTATCTGTACATTTTTATTACTAACAATGAAAATATTTTTTCATCAGTTTGTGTGTATATAGTGAAACCGATGTTTACTGGCATTTACTGATAAAAATCTAATCTTTCCAAGACTATTTATAACTTGGCCAAATTTGAGTGAATTTTCATGACAGCAGCAAAGCACACATCCCACCACCACTGCCTCTCCTGTCCCTCCCCGGCCAAATTTCAAGCCCCTGGTCCAAAGCATGGACACACTACAGCTTCTTAATGAAATGGTTGTAAGATTCTTTTTAACATGGGCAAAATAATGTATTTTTCCCTAATCTCTTTCTCAGAAGTGGCTGAACTGTTTTAGCTGAACTTGTCCCCAAAATTTCAGCCTGAGGCAGATATTCGCACGGGAAATTTTGTCTCAAATGGTTAAATTTAGCAAAGTTAGCAACTGAAAGCAGGGTTTTAAAATGGGACCTGTTGGGCAAAGTGGTTCTGCTGTTTGTGGCTCATTAAGCAATTTGGGTCTTTGAAAAAAAAACAAACAAAAAAAAACTTTAACTACAGGCAGCACTACCATCTGCTCTTATAATATGCTTAGAAAATGTGTCAGATATATCCATGGATGGAAACCGCTAGAGGAACTATTTAAGAAGTATTTCATAAATGCGATTGGAAATCATAGCTGTCTGGATGTACTCAGGGATACATAGGTAAATTCATAATAAAGGCTGAGAATGAAGGAAGAACTATTTTACTCCAGGTGAAGCACAAGTCCAACCACCCAAGAGGACTCAAAAGACATCTCAAGCTGTACCCATTAAGCACTCCAGCCTCCATCATGACCCTACCCAGCTGGTACCAGTGGACTCTTTCCTGCCTCTCCCACATACCCAGCAGCCTTTCTTCCTCTGCTCCTCCCAATCTTCCTGTCTCCTCTCAACAGCCCCCCCCCACTAAGTACGCCATTTACCCAGCAGACTCCCTCCATCTACCCAGCAAAACTCCTCCGCTTCCCTCATCCAGTGGATCCCCTCCCTTGCATTGTCTATCCAGCAGAGCCTCTTCTCCCACCCAAGCATCAGACATTCCCAGTCCTGCTTCCACGAGTCCCTAGATTCACCTTCAGAGAGTGGAAAAAGAAAACATTCAGTGTTCTTGGCTCTGATACTTTACTTTAATTTTGTTCACTGCTTAATTACCAAGATGTAAGGGGCCTTGAAAATAGGATGGATGACAAGTTAAATGACTGGCAGTCAGAGCTAGAGAGAGGCCTATCTTTCTCAAGAGTGACACCGCCCCCACTTCTCGGGTGGTTGAAGCGATGGTCGCAGCATCCCAATGAAGTGTTGGAGCATATGGCAGTGACAAAAATGTTCTCTGCGAAGCTGCAGATTGTATACTTTGTGGCTGCTGAAAAGCAGGGGTGTCATTTGCTGTGGGGCAAGCAGGGCAGTTGCCACCACCCCATACCTTGATTTGCCTTTCCTCCAAATTTTCATAGGTCTATATGCTCCGTTATGTCATCCACCTTTCACCTCCCCACCCCAAGCCCAGCCTGCAGGATATGAACATAAGAATATAAGAACGGCCATACTAGGTCAGACCAATGGTCCATCTAGCCCAGTATCCTGTCTGCCGACAGTGGCCAATGCCAGATGTTTCCAAGAGAATGAATAGAACATGGCAATTATCAAGTGATCCATCCCCTGTCTGATATAATCACATAGTTTTCTATATGCTGACAGAGTGCCTCCCCCAGAAGTTTTCTGAAATGCCCCTGCTGAAAGGTGGTGTGGACATAAGGGGCTGAGATCTCACCCCTGGTTCATGACTTGAAACTTCGCTTTGACTCGCTAGACATGGTAATTGTTAACCTCAGCCAGAGGCAGGGGTAGCAGGAAGCAGTAGAGTCATAATCACATGAGTATGTGAGTCTAAAGGAAACTAATGTGGCATGAGACATCCCAGTATTGTCTGACCACCTTCCTCAGCAGGTTGAAGAGGACCTGCCTGGCAATCCAGCCATGGTGGCCTACACCGGGAAATGAGAATAGCCACTCATATAATTTCTCCTCTGGGAGCCAGGTTTTACCTGTCACTGGTAGTTCTCTTATGTTCATATGGACATTCAAAACCTCAGCTAGTGTAAATGAGCCTAGCTCCATTGAAATCAATGGTGCTAGGCTGATATACAGCAGCTGAGGATCTGGCTGTTGCCTTAGGGTTTATAGGCCAGTGGTGATGGTGCAGAGTGGCCCTAACATAGATAATAGGTTAAAGAAAGAAGGAACATGACAATCTCAAGGGACTACAGACAAATTCACCCTTTGGCTCTGCTGGGGTGAAGGATGTTCCCCAAGTGGCAATGCCCAGTTTCTCAGTATGGCGAATAAGCAGAAAGCTGGAAGCAGATCATACAAGGAGGATGCAGATTGGTGGAGACCTGAGATCAGATTACGTTCTCATAACAAGAAATAGGGGCCTGATTATAAAAGACGGTAGCAAACTGCAAGGATTAACTTCTGGTTTCTGAAGAGGCAGAGAAGGTATTCTATTGAGCAGAATAGTAACAATTACAGTCTGATACTCTCGTAAAAGCCTGCAGCTTTTTCACCACTTGTCATTAAATAGCATGGAGTGTGTTCATTCAAGCATGCTCCACCAAGCACCTGTTTACACTGTGCCTTGAATTTTGACATTTGGGTAAAAGTAAACAAGCAGGTGAAGAGGTTGAGATGATGAAAGACAATAGACCATTACCAGAGACTTAATGGTGTTGTAAAGGAGATAAATGTCTTTGAAGTAGCACCCTTAAAACCTGTGACCTTAGGGATGACCTTTCCTTTCAGATTATGGTATGCAGATTGTTTTATACTGACTAGTGCAAACAAAGCGGACAGAGCGAAGGTTTCAGCCGCTGTGCAAGTCAAATACTCAGACACCAAAACCATCCATATAGCCATCTGTTTACTTTATCTTACCAAAAGTAAAACTCAGCCATGACTGCCAACTTCTTAGAAACATTTCTCACACTGCTACAGACTGCAGCTGCCACAGGTCTATTATTTCCATCTGAACTCCATTCAAACAGCCAGATCCTAAAAGTCTCAGAATTGTCAATGGACCCCAGTTTGGCCCCATTGTTTCTATGGACTTGTTTAAAAAGAGCAATGACAGTTGTACAGACTGATTAGTTGAAGTGGGCTTTTGGTATTCACTATTTTATTCCCAAGCAAGAAACTTGGCTAACCTGAGCTAACAATCCATCACCCACTTATGCCAAAAGAATCCTTGTGAGAACGTTGAAGTCGTCTCAGAAATCACCCGTCGTTAGGTTTGACTTTACGCAGCTTCGATTGCCAGCCTTTTGGGGCAAAGGCCATTTTTTGTTCTGAGTTTGTACAGCACCTAGTACGGTCCTGATCCAGGAGTAGGGCTCCTGGGTGCTACTGGGATACAAACAATCAATAAGAAGAATAAGACACACTGGACATTTCAAGTTCTGGGCTGTCTTTATCTAAACTAGAAACCCTAAGCAGAGGGTTTGAAACTTAAAAGAGTGCACATGTGCAGTCAATATCCCTAAAATAACCTTCACTCTGTTGCCATAAACCATCTTGAGAACAACCAGAAAATCCGAGACAACCTTATCCAACCATCTCACAGACTGATCTCATGACTACCACAGTGAAAATAACTCTGTCGTCTAGTCCTGCTCCAAGCCAGTCTAGACAGCCTGGTAGTAAAAATGTGGGCAACTACCAGTGCCTTGTCCATTCTAGAGCTCCAACCGCTGCTACCACTGGCGGAGCTGCACCAGTGTTAGAGCCACAATGGGAAATTTAAAGAAAAAGTATAAACAAGTCAAAGAGAGGGAAAAAGTGGCTGGATCTCATCGCTACAACCAGAAATCTCAATATTACACTACACAAATGGGTTATCACTAGGGCTCCGTGTTTGTCATGGAGGTCGCAGAAATCATGGATTTCGTGGACTTCCTGAGACCTCGGTGACTTCTGCAGCGGCCAGTGTGACCTCCAGCTGCTCAGGAGGCCTTGGGGAACAGCCACACTGGCTGCTGCTGGAGCGGCTCCGCAGCCAGCCGCTCGTGTGGCCTCTGGGCCAGCCAGCCACACCAGTGATGCTGAAGCAACCCCAGCCACAGGGCCAGCAGCACCGCAAGCAGCAGTCAATGCAGCTGGCCCCGGGGACTGCCTGAGCAGCCGTTGGTCCCACGGGGCCTCCCCCCACAGCAGCGGCCAGAGCAGCTGCTGGACCCCAGGCACACCCCCTCCGGCGGCAGGCCCCCCCAGAGCTTCCTCTCCCACCCCAGCAGCTGGTGCCGTAGGCCCTCCCCGGGGCTTCCCTCCAGCTGCTGGTGCTGTGCCCCCTATCCCTCCTAAGATTCAATCAGGGGTATTTATGGTATAAGTCATGGACAGGTCACAGGCCGTGATTTTTTGTTTCTTGCCTGTGACCTGTCCAGGACTTTTACTAAAAATACCGATGATTAAATCGTAGCCTTAGTTATCACAAGTGCATGTGCTTGTTATGCTACAATAGAAATGAGGCCGTGATTATCTGATTTCACAATGCATTGTGTTGCAATTCTATTTTTCATACACAAATCCAAATTTCTAGGGCCAGGTTCTGGCCCCACCTGTCATCTACACTCAGGTATAGGGTTGCCATTTTTCCAGGATCATCCCATTTTTAAGGTAGATGTCCAGGGAAATTGGTAAGGGTGCTCAATACACATGGCCAGCTGTCTCTTTTTTTGAGGTAAATGGGATACATATCCATACAGGTGCTCACTACACACTGCCAGCACTTTCTGGGGCTCAGGATCATCCCGTATGTCCCATTCTTTTGTACCCTAGAGGTGGCATCCCTGCTCAGGTAGCACAAAAGGGATGTTAAAAGGACCATAACAAACCCATGGGAGAGCTCCCCCAGCAAAGGAGCTGTGTAGGGCTGGACTATGCATCGCTACATGGCCCCATCTGGTTTAGGGAGTATGCCTGGTGTCATAGAGGGAAAGAAGCCATGTGGGGGAGGGGTAGCTTAGTGGTTTGAGCATTGGCCTACTAAACCTCACATTGTGAATTCAATTCTTGAGGGGGCTATTTAGGGATAGGGGGGCAAAAATCCATCAGGGGATAGGGCCTGCTTTGAGCAGGGGTTTGGACTAGATGATCTCCTGAGGTCCCTTCCAAGCCTGATATTCTGTGATTCTGTGTTGGGTAGGGCAAGATTAAGGCAGTGGTTCTCAACTTTTCCAGGCTACTATACCCCTTTCAGGAGTCAGATTTGTCTTGTGTACCCCAAGTTTCACCTCACTTAAAAACTACTTTCTTGCAAAATCAGGCATAACAGTACAAAAGTGACACATCACACTATTACTGAAAAATTGCTTGCTTTCTCATTTTGTCTGTATGAAATTTTAGTTTGCACTGACTTTGCTGGTGCTTTTTACATAGCCTGTGGTAAAACTAGGCAAATATCTAGCTGAGTTGATGTACCCCCTGGAAGACCTCTGCATACCCCCAGGGGTACACGTACACCTGGTTGAGAACCACTGAATTAAGGTGTAGACATTATACGCCTATGCCTAGAGTCCCAGCTCCTGGAGTTCCATGATGAGATCAGACTTTCAGCTTGCATTTAAAAACAATGTTTCTAGAGCTCGTGGATGCAAAGAAAACCTTGAAAACCTGAATGTAAGAGCTGCTTGCCTGAGTCTGCAGAGCTCCTGAAGCCACCACTCCAAGTGGTGTGAACTGCCCTGGTCATCTTAATTCCAAAACCTACTGAGGCTCCAGGGATGGGTGGCATAATGTAGGTGAAGGGCCTGGGCCTGGAGGTGTGGCCATGGGGGGTCCCATGTGGATTGTGATTAGGACCCCCAGATTTCTTTAATTGGCCTTGATGTTGGGAGAACAGGGAGAGAGAGACTGAAGGGTTTAGTACTATGGCAATTCCGGCTGCTTCATTCTGAAAATCCAGGCTTTCAGCTCTTCAGGGTGTTAGCCCAGTTCCCCAGCTGCGGCCTGACTCAAAGCCCTCTGAAGTGACTAGAAGGCTTATCACTGAGTTCCCTGGGCTTTGGATCAGGGTGCTGGTGAAACGCGGCCTAACTCCATTCCCAAGGAACTGACATTTGCGTTCCTCTGATTTACACCAGCTGAGGATTTGGCCAAAGCCATTATTCATTATGTCAATGCTTTTTTTTTTTTAAAGACCTGAATTTTTTAACTCTTAATTTCCTTGGTTTTGGGGTCTTATTTTGCATTTTTAAGTAATGTTTTTGAACTGCAATATACTCTCAAAACACTGGGATTTGCCGGTAACACTAACTTCACGGCAACAACTTTTTTTTTCACATTTACCTGTTCCCAGAGAGCCCTGGCTGGCTGTCCCAGGGCCGGACTCTGCTGGTGCATGTGGGGTGGTGGGCTGATCAGGCAGTCTTACTGGAGAGTTCCTGGACTCTGGAATTCACTCCCCCAGCACTGGCATTTTTTTGACTCAGTGCAAGAGGTATTTGTTCTCTGTGGTGTTGTCTTAATTTGGGCCTGTGGCTAGCTGGTATTTGTCCCCTGGATGGGTGACATGGCTGCGGCTAGTGGGGAGCCTGATTTATGCCAGTTGTTTGACTTGTGACAACTGCTCCCAACAGTTGTTCCTTTAATTTCTAGGAATGTGCTTTGATGGCTCAATGGTGAGCTCAATACAGTATAAATACACAAATATTAAATTATAAAATAAAATATACACTATCAGCAGCTCAGCTTAGGGGAATGAGCAGAGCATCCTCATGCACAGAGGGACTGATGCCCAGACCCACAAAGGTTCCTAAACACCTCTGAGGATCTGGGCCTGATTGACTTTCTGCCTGACATCTTTGTTCCTTCCTGACCCCATCATCATCATCACTGTGACTGAGGAAATCTTCACCTGCAGCCATGGATAGATTGCACATGAAAGGGACCGTTTACCCACTCTTCCGTCTCAGGCATTGCTCTTTATTTGTAGTTGGAGCTGTGTGAACAACTGAGTTTTTGGCCTGAACTGAAAATTATTTTTTTATATATTTTCGGGGAAGCAAAAAGTAAAAAAATCTAGTGAAACGTTTTCTTTGACCTGAAACTGAGAATTTTGGTTCAACTTTGAGCCTTTTAAAATGTTTTTGATTGAGTCATAAAATTAAAGGAACTTTTGAAGCAAAAAGTCAAAATGTTTCATTTTGAAAATGTCAAACAGAGCTGTTTTCTGTTTTTTGCAGGGGTTGGTTTTCAACTGAAACAATTTGGCAAAACCAACACAAATTCACAACACGTTTAGATGTCACCAAATCTGCATTTTTCCCTGGAAAAAAAGCTTTATGTGAAAATTTCACCCTGCTCTATTTGTACTACATATAAAAATAGTACCTATTTGAGGGCCGGATTTTGACCTATTTTATGTGCCTTTATGTTGCAGCCCCTTACTCCCCTGCACTCGCTACCCACCTTGGGGATAGCAGTGCGGGGGAGGGAGAACAGGTAGGTGGTTAGTGGATAGACAATGGACAAAGCCTTGGTTCTGTCCTGCAACAGAACACAATTGAGACAGCACAACCTGGGAAGTAATCTGCACCAGGTGTAGTGCTAACGCAGATAGCTTCACAAGGAGGGAATCTTGTGTTGTCTGGTCTGCTCATGAGGCAGCGTAACAATGTGCTGCCTCTTGCTCAGGTTGGATGGCAAAGGTGCAGTGTAGCCCAGTGCCTTTCCCATACATGAAAAATACAATTGCATACAAGGAAAAACTTGAGCCAGCAGCTGTCCTCACCCCACGACCAGAAATTAATAAATTAAAGATTAAATCAAACCTGAAATTTTTTTTTAATTTTTTGGTTCACCAAAACTTAGATTCACCAAGACTCAAAATAATTTTTTTTAATTTTTTATAATTGCCAGCAAACCAAGAAATCCACTATTTGCATGGCTCTATATCTAACGCTGTAATATGGTGGGCCAGTGACTGAACAGAAGTCAGCAAGTAATGAGCATTGTGGCTTTGTTCTAATTATCTGTGCACCATGGTACTGGCATGGCAAAGTCAGAGTATTATCAAGGAACTAAGCCTCCTGGGTGATATTACAAACCCTGTAGATCATAAACACTGTTGTTCGCCTAGTGAAAACCTGAAGAGTATTACTGAGAGTTTGTGTTTTTTCCTTGCTGCATTTTTAATTTGCTTTTATAGACATATTATAATGAATTTGCCAAGGTAACTGTAGAAAGCACTTAGAGCAAATCCTGCTGCTCCCTACGTCCCCTTCCCCCAGTGAGGACACACAAGGTCCTAAAAGCAATGGAAACAAGCTTTTCTAATACACGGGAATGGGGGGATCAGGAGGGCAGGCAGTGGAAAGCCCTTGCCCTTGTAAGCCTCAGTGCACAGCAAAGCTTCCAGTTGGGCCTCTCTTCACTGGACCACATGGGGGACAGGGATCACTGAGGAGGCTTAATCAGTGGGGACTGTGCCTTTAAAGGCTGAGCTAGAGTCTGGGACAGCCAGGTGCTGTCATGCTGCTGCTGTGTTGGAACCAGACACAGAATGTTGGGACCAGACACACAATGAGGCAGAGCAGTTGCAAGCTCCTTAAGCACTGAGTGATCACTGAACACCACATGGTGCCAGGAGTAAAAAGGAACTAAGAAATACCAAGAATGGATCAGGTAAAAGTCACAACATAATTGAAACTCTTCAGAAATGTGGCAAGTGGGAGATTTAAACATTGCTTCACTCTGTATCTGCAAGCAATCGATGCCAGCAGAAAGGAAGACATTCAGTAGCTAGCCTTATTTTTGACAATACTGTAGCTGGTTCTGAAACACCTGATGTGTTTAACAGTTTTCAGTGAACTCAGGCATAGGAAGTGAACTATGAAGCTGCATTACAGAAATGTGAGGAGTGCTGCACTCCCTGTAGAGATTAAATGAATGAGAGTTAAGTGTTTAAACAGAGTGCAAAAAGCAGGTGAAACAATCGTAGAGTCTGTGACTAGTCAAAAGTGAAGAGTCAATCTTGTAAATTTGGCAGTCTGAGTCCCTAGTAAGAGACCAGAGCATGGCTGGGATCTGGAACAAAAAACTCAGCGACTGCTCGAAGACCAAGAATTAACCCTTGACAAAGCAATAAGCATTCACCAAGCAAAGGAAATCACTCAGTCCAGACTGAAGCGTCTGGAGACAGGACAGTGTTCTGACACTGTGGACATGATAGAGAATCCAAAATACTACAGGAAAAGTGACCTGGGGCAGTGAGGTCAAACAAACAAAAATCAATATGATTCAGGGTAATGGGAGCTACCACCACTTCATGAAAATGATGCTGGGCATCTCTATGATGGGAAACAATGGTCACAAATAGTGTCATAAAAGGTTCCCTGGTGTTCATATGAGGTTGTCACCCCAGAAGAACACATACTACAGCAGAATAGATGACGCTTTAGACATTTTTAAATCAGCTGGGCCAGATAACTTGTATCCATGAGTTTTAAAAGAACTGGCTGAGGAGTTCCTTGGACTGTTAATATTGATTTTCAGTAAGTTTTGGACCATTGGGGAAGTTCCAGAAGACTAGAAGAAAGCTAATGTTGTGCTAGTCTTTAAAAAAGGGTAAACAAAGATGACCCTGTTAACTATAGGTCTGTCAACCTAACAACAATCCTGGACAAGTTAATGGAGCGGCTGATATGGGGCTCAGTTAATAAAGAATTGAAGGAGAGTAATGTAATTAATGCAAATCAACACGGGTATATGGAAAATAGATCCTGTCAAACTAACTTGATATCTTTTTTAATGAGATTAGAAGTTTGTTTGATAAAGGTAATAGTGTGGACACAATATATTTAGACTTCTATAAGGCATTTGACGTGGTATCACACAACATTTTTATTAAAAAACTAGAATGACATTAAATTAACATAGCACACATTAAACAAATGAAAAACTGGATAACTAATAGGTCTCAAAATGTAATTGTAAATGGAATCGTCATTGAGAAGGTGTGTTTCTAGTGAGGTCCTACTGGGATTTGTTCTTGGCCCTGTGCTATTCAACTTTTTATCAATGACTTGGAAGAAAACATAAAATAATCACTGATAATGTCTGCGGATGACACAAAAATTAGAGGAGTGGTAAATAATGAAGGGACAGGTCACTGATTCAGAGTGATGTGGATCTCTTGGTAAACTGCACACAAGCAAACAATGTGCATTTTTATATGGATAAATGTATACATCTAGGAACAAAGAATATAGGCAATATAGGATGGGGGACTCTATCATGGGAAGCAGTGACTCTGAAAAAGATTTGGGGGTCATGATGGATAAGGATCTGAACATGAGCTTCCAGTGCAACGTTGTGGCCAAAAGAGCTAATGCGGTCCTCAAATGTATAAACAGGGAAATCCTGAGTTGGTATAGAGCTTATTCGACCTCTGTATTTGGCACTGATGTGAGTGCTGCTGGAATACTGTATCCAGTTCTGGTGTTCACAGTTCAAGAACGATGTTAATAAATTGGAGAGTGTTCAGAGAAGAGCCATGAGAATGATTAGAAAACATGCTTGATAGTGGTAGACTCAAAGAGCTCAATATATTTTGTTCAACAAAGAGAAGGTTAAGGAATGACATGATTACAGTCTATAAGTATCTACATGGGGAACAAATATTTAATAGTGGGATCTTCAATCTAGCAGAGAAAGGCACAACACAATCCAATGGCTGAAAGCTGAAGCTAGAATAATTCAGTCTGGAAATAAGGTGTAAATTCTTAACCATGCGAGTGATTGACCATTGGAATAATTTACCGGGGTGATCGTGGATTCTCCATCATTGACAATTTTCAAATCGAGATTGGATTTTTTTCTTTAAAATCTGCTCTAGGAATTATTTTGGGAAAGTTCTAAGCCAGGGGTCGGCAACCTTTCAGAAGTGGTGTGCCGAGTCTTCATTTATTCACTCTAATTTAAGGTTTCGAGTGCCGGTAATAGATTTTAACGTTTTTAGAAGGTCTCTTTCTATAAGTCTCTAATATATAACTAAACTATTGTTGTATGTAAAGTAAATAAGGGTTTTTAAATGTTTAAGAAGCTTCATTTAAAATTAAATTAAAATGCAGAGCCCCCCGGACCGGTGGCCGGGACCCGGGCAGTGTGAGTGCCACTGAAAGTAAGTTCGTGTGCTGCCTTTGGCACACGTGCCATAGGTTGCCTACCCCAGTTCTAAGCTGTACAGGAGATCAGACTAGATGATCACAATGGTCCTTTTAGGCTTTGAATCTAGGAATCCCTCCTCCAGAAAGCAAGGAGGGGGATAAGGGGCTCAGAGTCTTCCATTTTGCCCAGTAGGGCCTCAGACAGACAACTACAGCAGGTTGAGACAATGGAGCCCCAGTGTACAAGGAACAACTTGAACAAGTGGCCTTGCTGCCTCCTGACGGCAGTAGTGCTGATGTTCCACGTAGCTCAAGAGGTCACAACAATTGCGCAGAGCACCTCAAAGACTTTGTTAGAAAGTTTAGTCATCATTGTGTTGGTTATGAGTATTTCTGTGTTATATTAATTTTGGTTTTGTAGATGATATTGTCATTAAGTTTTGGCTTGCAAAGGAAGATGTAGTATTGGGGGTGTGCCTTTAAAGGGCTGACCTTCCCAGAGAGTCTGGGCAGGATGCTGTGAAGCTCTTACTGTTATACACGGGCAGTTGAAACTGGTCACAGAATAATGCAGAGCTCTTGCAAGGTCCTTAAGCACTGAGGCTGAGCAATCACCAAACACACCAGGGTCTACACACAGCCACCAACCTGTGAGGGGGGGGCACAGCAGACTGCGTCTGTTACTCCTGCCTATATGCTCCAGTAGTGGCCACAATCAGGCACCCTTAAAAACACTTGCAGACTTGGGAGAGGATTCCACCTCCCGTAGGCCATGTGCTTCCCATCAGGAAATCACTTGTATTCAGGCTCTGTTCCAGGGAGCAGATTTGGCACTTAGACTGTAGTAATCAATATCTGCATGGATTAAAGCCTGAATACTGAGGGAAAAGGTTGCTCTGTGTGCATTTGGTCCACATGTTTAGCAGATAAAATATGGAATGTGACACACCAACACGCAGGGTCAGTGAAAGGCAGGATGATATAGCTGAAAGTGCATTGTGTCTATTCTAATCACAGTGAATACATACGGTTATATTTAAGTCTGGGATGTTTGTTGGCTAAGGAGACTAAGGCAAGACTGGACTTGATTAGACACATAATGACAAAAATGGACCAACTGTGGCTGAGTAAGCCTGGTCAAAAGTTGTTGAGATATTGTGTCTGAGGCGTCACTGTGTTTCAACTGACATACTGTCCGCATAGTTGTCTGTAAAAACTTACACTGCATTCTGAAGAGGTTCCCAAGTTCTGTTTTATGCCCGTGGCCATAATTTTAGAATACTAAATATTTTTGTCTGCTGTAGAACACACGTAGTTAATGAAACATGTAACTTTATGGAAATTATAGCTGGTTGAAACGGGTGGATTTTTGCAAACATTTTTGCAGGCAATGTAGCCCCTTGTTTCTTCCAAACATTTCAAAATTTGGCCTTTTTGATTAGCTGTAATGGAAATAAAGAATGTGGGATAATTCATATTTTTTCATGTCTTGAATTATTCACTGGTATATCAGCAACACACTTTTTCATATATGTCAGCCTAAAGCAAAAACAAAATCACACTAATGCATCTCTTAATGTGCTACAATATATTCATAAATGTGCTGATTTGCTATTAAAAGATATCCATAATAAATATAATTATTTTTCATACAGATAATTTAATGTTTGTATATATAGAGAGATATCTATCTATATCTATCTGTGTGTGTATATATTTTATATCCCAGATAATACATTAAACAATACATTTTGTAGTATGATGAAAACCATGTTGCTACTGACTTTGTCTTACATGCAGCTATATCTGTTTGCTAACAGGAAGTGGCAAAAGGTGACATTTATGCAATCTATCAAATATAGCTTTCATTCATAGAAATTATTTTTTTTAGCTCCTTAGACAAATACCTGAGGTTTTAACTGAATTATCTAGTGACTGGTAGTCTTCCATTTATTGATGTAGACAGCAGCTTTGAACTTGTACTTGCTGGCTAAAACAACTAGACTGAGAACTTTCATAACACCCACTTGTATCTCGTGAGCAAATGCTAGAGGCTACTCAAGACAATCTGCTGCCCTAGGCAAAATGCCAGTGTGCTGCCCCCCTTTTGGCCCCTTAGAAGTATTCGGCAGACCCCCAGCATATCCCTGCCGCTGCCAGTCCCACCCCAAACGTCGTTGTGCAGCCGAGTTGGAGACTGTTGGGACAGACTCTGGCCTGGGCTTCAGAGGCTGCAAACCTGGTGACAAACCCCACAGGATGGGGACACTCCAACAACCAGTCACTGGCAGGGGGCTGCTTCCAACCTGATGGGCCCCTCTTAACAGGCAGCGTGGACCCCCCCTATCTCTCATGAAGCCACCCAGGGTGAGGGTGCTGATCCCCCCTCACACTGCAGGTGGCAGGTTTCTTTCCAGTGGACAGAGTTGGAGGAGTGTCTCTGCATGGCACATTGGCCCCCTCACCTTCAGCCTGGCCCTGCACCCAGCTCCCCGGCCTGGCCCCACATCTCAGCCCCTACATGGCCAGTTCCCGTCCTGACCCTCAGCACTCCACACTCCCAGCCCATCCCAGCCCACACACCCCCAGCCAGCCCCACCGCACCTCCTGCCTGCACTGCCCACCTGGCCCCCAGCAACCTCTGCACCTTTCTGGATGAGATCCTCACTGTCGGGCTTGTGCCTCCAGAGCCTGGACACACTGGGCTTTTAGCAGTGGCTGGGAGCTAGGCAGGTTGCTGCACATGTGGCCAAAGCCCCAGCAGTACTCCCAGCTCCACCAGCAGCAGCCCCGAGCCACTCAGTGCCTGAGCTGTGGCCACAATCTTACCTGCACCAGAGGCGGGGAAGAGGCGGGAGCACTTGCCCAGCTAGGGGCTGCTTCCTGCTCCTCTGAGCACTGGCTGGTGGCTACTCCCTGCCCCAAGCAGCCCTGCCAGCCTCATCTTCCACCAGCACTGCCAGCATTCTGCCACCCAAGGCAGCTGCCTAGCATGTCTGTAGCTACGGTAGCTTCTGGCAAATGCTTAGCTTTGAAAGGAACAAAGAAAAAAAGATTGCAAAGAGTTTATAGATCAATACAGCAGTCTCTCTTCCTAGCAGATCAAAGTAACTTCTGCTACTCAAAAAAGACAGCCCAGTGGCTCCAGCTGTATGCTGAAGTGAAATCCTGGCCCCATTGAAATCCATGGCTTCAACAGACCTTTCACTTCAAGAGAGCCAGGATTTCACCCTTGAACACGCAAGCAGTATCATCTTTTGCCTATTCCCAGGTATTGCTAATCAAATAGAATGTTGCAGGCATTGCGGCCAGATTATTTTAATAGAGCATTGAGATCTTTGAACAAAAATATGCACATCAGGATGCTTAAATTCCTAAATTACCAGTCACATTGATGAAATAGGGCATTTGTCCATGCGGATTGATATTTAGAAGTCTAAGCACAGACGTTTAAGGCTATGAGCTAGAGCAGGGGTCAGCAACCTTTGGCACATGGCCATCAGGGAAAGCCGCTGGCGGGCTGGGCTGGTTTGTTTACCTGCAGCGTCTGCAGGTTTGGCCAATCGCAGCTCCCACTGGCCACGGTTCACCGTTCCAGGCCAATGGGGGCTGTGGGAAGTAGTGGCCAGCACATCCTTTGGCCCGCACCGCTTCCCGCAGCCCCCATTGGCCTGGAACGGTGAACCGTGGCCAGTGGGAGCTGCGATCGGCTGGACCTACAGACACTGCAGGTAAACAAATTGTCCCGGCCCGCCAGCGGCTTTCCCTGATGGGCCACATGCCAAAGGTTGCCGATCCCTGAGCTAGAGGGATGGCCTGTGGCTAAACCAAAGCCTGCAAAAGAGGAAATGTGGGTTCCAATCTCTGGCTCTGCCACAGATTTAGTGCATGACTTTGGGCAAGTCACTTAAACTTCTTGTAGCTCAGTTTCCACATCTGTGAAATTGGGACATTCAGAAATGCATAGATTTTAAGGCCAGAAGGAAACAATAGCTCATCTAGTCTAACACAGGCCACAGAATTTCACCGAGTTACCCCTGTACTGAGCCCAACTGCAGCGCAGCAGTGTGAGATTTTAAGAAAAAGGCCAGTGTAGATTAGGAGTGACTGGTTCAATTCAACCGCCCTTACTCACACTGAGCAGCACCTACTCTGTGCCATTCCATTAACTTCAGTAAGTCTTCTCAGGAGTGTCAGGCCCTGATCCTGTACCAGGCTCCATGAGGGCCCACCCACGCAGCATTCAGGGCAGGGCTGGAGTTTCAAGATAGTAGAAGTAAACCCCAAATTATCAAGCTTAGTTCTTGTGGTTTAAGATGTCACTAGGACTGTCTCATGCACTCACAGCCTTAGAGCTGGAGCCTTTCCGGTGCTGAGAATGCCCTGTAAGGTGCTTAAGTGCCCTAAATTCCTATTGTCTCCATTATGAGCCAAGCACTTCACAGGAGGCACTTGAAGGATCAAGGCTATAGCATTAGATTCATGTCATCATTCTGAATATTATTCTGATATAAATCATTCTTTGAAAAGCATTACTTCAAAGCACTCGTTTGTTACATCACCTTTACAGTACATGTATTGATCAGTTTAATTTATTACTTTCTTTAGAGTGGGAAGTTGGGGAAAAAAACGATGACAAGTTCACACAAATAACCTCCAACCAGTTTGTGGAAAGATATATCTGTCGCAGTGGAACTCTTAAAATGTCCATTAGTACATTTCACTTGTCACTTGGAATCCAGGGGTCAAGCTTTTGGTATGAACGTTGTTTGGAAATCAGTGACTTTACTGCTCCCACACTTAAAACAAAACTGAAGGAGTTTGGGCGCTGTCACTGGCCAAACAGACTCGCAAGGAGATTCGATTAATGGGAAGAAAACATAATGTTTATTAACAAAAGGCAGATAAAATAAACTCGGGTCCCAGCGTCACAAAATCCTGAGCCTCACCCACAGCCTGCACTGGAGGGTTTGTCAGACTGCCCTGCCTTCCTGAAGGGCCTTGCAGAACTCAAGTGAATCACATCTTTTATCCCCCAGAGTTAGCCACAGTGTGGCATTTTCTTTAGTCTGCTCTGTGTTCTCTTAGGGCTCTATCATGCAGCCATATAGGGGAGAATTAGAGTGAAGGCCCCTTTATTCCCCAGAGTGGATTACCCACTTTGCCGGGCGGTGTGTGGTGGGAGAGAGCAGCTACCCGGGTAGACAAGGAGTAGGTGGGGCCGTGGCACCACTGCCCAGCACAACTGAACACACAGTTTACTTTCCCTTAGAACCAAGGGATCAGAGGGACTGAACTAGGACTCTCTGAGTTGCAGTTTGGTCCCTGGTCTGCTCCCAGGGCTGCGGAACGATGCACTGCCCATCACGCCAGGCTTGCGGTACCTGCCCAGTCTAGCTCTTAAAGGTTCTCGTCACAATAGTCACTGCCAAGGGAGAGGCACCTTTTCAAAAAAGACACTTTACAATGAATATTGTGGGGGTGGGGGAGGGAGCCACGTTTGGCTGTGTGAGTTGAGAGGACACATCTCTTATTTGGATGGTGTTTGCTGAGGGACCCCTGAGGGGAAGCTCCTTAAAGGAAGCACAGCTCCTTTCCTTCCCTACTCTAGGCCCTGTGGAAGTTCTCATTTGTACACCCTCTTTTGCCATGGGGACCTTTTCTGGAAGGCTTGGGGGGTACATGTGGTTGTTCTGTTAATGCCCTAAGGATCCCTGACTGGGATGACAGCCATACACAGTGTGGACCCCCTTCATTCTTTATCATTGGAGGTCTTGTTTTCTGTTGTCTTCCTCTACGTCTCTCCTTTTTATACTTGCTTTTATCCTTGTGTCTCACTCCAGATCCTTGGTCCCAATCCTTTGCTCATTGTATATAGGTGTATATCACCAGAGTAAAACTGGTGTCAAGTGAATGGAGTGCCAGGTCCCCTGTCTCACACCAATGAGGGACTAGGGTATTCCAGGCTTGGAAGTAATGATCCATGACCAATGTAAAGGGGATGACTATAAGGTAATACCATAGGGTTTCTACTGCCTATTTTATTTCCAGATATTGTTGTCCCCCTCTGCTGGGTAATAGCAATTTTTCAGCCTTGCAGGTCAGGTTTCCACTGGAGGAGAAATCAGTGACATAGAGTCTGAGTATTTTCCTAGTATAACTTGTTTTATTTACACTATAAGTGCCAGTCCTTGAACAAAAATGGTCACAAACCATGCACAGGCATTCCCCTCTTTCAGGAATCGCAGCCAAAATATCAAGAATCAGTTCCCACGGAGCAGCTCTTCCTCAAGAATTGATTCTAATTAGAGAAATTTAGACAGAAAGCAAACTCCCTGCTACTTGCAACAGCCCCTCTGAAGAGAAAGAGCATCACCAAACTAACAACACAGCATTTTTTCAAAGGTCCTACGCTACTCCCGTGCAAAGAAAAAAGACTCGAAGTCTGTGCAATAGTGCCATCTGGTGACTCCGCCATAACATTACTTTCTCATTATACTGTACTTCTATTCCCTGGGGAACCGTTTTCAACTTATATAGAGAATAGGCTTCTATTCTCTGTCCTTTTCTGCCATAGTGCTACTTCTCAGGTGTCAATTTGCACCATAAAATTGTAGGTGACAACAGGATCTTTTAAAACTGATACTGCCAAACTCCAAGAACTGCGCTGGTGTGTGAAATGCATTTTGACATTCCTTTCTCCAGGTAACTTTGTTTCTTCCCATTTTCTTTATTAAATGTAAGTGCTATCCTTTGAAGATGTGGCCTCTGCAGGATATTGTGCATTTAAGGGGCATCTGACTGGACTTTATTTTAATGGGGGCTTTTGCATGTATAACAACTGTATCAGGCTAGAACTACAACAGAAGTGGTTGGATTAAAAAGTGAAAACATGCAGCAACTAACCTAATGGGTGGGAGTCAAGGGTCGCCTACCTAGTCTGTATGTGTATTAGTTTCCAGTTTGATCTTTTAGCCTTGTAAGCCCTGTCAGGCAGCTAACAGAGAGAAACCAAGTGAGTAAGTTATGCAAGGAACCCAAGTCATTCTATTGAACAGCTCCAGAGAATGTTTGCTCACAGCACTCTTCCATGACAGGCTCCATCTCCTTAGCTAGCTCACCCGCCTCTCTCTCCTGACGCACACCATACTACTAGAATAGCTGGTAACAAAGGTGGACCACATTTTCACTCTTCCTTGCACACCTTTCTTTATTTTTGTTTTGAGGCAACTATGAGATTGGAGAGCTACTTGATACTTTAGTGAAAAGCACCTTTCACATAGCAGTTCAAATGCAGGTCAGCCCCTGGTAAATAGTATTGTATACAACTCTGAACATTTCTACCATGTCTTGTGTACAGTTGGACAGTGGAAGCTTACTAACTGGCACACACCATAATTAGCACTCCGAAAACTCAACATTCTCTCTGCAAAGATTTAATAGCAGAGTCCTGTAATGAGGTCTCATATTACTAAGAGGTCATCATTTTTACACACTATACTTCTGAATATTTACTAAAACATTTTGAAATGCTATCGTTCATCATTGACATTAAGCTGTGCTTTCTCAATAAATGAACAAATGACATTCTGTGATCCATCTTCTTGACTTCTTTGAGCATTTCTTTACTTACTCTGATTCCCAACGCAGAATAATTTACAGCGAGTTGCTCATTCATTCATGTAAATCTACAAGGTTATCCTCTTTGTTTATATAGGTTGTATCTGGAGCTGGTCAAAAATGGGGGAAAAAATCATGACATTTTTTGCAAAAAATGTGTGCCTTTATTTTGTTCATTTCTGTAGCTAGTTGAAAAAGAGGAGATTTTTGTATGAAAATGTTCTCCAAAAATTCATCTAATTTTTTTTATTCTTCAATTTCAAAATTTTGATGAAAAAATCAAAACTGGGAAATTGTCCACCAGATTGTGTTCATGGATGAATAGACCCTAAGGCCAGAAGTAACCCTTGTGATAATTTAATCTGATCTCCTGTATAACACACAGAACTTTCCCAAAATATTTCTTAGGGCAATATTTCTTTAGAAAAACATCCAATCTTGATTTAAAAATTGTCAGTGATGGGGTATCCACCAGGTTGTTTCAATGTTTAATTACTCTCATTGTTTGTTTAATAAATTACACCTTATTTCGGAATATGTCTAGCTGCTAGCCGTTGGATCGTGTTATACCTTTTTCTGTTTGATTGAAGAGCCCTATTATTAAATATTTGTTCCTCGCATAGATACTTACAGATTGTAATCAAGTCACCCCTTACCCTGTTCTTTGATAAGCTAAATATACTGAGCTCCTTGAGTCTACCACTATAAGGCATGTTTTCTTATCCTCTAATCAGTATCGCGGCTCTTCTCTGAACCTATTCCAATAGGGCAACATCCTTCTTGAATTGTGGACACCAGAACCAGACACAGTATTCCAGCTGTGGTCGTACCAGTGCCAAATACAGAGGTCAAATAACCTCTCTATTCCTACTCAGGATTCCCCTGCTTATACATCTAAGGATCACCTTAGCCCTTTTGGCCACAGCATTGTACAGGGACCTCATGTCCCGCTCATGATCCACCATGATTCCCCACCCTCAGGTCTTTTTCAGAGTCACTGCTTCCCACGATAAAGTCCTCCATTCTGTAAGTGTGCATTCTTTATTCCTAGATGTATACATTTAGAGATATTCAAATGTATAATGTTTGCTCACGCCCAGCTTATCAATCCTGATCTCGCTGTATCAGTGGCCTGTCCTCTCCATTATTTACCACTCCTCCAATTTTTGTGTCATCTGCAAATTTTTATTAGTGATTATTTTATGTTTTCTTCAAGGTCATTGATAAAAACGTTAAATAGCACAGGGCTAAGAACTGACCCCTGAGGGCCCTCACTAGAAATATACCTTCTTGATGATGATCCCCCATTTACAGTTACATTTTAAGACCTATCAGTTAGCCAGCTTTTAATCCATTTAATTTGTGCCATGTTGATTTTATATCTTTCTAGTTTTATAATCAAAACGTTGTGCAATACCAAGTCAAATGCCTTACAGAAGTCTAAGTATGTTATGTCAACTCTATTACTTTAGCAACCAATGCTGTAGTTGTACGTTCCTGTGGTTCTGAGACTGAGCCAACTGAGGATGGTGACACGGTGGGGGCTGTAGAAGCCTGGTTTGTATTTCCCCTCCCACAGATTGTGTGGGCTCTTTTCCATTCTCTTTGTGAGGAAGCGATGCACTAAATAGACATATCCCCTCACCAGGCCCCTTTCAAGCAAATGCCGCCCAATCTGGGGGCTGCACTGGCCCTCTGCTGTGATTCCTCTCTGGCAGAAGGGAATTTGGTGCTGCTTCCCACCATTGCCACCTTCCTCAATGCACTTCAGGCTGGGGTAGAACCTGGGATGAATATTGCCCACAGTCAACAGAATAGGTCCCTCCACGAATTATGTAGTCAAGGTTTTTATGTTGTAGAGTTTTACCCTCGTCCCACTGTACAGTGAACAAGGTTAGTGTTCAAAATATTACCAACAGGGCTTTTGAAAATGATGATCATCTCTATATTTTGTGACATTCACACCAATTTTTGGGGAGTCACAGTTTTTTAAATGTACATCATGCCCAAATCCCTCATAATCATGAATTTTACTAAATTGTTCTTCAGTCATATTTTCCCTGCTCCCTAATTACATTAAATGCAAAGAAGATCAATGGTGTGTCACTTTATGGCATGTTCATGATGAGAAAGTAGTGTCTCTGTTGCCGACTGAATTCCTTGCATCTCTGTTCCTTCGTGTTGTTTTTCTGGCTGCATATGAGGCAGTCTTCCCATTTATCCCCTCTCAAGTAGAAAACAGTGTTTTACTCTGTTTATTTTCCTATGTATATTAATATTTTAATGGCATAATTAATTTCTTGCATTTTCTCTTTACAAACAAGCTATTATTTTGCAGAGCTAAGTGGATGTGTGTGGAATGATAAATAGTATTTCATAAGTTGAGTCTCTCATACAGAACACACAGGTCCGATTGCACTTAAGCAAAATGCTCCCATATTGTCACATACTGTAGTAATCTGACACCATCCATTTTCTATCTGAGAGAAAGAGGACGCCCACTGAAGTCGATGGAAAGACCCCCATTGATTTCAGTCTATCTAAGGCACTTGTATGTCCCCCAACGCCATAATGTCTGAGCACCTCACAATGTATTTACCCTCACAATACCTCTGTGAGTTAGGGCAGTGCTATTATCTCCATTTTACAAAAGAGAAACTGAAGCGCAGAGAGATTAAGTGACTTGCCCAAGGCCACACAGGAAGTCTGTAGCAGAGCATGGAATTAAACCCCAGTCTCTGACTGGTGCCCTAATCACTGGACCATCCTTCCTCACTTAATAGGCTTTGGATCAGGCCCAGGGAGAAGAACTTTGCACAAAATATCACACAACACAAGTGAAACTCTCCACATATTAGAAAGGTTTCCATGTAATGTCAACTGCCTACCTCCTCCCATTCTTTTATTGTTGCCATTATAACCACTCCGTCAGGCCTGGAGCCTGTAATCCTTACTCACATTGGGTGAAATGGGCCATTGTGCAGAGAGCCAGCACAAGGCTTGTACATCACTTCAGCCTCTGTCTTAAACTCTGTTTTGAGGATTGAAATGGGACTGAAGTGATCCAAAGGCCTCACGCTGGCCTTTCACTTAGGGCTGAAGTTCACTCACAGGCTACGTCTCCACTATGAGCTAGGGTTGTGATTCCCCTGCTCGCGGACAAATACTCGCACTAGCTCTCATCTAGCTAGTGTGAATATAAACAGCAGTGTAGCTGCAGAGGCATGGATTAGCCATGCCAAATACATACCCACCAGTTTCTGGCTGCTGCGCATGCTGCTGTGACTACACTACTATTTATACTTGCCCAAGCTTTATGAGAGCTAGCGCCAGTAGGGGGAATCACACCCTTAGCTCGTAGTGTAGGCATAGGCGCAGAGTACGCCTTACTCACATGAGTAAATGTTACTTTGTGGTGGATGCCTTGTCTTCATCCAGCATGCACAGCAGCTAGCACATTGCTAGAATCATAATACTTACTACAATCCTAATAATAGATTGCAAACTCTTCCTTATACTGTAAACTCATCCCGGCAGGGACTGTCTAGGCACTTTACAAACACAAAGCTCACAGGTCATGAAGTGAGCGTGCAAATTAGGACACCCATTTAAGCTGTCAACTGGGTATATCCTGAATGCCTAGTTTCGGTGGGGGGGAGGAAGTCTGAAGATTTCCAAAGAGAGTTTCTCGTTACATTGTCTCTATGTTCTTAGTCACACTCGTCTACTAAGGAAATGATGATATCTAAGAAAAACCTTTCTAATATGTCCTCCAGAGCCAGATCAGGGTAGTGAGGTACTTTTAAAGTTCTGTAACCCCCAATGATCCACCATTGCTTTCAGTTTATCTGTTTTCATATATCTACTATACATTATGTAGGACCAAGGGTGAAATTAAGCAACTAGATGTCAGCAGCCATAGAGTTTATGTTATGGGAATCCACTTCCCAGTCCCTGATCAAGACACTCCATCAGATATACAGACAGCTTGGGAGAGTAGCTAAGTCAGAAACATGAGTACTGTCTTTGCCCAGAGTAGGCATACTCAGGCTATTGCTTCCGCAAGTACTAAACGCATCCTTAAGTCTCTTCTGTTTGTTTGCTGATATCAGTTAAGCTCCTGTGTCATTATGACCCTCTTTTAAACTGTTTCTTTCTCTGTGGAAGAATGGTCCTTTAGCACAATCAGAACCAGGTCAATCCAATAAGAATCAATAAAGAGCCTCTATTGTTTTAGGCATCTCCTCCCCCATATTTTTTAACCCATTAACACTGATGCTCCACATCAGTGAATAGCTGAGATCAAAGGATGGCAATGTTCCAGCTGGGCTGGAACCTTCTTTTCACAGAGGTGGTTCACCTCAGCCAGCTCTGCATCACCTTTTCAGGCCTCTTTCTTCCTTCTCTCCTTCCAGTCACCTGTTCCTCCTCCCCATAGCTGGCAGGCAGCTTCAGCTCCTGCTTGAGCCAGCCAGCAAACTTTCAGTTGCTCAATATCAGCTGGCTGGCCAGCTGCTCCACAGGTTCCCTGCTTACCCAACTTTTCTTTGTGCCACTGCTGCTTCCCTTCCTACCTCAGTGGCTGCCTCTCTAAAATGGTGCCACCAAAAGTGCTGTGCCCTGGCCCAGAGTTAATCTTGGCATTTACGATGCATTTGGCTATTCTAAAATATGGTGCCGGAGCATTTAAGCTTGGTGGCACAGCTGCCTCTGCGTAAACAGTGCAAAATGTTCATGTCTTGCCACTCTCCATCTAGCCAGCCCTATGGTTTTGAGAAAAGCAGTTCCCAAGGGGATAATAGAAACCAGATGCTAGTCTAGTACAAGCAGACTCCAGAACTCCAGTGATATGACATTCTGAGTAATCCTGGAGGGAAAGAGGAATATCAAGATATTGAGATGCAATTTTTAATGTAAGCAAGATGGTCCCTGTTGTATGATCAGAAGCTAAAGTCATTTGTTAGCTGTAGTGATTCATCAGAGACAATCATCTCTTGAAGGATATTCATTGCCAGGCTGCAGGAGGCTCTTCCCTCATTAGATGGCTGTTGTAAGAGTGTAGCAGGGCTGTTGGGATGAACTGCAACCAAAAACTCAGGATGTCTCTCTTCTTTTCCGTGCTCCTCATTCTGAGAGATTGCAGCTGTGTAGACTCTTGTTTAAGTTCTCTTGGCACAGCAGAGCTGTGAGCCTGGGATACTATAATTATCAAAATCCTTCTGTTCAGTAATATTTGACTTATGAGGCTTGTCTTCATTTTGCTGAGACTTTTCTACAGGACCAGGGGTGTGAAGCCTGCATGCTGTTCATGAAGAGAGCTCCAAATAAGCAGCTGCAGACTGGCTTGAGGGTGAGGTTTCACCATATGTGTACACAAAGCAGCAAAGACCTCAAACATGGCCACAAGGAGTGGCCTTCTTTTCACTATCCAAGGTACAGTAGCTGTGTACGTCAGTGCCAAGTGTGTAGGCCCAAATTGGAATTGCAGAGGTGAAGATCACATTTCAGGCATCTCTCTGTACCTGAACCTGAAGCAGAACATCTCTCAGCTTTGGGAAAGTTCAGATTCAGTTTTGAACGTGGATCTGAACTCCACCACCCAATCCTGTCTTGCCTTTACACCTAGTTAGTAAACAAGTGCTGTGGACAAGCGCAAGTTGGTTGGCTTCCAAATCATTTGTTCTTGCTAAGGATGGATCTGGATGAACTCTTTCAGCCTAATTCCCACTTGTCCCCGCCATGCCATACTGCCACAGCTGTGCTCAGCACAACCTGCCAAGCCGGAGCCCAATCACTATGAAAAAGAAATAGCTGCTGGCAGGACATTCTTTGGCATGGGCCCTCAACTTCCAAATTCACTCCTTCCTTGGACCCAAAATAACCAAATTTGTTGCCCTCCGGGGCATGCAGCAAAGTCCATGTCTTTCTCAGGACCTGGGGTAGAGAGGAGTGCACTGTGGGCACAGGAAGTATTTGTGCACAGAAGACTGGCATTTTTAAGTAGAGGGCTGGCATTTGGGAGCTGGGCACTGGTATTTGGGGGCTAGGCAGGGTGAGGAGTTGTTTTCTTTTGTTTAGCTTGTTTGTAGGGGTGAGGCTAATGGGCTTGTTGGAACCAGTAGGAGTGTGGTTGTATTCGTAACACACCAGAAGTGCCGAGAGCCCTGGACAGGCACTCTTTCAGTGTATTGTTTGCATCTAAATAAATACAATATTTTAGTCCCTTTGGAGAGGCTGAAACATGGAACAGGGAGAAGGCAGAAAGTCCAAAGCAAACTCAGGGTGAAAGTAGAGCTGTGGACAGGCAGAATGAGAAGCAAACACTGAGAGAGGCTGGATAAGGGTTTAGGGTTTTCGCACTTATATTATTACTCTTGTGCGCTCTCAGCCTTACCTTCCTCACGGTACAGTTTTTTTGTCAGGGACTGTAGGAGACTGGCTTCCATAGTGGAGAGGAGGAGGCCAAAGCTTGACTGACGAGGACATAATAAATAATTGCAGGACTGGAAGTTGAGGCATCAGGAAAGGCAAACCCAGGAATCTGAGTATGTCCCAAGGAAACAGCCCGTGGGAGCTGCATGCCCCAGGGGAGGAATTTGAGTGCAGAGAACCACAGTTCCTTGCCTGCTGCTCCCCCATGTTCCAGGGAGGGTTGTAATTTCCTTCAGGACAGCTGCAAATTACTATCCCTGCTGTCCCCGTGCCAGCTCAGCTCTGCAGATTGGTACATGAGGGGTCCAAGCTAAAGCTCTCCCCACTCCCCACCTGCCTGCTCTGGGTGCAGAGGGACTAGCCGGGAGTACAAGACCTCTGACCTCTGCACACCCAGACCACGATCCAAGTCACCCACGCAGCACCAGAAGTGGGGGGAACACTCCTACTTACTCCCATATGTGGGCACATGGTCCAGTCCCCAGTCTAACCTTTGAAGAGAAAGGGAATGGGGGAGATGAGCTGCTAGGAGAGACTAGTATGGCAAAGAGAGGGCATGCTTCAAGAGTGAAGGAAGGGAGCCAGAGATGGCCAGACTCCCCATCGGGGGAGCGCATGAACCACAGACAATTAACAGATCCTTGTGCAGACATTAAAACGAACACCTTGTTATCCAGGCTGTTGGAGGGCATCCGAGCTAAGGGGTATTTCCCAGTCTGTTGTCCTGTTGTTTCACTTTCATCTCCCATTTTATCCCATTAAATAGCTTCAACTGACATGCCAAAATGTGGCCGAATACAATGAGACAATAAAGTACTGTCCAGTGTAATAGGAAGCAACAGGTAACGTGGAGAAGAATTAAGTTATTTTCTGATCTGATACTGACAATCAGTTTAGGCAAGGGGTATCTAGTGCAAATTTATCCGACATTTTTAGCAGACTGGGAGCACTCAAAAAGCAGATAAGTTAATGTGCAGTATCAATGAACCATTCATGAACTCAGATACTTCCCTGCCTGTGTACAAAGTACATGGGAATAGGCCTTCCTGCCTGTCATTTTTTTTTAATTAGCAGTTGTGAGCCATTCTTATGCAGTATGTCAGGCACTGGGACGAGAGCTTTATGCATCTTGCAAAGGAACGCAGAGTATATTAACAAAAAGTTCCCAGAAATACAGAACAGCTCTGGATATCATTCCATCTCCAAATATCTGACTTTCATCCAGCTGATAATGTGAGACCTTCACATGATATAATCTATTAAAAACGGAGGCACTGAAAGTCAAACTGATATACAACTATTTAAACCAGCTGCTGCAGCAATGCCCCCTTGCATAGCTATATAATTAATTTAAGCTTTGTGACAAGCTAGATGTCGGCAGACTGGATCTCATCCAAGGTTATGCCATGTTCAAGAATGGCCATTTTAGTGGTCTAAACAAATACAGACCTGAGCTACACTGTTAGCTCTAAGTAAAAGTGCCAACATGTCAGCAATCAGTTTGATCTAACTGTTTTCATGTAACGTGTTTCTTTGGTAAATACACTGGTCCATGTCTGGAATGCTTATATTCATACGTATTATGCTGGGGGATGGAAGGAGGTTTGTGTTGTCAAATGGCGCCTCATTTGGAACATATGGTGCATTGTATCATTTGGAAAGCTAAGTTCCTGCAGCATCATTTCAAGGGGCTGGTCTACACTGGAGGGAGGGGGGAGGATCGATCTAAGATATGCAACTTCAGCTATGTGAATAGCGTAGCTGAAGTCAAAGTATCTTAGATCGATTTAACTCGGGTCCTCATGGCGTAGGATCGACGTCCGCAGCTCCCCATGTTGACTCCGCTACCGCTGCTCGCTCCGGTGGAGTTCCGGAGTCTATGGGAGCGTGTTTGGGGATCGATATATCGCGTCTAGATGAGACGCGATATATCGATTCCCGAAAAATCGATCACTACCCACCGATAAGGCGGGTAGTCTGGACGTACCCAAGGCAAGAAATTGCCTTTAGTTCATGTCAGAGGCTGCATTATCGATGACTGCCTGTGTGAGCAGATCTTGAAGCAGAAGCACTCCCAGTGGCTGTCATGACTCTCTTGAAGTCTCTCTCTGTTGGGATAACCTTCTCTCTTCCAAGGGCCTGTCCTGTGCAGTATCTCAGCACTTAAAGGGGAAATGTCATCAGCTGCCTCAGTTCCCAAAGGGTCATGGAAAAGAAAGCAAGCAGGCTTCACAAACATCAGGAAGAGGCAATAAAGCCCTCGCTACAGCTGTCTGTACAAACCATGGAGAGCTACCAGACTGCATCAGATTTGCCCTGTTTACTGTTCTAACGCCAGATGACATGTGAGAAAGTTTTTGTCCGTGCCTGCATCAGAAAAGGTTTGAGTGGGGGCCAACTTCCACAAGGTGCTGAATACCTTGTGGGAGATGCTTGGTGCCGAGTGTCATAACAGTAAGATGTGTTCTCTGTGTAGCTGAAAAGCTTGTATCTCCCACCAACAGCAGCTGGTCCAATAAAAGATAAGACCTCACCCACCTCATCTCACTAGTACTCAGATAGTCACTGAGACACTTAGTGCTCTAATGTCAGTCTAAAAGGCTATTAGGTCAGCCTGTTTTCACTGTTACCCTGTGTTGTTTTACTTCCTCCTTAATATATTGTCTGAGCAGAGCGTTCAGCAGGATCCTGTGTGCCACAACTTCTGTTTAAGGCAGTGGAAGTTGAGGGTACTCAGGCCCTACTATGTTAATTCCCTAACATAGAACAATTTCAGTCACTATCTGAGTGTTGAGCTGGGTAGTCTGTGCATAACACAGAACAGTTCTTCCAAATAAGGGGAACATGCTTTTCTGTGTGTAATTTTTAAATGTCAAAAGTGGTCTACGGCTGAGATATCATTTGGGTGTGGAGGGTTGGGGGGGAATTTGTGGGTACTGAGTTTGTTCAGCTAGAGGAACCCTAAGAAATGAGAAGAAAATTGTACATTTTCTAGAAGGGAGCATTTAAAAAAATTAAGTTAGTTGTTTTATTAAAATAATACATAGAAAATTCAGTTACCCTCTGATGAGTTCTTATGCCACATTTGGAGACTAAATTCAATTAGTAGAGTGTAAAAGAGAGGGATTTTAGTCCCCCTTAAGTGAAAATCTCAATGCAACCTTAACTGGGGAGTTGCTATCAACACCCTCATTTTCTAATATATTCATACATACACCTCCAACCATAGAACTATGAATTTGTGCGCACAGAAGTGTCTGAAGGTGCAGCAGCTGATTAAATACATCTATAATTATTCACACATTAGCACCTAGTGAATTAGCAGCATTAGCACCTACTGAATCATCTTGTTCACATTTAACTGAATTCAGTCTCAGAGCCAGTGTTAGTCGCTCAGGAGATTGTTGCTCCAGCGGTTACTGAAGTGAAGCCTGACACTGACACTACCGAGCAAGCTGCCATGCCTCAAAAAGTCAGGTGAATGGTATTCTAAATACATGGTTTAAAATGCCACTCTGGTCATTTGAAGTGATGGCATTGCCTGGTAAAGGACTGTTGTGGGGCATATTTATTCTTGCTGATTTCTTGTTCTGTTTTAGTTGACGACGATTATTGCTACTTTTTCTGCTCTCTTTTTAGGCCCATTAGGACACTCACATTGCTCAAGCCGTCTCAAAGCTTATTTTATGTGGATGTATTTCAAAACTCACACAGCTTTTGTTCAGGCCCATGCAACGGGAAGGAGAAGTTCAAAGTGAAAGGAGGGACACCAAGTCAGCAGACATTAATAATGCTACCTTACAACCATTAAAAAGCTGTAATTTGTCAAAGCTGTCACTTTCTCATTCCGCTGGTTGTAAATCATTTGTATTAATGAGATCCTATACACATGAGAGATTGGATTTTAGAATCTGAGGCTATGTTGCCACCATATAGAATTTTTCCCAGTCTTATTTCTGAGTCCAAAACACGGAGGGAGAGACATATAAAAATGTCCCCTGGGAGTATTTGGGAAGAGGAGAGCAAGCAAATTCTGAACTAAAATCTCAATCCCTAGGTTCTTTTAGCTGCAAGTCTTCCCCCCCCCCCTCCCCCCCGCATCACAGTGGAATTTCTAGTCTCACTGCACTGGAAGGAGTATACGGACTGGAGCCTATGGGTGCTGGAGAGCACAGATCCAGATGAGGATCTCAGTGAAACCGCAAGGGATGGCTCTTTGCAGGGGGGCATAGAGAACAGGGGGTAGAGCTGGAGGAAACAGTCACTACATGGAGCCTTCAGTACTTCCTCACACAGAAGAGACAGGGGCAATAGACCTAGAGGTTACTTTTAGGGAAAATCTAGTCCCATTGGAATCAACGAGAATGTTGGCACTGAGGTTAATGGGAGTTCATTGGGAATGGATTTGCCCCTCAGGCTGGAGAAGTGAGCAAAGAACAACTCCACTCCCCTTCTGGGATGTGGGGTGAAGACTCCTCTCCCACTTCCCCCACGGAGTGTCCCAGTCCTAGCTGAGTTCCTGGGACTGGGCACTGCGGCAGAATGAGGGCCATTGTAAATCCATACTACACTACACTACGCATATATGCCTGCTGGCAGTTGGTCTTGCTAATGCATTGCTTTGAATCACTCATTCCAGAGGCACACATCTGGAGAGGTGTTGAGCACCCAGAATTCCCACTCGGTTCAACGAGAGTTGCTGGCGCCAACACTAGGAGTTGGCTCAGAAAGAAGACTCTTGTTTCCACCTGCTGGCAAACACATTCATTGAACACCAGCAAGTACATAGGCAGAACATTAAACATTTGGTTGTCTTCCTTTTTTTAAGTTAAAAAGTCAAATTGATAATACCGGTAAATCCTCTATATTAATAATGATCCAGTTAGAGAGGCCTTGCCTCCGGCATTTAAGTACCCAATTTGATTTTTCTGTCACTAACTAAAGACCACTTTTTAACAATGAATAATAATTATTATTATAATGCTAATAATAGCTACAGAATTATAGTCATGATGTATGAATGTGTTTATTTATATGATACTCCATTCCTGATGGCTTCTACGCCTCTAGCAAGATGTTACTCAAAGTACATATCCTTGCTTGAACAAACCAAAGGTAAATTGAGTTAATAAATATATTAGTTAAATTAATTGCACCAAACTAACATCAAATAAAAAGTACACACACACCCAAACAACCCAAACACATAATAATAAATAACACAGTTAGAGCTGGTTAATTTTTTTTTTAATGAAAAGCTTTTTGTCAAAAAATTGCCCTTTTTCTAAAATGGAAACTATTGCTCCCCAAAAAATTGCCTTTTAAAAAATGTAAATACTCATTAAGCAAACTTTGCACCTCAGCTGAAAGATATAATACTGGCTGTTCCTATAAAATTAAATGACTCAGAACACTGATCACAAACATCAAGCATCACCACTTCATATTGACATTGGCAACACTAAGTCTGTCAGAGGAAAGAAAGGAAACTAATGACATCATTTAGCCTGCGTCCTTACACAGTGATCCACACCAAAGGCCTTTTAATCACTGCCCAGAGGAATGGACATTCTGTAACACAAAATGAATCACATTTCAAAGTCCTTGGGGGTCAGACACAGCTTCTGGCAAATCACGATGATGTGGACAACAACTCTTTACAAGTGACCCCAGAGAGACTGTAACGCTGATGACTCCGATCAGCTAGTACCCCCAAAGCGTTAACCATGGTCCTGTATAATGACTGATTAATGTGATGCATGTGATCAATGATTCCACAGGGACAGGGATACAGACATCATGGTTATTCTTACTATTAACATGCGTGAAGAAGGGGGAAGAAACCTCTTATAAATACTCCTATTTAGAAATTATTAGGATGCAATTCAATCTATCTGGTGGCCAGATTCTTTGGTCCAGGTGAGTGTGCATGGCTCAAGAATAGGTGGGCAGGGGGCAAAAGGTGCTTTAGGTGCCGTCTTTGCAGCCATATGCATCTCAGCCTGTTCAGTGACAGGCTGGTCTCCTAGCTGTGCTGGCTACCAGCTGCCCTACGCACTGTACTGGCAGCTGGGCGACACTGAACCTTGGAGAGATAAAGCCACCCTTGATTTCCTCAGACACACCCCCTGCACAGAGAGGGAAGTTAGTGTAGGAGCTCTACTACTTTACCTTTTATCAGGCTGATGTAGGTGGGTCCCAAGATCCAGGGAGCTGCAAACCACCACAACCACACACAAACTCCATTCTTGCACCACTAGAGAAGACCAGTGGATTTGGACCAAAAGCTCTAGAAGATTGTGAACTGCCCATGTTAATCTCAGTGGGTTAACGCTGAATTTACCGATGGCTATTTAAATATCCACATTTTTTATTGCTGATAATTTTAACAGATATAGCCCACTGCAACAGTTCCCCCCTGCTGGACCTCATCAGGTTGCTGTATTTGGGTCCCACATGCTGGACCCATGTGCTTTTTGTTGGGATTCTTTCCAAGATCTTTTCCACTCAGCTTATCCAGAACACCTTGTCCAGTTCTGGGAGAAGACTTCATCCAGTTCTCTGGGATCCAAAAAACTCAGTTTAACTCCAGAGTTTGTCACTCAGGTTCCTTTATTTGGACACAGCAAAGCATGTGAGTTGATCAGACTCAAGCATAGAGAGTGGGTATTGGGTGCACCGCACATCCAAGGTTACACAGAAAACCTCTTCCTTTGTATACATTTACACTTGCATTGCATCACACTTTTTTTGGATTGGATTGATTATGATACAGGAACCAATCCCTGTATAGCACGCTCTGTCCATGTAGAACCTGATCTTTACATTCCAGGTTTATCTTGTCCATTGTCCCTAGCATCTGAGTATTCCTGCTTATCTTAGCTGGCTCCAGCATTCTGTCTTTTTAGCCTACTGCTTGTTAAGCCCTTATTTACAATTTAACCTTCCATTCACCTTCCCAATCATTCCCACTAAGAAATGAGGCAAGTTACTTATGTCAGGTGAGGCCTACCCTTTTAAGCTTCCATAGGTCTCAGTAGCCTCAAGCCACTGTCTCTGGCTCCAACCTCTTTAGTACAGCTTACCCCTCACAGTAGTGGGACATAGCAATCCAGTAGCCCTAGGTCCTCAGGACCAGTGCTGATACCCCCAGGACACCCCAGTTCTTTAAGTAGAAGAAATACAGCTTTATGGGCACTCTGGCTTACAATTTAACCCTTCAGGGACATGTGATAGTGGACACACATAACACAGAGACTTTGCAAAGATTTCAAAACTAATCACTCTACTTTAGATAGCACAAGAGATATACATATCTAGACAAAACAATAAATCACCTATACACAGTTCCATGCCTCAGTTTCCTCACCACTCTTCAGTGTTCCTTGGGCTTAGCTGAGAGTCTTCCAAGGAATCTAGGATCTCCCTTCCTGCATGTGACATCTTTTCCAAATCATGGAGTCTCTCTCTCCTCGGTGGCCAGCTTTCCTGCTTCTGCTTCTGGTCTGCTCTCTCTCTTTCTCTAGCAAATGGCCAATGAGAGACCCTTTCTCTTATACCTCCTGTTCCTGTTGTCAGGTGACCCCCACCCCGATCAGTATCATCGAGTGATCCAAATCCCCCACCAAGTGATCCATTGCTGAGTGACCACCCCCATGGAGTTCAGACTTGAGAAACTGATTGGCCCTCGATGGCAGCCATTTCTTCATTCAAGGATACTCCATTTGAATGGCTCATCATGACCCTTCATTGTTTAATGACCCTTCATTGTTAACCCTTTGCCAGAATTTCTCCTGCCACTTCCTGTGGGCTTTAACACAATATGGAGTAGAAAGGCAGCTGATAAGGCAGACAACCCCCACATTCCAAATTGAGTTTGCCATATGACCCAGACACACATAAAGAGTCCCCAAAATCTAACAGAATTCATAAGCTGTACAAAAGCAGATTCCACAAACTGTCACACCAGCTAATGTCTGTATCCATTATGGTTGGAGAACACCATTTTCCTTCTCTAGAAGTTAGAAATGGAAAACATTACGAGAGTGCTATGTCTGTCTGTCTGTCTGTCTATAAATAATGAATGGAAAGTGTGATAGTAGGTGGCATTCAGGAATATGGAGCATTGTTTATGGCTTCCTTTGTGCTGCTCTTTACATCAGCTTTTAAAATACAAGAATTTGCTGGTCCCTGCTCCACACCCCACAGCACCTGAACTGCTCCCAATTATAGTATATCAAGAGACGAGACGAGATGAGAAGAGAATTTCTGTGTGTGCCCTAAATAGTTTGACCTGATTTGAGGTCTTATCAGAGCAGCAGCAGACCTTATTTAAGGGTCTGAGCAGCTCAGCAGCATCCTCTGGCGAAGCTTGCAGAAGGCTCATTCTGTAGCTTATCCTGGATGGTGGGACTCTCTGCAAGGCTGAATGAGGACTCCCCTCTCAACAAGTCTTAAGCCCCTTCTTGACTCTCAATAGCTGACAAAGCATTACTTTCAGGAACCTTAATGTATTAAACTCCGCCAGAGAGCAGGACCTTTGTGAGCAGCTGCTAGGGGAGCAGAAGTGAGCGGGGACCTTCATTTGCAGGTGCTGTTGGGTCTTTGTTTGTAGTTGACAGAAGACTACAGGAAAACAGAGTCCGGTGCTTACCAGAAGCCCCAAGGGAGGAGGCCTTTGTCTTCACCTCCAAGAGGGCTGGGGGGTTATAAATCTTTCTTTGCAGCTGCAAGCTTCATCATGGACAACTTCCGCAGAAAGATCTTTCCTACTTGCTAATAAATGCTCAAGAAACCGTTCCTAATTATTCTGAATGAGATAAGAAACTTCAAGATTTGTTTGACTGACAGCTCAGAAACTTCCAGAGGAACAAATTAAATGTTCGTGATGTCTGCAAACTCATTTTTGACTGAACCCAAAGAAGATAAGGACAATGCCCAGTTAGAATGGATGTGATCCACTGTGCTGTCAAGTGTCAAGAAAGAAACTGATTTTCTATAAGCACCTGCAAAGTGACAGTTCCCCTGAGCCATGTCAGAGGGTTGCCATTTGTGTAAACCTCATTGGAAGCACTTATAGTGTGAAGAGACCTTTTGTGGTAAGAATCTCAACAACTCAAACCACTGCAGTTGCCTAACAGACTCACACCATAACACCATTGCTGATAAAGCAGCATGCTTATTGATCCTTCTTTCACTGTAATAACAAGAAACCTCGTTTCTCTTTTCTCTTCTATGATGAAAGTGCTGAGTATGATCACAGTGCTCTATCTATAAATAAAATAGTGACCTGTGTGTGGCTCACTAATTAAACTCCTGTTGACAGTCACATACAAATTACATGTGGCCCTGAGTCTTTCAGCAAATTATCAACATCTCCCTGGGTGCTGAACCACGGCTGAAAACTACTGACTATGTAGTACGTAAACGTCTCAGTTGGGTAGTGTCCCAGGCCTTTTCCCTGTGAAGATTTTCTGAAATGGCAGCCTTTGGGCAGCAGTCAGAAGAGAATAAACAAGCACAAAGGATAGAAAAAAACCATGGTGCTTCAGTGAAGCCTCTTTTAATTCCTTCTGCTATTAAGGGTCACCATCAGAGGCTTTCTCTAAAAATGGCAGAGAGATTTCTCCCCTTCACTTCAGTGCTGGCCTCTCAGAAAGCCTTCTGCAACATGTGAGGATTTCTACACAGGAACAGAGGATTTGCTCTCTTCGCAAGACTGTGTGGGAGTCAGTCAGCTCAGAAGGCAGAATGAGCCGCAGTTATTAGTGTACTGAGGGAAGACAAAGGGTCCTGCTCTAAGCTTGCTGTAGTCTTGGATTTGGATTGGATGTTCAGGGGAGCTGAGCTGATGCTGACCCGGTGGGAACAGACCAAGTATCGGGCTAGAGATGGAGGAGAAATACAGTTCAGTACTACATGGCAAATGCTGGATGATATTTTGAAAGAGTAGCTATGATAAAAATGCACGTGTATAGAAAGAAAGGGCCATTGGTAAAAGGAAGTCAGGAAGCAGATTTGGCAGCCAAAGACGCAGTGGTAACTGGACTGCCCTGGTGGCAGGACACCACTTTAGAAGCCGTTCCAGCCGCACTGGTCACCCAGGGCCAGCAGCAATCAATACAAGCTAAGGCAGAGTGATTGCAAAGCATCCAGCAGCAGAAGTCAGAGTTAGATCCGCTAGGGAAGGAAGCTCAAAGCCTGGGAGTAAAAGTGGATGGTCAGTAGTTAATACTAGAGCAGGGGCGCTGAGAGTAAAGTCAGAAGATGATTTGGTATGGGTCCTACCAAGGGGTATGCAGAAAGATCTCTTGACATGAGAATATGGATCTACTATGGGTGGTCACCCTAAACAGAAGGAAGTTCAGGAAAAATTGGTGAAAATACGGTGGTGGCCCAGATGGGAACAGGATTTGAATGAACATCTTAATTCTTGCCTATTTGTGCTAAATAAATCCTTCAAGTAGAAAGTACAGAGGGGCACTCATGAGACAGGCTTCCAGAAGACCTTGGGAAAGGATCCATATCAGTTACACTGGGGAACTACCCTTAACCCCCTGAGGGAACAAATATATAATAGTTGTAGTGGACATATTCTCACGCTGGGTGGAGGCATTCACCAGCTAAACATATGGCTGCATTGACAACAGCTAAACAACTATTCCATCATTTGTTCAGTCGTTGAAAGGGTTCCTAACGTAATTGATTCAGACAATGGTAGTGGATTTGTTGAATCAGTGGTCACGAAAGCATGCACACTGTTGGACATTGATCAGAAATGATGCATTGCTTATAATCCTAAAGCAATGGGGCAAATGGAAAGAATTAATAGAACCATTAAAACTGAACTCCAGAAGGACTAAACAACGTGGGTAGTAATTGGGATGAAATGTGATGGGTCTTTATGCACATCAGAGCAAGAGAATGTAGATCTGTGGGGTTTTCCCCATATGAGGCCTTGATGGGGAGACCAATGAGATTGTGGGAGAATATGATGAACTCTCAACCAGGCCATTTGACTATGGTAGCCTTGTCAGAGGCCTGGGTACAGGACTTGCAGAAGCAGAGTTTACAGGTGCAAAAAAATGTGGTGCCTGTGACATTGTCAAACCAGGTGCTAGCTCATGCCAAAAGCCCAAGTCAAATGCATAGCTTGAAACCAGTCTGGCTTATCTAACTGTGGGTTAGTATAATTAAAATAGATGTTAGTGTTATAAGAATGTGTTTAGTGTTTAGACTTTGTGGAATGTTTGTAAGATGTTGCATATATTCATCCTACTTACAATATCTGTATCCCACGGTATAAAGTTATATTGAGTGTTTGCATTGGAAACCTCTGTCATTGTGTAACTCACCAAACAGGAAAAGAAGCATTAATTTAGGTGAAGTGCTCATCCTGCAAACAAGATGGCCCATGGAAGGCAAATGACGCTTTGGGTAGCATCAAAGGACAGAGACCTTGTTGACTGCACTCCTCACTCCCTCCAGGAAGGGGAAGCCTGCATATGATCTCATCCCATCAGCTTGGATTCTGGGGTGAAGGGGATAAAAATCCTTACAAGGAGAAACTGGGATCTTCATGATGCCTGGACTCTGAGGAGCAAAGTTTCCTAAACATAAGCAAGAGATTCCCATTCTGCTTGACATGGGTCAGCCCTAAAGGCCATATAGAGGTGCTTATTATAGAAGTTGATATTGCCTTTTTAAACCTAAGACTGTAACTCATTTGTGTGCGTATGTTTCCTGTTTTAACCTTGTCAATCTCTCTAATTTCTTTTCTTATTTAATAAATCTTCAGTTAGTTGATTACAGGGTTGGCTACAGGCATTGTCTTTGGTTTGAGATCTGAGTACAAATGACCTGGGGTAAGTGACTGGTCCTTTGGGACTGGGAGTAACCTGACTATTGTGATTTTTTGTGCAAAGTGACCATCTATCACGTAGTCCAGCTTGCTTGGGTGTCAAGCTAGACTGGAATGCGCATGGTAAGACTGTTAGAGTGCTTTAGGAGTTTACACTTGTTACTGGGTTGGTGAAATCTAATTATAGAACATACCACCAGTCTGGGGTCTCTTCCCAGCTTTTTGACAGTCTGCCCTGAGCTTGACACTCACTGTCGTGAGCGTGATAGTGGCAACAAAGGAGGCGGAGATACAGAAGATCGAGGCATGGTTCAATTAACACAGCCGGTTTAGTAAAGAGAAACAAAGAGCAGTTGGTCCCCATTACCCAACTGCTAGCCAAGCAACAGCAAATTGGGGACAACGCCATACAGGCTCTGGAAACACTCATACCAGAGGAGGTGAGCTTGCACCCCTGCTGCATACACTATGTTTAGTCTTAATGGGAGTTCAAATAATAACAACTGTTGGGTCATGGGAATGTGTTGCTGGATAATAAAATTTGAAAAGCAAAGCTCAGAGAGAGAAATGTGATGCAAATGAAACAAATGCTAACGTAAAAGAAAACGAAAAACAGTGGAATGTAGGACAGGCTTAGCTGACATGAGCAGGCCCAAGTTAAGACAAGACGAGCCTGAACACGTAACTGCTGATCAAGCCCCAACAAGTAATTGCTGAAACAACTAACTATGGTGAATATGTTTATAATAAATAGGGGACACAGAACCTAATTAAACTATTGTTGGCATGTTTATCGTAAATAAAGTATTCAGGAACATCCTGAACTGAACCTTACTCAGTCTGCAAAGCAATTGACCCATATGCAATCTGCAAAGCAATTGGTCTTTATATGCGAGAAGTATAAAGTAAATTGAGTAATGAGCTGGAGTCGAACTGAGTTTTTTGGAGCCCCCCGGAACAGGAGGAAGTGTTCTTCCAGAACTGGACAAGGTGTTCTGGATAAGCCGAATGGAAAAGGTCTTGGAGGGAAACCCAATAGATTGTAGCTCACATCCTCTCCTTGTGTACTATTCAACCTCCTTGTCTTCATTCTAATATCTTCATAAAACACATGGCTTCCACCACCCCATGAGAATTCCCCCCTTATAATAGGTGATTTTAAAAAAACAACCTTCTCTCTTGCACTGTGTTCAGTCCAAGATTTTCAAAAATGGATGCCCAAAGTTAGGCTTCTGAGTCTGTATGCAGACACGTCAGAGGCTTCAGTAGGAGCTGCTGGATGCTCAGCAGTTTTGAAAATCAAGCTATTTGTTTGGGTCTCTACATATAGTCTTTGGAGCAGGAGTTCATATTTAGGTCACACATTTTTGAAAATCTTGGCTTTTGAATTTAGTTTTTGTGCTTGAAGTATGTTGTAAACATCACAAGGCAAGGACTATGGTGCTCCCTAGGTCAGAGACCACAGTGCACTGACAACTTTCAACTAATAATTAATTAATGAATTAATTAATTGAGCCCAAGCATAAGGTTTGGTTCTTGGAATTTAGTTCTTAACTGACCCAAATTTGTGAGGAGCTGGGAATCCAGGCTTTTGAGGTAGACAAACCCATTCAGACCACTGATGCATGAGTTCCCTTGTCCTGCTTCCAACAGTGACTTTGTGCTTCAGAAGAAAACGGGGGAAAACATCATGGATTTGCCACTTGGGCAACACTATACATAAGGGGGAAATTCTTTCTAGATCACTGCAGACAATCAGCATGCACCCTGAAGCAAGAGATCTGATTGCCTCGATATTAGCTTGCATAACTCCCAGTGTGATTAATTGTCATATAATTACTCAGCCATTTTTCAAATCCAGCCCCATGCTATATGAATCAGTGACCTCCTGTAGTAGTGAATTCCACTGGTTGACTACATGCTGTGTGAAGTAATATTTCCTTTTATTTGTTCTCTATTCATGTACTGGTCATTAATTTCTAGCCTTTGGGAAATCAGAAATATGCATGATCATGTTGAGGATCCACAGCCACTTGTAGTTTTGCCACTGTGTGGAACAGATATTCATTTAAATTAACTTTCAAACTTGCTCAGCTTTGACATGAACAGTAGGTGAGACAGGGCAGAAATCAATAGGAAGAGCAAGAAGCAAGCAGGCAGGTGTTAGCTGAGCAAATGAAGAACCTATAGAGAATCCCAGGGCTAAATTTTGACCCCAATTACATCAGCGTAAATCTAGAGTAACACAACTGAAATCAAAATTACTTTAGAATCCTGGTGTAAATGAGATCAGAATTTGGCACCCAATTTATAAGCCATGGGCTCCATACAGCTCTCACTGATGCCAAAGGGAATTTTGCAGTTCATAGATACATAGATTCAGAGATTATAAAGCCAGGAGAACCACTCTGATAATCTAGTCTGACTTTCTGCATAGCACAGGCTATAGGCCTTCCCCAAAATAAATCCTGTTTGAAGTAGAGCATGTCTTTTAGAAAAACATCCAATCTGGGTTTACAAATTGCCAGTGATGAGAATCCACCATGATCATTGGTAAATTGTTTCAGTCGTTAACTGTCCTCACTAAGAAAAAGTTATGCCTTATTTCAAGTCTGAATTTGTCTAGCTTCAACTTTCAGCTATTAGAGCTTGTTATATGTTTGTCTGCTGGATTGAAGAGCCCATTACCAATTTTTTGTTACCCAAGTAGAACTGTAGGACTCATCTACCCAATGCTTTAGTGCACACCAGATGGGTATGAATTCTAGTGTGCACTAGTGTATTACACACTAACTGGCCCCTGTGCTACTTATTGGCACACTCTCAAAGTTCCCTGGTGCATGTTATTGAAGCCCTGTTTCAAACACAGGCCAGTGAGTGTGCAGCACACTAGTACAGGCTAAAATTGACACTCTTGTATAGACTAAAGCATCTTATAGATAAGCCCTTATAAACAGTGATCAAATCACCCTTTGACCATCCCTTTGTTAAACTGAATAGATTGAGCGCCTTGAGTATATCACTATGAGGCATGTTTTCCCAATCTTTATATTTGAGTTCAGTGAAAACCGGATTGGACCCAACTCCATTGTCCTACAAGTTTTTCAAACATTTCTTCAAAAAAAGACCAAAATCCCAGCAATTTTAGCAACATTTTCAAGTGGGGTTTACAATAATAAGAAAGGTCCACAAAGTTTAGTTTCAAATTCAAAGATTTCAAAGCTGAAGTACCTTGCCACAGCTAAAATTGTAAGTGTCCTTTGTATCTGTAATTGGTCCATTCACGTGTGTCACAAATTTCTACTAAGTATCAGCCAGTCCCAGCTGTGGTAATGAATGTGATGGGTGGGAAATGGGAATGGAGATCATAGGAAGAGATGCCAGGACTGAAGGAGAAGCAGTTGCAAGTGCTCTCACCAGAAATGCAAACACTCTGTCCTTGGTCTTTTCTTTCTTTTAATTGTCTGTGTATCATACAACAAGATGGATGCAAGGCATTCATATTTCAACTGGAATATGGCCTGAACTGGTACTGCTGATTTATGTAATAATGTGGTGTTACAAACCAGACAGTCCTGAAAAAGATATTACTGCTTCCCTCATTTCTACTAAGTCCCAAGTTTCATTTTTAACACATACTATTTTATTGCTGGCGTATTTTATACAAGACTTGTTTAATTTGCGAGAGTTGTTCTGAAAAGTTTTTTAAACAATTACCATGCAAAACATTCTGTTATTCTGGGACATTTAATTGAAATGGCATCATCCTGTTTTAAAGCATTGCAGTGTTAAATAAACTTGACCTGTAGCACCAAAGCACTCATTTTTCTCCAGCTACATCATACAATTGAAATGCATATGCACATATATAACAGTCTGGCTTCTCCATCTGCAAGACGAAAGTCAACCCTATTTAAAAATAATTAGGACATTGCCTTTCCTCTTGAAAAATACACCGAAGTATGAATGACAAGGAGATTCTAACAAGATGAATGTTTCCATCTGAATTGCCGTAGAAAAATGAGATTGAGCAAGACGGATAGACAATTTAAATGTACAATCCTCTTTACAAATCCTGCACCCATTCCTGTGCCTGCAGTGATCTGCTTGGCACCAGATTTGGTGTAATTCAGCTGGGGAGAGAGGGAAGGGGTGGGTCTAGCTAGTGGTGTGTGTAACATAGGACTGAGTTTTGTGGGGGCATCTTACCAGTGGCGGCGTGTCAGCCCGGGCAAGAGAGACCCAGCCTGACCAAGAATTCCCAAATGCCACCCAATACATTTTCCATGTTCTCCTTAGTTTAACTGATAAATGTATACAGATGTCAGGACAAATTGTGATTGGATTTAAATAGCATGACTCACTTGCTCCAGAAGCGAAGCACAATGCCAGCAAGTTCAAAGAGTGTAGTTCCTCGTGAGGGTCAAATCTTGGAATGGCTACTAGTGCCTCAGAAAGCTGCCTTGATACCATGGTGATTTACCGTACCGTGTCCCTTTATAAGGGTGTGTTGTGGTAACCACTGCTCGGTGAGGCCATAGCACGATTGTAGCAGGTAAGCCCAGGCTGCAGGGTGAGGGGAGGTTTGCAGGGGGTGGGGTTAGGGCCTCTGGCCTGAAAGCTGCAACTACCTGCCCCGCCCCAACCCCATGAAGTGGGCCCCATGCATAAGCCTGAGGAACTGCCACAGAGCCCTGGAACCACCTCATGCTCTGCCCCCTGCACATGCCCGGGTAACTCCGGCTCCCGGCTCCACCTGCTGCTACTTTGCTATCAGTAAGATAAGCTTTTCATAGCTATTGATTGATACATTGGGTGGGGATGGCAATGACTATTTTGTGATTTGTGCCTCACCTGCCAAAAGAGACGCGAATCGCCACTGCACCTTATGCAACAAGGGGTTGATCAACCACCGCATGGATCTCATGGGCCTGCCTTCTGCCCCCTCCCACAGGCTGGTGAAAATGGGGGGCACACAGGGCTTGAGTAGCCTCCTCTGAGCAGCTTTCCAGCTGCCTCAAGGCCTGGGAGGGAGGATTTTTCCTTGCCCTTCCCCCCACATAATGCAGATACCTAGTGGCTTCCTAAATCTAGCCCTTTATGCACTTTTTTGGCTTAAAAGAAAAAAAGCAGCAGCAGCGGCAGCAGCTCAGTGAAGTTCCCCAAATCACATAGCTATGTTATGAGAACCAATAAAACTATTAGCTGCTGGCACCGAGCCAAGAATCCATTAATGGCAGACTGGTATCTCTCCAGGAATGTAAAATGTTTTACTAAATAAACATTAAAGCAGGAAGCATTCAACTTCTGTCACTAGGTAAAACTCCAGTGTGGTTCTATCCCAAAGAGGAATAGCTAGGAGGTGGGCAAAGAAACTGTGTTTCACTGATAAAAAAGCTCTTTAGTACCAGGAGGAACCAGCAAGACATATTTTACAATGTCTTACCAAGCATGATGTATGAGGTTTGATACTTTTATTGGATCAAGTCACTGGTGATAGGTAAAGGAGAGAAGAAATCTGTTCAGAAGGCAGCAGGGTTAGCCGCACTGAATAATACTTTGTAATTAAACTGCAGAATTTGGCACCTTTTCTTGGCTATCAAAGCAAAACTTGAAGGTTGATGGAAATAGAAGCTTAACCCAAGGATTTGTTCTTTGGGGATCAGAGCAGTTTGCTTACATGGTTTCGCATGGGAAATGATCTAGAAAGGAAAATGTACAATAAATCAACAATCAGCTCCCTCATAGTGTCAAATGTTCAGTAATATAATGCTCCAGAATGAAGTCCTAGAAGTGACAATGGGCCAGATACTCTTGTCTTTACTCGGGATTGTAAATTATTCCTCCCTGTGCCAGCCAGCTCCCTGGACCCTAAAGAGGCAAAAGATGGCAGAGGCAGTGTGGCACCACCAGTGCCCTCCTTTGGGATTTGCTAGTGAAAAAGATCCCCCTGACTTTAGCTTAAAGTTTAAACTGGTGAAAAAGACCCTAGGGTCAAAAGAAAGGAAATTAAAATCCTTAGAGTCAGCATGGAGGCTACCTAACCACACTTAATAGAACTACAGAAAGAATGCATGCTTCTAAACACGAGAGAAAATAGGGAGGCAAGAAAAAAATCATAAAGTTAATGACAAGGTCCAAGAGGTTGTTCAAACCAAGCAGGTATCCTTCAGAAAATGGAAATTCAATCCTAGGCAAGGCAGTCGAAAGGAAGAGAAACTACCACAGGTAATATGTATAATGGAAATTAGGAGGGCAAAGGGGCATTTTGAAAGACAACTAGCCAAAGACATAGAAACAAGTCACAAGCAATTTGTTAAGTTTATCTGAAGCGGGAAGCCTGCAAGAAAACAAGTGGATTCTCCAAACTACGATGGAGTAAAGGGAGCAATTAAAGAGGATAAGGTGACTGCAGAGATGTTAAATAATTTCTGTTCCCCACTCTGTGGGTATGTCTACTCTACGAAATTAGGTCGATTTTATAGAAGTTGATTTTTAGAAATCGATTGTATACAGTCGATTGTGTATGTCCCCACTAAGTGCATTAAGTTGGCAGAGTGCATTCTCACTACCATGGCTAGCATAGACTTACAGAGCAGTGCACTATGGATAGCTATCCCACAGTTCCCACAGTCTCCGCTGCCCATTGGAATTCTGGGTTAAGCCTGATGGGGCAAAAACATTGTCGCTGGTGGTTTGGGGTACATGTCGTCCATTGCCCCTCCCTCCGTGAAAGCAATGGCAGACAATCATTTCACACCTTTTTTCCTGGGTTACCCATGCAGATGCCATACCACGGCAAGCATGGAGCCCGCTCAGCTCACCATCACCACTGCTGTTGGGGGCAAGTCTACTGTGGGGGCTGCTGTGAGCCGAGTAGCCAGTGCAGTCATTGACGTTCTGTTATCAAGGGTAGTGACTCTGGGAAATGTGCGGGCCTTTTTAGATTTTAGGTGCATCATATTCCTGTCCTTTGTCGCTGGTGAAGAAGTCTTGCAGCTGTACATTCCAGTCCGGTCGGCGCTGTAACGCCCCATTGCACTTCTGTGGTTGACACACGTAACAGCTCCAGGGCTCTTGGTCTTTTTCCTTGGTCGAGGTACCTTGCCCTACTCGGACCTTCAAGCATTCAACACAGAAGCACCTGCAGCAGCTGGCGTTGCTACACAGCAGCAGCTCCTTGCCTTCGCAGCAGACTGTGCGGTAGGACTGCTAACCATCGTCAACCACCGCTTCCGCTGCAACTCTGCTCTCTTGCTTTCCAGCGACGAGCTCAGGGGATCCATACTGGTCCTCCTGGGTGCTGCTGGCAGCAGACAGTGCAGTAGGACTGGTAACCGTCCTCATCGGACATGTAGCTTGGCTGGGGGTTCTGGGAATGTCTTCCCTTCCCGGCTCCTAGCAACCTCCAAGGCATGGTGTATGGCTCCATCACTTCCCCTGCAACTCTGTTCTCCTGCTCCCCAGCGACGAGCTTGGGGGGTCCGTTCATGAAGCCTGGACAGTATTAAGGAGCAGTTCCACTATAGGCTGAGCAAGTGCAGAATGGTGGTAGAATGTGCCTTTGGACATTTAAAAGCTCGCTGGCACTGTTGGTCAGACCTCAGCGCAACCAACATTTCCATTGTTATTGCTGCTTGTTGTGTGCTCCATAATAGGAGAGTAAGGGGGAGACGTTTATGGCAGGGTGGGAGGTTGAGGCAAATCACTTGGTGTCCGATTTTGAGCAGCCAGACACCAGGGAGATTAGAAGTGCACAGCAAGGCATGCTGCGCATCAGAGAGACTTTGAAAAATGGTTTCATGACTGGCTAGGCTTCGGTGTGACAGTTGTGTGTGTTTCTCCTTGATGCAAACCCGCCCCCTTTGTTGATTTTAATTCCCTGTAAGCCAACCACCTTCCCCCCTTTGAAATAAAGTAACTGTTGTTTTGAAACCATGCATTCTTTCTTTATTAATTTTTTTAAAATGAGATAACGGACAAGGTAGCCCGGATGGGGTGGGAGAGGAGGCAAGGACAAAGTGACATTGCTTATTGTAGCCACACTAAAAATCAAACGGTTTGAATGACAGCCTTCTTTTGCTTTGGCCATCCTCTGGAGTGGAGTGGCTGGGTGCCCGGAGCCTCCTGTCCCCCACCCCCATGCCCAATGTTCTTGGGCATCTGGGTAAGGAGGCTATGGAACATGGGGAGAAGGGTAGGCGGTTATACAGTGGATGCAGCGGGGATCTGTGCTCTTGTTGGCTTTCCTGCAGCTCCAACAGACGCTTCATCGTGTCCGTTTGCTCCCCCATTAGCCTCAGCATCGCGTCCTGCCTCCGCTATTTGCACTCACTTAATTCTTTCCTGGCCTCTGCCACTGAATGCCTCTGCGCATTAAACTGTGTCCTATCAGTGCAGGAGGACTGCATGAGCTCGGAAAACATGTCATCGCGAATGAGGTTTTTTTCGCCTTCTAATCTGGGATAACCTCAGGGACGGAGATGATAGAGGGAGCATAGAAACATTCTACACTCTACGATTCTGGAGGGACTACATGATCACCTGTGCTGCTTAGTTCGCCACGCTGACCAAACAGGAAATGAAATTCAAAAGTTCCCAGAGCTTCTCCTGTGTACCTGGCTAGTGCATCAGAGTTCAAAGTGCTGTCCAGAGCGGTCACAATGAAGCACTCTGGGATCAGGGGCGGCTGTAGCCATTTTGCCGCCCCAAGCACGGCGGCACGCCACGGGGGCGCTTTGCTGGTCGCCGGTCCCGCGGCTCCGGTGGATCTCCCACAGACGTGCCTGCGGAGGGTCCGCTGGTCCCGCGGCTTCGGTGGAGCATCCACAGGCACGCCTGCGGAAGGTCCACCGGAGCCGCCTGCCGCCCTCCCAGCGACCGGCAGAGCGCCCCCTGTGGCATGCCGCCCCAAGCACACGCTTGGCGTGCTGGGGCCTGGAGCCGCCCCTGTCTGGGATAGCTCCCAGAGGCCAATACCGTCAATTTGTGTCCCCACTACCCGTTATTCGACCCAGCAAAGTCGATTTTAGTGCTACTCCCCTCACCAGGGAGGAGTATAGAAGTCGATTTTAAGAGCCCTTTAAGTCGACGGAACTGGTTGGTTGTGTGGACGCATTCATTTTTAAATTGACCTAACACGGCTAAATTCAACCTAACCACGTATTGTAGACCAGGCCTAACTGTTGAGGAGCTACCTACCCAAGATGTATATGTTTCAAGTCATAAAGCTGAGTCACTGTCAGGTGTCCAAAGAGTCTGTGCTGGAGCTAATTGACAAAATGAAATAGCTTTGCTGGTAAGAAAAATGTGCAGCCTCTCATTAAAATCAGCTACTATATGATATACAGACAGAAGGAGGGTAGCAAATGTGGTACCTAGCTTGAAAAAAAAGTGATCCTGGGAATTACAGAGCAGTGAGCCTTACTTCAGCACCAGGTAAATTGTCTGAAACAATAATTACAGTGAGAACTCTTAGATTCTCAAGTCTGGTCTACACTTAGAACTTATACTGTCAGAGCTATGTCAGTTAGGGGTGTGATTTTGTTACTAACATAGCTATGCTGGTATAAACCATAGCGAAGATGCACTTATACCAGTATAAAAGTGGTTTTGCCAATATAGAATCCTAGAACTGGAACGGACCTTGAGAGATCATCTAGTCCAGTCCCCTGCACTCATGACAGGACTAAGTATTATCTAGACCATTCCTGACAGATGTTTGTCTAACCTGCTTTTAAAAGTCTCCTATGATGGAGATTACACAACCTCCCAGGGCAATTTACTCCAGCTCTTAACCACCCTGACAGTTAGGTAGTTTTTCCTAATGTCCAACCTAAACCACCCTTGCTGCAATTTAACCCCATTGCTTCTTGTCCTATCCTCAGAGGTTAAGAAGAACAATTCTTCTCCCTCCTCCTTGTAAAAACCTTTTTATATACTTGAAAACTGTTATCATATCCCCTCTCGGTCTCCTCTTCTCCAGACTAAACAAACCCAATTTTTTCAGTCTTCCCTCATAGGTCATGTTTTCTAGACCTTTCATCACTTTTGTTGCTCTTTTCTGGACTTTCTCCAATTTGTCCACATCTTTCCTGAAATGTGGTGCCCAGAACTGTACACAATACTCCAGTTGAGGCCTAATCAGCGTGGAGTAGAGTGGAAGAATTACTTCTCGTGTCTTGCTTACAACACTCCTGCTAATACATCCCAGAATGACGTTCGCTTTTTTTGCAACAGTGTTACACTGTTAACTCATATTTAGCTTGTGGTCCACTATGACCCCCAGATCCCTTTCCGCAGTACTCCTTCCTAGGCAGTCACTTCCCATTTTGTATGTGTGCAACTGATTGTTCCTTCCTAAATGGAGTACTTTGCATTTGTCCTTATTGAATTTCATCCTATTTACTTCAGGCCATTTCTCCAGTTTGTCCAGATCATTTTGAATTTTAATCCTATCCTCCAAAGCACTTGCAACCCCTCCCAGCTTGGTATCGTCCACAAACTTTATAAGTGTACTCTCTATACCATTATCTAAATCATTGATGAAGATATTGAACAGAACTGGACCCAGAACTGGTCCCTGCGGGACTCCACTTGTTATGCCCTTCCAGCATGACTGTGAACCACTGATAACTACTCTAGTTTATGTCTCTCGGGGAACTGGTGTTAACTATATTGGCAGAAGCAGCAAACAGATCCAGACTAACACGCCTACCCCTCTGATACTTGTATTGGCAGAAGCATTTTAATACTGGTACAAGCTGTGTCTATACTAGGAGGGTTTGATGGTATAGTTTTACCAGGATACCTATGCCAGCAAAACTTTTCTAGGGCAGATCTATACTTAAAATGCTGCATTGGCACAGTTGCCCCGGTGCAGCTGCACTGCTGTAGGGCTTAAGTGAAGACATTCCTGCACCAATGGGAAAGCTTCTCCAGCTGGTGTAGTTAATCTACCTCCCTGAGAGGTGGTAGCTATATCAAAGGGAGAAGCTCTCCTGTCAACATAATGCTGTCTAAACGGGGGGTGAGGCAGGTTGGTATAAGCACGTTGCGTAGGTGGTGTAAATTTTTCACACCCCTGAGTGACATCGTTATACGGATAAACTTCTGTAGTGTAGACCTGGCCTAAGTATATACAAGGCCTTATGGTTTGTCTACAAGGAGACACTCAGGAAAGTTAATCCAAATTAACTTTTAAAGTAGATTAGTTAAACTGCATTAAACCACTGTGTGGACAGTCTTATTCAGAATTAAAGTGACCTTAATTTGGTTTAGCTAAATTGCATGAAACCCCTGTCTGACACACTTATTCAGAATTAAAGTGGCCTTAATTCAGTTTAGCTTAACTCATTTCCAAAGTGAATTAAGATAATAAGATAAAATAAGATAAATCTAACTAAATTAACTTTAATTCTGAATAAGAGCATCCACTCATGTGTTTAATGCAGTTTAACAAATCCACTTTAAATTCACACAAACCTTAGGCCATGCGTACACTACAAAATTAAGTCGACCTAACTTATGTCAGCATACAGCCACCGCAGTAATTACATTGCTTGTGCCTATCTACACTTTGCTTCTTGTGTCGGCAGTGTGCATCCTCACCAGGAGTGCTTATATCAATTGTACTGTCAGTGTGGAGCATTCTGGGACAGCTGCTGAAAGCCAGTAAGAGTCAGCAAAGCAACACAGTGTCTACACGGACACTGCATCAACCTAACTATATGGACCATTACTCGACATCGCTCGTAGAGGTTGAGTTATTAAGTTGGCGTAGTGGGTCAGTTACATAGACGGGAGTTAAATTTAAGTTTAGACACTTACACAGGGTATGTCTACACTATGAAATTAGGTCGAATTTATAGAAGTCGGTTTTTTAGAAATCGTTTTTATACATTCAATTGTGCGTGTCCCCACACAAAATGCTCTAAGTGCATTAAGTCGGCGGATTGCGTCCACAGTACCGAGGCTAGCGTCAAATTCCAGAGCGTTGAACTGTGGGTAGCTGTGGGTAGCTATCCCACAGTTCCCGCAGTCTCCGCTGCCCATTGGCATTCTGGGTTGAGATCCCAATGCCTGATGGGGAAAAAACAGTGTCGCAGGTGGTTCTGGGTATATGTCGTCAGGCCCCCTGCAATGGGGCAGACAATTGTTTCGCGCCTTTTTTCAGCGCAGAAGCTGCAAAAGCAAAACCAGGCGAGGAGGCAACAACAGCGCAGTGACGAGAGTGATGAGGACATAGACATGGACATAGACTTCTCACAAAATACAGGCCGGGCAATGTGCCCCAGCAATGTGCACATCATGCTGATGAGCTCTGCATGATCACCTGTGCTGATCAGCTCACCGCGCTGGCCAAACAGGAAATGAAATTCAAAAGTTTGCAGGCCTTTTCCTGTCTACCTGGCCAATGCATCTGAGTTGAGAGTGCTGTCCAGAGTGGTCACAATGGAGCACTCTGGGATAGCTCCCGGAGGCCAATACCGTCGAATTGCATCCACACTACCCCAAATTCACCCCGGAAAGGCTGATTTCAGTGATAATCCCCTCGTCGGAGGTGGAGTAAAGAAATCGATTTAAAGAGCCCTTTAAGTTGAAAAAAAGGGCTTCGTCGTGTGGACGGGTCCAGGCTTAAATTGAGGTAATGCTGCTAAATTTGACCTAGAATCATAGCGTTGACCAGGCCATAGTTAGGGTGACATAAGCTGCCTTGCATTGACCTAACTCTGTAGTGCAGACCAGGCCTTAGGTTCTGGCCCTCTGCCTGTTTCCCCATCTGTAGAACTGAAATTCAAGGACTTCACTACCTCACAGAGGTGTTGTGAGAATGAACTAGTTAAAGGTCCAGAGCACTTTGAAGAGGACAAGCACTATGTGAGAGCCAAGGATAATTAGAAAGTTTGCATTAATTACTTTAATATTAAATTTGACGTCTCAGTTTTCTATTTCGCTGATACAGATCGAAAGCTTTACAGAGATGAACTGACGGCTTTGATCATGGCTATGTACATTCAAGAACCAGACAGTCTGAGCCAGATCCTCAGCTGCTGTAAATCGGAAAGCAATGAAATTATGCCAATTTATACCAGCTGAGGAGCTGGTGCAATTTCTCATCTAAAACTGTTGTACTAAACTAAACAAATATAACATTCAGTAGCTCCCTGCCTTTGCCTCATTTTTGAGCGCTGACATTTGCCTGTAACATAGCTTTTGGATCCCCGTGTCCTTCTACCTTGGGAAGCCAAAGTGAATATTAGAACGATGACAACGTAGGTGAGGTAATATCTTCTATTGGGCTCACTTCTGTTGGTGAGAGAGAGAAGCTTTCAAGCTACACAGAGCTCTTCCTCAGGTCTGGGAAAAGTACTTAGAGGGTATGTCTACAGGGGTATAAAAACCTGCAGCTGGCCCAGGTCAGCTGATGGGGGATCAGGCTTAGGCTCCGGGAGTGAAAAATTGCTTTGTAGTGGTTTGGGCTCAGGCTGAAGCCCAAGCTCTGGGACCCTGCGAAGGTGAAAGGCCCCAGACTTTGGGCTCCAGCCCAAGTCCAACGTCTAAGCTGCAATGTTTAGCCCCACAGCCCAAGCCCTTCAAGCCCAAGGTAGCTGATCCAGGCCAGCTGCAGCCCTGCCATAGAGCTTTTATCCCTGCGCAGGGCTACACTACAGACCTTGCTGCTGCACTCGTGTAAAGTCTCCTGTGTAGCTGCTCTATGCCAGCTGGAGAGAGCTTTCCCACCAGCATACTTAAACTACCCCCAATTAGCGGCGGTAGCTATGTCAGCAAGAGATGTCAGCAAGAGACCCGCTCCCGCCGACACAGCGCTGTGCACACCGGTGCTTTGTCCCTGAAACTTATGTCAGTCGGGGGGGGGTATTTTTCTCACACCCCGAGTGACAAAAGTTTTGCCAACAAAAGCGCTAGTGCAGACAAAGCCTGAGGCCTGGTCTACACTAAGAAGGGGGTTCGAATTAGGGTACGCAAATTCAGCTACGTGAATAGCGTAGCTGAATTCGAAGTACCCTAATTCGAACAACTCACCCGTCCAGACGCGGCGGGGTCGAACTCCGCGGCTCCCCCGTCGACTCCGCCAACTCCTTCTGCCGAGGTGGAGTACCGGAGTCGACCGCGGCGCTTCCGGAGTTCAAACTATCGCGTCTAGATCAGACGCGATAGTTCGAACTCCAAAAAGTCGAACTCTCCGCGTCGAACCGGCAGGTAAGTGTAGACGTACCCTAAATGTACCCAGAGTGTCACAGCTAAATACAAGGTGGAACAGATTGTTTCGCACAAGTAGTTAACACGTATTGTAAGAGACCATTCAAAGTGAAATGGCCCGTTAAAACCTTTGCAGTCATAGGACAGTGGGCAGGGCTGTCCCTAGGGGGCGCGTGGGGCCCTGGACAAATCAGCCTGTATGGGCCTCCTGCTTAACATTTTTTATACAGGTGAAATCTGGTGTGGGGAGGGGACACCAGTGCTGGGGGCGAGGGATGATGGAGAATCACGGGGTGGCACCGGTGCTAGGAGCAAGGGGGCCCCCTGTGCTGGGGGGTCCAGGAAAAGGGAGAGGTCTAGGGCGGAAAGACCAGGGATGGGGTCAGCCTGGCACTGGCATTTCCGGCGGTGCTAGGATGCTGGCAGCCGATGCAGCAGTGGGCAACACTGGGAGCCAGCGGGGTGGAGTGGGGTCGCTGCTGCTGTTGCTGGAGACTGAGCCCGGCAATGCTGAGCAAGAAAAAGAAATACAATGCACGCTTCCCACTGGTGAGTGCAGGCCCGACTGCCAGCACCAGGCCCCCTGCTAAGTCCCCAGGCTGGCCCCCAACCCCCTCGGGCTGGCCTGGCACCTCTAACCCACCCCACCCCCCGGGCCAGCCTAGCGCCCCCCGCATGACACACACACTGAAGCATGGGGGCCCCCAAAGCGCAGAGTCCGGAGCAGTCGCCCCATTCGCCATGCCCAAGGGACAGTTCAGACAGTGGGTTACAGATTGTTGTAATAAGCCATAAGTCAAGTGACTTTGTTGAGACCATGATTTTTAGTATCTAACAGAGTTATGAATTTAAGCTCCCAGGTTCATCTCTTGAAGGTGTTGTGCAGATTTCCTTGGAGGATGAGGACTGGGAGATCAGATATGGTGTGATTGTTTTGTGAAAAGTGTTTGCCCCCGGGTGATAGGGTGTTTTTGGCTTTTATCATTTGTAACTTGAAAGCTTGTCTCTTTCACCAACAGAAGGCGATCCAATAAAAGATATTCCCCTACCTCACCCATCTTGTCTCTCTAATCTCCTGGGACCGACATGGCTACAACAGCACTGAAAACAATATATGAAAGCATAGGCATATTCCATGCCACTTGCATGGAACATCATGTAGGAACATCCTTTTAACTTTAGAAAGTGAAATAGAATCTTAAACAGTCTGAGCGCTGCTGTTACACACACAATCTGGCAGAGAAGCATTGCCTAGTTTGAGATTTAAGGCATAGCTCCTTAGACAAACAGGTCTATTTACTGAGGTAAGAACTCTTGATCCATCATGCAGTATATAGTGTCCCCTTGCATATACAACCTAAGACAAAGACAGTCTGAATTATGTTACCCTTACCGCTCAAAAACATACAAATCTAGGGGGTCAGAGTGTGCTTTAAAAACACTCACCTCTTATGGAGGCTATTCAAAGCTGCATTGCCTTTAGGCACAATCTCTACAGAATCTCCCTAATGTACAGGGGAGTTCATGGGCAACATCATCTTGTAGGATGCAGGCCATTGTGATGCTGGTTGGCACAGGGGATGGGCGGATCCATGGTCCTATGTCCTCCCCAGATCTTTTTGAGGGGCAAAGCTTTAAGACACCTTTCTGTTCCCCTGATCCTTTGGTTTTCTGGTGGCTGCTTCAATCCCCAGTGCAACCTAGAGCAGGCTCAGGGCTTCTGTAATTTATGGCCAGCTACCCAGAGCCCCAAGGGACTATTTCAAAAGCCAAGGATTCACAGGACATAAGGATGTCTTATCTACACCCTTCTTTCCCTAGCCAGATCCCCTATGCTGAGGACAAGTAGGAGGTGTTATAAAGGCTTCTATGGCAGCTATATGAGACCAGAGGATTCTCTTTCACAGAGGGAACCCTACATTGGTTGATTAAGCCAGCTTTAAGGCTGCTTTGCATCATTAGAATGGCATAATGCAGCCTTAATGGGGCTGAGAATCTAACCCCAGGGATCCAATTCAGGCTACATTAAGTTTAAAGTGATGGCAAGACATCCGAAAGAGACGTCAGAAAGACAGGCTGGAATGTGGGATTGGATGGAGGAAGCGAGATCAGGAGTGGAAAGGCAGAGTAACGGGTCATTGTGGTTTTTTGTTTGTTAATTTCTTGTAGCTTTCATTCAAAAAGATCTCTGTTCTTTCCTACCAGATTTCCAGGTTTTGTTTCTTAATTTTGTTGGCTTCAGGCTATTGTTTGCTAAAGTTACCGCACACACTACACACAGAGGCCTAATTTCTCCATTAACCTCAATGGAAGTGAAACCAAAGTCCAATTATGTTCCATCAGATTTTCTTGTTTTTGCAGATTTTTTCTCTGTATCGACTTTAGCCGGTTTAGCTCCTGCCTTTCATTTCAGAACACTACCATCTTTTGGCAATAAGTACCCAACCATTTTTCACCACACAATGATATGAAAAAATATCAACCTCACCAGCGGAATAAGCACTGCACAACTGCTTGTTGAAAGGACAGGATATGATATACTAAACCGGAAAGCAGGAAAGGTAGTTGTTGCTATAGAAAGGCAGAAGAGGTAGTTGTTGCTATGGAAATGACCATGGCTTCCACCACAATTTTGTCAGCCAGGCAGCTGACAGTGCAAGCCCCAGTGGGCAGCCACTCCGGGCTGACAGTGGGAGCCCCAGCCATCAGCCACTGACAGCCAGGGCTCCCACTGTCAGCTCTGAGGGGGCTGGCAGTGCCCCTGCAAATGTTCCTCCACCACCCCACCCATCCCGGGCGGCGCGGCACACACTTTGAAAACCTCTGATCGAATGGTCCATCAAGCTCAGATGCCTGTCTTCTGACTGTGACCAGTGCCAGATGCTTCAGAGGGAATGCACAGAACAGGGCAATTATCAAGTGATCCATCCGCTGTCATCCAGTCTCACCTGCTGGCAGTTGGAGGTTTAGGGACACCTAGAGCATGGACTTGCTTCCTTGACTATCTTGGCAAATAGATGGCCCTATCCTCCATTAACTTATCTAATTCTTTTTTGAACCCACTTATACTTTTGGCCCTCACAACATCCCCTGGCAATGAGTTCCACAGATTGACTGTTGTGTGAAGTACTTCCGTTTATGTTTTAAACCTGCTGCCCATTAATTTCATCAGGTGACTCCACGTTCTTGTGTTATATGAAGGAGTATTCACTGCCCTATTCACTTTCTCCACACCATTCATTATTTTATAGACCTCTATCATATCTCCCCCTTAATCATCTCTTTTCTAAATTGAACAGTCCCCATCTTTTTAATCTCTCCTACTACATAAGCTGTTTCATATTCCTAATTATTTTTGTTGCCCTTCTCTATACCTTTTCCAATTCTAATATATCTTTTCTGTGATGGAGCGATCAGAACTTCATGCAGTATTCAAGGTGTGGGCGTAACGTGGATTTATATAGTGGCATCATGTTTTTTTCTGTTTTATTATCTATCCCTTTCCTAATGGTTCCTAACATTGTTAGCATTTTTGACTGCCAGTGCACATTGAGCAGATGTTTTCAGAGAACTATCCACAATGACTCCAATATCTCTTTCTTGAGTACATGCAGCCGACGAAGTGGGTATTCACCCACGAAAGCTCATGCTCCAATACGTCTGTTAGTCTATAAGGTGCCACAGGACTCTGCTGCTCTTTCTTGAGTGGTAACAATAATTTAGACCTTATCATTTTGTATGTATAGTTGGGATTGTTTTTTCCAATGTGCTTTACATTGTACTTATCAACATGGAATTTCATCTGTCATTTTGTCTCCCAGGCCCCAAGTTTAGCAAGATCCCTTTTTAACTCTTCACAGTCAGCTTTGGATGTAACTATCTTGAGTAATTTTATATCGTGCAAATTTTGAGAATCTCTCTGTTTACCCCCTTTTCCAGATCATTTATGAATATGTTGAATAGCGTTGGTCCCAGTACAGATGCTTGGGGGACCTGGCTTTTTGCCTCTCTCCATTATGAAAATTGACCATTTATTCCTACCCTTTGTTTCCTATCTTTTGACTAGTTACTGATCCACGAGAGGATCTTTTGTCTTATCTGGTGACTGCTTAGCTTGCTTAAGAACCTTTGGTGTGGGGCCTTGTCAAAGGCTTTCTGAAGTCCAAGTACAATATATCCATTGGATCATTTTTGCCCACATGCTTGTTGACACCTTCAAAGAATTCTAGTAGATTCATGAGGCATGATTTTCCTTTACAAAAGCTGTGTTGACTTTTCCCCAACATATAGTGTTTAATCTATGTGTCTGATAATTCTGTTCTTTACTATAGTTTCAATCAATTTGCCTGGTACTGAAGTTAGGCTTACCAGCCTGTAATTGACAGGATCATCTATGGAGCCTTTTTTAAAAATCAATGTTACATTAGCTATCCTCCAGTCATCTGGTATAGAGGCCGATTTAAGTGATAGGCTACATGCCACAGTTAGTAGCTCTATAATTTCATATCTGAGTTCCTTCAGAACTCTTGGGTGAATACCATCTGGTCCTGGTGACTTACTATTTTTTAATTTATCAATTTGTTCCAAAACCTCCTCTACTGGGACAGTTTTTCAGCTTTGTTACCTAAAAAAAATAGTTTGGGTGTGGTGATCTCCCCCATATCCTCTGCACATGAAGACCAATTAAAAGAATTCATTGAGCTTCTCCACAACAGTCTTGTCTTCCTGGAGTGCTCCTTTAGCACCTCAATCATCCAGTAGCCCCACTGACTGTTTGGCAGGCTTCTTGCTTCTGGTGTACTTAAAAAAAAATATTGTTAGGTTTTGTGCCCTTAGCTAGTTGTGCTCCACATTCCTTTTTGGCCTAATTATACTTTTACACTGACTTGCCAGAGTTTTATGCTCCTTTCTATTTTCCTCAGTAGGATTTGACTTCCAATTTTTTAAGGATTCCTTTTTGCCTCTAACTGCCTCTTTTACGCTGCTGTTTAGCCATGGTGGTATTTTTTTGGATCTCTTACTGCTTTTTGGGGGTGCGGGGGATATATATTTAGTTTGAACCGCTATTCTGGTGTTTTTAAATAGTCTCCAGGAAGTCTGCAGTTATTCTGCCCTTATGACTGCTCCTTTTAATTTCCATTTAACTAGCCTCCTCTTGTTCATGTGATTCCCCTTTTTGAAGTAAAATGTTCCTGTGATGGGTTTCTTTGGCAGTTTTCCCCCTATGAGGATGTTAAATTTAAGTTCATTATAGTTGCTATTACCGAGTGATTCAGCTGTAGTCACATCTTGGTCCAAATACTGTGTGGTACTTAAGCCTATATCAAGAATTGCCTCTTCCCTTGTGGCTTCCAGGACTAGCTGCTCCAAGAAGCAGTCATTTATGGTGTTTAGACATTTTATCTCTGCATTCTGTCCTGAGGTGAAATATACCCAGTTAATATGAGAATAGCTGAAATCCCCCATTATTATTGTTTTCTGCCTTTGTAGCCTCTCTGGTCTCCCTGAGTATTTCACAAACACTGTCACTGTCCTGGCCAGGTGGCTGATAGTATATTCCTACTGCTATAGAGGTGCTTCACAGAAATCTCAGCTCAGGAGATGGAGGGGATATGATGACTTTACACAGCCTTTGAACCTGCAGGATTTTGGGTCCTGATAGGGCCGTGCCTCACCTCTGTAAATTACAGCAGCCCTGTGGTCACTCCCCCATACATCCCTGACGTGCACCTTCATGCTTGGGCACCACCCAGTACACCCCTATACCAGGGCCGTTCCTGCGGCCACAGACAGAATCCTCTTGCACAAGGATATTCCCCTGGAGCCAGTTAAACCAGCTTTGTGTTCCCTCTGCATTGGCTGGGATGCCTTAAATGGGGCACAGCAGATCTAAAAAATCAGGTTTTATGTCTTCTATCGATATGATGCCTCCCTCTACTTCCCCTCTGTTTTACAATGCTATAATTTAGCCTTTTGTATCACTTGAATGAAGGAGGATTTAGAAATGGAAAAGAAAAGGATCTCTTTTCAAAAGGTTTGCAAATGATAGGAGCAAGTGTTCGCCTGGGACCTAATAGCTACACATAGATAATTAGTGCATGCAGCTGATCTAACATACTAATGAGTGATGACAAGAATCCAAAGGTAACATAGTCCCTTTCTATTCAATAGCGATAATATTGTCTCTTTGGTTTCCACATCTGGGCCAGCAGTTACACTTGTGTGACCTTTCAAAATTAGTGGAATTTTTAGTGAAATACGCAGGCAGCAAAATATTCAGGATTGTGAAGTTATTGTGGGCTATAAAATATTATTTGCTTATCACAAACATATGATTCAAGACAGACATAGATGTCAGAAACTTGGCTTGCATACCAAACTTGTTCACATCGATACACTGGCTCTATTATTCAAAAGGAACATTTGTTCTACTTAAGGAACATAGCCAGAGCCATTTTGGGGTGTACAAAAATTCAGCTCTATTTATCTATCTATTTATTTGTATTTTTTTCTTAGCACTGTGGCATCTCAGTGCCCGAGTTCAGATTACTCCTCGATCTCAAATGATTTCCTCAAGTGACAGATCCTTTTCCTGTCTCACAGCACAGTTGTGGAGTTTTCCTGGTGACAGGCACAAGCAAAGGACAGATTAGAATTACCTACCTTTGCACTTATTTTGTCCTTTCCATCTGAAGATCTCAGAGCTCTCTGGGTGAAAAATCACCACCAGGCTGGGGAACAGCACAAAGCCTATTTATTAATTAAGCCCCACAAAAGTCTTCAAAACAAGATTTATGAGGGACTTCAGTGATGCATGCCTTGTGTGCTGGCTCCCTGCACAAGAGTGAATTTCACCCTTATGAATACTATGTACTGCCTCCTGATTATCCCAGAAAGAGGCACTGGGAGCCATTTTGAAACATATCCTATTCAAAATACAAATCCTATGATGGCCAAAGTTTTCAAAAGGGATTTTGGAGCGACCAACTTGAGACACCTTAATGTGTTCTGATTTTCAGCAAGTCCTGAGCACCCACGTTCTGAAAAACAGGTCTCTGTAACATGTCTCAAGTTGGGCACCCAAAAACTGAGGCATCCAAAATCACTAGTCACTTTTGAAAATCTTGGCTGAGGTTGGGTGTAGTTTGCTATGAGACTGTGATGGTTTTAGTATCCTGTGTATTGTGCTTAAGAACCCCTTCCCTCGTCTGTGCAGCATTCAACAGCTATTTTTTTTCATGGTTGCTCTGTATTGTAATAGAGTAGATCTAAACACTATGCTCTCTCACTGAGGCCTTACTTTTGTTCTGTCTTGTGGCTGTTTTCTTTACTCTGAAATAGAAGTCATTTAGTCATTAGACAGATGGGGCCTGTTTTCCTTTTTGCACATGGAAACAGCAGCAGCAGCATGATACTTGGTATTTTTCATCTTCAGAGAACGTTACACAGTCATCTTCACAGCAGCTCTTTCAGGTAGTCAAGCAAACTCCCTTCTTTACAGATGGCAAAACCAAGGCAGAGGTGTTTCCTGACTTACCCAAAAACAGAGAGCGAGTCACCGTCAGAGCAGAGATGAAAACCCAGGCGTTCCTGCTCACAACCCTGTGCTCACTCCTCTAGAGAAAGGGACAGATTATCAGATGAAACATGGCCTCTTTATGCCACTCAGAGGATCCAGTATGAAGGACCCAGACTTTGGCGGCAAAAGCAAACAGCTAGCAAGGAATGCCTGTAGTGTCATCTCCACTCAGTGGAGGGGGCATGTTGGGGAACGGCAGAGGCCTGGGGGGAGGGAGAGGCCTGGCTGAGCTCCGCCATGCTATGCCTGTACTCCACTGGCCTCACAAGGGCCAGAACCAGAGCAGACTCAAGGAGCTGTAACCAGCTCCCTAATCCAGTGGTTCTCAAACTGTGGGTCACGACCCTGTTTTAATGGGGTCCCCAGGGCCGGTGTTTGACTTACTGGGGCCCAAGGCTGAAGCTGAAGTTCGAGCCCTACTGGCCGGGGATGAAGTCAAAGCCTGAGCCCCACCACCCAGGACCAAAGGCCAAGGGCTTCAGCCCAGGGCGATGGGACTCAGGCTTCAGCTTTGGTCCCCCCGCCCAGAGCAGCAGTGCTCGGGCAGCTTGGGCTTCAATCCTCCTGGGGTCATGTAGTCATTTTTGTTGTCAGAAGGGGTTCGCAGTGCAATGAAGTTTGAGAAGCCCTGCCCTAATCCCCTCTCCTGTGCTAAGTGGAATTCAGCCTCAGAAGTGAACCTGGCTCTGAAGCTGAGCAGATAATGCCCAACAAATTTAATAGACACCTTTCACCTCTTTTTCTGATTACTGAACATCTTTAAGCAATCACGGTTCCCTCCTATTTATTCAGCTTTATTTCACTGTCTTTTTTTTAAGTGTTTGGCTTGATGACAAATATTTGCAGTTGGATCTCTGTGACTGAGCTGCGATTGGACAGATAAGTCATATGCAATTGTTTCTTTTCCCTGATTAGTTGGAAGTGAAATCACTTTTAGCATAGACACCTGCATGTAGTAAATTTAAAATGTGGCTCCCGTTAATACTTATACATGCAACTTTGGCATTAGCTTTCTGCACATCCATGTCTGCGCGTATTGAACTCAAACATTGCAATATTCACAGCTAGCAAACACAAAAGGGGCAGGAACATGGTTACAGTGAATTCATTACAAATTTCTAATGACTAGTCGGAGAAAACATGTTGCATTATTCACCCCACTACAGATTAGACAGTCTCTCTTTGTATAAATGTTCTAATATTTACTGCAATATGAAAGACCCTTTATAAATATTCATTACTGTTATGATATTGCTTACAGTGAGATACATTGCAAGATATGAGTGACAGAGAAATACCAACAGTTTCTTCAAAGAAATCTAACAATATAGAGCCATCTCACTCTGCTCCGCCAAGTCACAAACATATTTCTCCAACCTCTGCTTTCTACTGCCTCTTTGAATATGTGGAGACGCTGGAGCAATTGCACTATGCAAGCTGTTTCAAGTTAGGTCAAATAACAGCCATGATAGTATGCAGGAAAAGCCAATGTACCCAATGCATTAGAATTTTATTTATTAATTGATATGCATAGTCAGTGTGTGCTTGCCCTGAGGAGTTTATGGTCTATGGCCTGAATCCTGCAATTGTTTCCACCTGAGTGGATCCACATGGCCACATGCAACTTTGAAATTTGCTTTCTGCACCGTTAACCTCAATAGATCTACACACTATGCTGGTTGTAGATCAGATTAGATCAGACCTAACCATGGAGGTATTTAAAAGAATGCTTTTAATTCCAAAAAAACTAAGTTTCCATTTATTCAAAAAGTTTCACAATTTCTTTAATTTGTTTTTTATCTAAATATTTTTCAAAACAAAATGAAAATTTTTAGTTTATTTTTTAAAAATCATTTTGAATGTTTGGTTTTTTCCTCTCTTTCTTTGTCCTGGGGAGGGAAGAATTAAGAAGTGAGAGAAAGTGGGATTTTTGTCTCACCATGTTGCATGAAAATTTCCCCAAAAAACTCTGGCTTTTTTCATTTGAAGTTTTGTCAAAAGTGAACAATTTTCCCACAAAAATTTGTTCTAATCAAAACCGCATTTTTCCAATGAACATTTTTTTTCAAAGTAAGACATTTTGACCGGTTCTACCTAAAACCACAGACACTGAAAAGACAAAGTGCATTGGGAAAACAAGTCTTTTTAACTTGTGAGGTTACGATTTTTTTATCATCTCCATTATTTTCTCAGTGTGATGCTGTGGGGGAGGAATCTGATTGACATGAGCTAATATTGGCCAGCCTCTTGAAAAAAATGATTATTAGTTGTGATTTGAATGAAGAGAGATGTGGGGACTGGTGCATGGGGAATGAAGAGTCAGTCTATGCGTGAGGTAAGTATGGAGAAAGGCACAAAATTGGGAGAGGAGATAAAGAGGTTGAGAAGGCTGACGTCATTGGCAGAGCAAAGGAGAATGCAGTAAGAAGCAATATGCAAGATACAGGCAGGACAGGAGCTGTCCAGAGCTTTGAAGGCCAGGAAGAGAAGTTTAGTATTAATACAATATGGAAGCAAGGGGAGGGAGTAGAAGAGGAAACTGACATGGTCGGAGCAATGGGTGAGGAAGATAATTGTAGCAGCTGCCTTTTGGCTGGAGTGGAGCAACATTGTCATTTGGGGGAGCAAAGAGGAGGTCATCTGGCAGGTGACGGTAAGGGCATGGAAAGACATGGATCACATGTCAGCACCTTATAATTGTGTCATTATTTCAAAGTAGTCAGAAGAAGTTACTCATGACTCTGACCGCTAGGTATTTAGCAACCCATAGAAGAAATCTCATGCACAGCCCATCTCTGACTTGCATAAGACACAGGATGTTGATTAATACAGCATAAGGCACATAACAGCCCATGTCTAAAGGAGACCGCTTTCTTGTTGGGATATCTCTCCTGTTCATGTGTGGCCTGTACAGGCACAGTACAGGGAAGGCAGTAAGCAGGCTTCCCCACCTGACATGACCCACCTAAGAGCCAGCCAAGATCGCAGCTACTACACTCAGAACGGCACCGGGCTGCTACCCAAATGCTCACCACAGGTAGCACAGCATCCCAGATGGGCTGGGCAGCAGGTGGAGCATGGCTCTATGCTCTTCTCCTAGTCCAGCCAGCAGAGCCAAGGCAGGGGAGGCATATGCTGAACAGGTCAAATGGGTGCAGCAGTTTATGCCCTCCCCCAAGTCTTGAGGAGCTCTGGGAGACATCCTGCTTCACTGAGGCCCGCCACTCTGCCCACAATAGAGAGCTATGCTGCAGGCACAATCTATCCCTTCAGCAATCAGCTCTTCTTTTCTGCTATCAGCAGCAAATAGAAGAGCTGTGAATGCCAGCCTGAAGACTTTGCTTTAGCTTACGGCACGCTCAGCACACGTACTGTCTGACCTGTGAACATGTGTTTTAGGGTATAGCATTAACAGCAAAGGCTTTTCTAGTTGTGTCCTACAGTTGATGCCAAAGAGGTGTTTAATTTTGAACAGTCCTGTGAGAACAATGAGCTATGCATAATCATTAACTGATTCAAAACACCAGAAATGACCTCTTACATCCTCTATTCTAGAAGTCTACCAGAATTCAGACCAGACACTTGGCTTTCCAAATTGATGGCAGGTATCCAGTTGGAGAAATGTGGTTACCTTTGAATTATGGCCTTTGCGTCATACTATATCCTGTTTCATTACATCATATCATATCCCATCAGCACAGAACTTGACGCTGCACCAAGCAATGAGTTTTGAAAGTGAATTTTTGCACAGCTGCAAACAAAACAAGAAATCTCTAGGTATAATGGGTAAGAACTGATATGTCTATATACCATGGGGAGACTTGATGTAACACAGTCCGAGAGGTTCGTAATCAATGACAAGTGAAACCTTATATTGATATTAGGATACACAGATAAAGCAGATTTCCATGCTCAAACTCATGATAAAATCCTGAGAGTGAAGAGAGCTGGACAAAGAGATGGATGTATAAACAGATACAAAACTGTAAAAATCATGAGGTGTAACAGCAATTGTTCAGATTTTGTTCCTGGTACTGTTACGCTTTTAAGTATGGTAGAAGCCTGCTATTGAGAGGACAATGCAACACTTGATCAATACAAGGATAAATGTTTCAGCATTTCTTAATACTGTACCACTGAGCAATATGGAAAAAGTTAGCAAGCTTTCATATGCCATAAAGACAGTTCCTCTGGAACCAGTTTAATAGACTAACCACTAGGACTGGTTAATAGGGGACTGAGGGGAATGCCATTAAAAAACCTGCAGAAATTTTGTTGTTGTTTTTCATTAAAATTTCCAAATGTTCAAATTGTTCAGATTAACTCTACAAGCCACATAGTGGCCACACCTGTTTTATCTCCTAATGGCATTAACCTTCTCCAAGGAAGCTCATTTCTCTTTAGGGGGAGTTGGAAGTCAAATCAAAAGTCAGCTATACTTCCAAAGGCCCTGAATGCTAAACACCTCCACTTTCTTTTCTCGCTCCCTTCCAAAACATTGCAGCCAGATCTGCTTTATGTTACACAGCTCTACAGCTTGTTATGTCAGTGATAACTTTGCTTTCATTGTTTTGCAGCAGACCACACACTTTGGCAGAGTTCAGGTACATCTGAGTTGGGAGGGCAGGGGGACCCTGGTCTTAAAGAATGAAAAGGGACAATGACTGAACAATACTTAACCGGGGTAATAAAATATCAGTCCTTATTAATGAAAATAATTTCAAATCTTCTTTGTGTTAGATATTACCAAGCTGTTATAGGAAGATATTTTAATGAATTCCTGTTCTAGCTGACAATGTTAACTTACTTTACACTAAAATAGAACAGGGGATGTATCATTTAAGTGGCCATGGCATACCCGATACTGTAGCTGGTCTGGTAATGAAACAAATGGATTTGTGAATGAATGAATTAATAAACAACTCAAATTCAATTCAATGCTGTTCCAAGGGCTATACTGAAACAAATCTGTGAAATGATCCATACAAAGTTTGCAGGATCTGGGCTACAGGGTGTAAGCAGGGACCTATGTGATAGTACATTGCCTATCACAATAGGGCCCCAATTTCACCAGGAGCACATGGGCACTACCACAGTACAAATAATAAATAAAACAACTGAACCAATTAATTTGTAATCATTCATATCAGAAAAAAATCTACAATATTTTGAAAAGTATCATAGATGTACCATATTTGTGGAATCAACTGCAGCAAACAAACAGTATCCTGCATAGCATATTCACTGTCTGGCTTAGATTATTAGTTTTGTAACTCATTAGACACTTGATATCAATGTCAGCAAAAGATCAAAGTCCAGAGGCTTCATTAAAAGTCATCAGACTAGCATAATACCATTTGTACTGTGGTGGCATCAAGAGACCCCATCCAAAATCAGGGCTCTATTGTGCTGTACAAAGAGTCCTTGCCCTGAAGCTAAATAGATGAAAGGAAGTACTCTTATCCCCATTTTACAGACAGGGAACTGAGACAGGGAGAGTTTAAGTCTTTAGGGCCTAATGATGCAAATACTGTAGGTGCCTATGGGATTGTCAGAAGACCTCAGCACTGAACTCCCATTGCAATCAATGTCACTAGGTGCCCAGCTGCACCTTCAGGTGCCTTAAGAGCTTTAAAAATCTAGCCCTGTGTGATTTGACCAAGGTCATATACAGCTGGAAATTGAAAACAGAGCTGAGAACAGAAACCAAATTTCCTGAGTTCCCACCCAAAGCCTAAACCACAATCATTCCTCTCCCTTCTTTTGTTTGAGTATTTTTTCTATAAGACTAAACATACTGAAATTCCTCAGAGACTAAAAAATGATGGATTCTTAATTAACTGCTCAGAGACTGGTTTTGCAGGGTGAAAATGCTCCTCAGGGTCCTTTCATGACACAGGGTCAGAGGTCATGGAGTCTGTAGCTAGCCCAATAAAAGTGTGGAAACAGCTTTTAGAATATCTGTCTAGGAAGCTGAGCTGGATAAAAGCTCCCCAGACTGTTTTAGATGTCCTGCTTCCAGGGAATGTATTTTCGTCATACAAGTTAAAGTACTTGGGAGAACCATTTCCAACACTCAAGCAATATTTAGGATGACCAGACATCCCAATATTATTGGGACCATCCTGATATTAGGGGCTTTGTCTTATGTGGGCAATTCTACCCCCACCCCTGAAAATGAAGTCTCCCCATTTTTCACTCTTGCTATCTGGTCATGCTAGCAATATTGTATGCTAAAAGAATGACATATTTTAAATGAATCTATCAAATTGATCAGGGAAGGGTGCAGACCAGTTGTTTCCTCTGTCATCTGACAGAGAGGCCAAGGATGGAGGCAGGGGAGGGGGAGGTGTGGTGCCAAATCTCCTCCTTCATAGTAAAAGAACAGCTGGACTGTATTAGTGTTTAGAGTTGCTTTTACATTATAAAGAAATAGGGACCACAGGTATTTGGAACTATAATATTAATGAGAGACTCCTATAATAAATTAGTATATTCCACACAACATGCTTATCTTCTTATGAATATACTACAGAACCAGGCCCTATGTGTAATTAAACAAATTAGACTTTATTGAAATCCAATTTTTGTTGCCTAAGTTCTGTACCATTAATTCCCAAGCATAAATGTAGGTTACGCAAACCTCTCAAATACCTGAGGCCTCAAATGGGCTTTTAAGACACAAAATGAGAGGCAAAATAAGAATTAATAATAATAATAATAATAATAAATGTGAAACTTCACAGTACCTGTGGTCAATCCAATAGCCTAAATAATATTTGGCCTAGTTCTGATCTCCGTTATGTCAGTGTAAAACATAACTGTTCCACTGCTTTCAATTGATTTATACCTAACTGGTATAAGCATAAGGAAGAGAAAAATTGGGCCTGTTGCCTACAGGCTTAATATCTTGATTCAGCTTTTCTGATGTAAACCACTTCCAACCATAAAAATGAATTCCCAGCAGGTCTGTGTGGGAGGGAGATAAAACTGGATCTAAAATGAGAAACATCCCTTGTAAGGCAAGAAAGTGTTTTGCAAAGTTTAAGAGTGTGATCATCCACGTGTTTAAGCCTCTGTACATTTTTATTATACAAATACCTCAGGTTTAAATGCTCTGTTACATAGCTAAGAATGAAAGGAGTTTCATTTTTTACAATGCTATTATACAATCCGTGTTTGATGAGTTGTGCTAGTAACTGTTTCCACAGCCTAATAGATCCTGCTCCCTCTTCTGGCCAGAAATGTAATAAAGAAATCATTGTCTCCCTCTGACTATGGTTTTGAACATGGGGCACTGAATATAGGAAAGAAAGTCCTTTGGCAGCGTTCGGAAATGTACTTCCATTCAATTATCACATTAGGGTTCGTTTGCTCTGTACTAAGGGCTTTCAGGATTCATGTTAAAGAGCCCAGAAAACATCCACCAACAATCTCTGTCCAGCTCACTGGTTAATACTTTTTTTTTGAGGAGGAGGAGGAGAGGAGGGGAGAATGAAAATGTGTCGGCCTTGCTGGATTTGTGCACCTCCTCTCGTTGCCTTCTCAATTTCATACAAAGAAAAGGGACACGGCAGAACTCAAAAAGGAAATAAGCAGAAATACTATTCATTGGCAATAGGGGACTTGCCAAAATTTGCCCAGAACATGTCGTATGAACTATAGCATCCAAAACAGATGCATAAAAAGATGAAACAGTGGAGGGTGGGGAGTTAGGACAGGGTGATAAGGTGCCAAATAATTACTTGATTACTTCTAACCAGCCTCCACACTGTCACCTCTGAGACATTCCAACAACTGTTGCATGCATATTTACAATAAAGTTGCATCGAAATACATTATATAAAGGGTATTACTATAAGCAAAATCCTTCTTATAATAAAGAGGTTAAGATGATTAGCATTGAAAAGTATACTGTGTTTTTTTAGTTGGAACAATAGCTGTCTGTACATCTGCTATTTTGTTTGCTAGTTAGACAATAACAATTGAAAGAGAAATAACTCATCATTTAAAAACTTCTGGAATGTGCTCTTTTTGTAGAATTTGAGGTTTGCATACAATGGTCATTTCCAGTTCATGGTGTCTTATTCCTTGCTCCTCTTTGGGTACAGACACTATTATCTTCATTTAAGCTATAGATTTTTTTTTCCACTTTGCCTTCCCTCAAGCCTATAGTAGAAGACTGATCCACAGTAAAACACTCTTAAAAGAAAACTGTACTAATTTAGCTCAGAGCAGCAATCAAAGTTCACAAGGGAAGGAACACCTCTTGCCATATACAACCAGTGAACTGTGTTTTGAAACTAAATTTTCATATTAACGATGCTATTTCTGAATCTAATATTAGCAGAAAACATGTTTAAACATTAAACATGAATATTTTCTTGAGATTAAAGCATATTACAGCAGGGCTCTTCTATTGGGCTTCTACCCTCCTGGTGTCAAAAACTATGGGCCCAATCCTGCAGTCTTTTATTCAGGCACGTTTCCAAATGAATGCAAATTTGCAGGACTAAAATCTGTCAAGTAGGTCCTGTGATCAGGTAGAAAGCCTCCTTCCATGAAAAGAACCTTATTTGCAAATACATTTAATGGTTTCTACAAGGTGAGAAGTTCTTTCAACTCTTGTGCATATAGATTTAAGTTTTCTTTGAAAGGAATCATATCAAATGCACAGTGTGCTACTGCTGTTGTCTGAACACCATGTCATAATAAGAGATTGGAATTCTTCTCTTATTGAAACAGTTAATCAGTGAATAGCTCTTCATTATCTAAGAGATAACCAGGAAAAAAATTTAATAAATATTTTACCCATTGCATCAAAAATAAATATCATTTATAAAACATCCAGTACTTAATGCTTCTCATCATAATACAGTGTATAGAAATGTGTCCAATACAGATGATATTTACAAACGTTCATCTGAATCTTTCCATTTAATGCATTCTTCCAGTTACATTAAAGTTATATAAAATCATAATGTAGCTTCTCTCATAATTATACCATTGATGTATATTAAAGGTAAAACTAAAGCTCTTATGAGACTACAGAAGGGTTTCAAGTAGGAAGAATGGCTTTTAATACTATATTTTTAAGTGGTGTTTATTGGAACTTAACACTACATCATTTTAGAATTGCAGCCAATGTTTGAGAGGAATTTGTTATTACTTAACCAAATAATAGAACATATAAAAGCAAGCTGACTTTTTGAAAAAAAAAAGTTTAATAATACAGTAATAGTTGTAGTATCGTCCAGTAAAAGTGTACTGTAAAAATGTTCTGAATATTAATTTACCTCAAATAATTTTAGAGTTGTAAATACTTGTATTATAGTGAGGTAGACAGTAAAAAAAATCTCCATTATTAACACAGAATTTAAATCTTGTAATAATATTTTAAGGAAATGATATCTTTAAGGAAGAATGAAATATCTGATTAATGCTTAACTCTGTACAACTCAAATATAAACTTTAAAAAATATTAGAAATTATAACATTTTGAGTGCATATAATGTTTTGTACATTTAAAAAAGAAATGCATGTTGTTCACTTCCATTTTGCACTTTTCAGTCTGTTTAAATAAACAAATATTTACAGCTTTAATATGAACAACAGTGCATCCAAAGCAAAATGTGCATTTTAAATTATTGCTCCTGGTCGAGTCTTTTTATTATTATTATTAGTGTTTTATATTATTAATTAATTATTATTACTCTCATCTTTTTTCACCAGTTTGAAGCTTTGTGAAACCAGATAAGCTAACAGCACTAGAATTCCAGGGGGGAAGTCTAAACCTATAAACATACAAGTTAAAAATAGACACAAAAAGGTTTAGGCCTGCTGAGAAGTGCACTTTCCCTAGGTAAAGCCATGTTTCAGACTAAAGGTGGGAAGGAAACAAAAATCTTTATAAATGCTTTTTCCAGCACCATATTTCCATATAATACTGTTGCAGGTTGATAGAGCTACCTATGGAATTTGTTAATTGAATAGTTACATGCTTTTTCTTGAAATTTAAAGGAGCTTCCATTCCAAATCACCCCTATTTGTGTTTTCTGTAACACTTTGCTCTTTTCACAGTTTTTCATTACTAAGTCTTAAAATATAACCTAACTGGTAATTACAATCTGGAACAATGTTTTTTTGGGGGGGAGGGGGCCGTAGGCTATTTCTGGCTGGTAATTTTGCAGGAATGTGAAAGAGAGAGGGCAGAAACGAAATAACTCTTCTTAGGGAAACTTCAGAGGCAGGAGTCATTCTGCTCTCTGGCTTTGATTGTCTTTATACTTGGTAAATTGCCTTTACACTTAAAGCAGGTATAGATCATCAGATAATTCTAAGGGGGAAAGTCCTTGGAACCAAAACTTTATTGGGGATTTTTTTTTGCCTCCTCTGCTTGCTAGTCCCATTACTCTCCGCATGCCAACCCATGAAAAGAGTCGTGCCTGTTGCTTTCCCTTAATCTTAAATGGGCTCAGTTTGAACAGGTGCCTGTCGCTGCATCTTGTATACACTGGGGAGAAACATCAACGGAGAAGGCGCAGCAAAATAATCCTTCTCCCTCCAGACGTGACTCCCACAACCTGATCTGGAGAGTGCTGGTTTCCATCAGATCTGAAGAAAGCTTTTGCAAAAGTGTCCCCCTCTTTCCCTCCCCCTCCCACTTTCCTGCTTCCACTTCCACCCAGTTCTTGGAAGGAAGGGGTGGCCTTGAGTCTCCTTGTGTGCAAAGCAGGATCTGGAAGGTGGGCTACTCAGTGCCAGCTTTCTCCTGAAAACTGAGCAGCCCCAACTTGTTGGGTGAGGGGTCCGTGGGGCTGCCTGGGTCAGGCACGGAGCAGGCAGTTAAAGCCCACGTTCTCCTCAGCAATGTAGAGCTTCGCCAGAGGGGAAAGGGTTGGTTGGTGGCTAGTTTTAATGCTTGTTTCCAATGTGGCGAGAGCAGGGATACAGGGGAGATGGATACGCAAACTCTTCCTCACCCATTCAAGCCTATCAAGCATGCAGATCACGCCAGCCAATGCACACGCGCCGCAGATCCTCGACTGTTTTCCAGGAGCACCCAACATGTGAGAATTCCCCTCCCGTCTCATAGGTGAACTTTCCGGGACCTCAGACTCGACCAGCCCTCTCCTGTCCTTTGAGTTCAGTTATAGCTCCAAACCGCCTCGATCTGCCCCGGGAGACCGGCAAAGCAGCCTGCTACCTGCAACCGCAGGACTCGACCACCATGTCCTCGTACTGCTTGTACACCACGTTGTTGCCCGCATCTATGTAGAGGATGCTGATGGGCGTCAGTTTGGTGGGCACGCAGCAGCTGGGAGGCGTGGAGCTGGGGTCCATGGAGTTCATGAGGGTCTGGATGATGGCGTGGTTGGTGGGCTCCAGGTGGGATCGCAGCGGAAAGTCGCACACCCCTTCGCAGTGGTAGGCTTCGTACTCCAGCGGGGCGATAATCCAGTCGTCCCAGCCCAGCTCCTTGAAGTTCACGTGCAGGGGCTTTTTGCTGCACCTGAGCCGGGACTTCTTGCCATGCCTCTTGCCATGGCGGCTGGCGAAGGCGGTCCGCCTCTTCCGCCGCGTCTTGAACTGCTGCTGGGTCTCCTGCGGCACGCGCTGCGGCGAGCCCCGCTCCTCCCGCGGCGAGCCCCGCTCCTCCCGCAGCTCGGCGAACAGGTTCTTCCGCGGGGACCTGGTGAACACCACCAGCAGGGCCTTCTCCTGCTGCGCCCGGCCTCTCCGGCCGAAGCCCAGGCTCCTGAGGTCCGGCAGCGGCTGCTGCCCCCGGCCCCCCGGGGCCCGCAGCTCCAGGCACAGCTGCTTCCAGGGCTGCTGCTGCTGCAGCCCCGGCCACACGTCAAACACTTCCCAGCCGGCCGGGGGAGCCTCCCGCGGGGCCAGCGTCCGGGCGCCCAGGAGCCGGGGGGAGAGGCAGGGGAAGAGCTGCATGGAGGACAGGCCCGGCGGGGCCCGCGAGAGGCGATGGCCGGGGGCCTTGCGAAAGAGCCGCAGCTCCGCTCCCACCAGCTCCTCTTTGTCGGAGAGAGTCGATACATCAAACAAATACTTCTGTCTCCTGAGCGGGGCGGGCGAGAGATCGTCTGCAAGATAACACATAATTACAGTCAGTTTCACTCCGGGGGATCTTCCCGCGGCCGACGGGAGACAGGGCGGGGAGCCTGGGCTCACCCCTCCAGCGGCCCTGCCTGCCCCAAACCGCCCCCCGCGCCCCCGGCCCGGAGAGCCAGGCGCCCGCTCCCAGGGAAGCACCGGGGTGGGCGACTCTCCGCGGGGCTTCTCCTGCCATGGCTGGGGGGGAGGAGGCAGGGTCGCTGCGGGGTTAGATGTGTCACTAACGTGTTTTCACTGGGGGGTGTCTGGAAAGGGGAGCCCGTTTTTTAGTGGCAGGATCAGCGCAGAGCGAGAATCGCCTCGCTCCGCGACCAAACTGGCTGCAGAGACAGGGCGTGTTCTGACAGCCCCCGCTCCGCGTACATTTCCTCACCCCGTCGGCTCTGCTGTCCTCTGCGGCTAGGGTCCGGAGGGGGAGGGGAGGGAAACGGAGGGGGGCTATTTTATTCCGCTCCGAGAGAGAAACCTGGACTTCTTTTTTGACACATTTGTGTACGAAGTACAGCACGAAAAGCAAACCAGATTCCCCCGAGCTGCTTTCCAATAAAATGTTTACAACCCAGCAAATTCAAAAATTCCCAAAGCCCCTGGGTCTCCCCAGAAGCTAGTAAAGTTTGTGTATATTTCAATAGTAAAAGTGTCATTGGAGCCAGCGTTCACCAGCCCCTCGCAGCATTTCCAAGCTCAGCTTGCACCAGAGGTAGAAATGGAGACTAAAGAAATATACAATCCCTGTTATTTGTTGATTTCAGAGGTCATTGCTATTTCTAATCAGTGTGTTTCACAACCTAAGGTCCAGCTGAAAATTCTGGAAGAGGGGAGCCTGCTGAGGCGCGGGGGAACAGCCGGATGATTTATGGAAGCCAAGACCTCCAGACTTGCCAAATCGATGTAAAAATCAATACGGATTGACATACAAGACCTCAAAAGTCACTCCCCATTGGCTGCTTTTGCTTTTTCCCCCAAAAACGCAGATAATAGGTACTGTGTGAAATTCAGTTGGAATCGCGTTGCATAACCGGGACACAGTGCCCAGGCAATATTCCTCGAGAGATCTCGGTTCTTTCGTAACAGAGACTTCTTAGCAACCATGCGCAGAAACATTTCCTAACAAATCCACGAGACGAGTTTAGGGACCCGGTCGAAGCCCACCTGGGTGGCTGCAGCGAACTACCCTTTTACCGGGTTTCCATCCCTCTAGAAAATGTTTCTGAGGAGCCTTCCACCTTTGTTCGGGGCACGGTTACGTTTCCTGGGGCCGGGGGGCGCGGAAGGCAAAAATATGTTTTCTTTCCTTGGAAATGTGTATGTGAGTCATAGATCGGACCTGGAAATCAATTATACATTTCCGTGAGTGAGGAAGATAAAAGATAATTAAGACATCAGTGAAAGGGTTAATTCGTTTAAAATAAAATAGGTGTAATGATTTACCAAAGTCGTTGACAAAATGATTGTATGAAGATGGATTAATCCTGGGTAAAGCACTTGGGATTCTATCCTGCTGCCACTGAGATCAGTGGCAAATCTCCCCTCGACTTCAATGGAAATCGGACCAGCGCCTTTTAAAGGTGAAATTACATTGCTGATTAATTTCAAGTGGGTAGCCAGAGGTTTTCAAAAAGAAGAGCACCAGGGAGCTCAGGCCTATAATACTTCCAAGTACCCGTAGGTTAGACTCCTGTAACGCAGTTTCTACCGAGGAAGAAATATTCCTTTTCCATAATGAAGATTAACCAGAACTAATTAATTCAAACTGCAGTTGTCTCTTCTGAAGAGCAGCAGCAACTCAGGGATAACTAGACAACCCTGCCTGAGATACAAACCTACTTCAGTGGGAATTACCATAGAGCCTACAAAAACAAGGTGACAACGACAGCTGTTAAAACAATCTGTTTAAATAAAAGTGAAATATAGCAAGTGCTGCCTGTTTGCATTAAAATGACTTTAAAGTGCTGTTGGGACCGCTCCACTGAGAGGAGTGGGCAGGATCCGGCCTATCACTGCAATTTGTACCCCTGTTTTATCAGCCCTACAGCTGGAACAAGGTAAAATGTGTTGTGTTCGCCCAGCTTGTTCTTCAGAAACAAGTTCGGAATGGAGCCATAGTTCTTTATGGTTTCATTTGTTTCTCTATTGTTTTCCACACTGGGCCTGATCTACACACCCCTTCCGCCCGCCCCCATGCCTAATACACCCAAATCTCCTCTGTTGACTTCAGCAGGGGAGTGGGGGGTTCTGAGTGCACAAGGACTGCAGGGTGGGGCGAATAATTCAAAAAAGTAAAGCTCTCAAACAAGACTCACCCTGCCAGGACTGTGTCAGTTTCACGAGTTTTTCCTCCACTTTATGTGGGGGCATTGGGTCTGCGATGCGGTGTAAGTTTCAGGAAAAGATGTACGTTCCAACAGCAAGAATGTGGACGATTCGAACAATGGCCTGTTTACTTCGGCACATTTCACTTTCGCTATCCAGAGCGCTAAATTCATGCTGCAGCCAGAGCCAGGGCTACTTTGGTTTTTCTCAGTGCAATTTGAAAACGTAGTTGGATGGATCCTTCTAGTAAGTGGCTATCTAGAACTTAAGGCGCGTACAGCAAGTTCAGCGGCAGGCGGCCGCCTCATTCCTTCATTAGTCTATTTGGGAATGGTTCTGTAACCCAACTGGGGAAGAGGATGGGAGGGTGATCTGAGCTATGGACTTTTGAACAGCTCTCTCCTCCTGGGGAGGGGGGGCAGGTAAAAGGCAGCGTTGGCCGCTGACCCTGCGCTCTGTACGCTGCCAGGAGCTGAACGGTGTCTGAGGCAGGACTAGGAAAGTAGGAGCTCCATTTATTCGCCCATGGGCGCTCCCGCAGTGCTGCCAGGGTGTCTGGCTGCCAGGTCTGCTGGGATCAGAGGGGCTGCAGACCTTCTTCCCCATGCCTGACTGGCATACGCCAACACCTTCCCAACCCTACTTACCAGGCGACCAACCCCCTCCCCCATCTGCCCCTGGTCTTCCGGGCCAGGGGAAAGCTGGGGCTCTCTAGTCCTGCTTGAGGGGCGGGGGAATTGCATCTGAAGCCCAGATGTGTCAGGAGCCCAGTCCGGTGGGACCTTTGGGCCTGGATCTGTTTGGTTCCAGATTCCTCGACCCTGGGGTCCCCACAGTCCTGAGGTCCCAGGTTTACCGGTCCTCAGAGTCCCTTCAGATCCCCGAAATCTTGTGCCTAGCTCCCCGCTTCCTGCTCACCGCTTGCCAGCGCGTGCTCCACCCCAGCAGGCTGGTGGCATGCCGAGAACCCGGACCTGAAATAAGGGTATTCTCCCCTCCTCCGCCTTTCCCGGGACCTGTTACCCGACGGAGAGCTAAGGGAGAGGGTAGTGCTCCCCCATCGCACAGCCGGGAGAACGGAAAACGCTGGGGCAGTCACCTGCTTCATAGGACTAACCCCTTTCTATGGGGCTTTAGCTTTCAGCTGATGGGGTGTGGGGCTGCAGGCACATTTTTCAACTGAGCTACCCCCAAAGAGAACTGTGTGGATCGCCTGAAAGAGGTTTGAAAGCGGGGGAGGGGAGCAAGGCTCCATTTTCCCACGTGAGGACAAGTGAAAGCGAAGTGTTTCTGATTTTGATCAGTAGGGCTGAACATTTAGTGGCTCCGGAATGTCGCGTGGAGATTTATGCCATCAAGGGGCAAATGTCAAGTGTATTGTTAAATGGCAGTTATATGCACTAAGCAGTAATGGGGAGGAAAATGCGAGATCCCATGTGAGTTTCTAGGGTTGAAAACGGCAACTTGAAGGTTGTAAATTGTCCGAACAGTCTGTGTTTATTCCGTGGTTATCTTCGGCATTGTCCTGCGGTTAACGAGATAATTCAACTCTTCCAGGCATGGGCAGGACGATCTGGGATGTGTGGGTTTCAAACAAGAACACATATTTTGCTCCTCTAAGTATATCTGAGTCCGAACTGGCTTCATATCACATTGGACAGGCACGTCAGAAAGGGAGAGGAAATATACCAGGTGGGTAAGAAGATTTCAAAGGACGGCCACATCTCGGCACTTCTTGTGTTCCAGAAATTGTTCAGTCTAAAATCTTTCATCAATTGATAAAATTGCCAGTTCTCGTTATTCCATCAAAGGGGCCAGGGCACCGGTTATTTCAAATAAGCAGCTTTGAATCCGATCAGATAACGTTGTTTGCTCACTCTTGTAACCTAATAATTACAGATGAAGACATAATCCTAAACCACATTGGCTTGCTCCCAGTGCAAACAGTCAAGAGGGTGGGAAAAGCAGAGGAGCGAGGGAAGAGTGTGGGGGGGAACCTATAAAAAATCTAGAAATCTGAGGAAGATGGATCCTTTTTTAGAATCTTTAAGTCAATTTGTTTTCCGTTTCACCGTGCAAAGAACACAGTAACCGTGATAACCCCTCTCGCTCACCCTTTGCGGTAGGCTCTTACGGTGCTTATTTATTTTCCTTGAAATCAAAGAAATGGGTTGGGTGAAATCTGTGTCGTCAAACCACACATTCAATATCTGCCTCCTCTTAGATTATTGTTAAGATATTTCCAGAGCTCGACAAACGTACTGTATTTCTAAAGTGCACAAGTGGCTGCTGGAAACACTAAATGATAGAAAATTCCGTATGGAAAAGTCAGCCTCCAGGTACCTTTGTATTTGGAATTTAAATGTACCTACGTTATTGTTATATTATTATTTCGAATGTCCTTTGTTAGATTTCTAGAAGCTAAAATACTTGGGGGTGGAGGAAGACACAGATCTATCTGGAATTTAAGCATGTGGCACTGGTGGGGAAAAGAAGCAGCCAGATGTAGACCCTGCCCTTTCAAATGTGCCCCGGGAAACGAATATGCTCATCATCGTGTTTTGTCTTGCAGAATTTTGCCTATGCCACCTTCATGTCACGGCTTTAATAGAAGAGTCTATGGGAGAAATGCAAATTGAGCTGGAGCTGGAAGCGTTCCGTCCTAGGAGCCCTCGTGTTATGTACATTTCCTTCTCTTTGTGGTTATGGTGGTTTACCATCTCTAGGGTTAAATTAATTATTTGCATGGGATGTTTCCTTTAACTCCCTGTATTGAACGACTCCTGCTTCCCAGCTTCACTTTCTAGCAGGCAGACCTGAATCCCGAGGAAAGGCTGGGATTAATGAAGGCTACACAAAGTTTCCCTTTTCATGGCAGATCAGGTACTGGGCTCCCAGCCAATTCATTAGGGCTCAAATCTTAACTTTACATCACTGCAAATTATACCAAAACCGCATTCAAGGAGAATTTTCTCTTTCCCCATTCTCTTTCAAGCCATATTTAAACTCAAAGCAAAAGCACATTTGCAGTTTAAAGACCATTTAAAGACTCTCGTTCAACAATAATCTGAACGTTAAAACATATATCCTCAGTAATCATGACAGGCTGTGTACACGTTGTCTGCACAGTAACAACACTGACAGGTAGTACTTTCTAAGCATGATGTGGGCTATAGAATAAAGAGTCCCCATGTGTGGCATTTCTCCAGTTTGAATTCCACATCTCTGAGCGCCTTGCACTGGCTTTTTATTACACGGTGTGATTAGATTTAAACGTTTCATTCGCTCACTCTCAGGTAACGGGGAAAGACCACACCTTCCTATAATCTGTTCCTAATCCTGCCAAAAATTGAACAAACTCATGGTGACAATTTAGTGCATATTTTACAGTCGAAATGCCCATAGCTGACCTGGATTTATTTTCCTGATCATTTTCTTTACTGAATCTATGCCTGCAAATACTGAATACTAAATCTTACATTTTAGCCCTCTCCCTCTGCTATGGCAGTTCTGTTCTGGGTTTGTCGTCAGCCTCTTCTTTGCTCTCTCTCTCGTTCTCTCTCTAATCCATAAACAAACTCCAACAAAGTGACAAAACAGACAAGTGTACTCTCGCCACAAATCTAGTTATCTAGTCAAACAGGAGTGGATAATATAGTCCTTATGCAAGAAAAATCCAAAGCGAGTTTCGCATGGGATTTAGTGCCCTTTTATATAATACATTTAACAAAGCTAAAATCGCCCTCACTGCTTCGTAGAAAAGTAGGCTGCATGCTAAAGCGAAACGGCTTCTCTCTCATAGCGAGTTAAGCGTGGTCCCTCCCTATGTTAGTTTGAATTATTTTCTTACCCTAAATATTAATTTAAATAATCCCCCAAATCCTAAAATATTCCTGTCCCAAAATTATTTCTTGTATAGATTTTGAATGATTTCTGAAGCGAGATACAGAAGAGTAGAAAAAGGAAGTTGAAGACGAGAAATGTATGTGTGATAAAGATCAGCACTCATTTCAGCAAATTCGGGGCTAACATATCCGCCCATTCTTTAGCTTACCACTTAGTAAAAAGTAAAATGCCCCCCTATAATTTGGAGACCATCTTTAAGTCATGTGGACAGGGAACAATCGGAGTTCCCTATTGGCGAGGCTGACTAGCTCCCAAACCTATTGCTAGTTTGTTGCAAAACGCCACTGCAGGGCATGCGAGGAAACAAGCGTTTCCACGTCGCCTTTTCTCTCTCTTTTTTTTTTTAGGATTAAGAAGTAATGAGGAAAGTAATGAAAGCGATGCGGCAGATCGCCTGATTAACGTCCCCTTTCTACCCCGTCGCTGCGGTTACCCTTGCTCTTAGTTCGCTAGTGACAAACAAAGATGTTGCATTCCCAATCTAGTTTGAGCGTGGCATGGGGAGACCTCACTCAGCTCGGAATTCTAAAGGGATCGGGTACGTGTAAACTGTCTAACTAGCAGGCAGGCGTGTGTGGATGGTGAGATTTCGTTCTCGATCTCCTGGATCAGTTCATATTTTTCAGGGCAGGATCCTATGGCATTTTGCTGTGACCGTAGTTTTACACATTATGGGGAAGGGGGCAAGGAAAAGATGGGAGCTTTCTAAACAGCAATAACAATTCTGAAAACAAAGAGCTCGATCCTACAGTTCTTACCCAGGCAAATCTGTCCGTAGGAAACAAGGGGAGGGTTTTTTTGGGGTGTGTGTTGGGGGTTAAGATTGTGGTATCAGGTCCAAAATAAGCATTCGGAAGTACTTTAAATCAGTGGTTCTCAAACTTTTGTACTGGTGACCCCTTTCACAGAGCAAGCCTCTGAGTGAGACTCCACCTTATAAATTAAAAACACTTTTTATATATTTAACCCCATTACACATGTTGGAGGCAAAGCAGGGTTTAGGGTGGAGGCTGACAGCTTGCACCCCCCGTGTAAGAACCTTGTGACCCCCTGAGGGGTCCCGACCCCCGGTTTGAGAACCCCTGCTTTAAATATTTGGACTCCTTCACTTTCAGTTTGCATGGGCTGATTCCTACAGGCTGCATCGGGCTTTAAAGCGACTCCGTGTAGCATTTAAGATGTACCCGGGCCTTTTTATGAGGTAGCGACTGAGGTCAACAGAATGAGGTGGTAAACGGTTTTGTTTGTTGTCCCCTATGAAATGAATGGCTAATGGAGGATTTATAGATCCGAATGCAGGTTGGTTGTTTTGCTTTACCTAAATAAAAAATCCTATCCAGTATCAAGAATAGATGAAGTGATTTTATGGATACAGCTGTATTATCGCTGCAAAAGATTGGTGTCTTATTTAAAAAGACTCAAAAAACAAGGGACTGTTCGGTGGCAATTGCTTTGCGACTATTTTATAACTTCTCTGTGCCCTCCCACTTCTTCTCTCCCAGCTACCGTCCCAACAGCTCCCAGCTCAGTTCCCAGGACTGACCGAGGAAAAACCACATCAGCCAAAGAAAATGGAACAAGCGGAATTGTGGCTGCGCTCCATCCACGGGAACAGAAAAGCCTCCCCCACCTTCTAGCCCCAAATCTAGTTCCTTTCTCTCGCTCGTGCCAGTCGCAGGATCTCTTTCGAGCCCTTTCTGTTCCTTGTGGTTAACAAAGAGACAAGATGTCCCCCACCCCAGTGGTGGAGGGTACTGCAAGCACACACCGCCTTCCAACCTTCTACCACCGCCAGCCCCTCCGCTCTTTCCAAGGCTCTGACCAGGGAAATAAAGCGCAGATTGGAACCTTCTGCAGGCTCCCTCACTTTGGCCGTCTGGTCTGCATTAGTGTTTTTATAAGGGGCTCAAACAAATCGAATACAAGGTCACCAAATAATTAACAGTTGTGAATTCCCTCCTTCCCCATTAAAATACTTCCCTGCTTATATTTCATTTTCCTTTTGCCAACGACAACATTGCCTGGGCAAAGGCTCTACACTGATCACACTGCAGTGCAGCTTTAGGTCCACCCAGAAACCCGCTGTTTTGCATAAACATGCTGCACAAAATGAACTTCAAGTGGGATTTACATTCCTTTTCTTCTGCCACATGAACAGCCGGGACATTTTCAGATTTTGCACGTGGACTTCCCTCCCACCCCCAATATAAAATGGAAACAACACAAAATTACAATCAGATTCCTGTAAACTTCTTAATGAACTATCTTGCAAGCGTAACACAAACTGGGGGAAACGAGACGGTCTGTATCACTTTCAAATCCAGCAATAATATTCAGATCTTACTGTTTGTTGCGTAAAAACTCCTCCTATGTAATAAGGATTCTCTCTTGTTTGGAACCGACCTAGAAACTCTGCATCCAAAAGGGAAATCTGACATTAACCTAAGGGCCAATTGCCTGCCCCCCTCCCCCTCGTTATTGCTTGGGAAAAAGCTCTCCCTGACACTGCCTTTGTGTATGAACCATTCTGCATTTCTTCCTCTTTGCCAGTTTCCTTGTTGATTTCTCTTTTTCGCAGCTCCCTTCTTCTCTTACTTTCCTTCTGCCTACTGAGTCCTTGCAGTTCCTAATTGTCCTGCTTTACTGTGGAGCTCCAATGCTGGGGGTCCTGAGGCCAGCGAGCACCATCTGCGTTTTAATGAGTTACTTCATGTGCCAACAGTAATTTTCCTACATTCAGCTAGGTCCTGTCTGATCTTGCAACCGTAACAAGCGGGGTGGGGTGGCAAAATGAGGCGGGGGAAAATCACAACCTATTCCTCACTTTCTGAATTATTTTGGACGCTTGAAAATAATACACTCTAGTGCGGCTTCTTCCCCTATCAAACTGTCCCGAAAGCGATCTCATTAGTTTAGGAGAAAAACGAAAGCAACGCGAGGAGGAGGAATATTTGAAGATTTGATTTAACCGCTCTACCCTTCTTAACTAGTTCCTGAGAAGACACTGGTGCACTATTTCGGGTGTGCAATGGACAGATCAGAGGCTGTGTTCTTTGGCTGCAATTCCATGCATTAACCCAAGGACATGTTAAAAAAAGAGTAACTGCAGATCATCCAATAAGAAAGTCTCTTACTCCTGTTAACTCTTCTTGAAATTCTCCTCCCGGAGAACAGGTTTGGGAACCTCTTTATGTGGCCAAAGGATTCTTTACACTCCGCCCCAATTGTTCTCCTTATGAACCCCTGCAATTAACAAGGTCATGTGGGCAGACAAGGTATGGCTACCACTGTCTCCTCCAGAATTCCTAGTTAGGTAAATAGCAGCCTATCTAATTGGGTCAATTGGGGGGCTATATTGTCTGCAAATGAATTGACAGAAACTTTTCTGAGCAGGAACTGTTCAGCAGCAGTACAACTCCAGCTCGGCAATTAACTGGGCGAGGAGCCCACAGGGAGGTGGGCAGTAAAAAACCTACCACTTCAGAGGAACGGAAGTTCTCTTGAAGTTTTTGGTGATGTGCCATTGGCTGGTCCACTTCATTATGGGAGACTAGACAATATTTGATATGTTATGACATGAACACTCAATTAGATCACTGAATTGAAATACTCCAATCAGCGGCTTGATGCTAAGCAACCCACAGAAGGTCCAGCACAAGGTCACAGCCTGTGACACATCAAATCAAAATCAATGGGGGAAAGTGAGGCTTTTCCTTCATCAAACCAGGACTTCTGTTCGCAAATCACTTCCCCACAGAGTAGAATCCTCCATGCAGCAAGATGAGATAAATTTGTTAAATTAACTGTCTTTCCTCTGGTGATCAAGAATAAAATGATCTTGAAAGTGGTGTTTTTATGCGGCTTGCACTGTTTTTCCTCTGCAAACAAGTTGGCAGTAAACCGAGTGGGGTAATTGTTATGGCAGGGAAAGAAATCTTAATTTCAGAAAGCAAGTTTAAAAAATATTCACAACCGGGTAACGAAACTATTTCTCGGTTTCTGTATTCCTAGAAATCCTCCTACCCGTGACCTGCGGGTGTTTCTGACACACACACACACAGAGGGAGTAGTTACAAAACAAGCAAGCAACAAAACCCACTACGCCTTTACTGGCGTGTTTTTCTCCGCGTCTAAAATCGTTCAAAGCTCATCCCAGGCATCCTATTCCTCGAAGCGATTTCAGAGTGAGCAAATGACTTCGGACGAGCGACGCTTTTAAAATTAGCTCTACAGGGGCCAGATATAACGGGCTACGAAAGGGGAAAATGTAGAGTTTGAGAATACATTTGCCGTTCACCCGCCTCAAACTTTCCTTCCTTGCCCATATGAAAACAAACTGGCTCAAACGTTACCGCCTATTGTCCCAGGCCCTCTTGGCTGTGTGGACCCCGGCTCAAGAGCAGCGTGTGAAGAAAGGCGCTGGGACTCGGAGGAACAGTTCAGGTAGGAGATAAAGGATGTCCCTCCGCAGATCAGACAAGAAGAGCGTTAGGGGCAAACAAGTCTCAGCTGCTTTTTGGTTTTGACTGAAGCCGGGGACTAAAGAACCAGCTCATATAACTACAAAGGAGCCATGTGGCTTTTCAAGGCTGAGCTTTGTCCGAAAAATCATCAAATGTAGTACGTTCCTTTGCTTTTCAGGGCTTTCATCAGCTAATGAACCCCGCTGACCCGGCTGAAGTAGCAGCTTGCTCTTCCTATAGCTTCAGAGCTGCAGGCAGGTTGTAGTGAGCAGGTTGGGGCGGGGGGATCCTAAACAGGTAGGGGGGAAGGGAAAGAATTTACAGCCCTCCTTAGGAACCAGTTAATGTTTCTGTCACTAAGAGCTCACAAGCCAAGGTAACCACTCTCCGTCCCAGCCCCAAAGGAGCCTCAACTTCACCGTGCCCAGTATAAGGACTGGCAAAGAATCACTGGGAGAGGCAGTAAAACAACCTTGAAATGCGAAAAGGGCGGAAGATCTGGATCTTCCCCCCGGTAGACAGGTAATGGTCGGGGCGAGGGAAGAGGGTGAGATAAGTGATCGAGAACACGGCGGTCTCAGTCTGCCCGTATGGATCACTCCGGTTCTATCGGCATTTGTCACGTTACCCTGGTGCGGTGGACGAGGCTTACAACACGGGGGGAGAATGGCTGATGCTCGTGCAAAACAAAACACAAAGCAAAAGCGCGAGGAGGTGCAGATCCTGCACCCACTGAAATCCACGAGGATGGGGTTTTCCCCCACGGGCTTTAATGGAAGCAGGATCAGGCCCAAAGAAAAGCAGGAGCAAATCAAAGCACCTTTCAATCCTGAGCTGGCTCCCCGCTAAGAGTTTTGCGCCTATCAGCGAACGCTCTGCTATAAGACTTTCCTGAGTTTAAACGTGCCACGACCTAACCAGCACTTCTTTAGAAGAGCCCAATTAAATGCTGCTTCCTACTCTGAGTGATTTCAAACGGAGCTGGGCTTGTTGCAGGCAATCTTGATAAAGCAATCCTGATAAATTAGAGCAGCTTTAGGCAGTAAATGTTTGCCCTCAGTCGGTTTGAACTTTCTGTTTGCCTTACAGTTGACGCGATAAGAGGGATCCTTTCTTTGCAAGAAGGACATAAAAAGAAGAGCAGTTTTTAAGATTGCGTTTACACTCAAGAGCGCTTGCATCTTTTTAAAATATCCCTTGCGAGTTCAGCGATCGTGCATGCCTCACTCATGTAAACCCGCGGTCACTGCAATCCGGATGGAGTTGCTAATCTTTTTGCTATTAAAAAAAAATCCACTATTTAGTATAAGATCCACCTTCCCGATCTTTCGCTCCTTTTTACAGAAAAATCCAAACCAAATACTCTCCAGAGATCGGCTGCAGAGAAATGCAGCCTGGCAAACAAATGATCTACAACGCGTGGCTGTATTAAGAGCGCTCCGAAGGGCTTACTCGGGATTTGGGCTCAAGGCGCAGGCTCCCTTCTACACACACGGGTACCCGGCGGCGGCAGTTTCGGGTGGGTTAGAGGGATGCGGCTCTTTGAACTTACCTCGTCCCCTGTCTACAAAACTAGTGATAGTATTGGCGGATTTCGATGACTGAAAAAAGCTGGCATTGATCCCCAGTTTCTCCGCTATGGAGTAGGTCCTGTACAGAGACAGCATGTACTCGTGGGGCTCCGCTCGCGGCTGCGCTTTGCCCCCCGGCCGGTGGCTGGCCAGGGCGGGGATGCCTCTGGGGGACCTGGCCACCTTCGCCTCTCGGCGGCTCCTCGGGCCCTTGGTGGAGGAGCCGATGGAAGCCAGCTGGAAACCGGGTAAATCCCACAGGAAGCTGACGAGGAACACGGCGGAGAGCAGGGCCCGGGCTGCGTTCATAGCGAGCGGCTCCCCGGAGCAGAGCGCACGGAAAGCCCCGGCCGGCGGCAGACTGAGCGAGGGCGGCAGCGGCGGCGCCCAGAGCCCGAGCTCCAGCGGCCTTGGGTGCTGGGATGAGTGCGAGCGGGCAGAGCCGAGCGGGGACTGTACCAGCCCCGGGCTCGGCCCCGCCTCCCTCCCTCCCAGCGACACGCCCCTCGCAGCTGAGAGGGGGGCACCCCTCTGGGGGCGGGGCCTCTGCCCGCCCGGGGGCGTGGCTGCGCGGGTGAGGCCGAGGCAATCCGGGGGCAGGCCCCGCCCCCCAGCAGCTGGGCAGGTCCCCCCAGAGGCAGCTCCGCCCTGGCCAGGGTTCGGGCACAGAGCTGGGCCTGGGGAGATGCCCAGCCCGTGGCGTCCGCTCAGTGCGGGAAGGGCTGGGAGCAGCCGCACTGCTGTTAGCTTATGCCTTGTAGCCAAATGCTGGTCTGTGTTCTTGTGGGACGCCCATCACCCGGGTATCTGAGCCTGAGACCAGGGCACTGGGAGCTTCAGAGGGAAGAGTAAGCAGCAGCACCTTCTGCTGAAGGGAGAGTGCAGAGGTCAAATTGGAAACATTCCTCACACTGGTACTAGGGTTGCCTTCCCTCCAGAATTGTTCTGGAGTCTCCAGGAATTAATTAAAGATTATGTCATGTGATGAAAACTCCAGGAATACGTCCAACCAAAATTGGCAACCCTAACTGGTACCCTGCCAGGCTGTGCCCCCACTAGCCAAGCTCCATCCCCCTGGGACAGCCAAATGAGACAGCACTATGTGCAAATGTGCTATGATCATATGTACATTGCTGGGGCACCTAGACCTGAGCCCAGCTGGCAGAGTTTGAGGTACACAACTGAGCCCTACTGTGCTAGGCTTTTCTGGGTCAGGCTGGAATGGACCCTTGGTCTCTGTTCCTTCTCACCTGCAAGATAGATGGGGGCAGGGGGGGGAGATAAATGGTGTTACTCTCCCAAGTGCTGCCTACTTGTGCCAAAGTGAGCTGTCACCCAGAGTGCGCTGTACACATCCATATAAGAAAATTGTATTTCTCCTTTGTTACATCCTTTGATCAGCAATGAAGTAAGTAACAATTTTGGCATTTATATGGCGGTTCTCAGCTCTCCAGCTGTCGTTTCGGGTTGTGTGCAAACTCAGGCAAGTATAATGGTATTGGTTACAGTTGGTTCCCATTTTCCATGTTATCTTTGCAGCCATAAGGGCTAAATAATTCTCTTTTTTAAATGAAAGCTGAGATTCCAGAAAAGAAAAAAAAAAGAGAGAGAGAGAGATACCAGCTTGTCCAGCAACCCTGAGCCAGCCCAGTGTGACTCCTGAAAGGCTGAGAGGGAAATTACAAACACTTGTGCCCCCCAGGTGATTTGTATTCTTCTAAAGTGTAAGACCACCACTGAGGGCAACACTGGGGCAGGCAGCTAGCACCAGGCCAGGGCCTGGTAGGGAGCACAGGCAGGCAGGCAGGCGGGAAACACTAGAGAAGGGGAAGTGGGCACCAGGAGGCCCTGAGCCAGGAACAGGCAGGAAAGCCTGCTGATGAGGCACAGATTCTGCACTCTGCTCTTGCCACACTGGACACTTCAGAGTTAAAGGAGAGAGCAGCAGCAGCAGCAGCAGAGAAGGATTCTTCCTGCCCTGTTCAGGGTCAGTGGATAGGTTGTTCCATACAGTGACTCACAGGACATCCCAGCACAGCTTCTTAACGCAGAAGAGCAACAAACCCACTTTACCCTAAGCACCCACTGCCTCTCCCTCCCCCATTCCCTCCTGTTGCTTTCCTTGTCCCTCCCACTGAATTCCATGCTGCTCCCCTCCAGCTGCTCCTCAACTTTTCCATTCCTCTTCCAGACACTCCTGTGGTACCCAGGCTCCCCTCCTCCTCCCATTTAGGGTGACCAGCTGTCCCAGTTTTATAGGGACAGTCCCAATATTCAGGGCTTTGTCTTATATAGGCACCTATCACTCCCCACCCCCATCCCGATGAGGGGAGCTGCTGTAGGTGGAGGGCAGTATGTTGTCCAAAGGTGGCCCATAGACCATCATTTAAAAGGTAATCTCTCCCTTTCCACAGAGTGAATTTGACCCCCTGTCCTATGATATCTATGCAAGCACATAAGCTTCTGCTCTTCTATGAGCCATGCACGCAGTCTCTGACCCTTAGCCACAGCACAGTAACACTGTCTAGTACCTCAGCCTTCCTCCCGGTTTCTCATTTTCCCATGCAGGATGTGGCGGCAGGTCAATACCAGACCCCTGCACAAGGGAGGGAATTCATATCTGATCTCCTGGTGCTCCTGACATTACTCCAGGCACATCAGCAAGAGGAAGCAGACATAGCCACAGCAGCATGGAGCAGAGGTGTGTCCTGTTTGTCCACGTTGGAGTTCAGCCTGGCCCAACAGCTTTTGGTGCACATTTGAGAGAGACATTCAAGGCCAGCTCCACAGCTGGTGTAAACTGACATGGTTCGAGGGAGTTCAGTGAAGTTTGGCAAGTTTACACCAGCTGAAGTATTGCCTCTGTGTTTTATTTGCTCATAAACCAAGCACAAACACAGTCTGTTGCCATTTGCCACATGCTGTCCCCATGTGCCCTGCACAGCTCCCGTCCCTCGGTCTTGTTCTGTCGCCTCGTATTCCTGTCCTCAGTCCATTCTTTCATCAGCCTTCTGCTCTACTTTCCTAATTTAACTTCTTGGGCTAAATTCATTCCAGGAGTGACTTAAGTGGCTTCCCTGGTATTCCACCAGGGATGGATTTGGCCCAGTGAATTTATTTCCCTTTTGCTGCAGCCTTCCTCACTCACCTGTGGCATCCGTGTGTGGGGTGACCAGAACTCCCAGAGCCGGTCACACAAAGAGGCAAAGGAGGGTGAGCACAGTCTGAGGACACAGGTGCAGGAATTATGGGGTGGGGGGAGGGAATATGTTGTTGATAGTGGGGGGGGGGAAACTAGTCACAAGTGAAGGAATCACCTCACAAAACCTAGCCTCCTCATTGCCTTCCTCTGCCACTCTGCCCTGTGTTTCCCTTGCTATCATTTTTCCTCCACTTCTCTTGTTCTCAAGTGCTCCTCCCTTACAACAGTACCCCAGCTTCACAGCTCCCAGTCCCCACTACTGCTTTCTGCTCTGGTGCTGTACTGCCATTCCCTCAGCTTCACCTCTTCTACTGCTGCACCTCTCCACCTGCTGGCTTTCCCCAGCCATGCCTCCTGCTAGTTCCTTGACTCATCTTGCTACTTTGTCCTGCTTCTACTTTTGCCCTTTCTGTCTCTGCTCCCCTCCTGACTCCTCCATCCCTCCCACTGCTCTTCCATTAGCCTTAGCACTACTTTCTGGTTCCTTCTGCCCCTTTGGTGCTCTCCCATCGTCCTTGCAGTTTCTCCTGTCCTTCTTGCTTCTCAGATGTGTTCAACATCTTCTTCTCTGCTATCGTCTCATCTCTGTCCCCAACGATGGTCCACACTGCTTCCCTTTTCTCTCTCACACTGCGTCTCACTGACCCCACTTCCTTTCCATGGCACTGCTCCTTTTACTACTTCTTCACTTTGCTTCTCTATCACACTTCTCTGCCCCCTGTCTGCTTCCCACTGCCTCCGTTGCTGGCCTCCAGTAAGTCCCTCTTCCCACCTTGTTTGCAGTTGGCCTTGTTCTCTGCTTCCATCAACCTCAGCCTTATAGACCTTCTGAGTGTACCTTTTCTGCATGTTGGCCACTTGGCCAGCCCTCACCATTGCAATCATCTTGTTCTCAAGACTGCAGCTTGCCAGGATCATCCAAGTATCTCCTTGTTTGTGACAAAATCAACCCAATGGATGTTAAGAACAAACATAAGTCTGACACTGAAAATGGTTTTGTTTCCTCTTGTCAGCTGTGTTAACGGCCATGTTTCTGCTCCATGCAACGGAGTTCTCATCACTGCCATGTTGAACCCTCATATCTTAGCTCTGACGCAGACTTCCCACCACCCAAAGAGAAGTCTCTAAGGACACTGAAATGCTACTGACACAAAACTGATCCAAGGTGTGACTTATTTGGGTATAGAGCCTCCTGCTATCAGCTGACTACCTCCTCAGTAAATTGCAACCAGGTTCCCCATCCCTTTTTTTATAACCAATTCATGGCTTATTTTAGCATGAATGATACATACGAAATTTTACAAAAGCTTCTTCTTTTAGTATGAATAGTCAAAATACTAATTTCTCTTCATCACAGTAAATCCTAGAAGGATTTATTAAAATCAGAAAAGTACTGGGCAGGGGATTTTGCTGGCAAAGCATTTAGGGAAAAGTTTTCTTAAGTTTTTAAGTAACTTAGAAGCCTAAGTTCCATTTTCAGAAGTGGCTCAGCTGCTTAGGAACCTATGTTCCATTGATTTCCAGTTCCTCAAAGATATTTAGGTGCCTAGCTCCCATGAGACTAAGTGCATAAGGGTCACTTTTGAAAATGGGACATAAATTCCTAAGTCATTTAGGCACTTCTGAAAATTTTACCCTCAGTCCATAGTAAGAATATTCATGTTCCAGAGATTTATTTTCACCCATAAGATGCTCTCAGTTACGAAGATCCAGCTATTCCTCCAAGGAAATGGACTAACTCCCCCGTCACCTTCTGGCAAATTGTTCCTGAAGGCACTTGGCTATAGCGAAGGAGAGTTTTAGGATGGATTGTGCTTCCATGCAGGGGGAGTGAGCATGCTGCACTATTCTAAGGGTACGTCCAGACTACCCGCCATATTGGCGGGTAGCGATCGATTTATCAGGGTTCGCACTCCCCGTCGACTCCGGAACTCCACCAGAGCAAGCGGTGGTAGCAGAGTTGACTGGGGAGCCGCGGACATCGATCCCGCGCCGTGAGGACGGAAGGTAAGTCGGAATAAGATACTTCAACTTCAGCTATGCTATTCCCGTAGCTGAAGTTGCGTATCTTGCATCAATACCCCCCGCTGGTGTAGACCAGGCCTAAGTGATGGTGTGTCAAGCTCTCAGTCCACAATGTGGCTTGACTTCCACCTTACTAAAATATTTTTTAAATTACAGCAAATTATACATTACTTCTCAGTATATTTGTTTCAGTCTGTTCAGTCTCCAGTTTGGTATTGTAAACCTCTGGAGTTAGTGTAACCGGACCAAGAATTTTAATGGGCAAAACTATGCCATATGAACTAGCAGAAGGCTGAAGTACTCAGACTGCACCCAGAATAACAGGAAAATCTGAATCAGCTTTCAGATGTTCAGTTCATCTGATATAGGACCACCAAGAGCATTTCTGTTTCCTTTTCTAACCATACTGTAATTAATTTGCATTTCTCCCTCCATCTGAGCCCATAGTGATCTGAGTCTCTCTTCAAGGGTGAGCATGTGTAGCCTGGTCTCTAGAGGCATTTGCACAGTACCAAACAGTCTCAGACTTTTAGTTCTTTTCGTTTATGTTTTTGTTTGTTGACCATTTCATAAGACAAGCCAGGGAAAGGAACAGAACTAACCTTGTTTGACACAGTTGCTTTTTTCTCAGTGTTTATGTTACCATGAATCAGTGACAACAAAGCTTTTCTGCAAGCACTCATTGTTTTTGTCCCTGTCCTAGATTAGAACCATACTGGACCTTGCTTGCGGTTATAAACTTAATATATGGCACTAAGTGTGAAACCAGTCCTGCATTCGTCACACATCCAAAATACACACTGACATCAGTGAAACAAAATATGGCATGCGGCGTATGAGAAAGTGAAGATGTTTATAATATAGGAATGGTTTTTATTTTGCTCAATTTGGCACAGAAAATTAAAATTATATAGGAAATTGACTTTCCTGTTTAGGATCAGATTTGTTTTTGAAAAATTACTACCAACTTTGTAAACATTAAAATAGAAGCAGTAAAGATGTGAAATTTCACACAGGGGATCTACAATGTTTGGATAATTATAAGCATATGGTTACTTTACATGAGGTCTCTGTTATACTTTTATTTACTAGTGCTTTGGGAAAACAGGGGTTCTCAAATTCAGTGTTTATTTACATGTATAGAGAATGTCACATTTCCCATTAACCTGTCATAATCTGTATTTCTGTTTCAGAACTCCAGCTATATAAACTGAACCACTACTTTTACTATGCTTTACAATTTGTTCAGCTATACTGCTAACACAGACAGATTCGATTGTTTCTAATAATGTACAACCTGCTGCCAATTCCAACATGGAGAATGACTTATAGCCTTGGTGTATGAACAACTCCACAGAACTAATTTCAACAACTGGGGGCCTACAATCCAAAGGCTGCTGCTTTGCTGCAGTTCAGTCAGTTTTTAAATGTTTGACTGCAGTCTAACTTGCTGTGTTCTTGTGGGGTAGGTCCACACTGCGATTAGATATCTGTGGCTGGTCTGTGCCAGCTGACAGGGGCTCAGACTAAGGAGGGACTGTTTAATTGCACTGGAGGGGTTCAGGCTTAGGCTGCAGCCGAAACTCTGGGATCCTCCCACCTTGCAGGGTCCTAGAGCCTGGGCTCCAGCCCACACTCAAATGCCTATACTGCAGTTAAACAGCTCCTTAGCCTGAGCCCCGTGAGCTTGAGTCAGCTGGCATAGGCCAGCTGTGTGGTGTTAATTACAGTGTAGACATACTCTTAGTCTGTGTAATGGCCCTCACTTGGGGTCTGGTATGGAAGCGTGGCCTAGTTGTCAAGGCCACAACCCATGACCAGCAGAGGGCTTGTGGAGAGGGGAGCCCGGGACCTCCTACTCCACCAGGCTCCAGCCCAGGGCCCTGTGGGCTACCAGTGGTCTGGCAATCAGGACTGCTTAAGGCTGCCCTCTCTGGGTCACTTCTTCTCATTACCTTCCCCCCAGTCAGCTTAGTTCAGGGCTTTCCACTGTTGGGAAAGTCCAACTCAAAGAAGTAAGAGGGGATTACCACTGTCCAGGATCCACAGGCAGGGGGTGGGGAGTACGTCCCTTCTCTGATTGTTTCTGGGGCTGGTCCTCCCTTCTCTCAGGGAGGGCCCTTTTGGGGCAGCTGTATCAGAGACTCTAGGCTTCCCGCTGTGCTGCTGGAGCTGTGGGCTGCAGGTCTGCTCTCTTCCAGCTCTGCCACCCAAATAAGCTGTTTCCCTGTCTTTTAATTGCTCCATCAGGTGGACTGTTTGCTACAGGTGTGGCGAGGTGGGGCTGGCTGGGCTCAGAGTAATCCCTTAATCCCTTATTGCCCAGTGTGGGGTTGTACACTAAGATCAGTCCAGGGAGATGCTGTGCACTTCTTCTCAGGTGCTGAGAGCCCTCAATTCCCTTTCCAATTCCTGCAGGATCCCCATCCTGCAGGATCAGGCCCTGCATTTGCAGGCTGTACTATGCAGCCTGCAGTCCTCAACACTTAGGCCTGGTCTACACCTAAAACTGAGGTCAACCCGACCAGCTACATCACTCAGGACTGTGAAATATTTCATGCCATGTCCATGGGCCATGCATATAAGAGGCTTGGGGAGGCTAAGCCTCCCCCCAAAAGACTGGCCACACAGGAGGGCAAATGCCGCGGATGTGCTGCAGGTCACCTCCCCTTGGAGGTAGCCCACCACCTTTGGAGCACCAGAAGCAAAGCTCCCTAGAAGTGAGGAGGCCACCAGCACCTGGACCGTCCGTGGCCCCACCTGCACTCCATCCAGAGGCCTCACCCCCACTCAGCCTCTTCCCCTGAGGCCCCACTTTCACTCCACAGAGAGGAGCGAGCAGTGGGCAGGCAGGGGGTCTCCGGGGAAGAGGCAGAGAGGAGCGGGCGGGGGGACGGGTGGGAAGGGGAAGAGAGAGGGCAGGAAGAGGCAGAGTGAGAGAAGGCCTTGGGGAAAAAGGTAGAGCAAGGGAGGGGCCTCAGGGGTAGGGCCATGGTCCAACACCGGTGGCCCTCTCCACCTCTAGGGAGCTTCTGGTGCTTGCATGTAAGCCTCCCCAAATGGAAGACTCACACGCCGCCCATGGCCATGTGCGATGCAGTTAGGTCGACCTCCCCCATTTAGATACAGCTGGGTTGACAGAAGAATTCTTGCAGTGACCTAGTTACTCCCTCTAGAGGGGGTGGATTTATTACAGCGATGGAAAAACCTCTTCTGTCTCTGTAGTCAGTGTCCACACTATAACAGCTGTACCTCTGTAGCACTTGTAGTGTAGACAGAATCTTAGTAAGCATGCTCCGGTGACTGCTTACTTCTTTGCAATGCATTCCAGAAACAATTGATGAGACATAACCTTTGATCTTTGAGAAAATGTTGAAACCATTTCCAACATTTTCTTACACTTTTGCCATTTTAAGTATGAATATTTGCCTGCCTGGTAAGTCAATATTTTGTGCTAAATATTTCAAACCAGACTTTCAATATTGGCTTTGCGAAGGCTGATGTTGTGAAATGCTGTTCACCCATACAAATGCTCATCAGTCTGCCTGCTATCTAAAGTATAACAGAGACAAATGAATGCAGCTCCTTTTCATAACATCTTAAAAAGTCCTTCTAAATAACTGCATCATCGCAGTTTGAACTAATGATGCAGGAGGATTTTTTAAAGCAATTTTCTATCTTTCTCTGCTTTATAAACTTTTCTTTGGTTAACACCCTCATTACCTGGATGTTGCTTGAGCGCTTATAGCCAAGAGCCTGTACTGTTCTCACAGGCCTTGTCTACATGGAGAATTGTAAGGAGTTCTCTCACTATTGAGCTAGCACTGGTACAGCTCAGCCGGTGCTAGCAAGAGTGAGCCCACCGAGGGAGTGACGGTTGTCTAGGAGAAGGGCAATTGACTGAGATTCAAGAGACTTGGGTTCTATATTCTGGTCTCTACTGCTGCCTACTGTGGGACTTCAGGCAAGTCACTGAACCTCTGAGTGCTGCTGTTTCCTCTCTACCCTTTGTTTCTCTTGTCTATTTAGACTGTAAAGTCTTCAAGGCAGGGACTGTTTCTCCCTCCATAGGTGCTGACTTTGTGGCCGACTCCGTGGCTGGAGCACCCCTGGGGAAAAAATGGTGGATCCTGAGTACCCACCGGCAGCCCCCATCAGCTCCGTCCCACACCCCCAGTGTCTCCCGCCCGGCAGCAGGCCCTGAAGGTCAGCACCTCCCACTTGCGCTCAGGCCCCAGCACGCCAAGCGTGTGCTTGGGGCAGCATGCCGCGGGGGGCACTCTGCCGGTCGCCGGGAGGGTGGCAGGCAGAGTGCCTTCGGCGGCATGCCTGCGGAGGGTCCATTGGTCCCACGGCTTCGGTGGACCTTCCGCAGGCACGCCTGCGGGAGGTCCACCAGAGCCACGGGACCGGTGAGCGGCAGAGCACCCCCCACGGCATGACGCCGTGCTTGGGGCGGCAAAATGTCTAGAGCCGCCCCTGCTTGCGCCTCCCACCCATCACAATCAGCTGTTTCGTGGCTTGCAGGAAGCTGGGAGGGAGGGTGGAGGAGCGACGAAATGGCGCACTCGGGGGAGGGGGCAGAACTGGATGGGAAGAGACAGGGTGGGGATGGAGCGGGGGCAGGAAGAGGCAGAGCGGGGTGGGGCCATGGGGGAAGGGGTGGAATGGGGCAGGGCCTGGGGCAGAGCTGGGGGTCGAGCCCCACTCTGGTACTTTAGAAAGTTGGAGCCAGTGTCTCCCTCTATGAGCATACAGTGCCTAGCACAATGGGACTCTAACCTATCTAACTACATGGGTTGTCATAAAAGCGCCCATCACCATGGTAAACTGACTATACATAAAGAGATCTCTTATGCATGGAGGGTGCAAATTGAAACTATAGAGGAAAATGCTAGTTTTTCTCTAACCTCTTCCAGTTATAGTAATTTTAAGACTTGTCCACACTAGGATAAAAGGGAAAAAAGGTTCAGCTAACATATTTTAAGACAAGGGAAGTTCTGTTGTAATGTGGTAGCTGGTCAGCATGAACCCTAAGTTTGACCTCAACCAGCCAACACATGTTACAATACAAGAAGCTTTCTCTATATTAGGGTTTTAAATTATGTTAGTTAAAATGTGTTAACTAATTAATTTTAAAAAATCCTTTTACTCTAGACGACCCCTGTAACAACAGCAGGTAAAACATGCTCAAGAAGTGTGGTCTTTCTTTGATGGTTCCTCCCCATCTGGACAGACATCATCATTCACATCACTTCAACCTAGTGGGCTTGAGTATCAGGTCGCCCATTCCTGCACTTGTGCTTTAAGCTTCCTTCGTGCTTCCTGTCTTGCAGGCTATGCAGGTACCGGGTTGGCCCTCAATCTAAGAGCAAGCACAGATTCAGCAAGCTTTGCCTTAGGGCCAAATGGATAGGAGCAGGCCGGAATGCCATTCGGACTTTCTCTATGGCTTCATCAGTTCATACAAACGCTAAGCTTTTTAAAAAAAAAATGAAAATCCTTATGGTTGCAAAGAAATCTTCCATATCCGAACAGATACAGTGCTGTCTTCATAGTAAACATTATTATTAAACTATATAATTAATAATTATTAAACACTAATTATTAATAATAATATGACAGAAGGCAGCCTTAAACAATAGCTTGGAGAGTTACGAACTGCTGTATTCATCTCTGTGGGCTGTTAACTGAAGTCTAATGATGACAGTTTAATTGCAGACATTGCTAATTCCTTTGAAGCAGATCACTTTAGTTGAGTCTAATGTGGATTTTTTTCCAGGGGGGTTTGAGAGCATAGAAATTAGAGATGAAAATACCTATTAGATCATTTTATCTATCCCTGGAGTGTACAGGAAAGTTTCTGGTGCTTGCTGCAGTCCAGGTTTAAAATTCCCAAGCAATGGTACTTCTGCCACACACCTTTGGAAACGATTCCACCGTCTAATAGATCAGTCACTGCTAGGAATTTTATTTTGATTTTTCCCAGCTAATTTGTTTTCTTAATTTCGTAACATACTCCTAGTTTTACCCAGATCTCTCAAAGTGAACTACCTGGAAAGGGGGAAAGAAAAGAGGGAAACGAGGACTGACAACCCATGGAGGAAGAGAGAAAGGTTAAATGAGAGAAGCCACCAGAAGAGAGGGCATGGAAAGTAGATCATGACCAGAGTTTCATCATTTTTCCCCCTCCTCCTTTACCCATATTCCAAAGTGTTATTGGATCTGGTTCTGCAAAACCAATCCTTGTCTCCTTGGTACATTTCTCATTGATAGATAGATAGATAGATACAGAGATAGATAGATAGATAGATAGATAGATTCTTGAGGGAAAGTGTTAAATAACAAATTCTGATACAGTGCAAGGTTTTCAAGTAATTCTTTTTTGTTCTGAAGTTAATTGAGTTCTTTTGCTATTTTATAGATGGTTAAGAAGATAGTAAGATGTTCTCATTAGAGTCGTCACATTGCATGGATTCATTACTGTAAATACTGCCATAGTGAGTGTACAACTTACTTGAGTAAGTATGTTAACAGGCTAATGTTTCCTTAAACAGTGCCCATGAAATGTGGGAGCTGACTAAAATGTTTACACAACCAGATCAGTCCATCTTAAATTAACAGTGATTGCTTTATAATTAGCAAAGTAACACAGTTATTCTTCATATAAACAGCATAATTAAATAAAACTAACACCCCAAAACAATTTCCAAAGCTATATATATTTTTCAACATTACAACAACTATTAATACAAAAGAGTGTTAACGTCGCAAAGTGAAGCACTCACAAGTCAGGGGATACTGAAGGTTCTGCACTGATTTCAGTGGCATCAGGATTTAACCCTATATTTATTCCATGAAAGAAAAACACATACGAAAATATTAAGGTTGCACAGGCAAACATTCAAATACCAGGAAATGCCAACCATCACTCTGCTCTGTAATGATGCCATGAGGGAGAAAAATATAGAAAAAATTAATAGGTATATCCATACTATGCCATGTTTGGATTTCTTTTCAGTTTAATCTGAAAGTTGGATTTCCTGGGTTTATAATGCTTCTTTGGGGGATAATTGCATCATCCCTGTAATGTTTCATAACCTTGATAGGCACTCTCTACCTTAGCTATTTCTTGATGTAGGTATTTTTCGAATAATATACATTAACACCGGTAGCAAATCACAGTAGTACAGTACTAGCCAATGGTAAAGTAATGTCACCAGCACAAAAAGAATAAAGCTGTCTAATGAAGTGCAGTGTTGCCTAGTGCATAGTGCATGGACTGGGGCTCAGCAGACCTGAGTTCTATTCTTGGTTCTGTCATTGGCTTGCTGGATGACCTTAGGAGAGTCATTTCCTTTCTTTATGCCTCAGTTTCCCTATCTGTAGAATGGGGATAATGACACTGCCCTTCTTTGTAAAGCACTTTGCGATCCACAGATGAAAAGTGGCATGTAAGAGCCAGGTATAATTATTATAAAACAAGACCATATTTACAGAAGGGTCCTCTAACTTTGCACTCACTAAATTGCATAGACACACACTTGCCCAAGTGAAATCTGCATTTTCACATGCTGCTTACATGGGCAAACACAGATTTGGCGAAAGTGCAAATACAGAAGTTGACTAAAAAATATCTCCAAGAAAAGAAAAGAAAATGTGTCCATTCCTGTTTATTATTGTTCCAAAGGGTGCTTTGTCAAAGCCAATTGTCTTTCATAAATACATTTAACTGCAAAAGAATCATTAAGACGACCAATTTTAAGCTACATGATACTGATAACCCCCTTACTCATTGTGAATTAAATAGAGAATAAACGCAACGCTTTGTGAAACCCCTTGGCTTGCCTCTGGATTTCAGAAGCCCAGAGAGGTTTATTTGGGGCCTGAATCCAAAGCCAACTGAAGTCAAAGGGAGTCTTCAATGGGTTTTTCATTGGGCCTTTTTACAGCAATGTTACAATGTGGGTATCAGAAAATAGTGGCTTTCTTTTGAGACTACTTCCCCTTGAAATGTGGGACATATACAAGTGTAACGCTCACTAATATTAATGAGAATTATCATTACTGTTTAGCTCCCTTACATGCCAATGGATCACAGAGGCAATGGCCCATCTATATGTAGAACTTATTCATCCTTAAAGCTATACAAGCTTCTCTTTCTAAAAGAACAGTCCCTCTCTAAGAACAAGCTGTCGGCAAGGTATTTTACTTACTAAACTTTGGAAAGAAAATGGAACTGAAAAGAATACAACTGCACATTAAATTACATGAAGTGGTCATGACAATTGGAGATCTCTACATCATATAATTGTACCAGCTGGATGGGATCAGAGGGGATTTTCCATATTTCTTTTTTGTTAAACTTTGATTCCCTTAAATGAAAAAGAAAAAGGAAAATACACTTCATTTTATTCCAGGGGGCTCTTTTACCCAGCGTAGCTTTTTATGCTTAATATCAGCATGTTGTCTTTTGATCCCTGGCAATCTAAAAACTGTCCATCCTCTTATAACACACCACTTGGGATAGGGATCTGCACAGGTAGGAAATGTTTCACACCAACATTAGAGGTGAATGGGACATAGAAAAACCTACCTTACTTGGGGACCTTCCCTAGAAACCTTAGAAACTTAGCTATCGCCAAAATCATGAGGTAGATTTTGTCTAACCTTTTGTGGGGTTAAAGCTGTGTAAAGCACCACAATATGTCATAAGCATTGATTATGTGTGGAGTGTTTTTAAATTAATTACTAAGGCATATCACTGAAATAACATGACTATTTGGTAATATATCTTTTAGTTCATCATAGATCAGTGTAAACTGGATTTCACCTTGTGATGTTTATTTTGCCCTAGCTCAGTTCCCTCCTCATTGACATCAACCCCCCTTTGAAATATTTCAACAAATATTTCACAGGCAAGCTTCATCGGAGATGTTGACATGGAGAGCATTATCGAGTGTGTAATGGTCATCTCGCCAAAGAATTAATACATATAGGGCCAGTTTCCAATACTCTTACTTCAGTTTAGTAGCCCCATTCCTTTAGTAGCCCCATTGAAATCAAGGGTATGACTTGTGGAGTAACACAGTACTCAGATATATGACCCATGATTTGATTTTTCTAGGTTTGCCTGGGTGACCTCCTAACTAACCTTCCTCCTCATTTTGTTGCCATTTGTTGATATTTCCTAGGTCAGTTCAAATAAGAACCAACTTGAGCCTTTGTCCAAAACTCGACTAGAAACATTTCCGACATTTGTAAAAATTAATTAAATCTTTTATTGGTTATTATTTACATTTACTGATTCCAGATGAAACCTGAAGAAAAACTGCTGATGTATCTCAAGAAAGGCTACTCTTGCTGTATTTCCAGCCCACATATAAACAGGAAGTGTGACAAGAAACCTGTCTTCACAAGATTTCCAGGCCAATTTTCAGAAGAAAGAGGTTCAGATAAGGTTCTGGATAAACCCCTAGGCCTCAGTTTTGAAAGTCATGGAAGCCCTTGAGTCTCATCCAGGGAATGCAGCACCTGCCCCACTCATCCTGAAGATGATCAGGGAAACAAGGTAAGGGATGTACAGTGGCTGCTGAGATGTTTTGTGAGGGTGACTTGCTGAGGCCCAGAAGCAGGTGGAGAAGATAATTTATATGATCCCCTAATCCCCTGGGCAGGCTACCATAGATCTTGGCTTTTTTGTCTCTCTCATGAAAACCCAGGCTCTGGAGGCTACTTTAGAGAGGCCCAGAGATGAGGGGCTCAGTCAGAGTCGAATATAAACATTAGCAGGTGGTGGTTGGAGAATGAGAGGGAGCTCTTCTGAGTTCCATACCTCAATTGCCTTGGAAGAGGGGTATCTTCAGGCCAGATGGACCCCTCTTCCTATCATCTGCAGTAGTAATACAGGCCTGAGCTCTGCTAGACGGTGGAGCATTGGCCAGACTACTGAGAAGCAGAATCAGGATTTGGCCTCTGAACTTTTGGGAGCTTATCTGAACTGGACCAACACTCTGCACCTTTTGAGGTTGGTCTGTTACAAAGCAGGAGAATGGAGCCTACTGAGAAACTTGTTTCAGTTTTAACCTTTTCTAAAAGAAAAGTGAGTTGTTGTTGAACAATGTCCAGAATACGCTGCCAATGCCATGGAATGAACCATCAGTTGGCATTCAGAAAACCCCAATGCAAAATAAAATTATCCAAGGGGAAAACCTAAGAGGAATATGCACATAATAAAATCAGTTAATAGTGGGGCTGAAACCAGAGGCCTGAATACAGGTAGTGTGATCTAGAAGTGAGTGCAAAGGACTAGGAACTGGGAGGGATTTTTCTTTTATTCCAAGCTAGTTATTAAATCACAGTGAGACAGTGGGCAAATCACTTAGCCTTTTTGAGCATCAGTCAAAGCATTTGCAAAATCAAATAGCAGGACCTGAGAGAAAAATCCCATCTGCCTGTAAATGAACTGTTCTGGGAAAATACATTCCTTAAAACTAGGGGATCACATCCTCAGCTGGTGTAAATCAGCAAAGCGTCAGTGACCTCAATTCCACTAGCTAGGCTCTGGCCCCCAATTTATACTTTTTACTCACAGTAGGTGTGGACTACTTGTGACACGTAATAGGAGCATGGGGGTTTTATTTTGGACCAAATGGTGCCTTCCCCTTGATCCAGGACCAAGCGGGGAGGAGTGAAAACAGCCTTCTCTTTTTGTATTGGATCTGCAGCATGCAGGCTTCCCCTGTGCACCTCCAGAAAGGAAGCTCCCCCCAACCCCTGCCCACGAGCCAGCCAGCAGAGCACAGGGCTCATTCCACTAGAACCTGGGAAGCTCTTGGAGACACAACCTGTCCCCGAGGTCCCACTGTGGCATCTCAGCCCAACACCACTGGCAGCACAGGGCTGTGCCTTACCACTGCGCAGCACTTACCTATTTAGAGCCAGGATATGGGGTGCCTGATAGTAAATGTCTTTACAGTCCAGCTAAAAACTGCCAGCCTGTTCATTTAAAGTTAAAGCCCTTGTGCTTTATTGGTACTGGGGCTTCTGTTCTTTGTTTTACCACCACAGCCTGGAGCTACTGGAGTTTTAAACTCTGGCTCAAGCTGATGTCAGAATATTTATTCATCTTGAGATCTCTGGGCAGAAATAAATGAACCCCGGGTTTATTTTATTACTAGTGCGCTAAGTTCAAAAGAAGGTGCAAAGTGCTTTGCACCTGGATATAATATTACTTTTTTATTTTATTATGTAACACCTGTCAGGATACATTTCTGCTTGGCAGGGCGGCACAGCTGGAGGCTGAGGCAGGTGGGCTCACAGCGCCATCTTGTGGAGAGAAGGAAATTAAAACCTTCAGTAGGATAAGCTCCTGAGTAATGAACAGAAACAATACAAATGAGCAATTGTTAGGCCCTCACTCAGAACCTACTTCTTGATGTTGTGTGTATCCCTACCTATCGCCCTGTCTTGGCTATCGTTAATATGATCCTGACCATTTTGGAGCAAAGTAGTTGAGAAGGTGAAAATGAGACAGCTTTAGCAGTATCTCCAGTTCCTGGCCGTCAGGTTGCAGACCAGGAAATTGTGCTTATTTCATTGATCGGTGATCTCCTGTAAGTGATAGACCATGCAGATTCTTTTAGCTTTGCCAACAAGTTTTTGTATTATTAACCACCAGGGTTTGACTGGATTGTGAACTGTGGTAGAAGTAGATGGGGGTCACCAAGTAATGAAGGGTTTCATTCTTAAGTCTCAGAGGGATCCCACAGTGTCAGCAAGTGTCTGACCTACAGAACAATCTCTCTCTTTTGTTGGACCTTGTCCGTGTGGTACATTTGCTTTCTCAGGGCCTGCCTGAGATAGGGAGTTTGGTAAGAGGGAGCTAACGAAGGGTCATGCCAAATAGGAGGGAGGTGATGCGGACTGACTGGGAGAAGCATCCTCTAGAGAGTGTGCTGGCAGTGACTGAGAAGATCTGTCCATTCTTTGTCAATGAGGTTCACGTTTAAGAGTACTATCTGGACCCCAGATTGCTCCTGGAGTCCCAGGCAGTGCCTGGAAGTGCCTTGCTTCATCTGGTATGATGACTGCAACTGTTTCTCTCACAGCTTCAATGTCCCCCATGTCTTCGTGACCTCCAGACAGTATTGCTGAAATGAGAGCTGCATGGGGCTCCTTGTCTTTCGTAAACTGTAGCAGCCCACTGGTTAGCAGGATTGACCAGAGTGATCCCATTACACAAGGGCTCTGCTGACCACACTGGCTTCTTGTTAGCAATGTAAGGTGTTTCTGAAAGCCTGATATAAGATGCGTCCCAGCTCCCTGAGAGACTGCCTCTCTCCTCCTATGACTGCCCAGCACCTGGGAGCAGCTGCTATGCTCTGGCTAATACTCCTAGATCTCAGTGTTTGGAGCCTGGAGACAAGGCAGTTGCAGTGGTGGCTCTCAACACTGAAATTCATTTGCTCCATTGGTCTGACAGAGCCAAATAGACTATCCCTACAAAATCTGGGCTTTTGATAAACAAAGTGTGGTAACCTTTTTGATAATGATTTCAGTCACATTTTTGACACACAAAAATGATTTTAAAAATTAATGAAATTAAAAATAGGCCTATTGTGAATCTAGCAAAGCAAATCTTTGAATTTTTTGGGAGGGAAATGTTTTTTCTGGTCTTTTGATCAGGTGTACTTCATAGGTCATGTTGGGACACATGCACATCCTAAATGCACCAAAACTGAATCAACCCATCTGAAATGCCTCTTATGGACTCCTGAATTTTTAAAAATAATTTTGGGGGTAATTGCACAAGGTTTTTTATGAGATATATTTGAATTTGGCATTACATTGCTCATACATTATTTTTTTTCTTTGGAACATCCTATCTCAAGAATGGTTCAGCCTAGAAATGCCAAGTTTGGTTAATTTGGACACCATCAGCAAGGATTTTTGTCTTTATTTATATTTGGGAAGTTTGGGCTAATTAATTTTACAAGTTGTTCCATCTTTGGGGGTGGGGGATCTACCACTTGATCAGTGAAGTCTCATGAGAAGGTTGTAATCTCTTTGAAGTGCAATGCACATATTTCTGTGTCCATCAGCATCGATTGCAGACAGTGTTATAATCATTTCTTTAAGATATGCTGCACAACCTCTGTGATGCTGAAACAAAACAGGACTCTGAGGTGGCAAAACAGATATGGTGCAGGTGCAGAGAGGCCTGGGCTGCAGAAAGGAAGAGGTGCGATATTGCAATCAGTGAGCTGCCCAACGCAGACATTACAAAAGCTGCCCTATAGTCTCAGGGGTGCTGAAAGCCATTGAGTTAAACTATAAACCCTGTACACAGGGCTGGCGTTTCCATTAGGCGACCCTAGGCGGTCGCCTAGGGCACCAGGATTCGGGGGGTGGCATTTTGTGCGCTCCCCACGGGGCGCACGGGAGCTTCCAGTTCCGCTCCTGTCGCACCACCGAAGAAGGATCTTCTGTCGACGTGCCGCGGAAAACAGCGGCAGGCAATTGAGCAGCTCAATGACTGCCGCTGTCGCCTGCAGCATTTCGGCGGAGGGTCCTTCTTCGGCGGCGCGATAGGAGTGGAACCGGAAGCTCCCGCGCGCCCCGTGGGGAGCGCGCAAAATGCCGCCCCCCCGAATTCTGCCTAGGGCACCAGAAACCCTGGCGCCGCTCCTGCCTGTGCATCAAGCCAGGGGGTGCAGCAACACCCCCAGCACCTGTAGTTCCAGCACCTATGCTTAATCTAAGAGAATTGTGTACAAAGGGGTCTCAGTCACAGGAGTACTTGCAATAAATGAAAACTTTATTTCCCTAGGGCTCATCACCTGACCTAAATTAATGCAAAGGTTAATGCCCTTGTCATAGGTTAGGCCAAGACACATTGACTGCAGTGGCTATGGTTACATTGATGGGAATGATAACTATCACAACTATCACAATGATAACTATCTCACAGAGATTCAAAATACTTCAGGGACTCTTGTGGAGTTGATAAACCCTCCAAAGATTCCTACGCTTCTTATCAGCTCACCATAGACTGCTATAGTTTACAAACCCTGCACAAAGGCCTTCTGAGATTATAAATTCCAAAGGTATCATACACCGTTTATAAAGTCTACATGGGCTTCTGCAGAGGTTACAATAATCCCTACATATTTGCCATTGATGCTACGAGTAAGATTTGTTCTTTTAACTTATTGATAAATATTTCAACCTTCTCTCCATCAAAAGGAGTGTTTGGTTGGCCAATCTAATATTCCAATCAGATTTTCACAACCACAGAAACACCTGGAAAACTCACATCTCACATGCACTATACCAGACCACAACTTTTCCTTGAGGAATTCCCCATCTCTCAGCTTGGGTCTCTGATCACGGTAAACCCTCCTCTGTGATGTTCGAATGTTTGTAATGCTTCTCAGTGTTCAAGCCTTCGCAATACTTATGCATAGGTGCTGGAACTAAGGATGATGGGGGTGCAGCTGCACCTCATAGCTTGAAGTGGTTTCCATTATATAGAGGGTTTACAGTTTAGTTCAATGGCTTTCAGCACCCCCACTATACAAATTGTTCCAGCATCCCTGTATTTATGTTCTCCTGACAGGTTTCCATCCACTGGCAGGATGAGCATCCCCCTGCCTTGTTTCTTTCTCTGAATCCTCCCTCACATTCAGGGGACAGTCCTGCCTCTGCCTGGTCTGACTCACACAATCCGTCTACAGATGGTTATTACCACAGAGAAATCCTGGCCCCAGTGAAGTCAATGAAAGCTTTGCCATTGACTTCAATGAGGCCAGGATTGGAGCAGCTTGCTACCAACTCTCTCAAAGTATGCCTCGGTCTTCTCTCTATTCTAATCTATAACCATACATCCAGGACTCTCCGTCTCTGAACTGCCACAGATCAGGTGGCATATAATGTCAAACACTTGGTCCCTGGAGGATGGAATCCCAGTCTACATTCCACAAGTCACTTTGGTTGTTAGACTGAAGGAGCTGTGCTGCTCTCGATCTAGAAGGAATGGCTTCTCAATCCACTTGCTTGGCAAGAGAAAAGGTGCCTCTGTTGGAAGTGCTTGGGTCTGGAGATGCAAATTAAAGTGAGGGGATAGACTTGAAAACCATGCCTAGCCCAGTCTATGTGTCTCAAGACACAAAACCATGGAGAGCATGAACTCACATTCCTGGGGTTTCCATTGCAGAAAGAAATATTGTGCTTAATAAATAAGATTTAAGACTAAAGTAGCTGTAACTATAGTAATTTCATAGCTAAATGCTGGTAAATTTTTATCACACAGTAATCCATATGGCACCAGCAAAGAGACTCTCTGATTTCTTTAGCACATAAAGTACCACACATTTATAAAACCCTGTTCATATTCTGTTATGCTATTTGGCATGTGTTTGAAAAGCATATTAAAGTGTGGGAAGTGTCCAAAAAAGTTGGATTGGCCTGTTTTATGACTGACAGGAAAGGCCAAGCAATTATCTGAACTCCTGACATGACAATTTTATTCAGATGCATTTTGGGGCCACAAGGCAAGGATTTTGTCAGAAAGACTACTTCGGCTCATGAAACGTACAGGATGTCCAAAACAAGGTCTGAAATCGATTAGGCTTAAGTATTCAAAAGGAAATGATGTACATGATTGGCACAGATTGTATTGTCTTCAAACTGAAGCGTAGCCCAGCAACACTGTGATAACTTACAATTACACGACATTATGGACCCAGAATTTTTTTTTCATACCAATAGTATGTATAAATCTCCATGCGTCAGCTGAAAATATGGGACTAGCTCCTCAGCTGGTGTAGATCAGCATAGCTCCATTGACTATGCTGATTTAGACCAGTGGAAGGTCTGGCTCATAGCTTCTAGATGGGCTACAAGGTTTCTTTCCATCTGGAATGTTACAGTGTTTGGTTGGTTGGTTGGTTGGTTTGTGAGGGAGGAGTAAGATTTGCTATAGAGTTTCCTCATTTGCACCCAATCCTGCTGCCATTGGCTTCAGTGGGCAAAGGATTGGGTCCAGTGACTTCAGTGGAGTTACACCAAAATTACACTGATGTAACCCAGATCAGAATCTGTCTCAGACTCCTGAATTGCCCAGATCGCACCAGAGGCCAAGAGCACTTGTTTCCTTCTGTGCCTAGTGAGAAGCTTGCAACGTTTTCTGTCTGAGGCAGACCTTGCCACAGCTAGCCAAGCCATTGTCACTTGCTTGATTTTTACGGGGCTAAGTCCCCTCCAAAACTGAAACTAACGCAGATTGTGGCTGCCTACTTATTAAGCAGAGTCTCATGTCAGGAGCACATTATAACACTGCTCTGGGATCTGCACTGGATGCCAGTAAGGTTGCAGATGGAATTCTAGGTATTGGTTTTAACATATAGAGTGCTAAATGGTTGAGAACCTGAGAGATCACCTCGATCCACATGCCACACTGCTACAGCTGAGATCTATGAAGGTGCTTGCAGGGCTGGCATCAGCTTTTTTGCCGCCTCAAGCGGCAAAGAAAAAAAAAACTAATTGAGTTGCCGCTGAACTGCTGCTGAAGTGGCAGAGACGGAGTGAAGGACCCGCCACCGAAGACCCGGACATGCTGCCCCTTTCTATTGGCTGCCCCAGGCACCTGCTTCCTTCGCTAGTGCCTGGCAGGAATGTCCTTGCTATAAATAGAAAGGGTCTTCTGACATGACATTTTTTGTGAGCTTTTGAATTCACTGTCTCCTCAATCTGTTGCAGCCCAGATTTACTAACATCCAGGACAGACTACAAGATCCTCTTTTCTCCCACATGCTTGTGAAGGGTTGTAGAGATTTTAGTGTTTGCTGCGTGGGTTCTCTCATCTGCATTATTTTATATTGCAGGGCAATGAAGTGCAGCCCATTGTATTTGAGATTTTATTATGGAACTGAATGTTATGTTAGCCCTGAACTTGGTATAGGCACCAAGAGGGGTAGCCGTGTTAGTCTGGATCTGTAAAAAGCAACAAAGAGTCCTGTGGCACCTTAAAGACTAACAGATGTATTGGAGCATAAGCTTTTGTGGGTAAATACCCACCTCGTCAGTTATCTTCAGTTATCATTTCAGCCAGCTGGCCTGGTGATGAAGTAAGGCTCGGTGCCCTGCTATTCCCAGGATCACCAAACACCTTTTTTTTAAAGATAGGTACCATCATTTGCTACCCTCCAGTTTTTGTTAGCCGTTTGGTCACTTTATTCTTAAATTCTTGAGGAACACGTTTACATATGACATCTGGACTTGGTTACTTGCTACTTTTCATTTACCAGTCGGTTCCAGCACCTGCTCTTCTGACACTTCCCTTTTTGACGCTCCTCATCTTTATTACCTGGACAAGGCATTGTTCCAATTTTCTCTCCAGTGGAGACTGATGAAAAGAAATTGTTTATTTTTCTGCAGTGTCCTTCATTTTCCCCTTCATTTTCCTGGTAGTCCAGCAGACACTGATTCTTTTGCAGGCTTCCTGCTTCTAATGGTTTTAAAGAACTTCTTGTTTGTTTAGATAGCTTTTGCCCTTTGCTCTTCAAATTCCCTTAGGCCTGCATATTATGCTGTGATATAATACAGCAGCAGCAATAATCACAATATTTGAAAATAAAGGTATGTTAAGTTTGATAAACACTAATTATGCAGACTTCAAAACCCTGGTGTGATTTCTTTCTACCACCTTTTTACAGAGGAGTTGCAAAAGGTCCAGAAGTTGCATCATGCTTTTTGCGGGACTCCCTTGACTGCTCTAGATTTATTACGAGTTAAAACTTAATCAAGGAACCAAGAAAGGCTCATTTTTCAAATAGTTCCAGCATCATCACCTGAGAGATTCGGCTTCATTAAATCTTACTGGCATATCATTGAGAACGATCCCAAAGTTTTACAGACTCCCAAAGTATGCTGTATTGAGGTGGACCAGAAACCTAAGGGATACAGAACTTTACTTTTTCTTCCAAACTGAAAAGAAATAAATTTGAGATCTAAATCCTCTATATGGTCATTTAATCTATGGCAGATGTGCCCAAAGGTTCACATATCATCCAAAAGCAGGTCTTTCTCCCTATTCCTTTGTAGGAAGGATGCATAACAAAGGGATTTATCAGTTGTCTTATCACTGATGGGCTTTATATCCTGAAGTGCCTCTGTGGACTGATCTCCATGGGTAAAAACAGCCATTATCTCAGCATTGGTACAATAAACAGAAAAATGCTGCACACAGGAAAGAGAGAATTCCTAGCGGTCATTCACTTCATGGAGATCGTGATGCATCATGACATGAAATCAAATATATTCTGTGCATTTCAAAGCACAGGGGACATGTGTTGGCGCACACACACACAAGCGCGCTGCATGCCCAGAACATGTGGTTTGTTTCTATGTAATAGCCGTGAGCTGGAAGGGCATACTGGGTATGCAAATGATTACATAGCAGGCATCCAATTTTGCTTCAAAATTCCCATCTCCTTACTGACAGGACCAATAGCTTTTGGGGGGTGAATTCAGCTATGGATATGCTCAGGGTTGGCAAACAAGTACAGTGTTGGCAGTGGAGAGGCAAGCTTTCCACACTAATATGCCTCAGGCCTGACCTGCAGAGACCACCCTCAGAGGGCAGGGCAGGCTTCATGCCTAGGTAGTCATTGTCCTCTCTGCTGAGACAACCAACATGGGTGCTAATCAGTGCTAATTGGGGTTGGGGTTTTTTGATCTATGAATACTTGTTCACTAGAAACTGCATTGCACCCCTGTGGTCAGGTGGTGGTCGTTCCTCCCCCTCTGGGTTGGAGAGATGCCAAACCACTTCACTACGCCATCGGGATCTCTGCCTAGTATTAGGGGAATTTGCAAGTTAGGCTTTAGTATCCTGACTGGCCTATTGGGGCCAAACCCCCAGATAGACAATTAGTTCCAGCCCGTAGGCAGAAACAGGTTCTCCCAAGAGTCTGTATGCCCTGGTCCTTAGGCGGGGGCTGAACAGTCAACAGGCACTATAGCCCCTGGGCTCTATAAGCAGGGACTGGGCAAACACCGTAGGCTATGGCCTGGGGTCCCTTCAGCAGGAGCCAGAGCAATCCGAGCAGTCACTTAGCTCTGGTTCCTTGATGCAGGGACAATTAGCTCTGGGCCCTTCTTCTGGCCTGAAAGTTCTTGCACTGTTTGGGGAATAGAATGACTGCATTGTTAAAAAGCTATGGCCAAGTCTGTGCCACCCTTACTCACCTTAAAAATTACCTTATTCCTCCAGTACTTCCATTCAGTGTAATGGGAGCAAGGGTATAAAGGCTTTCAGTGGGCACCTAACTCCTCTTTATGTCTTAGGAAAGGTTCCCCTAAGGTATCACTTCAGCAGCTGGCATATTCTGGTTCTAAGAGGGTAGGGAAGGACTCTTTTGTATGGTTAGCACATTTGAAAACCTGCTTCCAGGACAAAATAAAGATAAGAAGAACTATAGAAATACTATAGGACTACATATGCTAACTGGTATATTCAGGAAGGCTCTTTTTCTTTTAAACCAATATAGAGAACAATTAGTACTGTGACGGCCAGAAATATCAACCCTCTCACTGGTCCTGCCTTGGCTGCTGAATCATACAGCCTCTCCCACAATTCTCTGTACAAGTCATGTCCAGGATAATGAAATCTTTGGGTCACATTCTGCTCTCCATTAAAGCGATGCAACTTCATTAGGATTACACTGATTGGAGGAGCTCAGAGCAGAATTTAGCTTTTATCTGAGCTGTAAAGGAATAAGGGGGAAGACAAGTCTAAGGAACAGATTAAGATAAAATTGAATTTCACTTTAGCCATGTAAGTCTTGGCTTTGCAAAGACTGTTTCAGATTGTTGCATTTCTTTAGGCAGGCCAATAGGTCAAATCCAAGGATAAATGCAAAATCCTGAGATCATTATTCCCTTCTTCTTGGATTTAAATGCATGGAAAGTTCAATTCTGCTTGGATGGGATACAGTCCAAAATCCAGTGACCACCCTGCTGCTGCAGAATGCTGAAATAGGATGTTCTTAGAAATGTAAAACATCGTTTAACTTTTACAGTATTGACCAGATAAAGTTCAGGGTGTCTCTTGCTTTAATTGTTTATGCCTTAGCAGTCATTTTTCCTCTGTGCTTGAAAAGTCTCTTGCTGTTCAATAATATAACAATGTGGGGTGCTCAGTGACACAGTCAATTTTTGTACTAATATTTCACATCTGGAAACCATGCTTACCACCATGCAGAGTGCAGGCAACGCTATGCAAACTGCCTCACAACCTTCTGTCAGTGCCTATCGGTCCTGAGCAGCATCAGCCTTGGTACTTCGGTCCTGGCTCGGTCCATAGAACAGACTGCCGGCTAGGCCAGGCTGTGCTGCGTTCTTCAGAAGTGGACAAATGTCCACTGGAAACTAGGCTGAAATCATCAGACTGACTGTTGTTTGTAATCGAGTTTGGATTGCAACGTAGATTTCTAGAGTTAAGAGATTTACTCCTCCACCTGACCCCCTTCCTATACAATTGCAAACCTTGTAATGTGGTTTTATAATACACCATTTCATACTGGTGTAAGCTGGGTCTGGGTGAGTTCTCCTCTGACATCCAGTGATGCACGGAGGGTGTGGGGGAGGCTTCAGAAGCAGACTGTGTTTGCATAGACACACCTACTCTGCCTAAGTGTTCAGCAGACAGACCTACTTTGCCAAAGTGATCAGTTTGGGCTGGTTTGGGGTTACAAATCATTTTAGTGTTGAATGCAGGTGTAATGGAATATTGTTGTCCTTCTCGTCTGAGTAAAGGGCAGCAGAACTGCACTTAGCCTGCTCTGATTGAGGGGGTCACCCTAAACTGAACCTCACGTGCTAAGCCAGGGGTAGGGATGCCAAATTCTACTACAGGTAAAAGGAATATGGGGGCAGGTGTTTCTACTTGATGATATGAGTGCCTAAAGGATTCTCAATACCAGCTGTTCCTCCCCCATATGCTTAATGCTAGCACTGATTAGACTCAACTCAGAGTCCTTGTTTCTGTTCAGTGATGAGCAGATCTGGGGGCTAAGTTTTAGACCTGATATGGGAACAGTACTGCAGTGCAAGACAACAAAGAGGCAGCAGCACAGAGGTTCCTCACTATCCAGTGAAATCACCAAGAGCTGAGCTGAGCGGGGAAGCCCAAAATGCAGCATTACAGAAGTGGGAGCGAGCGGCAAGCTAAGCAGCAGTGAAAACAGTGGCAGAGATGAATGGCAGCAGAGATAACAATGACAGCAGCAGTCCAGGCATTAACCAATGCCCCTTCCCCACCTTCCAGGGCTGGCAGGTGGACCCATATGAATGCACCTCTCAACTCTGAGTCTTCACTGAGTAAGGACAATCAATGGTGAATTGGGTGCAGCAGAGGGAAATGGGAGTGGCATGTAAAGGGGACATTTGTTTGGACTTTCACACCACAAGGTGGGAACCTGAGGCAAAGGATCCTGCCAGTACTGTGGGGATTGTGGTGTTTTCCCAAATTAATGCCAGGTTCTCTGTCCCTTGTTAATGGAAGTTGGCTTTTGTTACATGCAGACTCGGTGCTTGCGCGTGGGGAAGTATTGCCTCTTCGAGGTGCTCAGCGGTAGGGCTTAGTTTTCTCAGATTACTGTGTGTGGGCTCAAACTGGTTCTGTTTTGTCTTGTTAAAAGATATTGAACCCGGCCCTTTCTGCTGCTGATTCCACCTGTCAGAAGGGTTACACCGGATATAACTACGGTATGTTTCCCAGATGAGCATATTCAGTAGAGTTGCATATACTGTATTTTGCAAATATGATTTTTTTTAAACTTTAAATACTATCACACTTTTGATTTTAAACAAATAGATGGGCACCAGAGGATGGAAATAATCATAGATCCATTAAATGTATCTTCCTTCTTTATACAGGAAGACCATATTTCCCAAAAGGAAAACAGGACACCCCAACCACTCGCCCAAGTTGCCCCTGGCCCCTGCCCAAGGCTGTTGCTCAGTCACTGGAATCCTGCCGGCTCCTCTGCACGAGGCTGTTGCCTTCCCCCCAACCCTACCTTCCCCCTCCCCCACATGCATATCCTCTCACACCCCTTCCTCCCCTCCCTGCACGTTCCTCTGCACCCCATTTTTTTGACAAAAGTGGGCATTTGTCCCATTTGCTCATGTCAAGTTGGCAAGAGCAAACAGGACAAATGCCCAATTTTGCCAAAAAAGTCGGAATGGCTGGGACAGGGCTTAAAAAAGGGACTGTCCCACCAAAACAGGACATATGGTCACCCTCTCTCTATAGTAGGTTAAATTTGCTTTCCACAGGAATAGTCAGCTAGATTATGGTAAACTTTCCCCAACTACATTGCAATTTGCCAGGAATCCAAGGGCAGTATCAAATTAAATACAAAGGTGCAGCATAGATAGGTCAGAACTACCAGCATGAAATGTTCCATCTCGATTGAGCGGCTACTCAGCTCAAGCTGGTACATTGTATGCTGTGAGTTTAACCATTTGATCTCGCTAGACTAATTGTTACACCCCTCATATCCACACACACAAAAGCGTTCCCAACAGTGCATGGGGTTCTAACCAAATTTGGATTAGACTTGCTTTGAACAAGGCTAACCACTATGTGGTCTTCCCCAAGCCAATTTCCAGTCATGTAGTGCCAGCATGCATGTGAACTGCTGGCATAATAATGGTGAAACGCCCTCCTTCTATTGTCCTGTAATTCACCACTATAGTCACTAGGTAAGTGGCCTGTCTGGTTTACTTTCTGCACACCACTGTCCAGGGATCAAGTTTGCCGAAAGTCACCTCCCTGTCCAAGTAACACTGCACATACTGTGGTGCCCCATAGCACACTACTTTTACCGCAATACTTTGGTGTATGGTTGTGAGTGACTGGCTGAGCTGGCCATCACTCAGTGCTGCAAGCAGAGCTGCAAGAAGGCAGAGAAACTGGCAACCCTATATAACAAACCTGGACAATAACAATAGGGCTGCATTGTGAGAGTTGGGGGGAGAGTTGCACTGTGTCGGCTAGCTGCCATGGGACATCAAACACATTCCTAGAAATCTAGCAGACACTAAACTTAGCCCTTCATTTTCCCCAGGCTCAGGAGTCATATAAAAAAGTTCTCTTAAGGCAAGTGCTCCAGGCTTGCAATCAGTTTTTGGGTCACTGCATGTTTCTGTTCCCCACCGAAACTCGCACAACCTCACCATTCACAGAACTGGTCCTTTCGTATCAGCTGTGTGAACAACTTGACTGCACGGTATCTGCTTCCACTTGCTCTCTGAATTCTTTCTCTCCTGGGGATTTTCCGCCAAGAGATGTTTTTGAAGGTCCTGTTTGCCTGTATTACACAACCTCTGTTAGTCCAGTTAGCGTGATAAAGACATGCCTCTCCAGTGTCAAATTAATCTAGCATCCCTACCTACCTTCCTCCTTTTAAGTGCTGTGTGTAAATGTTAGTATCTCTGTACCATCGCTGATCCAAGAAGAAGCCTTTTGCCTTGAATCTGAACTGTGGCTGTTACTTTTCTCTCATTTCTTGGTATTTCAAGGTATGGGTGGGCTAGTGCTCTGGTTATGAATGATTTTGTACTAGTGCTATGGATAAGCCCAGATCCTGGTGTGGTCAGGGGTGAGAGCAAGTTCACTACACAGTTAGGAATCCCAGGTGTTTAAATTCCTCAGCAGGCTCTGGTACACAGGTCACCTTGATCAGAGGACCCTGTAACACATGTGTACTGCCATGTAAATCTTCACCACTGCAGCAGTCACCAATGGCCTGCCTACCCCAGACTTGTGCCCTTTAACTATTTAGGCAGCTATTATTCACAGGGCAATCGCTGCTCTCTTCACAGCCAGAAGAGCTCTCATCCTCACGGTGGGCTGCTGCATTGGCAAGGTGCACTCATCACAGAGGTACAGAAAAGTTTCTTTCCTCTTTCTGAAGTAATTTCCTGGAGGTTCCCAGAGGGCCTTTTAATATTTCCCAGAAGCCACTGCTTAGGGGATCTGTGTCAGGAACTGTGGAGTGGGTTCTGCGGGGGCAGGGCACCTGCAACTGAGAAGTAGAGGGCAAATGTATTCAGAGGGAAAAACTGCAACCAAAACAGCATGGCTAGTGCAGGCACACTGCACGGTTGGCACTTACCCAGGTGTCATCCCACAACTCAGTTACCAGTGCTTCCATTCTCTAGTGGAGACAGCACCATTTAGCCTCATGCTGCACTTCAGCCACCCAGCACTCCTAAGTAAAGACCCCTCTTTTTTATCAACACATTTCCCCTGCCTATTTCTACTATTTCTTTTAATAGCTAATCCCAAATTCTACTGAGCATCTGAAAGAAAAAGCCTGTCTTGATTTGTAGCCTAACCTCTCCTCCTGTTTCCATTCAGGTCCACTCCTAGTTGTAAAGCCAGCTCCCGGGAGCCTGAGGAGACCTTGGCATTAATCCTTGAGTGATCCCCTAGGATATTTAAACACTGACATGAGGTTCACCCACCCCTCCCCCCTCAACTGAAGTTTAAGCAAGTTCAATCCAAGGAGCCTTTTCTCATAGGAACAATTTAACCATGGGATTGAGGTTATAAATTCAGTCAATCCCCACAGAACAGCGCCAAATTAAAGCATTAAAAAATAAACCATCAAAACAGCAATTTTAAAGCTAACCAACCACATTATAATTTAAAACAGTTGCACACTGGCAAGCAATTTCTTTCTCATTACTCCTTTTTTCAATAGGATAGATTTTGGGTTAAAAAACTGGTAAAAAATGTGGATACCTAAATAGTGCAATTTCTTTAGTATTACACAATCTGGACTGAGCTGAGGGTTTTCTATGGCAATTTATTATGAACAATCCTAGGTTATTTAAGCAGCTAGGATTGCATTATATAGACAGAAAAGGAAACTGTAAAAATTGTCTACCCAGTGAGAAATAATTGCTCCTTATTAAGCCCACTTGTTATCACCACCTAGGACTAAATATTTTTAGCAACACAAGGCAGTAACAAAGTATTTTCTCTTCGGCTCCCTTGAGTCCCTTGTACTACATATGGTAGATTTGTCTTTGCCTGCTCAGCCTATTTCCAGGAAGGAGCTCTCCCCTGATATAAGAATTGGAATAATTTCCAAGCAATTTAAACTTCAAACACTGCAGGGGTTACTAACTTATGTAATTGACTTGAACAAGTTTTATATACTTGCACATTCATTTTACTCCCTCTTGCCTATGCAACTGGTGTGTGATTTTGTCATATTGCTTCTGCTGTCAACATGCTGCTCCCATAACATCAGAGCAAGGTTGTCTACACTGACTGTTTGTAGATCACTATCAGAACATGGGTTCTGATTTCAGACTGTTTAATGTATGTTCGCCATACAGTTGTACAGGACAACTTTAGGCTCTGCTTCCGCTCCCAATAAAGTCAATGGCAACCCACCCCTCCCTTTTGATTTCAATGGGAATGAAATATCTTTGTTTGCATAGTATCTCATCTACAAACCATATTCTCAAATGCTTTACAGAGTTAAATAATCAAGTCTCAGCATTCATCAATAAATGAGAGCAATAGGAAAGGGATTTGAGCTGTAAATTTCCTAGAGGGATACTGCCAGGCTGTTGCAGATGGCAGGAGCTGCAGAAGAAAAGGCTCCTATACCAAGAGTTGTGAAACAGGACAATGAGCAGACTGGTGTTAGAAGAGAGGAGAAGAGAGAGAAAGCCTGGGTGATATGGAGGACCAGTCCAGACAGAGTCAAGAATAAGGAGGATAGTTTTGAATCATATACACATTTAGTTATCTATGGAGTCACTTTTTCTATATATTTCCCAGAACCATCTTGAGTGTCTGCTCCTGGACAGAACCCCACAGGAAGTGGGGCATAGGGGCAATAAACCACTCTGATAGTTACTGCCAAGGAACATGGGCTCATCATCCCAAATGAACACATCTATGCCAACTCCTTGACTCAGTGACTCAAATTTTCATCCATCACAGCACTGTGGGCTATAGTGATTTTTATGCCAATATTCCAATCTTCAACAGTGCAGAGAAGACTCACTGCAATCACAAGGGGGCCAAGAAACAGCCTTTTCTAAATTTGTGTGCCTTTCCACTGGAACTGTCATTGTGATGCTGAATAGAGAGGTTGGTTCAGCCAACAGAAAGAGACATCAGATTCCTCCAACGGATTCACTCAGCAGAACAAAGTAATATTGCTAATGGTAGTGGAGCAAATCCAGAATACAAGATCTAATACTTGCAGGACAATTCCACTCCACCCTCCATGCATCACATTCACAGTTTCTGGGGTCACCTTTGACTGTTAACCTTGCCAATCAAAGGAATGAAAGGCCGTATTCTGGGGTAAATCAGAAGTAGCTTCATAAAAGTCTGCAGTAAGGAAGGTGGCATATGTGAGATGAGAATCAGGACCAAAATTCTTTAAGCAACTGGTTAAATTGCAGTCGTCATTTACATAAGAATGGGTACAACTCCCAGTCAATCTACGATAATGTGATAGGCCAACAAACATTTTCTTAAATTATATATCCAAGTAATCATTATTTCACTTGGAAAATTAACACTTTAAACATGCCACACAGTATTGTTACTAGGACCAACAGTTGATTTATTGGCTGGCCATGACACAGGCAGCCAGTCATAGTATTTGATTTCTATGGTATATATTACTGAGTTAGGAAATGGAGCAAGAGAAATCAAGTTTTTCAGCAACTGAGTGCCAGTAGGATATCTTAGAGAGACAAGCTGGATGAGGTAATATCTTTTTTGGACCAACTTCTGTTGGTGAGAGAGGCAAGCTTTCAAGCTCACAGAGAACTCTTCTTCAGCTCAGAGCTCTGTGTAGCTTGAAAGCTTTTCTCTCTCTCTCTCTCTCTCACCACCAGAAGTTGGTCCAGAAAAGATATTACCTCACACACCTTGTCTCTCTAATATCCTGGAACGGACACAGCAACAACAGCAGCGCATACTAGGATATCTTATCAAGTGACCCTCCTGGGCAAAGCTATTCTGGGCTCCAACTGAGGAGGTTAGGTGAGAAACAACAGCAAACTTATATCAGATGTGATTTGAGGAGGAGAATAAAGCCTGGGAGAAAGAGGATCTTTGACTCCAAAGTTTTTAAAAAAAATAAACCAGCAAATATGGAGTCTTACATCCTCTATAGAACTTACGGAAAGCACAGTTTGTTTCCTCCTGCTCTTTGCAAATTACAAGTAATGCTTGGACTTATTCTAGGAGATGTCTGGAAGTCTACAATGTTATGGAGAATGTAAAATAAATACACAAAATAAATATACAACGTATTTGCCAAAACATGTTTTTGGATGGCATCTGTTAACAATACACAGCGGAACAGTTTTAAGAGCTATGTAATACTAAGTGTATTAGTCATTTATTAAGGACCTAAAGGGTAAAGGGATGTCAATTTTAGTTGAACTGCTTTGGCTCAACTTTTCCTACATGCAGGGTTATGGCAGGCCAGTCCAATGGCATGTTCCCAAATATTGATAAACTGCCAAAATGCTCTTAATGGACTTAAACTGTGCCTTATAACTGTACAAAAGACATATTTCAAGTATGCTGGCCAGGCATTTCAAGTGCCATTTCCCTCTAGGTGAATAAGCCCAGATTTGTTCCCAGGATCTGTCTTCAAAGGTAATATAAAGCTCTTTATTCCATACCCCTTTGAAGGTCTTTAACATTTGATAAAATTACTGGTAGAGACGTTAATGGGAGTGAGAAACAAGATGGGCCTTTTGAAAAACATCTTGGGATACACTCTTATTGAGATAATTTTTTATTCCTAGATTCCAAGGCCAGAAGGGAACCACTGTGATCATCTAGCATGACCTCTTGTATACCATAAGCCGTAGAACTTCCCCTTAATAATACTGGTTAGATGATTAAGTAATTTTGTATTGGCACTATTTTAAGGCAGACAATCCAATCCCCACACACAGAATGCTGGTCTTGTTTATAGGCAGCAATAGTGCTAACTGAACAAATATAACATGAAAAATGGGGTCATCAGGTCATGGGATAATGGAAACTGGGCAAAGCTCAAAGGCTTTGGAGGGCCACAGTGAAAGGGCTTTTTGCCACTTTAGTCTATTGGTATTTTTCTAAGCCAAACAATGGAGCTGCAGGGATGATCCCATAGGGCAACCCTGACTGATGTGCTCTCCAGCAGGAGGCTGACCTGCTACGTATGTACTCGGGTGATTAGCCCATGCTGCCACCTGTGCTGCTGTAGTCACACTGCTATTTTAGGGAGCTAGCTCGGCCAGAGTTTGCACACGTATATCTGCCTAAGCTGGGAATCACATCTCCCGTCCCAGCGGCTGGGTAGATATACCCTTAGATGTAGGGCTGTAGATATTATTAGAATCTTTTAATTAGAGCTTCTTTGTGTCCTGTTGTTCCATTGGTATACAACTAGAACTCCCCTTTTATTTCAATGGGGGCCTATTTTTGTATAGCAGTAGCACAATATAGCCATATCATTAGCTGCAGTCCTTATAAAATACAAGGTATCTATGCTCATATATCAGGGCAGTACCTATATTAAGATGCACAAAGGTCTTACCCTTTGATATTTTTATTCCATGGAGTATATTATACTAACTCTCATTAAACCAATTTTAAAATATTTACCATGAAAATTCAACACTGGTTATAAACATCCCAACAATGTCAATAGGGAAATTTCAGCTACTATTTATTATAATATAGTTTGACAGTTAATGACAGTTTTATAATTAAATTGTGAAGACATTGCTTCTGATCTTATGTCTGTTTTATAGCTGTGTATCTCCACTTGCTTCCATGGAGTGCATTCGTGTGAGATCACATCAGCCCTACATTTCAAATGATGATAGCCTTGTACATGTAATGCAAGAATTGGTTTGGGGCAAAACTTAGGAGGAAATTCCAGGAGACTATGGTAACAGTTTTCATACCTCTGATTTTGCTGTAGCTTATAGAACATAAAGCCTGATTCTCCTTTAATTGACAGTGGTATCAATCTGGAGTGAGTTCAGTGAGTCGCTGGAGGTGCATGGGTATAAATGAGAGGAGAATCAGGACAATAGCTTCTATCATGAATGGCAATGTTTATAGTCTTTCCACTTTTCCATTAAAAATGAATACTATTTTCCTCTTCTCCCTTCTATCCCCAAGCACCATCACTACCAAGTAATAATGTTTCTCAGTAGACATAATTAAGTAGTGCCATCCAATTATTTTCTATCAAAGATATGAAATAATACCAACAAGGTATGTACTGTTTTCAATATGACAGCTCGCATTGCTAGAAAGAAAACAAATTTACAGCAAAAAAATTAAAACATTTATATTCTAACATCTCCAGATTTTATTAGGTGTTCTCTATACAGTCATCTGGTATGTTTAAAGAGTGAGCAACCATATAAAAGGAAATATGGTCATAACTGATTGAAGTAATAAAATCCTGAAAGTAAGTAACATCTCATAATTCATTACACAGCATATATTAGATTTCATTACATCAGTATATGACTTAGTAGTAAATTCTCCTGATGGTCATAAACCTCTCAGGTGTTGTCATCTGAAAAATGAAATAATAATAATAATAATAATAAAAAGACAAAGCCAGGATATTTCTAGTAGTGCCTTGTAAGGTTATGGTATAGACCCACCTAGTGTCAGGGTGAAGAACTGGTATGTAACAGGACACAGCAATATTAGGCATAACAGCACGTTCGTATGATGGGTTGTTGTTTTTTTATGTTCATGGTTAATGTTAGGATTAAATATGTCTATAAATTAAAGATGATGATGGTAGGCTGATGGCATCAAATATCCAGAGCTATAAATTATTAATTGGTGTATTCCTGATAATTAATTTAGTCTTCGTGATCTCTGCATTTTAAAATATCTGCTGCAGATTGAACTTTTGTTCAGCTTGTACATTTCTGAAGTTTAAAGAGACCTTGGAATGCCAGGATAAGCACAGACTGGGGTCAGCAAGTCCTGAGTTCCAATCCTAGCTCAGCCAGTAACTTGCTACTTGGACTTAAGCACATCAGTTCATCTTTCTTGTCTCAGTTTCCCCTGCTGTGAAATGAGCATCTTAGCCACCTACCGCTTAACTGGTTGATCTCGGTATGTTGTTTTGAACGTGTATAGTGTTAAATGCTGAGTCTTAAGTTCTGATGTCTAATTAAGGATGTAATGAACTTCAGTGCTTTGTTGGCCTCACCTTTCTGAAGTCTGCTCGTTAGAGCTGTAGCACACTATTTATATTTCACTACATAGCTGCTACCTCATTCAATGTTTTCATTTATTCTTTGAAATTTGTTTCTTTATTGGTGCCCTATGCAAGGCTGATTACTCCCTTTCACCTACTAACCATTCCAACTCAGCAATCCAAAGCATCTGATTTTTTCTTCCAGCCTGGCCCCTCTTTCAGTGCTCATTTATACACAGATGTCTTCGCGTTCAACATACACGTAACAATCCTTTGCAGCAACCTCTAACAAGTTGTCACCATAGAGAATGGAAAAGCTTCTAGGGCGTGCATGGGAGCTGAAGACACCTGTTGTACAGGACTGAACAGAAACAGGGGCACCATTTCAGGGATTGGGAACTGGGTAAGAACAATCTCCATCAGAGAATCAGTGCTGAGGTATTGATTGCTGCTGAGTCATTACAGTAAATCCAGTGAGATTCTGGTGTCCCAATGGCAAGAGTAGACTTATCAGCTAGCCTATTTAGTCCTTCTCTGACTGGATCTATACAATCTATACACCAGGGCATTAATTGTTTTGTAGGTTTAACTGGTGGACCTTATTTGATTTTCCCAAAGACTTTATAGATTCATTTCCCTGAAAGTGTGATTCTCATATCCCATTTAATAGCATATTATTACATTGTGGTACCAAGTGACAGCTGTTATACGTCTACTAGTATGGAGATTCTATGGCAGATTCTGATCTCAATTATGTGTGTGTAATTTTGTTTCTTTTGTTGTTTGGGGGATTATGCATCATATTTCTTATATGCATTTGTAGTGCTTTAGATGAAATGTTCAACAAAAACCCATTGGATAATTGATTGATGGCAATGGGATAGGGCCATTCCACCTGGAGTGCCCTCCTGCTGCAGGCCGCTGCATGACAGGTGCCGCTGCCTCACTTGCCTTCCTTGAAACTCCCCAGAAATAGTCCAAAGTATCTTCCCAAGTATACCGGTAATTATAGCCCTGTGGGGGTTCATTTATTACAAGAGTCCTGTGCACATAAGTCATAACAAAAGTCCCACAGCTACAGTCCAGATTTCTACCTGCATAGTCCAGTGCATGCAACATATAGTCCAGCACTGTCCTTGTACAAGGACAGTTGTCTAGCTCCCCAGCAGGCATCTCCCTCTGCTGCTCTCAGTCTTCAGCCTACTCCAAGTCTTGGCTGTCTAGCTCCCTAGCTATCAGCCCTTGGCAGTCTCCCAGCTCTGGCTTTGACTCAGGAAGGTCAGCAGGTCAACCAGCCCCTCTGCTGGCTTCATGATAACTCTCTGTAGTCCTCTCCACTCTTAAAAATCCAGAGGAAGAATGGCAGCACCTGACTTCTGTTGGGCAGAATCCCACAGAATACAGGGAAAAGGGTGGGGGAGGGGGAAATAGACACCACCTTGTGCTAGTTGAGGTGAATCTGGGCCATTGTGTGTATAAATACCAAACTACGTGCTAAACATTTACCTTAATTATAGACACAAACAATGACAATGAAGGGGATAGCAGCTGCTGCATAAGATCATTGATCTTTTGAATTAAACAATATTTTACCCTAAAATCACAAAAGCAAGTTGCATGTGGGGAGGGGGAACCACACAAGCACCTATGGTTCTCGTGCTGGATGCAGCCTTGTGCTCTGATTTGTCTGTTGTTACAAATCAGCATCTCTGGATAGAGATGACAGCATCAGTAAATCTCTAAAATATATTCCCTGCCTCTCCCCCTGTAGCTGCTCAGCTTTTTCAGGGTCCAGACCAGTTTTGCACTAGCCATCAGACTATCTAGCCATGATGAATATGACACGTGATGAGGCAAGCACTCGGCCCACTACACATTCTCAGTAGTTCAGACAGGTAGGCTGGCTTCTGAACCTGGCCTTGGCAGAGTAATAGTTACAGAATTAGGGCCTGGTCCTTTACCAATGAAATCTACGGAATTTGCCCCCTACATCTGGCTCCCAAAAGTGACGCTTGCTGCTGACTCCAGGCCAAGTTCAGTAACTTTCCAGGATCTTCAGGCTTTACATTAACTGAAGAAAACCAGCCACCTGGCCACATTCAGCATAGCAGCTTCAGGTCTGTCTGAGGTTTGAGTTCCATTTTTTTTTAAAAAAAAAAAAGCTGCCACCAAAACTGGAGGTTCTGCTAACAGAAGAACTCAGTGCTCTGAAGAGAGCTGAGTTTGGGGTGCTGAACAGCAATGGGCTTTTGCCTTGTTTTTGGACTGCAAGCACTGAGGTGGTTGTTTGCAATAGAAGTGGAGGGCTTTTACTACCTCCCAGGACTAGGCCCACGCTCAGTGAAAAAAATGTTAATTGAAGCCTCTCAAGTGAAGCCCTTAGGAGGGCTGTGTGCTATTGGGGATGTGGGGGAGGAAAGGAGATGAAGGTTTCTGTCTAACATTATGATATTGGGCCCAAAACTCAGTGATGCAGAGTTTGCTTTGGCTTTGCATTACCCAAGGATTGCCTAGGGGAATCCTTGGCTGTCATTGCAAGGCAAAGGATTCAGCCCACAATCTCGCTCTAGAGTGCCTGAAGCTTGAGCGGTGGAACCTGTAGAACAGCAAAAACCAATACACCTCTAGAGAGAAAATACTTTAAGTAGGACTATGTTTATCACATTAATATTTAGTGCAGGCTTAGATCTTGCTGGGCATGAGTAAACTTCCAAATAGCTTGATTTGAGCACAAGGTTAAACTATAAAAGGATGTGACAGGCTGTGTGCTGGAGATGGTGTTTTTGGGCTAGTTGAGAAAAGTAAACACCCTGAACTGATAAGCTTGAAGTACAGATATGGTGAGGATACAAGTGATTGGTCCTTACCCCAGCCATATGATGTCCAAACCAATTAGATACAAGTAGCTAGGAAAGCTGTATATAAACTGTACAGTGTGCGACATGATTTGGAATTGTAATGGTATTACCCTGTACCTTCCGCCCCATGTCTGGGCCTGGGCGCTGTGGGCACAGAACTGTTACATACATAACAAAGTAACATGAATGAGTGGGCATCAAATTCAGTTTTTGGATCCCAGAGAACTAGACAAAAGTGCTTTCCCAGAACTTGACAATGTGTTCTGCATAAACAGAAAAAGGTCCCACAGGGAATCCCAACATTCAGCAGCTCCATTATGACAATCATGGATATTTTATCAAAATTCCTCGGGAGTTTATATCTGTTTTAGTTTTCATTAGGGTGGAAGAGGGATTTAAAACAAACATTTGTTTCCTGTTACAAGGTAGTTTAAAATAATCCATTGTTTCTGGCTTTGCTGTTTCAAAGTTTAGATAAAGAAATTAATACAAGGACTTCAAGTGAAGGGCAAGATGACTTAAGAGGAGTGTGGAAACTGAATTCAAGTTAAATAGCATTAAACTGCAGAACAGCGTTAATTTCGACTACCTTAAATCGACATAATTTAATTGCAAGAAAATGAGAAACAAACCAACCACCTGTGAACACTTTGGTTTAAGTGACTTGCCCAGAATTTCATAGCAACTCTAGTACAGGCAGGGATAGAATCCAATTTGCCAGGACAACATTCAACTGACAACCACAGGATCAGCCTCTCTCTTCCTCTAATCCCCTGCCTCATTCACTACACATCTTCCAACTTCGATAATGAATGAGGTAAGGGTCCTGCAGACAGCAGCTTCATTACACAACCATGATTAGTCTCCACAGCACAGAGCCTGGGCACTGAATGAAGGATCGTGAGGAAAAATTGCATTTGATCATGCAATTGAAGGTTATGCATAACAAACACAAGGGGGCTGGACTAAGGTTTCAGGGGCAACCATAAAACTGAGTTTCTAACTTTTGAATGCTTGACTTTGCAACCTTGGTATTCTTTAATTTTTTTAAAATGTAATTTCCTAATTTTAACACAAAAACTGAAAAAACCCCAAATGTCTTCATGTAGAGCCATACTGATCCCTATCTTGGGTCATCAGCAACAAAGACCTCTACACTTGAGCTAACAGAGTAACTGGTAGCAGTAGTAGGCTGTTCTCTGTGTGGACTACACATTACCACTGGTTTTCTCAGTTATTTGTAACTGCAGAGGAACACAGACACTCAAGAATCCTGGATTCAATTCCAGGTTTTGGAGAAGAGTGTCTTTAGTGGCTAAAGACCCTTCTGCTTCTAGGCTCCCAGACGGCCGGTTCCCCACCTCTCTTTGGCACCCATTTTGTATCCTGTCTCCATCCCTCTCTGCTTCTATCCTCCACCCCCATGCTCCCAGCAGCCCATAACTTGGCCAAATTTACACACATTTTTATGGAAACAGCACAAGGCACAGCTCTCCTAGCAGTGCAACACATTTGCCAAATTTCAAATCATTACTCCACAGCATGATGATCGTAGAGGTTGGTTCTCAACTAAATGACTAGAAGAATTTTTAAACAAGGGCAGAATGTCTTTTTTCCTCTAACATCACTGACACCTGAACGATTTTAGCTGAAACTTTCCAAAATACTTCAGCCTGAGGCAGACATACACAATGGAAAATTTCAGCCCAATGGATTAGTTTAACAAAGTAATAAGCAACTGAAAACAGGTTTATAATGGAAAGTCAACCTTAGCAATAGACCGTACTATCACCTCTGCTTAATATGGTTTCCTCCCGGCCACTCCCCCAGCATAGAACTTTAAATGCTATTTGGCAGGGAAAATTGAATTTATACTTTGCTTCATTGTTTTAAGGCAGCTCAAAAGGCCTCCTCAGTTTTTCACAATATAAGTGTAGATTTTGTGAATGCTGCAGACATTTTTTATTTATTTTAAAAGTCAGTGATTTCAAGGGTCTATTTTTAGTATCCAGTTTTCAGAGCATGGGTGTCTCAGTACTTTCTAAAAAGAGAGTCAGGCCACTTTAAGGCATCTCCCTTTGAGCACTCAAAGTCACCAGTCACTTATGAAAACCTTAGCCTCTAATACTTTATGGACCAGAGGTAGGATTAAGATATTGCACTACCAAAGTCTAATCATCTAATTGAAAAGTTTTAATTGAGACTATTTAGACCTGTTTAGACACCTATTTAACATCCACCTACAAACACTTAAATTTTGTTAAAAATAAAGATTGGTGCTCTGAAGGTCTAATCCCACTTCTGAAACTCTCAGGAAAAGCAGACTAGACATTGGTGATACTTCAATGGTTTAAAAAAATCTGATAAGCTTTCAGGTCTTTTTATAGAGGGTTATAAAAAGGCATATCCCATCTTTCATTTTCAGGTCTGTAACAGCAGGAATGTTTTAGTCAATACATTTTACTATGATGCCAGGGAAGCAAGAAAATAACTGGATCCTTTGTTGAAAGAATTTGTAAGGGGCTGTGGCAGATGAAATTGTGAAAGCAACTTTTTCCAAACTCCTAGTCTGAGATGATGGCCACCACCCATCTGCAAATTGTGTGGACCACTTATACATCCATTTTTGAAATACCTAGCTCTTACATAGTGCTTTTCAGCCATGGAGCTCAAAGCACTTTACAAAAGGAGCATGATCCCTATTTTACAGATGGGGAAACTGAGGCACATAGGTAACGTGACTTGCTGGAGGTCACACAACAGGCCAGCAGCAGAGCTTGGAAAAGAACCTAGGACTGCCATGTCCCGGACCAGTGCTCCAGTAAGTAGGCTAAACTAATCCTACCACCACAAGACTTGGCTTGCTCCAAGTTTTCAGTTAATTTGTTTTTACAGTGCAATATGTAATCCTCAGCTTTGCCCTGCCTCCTTTTATCTTTCTGCAGATCACAAACATGTGCTACTTCTTAGAATCTTCATATCTTGCTACTATCTGGGCAAGACTTGTGCATGTCAACAAGGTTGCATGTGCATGGAATTTTGAGACAGCCTTTGGGGGAAAAAAAAATGCAGGAAAGCATACGGTCCACTGTCAGGTTTTAATTTTAACACACCCACATTTGGAGCTCCACCTCCTTTTTGAAGATGCTGTTACTTTCTCTGTGCTTAAACTGTCCATGTATTAAACACAGACATTTGTACCTGAGATCAGCAGCTTGTACAAAGACTTGCTTTGGGCAGAGAGAGGAAGGAGGACATATGCCATTTTTAAAATTAGTTTCTAGAAAGGGTATCAGAGTAGGTCACTGTAACCCTGTAACACATTGTAAAATTTCAAGAATTTAGAATTAGAACCACCCCCATTGTTACCAATGAAGACGGCTATTCTAAAGTGTTGTTCAGCATTTAGTACATGAAGGGAGTGACTAGGACATTAATAAAACTGAGGCAATCATCTTTATTCTGTGATTAACAAATGACTCAAATTCCATTCCATTCCTGTAGTATTCCATGAGCTTGGGTACACACAGTTACATAGTGCTGTTGACTAAGTACTCAAGCATGCATCATAGTATTCCTGTCTCCAGGGAAGAGAGGCGATGAAGGGTATAAGCCTATCACTCCATGTACAAGTATCACTTTTATAAATTAAATAGAGGAACTGGCATAAACACTCAAAGACTTTTGCTTACCTACCCTCCCAGCTGCAGGAAGCAGCTGTACTGTGACTAGTATGAATCAAGAGGCTGGAATGAAGACTACATATTCATGTGAGGATATGCAATGTATCTGATTGTAGGCAAGGTCTGAATTTACAAAAAAGTTTCCAACTAGATTTTGTACTTTGACGTGTTTATTTTAGTTGGACTGACAAATTCAGTGAACAAAGTGTTTCTTCAGCCTCAGATTTTCTTCCCAACGGATTTTTATCATAACACTAAAATATTTGTCAGAAAGAAATGCAGCAGTTTGCATGAAGCATCTCCCCAGCAGTTACTTCTTGTCCCACTCTTCTCTTTCAAGTCGTTCACGGATTACCTCTTTCAGGTATGGTTCGAGATACTTTTTATCCTGAAAACGAACAGATTTTATTTTTAAAACATGCAAGAAATTTCCCACTAAATGCAGCTCTAACTCTGCAAGTGTGACTGAAAATGGCAGACAGGGGTTCTGTGTTTCTCAAATTCATATCAAACCTTGCCTACTTTAAAGGGGCAAAAGATGAATTTTCTAGCTCCAATTTCTGAAATTTCAGCCTGTCATCTGATTGTCAAGCTGTGTTCTATCTTCTCATGCCTCATCACCATTGACAGGCCAAATCATGCTTTCATGTGCAACCCCACCATCTCCAAGTTATGCCCCGTTGGAAGTCTTCCATAGCAAAGGCTCAGGAATTTTTCCAACTCATTGCTCAATACCCAAAGTGCTCTAGTGACATAGCCAAGCTTTATCATTTTAGAGACCCCTTTCTTATTCACATGGTTTTAGCTATTTTAAGGGTGAACTTGAGTTCCACATGATCAACAATTTGAAGGCCAATTAAAAAGGTAACTAAGCTCTTGCTATTTTATCTGTAGAATAAAATTTCTTTGTGTTTTAAGCATTAAAAGCCCTTCAGTTTCTTCCAATCCATTCCTTGAGCTGCAGCAGTAGTGTCCAAGAAATAGTTTCACAACTACATGCAACTGTTGTGAATCTGTCCAGCTATTTTTAGTCACTTGAGCAATCCATTATCTGTAGGATCCTATCAATTAAAAAATGTATTAGTCTTGTCCATAAGTGATTCTAGTCTTCCTTTCTCCTATACCCCAAGTTATATTTCCTTTGGATAGCTACTTCTCCAGCCAGTGCAATAGTGGTCAGTCTTGCACACCACCTTTCCAATACTGACAGTTTACTTGAATCCCTTCTGTTCCTGAAAGAAGCTCCCAAACACTTAAAGGCAGGTCATGAAAGACCTGCCCATCTCAGATAAGATCCAGCCTCTTCAACTCTTAATGTTAGATTCCAAAGCCAGAAGGGACCATTGTGATCAATATCCTGCTGCAGACATTTGGGGGCATTTTGTTTTAAACCTTTTAAAGTCACACCAGCTTTAGGATAACAACCCACTCTGGCTTCTTGGCCAATTTATTGTTTTGAAACAAATTAACCTAACAAGACCATGCAACACAATGTTGTAAAATGAACAACTCCCTTTTGTATTTTGTAAGTATGTCAGGTGATTTGGTTTCAACAGTCAAGGTTTTTACTCTTTTAGCCACCGTATAGCTCAGACAGTACAGTTTTATATATAAAAGAATGTTTCTCTTAAAGAAAAACCATGCAAAACATAACACCTTCCATCCTAAATTCATACAAGATACTTCATAAAACATTTTAGTTTGCAGTTGCAGAGGTATTTAAGTGCTAAGAATTATTAGACAAGTCACTGTTCTCCACTAAAGAGGAGTGCAGACTTCTGTTAAAACACAGCAATAATACATAACTATTACTCCTGGGGGCATTCTGTGCCAAAAAATAAAAATTCTGTGCACAATATTTTAAAATTCTGCAAATGTTATTTATCAAAATAATACTACAAAAATCACACCATTTCAATTATTTTGGTAATTTATTTCAAAATAGGTCAGCAAATATGACTAACAATACAGATGCACACAAAAATTCCCCCAGGAGTACAGAATTAAAGAAACCCCTATGACAACCCAGTTCCTATTTCTCTGCCCCCTTCCCGTCCAGAGCCCAGCTTGGGGGGGGGGAGAGGAGGGGAGCAGATACCCACAACTCCTCCCCCCAGAGCCCAGCCATGGCACCTCCCCCAGCCCAGACACTTGCCCTCTTTCCCTCCCCTGAGATCAGGGATCCAGAAAGAGAAACAGCTTGATGCTTGGTCCCAGGCTTGCATGGAGTTTCCTGTGCGCTGCTGCCTCCTTCCCTCAGGGCATACTGGAAATTGCAGCTGCCAGGAACTCTCTAGCTCCCTCCCCCAGGCAGTCTCTTCTATGTGCAAGCTGGGCTCTGCAGGGTCCAGCGGTCCCTAGTGGAGCCCATTTCTGTGGGGGAAAGGAAATTCTGTGCGCATGTTAATTTCTTCAAAAAGAATGAGGAGTACTTGTGGCACCTTAGAGACTAACATTAATTTGGGCATAAGCTTTCGTAGGCTAAAGCCCACTTCATCAGATGCATGCAGTGGAAAATACAGTGAGAGAGAGAGACATGAAAAAATGGGTGTTGCCATACCAACCCTAATGAGACTAATCAATTAAGGTGGGCTATTAGCAGGAGAAAAAAAAACTTTTGTAGTGATAATCAGGATGGCCCATTTCAAACAGCTGACAAGAAGGTGAGAGTAACAGTAGAGGGAAAATTAGCATGGGGAAATAGTTTTTACTTTGTGTAATGACCCATCCACTCCCAGTCCTTATTCAAGCCTAATTTAATGGGGTCCAGTTTGCAACAACGTTTCCTCAGCTCTCATCCCCTAACGCCCCTACTCTACTTGCGCTACACTGACGACATGTTCATCATCTGGACCCATGGAAAAGCCCTTGAGGAATTCCACCATGATTTCAACAATTTCCATCCCACCATCAACCTCAGCCTGGACCAGTCCACACAAGAGATCCACTTCCTGGACACTATAGTGGTAATAAGCGAAGGTCACAAACACCACCCTATACCAGAAACCTACTGACTGCTATACTTACCTAGATGCCTCTAGCTTCCATCCAGGACACACCACATGATCCATTGTCTACAGCCAAGCTCTAAGATACAACCGAATTTGCTCCAATCCCTCAGACAGAGACAAACACCTACAAGATCTCTGTCTAGCGTTCTTAAAACTACAATATCCACCTGCTGAAGTGAAGAAACAAAACAGACTGACAGAGCCAGAAGAATACCTAGAAGTCACCTACTACAGGACAGGCCCAACAAAGAAAGTAACAGAATGCCACTAGCCGTCGCCTTCAGCCCCCAACTAAAACTTCTCCAGTGCATCATCATCCTATCCTGAAGGACGATCCCTCACTCTCACAGATCTTGGGAGACAGGCCAGTCCTCACTTACAGACAGTCCCCCAACCTGAAGCAAATACTCACCAGCAACCACACACCAAAAACACTAACCCAGGAACCTATCCTTGCAACAAAGCCCGTTGCCAACTCTGTCCACTTATCTATTCAAGGGACAACCATCATAGGACATAACCACAGCCGCCACACCATCAGGGGCTCGTTCACCTGCACATCTACCAATGTGATATATGCCATCATGTGCCAGCAATACCCCTTTGCCATGTACATTGGCCAAACCAGATAGTCTCTACGCAAAGAATAAACAGACAAATCAGATGTCAAGAATTATAACATTCAAAAACCAGTCGGAGAACACTTCAACCTCCCTGGTCACTTAATTCCAGACCTAAATGTCTCAATTCTTTAACAAAAAACTTCAAAAACAGACTCCAGCGAGAAACTGCAGAACTGGAATTAATTTGCGAACTGGACACGATTAAATTAGGCTTGAATAAGGACTAAGACTTCAGTAATTCAGTCAGAGGTTAGGGATCTATTTCAGGTGGGTAAGGTTCTGGGGCCTGAAATTGCAGGAGGTCAGACTAAATTGGGGTGGGCAAACTTTTTGGCCCGGGAGCCACATCTAGGAATAGAAATTGTACGGCGGGCTATGAACGCTCAGAAAATTGGGGTTGGAGTGTAGGCTCTGGGGTGGGGCCAGAAATGAGGAGTTCAGGGTGCAGGAGGGGGCTCTGAGCTGGGAAGTGGGGGCTCCAGCTGGGGGTGAGGAGTTTGGGGTGCAGGAGGGTGCTCTGGGCTGGGATAGAGGAGTTTGGAGGATGGGAGGGGAATTGGGGCTGGGGCAGGGAGTGGGTGGGGGTGCAGGCTCTGGGCGGCGCTTACCTCAAGCAGCTCCTGGAAGCAGTGGCATGTCCCTTCTCCAGCTCTTACGCGGAGGCACGGCCAGGCAGCTCTGCATGCTGCCCCGCCCGCAGGCACCACCCCTGCAGCTCCCATTGGAGCACTGGAGGGGGCCATGCCATGGCTTCTGGGAGCCAGGTGGAGTAGCCCCTGACCCTGCTCCCCAACTGGAGCGCCGGAGGGGGCCCATGTGGCTGCTTCCAGGAGCCGCGTGGAGCGGTGCCGACCCTGTGCCCCGTCTGGAGTGGGGTAGAGCCCCAGACCTATGAGATTAGAGTCTGTAAGAACAGCCTTCTCCTGCTGTCTACCTGCTAATGTAGATGGTCCTAGAGGTCAAGCATGCAGCAGCGCTGAACGCTCAGGATTCAAATCCTGAAAACACGATTGTGACGGATGTTACAGTTTCAACCAGAGTTTGGTGTTACCTTTCCTTTTAGAAAAGGCTAAAAAATATACCAAATACACATTAAAGAACAATCACTCAGTCAATCATTAGATCACATACTATCAGAATGCAGGTGCACACAAGACAGCAGAATTAAGGTTGCACAGAAAAATGTAAATATGGCATTTCCAAACTTTCAAGTGCTTGACTTTGCAACTCACATGATTTCTGTTTAATGTATGTGATGACCATTAATTACGTAGGCCGACTCTGCATCGGGATTCGGACTGCGTCATATGCGTAGCCGCATATGAGCACTGCGACAATATCGTCATCAGCAATGGATTACCGATATTTTTATATAGATAGAGTAGCTGGATTGCAATTTCCGAGCAGTTACACTGTAGTTAAGTTCTGATATCTGTAATCACTATTAATCATGTAACAAGGAAGTTCGCTACATGACAGATTACTGAATTCACACTCAGAATGCCCTAAGGAGTACTGCACCAAAAAATTTAAAATTCTGTGCATGATATTTTAAAATTGTGCAAGCTTAATTTGTCAATAAATACAGAGGCTCCAGCATAGCAGTGGAGAGCACAGGCCACTGGCTACACAGAGATGGGAGATCACCCTACAGCCTCCCACCACCCACTCTGGGGATACAAACTCAGTGGTGATACTCCAACACAGCACAAGGCCTGGGCCTGCCCCGTGCACTAAGCATGGGGCAAGCAGGCTCAACCAGGCAGGATCCAAGCGTGGAGGGGGTCAGAGTCAGAGGATCCAAGTGCAGGGTGAGAGGATTCTGTGTGGGACAATCTGGGTCTAGGTCAGGGGTGGGCAAACTATGGCCCGCGGGCCACATCCAGCCCGCGGGACCGTCCTGCTTGGACCCTGAGCTCCCGGCCAGGGAGACTAGTCCCCGGCCCCTCCCCTTCTATCCCCTCTCTCCTGTGCCACCAGCATTTTGGGCAAGGTGGCAGTCAGGGAACAGGGGGTGGTTGGATGGGTCAGGGGTTCTGAGGGAGGCAGACAGGGGTAGATAGGGGGTGGGGGCCAGGCTGTTTGGGTGGGAGGCACAGCCTTCCCTACCTGGCAGACCATATATACAGTTTTGCAACCCCGATGTAGCCCTCAGGCCAAAAAAAAAGTTTGCCCACCCTGGTCTAGGTAATTCAGTTGGGGGGGAGGGGGAAGAGACCTGGATGCACAGGGGCTTACTGGGGGGGGGGGGCTCCAGGGGCAATGGGACTCTGCAGAGGCTTCCAGGTGAAAGTGGTTGGGGCTCAGCAGAGAGGTCTGGGTACAGCTAATTGGGGGGTCAGTGGCTTGGTGCTCTGGATGTGGTGGCTCAGGGTGGTGGGGCTCATCAGGGTAAGGGTTTGAGTGCTGGAAGCTCAGTGGGGGGTGGTCTGGGTGCAGGGGTTGGGGTCCAGAGATAGGGGTTGAGGTTTGGTATGGAGGGTTAGGGGGGTTCTGGATATACAGGGTGTGGCTTGGTGGGGGGGGGGGGGGTCTGCGTATGGGAGGTCCAGATGCATGGGGGTTGAGCAGATGGGGAAGCACCTTCCCATACAGTGACCCCTCCCCCAGCAGCTGCGGAGCAATGGGGGCAAGAAGCAGGGGAGGATGCTGAGCTTCCTGCAGCTGGGTGAGGTTTCTGGAGGCGGATCTGACACAGCCCCAGACACTTCTTGCAGGGGAAGAGGAAGTCCCATCCTCTCCTGCCTCCAGCCCAGTCGGCAGTCCAGTCCAGACTAGCAGCTGATCCCGGCTCAGGGTAGGAGCCACTGGCTGAGGTGTCCCCAGCCCTGAGGTAATTTACCTCTCCACCAGCTGCTCCAGGTGCCTGAAATGATGTACTTGTGCAGCTAGGGAGTGGTGTGTGTAAAGATTCCATGTTTATAATTGCAGCTAAGGATACTCAAGCTTCTAAGTAGTGTGTTGCAAGTGGAACTTCCATTTATAAAAGATACAAAATTGTAGTAGACTGACCAAAGTAAAATACTGTTCATTAAATGCATCCTGTAAGATACAAGTGCAAATTTTAAGTCTCACAAACACTTATACACTTGCTCAACTTTACGCACGGGAGTATTCTATAAATTTCACTGGGACTGTGCACATGTATGAAGTTAAGCACATGGAAGTCTTTTCAGGATCAAGGCTTAGTAGGTTGTCTTCTGTCCAATAAGAATTCATTGTTTTCATTTACCAGGACATAGCCAAAACTTGTATACAAGGACTGCATTCACATAATGTAAGAAAAACATTTAAAGATGAGAACAGATAAATTGCCTATATTAAAAAAATGAATTTACACATACCTCTTCATATTTCACCCACTGTTCTTCAGGAAGAATTTGATGTTTCATACTCAAATCAAGGGCTCTCTTGATACGAAACAGTCGTTCATTATAAAGATTTTCTGGAAGCCTCTTCAGTGCTAATTTTACATCATCATTTTCATATATGGTATCATCTCGCATTAATCCTGTAACAGAAACATTTTTTCAGCGTAACTGAGTTGCCAGTCCTATTGTTAATAGCTGTCAAAATCTTAATTTTAGTTTAATAGTGATTTGCATTTGGAGTACACCATACAAACATTAATATTTAGAGAGTAAGTTTGGTTTCCCTATTACCACTCCATACAAATGGAAATCATTTTTCTACAAAGCAGGTTATTAAATACTGACCTGCATATGTATATTATACACACACACACTGCAATTTGTGTTTTCTTTTCATAAGAATGAATAGGAAGAAGAAAAAATTAGCCCAATGAGGAAAGTCACTGAAGTCCATTAGTATGTAGTGTCTTTCCCTCTACAGTGACCTTGGGTATTCCTATTTAGTAATTTAGCTTGTCTTTTAAAGACCCTAATGTTCCTGAGCTATGTTGTATTAAAGATTTTTCTGGGACTTCATTTACTAAAGAAGAAGCCACAAGGTCACTGTAGAGGGAAAGACACTACACACAGATCATAAAAAAGCAGCATTTCATGTTGATTGAATTATTCCCTTCAGAGTGCAAGCTTGGAATTTGTAAGGTCTCATCCCATACGGAGTCATAGTACCCAATACTTCTAGGTTGATGCATTATGAAAGACAGAGCAGAGGATGCTTCAGCAAGCAGCATGGCAAGCCGATCAGTTTTAATAAGGAGAAGACTGACCAAAAGAATCAAGCAGAAATATCTCCTCCTCCAAAAACATCAATCCTTGACATAGTCTCAATACAGTGAGCTTGCTGCTACATAGAAAATAAATGAGGCAAGACAAAGTTGTTCATCTTCAGGGCAGAAAGTATTGTAGCTATACTCTATAAATGACTACAGTTTTAATCGTTGTTCCTCAAGATAACATTTACCTAGAGCATCCAAGAAGACTGGGTATTTCTTGTTTGCTTCAGTAATGTTACAGCAGTGTTAACAGCAGTTATTAAAGGCCTACTAAACAGGGTCTACATAGTTTAATGGATTGCTAATGAGATATTGGGTCTCTTCAATAGATTATCAATTCAAAATGAGCCCAAGTATCGTTGACATCTGATCAGTGTTTGGTGATCAATATGAAATGAGATATCCCACTCCAGTTCCTAGTGGACATACGTCCACCATTAAAAAAAAAAAAAGCCAGCAAAACTAGTAGGAATATCTGTTAACAGTTTCAGCAGAAGTGATGAACAGGCCTAAAAACTCTGAAAAAAACATCTCACTCCTAGAGGGAAAACAGCAACTGTGCATGAGAGAGCTTATACAGCCACTGTCTTTTCTGTGGAAAAAGTGGACAACTTACCGTAACTCTTTCACAGATAAACTGACTCAGTGTCAAACAGAAGGCTATTAACTTGTGACTATACAGATTCCCTTTTATATCAGTGAATAAACATAACCAGCCATTCAGAAACTAGATTAGTTGGTCCACAGTTCATATGGACTAAAGCTGAACAAATGTAAGGAAATGCTATCAAGGCAAGGTCCTGTTTTTATGGATGAAAGAAATGTTGTAAAGCTGTTTCCTCATAAGCACTGGAGAAGCACATCATCATCCGCATAACATTTTCTTTCAACTTCCTTTCCTATTTCTACAGTTCATAACACCATAACTACACATCCTCCAAATGAGTTGTAGTTAATTTTTAAGAGCATGTTTCCAGCTTCTGTTGCTTTGTTTTTTGGGGAATCTTATTGTGGTCAGATCCAGGTCTCATGGATAAACTCTTGGTGATCTCAATCATCAATAGGACTCAGATCAGAGCCTTCAAGAGATGAACTTTACAGTAAGATCTGAAAATGATGACGATTGGACTCCTGATATCCTTTGGGACAGGGTTCCAGATCATTGCAGTTATTTTCATGAAACTTCTTGCTTCAGTTCATACTTGGGCTCTTAGTTGTAGAGCAGCAAGTTATAGCAGCTACCATAATACATTGCCGAAGAGACAGATTGTTCATCAGTAGTTAGCAAGTATCAGTACAAACATTTTCACAACTGCAACAGAAGGGTGTGACTAACTTTGATATGCAAGATGGGCTTTAAATTGAACACAAACACATTAGTTTTGAAATTAACTTTAAAAATCTAGAACGGTTCTTTACACAGGCAATGGATGCACACAAATGTTCGTTTTTAACTCTTAAAAAATTAAGACACCTACCAAGTTTGTTGAATCCAGCTGCATTGTAATACCATTTGCGAAGGCCTTCTAACAGTCGACCGCTTGCTGAAGCTGAAAGTGATCTCTATTAGTTCAGGAGTAAGACAAAACTTAACACTGGTAGATAACTAGCAGCGGGTTAACATGCAAATATTTTAATATCTACTTTGCTATGCATATACGTTCCTTATTATGCCATTTAATCTAGGCTACACCATATCCAGTTTTGTTTTCATCTGCTCTTCAGTGTTTTTAAAGTGATACTGTGCACATAAGATTATAGTACTTCTGCAACACTCATTTTGGTATCTGCCTTATTAAACAGAGTCAAAGTTATATTGGTCCTAGTCCTGGCCCAGTACCAAAAAACCCTCAGACTAATACTGGGAACTAATGACAATTTTAAGGTCCATCAGCTCACAACACACCAGGAATAAAACTATACTCCATACCACTAAAAAACAAAGATGCATTGTTTTCTAATAGTAATATCTGTGTGTTTCCCCTAGCCCTTGTGCTATGAGGTATTTGACCCTGAAGTCATGCCACTTTGGTTGCTATCTTTCCCCACCCCCACTTAAGTACAGTATTATTCTAGTGTCTGCTTCCACAAGCAGCACTAGTTAAAATATCTCTGAAGACTTATATGCCAGCTTTCAACTTACACCATTTGTCTAGTTACTACTGAGACATACAAGCTGGTGAACATTATAGCATAACTGAAACAGGCTGGCTAACCTAGTGAGGAGGGCTTTAAACTAGGTTCACCGGGGGAAGGAGAACAAAGCCCCGAGGGAAGTGGGATATCGGGAGAAAGCACAAGTAGGTGAGTGCAAGACGGGAGGGCTCCTGCCCCATACTGGGACAGCAGGACGATCAGTGAGATATCTTACATGCCTATACACAAATGCAAGAAGCCTGGGGAATAAGCAGGGAGAACTAGAAGTCCTGGCACAGTCAAGGAATTATGATGTAATTGGAATAACAGAGACTTGGTGGGATAACTCACATGATTGGAGTACTGTCATGGATGGATATAAACTGTTCAGGAAGGATAGGCATAGCAGAAAAGGTGGGGGAGTTGCGTTGTATGTAAGAGAGCAGTATGACTGCTCAGAGCTTCAGTATGAAACTGCAGAAAAACCTTAAGAGTCTCTGGATTAAATTTAGAAGTATGAACAACACGGGTAATGTCGTGGTGGGAGTCTGCTACAGACCACCAGACCAGGGGGATGAGGTGGACGAGGCTTTCTTCCAGCAACTAACAGAAGTTGCTAGATCACAGGCCCTGGTTCTCATGGGTGACTTTAATCACCCCAATATCTGCTGGGAGAGCAATACAGCAGTGCACAGACAACCCAGGAAGTTTCTGGAAAGTGTAGGGGACAATTTCCTGGTGCAAGTGCTGGAGGAACCAACTAGGGGAAAAGCTCTTCTTGACCTGCTGCTCACAAACAGGGAAGAAATAATAGAGGAAGCAATAGTGGATGGGAACCTGGGAGGCAGTGACCATGAGATGGTCGAGTTCAGGATCCTGACACAAGGAAGAAAGGAGAGCAGTAGAACAGAGACCCTGGACTTCAGAAAAGCAGACATTCTCCCAGGGGAACTTGCCCGTCAGTTCCCTGAGGGAGTCGAACATGACGGGGAAAGGAGTCAAGGAAAGCTGGCTGTATTTTAAAGAATCCTTATTGAGGTTTCAGGAACAAACCATCCTGATGTGTAGGAAGAAAAGTAAATATGGCAGGCGACCAGCTTGGCTTAACAGTGAAATCCTTGCTCATCTTAAACACAAAAAAACAGCTTACAAGAAGTGGAAGATTGGACAAAACCAGGGAGGAGTATAAAAGTATTGCTCAGGCATGCAGGAGTGAAATTAGGAAGGCCAAATCACACTTGGAGTTGCAGCTAGCCGGAGATGTTAGGAGTAACAAGAAGGGTTTCTTCAGGTATGTTAGCAACAAGAAGAAAGTCAAGGAAGGTGTGGGCCCCTTGCTGAATGAGGGAGGGAACCTAGTGACAGAGGATGTGGAGAAAGCTAGTGTACTCAATGCTTTTTTTGCCTCTGTCTTCACAGACAAGGTCAGCTCCCAGACAGCTGCACTCTGCAGCACGGTATGGGGAGGAGGTGACCAGCTCTCTGTGGAGAAAGAAGTAGTTCGGGACTATTTAGAAAAGCTGGATGAGCACAAGTCCATGGGGCCGGATGCGCTGCATCCGAGGGTGCTAAAGGAGTTGGCCAATGAGATTGCAGAGCCATTGGCCATTATCTTTGAAAAATCATGGTGATCGGGGGAGGTCCCGGATGACTGGAAAAAAGCTAATGTAGTGCCCATCTTTAAAAAAGGGAAGAAAGAAGATCCAGGGAACTACAGGCCAGTCAGTCTCACCTCAGTCCCTGGAAAAATCATGGAACAGGTCCTCAAGGAATCAATTCTGAACCACTTAAAGGAGGGGAAAGTGATCAGGAACAGTCAGCATGGATTCACCAAGGGCAAGTCATGCCTGACTAACCTAATTGCCTTCTATGATGAGATAACCGGCTCTGTGGATGAGGGGAAAGCAGTGGATGTGCTATTTCTGGACTTTAGCAAAGCTTTTGATACAGTCTCCCACAGTATTCTTGCCAGCAAGTTAAAGAAGTCTGGGCTGGATGAATGAACGGTAAGGTGGATAGAAACTGGCTAGATGGTCGGGCTCAACGGGTAGTGATCAATGGTTCCATGTCAAGTTGGCAGCTGGTACCAAGTGGAGTGCCCCAAGGGTCGGTGCTGGGGCTGGTTTTGTTCAATATCTTCATTAACGATCTGGAGGATGGTGTGGACTGCACCCTTAGCAAGTTTGCAGATGACACTAAACTGGGAGGAGTGGTTGATACGCTGGAGGGTAGGGATAGGATACAGAGGGACCTAGCCAAATTAGAGGATTGGGCCAAAAGAAATATGATGAGGTTCAACAAGGACAAGTGCAGAGTCCTGCACTTAGGACGGAAGAATCCCATGCACTGCTATAGACTAGGGACCGAATGGCTGGGCAGCAGTTCTGCAGAAAAGGACCTAGGGGTTACGGTGGACAAAAAGCTGAATATGAGTCAACAGTGTGCCCTTGTTGCCAAGAAGGCTAATGGCATTTTAGGTTGTATAAGTAGGGGCATTTCCAGCAGATCGAGGGATGTGATCATTCCCCTCTATTCAGCACTGGTGAGGCCTCATTTGGAGTACTGTGTCCAGTTTTGGGCCCCACACTACAAGAAGGATGTGGATAAATTGGAGAGAGTCCAGCGGAGGGCAACAAAAATGATTAGGGGGCTGGAGCACATGACTTACGAGGAGAGGCTGAGGGAACTGGGATTGTTTAGTCTGCAGAAGAGAAGAATGAGGGGGGATTTGATAGCTGCTTTCAACTACCTGAAAGGGGGTTCCAAAGAGGATGGATCTAGACTGTTCTCAGTGGTAGAAGATGACAGAACAAGGAGTAATGGTCTCAAGTTGCAGAGAGGGAGGTTTAGGTTGGACATTAGGAAAAACTTTTTCACTAGTAGGGTGGTGAAGAACTGGAATAGGTTACCTAGGGAGGTGGTGGAATCTCCTTCCTTAGAGGTTTTTAAGGTCAGGCTTGACAAAGCCCTGGCTGGGATGATTTAGTTGGGTTTGGTCCTGCTTTGAGCAGGGGGTTGGACTAGATGACCTCCTGAGTTCCCTTCCAACCCTGAGATTCTATGAAACAGACAATTAGACATCATTTTAGAGCATTGATATTAAGAAATTTAGTTGAGTTTTTACAAGCCAATCTAAGATCACAAATTAAGATTTGTATGTTAAAGAGAACCTAGACCAGTTTAAATTATTAGTAGAGAACAAAAGAAAGTATTTTCGGTGTTTAATAAAATTAGGCACCCATTACTCCCCATGTGCCCAAAAGTATATCAAATTGCAGAATGGAAATTGACAGCCTTAGATTTCACTGGGGAAGGGAACAACAATGAAGATAAATATTAACTTAAGTTTTGCCTAACTGAGTTTGGGGGAGGGGAGGATTTTTGCACAAAGTTAACATTGCACAATACAAGAAGAAAATGATTAAATGAGGCACAGGTGGAAAAATACTTGTATTGATCCAACAGCAAGCTTTTTTAGAACTCTCTTTCTATACTATTTGTTATAGCTTTTTATACCACACTTCACTGAGCATCTTCCAGTAGTGCATTAAGCATTTACTAACATCTGTCATGTTTGTTCTCATCCTCTTCCGAGAGGTGCGTACAGTGGAGCGTCTTATTTTGATAGGCTTGGTTTTTTTCCTTTTTGTTCCTGAGCTAGTAATTAAAAAGAACACGAACAGGGATAGCAATAAGTGATATTCTAGAATAGTTTTACATACAATACCTGTATGTCATTTACATACATTACTCCATCTCCCTGGCCTTGCTCAGTGGAAAGATTTTAGTGCTTAAATGGACACCATCAACTTAAAATGTAGTCAGTTACACAAAAGGAATTAAAAAGTTTCAGGTACTACATCACCCCTGACACTCCGTGCAAATTTCTGTGATTTTACAATCACACTTGCACATTATTCCTAGAAGAACCCTAAACATAACATGGCAATAGAGAGGTTTCCAAGGAAGTTAATTTTGTGTGGGATACTCAAAGGAGGAGAGAAAGAATGCTGATGTGATGAGTACCTTAAAAATACATGAAACATGTTGCAGAGAGTATAAATGAGCAGTTTTGAAGAAACCACAAATAACAGAAAGGTAGCGGGTGTACTACAGCAGTTAACCAGGTGAGTTCACCAGCAGAGGAAGACAAAGCAATAAGGTGATTTCCCCCCACTCACACACACTCTCCCAAGTTTAATTTCCAGGTACTCTATAAGGAAGAACCCACAATGGAAGGAAAACAAACAATGTGTCACCAACTCCACTGCTAACTGTTTCTCTGCCTGTACTTGTAAAGCCCTGGCCAGACAGGCATCCAGACCCTGGAGGCTTCTACCCAGGTCCTGGTCTTGATTTGCTGAGAATACAGCCTGCATATCACCACTAACAAAAGCTAGGCAGGGAAATCCAGCATGAAGTGTGTCTGTTGGTGGACTTTTTCACAAAGCATAAGACACACCCAGGAGGATGTGGTTTGTCTGTGTAGCATCTGGGAGCACAAGGACATCAACAGGATGCTCATGAAAACATCAAGAATGGAGGATGCTAGCTGACTGGAGAAGATTACAGCCCTACCAGAGGAGGAAGGAGAACTGGCTGCTGGCCACATCATGCAGTAGACGGTGCTCAACTCCCCACTTGGGTCCCCTGTCCATCAAGGTCAAGAACCAGTATGCTGTCCTGGCAACATGACAAGAGGAGCAGACACCAATGGCTGAAGGAAAGGAGCCACCTGCCCCCAAGGCTGGAAGGCTCACAGCCACCACACCCAAAAGAAGGAGACAAAAGGTGGTGGTGATTGGGGACTCATTTTGAGGGGGATGGAGGCATCCATCTACTGACATGACTCAACATCCCAGAAGGAGCACTGCCTGTCTGTAGCCCACATCTCAGATGTTATAGAAAGGTTGCCAAGATTCATTTGTCCTTCTGATCACTACCTCATGCTTCTCATTCACATGGACACTAATGATACCACAGGCATGACCCTGAAAAGATCAGCACTGACTACTGGGCTCTGGGAGCAAAGGTGAAGGAGCCAGAGTTGCAGGTTGAGGGTAAAGGGCACAATCAGGGACATGTGTATGTTGGAGATGAATGCATGGCTGTGTAATGTTGACAGGAGGGCTTTGGCTTCCTGGACCATGGGATGCTGTTCAGGAGAGGAGGACTGGTAGGAAGAGATAAGGTTCACCTGACCATGAAGGGGAAGAACATTTGTGTGCACTGACTTGACAACCTAATGAGGAGGGGTTTAAACTAGGTTCAAAGGGGACCCATGACAGAAGCCCACAGGTAGGTACAAAAATGAATCCTACCAGAAGTGGAAACAGACAAATTTCTAAGAATGAGCACAACAGAATAGCACAACAAAATGAGAAAGGCTAAGGCACAAAATGAGTTACAGCTAGTAATGGACATAAAAGGCAATAAGAAGAGACTACTAATATATTTACAGAACAAGAGAAAGTCAGGAAAGTGTGTGTCCACTACTTAGTAGGGAAGAAGGGCTAATAACAGATGACATCCAGAAGGCTGAGGCGTTGAATGCCTATTTTGCTTCACTCCTCACTAGGAAATCATGACCAGATGCTTAACACAATTAGTATTAACAAGGAGGAAGGAACACAGACCAGATTAAAAAACACAGAACAAGTTAAAGAATATTTAAATAAGTTAGATATAGTCAAGTCAGCAGCACCTGACAAAATTCACCCTAAAATACTTCAGGAACTAGCTGAAACAATCTAAGAACCGTGGAGAACAGATGAAGTTCCAGAGGACTGGAGAAGGGCAAACAGTACCTATCTTTAAAAGGGGAACAAAGAGGACCCAAGGAATTCTAGACCAGTCAGCTGAATTTTGATACAGTACCTGAGAAGATAAAAGTTAACAATCCATTTGTAGCATCTTCAAGATAATAGGGTTATTAGTAATAATCGTGATCAAATCATGCCAAACTACCGTATATACTCGTTCATTAGCCCATTTGTTTATAAGCTGACCCCCCCAAGATGGTTAGGTAAAAAGAGCAAAAACTGTATGACTCTTTCATAAGCCAACCCTATATTTGAGGGGTTGGCAAACTTTGGCTCCCGGCCATCAGGGTAAGCCGCTGGCGGGTTGGGACGTTTTGTTTACTTGGAGCATCTGCAAGCATGGAGCCCCTCAGCTCCCTGTGGCCACGGTTCCCCGTTCCCAGCCCATGGGAGCTGTGGAAAGTGGCACTTTCTGCAGCTCCCATGGGCTGGGAACGGGGAACCGCGGCCACAGGGAGCTGAGGGGCTCCATGCCTGCAGATGCTCCAAGTAAACAAAATGACAATGTATTAGATATTCAATTCAATGATTCCATAGAGTTTAAAATCATCAAATTTTGGTGTAGACCCATATATAAGCTGACCCCCGCTCTTTGATGTGTCACTTTTTTACCAAAAATATTTGGCTTATGTACGAGTCTATACCGTTATTTTCTCCTTTTATAGGATTACTGGCCTAGATGATGAGGGAGAAGCTATGGTTGTGATACATGTTGATTTTAGTAAGGCTTTTTTGACATATTGCCACATTTTTTATTAGCAAACTAGGGAAATGTGATTAGATGATACTACCATAAGGTGGGTGCACAACTGATTCAAAGACGGTACTCAAAATACTTCACTGTCAAACTGGAAGAACTGGAAGAACATATCTAGTGGCCTTTTTCAGGGGTCACTCCAAAGTCTGATACTATTCAACATTTTCATTAATGACTCGGATAATGGAGTGGACCGTATGCTTATAAAGTATGTAGATGATAGCAAGCTTGGGGGGGGGACAGGATTAGAATTCAAAGTGACTTTGACAAATAGGAGAACTGGTCTGAAATAAACCAAAGGAAATTCCAGACAAGCACAAAACTCTAAACTCGGGGGAGAGGAGGGGAGAATCAAATACACAACTATAAAATGGGGAATATCTGGCTTGGCAGTAGTACTGCTGAAAAAGACCAGGGATTATAATGGATCACATACTGAATACAAGTCAATAATGTGATTCAGCTGCAAAAAAGGCTAACATTCTGGGATGTATTAACAGGAGTGTCATACGTAAGAAAAGGGAGGCAATTGTCCTGCTTTATTTGATACTAGTGAGACCTTAGCAGGAGTACTGCATCCAGTTCTGGGCACCACGTGTCAAAGAAGATGATGTAGACAAACTGGAGACAGTCCAGAAGATGGCACCAAAAAACAATAAAAGATCTAGAAAAACTGATCTATAAGGAAAGGTTTACATGGCTGAGCAGGGTTAGTCTTGGAAAAAAGGACAACTGGAGGGGGGGGGGGAGAAGGGGATCTGATAGTCTTCAAATATGTTAAAGACTGTTATAAAGAGACAGTGATCAATTGTTTTTCCATATCCGCTGAAGATAGGAGATGTAGTAATGGGCTTAATCCACAGCAAGGGAGATTTAGGTTAGATATTAGAAAAATCTTTCTAACTATAATTTAATCCTGGAATAGGCTTCCAAAACAAGTTGTGAAACCACTGTCACTGGCGGTTTTTAAGAACAGGTTAGAGTTGACAAATACCTCTCTAGGGTGGTCTAGGACTCTAGGTCCAGCCTCAGTGCAGGAGATGGACTAGATGAGCTCTCCAGGTCCCTTCCAGCCCTACATTTCTGACTGTATATGAAAACACCGTGCAAAACAGAAACTTATATGAGGAGGGGATGAACTAGGTGCATTAGGTCAGCCACCCGACAACGCGAACATTAAGCCACCTCACAAACACCTTTGAAAAAGCAAATTCCCCGGACTTCACAAAGAAGCAGAACTGATTTTACTTTGAGCCCCAATTCCCCAATCTAACTCCCCGCACCCACTGAATTCCCAGGTGGGGCCCCGTCTACCCACCCAACCCATCCTCTGGCGCCGCCTGCCCACACTGAACTGCCCCCGCAGAGCCGTTTGCTGGGGGCTAATGAGGCCGGGCTGCGGATGGGGCCTCTCCCCCCACCCTCTGGGGGGAACGTCCCAGCAGCGGCCGGATCACTCGCTCCGCGCACGGAGCCCGGCACGGCCACGTCCCCAGGCTCATCCGAGGCCAGAAGGCCGGAAAGGACACGCAACTCGCGGAGGCCGCGGACTCCTCACCTGGTGCCCTCACCGCCATCTTGACCTCAAAGAGAAGCGCGGGCTTCTGGGTAAACTACCGAGTCCCAGCGTCACGTGAGGAGCGGCCGCACTCACGTGACCCGCGCGGGCTCTTTTCCGTTTGCGCAATACGCATGCGCGCCGGGAGGCGTGTAACGTAACCTGGGCTCGCTGAGTTGCGGTGGGGCGAGGCGGGTAGAGGCGGTGGGGCTGCGGGAGAGCGCAGAGCGCCCGGGTGAGCCTCGCCAGGGCTGCTGCGATCCCACGGGCTCCCCGCTACGCACCGCGGGGCTGCGACCGTTAGCGCTTCCCCCGGCTGTGGGCGCGGCCCCAACAGCTCCCGCTCCCCGCTGCCGGGCCCGGGAGGCGCCGGCCCGGGCGAAGCAGAGGCAGCGCTGGCGAGGGGGACCCGGGCCGCGCTCAGGCCGGGGCGCGTCGCTCAGCCGCGCGCTGGAGCCGCTTCGGTGGCTCGTTCCTGCGGCCCGGCTCCGCGCTCCCGCAAGGGGGGCAGGCGGCAGCCACGGGCGCGCCGGGGCAGGGCGCTGTCTATTGCAGCAGCACTTAGCCGACCAGCCTCGGTCAGGATTAGGCACCACCCCAACAGAGCGCGAGCCGGTCCCTGCCCCAAGGCGCCTACAATCTACGTAGGGCAAAGAGACTGAATTTGATCTACTGCCAGGGCCCCATTAACTTTTAACTTTGTGGGCCCCCATGGAGCAAGGTGCGGGGGGGGGGAGGGGAATGGTCAGTCTCCAGAGGGAAGGGCGGCCTGGTAGCAATGAGGCACCGCGGGAGCAGACCCATCCTGCGCAGCCCAGCGGGCGGGTGCTGTTTACAAACCTGTAGCTGTCGGATGCACACTGGCCTGCCCAGCCTTGTTCTGGCATCATGCCCCTTCCCCTAAGGGCGGGCCCCCACCACTTTGCCCCCCTGCCTAGCGCCCCACCCCTATGCCCAGCACTCCCTCCCCCAGAGACCTCCGCCAATGTGCTCTAGATGGACCTTTGGTCTGACCCAGTATGGCTGTGCTGATGTTCTTAATACTGGAGTGGCAGGGGAAAGTGTTCTACCATGGTGAATGGAATAAGTCAGCCCTTTCCAGAAACCTTCTGCAAAGGATTGCAGAATACATCCATGACAGCTTCCTAGAGATCTCCATGGAGGATTCCCGGGCCATCCCCAGGCACATAAACAGTCTTTTTTGGAGTGTACCCTCTGTGTAGCTGGAGTACCCACCGATTCCCACTACACCTCCTTTTTTGTTCAGATTAAAAATAATAATAGCATGTAATCCGTACAGTTTGATTGGAAATGTGCACTCCCCAGAGGTGCCTTCCCTGGCCTCATACACCACTATCAGCAGGTCCTGTGAAAGGATGGGCTCCAGGGTTAAAAACTGTTTTTGGCTGTAAGGGAGAATGGATCTTCCGCTCGCCTGCCTCACGTTCTCTTCCTCCTCGTCAACAATGTCCTCGTTGCTCGAGGTTGCCTGGGGCTCCTGGGAGGTATCCACAGAGCATTTAGGCGTAGGCATGCAGCTCCTCATAAAAGCGGCATGTCTGTGGGGCGGAACCAGAACAACTGTTTGCCTCCCTTGTCTTAAGGTATGCTTGCTGAAGCTCCTTTATTTTCATGGGGCACTACTGTGTATCCCTGGTGTAGCCCTTCTCCCGAATACCCTATGCAATCTTGGCATAGATGTCAACATTTCTTCTGCTGGATTGGAGCTCTGCTTGCACAGACTCTTCTCTCCACATAGCAATAAGATCCACCACTTCTTGTGTACTCCATGCTGTAGTGTTTTTGTGGCCTTGAGTGAGTCTCTGTGATCAGCTGTGTTGGCAAGTTCTCCACGCAGATCAAACAGGAAATGAAAATTCAAAAGTGCCCAGAGTTTTAACAGGGGAGCGGCTGTTTCCTGCATACCTGGCTGATGTGCAATGGAGTTGAAAGTGCTCTCCAATGTGGTCACCGCAGAGACCTGTGAGACCTGAAGGCCAATTCATTTGAATTACACAGTGCAGTGTCTACACTATCTCCATGTCGACTCGTGGTTGTTGAATCAAGTGCTACGCCTCTTGCACAGATGTTGACTTTATAGGCCACTTCGGTTGGTGGAAAGGACTCAGTAGTGTAGACACATACATTATTAGATCTACTTAATGTGGCTTATGTCAACCTAAGTTTGTAGTGTAGACCAAGCCTAAGTCCCCAAGAAGACAGCAATAGGTCAGTGGAAGAATTCTGTCAACCTAGCTACTGCCTCTTGGGGAGGTAGATTACCTACACCGGTAGGAGAATCCCTCCCGTTGGCATAGGCAGTGTCTACACTGAAATGCTGCAGGGGCACAACTGTGCCCCTGCAGCATTTTTAAGTGTAGAGAAGCCCTAGGGAATACATACTAGCTTTACCAGCATAGCAAAAGATTGATCCTTTCCCCTCCTTACCACGGATACTGACACCACATTGTTTCCAGAGCCCTGGGAGTCTGAAGAAGCCCACCTAGCTCAGGACTCCAGCTCCCTTCCCTAATTCTTCCCTCCCCATCTCCTACAATTAATCAGAATTGGAGTCTTCCCTGTTCCAGCAAGGTCTCAGGCACTGCAGACAGGGTTTCAGGGCTGAGGGTCTTCCTCCTCACATTGGCACCCATGGAAGTTATAGAAAAGTAGACTTAAGGCAACCCCAGCAACTATAACCTCCATTTTATTCGAACCCACCCTCTTATGCATACTCCATTTAAAAGGGTGGGTACTTGCTAGACCCCAGGCTCAGTCTATTCTGCAATTCCACAGCAGAATCCACTCTACCCTGCAGAATTGTGCTCCAGAATCCATTTTGATTTATTTTATTGGTGATTGCTCTCATGATTGTGATTGTGACACTGAGCCAGAAAGGGTTAAGGAACTTGCAGATGAAATTACCAAAATTCTACTTTTTAAAGATGTAAATAATTAGGTCTATTCCTTATAAATAACTAGCAAAGCCATGTTAAATAGACTGGTGCTTTGAAATGTAGACTTGTATTGTTAAATAATTGGAAGAAGATAGTGATTGTAGTAGTCTATGTTTACCTATATCTTGTTAGAGATTAACAGTATCACCAGATGGTTCCTGTCTGTCACTATGTTCTAATGAGTCAAAGATCAAAGGAGAATATTAACATTTAAATGAACTGTGAATATGGCAATATCATTGTCTTTATTTGTATTTGAAATATGTAATAAACTACCTGTAAATGGCAGATGGGCCCTATGCAGCTAATTACTAGTTATATTTAGGAAATAGGCCTACTTCAAAGACACAATGCTTCACCTATTATTCACCTGCTGTCAAGAAGCTGCCAGAGAACTATAAAAAGAATTCTGGGTCCCTAATCCTGTTATCTCAGATCTGCTTAAGCTTCATTAGGGAAAGGTTGAGTTGCAAGACTTTAGTCCCCAGCTACAGTCTGGGTCATCTTGATATTGGACTATAACCTATGGAACTTATTCTGAAAGAATTTTTTGCAACTCTAAAGCTCACCATCTCTGCTATGAAACTAAACTAAGAACTTTATTCATATCTGTATGTATAATGATCTTTTAACCTATACTCTCTCTTTTCTTTAGTACATTTTAGTTTAGTTAAGAATTGGCTGTAAGCATGTATTTAGGTTAGAACTGAAATATTCATTGACCTGGTGGGTAATGTGTTCGATCCTTTGGGATTGACAGAATTTTGTATATGATGAATAAGATTTTCAGTAATCCTCATCATATTTGATTTGGCTGCCTGGGTGGGAGCCTAAGGCTGGATTGTTTTAAGGGAATTGTGTTTTTGGCTTCTAGGTAACCAGTGAGGTGTTGCAGAAGCTGTTTTGTTGCTGGATTTGTGAATCTAATTATTAGAAATATTATCATGTGCTGCAAAGAGCCACTTGAAGCTCCCAAGCTTCAGTCTGAGTATCACTGCTTTAAAGGGAGAGAACTATTAGAGAACATAGGCTCCAAATTTTAGCTTTAAAAATATAAATATATCAGTGGAAATATTTTCATTGCATTTTAATAAATTTGAATTAAAATATCTAGTTTTTAAACTTTTAAAATATTTATAAGCCAAGCACTACATCACTGTGCTAGCATGAAGAATCATACTGATTGTAAACAAGATCAGAAAGTGTCCTGTCTAGTTCAATTTACTTTATGCATTTTATTCAGCTTGGCAAGTAGCATGGACAATGAAGGTGTTTGTTTTTCATAATTCTGTATTAATGAATGCAGTCAGTTTAGATCACTTCCATCTGAATATATTTATCTATTATTACATTTTCCAACATTACAATACCTGAAAGTTGTGGGGAAAATATTTGTTTTTCAGTTAACTTTGTACACACAACAGCATTTTGTGTCTTTCACACAGCAAAAAGGAAGAGACAAAAAAGACAGGAAAATGGATTGTAAAACTACACAAATTGGCAAGTGAAGTATCAAAGTATTTCTAACTATTTTGTAAATGGACTAAATTCCAACTTGCTATCCTTTGGTACATTGATATTTTTAAAGAACAGATTTGCTTAGCTGTCTAGCTACTGTTAGAGTAACCTCAGTGTCCACCTTAAGAAAGATGTATGCTTACTGGAAGGTGTTAAGAAGTCCCTTTGGTGCGAGAGCCACGTCAGAGCATGTATAGGCGGTGCAATAGAATTGAATAGAATAATAATCTTCTTGTTCCAGCATTATCTGTCTCATTCAAAAAGTGCAACTGTGTCCATCCAAGCAAACTAAAAATAGGATCCGTTTTTCATCTTACAATACACAAACAAATTGTGGGTGAAAAGTAAAAAATAAATTTTAACATGCTTTATAAGTTTGTGTTCTTAGTTGGCTGCATTGCCAATCATGAATGAATATTAGGATTTTATTTCAAGAGTTACACCAATAATTATACATACATTTGCTTAACCATTTTCTATTAAGAAATCCGTATTTTAAATAAATTTAAAATATATATTAGTCTTTATCCTTACACATGGCAGTAATTTCATAAGCAATAACCGTTTAAACCAGTAAATAAGCAGTTAAGAGACAGAAGAGCAGTTTTTGTAAAACACATTTATTTCATAACATTCTCTTTTTACATGTGTTACTAATTAAAGTGTTTTTAAGAATTTTTCAAAGTCCTTTACTGAGGCCTTGGCAACCTCTGTACAAAACACCTCATCGGGCATGGATACTAGTTTGTCCAGAGAGATGTAGCTGGGCTGTGCTGGGTCATACTGTGCTCTTCCCAAAAATGTAAGAAACATATGTCTTTCTTTGACTCGTAATAGCTTTGAATTGAAAACCTAGGAAACAAAAGAAAAGGTTGAGTTTTATAAACTTCAGGCTCTATAAGTACATCTAAAACTAAAAGTTTTGCAACTAAAATAAAAGTTCTGAATAAAAATGAAAGTTTTGCATCTTCCCCCCTCCATTTTTCTAAACCATTCCTCATTAAGTATATGAGCCAGATCCTATACGACACTCGATTTTTTTTTTAAATTAACACTGTTGGAATTAAACAAAGAATCAATACATGAAGATAAATCTCTAGAAAGTAACTTCACACAGTGGATTCCATTTATTAGCAACTGCTTGGTTCCCAGCAAAAAGTTGTCATTATCTGGAAGTTGCCAATAAGCAGAAGGTAGGTTTGCAGAGCTACAGCAAGGGAAGAAAGCATTGGGATGTGCCTTCCCTACCTGCAGCACTGCAAGCCTGTCTGCAGCTGGTGCATGCAGGATGAAGCCCAGAGAGCACATGGAGATGTACCATGCCTCCCCATGGAACCCAAGTGCCTTCACTGCCCATGGAAAACCCCGACATTTGGACTGTAACCTCCCTTGCCCTACCCACAAACTCCCTTCCCAGTCCACAGCGCCAGGACTCCTGCAGGAGCTTCCCCAGTGGGCAGGGATGCGAGCACCCCAGATGGTTAACTCCTGTGAAGGCAGGGGGCTGCCGCCAGAGAAGGAAGCTCTTTGATGTGCTAAGCCTAGAACTCCAGTGCCAGGTCAGGATGCACCCTGGAGAGCGCAGGAAGAGGTACCACACAGCCCTAGGATTTCCTTCCCTGGCTGCAGCCCTGCAAACTTGCCTGTGGATGGGGCCTTTATTCCAATCAATCAATTAATTAAATAAAAAAATAGTAAGCAGCATGCCTCTTACCAATATTCAAATCCCATTAATATTAAAGGTAATGGGATGGAATCAGTTCCCGTTAACTGAAAATTATTAACATCAGGTTTGCTATTAAGCAGCATTCCCTGTATATGCTAACCCATAAATCAATGGTACTCTCTACCCTGGAATACTGTGTTCAGTTCTAGTCAGTCACCTTATTGCAAAAAAAATAATATAGCACAAATGGGGGTTCAGAGATAAGTAACAAGAATGATTGCAGGCAAGCAGAAACTTCCATATGAAAAGAGATTCAGACTAGGACTGTATTTTAGAAAAGAGACAAATAAGAGAGGATGAGGACATGATACACTACAAAATGATGAATGGTAGAGTGGTGGTAGATTAGGTACAGCTATTCACCTTTTATAATGAACCAACGGGCTAGACCAGGGGTCCCCAACCTTTTGAGGACCAGGGACCGGCAGAGGGAGTGCTCGTCCCGCGGCTCAGCTGGACCGCCCGCAGGCGTGCCTGCGGGAGGTCCACCAGCTCCGGTTGAGCTGCCGCAGGCATGACTGCGGACGGTTCGCTGGTCGCGCGGCTCAGCTGGACCGCCCGCAGGCATGCCTGCGGCAGCTCAACCGGAGCCGGTGAACCTCCCGCAGGCGTGCCTGCGGGCGGTCCAGCTGAGCCGCGCGACCAGCGAACCGTCCGCAGTCATGCCTGCGGGAGGTCCACCGGAGCCCCGGGAGCAGCGGACCTCCCGCAGGCATGACTGCGGAGGGAGCGCTCGTCCCGCGGCTCGGGTAGACCTCCCGCAGGCACGCCTGTGGGAGGTCCACTGGGTCGGTTCGCGGCCCGGTTTGTAAGAGGCCGCGGACCGGTACCGGGCCGCGGACCGGGGGTTGGGGACCCCTGGGCTAGACAATGAAACTGATAAGAGGAAGTTTATTTCATACAGTACACAATTAGCTTGTGGAACTTATTTTCACAAAATAACACTGAGGTCAAGCAGTAGATAGGATTCAAATAGGGATTGGGCATTTATATGGATAAGGTATCCAGAGTTATAGCAGTACGGATTAAAACAAACTCAAGAGTTTTGGGAGGAATATAATTCCTCATGCTTCAGAGCATCACTCAACTTCTTTAAGGGGAGCTAAGAAGACACTACCTGGGGGCAGATTATCCAGAACTGCTGACTGCAGGGCTTCTTCCACTTTCCTCTGAAGAGGCTGGTATTGGTATGGTATTCTTACTCTGGCCACTCTTGGAGACAGGAGGGGGAGGGATAGCTCAGTGGTTTGAGCACTGGCCTACTAAAGCCAGAGTTGAGAGTTCAATCCTTGAGGGGGCCATTTAGGGATCTGGGACAAAAATCTGTCTGGGGATTGGTCCTGCTTTGAGCAGGGGGTTGGACTAGATGACTCCTGAGGTCCCTTCCAACCCTGATATTCTATGATACTGGAGTAGACGGACACTAGTCTATTCTGGTATGGCAGCGCCTATGTTCCTGCCCCCCAAAAGCTTACCATCTAAATAGGACATGGCACCAAGTGGGCATCAGAAACAGACAAGAAGAAGGAAGAGTATGACAATTAAGACTATTTTAATGGTTGTTAATAAAAATGTCATTTTTTCTCCCCTCACTTCTCAAACAAGATGGCAGAATAGAGAAACTTAAGGAGCAATTTGAATGAGGCAAAGGAGGGGGCTTGGTGAAAGATTTGGGGAGGTCATTCCCAGCATAAGGGGTAGCATGAAAGAAGGAAAGGAGATGGGAGAGGAGAACAAGAGGCATGAAAGCTGATGATATTGGCAGAATGGAGAGGGCAGAGAAGACACAAAGAGAAATCAGGTTAGAGATCTATCTTCTTTCTTTTGGCATTGCAATGCTTTTTTATCATCGGATAAGTGAAGACATCAGTCTTCTGTTTGCATAATAGCTTGGTCAGGTAATCAGATTTTGCAGTAGAGAGAGGCCCCTTCTACAATGAGTTGAAAAAAAACAGAGCTATAAGCCAATGTTTCAGTATTTGCCCTGAAAAGGGGCATTTCACTTAAGATTGTCACTTGAGTTGCTTTTCGGACCACAAGGCTGACAATGGTATTCAGTCGCCATGTTGAGGGCTCTGATCATGCTGAAGCACAGGTAGGACCACATGAAGGTTACTATCTTCCTCCCTAGAGAGTATCATGGATGAATGATGAAAGGCCTTAAAAGCAAAGACATGACACTTAAATATCATGTGCAGCACAATGGTGAGGCTGTGAAGCATCTCAAGAGGGGGATGAGGCAGTGGAAGCAATGAGTGAAAAAAGGGATTTTGGATGGACTAAAAGTAGGTGCTAAATAGATCTGAGAGAAGGAGACTGTAGTAGTCCAACCAGGAGCTAATTAGGGTGTGGACAAATAATCTGGTCATCAGGACAGAGGGAGCAGATTTTTGCACATGGCCTATATGTTGTGGGGGGGGGAAAGGAAAGCATAAAAGATAAGCCGATTATAATTAAGGCTGTGATTTAGTCTCAGCGGTCACGGAATCTGTGACTTACAAAGACCTCCGTGACTTCAGCTAGCGCCAGCTGGGAGCTGCAGAGTCCCCTGAAGCCTGCGGAGGCAGGAAGCTGTGGGGGAGTCCTGCAGCTCCCGGCTACCACAGGTGACATGGGGGAGCACTGCAGCTCCCAGCCACCAGGGTGGCAGGAGGGATACGCCACTACTGGCTACTGCAGGTGGCAAGGGGGACCCAGCAGCAGGGGGAATCCCTGCTGCTCACAGCCACCCCAGGTGGCAAGAGGGATCCACACTGCTCCCATGCACCACAGGCAGCAAGAGGGAACCCCAGGGCTCCTGGCTGCTGTGGGAGGGAGCGGGAGGAGGCCAGGCCCTCCCCCCTAGGCTACCTATTTTGTCATGGGTATTTTTAGTAAAAGTCAAGGACAGGTCACAGGCTTCTGTGAATTTTTCATTATTGCCTATGATTTGTCCGTGACTTTTACTAAAAATATCTGTGACAAAATCTTAGCTTTAGTTATAATCCTAGGTGGCAGGGAGGATGGTGGCATCAATTGTTGTGGAAAAGAGGTAACAGAGGGCTTGGTTTGAAAGTTTGTGTGTTCGGTTTTGCTTGAGGCTTGAAATGGTGATGATCCACTAGCTAAAATGAGATGTTAGAGACACAAAGATGAGGCTCATCTGCTGGAGACAGTTTATATTTGTGAATCATCAGCATAAAGGCAATAGTTAATAGTGAGTGCAAGGGCCCTACCAAAGATAAGAGCTCAGGCGGAAAAGTTGATGTGTCAAAGAACTGAGCTTTCAGGGATTCACAAGAGACAAAAAGCCTTCAAAAATGTATGCAGAAAGAATGGCTAAACATGTAGTTAGGAGAACCACTAAGAGGGATGGTGTCATGAACCTAAGGGATGATGTGAATAGTACCAAAGGCAGGAAGATGAATATGGAGATAGACACTGAGGCCATTGGACTTAGTGTTAGAGCAGTGGGTCTCAAACTTTTATATTGGTGACTCCTTTCACACAGCAAGCCAAGTGTGACCCCCCCCCCCTTATAAATTAAAAACACTTTTTTACATTTAACACTGTTATAAATACTGGAGGTGAAGTGCGGTTTGGGGCTGGAGGCTGACAGCTCGCGACCCCCCTCCCCGCCCATGTAATAATCTCACAAGCCCCTGATGGGTCACGACCCTGTTTGAGAATCCCTGTGTTAGAGAATGTTGACAGGGAAGAGTGGAGATACGGGCAGTGATGGGAGGTCACACAAGATTTTGTCATTTTACCTTGGAGGGAAAAAATGGTCATCAAGATCCTAGATGGGGGGGGGGGGGGAAGAAGAGAGAGAGAAAGAATCCTCCCCAACAATCTGTTAGTTTACCTTTTTGTTTGGTCTTGACTTCTTAAGATTAGCCATCCCAAGGCTTTTACTTCAAGATTTAGAATGTTAGACTCAGTGTCATGGCTACAATCGTTTAATTCCTTCTTAAACTGCCCTTGGCAGGTTTAAATTGCACATGTTTTACTTGTAAAAAGTTGCCATGTTCCACTCAGAGGTGACTGCATTTCAGCAGTGGGTAAAGTAAACCCTAAATATACTGTTTATTTTTAGGATGAAAGAAAATGTAAGGCAGTAGAAAAAAAGTTAATTATCAGGAACTCAACTATTTGTGCAATACACCTCAGTAAAGATTTTAAGACGTTTAAGTAGTACACTGATGAGTAAAGACATTTTGTTTCTTGCCATATACATTCTAAAGGCAATACAAGAAATTACATTCAAACGATTTAATTATATTAATCTTCTGCCAGATAAAATACATAACTTAGAAACAGGGCAAATCTGAAAGAAGTCATTGCGAGAACCGCATTTTTAGAACTAGTTAAATACCTGATGAAGAGGGTTTGGATTTTTTGGATTGGATTTTCCAAAAATTAGGTTGCACTTTCTCCAATGTCCTTCCTATTTCTCCCCCTCCCCCCAACTGACATGAAAACCTTAGATCCAGTGGTACTCAGACCTCAGTGGTTCAGGAGCCAAATTAGCGATTAACATTACCCAAAAGAACCACAGTAGTGTGAACTCATTGTTTAATTTACTATTTTTATATGTATATATTATTCTCACAACAAAATGACCAAGTATTCCACAATAATAATATAGTAAAAGCATCCTGATTGGTTAATAATTAAATCACACTGTTTTTGTATCATGTGCTGCAAAGAGCCGCTGGGGAGACATTAAAGAACCACTTGCAGTTCCCAAGCCTCAGTCTGAGTATCGGAGGTGCAGATGATGAAGGCTCCAACAACAGTGTTCAGTGTAGCAGGCACTTATCTATATTGTAAATCAGCCAGTAGAGGTCACCACTGCCATAACCATAGAAAACAAGATTATTATGTTCACTGGACCAAGGAAGAAAAAAGTGCTAAATGAGCTCCCAAATTGAAATCTTTAGTTCAGTGGAGCAACAGGCAGATGTGCTAGTCATGAGTGAATTATTACTAATAAAAATTGTTCTAATTTAAGCAAAGCCCCAAACTACTTTTTGCTGCCAGAGATCACTTGAAGAATCCATGTGGATTCTGGCAGTTGTAGAATTTTGCCCTCAGTGCTGGCCCAGTGAAGGAAATCAAACTGCTTGTTTTGATGGCAATTGCACTTTAACCCACAATTCTTAAATCTCTTACTTGAGGGAAGTTAGTAAGGATGTGGTGGGGAATGCCCATTACATTGTGCAGGTAGTCAAAAGTCTCTGTTAGCTTCCTTTTGTTTGCAGTTAAAATCTTGGGGATTTTAGATACAATATGCTGAATTTCATTACGTCGAAAACCAAGTTCAACCTGGCACACCTGAAAAAAGAAATAATAAATCAGCGATGATAATTTGATTTTTCTTAACAAATCACTAAAACTTGTTATATTTAAAAAAATAAGTTATCTGTACTATTAAGATATTGCAATCACTGGTCATCTAGCTGTGGGTATCTAAACTATAGCGTCCACCACGAACATGTGGACAGTGCTATGTCGACAGGAGAAACTACTGTCTCTCAGGAAGGTGAATTAATTATGCCGATGGGAGAAACTCTGTCAGCAGAGGAGCATCTTCACTAAAGTGCTATAGTGGTGCAGCTGAGCCGCTGTAGCACTGTAGACAAGCCCTTACTGAGGAGACATCTTAAGAAGTGGGGGTGTTCTCATGAAAAACTGGATGCTTCTCAATCCTGTGAAGCCAGCCAGCTCTGCAACAGACTGAACTTTTTTGGGAGAAAAACTACTTTATTAGACAGGAAAAGTAACACAAATAAGTGCAGACCAAGGGTTGCTTTGATTTTGTTTTGTATTGTAACCTTTTGTTTCCATTACTTCATCTTGTCTTTAGTACACTCTTTCTCCTCTCTTAAATAAACCTTCTGTTTTACTACAAGTTGTGTGTGTTATACAGGAGTGGTGATTTAAGGTAAAACTAGTAAACTGGATACTATACTCCTTTTGGGGCAGAGGACCTGGCATTTCTGTGATTAACTAGTGTCACGGGCTGGATACCACAGGGGAACGCTTCAGACTGTGGGACTCAGATGCACCAATCCTGCAAGGCAAAGACAGGGCTAGTATAGCCCAGAGAAGAGTACTTGAGTGGCTGAAAGGCTGGTTGTGTTAAGCAGCTAATAACCAGCTAGGCACAGACAAGACACCCTCATGGCAGAGGCAGGAGGACTCTCAGTCCCGGGTGCCCTGAGAACCATCAGACCATCTAACAACAGTCTGATGGAAACAACTCTTGTCCACTACCAATCTAGGCTGGATTTGAACTACTGATCTAAAGTTTAATAGATTCTAAAGCCAGAAGGGACCTCTATGATCCTCCAATTTGAACTTGTGTATAACACAGACCACAATAATTCCCAGAATCTCTCTCTCAGAAAAACAACAAGGAGTCCGGTGACTCTCCATGCATCTGAAGAAGTGAGGTTTTTTACCCATGAAAGCTTATGCCCAAACAAATCTGTTAGTCTTTAAGGTGCCACCGGACTCCTTGTTGTTTTTGTGGATACAGATTAACAGGCTACCCCCTGATACTTCTCTCAGAAAAATATTCCATCTTGATTTAAAAATGGTCAGTGATGGAAAATCCACCACAACTCTTGCTAAATTGTTCCACTGGTTAATTACTATCATCATTAAAAACGTACACCTTAATTCCAGTCTGAATTTGTCTAGCTTCAGCTTCCAGCCACTGGATTATGTTATACATCTCTCTGTTAGACTGAAAAGCCCATTATTAAATATTTACTCCACATACAGGTACTTATAGACTGTAATCAAGTCTGCAAGATTAAAGACCATCTCACTTGCAGTCCCTGAATTATCTAGCCTTCAGGGGACTTATCTCCACAGTATTACTAGATTTAATTAGTGACTAATCAGAACTGTTTCTTCCCATCCACAAAGCTGAGGACAGCAACACTATGTACTTCATTAGACAGACAGACACAAACTTGGGCTTTTCAAAAACATTCATTGTGACATTACTTGCACAGATTGGGGATTCAAAGTTCATTAAAAAGAAAGTGCTATTAATTGAAACAATCTGCTCCTTTCCAAACCTCCTCCCTCACCACACCCCTTCCTGATTGGCAGATTTCCAATAGTCAGGAGTTTCAGAGCAGCTATTTTATCGGAAAACAATAGATTTTTATTCATTTATGGATTATATGGTAATATGATTTCTCAAATTGAGTTACTACACATCATGCTGTTGGCCTAGCTGGTGTGACAGCACAATAATTAAAGCAATATACAACTTACATTTTCAAAGGGGAAAGAAGTCCTTACGGAATTGCAAGTTATTTATCCAACAATTGTTAATCATGACCATCTGCTATCAGATAATAGGTGTCAAATACACTTTTTGGCAGCTCAACTTCCTACCAAGAGGAGATAATCAGCTGCATATTTCTTGTTCCTAAATCCTCAGGCATAATTACTATATTTTTTGCCAGCTTGGGTTAAGAAAAGATAGCGGCCTAATCTTTCACTGTTTACTCAGAAAATGATATCCGTTGATGTCAACAGGACTTTTAACTGAGTAAATTATGCCCCGAGAATCCTCTAAATCCAAAATTTTAAAAAACTAAAACAAAGTGCTATTGCACATGTGCTCTGAAACCTGAATGTTAAAGACCAAAACAGTTTTACCAGAAAGATCCTTAAAGTTATTTTAGATGTTCATATAAATACATTACCTCCTGCGTGGAATTTACATTGAAGGAATTTTAAGTCTGTATTTTTAACTAGCATAGCTATATGATATATTGACTTATTAGATGGTTTTTAAGTTTACCTGCCAATTTTCTTTTATAGGCTCAAGACTGCCTGTCAGTAGCCTTGGAAGACGAACTACTAAATCCCGGGTCTATAATTTAAAAATGGGAAAGATTATTGTTATTGAAACCACAACTATTAGAAATCCATCCATGTAAATCAGATACATATTTTAAATTCACAAATGTTTTGTTGGATTTTTACACACACATGCTCCTGAATTTCAATTCTAGTCTGAGGAAATTAATTCTTTCATTTGAAAATTCATTATATCTCTAGTACCAGGATTAGAGAGTCTGAAGAGAAAGGGGGGGGGGGGGGGGAAGAGGAAAAGGTACTAATAAATAGCTGGAGTCAAATTTTACCATTCGGAAAAGGATGGGATTGAAAGGTATGGTGAAACAGCAGGAAGATGAGATTAAAACAGGCCTACAGACAAAGGCATTTTGAACTCCATATCCTTTGACAGTTATCTTTCTAGCCAAAGAGCAGAGGACACCCTTTGGAGGCTGATAATTAAGGAGTAGCTGGTGAATGAAGTAATTAACTCAACTCCTACATGCTTCAGAAGACTGAACAGACTGCTAATGCCTTGAAGACCATAAAGCAAGGAACCAAGCATCTAATCTGGTCTCCTGTGCAACCATGCAGAGTACATCCAATAGGTTTCTGGGCTAAACACATTGTTAGGAGATTATGCTGGTATGGTATTTGTATACTATATGATGTACTTAAGGCCCTCGTTATACTGCAGAATTTTAAAAAAAGATGAAGTCAGTTGTTTTATTTATAGTTTTAGCAGTAGGATCAATCCTCTGATGCTGCATCAGATGATAAAGCTGTATACACATTTGACACTGTTCACAGATGTACTGCCTTCAGAGGCAGTATTTTGGGATTCTTGGTGTTAAAGATTCAAGCTACCTGCCTGGGGGAGTTAAAGTCATGTCTTCAGCAACAGCGTGAGAGTGACAATCAATAACCTTGCACGTACACTAAGTATTTTGAGGTTATCTATGAGCACCTATATTTCAAGTCTAGCCTACTTTCACTAACAAAATACATAAGTATGTAGGGGTATATTATTTACCTTTTGCACACTTAGTCCAAGTTCTTTTTGGAAGAAACCCAACCTATTATCCAATCTTTCCACTGAAAAAGACAGTAAAAACGGAGCTCTCGAGACCATCCGTGCAACCGCTTCCTTACCAAATTTTTTTGATTTTAGGTAAGCCACTCTAGGAAAGAGCAAACAATCAGTAATGAACATTTATTGCTTCCATTTATTCATCTAGTTGCTCAAATTCCTCAGTGATATCTTGCAAACAGACAGATGTTTTAATATTAACATACAACCCTGCCAGAAATAATTAGGGGGGAAAAGTCTGCTGTTATCATAAAAGCAAAATACCATACCTTCCAATTAACTATAAGCAAAATATGAGAGCAAAATGTCAATACTGAAGACAGATTTTAATTCTTTCCGGCTGTACTTAAAATACAGGTTAAAATAGTTATCTGCTTAACTACCAGCCTGTCTCACAGATTAAAAGCACCCTAATAAACATCAGGGCATGTGGCTATGACAATATACATTGCCTTCTGCTTATTTTAATGAAATACATTTTCATTGCTTTGGTCAAACTTAAGAAGGGCCTCAATACCATCCTCCCTTGCACAGTCCTATTATGCCAATATCATGGAAGTAGAAATACCATACAATGCCATGTATGGAGAAACCTTCCACAAAAAAGTAGATTAAACATTTTTAGATCTGTAGAAGTTATTTTTGTTATAATAGATCTCTACTTTTGGTCATTGGCCCCAAGATTTAGTTATAAAATATCTGGTTGCCAGGACACAGAAACAGTTGATCAACAGCCTTTCAAGGGGAGCAGTGGGGTCAAATAACCTAACTGGCTTCAAGACTGAGCTTGATACATTTATGGAGGGGATGGTATGATGAGACTGCCTACATACAATGGCACACAGCTGACCTGCAACTGCTAGCAGCAAATATCTCCATCATCTGGTGATGGGACACTAGATGGGGAGGGCTCTGAGTTACTACAGATAATTCTTTGCCAGCTGTCTTGCTGGGGGTCTTGCCCACATGCTCTGAAAGGGCTAACTGATCGCCATATCTGGGGTTGGGAAGGAATTTTCCCTCAGGTCAGATTGGCAAAGATCATGGGGGAGGGGGCTTTCTCCTTCTTCTGCAGCATTGCCAATCTGACTGGGGAGGGGAGGGGAAGTGGTGTCACCTTCCTCTGCAGCATGGGATACAGGTCACTTGCAGGTTTAAACTAGTGTAAATGGTGGATTCTCTGAAACTTGAAGTCTTTAAATCATTATTTGAAAACTTCAGTAACTCAGAGGTTAGGGGGTCTATTATAGGAGTGGGTGGGTAATGTTCTGTGGCCTGCAATGTGCAGGAGGTCAGATTAAATTATCGTGATGGTACCTTCTGACCTTAAAGTCTATGAGTAACATTTTTATGTTTAAGAGAGGTTTATTTCCTATACATCTGCTGAAGTTAGTGAAAATGGAATTCTATTTAAAATACTATATGTAGGACCCTACAAAATTCACAGTCCATTTCGGTCAATTTTAAAATTAGTCAATTTCACAGTTTCAGATGTTTACATCTGAAATTTCAGAGTGTTGTGACCTTGGGGGTCCCAACCCAAGCAACAAAGTGAAATTGACCTAATTCCTGTCAGTTTGTTGCCAATAGGGTTCTGAAAAGAAACGATTTTCCTGTCACAATTTTACTCTGCTGCACTTCTTCCACTCAAATTTGCTAGATACTCTATTCCTTGCAATAAAACCTAGAATTCTGCAGAAACTAATGGCAGAGGTCTCCCATTTTCAGAAGAAGGCTCCTATTTACCCCTAATGAATGGATTGTTCAAGACCGGTTTAGATATATCATATACTCGGAATTGCCAATCCCAAAAATTCTAAAAAACACAGTGGTTTTTAAAATTTCACAAAGTAAGTCAAAGGATTGTGGAGTTCTTTTTCTTTGCTTTCTCTTTGGTGAGTCATTAGGTTTCAAGCTTTTCTTCAAAACCATGAGAGCCAGAAACTTACTTTAAAAACAAATTTAAAAAGTACAGCTGACATTTGCATGTGGTCACCTGACACTAAGAGCTGGGACTTTTAAGACAGACACGAACAAGACTCATGATAATCCTGTCAGAGTTGGCAACCCTGTCAGATCAGCAGTTGTATAAAGCATGCTAAAGATTCAAGTCGCCATTAACAGTCTTTCAAAATAAACATATCCGATGCAGCTGCATTACAGACACTGATTTGCAACTGTCAGAATTGTTATGAATTATGGAATGTTTTTACTGTTACAGTGTTTATCTCAAGTCATAAATGCCAAATCTATTGAAACTTTTGTTTTGTTTCCTGGCAACATGGGATCCATAACAATAAAACATTCCAGAGAGTGATGTAACCAATATTGTGTCCATCTGTATTTAAGTGTTTAGGCACAGGTGATAGTTTCTTTAATTCAAAGGATACATTACATATTAATTCAACATACAGCCTGCTATATCCTCTGCACTAAAAACTTATTTTTAAAGTGCTATGCAAGCATTTATGAATGCCAAATAAAAGATAAACTCACTCAAATCAAATGTTAAGTATATTCAAAATGAATTGGAGTGTACTTTTTTTTTTTTTAAACTTTGCAAGCCAAATGGCATTACAGGACATTCACCAAAATGAAAGTTTGACTTCACAGATGAGCTAGGTTGACTTTATCATCCTAAAGTGAGTATCTTGAGAAAATTAGAAGCAGCTGCAGACCCTTCAAAGTAAACATAATGCAGCACAGCTCTACCTGTAAATACTAGTTTCATATTGAATGTGATATAGGTGTCTTTTCTGTATAGACATATTGCTGCTCCATGGGAAAAAGGGTATTAATCTTGTGACAGCTAGCAAGAGTGCAGTAGATACGGGTCTGTTAGCAAATCTGTCTATCCAATAGAGAAATTCCTGAATTCTAGCATTTAGACTAGAAATGCTATGTGCAGAATCCAGGCAGGCATAGGCAAAACCAAGTTAGGTTTTGTAAAAAGTTGATTCCTAGACCAATTAAAAAAAACCTGGGAAATTTTCTAAATTAAAAAAAAAAAAGCCCATTCTACAGCAGTACTTGCACAAACTTAGCACTGGGGTGGTGAACTTGGCCAGAAAGTGAAACTAACTAGTTATTTCAGCATCCAACTGTAACTGCCTCACCACAGTAAACAAACTGCATAAATTGGGTAAAGAAAAGTAAGGCCATGTTTACGCTATAAACTTTGGTTGAGGCAAGTTACATCAGCATAAAGCCGAAGCACTTAGTATGTCGCTTGTGCATGTGCATACTTAGCTCCTTGCATCTGCACTGTGCGTGCTCACCAGGAGTACTTGTATTGATGCAGTGCGGTGCACATGGGTGGGTATCCCAGCGTGCAACCCAACACTGTCCAGCACACTGTCTTTTGGGAAAGTTTGGCAACACATAATGAGGCACAAATGAGTTGTGTAAGAATATATGGGAGCAAGAGGTCAACTTCCCAGTGGGAAACTGTCTCCATTCCACAATGTCAGCTATATCAGGCGTTCTCAACCTTTTTCTTTCTGAGGCCCCCACCAACATGCTATAAAAAAATCCATGGCCCACCTGTGCCACAAAAACTGGTTTTCTGCATATAAAAGTCAGGGCCAGCATTAGGGGGTAGCAAGCAGGGCAATTGCCTGGAGCTCCACACCACAGGGGCCCCAGCAAAAATACATTGCTCAGGCTTCAGCTTCAGCCCCGGGTGGTGGGACTCAGAGCCCATGCGGGTTTCAGTCCAATGTGATGGGGCTTCGGCTTTCTGCCCTGGGCCCCAGAAAGTCTAACAATGGCCCTGCTTGGCGGCCCCCCTGAAACGTGCTCACGGCCCCCCATTGGGCCCTGGACCCCTGGTTGAGAACCAGAGATCTATATAATAATTTTCATGCCTTTTTTCAAAATTCCACAGACGTGTGAGGCCCTCCTCACTGTCCACCATCACTAACAGAAGCATGGAGCCTACACAGTTCTGCACTCTTGTCATGAGCATTGCAAACACAGGACACATAATACTCCAGTATTTGCAGAGCTGCAAGAAGAGCTGAATCAGCAGGGAACATGATGATTTCTTGGAGGACAGATTGCTGTGGGACAAAGCGAGAACCAATTCAAGGTTGTTGATGGTGTTCACTGAGCAGCTGCAGAAGGTGGCACACAGCTTCTGGACCTGAGAAACAAATGCTGTCTGGTTGAATCACATTGTAATTAAGGCATAGGATAATAAGCAGTGGCTGCAGAACTTTCAGATGTGCAAGGCCACATTCCTGGATCTGTGTGCTGACCTTGCCCAAGCCCTCCAGTGTAGCAAGACCAAAATGAGAGCTGCATTGACAGTGAAGTGAGTGGCGATCCAATCGCACTGTGAAACTTGAAACATCAGATTGCTACTGGTCACTCGGGAATCAGTTTGGAGCTGAGAAATCCACCACCAGGGCCATTGTCATGCAAATGTGCAGGACTATTAATAGAACCCTGCGTGGATACAAAAGATGTGTATCCGCAGCCGAGCCACAAGCTGCAAAAATTATCTGCAGTTATCAGCAGATTTGCAGGGCTCTACTTACCGTGGCTGGGCTGAGGCTCCAAGGCACCCCCATGCTGGAGCCAGGTCGGGGAGAGGCATGTCGGAGTCACGGACCCTCCACCTCCCCTCAGCCGGGCGGGAACACAGCCAGGGGCTGCTCTCAGCCCTCCCCTCAACCCCAGGTAGGTGAAGGGTCCACCGTGGCTCCCCACAGCAGCCAGCCCAGCTCCTACTGTGGCCAGGCTGCGGCTCCAAGCCGCCCCCACCCCAGCTGGAGCCAGGTCAGGGAGAATTGCACTGTGGGGAGCCTGGGTCCCTCCACCTGCCCTGGCCAGGGCACCTGGGGGACACAGACATGGGCTGGGGGCTGCTTGAGCCCTCCGCCAGGGCAGGTGGAGGGACCCAGGCTCCGCAGGGCTGCCAGCATGGCTCTCCCCAACCCGGCTCTGGCCAGGGGCAGCTTGTAAACTGCAATTCTGCTAGGTTTAGCTATATCAGTCTAGAGAATTGAGTAAGCCATCTTAGCAGGTAGGCAGGACATAGAAATCAGGCTCCTGGAAAAGGATGCGAGTAGCCCAAACCTTTCCAGCTTCTTCATTTGTTTTCTGTCCTCTGCTAGTCAGACTCACTCCCACAAAATAGCCAGGTAGAAGAATTTTGTTGTGACTCAACTACAGTTTCTCATTCTCAGAGTAATTTCAAACACACGTTCCCACCTACCTAAATGTAATAATTGTAGGGTTCCCAGTCTAATAAATGTTTTTGAATTTTTGTTATGTTCCATTCTATGCATCTGATGAAGTGGGCTGTAGCCCACGAAAGCTTATGCTCAAATAAATTTGTTAGTCTCTAAGGTACCACAAGTACTCCTGTTCTTCTTTCTGAGTAGTGGCAGACTTAGATCTATGAGACTGTAGGATTCCAACTCCCAGGGGCCCCGCACCTCGCCCCCATAATCCCGATTACCCTCCATAGTCTGGACTGACTCTGGCAACAGCAGCCTGCTGCACAACCCCAGTTATAACTGCATCTCTCTGCTCCCTGTTTAGAAAGCTGCACTTCCTTGCTGCCTTATTTCCTGGTTCATGTAAAGGTGGCAGACATCAGTAGGTGTAGATCCCCAAACAGGTTGGGAGGCAGAAGGAAATTTGAGATGGGAATGGTGGGGGCACAGAAAGGCATGGGACAACCAACAGGTTTGTAACACAGGTGCACAGAAATTGGGTGACTTTAGATGAGGAGGGAGGCATTTTGTGTGGATTTTTACTTAGGGCCCTGTACGCCAAGCACCAGCCCCACATTTGAGATTTTAAAGCATTTACATGTTAGACCTAACAAAATCCCACTGTAATATTTTACCTATTTTATAGATGGGTAAATCAAGGTAGAAGGGATTGGATTTATGTGATTATAGTTAGTAGGCATAGGATTAATGGATCTTGGTCTTGTTTCATGAAAGACCTACCTTGTCTCTAGTGCCTCCATGTCTACAGCAAGAATGTATGGATTTTGGGTCAGGAACGGCCCCAGCTGATTATCTTCTACACCCACATCCTTAAGAAACAAAAGTCTTTTTCTTATATCTTTTTCAAAATCCAGTCTCAGTAGGAGTTGGCCTGCATGTGGACGTTTTTCTACTTTGGACAAATCAACTCCTACAGCAAATAAATCACAGACACTACGTTAGTTGAATGCTTAGTTAAACGAATTACGAGGAAGAGATTCATAAGAAACATAAGTACATGCGGCACTGCATGTATGAAGTCTTGAATACAACTTTTGTGCATATAGACAAAATATTTTGATTGCTCAAGAGATTATGGTCAGAATAGCTTGTATATTCAGAAGAGAACCCAGATAAAACAAGCTCTAAATTCTTTCTAATGCAAATTTTGGTAGCAAAATTGAGATAGTTTATTTTTTGAAGAAAAAGACAGCAGGTTTCAGTATTGCAATCAGAAAAGTTAAGCACAGTAAGATGCATTTCTCACCATATTCTGAACTGTGCAATGTGCAGGGATCTCATTTTGTTTGCCCAGAGGTATGTGCAGGTGGGGATCTCCCAACTCTTTCTTATATGGGCACAGTAAATGAGGGGAAAAATGTATTGCAAAGTGTCTTTGGTTACCAACCTAAATAGCTCTCATTATTAGACTGTTAGCAAAAGGCAATTCTAATACAAAACCCTCTCAGCCCCAACAATCCAGAAATTCACTTTTTTCTCTGGGCTTTATTCCACACTAAAGGGTGTAACTTTATGTCTGTGCTACCGTGTCATGCACTAACTGGTCTATATGGACCCTGCTGCCACACACTAAAAGTTCCCTAGTGCACTCTGATGTAGTCCCATTTAAAACAGTACTACGTTAATACACACTAGAGAAATTTTAGTGCATGGCAGCAGGGCCTACACAGACCATTAGCCCACGGCACATTAGTGAGGACTAAAATCTACAACTGTCTGATATAGTGTAGACAAGTCCCAAATCTCTTTGGATCTCCCCTCCCACAAGTCATTTTTGTATTCTATGCATTTCTTGCACTTAAAGAAGGTTGATAGGGAAGGGAGGGATGAGATCACCTTGACTTCAGGCATCTTTTTCAATTTGAGGTCTTTTTGAGAGCCAGGATTTTCCCCATTTCTCCTGCCCTGCCTCTTAATTTTTCTCACTTCTAGAGCCCTGCATGATGGTAACTTTCCTTCCTACCAAGGAGGAAAAAGTTGCAGCTTCTCCACAGCCAGTTAACATTTCTTCAGTGAGCCCAGAGGGATGGAGGCTGCTAGAGTACAGCAAGGTGTTCCCTACCCCCAGGAGCTGAAGGTGATGCCCTCTCAGTGCTCCTAGTTTGTGCTAGATCAAATTCTGTCCCAAACTAACATACATTGCTGGTAACCCACATGAACAGCCTCTATGCGTTCATTTGTCCTGCATCTCTTCCCTCTACCTTGGATTGTGCATTCCTACACCTATAAAATTATGATTTGCAAGTTTACTGCTAAGTCAGTAAAATCAAAATATAAACTAAAGAATACTCAACACACCAAGCACAAATAATCTGCCTAAACGTCATTATACTTACCCAAAAGCACTAATTTGCTCAGAGTTTCTGAACGATCAACATAATCTCTAAGTGTGAAAGAACCAAGGGGAAGGGGTGGCTCAGCTACAATCTGCACAGCTTCTTCTTCAGAGATCTCCTCCAAAGCAGACGAAGGTGGTGTATCTTCCCAAACTAGAAGCCATTAATAAGAGAAATATTAATAGATTTTCTTGACAAACTGTTAGAATTTCCAGTACCTTCCCAGTCTGTCTCAAGAACTAGAAATTAAAGTATCTTCAAAATATGATTTTACTAGTGTTGTTGCTTTCACTTGTTTCGGGTATTTCTTCTGTGAGACAACTATGATTACCAGGCAACAGGAAACACAATTAGCTGTAATGTGATGAACTCAAAGGACCGATTCTTTCCCTAGCTCAGCCAGGACTTCCTGCTAATCCCGCAAAAGTTTTTTCGCATGCTTAACTTTAAGCATCCAAGTGGTAATATCATGTGCTTAAAACTAAGCATGTGTGTAAGTGTTAGCAGGACTTTACAGTGCAACATGGGCAAGTCACTCAATCTTTGCTTCAGTTCTCCATCAAATATGGATAATATCAGACCCCTAGCCAGTGAAGCACAATTAATAGTTGGAATGTATCTTAAGGTCCTTGGATTGATGCTGCTGTAGCAATATCACCAAAAAGCTTCCTAATAGTGAGATCTATTGAATTATGTAGTAGTCGCACAAGGGAAGTTGTAAAAGCCACATCAGTTGAGACATTTAAATTTATAAAGGCCTGGAGAATATTAGCACATCTCTTTGCAACAGCCCTGTAAGGTAGAGAACTACTGTTATCTCTGTTTAACAGATTAGGAATTTAGGTACAGAAATAGTGACTTACCCAAGATTGCACACAAAGTCTATAGCAGAGTTGGGAACTGAACCTATACATCCTGATTCCCAGTCTAGTGCCTTAACCACAAGACAATCCTTCTTCTCACTTCTGTCTGATTTTTTTTAAACCTACTCTTGTTACCTTGTCCCTCGGGGGGGAGGGATAGCTCAGTGGTTTGAGCATTGGCCTGTTAAACCCAGGGTTGTGAGTTCAATCCTTGAGGAGGCCACTTAGGGATCTGGGGAAAAAAATTGGTCCTGCTAGTGAAGGCAGGGGCTGGACTAGATGACCTTTCAAGGTCCCTTCCAGTTCTAGGAGATTGGTATATCTCCAATTATTACCTTTATTATTACAGTAGTTTGACGTCTGTCTTGAAACGAGTTAGAAAAACACTTTTCTCTTTTTCCATTTTGTACACTTGTCAGCATTTCTCACATACTGTTTCAAAGTTTCTTCAGTTGTGTGGGTCTTCCACACAACAATAAGGGAGAAACAACTTTTTTGTTAGTTTTTAAAGAAAATAAAACTGAAAAACTACAAAACTGGCATGGACATTCTAGACCGTGGAGTCCCTGAAACTGTCTCTTAAAAAAAAAATCCATTTGGTAGCTATGAAGTGGATGGTGTCCCTCTAACAAGGTTCTATATGTCAACACTTCAATTTTTCAGTACTGATAGTTTTAGCATAAACATCCAGCCAGTGTGCATAGCCAGTGTGGCTAGACAGAACAAAAGGTAGAGTTACAAGTTATATCATCCATCTGCCACTGTAACTGCAGAATTGTTCCTCATATTTTACCATACTTTGTAGAGTCTAGTTTTAAATGCCCTAAAAATAGAGACATGGCCTCTAGCGCCTCTATTCCACAGTCTGTACAGAGCTCTCACTGTTACAGAGTTTTAGATGATTTTCCAGCAGAAGTTTCTCTTTTCTCCATTTCATCCTAATATACCTGTCTGCATTTCTGGGACCAATTCAGCCCTGGCATAAACAGACAAAACTCCATGGAAGTTGGAGTACCTCACAGAGGGGTTGTAGGGCTTAATTAATGTCTAAAAACACAGTCCTGGTCTGTGCTAGAAAAGGTGCATGTTGCTCAAGAATACATGTGTGAGAATACATATCACTAAACAGCTTGCTACTCTTCTACCTATTTGCACCTCTGACTGCAGAATCTCTATTCTGATACACTCTGGGTGAAAGCCGACTCATTTAAATCAGATTTACACCCACTTTGCACTACAGTCACAGAGGACCCAATCCTTCCCAGTTATTCACGGGGTTAGCTGCAAGTTTAGGCCAGACAAGTCAACACAGTTTAGGAAAATCACTTTTTCTAGTAGTCCCCATTTGCAAAAGGAGAAAATGATTTGCCAAAGGACACAAAAAGGAGTCTTTGCCAGAACCAGACTAAAACTCAGTTTCCTGGCTCCTGGTACTATGCTCATAGCCCACCTGTCTGCTGTGTGGAAGAAAGGCCTATAAGCAGTACCTAAAACAGTTTAAATGATTAGTGTGTTTAAACTACTGTTTTAACACACTAATCATTTAACATACATTGTTATGAGTGATATTAGAGATTGTTTTAACCCTTTATACCTTATTTCACAGTTGCAGGTAAATGCTATTGTAAGAATGAAGTATAATTCTCATACTTAGTACTTCCATAGCAATTTTTCTCCATACATATTAAAAGCCCTTTTCAGAGGTTGTTTTTTATTATCTTTATTTACAGGTGAGGGCAGAGTGGTTCAGTGGCTTGCCCAAGGTCACACAATGAGTTTGTGGCACAATGGAGAAAATAATTCATATCTCCATACCACCAATCTGATATTCTGATAAGCAGACTAAACTTCTGACTAGATTTAAAAGCAATCAATATGGTTTCTGGATCAAATACTTGTCTCATATTACAGAAACCCTATATTAATACTGGGGTTCAAACTGAGTGAAACTTGTAAAGGCTGTCCGAATATGCCAGCATGAGCAGGATTGAATGAGTTAACAGCCAAAAGTAAAGTTTAAAGCAGGATTTTCAGTACAGAACAACAGAAGTTCCTATACCATGCTGCCAAAATGAGAATGCTTAGGTCAGTGGTTCCCAAATTTTAACAATCCATGAACCCCTTTCACTAAAATGTGAAATCTCGTGAACCCCCTCCTAAAAATTAATATTTCCAGGAATTTAAGTTTAAATCTCCTCAGTGTGATACTAACAACCAACAAACAAGAAAATGAGAAGATTCACTCACATCTCAATGAAGCAAAACAGCACTCCAGAGAAAATGACCTAGTATCGAATTACTGAGACACCTTAACCCTGTTACACTGACTACAACGTGGTTCCAGCTGGTTTGGTGTGCAAACCTCTTTTCTTCTGCCACCAGGGCCATCCCTAGGGGGGTGCCCTGTGAGGGACCACCCCCCATGTACAGCATGGCCCCTGCTGACTCTGCCCTTCATGACACCCAACTTCCCCATCTGCCAAGGACAGGGGTCCAAGCTGCCACCTGCACGCCTGGGGCCCCAGCTGCCGCCCTGCCCACCATGGGGCTCAGGCTGCTGGCCCACGCTGACTGCTGGGGCTCGGGCTGCCAGCCTCAACTGCCCAGCACCGTGCTCCATGGGGCTTGGGCTGCCGGCCCCAACTGTCGTGGATTCAGGCTGCCGGCCCTTCCGCTGGCCGGGGCTCGGGCTGTCAGCCCTGTGCTGCATGGGGCTCAGGCTGCCGGCACCTCCGCTGACTGGGGCTCAGCTGCCCGCTCAGCATTCCATAGGGCTCAGGTTGTCTGCTCCACAACCGGGTCCCACCTGCTGCCTCCCATGCCCCGGATCCTCTGGCTGTCATTAAGGAAATTTTTCTGGCAACCCCCCTCTAACATTGTGCAAACTCCAGTTTGGGAACCACTGGCTTAGGTAGATGCTAGGTAAGATAGGCTACACAATAAAATGGCATAAGCCCTCATCACAGAAAAGCAGAGGAAGTATCAACTGAGATGAATGAGTCATGTGAGATGAGACATGGGATATGCTGGCTAGAGAGTATATGAACTAGTAGCTATGGGACATGAGGAATACCTAGAAAAAGATGGTTTGAGATGCTGAAGGAGGACATGAAAATTGTTGGCAGCTTGTTAGATATACTGGACAAGAATGCTTGGAGACTAAGAGCCAACAACACCAAACTGATGGGACATGGTAGACTTAAAGTTTAAGTTAAATTAAAGTTCTTAAAGTTTCTTACCTTCATATAATGTTTCTGTATCTGAGCTGGGTATTACTTCTGTTTGCTGCTGGCAGTGGTTTACTGGAGAAAGTAAGTTATTTTCTGAAGAAACAATTTGTCGATTACTTGAGTTGGTGGACTGTAAACGGCTCCCCAGAGATACAGATTGGTAGGTCTTCAATCCACGCTGAAGAAACGGATTATCAGTGCACAGCGAAGATAGAACTGAAAGCTCATGTAACTGCATCCACGTTCTGTGAGTTTTTCTGAGTTGCTGAATAGAATTAGCAACATTACTTATTTTCACTGATGAGCACCATACGCTTATCTGCCGAGCCCAAAAAGCCATCTTCTACATAAATACAGTTCCCTGCTAAGGAAAAGCAGCACTTAATTATAGGGGGAAAATTGTCAGGAATAAAGCAATGCATCTCACCGTTCAAACAAATTAGGTCAAAAGTTTAGGAAGCAGCTTTGTCAAAATTAAAGCAGAAGTAGGTCTGTGCTATCTAATGTCATTCAGCTGCCTTGTAAGTTTACAAATGTGATATGTATTTTATAGCATAATTGAACACAATAAAAATTATTTAAAAATCTCAAACTGAAATGGTTTGCAGTAAGTGTTAATTCTCAATAATCTCTTTATGGAAAAAAAGAGAATCGGGGCACCACAGAATCAAGTCTCTTGATGAGGCACTGCTAGACTGTCCTTTGGTTCTGTTTGTACAAGCACATAGAACAGGGAGGTCCTGTTCCACAACTAAATATCCTAGGTGTTATGCTAATACACATAAATTAATTATAACAATAACACATTTAGTCTGGTTATGAGCATGCAATGAATACTGTATCTTGAAAGACAAGGCAGCTCCCCCTAGCCCAACAGGTACATTGCTCTCTTAGGCAATGGCTACAGTAGAGAGCTTACAGCAGTACACCCCCAACGCAGCTATGTCAAGGGGAGAAGCTCCCTCGCCAAGGTAGGCCAGTCCACACCAGTGCTTAAGTGGTGTGACTTATGTCACTCAGAGGGGTGCCTCATTCACATGCCTGAGTGACATAAGTTATACCAAGGTAAGTGGCAGGGCAGACACACTACTATGTGCTCCTGCTCTGAGACTGATCCCGGAGCTAGGACCCCGCCAAGGACACTCAGCTCCCCCGGGACACATGAAGCTGGAGCACCCAGCAGACCTATGAATAATGCAGCGCTTAAAGTGGTCTGAAAACAGCAGGAGGGTCGGACTCTAACATAACCCCCGTCAAAGTAAGGTGTCATGCACAGGAATCAATCAATTCAGTTTCTTGTATTACAGAATCACGTGCACCCGTTAGATCACAAAGCCCCTAACAAATATTTGTCACTGTTTTTAGGTGAGACAACAGGCCTCATACAAGTAATTAAAACCCAAGACATCCTAGGCCTGGGGGGCGCAGGGACACTCGGTGCGTGGGGCTGGCTGGGGGCGCAGGGAGGCTCAGACCGTGCCTGGGGCGCTGCCTCTGCCCTCCCTGCCGCGTCCGTGCCCGGAGCCCGGCTCTGAGCCTGTCCCTCCGAGGTGCTGGGCTGGCGGGAGGCGCGGCCCGTGCCGCGGCTCGGCTCGCCCCCCAGACACAGGCCCTGCGGTGCGGGGACGGAAGCGGGGCTGTGAGGCGGCCCCGCTGGGAGAAGCCCTGGGGCCGCAAAGCGCCTGGCTGAGGGAACCGGCCCAGCTCCGGCCGCGGGGCCCAGGCGGGTGAACACGGCGGGGAGGGTCTCACCTGAGGCGGCGGCGGCGAGGCCTTACGCCGCGCCACTGACCGCTCCTGTCGCGCCGCCCCCTCCCCCCACGTGCTGCAGAGGCGCTTCCTGCCGGGCGAGACCATCTGCCGGCGGGTGGGGGTGGAGACTCTCTTCCCTGTCCCCGCACGGTCCGACCGCTCCCTCCCCCCGCGCAGTAATTCTCCGCCCCAACCCCCCCGCCTCGGCGGGGCCTGGTCCCAGCGCCCGTTTGGTCCCGCGCGCGCCCAGGCCCCCGGGCCGAGGAGCGCTTCTCTCTCCCTCCCTCCCGCGGGCGGCCTCCCCAGCGGCAGCGTGAGCGCAGTAGGCGGCCGGGCCGGGCCGGGCGGCGCCGCGCGGGGACATGGCGTCCTGCGTGGGGAGCCGGACCCTGAGCAAGGACGATGTGAACTACCGGCTGCACTTCCGCATGATCAACGAGCAGCAGGTGGAGGACATCACCCTGGAGTTCTTCTACCGGCCCCACACCATCACCCTGCTGAGCTTCACCATCCTCAGCCTCATGGCCTTCGCCTTCACCCGGTGCGCGGGGCGCGGGAGGGCCTGGGGGGCGGGGGAGAGCCAGGGAAGGTTACTTAGCTAGGCGTGAAGGTTGCCAGGCTAGGCGGCAGGCCAGTAGTTCAGTGACTTGCGGAGGCGCAGCCCAGCTGGGGGACAGTCACACCGGGATGGGTTGGTCTTGACCATGCGCCAGGTTTTCTTTTAAAAAAAAAAAATTCGAGCTATTATTTTGAACATGGCCACAGTGCGACTGGGGTTCTGCACCTCTGCTAGATTTGCCCCCCGCTCTCTCTGGATGCTGTCAAGGCATCCCTGCCAAGTATTACTTATGTCCTGGACTCCTAAAAATACCCATAAAGAGAAGGCATTTTTTTGTGTTTGGAAAGCACCCGACTGCAGCAGGAGAATGCATCCTAGACTGTCATACTATGGCTTTATTCAAACTGGCATTCATTCACTTTGCCTGGTGTTTTTTATGCACAGGGTAAATCTGAAGTACAATCATTTGGGTTTGCTGTATGTTTGGTTATGTACCTGAAATCTTCATTACTGGATACATATTTTGTGTCAACATCTCAAATTCAGATTATTTTAAGTGCTGATATTGTAGATAAAGACAAGGCATCTCTTGTGTTAGTGATACTAGTCCCTTTTATCGTGACAGAAGACAGTGCTGACAGAAGTCTGTTGTACGTTTCTTTTTCCTATTTCTAGATGGAGAAGGTAGTGTACAGTGGAGGGAGGGTGGGTTTCTTTGTTTCATTACCATACTCACTGGTAAATTTCTTCAAGATTAGTGAGAGTGAGCTGTAACAGATCTTATCAAACCATAGCTGTGGCATCAAAATTTGGTCTAGTGGTAGTATCAAGTTAGACTTTGTTTTGGCATTTTTCAATGAGCTTAATCCAAATTACAGTGTGTCTTAAAAAGTATTATATCTCTAGCAACATATAGAGTATCAGGTACTAGAAATGATTCATATCTTTTTTTTTTAAACAAATAAATGACAAAGCTTGCTCTCAGTACCGTAAAGTCTAATGCTGTGATTTTTTTCAGTGTTGTTTAGTTTCCTACCATGTTTTTGTAAACCACTTCGTTGAAGTGAACATAGTTCTCAAGCAGTTATCTGAGACTTATTTTTATTAAATAAAAAAGTTATCAACTACACCATTTCTTTTATAGCATCACATCTTTTGCTTATTGAACACTATTGTTTTATGCAGTCATTTTTTGTAAATTTTTTCTTCTACAGAGACACCGCTGGTAATGTGATGGCTTAAGCCCTGATCCTGCAAACACTTCTTCAGGTGCTAACATTACTTCTGTGAGTAGTCCCACTGAAGTCACTGGGCCTGTTCACAGAAGTAAAGCTAAGCATATGCATAAATGTTTGCAGGATTGGGGTCTTATTTGTAATCAGTAGCGGTCCACTCATGCAGAGGTCCATGCAGAAATGGGGCCAGTATATATGTGCATATACCTATGCTCCAATGTCTTCTCCTGAATAGGGTCACACTCTTGCTCATGTATTCGTGATTCTCCTTTGGCTTGGTGATTGCTAGAAACCTGTATTTCCTGAGCAGGAGTTTGTGAATTCTCTTCATTATAGATGCAACCCTGCAGTCCTTAGTCAAAACAAACTAATTTCAGTGGGTGGTTTGCCAAAGTAAGCCTTGCAGGATTTGAACTCATGTTTACTGTTTACTTGTTGATCATAGTGACATTATATGTATATGGTCACAGATTACAACTAGACTTTTTTTTATTACTGATTGAACAGCAACAGAGAATTACAGAGGAGAGAGTCACTACTTTTCTCAGGGCTGATAAAATAAAAAAAATGTAATTTGATAGCTTTGATTTTGAGAATATAAATGTAGCTAATCGTTAAATTACAAAGGTAACAATATATCTTGTAAAACTGGGAAGGGTTTGTTTGTGTGTGTGAGAGGAAATGTGTGTTTGTGAGAGAGGAAAATCAAAAATCTAATTAGAAACTCCCAACAAAATGCATCCCTTTCCTATTACTACCTGCGTGGCACTTAACAAGATACATCTGATAAAGTGCATCCCTTGTCCTCATCAAGTATCAACATTTACTGTCATTTGTAACTTGGGTAGGATGGCCCAGAGACCCCTTTTTTAAATCTTAGCTATGACCCTGTATCTCCGTATTCTGTTGCATAAATAGTTCTGTATTAGTGCCTAAAACCATTTATCCCTGGACAAAGCCAACTGGTTATTCTATTAGGGCACAATGCTGTGAGATGCTGAGCGTATCTTGGAAGACTGGGTCCTTGGGATTGATGATTCACCCAGGGGGAAAAAAAGAAATGCCTAGTCCAGGGTAGGCAACCTATGGCACGTGTGCCAAAGGAGGCACGTGAGCTGATTTTCAGTGGCACTCTCACTGCCTGGGTCCTGGCCACCGGTCCGGGGGGCTCTTCATTTTAATTTAATTTAAAATGAAGCTTCTTAAACATTTTAAAAACCTTATTTACTTTACATACAACAATTGTTTAGTTATATATTAGAGACTTATCGAAAGAGACCTAAAAACATTAAAAGCATTACTGGCACGCGAAACCTTAAATTAGAGTGAATAAATGAAGACTCGGCACAGCACTTCTGGAAGGTTGCCAACCCCTGGCTAGTCCTTATGTTTTACCAAATAAAGGTGGGTTGGGCTGGAGTTCAGATCTACGGTCCTCAAGACACAGAACATTAACTAGGTGCTCAGATACTTGCTTTTGGATAGACTTGTTAGTTTTCTTTTTCTTTTTTTTTCTTTCTCTGCTGTCACTTTTTTCCTAGCTCTGGTATCTTCCTCTTTTGTCTGTCTCCCCCCCCCACTTTTTTTTCTTCTGCTCCCTTTAATTTCCAGTTCATTTCAACTGCCTGTTGACATCTCTTCATCTCTCCTTGTTTCTCTCTCTCTCTTTTTTCTCAAAGGGTGGGGGATGACAGCTCTCATTATGTTTTCCTTCATTTTCTCCTCACTTGTCACTACCAACTGCCATGAAAACTTCCTCAATCTGAGTAATACGAACACGCCAGCTCTTCTTCCATTGCTGGGGCAATACCCAACACCTGGCTAGTTGTTTGAATAGGCGTAGAGAAGAAAAGAGTATTTTGTCATGTGTTTCCAGTTACATTCCCCACTGTCTGTCTTCCCTGTTCTCCTCATCATGGTGTTTGAGCCTCTACCCACCATGTTCTCATTTCCCATGCTTGGGCCATCCAGTCCCAATCACTCCTCCGCCCCTTTGGAATATCCCTTCTGAGAGTCCCAGTTTTCCTAGACCTAAACATAAATGACTCAGCACTGCTTTCCTTCTGCAGTCACTTACTACCCACCCGTGACAGATTCACATGTGCAATGCAGGCAGGTAACCCAAAATTCAGGCATGTTGTCTTATACACTTAGTAGTGTAATTATTAGTACAAGTTTATTTTTAAGGAACATCAGACCAGGATGGGCTAACTCAGCCCCGGAAAGCCTCTTTCTTGTCTCGTCCTGAGTTCCTTCTATGCCAGAAGTGTAAGGATCTCAGGTGAACCTGGGAAAAGATCTTCTGTTGGATGCAGCAGCCAGATCCATCCTTAGTTTTGGGAACCTGGTAGTGGTTCTTCATTAGGATCTCAGGAGACAGAGGTCACAGTCCTGAAGTTGGCAGACTGGTGTGGAGCTAGACTTCAGAGAGGGGTTGCTTCCATGTGGAGAAGCCAACAAAGTCAATTTGAATGTGTGTTTAATTGCCTAAGGTGCCTATTTTAGGCTTTTCTAATGTATCTGTCACCTAAATATTCAGGGCAACTGCTGCACCTGCCTTGTTTTTCCTATTGGATAAGCTGGTCTCTGGCTTCCCACCTCCAAATCTGTTGCTATGGCTCGGATTCCTATTGACTGTGCCCCACGGTTTCCCTTTTCTCCTCTGGGGAGGAGGGTCTGGCTTTCTTTTAGCTGAGAGGCAATCAACAAGGGGGCAAATGGCAACTGAGGGGTAGCTGGGGGGGGGCACTCCTTTGTGAAGTCCACACAGCAGCATTTAATGGAGGTGACAGGCTGTGTTTTATTAAAGCAGGAATAGAATGCAGGACTGTGCATTCCCATCCCATCAAAAAACTGGAACCGTGCTGATTAAACCAACATGGCTGGGCCATCCTACCTCTTGGCTTCGGATTTGATTTTGTGTGGGGTTACAGCTGCACCCAGACCCCCACCCCACTGAGCCCCAGCCAGCTGGACCTGGACCCTCACCGACCAAGCCCCACTCCCTCAACACCTGGACACCCCCCCCCCTCCCCGCTGAGCCCCAACCACCTTCACCTGGACCCCCCTGCAGAGTCCCATTGCCCCTGCACCCATAACCCCCCGCAGTGAGCCCCTGTTCATCCAGGTGCCCCCACACCCACATTGCCCCACACAGAACCCTGTCCCCCCACACTAAGGCCCTTCACACTTGGATCCTGCTGGGCTGAGCCTGCCTGCCCAAACCTGGTGTGCCTGGCACAAAAGGGCAGGGTCACAGGGTGTTTCTGGGCAGGCCTGGCCCTTCTTCCCAACCCTGACACAGTGCAACTGCCGAGTCCCTGCTGGGATGGGGGGGCTTTAGGGTGATCTCCCACCTCCATGCAGCCAGTGGCCTGTGCTCCTCACTACCATGCTGGAACCTCCACATTTATTTATTGAAAATAAAATGTTCAGAATTTTAAAATATTGTGTGCAGAATTTTTATTTTTTTGGCTCAGCCCCTCGAGTACATTTTCTTAATTATGGTTTGTTGTGACAGTCATTTTGTTTCCCTGGGCCTACACCTTCCTCTCGGGATTCCCAGCAACACATCTTCCAAACAAACACTGTAGTCTATCTTCTAGCTTAGAAGCAGTAACTAAGCTATGACTTACATTTTTTCTTACCTGCCTCTGGCAAGAGGACAGGATAAACATCCTTTTAAAAAGTGTCACTGTATTAATCCCCAAATGAACTAACTAAAGCAGTAACTTTTGGCTTTCTTAATTAAGGCTTTGACTATCTAGTAGGCAGTAAGTAAAGAAGATGTACAGAGAGAAAGATGTTAAAGATTAACACAATCGTCAGGGTCTTGGGGTGGGGACGGGGGGAGAGAATCTGATCTGTTCATGTAGTGACCAAAAAAAAAAAAATGCTCTGTAAGGCTCAGAAATCTTGATCTGTACAAAGCCAAATATATTTGCTGCCACCTTAGGCTTAACTTAAGTGACTTAGTCCACCCTTCTCTAACGTATGTGGCTAGGTTGCATTGAATTATGCAGCAATTTTACTTGATTATTAAATCATTCAGTGGCTTTCATTTTTATGGAAAACATTCTACCAGGCATTACTAAGTGAAAATAATGAAAGTTCACTGCTATGTGAATTTGTAGCAGAGGAATACCACCTCTGTATGTGGAGCCATTGTGAATCTGGGGGTCGGCTGGAGAAGACGGGAGCAGCTCTGAGCAGAACTCCTGGAGGAGCACAGGGAGCCCAGTGCTAGGGCAGAGTTCTTGTTTTTTAGCTAGTCATGGAATGACTCTAAAGATATGCATGGGTGGCACTACAAGCAGGAAACTGACACTAGTAAATCTGGATGGAACAGGGGGAAGATTAGAGAAGGGTCACTGCCATGAGGTGCTTTAGAGGTGGGTGAGGAAATATCTTTTATTAAATATGAGTAAAGCTCTCCACTTCTGTTGGTGAGCTTTACTCATATGTAGGACCTTGCCAAATTCATGGTCCATTTTGGTCAATTTCAGGGCCAGAGGGTTTTTAAATTGGTCAATTTCACATTTTTGTTTACATCTGAAATTTCAGGGCGGTGTTACCACATGGTTCCTGAGCCAAAAGGGCGGTGTGGGGGGGGTTGCAAAGCTGATGTAGAGGGTCGTGGGATTCCCACCCTCAGTTCTGGGCTCTGAAGGCAGCAGCTGTGGAGCTTCCTGCAGCTGGGGGAGATTCCCGGAGGTAGAGGTGGGTCTGATCTCCCCTGTGCTGCTGGGAGTCGTCAGAGCTGGTAGCAGCCATGAGCTTCCTGCAGTCAGGGGAGGTACCGAGAGATGCGTCTGATCTCCCCCTGAGCAGCTATGCAGGGGAAGTGGAAGTCCTGTCCCACCCCACCCCAGCAGCTGGAGCCTGGTGAGCAGTAGGAGCCCCCAGCTGGGGCGCCCCCAGCCCTGCCCCTCCATTAGCTAGATTTCATGGGGGATATCTGATTTCACAGTCTGAGACGTGTTTTTCACAGTCATGAATTTGGTAGGTCCCTATTCATGTGCCGTATGGGAGCTTCACATGGCAGCAGCCTTCCCATGGCAGACCTGACCTATCCAGGGCTTAGAAGTTTCACGGGTAGGAAAGGCTGCCATGGCACTCTGTTGTGGTGTAATATATTATTATTCTTTATTTGTATTACCATAGTACTTAGGAGCTGTTGTTATAGATCAGGACTCTAATATGCTAAGGGCTGTAGAAACACAAAACAAAAAAAGTTGTTCCTGTCCCAAAGAGCTTACAATCTAAATAGGAGATTATGCAGCACTTTGGAAGAGGGGAAAATTATATGTTACACATTCAGAGCCGCCCCTTGGGTAGGGCGAATTGGGGCGACTGCTTCAGGCCCCGTGCTTTGGGGGGCCCATCAAGCTGGTGCAATTGGCTGGCACAGTCGGTCCCAGAAGAGACGAATCCGTCACTTCCACCCTGGGCTCCACACCCCCACCAGGGGCGGCTCAGCCCACATTTATAATCATGCATCTGAGGCTAAATGTTAGTACTGTATGTTAGACTTTGCACTATTTCCTCAATGATCCCATCCTGGCAATTATTGTGGGGCAAATTCTGCTGCTGCAGATTCATTTTTGAACCATCCTGAAATAAGATACCCTTACTTCACCATGCACAGCTTAGTCCATTGTAAAACTGGAAAGAAAATTTGACGCTAAAAGGGAAGGAAGAAATAATGGAATATATTAGTGTGCATTGTATATTGGTATCTAGATAAGCTCATGATGAGTATATTAAAATATTTAGTTATAAGCAATAAGATTTTAATCTTAATAGTAATAAAGATGTGCTATATCAACTATGCTTGTATTTGAGTTACTAATAATTACTGTAACAGCAGGGTAGTCATGCTAGTCTGGATCTGTAAAAGCAGCAAAGAGTCCTGGGGCATCCTTATAGACTAACATCCGACATGACATGCATCCGACGAAGTAGGTATTCACCCACGAAAGCTCATGCTCCAATACGTCTGTTAGTCTATAAGGTGCCACAGGACTCTTTGCTGCTTTTAATAATTTAATAGTTACACTTACTGATGTTGTTATTTAAGGCTCCTAGAACCAGGAGCGGCTCCAGGCACCAGCGCACCAAGCGCGTGCCTGGGGTGGCAAGCCGCAGGGGGGCAGCCTGCCAGTCCCTGTGAGGGCGGCAATCAGGCAGCCTTTGGCAGCACGCCTGTGGGAGGTCCGCCATTCCTGCGACTTCGGCAGCAATTCGGCGTCAGGTATGCCGAAGGCGCAGAACCGGCAGACCTCCCGCAGGCATGCCACCAAAGGCTGCCCGACTGTTGTGCTTGGGGCGGCAAAATACATAGAGCCGCCCCTGCCTAGAACGGACTGAAGAAGAGAGAACTTGTTTGCAAAAGCCAGATCTATTCTGAAATGGCTGGATCTCCCATGTAAACTAGATGGTAATCTTAGCTATCTGCGAAGGAAAAACAGCTAAATCAGGCTTGCCAGGATTTCCTGTCAAGATATTCACACTGGATGCTTACGTCTATCATTTGGCTATAATATAACAACAACCTTTCTCCAAAAGAAGAGGAATTATTTAAGTCTTATTATTTTAACTTTGCAGTCAGTTCTGACAATGGCTAGAAGCTGTGCTCCTGGCATGTGTATATTGATTTTATGTTTAGCTTTGTTCTTGTATAAATGGATGTGCAAGGGTGTCAAGTGAAACCATTACTAAGTTAGCAACTCTTATTGGTTGTGAACCACCACTGATTTTCAATGCTTATTTCCAAATGTATTTCATTAACCTGATATCTAGAATGCCTTTTGTCATTGTCCTCAAAAAAGTCATGTTACTAACTTGATGTCTGTCTTTTCAGGAATGATTCTGTTCCAGAAGATAATATTTGGAAGGGTATCCTCTCTGTGGTTTTCTTCTTTCTAATCATTAGTGTTCTAGCTTTTCCAAATGGTAAGTATATTGATGCTTTACCTTTATTTCACATGCATATTTCTTTTCACTTGTTGCCATTTACTTTCTGAGATGGAAAGGATTGCTTGCTGCTTCTTCAAGTGATTGCTCATGTCCATTCCATGTTAGGTGAGTGTGCTCACCACATGCACCAGTGCCGGAAGTTTTTCCTCAGTGGTATCCATTGGGGACCGGTTCTGTTGCCCTCTGGTGTGGCGCGCATATGCTCCAGTATAAACCTCCTACCCCAGCCCAGTTCCTTCTTATTGCCAATGTCGGTGCTGGAACGCTCCCCTTGTTCTAGCAAGTGGTTTCTATTCAGGGTTCTTTGAACTTTTGTGTAAATAGTTGTTAGTTAGTAGTTAGATTACAGTTCTTAATAGCTAGTAGACCTTAGCGAATAGTCCCCTGTGGGAGTTAGACCAGGGATGGGGCATGCCTTGTTCCCCGGGCTGTAAGTCATGTGATCACTTTAAGGAGCCCATGCTAATTAGTGATCCACCCCTAAGCTGCTTGAAGTATCTGGGTGAGTCCCATGTCCACAAAAAGTGCCGCATTTGTAAGGGATTCAAGCTCTGGACCAAGAGAGAGAGAGACATTATACTTTGCACGCTCCTCTAATCAACCAGGATATCTTCCTTCCCGTGTTCTATCTGAAACTTCACAAGATCAATGAGGAGAGACGCCTTCATACTCTAGATGTCAGGCACACCATAGCTTTCTATTTGGACCCTCCTTCCCCACTTTCGGAGTTCCGGCAAGAAGGAACTGAGGGATGGTGGAGGGCGGCTCCTTATATCGGCGCATATGTGCGTCACTCCAGAGGGCACCAGACGTAGTCCCCTACAGATACCACTGAGGAAAAAATTCCGGCACCGATGCATGTGGCGAACACGCTCACCTAACATGGAATGGGCATGAGCAACACATCTCGAAGAACAACAGTTACAAAAGGTTAGCAACTGTTCTTTTTTTAGATTTAGATCGATTTTATTCACTGTCTTTACATTGCATTAAATTAAGCAACTGTATAAATTAGTTGTAATAGCATTGAGCTGAAATACCAACAAAATACAGGTTATTTATCTTTTGCATGGTCTTGCTAGAGAGCCATAGTCCCTTGAAAATGGAAATGTCAGCTTTTTCAGCATATTTGGGGATTAAATCTCTTAATAATAATAAATAATAATACCTGGCTCTTCTACAGTGCTTTACATCAGTAAATCTCAAAGTGCTTTGCAAAGGGGAGGTCAGGATCATTATCCACACTTTATAGATGGGAAAACTGAGGCTCCGAGAACAGTGGCGTAGCCAGGTTCTAACATCAGGGGGAGCGAGCACATAAAAAAGGCACCACCCAACATATCAAATTACTAATTACATACTTTTAAATTCGTTATACATATTAATTTTGTACTTAAAATAAAAACACAAGAATGACATTGTTTTACAAGTACTTGAGCCCACTTGACAAGTTTTATTGTCTTTGGGTCTGACTTCCATCTCCTCTCCAACTGTTGCAGTTGTCTGGAGGTGCTTGCCTTTCACACCTTCCTCATTCATTCAACAGGGCAATTAAGGGGTGGGGGGAAATCTTAGTCTATTCTTAGCAAAGAGACATTTTTCTTCTATCTTATTCTATCCTTGAGGGTTATAACATTATACCAAGCGCAATGCAAAGTTTCTACATGAGGCTTTGATACAGAGTTTTCATATACCAAGGCTCATCAGTACAAGGTTTCTATATGAGGCTTTGATACGTAGAGGTCATACGTGGGTAGACCCACTACAAGGTTATATGAAGAGGCACAATGTAAAGTCAGATGAAAATTATCAGAGATTTATCTACAGAAGCCTATCACTGGGGAATCATGGGTAGGGGCTGGCTGGCTGGCCCTGCTGCTCTCCTGTTCTACAGGAACCAGAGGTGACTCTAGGTACCGGAGCCATCAATCCATCACCTCTCTCCAGTGCACCATTCAGTCAAAAAAAGAAAAAACAAAAAAAACCAACAACCCCCCAAGTTCCATTTTCTGCAGCAAAATGTCTTCAAAAGATCAGACAAAGGTATTACCAGTGACATGCGCAGAATATCAACTACAAACCGATTCAGGAAGGCAGTGAGCAATTCCAAGTGGCTGAAGGCTTGGTGCAGAGAGGCAAAAGAGATGCCTGAGAGCTCGGATTAGGTGTTTGGGTTTTATTGCTGGAGCCTACATTGTACATAAAAGAACTTGTGGTGAGGGATGCTGGGGAGTACCCCACGAACCCAGATATGCAGGGGGACTGCATGATATGTGAGAGGGATTCAGTGGGGACCAGGCCATCTTCTGTGCTGGCGTGGGGGAGGGGGCTGATCCTCGATGTATTTTTAGTGAAGGGGGAGGGAATCAGATTCACTCATCTATGGGTGTAACCATTGGGTAGGCTGCGGGAGTGCAGTGCCCCCTAGTGGCTGGTTCCACTTACTCACAGCCAATGAGGTAGTTCCCTTGGCTCAAGGGGGTTAGTACTTGTGGGGCTACAGGTCCAGGGTACAGTCTCTGCAGCGGGGGAGGGGGGTGTATTGTAAATATAGCATTTAAAGCAGCCAATCCTGCTGCTGCTAGAGAAAACTCAGCTGCCATCTTGGAAAGCATGGGGTGCAGACATGAGCTCTGGAGCATTTCCCATTTTTTAGGGGGCATCTTCAGCTTAGGGGATGGGCTTCTAGATAAGGCAACAGACTGGGTCTTGGGAGATGTAGGGTCAGTTCCTGCCTCTGCCACAGTGTCCCTGGGGGAACCTTGGATGAGTCACTTAATTTCTCTGGGCCTCAGTTCCCTGTCTATAAAATGGGGATAATACTCCATCCTCTGTCTGTTTGGAGTGAGGGGACTGTCTCTTACTAGCATAATGGGCCCTCATATAGCTGGAGCCTCCAGGAGCTACCTTCCTAATACCAGAAGGGTTTTTTCCAGACCGTATAGGCCCCCTTCCATAAAGGTGACCTGAATGAGTGGAACAAGAAGGGATCAGATGAGATATAATCCAAAAGTCATTTGCCACTTGTGGTTGTTTTGCATGTCAAGTCATATTTCTGCATTTCAGTGTCCAGACTATATGGAGTCTCAGGATATTTTTATGTTGTACTTTTTAGCTGCCTCTGCTAGTTTTAAGAATTTTTCTCAGTTTGTAATAATATGAGAAAATCAAATTCTCTTGGCTTCCATCTTGAGAAGAAAATCATGGGCCTGATCCTGTATTTTTTGTGGAACCAAGACTCCTGTTGAAATGTATGGGAGTTCTGAGTGCACGGAGAATGTTGGATTGGGCCTGAAATGAAGGAGTGAACACAAATCCCCTTGCTGAACACCTTGAAAATCCAAAGACACTAATATAAATCATGAGCTTTTGACTGGGGTATGGGGTATGTTTCTTCTAACCTGATTGCAAATAAACCGGACTGCAATCAAGAGATCAGCTGTGTCTTGATATTTTCTGACATGTCAGAGATTTGGTGGCTAACAGAGATTTGGTGGTTTGTCTGACACCCGGATCATTTTTAACTTCTCTGCTGCACTGTCACCAAGCATCGTCCTGCAAATGTCAGTTGCAGCTGAGAGAACCAGTTTTTCCCCAGTTGTGTAAGGCTTTTTATTTTTGGAAATGTGGTATGCAACTTGATATGATGCTTCTAAAGCACTTGCAGGGGTGGAGACCACATTTTTCATTGTGTTTTTTTGTTTGTTAGTTTCTTGTAGCTTTGGTTTGGAAAAAATCTCTGTTCTTTCCTACCAGATCCCTGTGTTTTGTTTCCACCTGCCCCACCCTGGCCCTGCCCCCTCCCTGCCCCTATTGGACCCCTCCCCAAATCCCCGCCCTGGCCCTGCCTCTTCCCCAGCGTGCTACATTCCCCCTCCTCCCCCCTCCCTCCCAGGCTTGCCGTGAATCAGCTATTTCGTGCAGCAAGTGCTGGGAGCCAGGGGGAGAAGCGGAATGTGGCAGCGTGCTCAGGAGAGGAGGCGGAGGTGAACTGGGCAGGGACCGGGGAGCTGGGCTGCTGGTTGGTGCTCAGCACCCACCAATTTTTCCCCGTGGGTGCTCCAGCCCCGGAGCACCCAGGGAGTCGGCGCCTAAGGCGCCACTTTTGGAGAATATGGTCAGTGGGGGAGCGGCCACTCCCCCTGCTCTCCCCCTAGCTACGCTCCTCTCCGAGAGGGAGAGTGACTTGCTGAAGGTCATGTAAAAGGCTAGTGGCAGAGCCAGGACTAGAACCTAAATCTAACCTTTATTGTTACGGATGTACAACAGTAGAGTTGCTCTACTTCATCTCCACCCTCTAAGAAAATGAAACTTGAAAGAATTTTTCAATGATTGTGAGTGTGGTTGTGAAGTAAATCAAAATATTTGTATTGCCGTGTTCTACTAATGATGGGAGTTGAAAAGAATAACGCTTTGGTTACACTGGAGACCCTTCGGGAGAAGTATCCTGTTTTGAGTTACATATATTGTGATCTTTGTTTGCTGCTGTAGACTAGCTATAACCATACATTTGTTGGTCAGTTTTGCTTCCCCCCATTTCAGATATTCCCATGCTGCCTCTGTTCAGCAATAGTTTCAATCGGGACAGATTTGCAACTTTAAATAAGAACATTTTAAAAGGACACGCTAGAGCTTTGTCTTATGATTGAGTCTTATGTGCAAGAAACTGAATTCCTGGTTTACTGAATACCCATATCAAAATTGCCATGAAAGTTTTATTTTGGAGTGCACATTGGCACAATATGAATTAGTGCATTCTAGATGAGGCTGTTCTGGCACAAAAGAGAGCTTGTGTGAACTCCTGGTGATCAGCTCTGTCTTCAACAGCAAATGATTCTTTAATCTTGAAGGATCACACAAGAGTATCTGAGGGGGCAGAGGGGATAAATTAGAGATCATGTCTCCTCTCATCAGATGTAAAAGCCAGCCAAAATCCAGCTTCATAAATTCCAAGGTGAAAAGAGACCACTGTGAGCATCTGGTCTGACCTCCTGTATAATACATCCCATAGAACTTCCCCATAATAATAATTTTTGAACTAGCACTTAAAAAAAAAAAAAGTTGTTGATGTGAGTTTCCTGATGGGAGTTATAGTCTTAATGTATTTATTGAAAAATTATGGATGGAACGAAGTATTTTTAAGTATGCTTAGATAACAGAAAGATCAGGATGCTAGGAAGGTGGAGATTAAATGACTGTTAACTTTATTAAATCTCTTTGAAAACTCGGATTCATGGCTCATAATTAGTTTTGGGTAGATTTTTTTCCAAAATCTTTGTGGAGCAAATAAATAACTCCTTACAAATTCAGGGATTACTCACACAAATCATAATTTCAAAATAACTTCCTCCAAATTAACATCAACCACTATCATGCTGTTGACAAAAAAAGGCAAGGGTTTAACTCAGTGTGCCTGTCTCATAGCTACATTCTATAAAATCTCATCAAGGTAATCACTAATCTCCCTACCCCCATAAATGAATTATGTATATCACACAGACCAAACCGATTAACTATAGGGAAGAACAAATTTGGATATGCGAAGGAGGTTGCATAATGTAATCACCCAAACCACAAGATCTGCATGGTGTCAAGTATCAGAGGGGAAGCCGTGTTAGTCTGGATCTGTAAAAGCAGCAAAGAGTCCTGTGGCACCTTATAGACTAATAGATGTTTAGGAGCATGAGCTTTCGTGGGTGAATACCCACTTCGTCGGATGCATGTCAGATCTGCATGTGACTGTCGTTTAATAATGAATTTAGAAAAAAACCCTTGCAGGGTGAAATAGGCATAGCTATTTGCATATGGGATTCAAAGAGCGATTCATAATGTGTATTAAAGATCTATGTTTTCAGCCTCTTCCTGCAGTCTAGAAGAATGGATTATATTTAGAAACTTTTCAGCTCTACCAGACAAAGATGGCCCTTACCTCCACTTCTCTTTTTGCACTAGTTTGGCGTTTTAATTTAATAAAGGAAGTCATTCTAATCTCTGGCAAAATAAATAAATCTAAAACAGAAGCCGTAATAAGAGGGGACACATCCTCAGGAATCCAGGCTCTTGAGAAAATATCTTGAAGTTAAGCCCTTTTGAGCTATGTGTTTAATCAGGATTTGTGTTTGATCTTAATGGTGTCTTTAAAGGTATCAATTTTGTAGACAGAAGAGCTGATTTTTTCACACAAATCCAATCTCTATGTGTAAGACGCCTGATATTCTTTGTGATATCTGATATTAAGTCCGTTAGAAGTTTTAGGTGGCCTGCCTGATAATGTTTTTGGGAGTCAGTGCCCCCAGTTTCATTGCTAACCTGCAGAAACTTGTACTTGATAACTTTTTCATTCCCAAAATGAAACGTGCCTGCAACTGTAAAAAAAACACAAAACAGATGTAATCTAGAAAACAGATCAAGATCAGCCTGTTAGAAATACCAACAGCTGGCACCTCAGCATACATGCATCCAAAATACATGCCATCTTCTTGCTGCCGGGGAAAGAATGCCAATGAAAAGTAGTTGCATATTTCTTCCATATCCCAGTAATGATCAAAAAACCTTCAAATCCTAGAATCAATTACTAATGAACTTGTTTTATTTAAATACAGCAGAGGCTCTCTAGGCAAAACCTTCAAGTACATTGTAAAGCTTGAAGGAAAACTGATCTTTGCATGTTAACTTTTGCTGCTATCCCCCGGAACCAAGTCTTAATAACATGCTGTAGTTTTACTCTTTGTAATAAATTCACTGTCATCCAACAAACCTTTCTCTCCACAGGGCCTTTTACTCGCCCACATCCAGCGATATGGCGGATGGTTTTTGGTAAGTTTTAAATTTTTATTTTTATCTTTTCTAGTTTCGTCAGAAAATGCTGGTCGGTTGAACCTGAGATTTTTCAAGAAAACCAATAGGGTTCAATTACCTTGCACCAAATCACATTTATGGGCCCTGCCATGCTGTCTGCCATGGGCTCATAGATCCAGTGCTTGTATGATCTGCAGCTCCCGGAGAGCTCTGCCCTGCCAGGGTTCGTATATTCCAGGGCCTTACATTGTGAACATCTAGTCTGAGATTCCTGTATAACACACGCTATAGAACTTTCCCAGAATAATTCCTAGAGCATATCTTTTAGAAAAACATCTAATATCCAAATTGTCAGTGATGGCAAATCCACCATGGCCCTTGGTAAATTGTTGCAATGGTTAATTATCCTCATTGTTAGAAATTTACCCCTTGTTTCCTGTCTGGATTTGTCTAACTTCAGCTTCCAGCCGCTGGATCATGTTATGCCTTTCTTTGCTAGATTGAAGGGCCCATTACTAAATATTTGTTCCCCACATAGGTATGTACACACTGTAATCAAGTTACCCCTTAACCATAATCTGAAGAGATTGAACTCCTTGAGTCTCTCATTATAAGGCATGTTTTCTAATTCTTTACTCATACTCATGGCTCTTCTCTGAACCCTCTCCAATTGATCAACATCCTTCTGGAATTATGGGCACCAGAACTGGACACAGTATTCCAGCAGTGGTTGAACCGATGCAAAATACGGAGGTCAAATAACCTCTCTGCTCCTATTCAAGATTACTCTGCTTATGCATCCCAGGATCACATTAGTTGTCTTGGCCACAGCATCACACTGGGAGCTCATGTTCAGTTCATTGTCTACCATGACCCTCAAATCTTTTTTTAGTCACTGCTTACCTAGATAGAGTCCCCCATCCTGTAAGTATGGCCTACATTCTTTGTTCCAAATGTACACAATTACATTTAGCTGAATTAAAATGCATATTGTTTGCTTGGTCCAGTTATTCAGGCAATCCAGATCATTCTGAATCAGTGACCTATCCTCTTCATTGTTTACCATTCCCCCCTATTTTTGTGTCATCTGCCATCTTTGTCAGTGATGATTTTAGGTTTTCTTCCAGGTGATTTATAAAAATGATAAATACCTTAGGGCGAAGAACCAGTCCCTGCAGCACCATGATGGAAACAGACCTGCTCAATGACAATTCCGCATTTACAGTTATGCTTTGAGATCTATCATTAGCAAGTTTTTAATCCATGTAATGTGTGCCATGTTAATTTTATATCTTTCTAGTTTCTTAATCAAAATGTTGCATGGTACCAAATCAAAAGCCTTAGAGAAGTCTTAAGTATAGTATGTCAACACTATTACTTTTATCAACCGAACTTGTAAGCTCACAAAAAAATACCAAGTTTGTTTAATAGGATCTGTTTTCCATAAACATTAATTACATTACCCTCCTTTAATTCTTTATTAATTGAGTCCCATATCAGCCGCTCCATTATCTTGAAAGGATCGAAGGCAGGCTGACAGGCCTATAATTATGTGAATCATCCCATTTACCCTTTTTAAAAATTGGCACAACCTTAGCTTTCTTCCAGTCTTTTGTAACTTCTCCAGTGCTTCAAGACTTACTGAAAATCAACATTAATGGTCCAGCGAACAACTCAGCAGCTCTTTTAAAACTCTTGGATGCAAGTTATCTGAACCTGCTGATTTTAAAATATCTAACTTTTATTGCTTCTGTTTAACATCCTCCAGAGGTACTAGTAGAATGGAAAGAGTGTTCTCACCATATGATGAGAGTATATCATCTGTTTTCCCCAAATACACAGCAGAAATATTTATTGAACACTTCTGCCTTTTTGTATTACTATTGATAAGTCTACCACTTCTATCTAGTAGTGTGTGAATATTATTGTCAAGATTCTTTTTATTCCTGATACATTTTAAAAAATCATTGTTGTCCTTAAGTGTACTGGCCATATATTTCTCCCTGCGCCCCTTTGCTTCCCTTATCAATTTTCTACAGTTCCTAACTTCTGATTTATATTAATTACTATCAGCTTCCCCTTCTTCCATTTGTTATATATTTATAGCTGCCTTCACTTCCCCTCTAAACCAGGTCATTTTTTTTAACCAGTACGGCCTTCTTCCTCAGCTGTGGGTCTACAGTTTTTTGGGCATCTAGTAAGGTGTTCTTAAATGAATCCCAATTATGAGTCACTCTTTTCTGATTAAATTCTTCCTCCCATCTGATGTGGCTCATAATTGTTTTTAGTTTTGTGAAATTGGCCCTATTAAAGCACCAATATTACTGGTCTGGACTTTATTCTGCTTGAACACTATAGATTTGATCGAGTCATGATCACTTGTACCTAAGCTACTGTTAATTTCTACTTCTGTCATCAGTTTCCCGTTATCTGTTAGGACACGGTTTAATAAAGAATTCCCCCATGTTGGCTGCAACACTTTTTGTGTAGAAAATTGTCATCCATAATGTTTAGAAATTCCAAAATGTTTTAGTATTGGCAGCATGAGATCTCCCACATATATCACTCAAACTGAAGTGCCGCAGGATTATGTAGCTCGTGGAACAAGAAGAATCTCAGAGAAGATTGCTTGGACATTCTTCTTCTTCAGCGCATTTCTGAGTTCCCTGAAGTCATCTAATATCTGTGAAATATCCTGCAATGCAGTTCCATTAGTGCCGATCTGAACCATCACCAATGTCTCCTCACCTGTCAACTTCAGAAGCCTATTCAGTCTTGGCTCTGGGAAGGCAGCACACTATCCTGTTGTCTGTTTGTCCCTTGCAGAATGTTCTTTCAATTCTTCTGAGGATTAAATCTCCAACAAGGATCGTCTTTCTTCCTTGGATGATAGGAGAATTCTTTGCTTGCAAACTTGATTTTCTTACATGTTAGGCTATCCACACGTGTGTCCCTTACATGTCTCCCTTCCCTTGGATCTCCTGGATCTTGAAAGGTGTCTTCCAAAGTTTCCACATTGAGCATCTGGTATTGATTTGAAATTTCTGGATGTATGGAATTCCTGACAGTCCTCTTCTCTTTGGTGGCCACAGCCTGCCCATCCTCATCTGTCTCCAGCCATGTAGAATGCCACTGTGACCTCTTGCCTATAGTGGTTACAAACTGCCAAGCCTCCTCTCTGACTTCCTCTCTCTCTGATTCATTTGTGGCCAGCTCCATTCTTCCTTGAATCTGGGGTACTGCTGTTTCCTGAACCTGGCTCTCTAGGAAGTTCTCAGCTTTTCTGATTCTCAGTAACGTCTCTACTTGCTCCTCCAATGCAAGAATCTTTTCCTTCAGCACAGCCACTAACCTGCACTTCATGCACATGAAGACAGAAGGGATTTCAAACAGGAACGAAAACATGGTACATCCATTGCAAGTCACCACCACTGTTCCATTGATGGCCATCTTGATATCACATGTGCTGAACCTAGAAGCCTCTTACATTGCTTCTTACAACTCACTCCAAAACTTCCCTGCCTCTTTTCATAGATCTCCCTGTCAGGGGATCCAGGAGCTTGAAATCCATGGAGGCTCTCTGGGACTGCTGTGGAGCCAGGAGCCTGGGAGATCGAGTTAGATTACATTTTCAAGTTATTAAATAACCTCCCTAAGAAAATTGCCGTCTCTGTAATTGTTTTATTCCTAAGATGTTTTGTATATTTTTTTCATTAATTCATTGACAAATATTTTAATTAGACACTGCTCCTGTACTCTAACCTGACTGTGGAGGGACGCTGCTTTGTTTCTACAGATAGAGGGATGACCTGTAGTATTCCAAAATGTCTTACAATTAGAGCTTCAAGTTTTGCTTAAAATGATCAACTCCAGTGAAGCAGAAAAATTGAGAATAGGTTTTTATTAATATACACTGAAAGAAGCCCCGAATTTAAAATCTTTGCAGATTTATGAATCATTTGTTGAGGGGGCTGATGCATTTAAGATCTCTCCCAGGCACTGCACATTCATTCTGGAAGCATGGAGGCTTAGAGAGAGAGAAATGTTTTCATGTTTCAAGAAAAGCAGTTTTCAAATGTGATTTTATTAAACATTTTACTCCTAAAAGTATCTTAATTTGCTGAGAAATAAGCACAAAAAATCAGAACAGGGAATCTTCCTTGTAATACATGTAGCAAAAGTGTTACATGTCTTTTGAAAGTTGCCCATTTAGTTACAAGATTACAAAAATAAGACAACTGGATAATACAATGTTGGAAGTGAACTGCTGCCTCATCATAATCTTTAAAACTGTTTTCCATTAATTACATAAATGTGACATATTACTTATGTAGAATGTGAAGTTCACAATCCATTGTGTCAAGTATCAGAGGGGTAGCCGTGTTAGTCTGGTTCTGTAAAAGCAGCAAAGAATCCTGTGGCACCTTATAGACTAACAGACGTTTTGCAGCATGAGGTTTCGTGGGTGAATACCCACTTCTTCGGATGCAAGTAGTGGAAATTTCCAGGGGCAGGTATATATAAGCAAGCAAGAAGCAAGTCCATTGTGGTGGACTACGAATTTCCTGCTGTTTTCACATCAGGGGCGGTTGTAGCTTCCCGATTCAATGGGTGCACTATGCTGACCTGCCAAGGGAGCACTGACCACCCTGGCACCACAACCCTAATCCTGTCCTGGGGGGTGCGGGGAAGTGGCTAAAGAGCAGGCCTGCCCTGGGCTCACCCACAGGGGTGGCTCCTGTCCCATGGGGCTGGGCCCCGCTCTCTGTTCCAGTCATTGCAACCTGTGCATGGGGTCGCAGCATCACTTGGGGTTGCCCTGGCTGCCCCTCCATTGTGACAGAGAGGCTGCTGGACCAAATTCGATCGATTGACGTTGTGACGTGGTGCATGGGTGTTGCAGCATCTGCAGCCAGGACAGAACTGAGTGGCGCTGCGACTCTGTACACCAGCTGCAATGCCTGTAGCAGGCAGTCGGGCCGAAACCCGTGGACAGGAGCTGCCACTGTGAGGTAGATGCAGGGCAGGCTTGCTCTCAAACCCAACAGCCCTCCCCTGTGCACTAGGCCAAGAGAAGGGTATGTTTGCCTGGGTTTGCACCCTGGGTTTTATCATTTCTGGGAGTGCAGTTGAATCCATGCTACAGTCACTCATGTTTCACACTTACATTATTGGGGAGCAACTTGGGTCCCATTGAGCCATGTGTGCCAGCATAATTTTATCTATGTAGGTATTTTTGACCCTCAGTGTGGTATCTAAATGTGGTATCTAATTGCAAAACTTTTAACCAGAGTACATAAATTGATCAGCACAGTGTTCACTTACATTGCAGGGCAGAAAAATTCCCTCCACTGCAGGAATTACTCAGTGAAATTCTATTTCTTAAAACTATCTGAAATACGTGGCAAAAACGTGCAAAATTCCCCTCAAAATATTTGGAGGTTCATGGGGCATAAAGCAGATTTTGAAAATATTTGTATAGAATTGAGTCTGATATGAAGAATAGATCTGTTCAAAAAGATATTGAAGATGCCTCTGCTGGGATTTTTTATGTAGCTAAAAATATCTAGCCTCTTAAAGTAGCTGATGACTCATCTGTTGACATTAAAGAGTCACTGCTGATTAGCTATAACAAGTTTGAGCATTCAGCTAACTGAGAAGCTTGAATAACCTGGCTTCTGCTGTACAGTCTTGGGTTACAATAATTGTAAATTTAAAGGATGGTCTCAAGGTTGACACACCCAGAACTTCTATTGTAGTATTAGAGAGAGAGTGTGCCTGCGTAATTAGAGAAAAATCCTGCTCTAGTGTGATTCTGCTTCCCTTGGCATGACTAGTCAGCCACAGCTATTCAGTAAATGCAGAGCAGGATGGCTCTGAGGGGTGCACCTAACTGCAACTCCAAAACAGTGTCTCACGCACAGTTGGGAAGTGCATATTTCACCACAACTCCTAATCAGTAGGCCACACCTCGTCTAGTAGCTAGATAGGTATCCATCCATCCATCCTCGATGTTGTACAGATCCCCTGGGGGAGGGAAGCTCTCTGCACAGTCCTCTAGCCCTCATATTCTCTCTGCATATCTCTGGACAGGATTTGGCCCTTAATATATAGTGACATCATGCAATAACCTCATTATTATTAAGACTTATTAGTGTTTGTCCTAATTAAACTGATTTTAAAGACAAATATGGGTTTTTTCCGTATTTTTTCCCCTCATGGTATTGCTAGTGGACAGAATTAAGGTTATTTGAGTGTCTAAACTGTGCATTTCTTGCATTGACATGTTTAGATTTCTCTGAAGTGTAACCTTAATTGAATTTCCTGGAATTGTAATTATGCCCAAAATCAAGCATTAAAATATCCCTGTAATGAAAGTGTGTTTACCCTTAAATTACTGATATGTATGCTCAGTCTTAACTCCATCTTAACGTAGTTTTGTGTTTTTGAATTTCCTTAGTTTTCCTTTTTTTAGAATTAAACTTTTAATGACAATCTCCAGCACATCAAAGCAGCTACTAACCAGGAAAGCTAAAATTGGAGCTAAATTTGCATTTCCAGAGCAGCTCAAAGCAGGTGTGTCTGTCCCTGAATATGTAATTATTGGTTTAGAAGGCTATGTTAGTGAGGCCAGGAGAGAATGAAATCGGGACAGGAAAAGCCCAGTCCCGGAGTCCCAATGTCTCTTTTTTTCAGAGCTTCCCCTGTGCTCCTGCTTAAATTCTGTGTTTAAATTGCTCTTTGGATGTGACTTGTTTTGGTTCCTTTTGCTCAGTCATGTCTACGTAATAGAATATGCAATAGGCAATGGCAATGGCGGGGGGGTTTTTTTTTTTGTTTGTTTGTTTTTTCAAAGATTGCCACATGGTGTGTGTTTGCAAAATGTTTGTATGCAGCTATTGTCTGAACAAAACCCGCGTTTGTGCAAATTGGCATTTCTGTGTGCAGTTAACCACTGTAAGCAGGCTTTGGGGCACCACTTCCGAACCAACTTTTGACTATTTGGCCCATGGAATTTCCTCAATAAACAGTCCATGTGAATATGATTCTACCTCCAACAGGTCTCAGCGTTCTCTATTTCCTGTTTCTGGTGTTTGTGCTCTTCCTTAACTTGGAGCAGGTCAAAGCAGTGATGTATTGGCTAGATCCTAATCTTCGTTATGCCACCAGAGAAGCAGACATCATGGTATGTATACTTAGCATCCTCATGCAAGTTACAGCTATTTTGTATTATCTGTCAGATCTCTGCATTTCAATTAACCAGTAAAAAAATTTTTTTTTTATTCTTTCTGATTCAAATTAGTAAAAACTGATCTACTGGGCATATTAGAAATATTTGTGTTGAGGTTCTGGGTTATATTAATCATGGAAGTGATGCTAGATATCTGAAGGATATCCATCATTGTAGTATCTGGATCATACCTGAGCAGCTTGGAGTCAAGTCAGAATAGGAGGGCTATCATTGCTATCAGACCAAATATAATGGGGAATATGGGTTTTTTCCTGACAGTACTAAGCAATGGAACTTTGTTCCTTTTGTGCTTTTGCACAGACTTAATCTCTCTCATATCACTTACAAATAGCAATAATAGATGACTTATTTGTGGACAAACTAATTCCAGAGTTATGGCCCTGTCTCCTCTTGACACAAAGGAAAGTGCAAGTGGCACCCACTGCTAGGGTGTCAGAGCTGTACTTGCAGCTCCAGGTATAATTAGATTTCTTTCTGGGGAATCTTTGCTGCAAGTCTTATGCTTTTTATTTGAGTATTATCATTGTGTCTACAATATACAGACTTGCAGCACCCTGCCCTATATAGGAACTTACAATCTCCTTCAGGCAAACAATACACTTTGTTTTTGTTCAAGAAATAAAACAGAGTACATAGTTTAAAAACTGCATATGCATGTGGGTCATTCTACAAATTGGGAGATGAACTTAATTTAACTTTATAGCTTTATGGCTTGAATTTGGACCCTGTTTTCTGCATATGTGTATGCAGGAAAAGAAATAACAAAGCATAAAGCAACTGTATTCTCCCTCCTTGTCCTTCTCCCCAAAACCCATAAAGTTCATACTGCGCAGGTCTTCTGTGGTCAGGCCTGGGAAGAGTCTAGGGCATGCTGTAGGATGTATGCCCATCTGTGGTCAAAAATTAAAGAACTAAGTAGATATTCTGATGCTTTTGTTTGCATTGGTGGCAAAACGAGTCTCTCTCTCTGGTGCTCAAAATACTGTGCCTGTCAATAAGATGACTTTTACATTTTACCAAAAAAAAAAAAAAGCACCCTAAATTATTGTAATGTGGCAGTAGTCAATAACCTAAATAATTAGATTAAAATTCTGTAATTTCATAGGCTCTTGACCTGAGCTTTCTCATGCTATCCTATCTTTGGTATTACACTGTAGTAGTAATAAATATAAACCTTACAGCTAGGAGACTTGCTAGGAACAGACTTTTTTTTAATTCTGGTGTAATGGTTTTTAAAATGTAGGGCCAGATTGTGGCTTTTAAGGCGTATTCTGCACTGGACAGGGTGCAGAGCGGACTACATTGCAATAGGCTTCCTTCCAGGGCTCCTAACTCCTCTGGAGGGATCTCCCTGGGCACGTGCACTGCAGCTGCAGCTTTGCCACCCTTACAGCGGATGATACTTTCACTTCTCTCTGTGCCCGATCAACTCCGCTAGCCTGCGAGAAGAGGAGACAGGGCAATAACCTGCCTTTCAGCCACCCTCTTAGAGTGGCTTTTACCTGTGACCATGGTTGGCGCATGAACCCCCAGCTTTGGGGAGGCTAGCCCCCTGCCCCATCCCTTCTGCATAAGTAGGGCCCTACCAATTTCATAGGTGTGAAAAATATGTCACCGTCCATGAAATCTGATCTCCCCTGCTTCTGCCCCCACCCCCCAGCCACTTAAACCTGGGCTCGGGGCTTCAGCATCCCCCCCCCATCCCCCCCCCCCACACACACTCACACACAACTGCTCTAGCCCTGGCCCGGGGCTTCCGTGCCCCTTCTCACCCCGCCCAGGCCCTATGCATAAGGCCTCATCTGCTGGAGTCCTGAGCCACACACCACTCCCCCATGGCTGGAAGAGTCCCGGGCTTCTGGGTGGCCCAAACCCAGCTGCTCTGGCTGCTGCAGGCCACCCTGATCACTGGGCCGCTGGCCAGCCTGAGCCCCAGCCTGACCTCCTGGGCCGCTGGTTGGAGCTGAACCGCTGTAGCTTCAGAGAAGAGGGGGAGTGAGTGTGGGGCCATGGGGCGGAGTGTCGTGATGCAACAGCCAGGGTTAGCAGAGGCTTAGCCTCCCCTGGCCTATTATACCTGCTGCCCATGTGAGGGCACTTGCAGCGAGCAGCGCTTACAATCCCTGTGTGGGGAGAGCTTGGGTGAAATCCTGGCTCCACTGAAGTCAGTGGGAGTTGGAGCTGCAACTTGTCTGTGGAACTGCTCCAAGCATTGTACTGAGGATGTACCACTGTTGAGTTTCTTGAAAACCAGACCTTCAAGGACAGCATTAAAGCAAGAGAACCTTGATCACTTGTATATAACATTTTTTTCCCATGACCTGTTTGCTTGGGGGTTTATATGTGTATTTTCCATATTTTTTTCTCCTTACTGTTGTTTCATCCTTCAGTCACACGTGCAGCATTCACCCCAAAGACTGCAGAGACTATCTCTACCCCTTTCAGATTCATTTGCACCATGATGACATCAGTATTATCCTATTCTTCATTACTGCAGCTTTACTGGCTACAAATTGAGGAAGAGCACTGAGGGATGAGGAGCACTATTATTTCACATAGCTATTTCTTTAGATTTCTTCTATCTGTCCCTGTTCTACCTCATCTCAGATTTATGGCGTATGGAAGAGCGCTACATGATTTTTGCTTACAGCTGTTTGGTTAATTTTAAAAAAAAGGAGGTGGCAAAATATAAACTTGTATATAGTGTTAAGTCCTGTCTTCATATGAGACAGGTATGTGAGGTCCTGATCGCAGCAGCATTGGTGCAGTTCTATCCAGGCAGGGAGCAGGGTACAGACTCCATTCTGTATAGCTCTGAGGCCCAAGAGGGACATTCTGCCCCCAATCCACACCATGCACAAAAACCAACCTACAGTGTACGTACCTGAGGCTATGCACTGAGGACAGAATTTGCCCCACAATTACCAGCAATGATAACAATCAGCACCTGCTTAAACAAGTCAAAAATGATAGAGATGCACACCAGAAGGAGCAAAATTCCTTCTGTTTTCAAGTGTTCACCATTCAGTTTCCCAGTGACCCTTTCTAACCTAATTGCCAGGGCTAGGAGGAGGCGGAAGAGGGCGTTTCTAATGTTGGTGGGAATAGTAACGTGGATTTCAAAATCCAAAATATCTTTAATTTCAGCTTTTCAGTTTATGCTGAGTTAAAATTGTCCTTCTGTTCTGGTGCTTCCAGATGTAAATCCTAACTGAGGTTTCTGTTGATTTGTTAACAGGAATATGCTGTGAACTGCCATGTTATCACCTGGGAGAGAATCCTCAGCCATTTTGACATATTTGCTTTTGGGCATTTCTGGGGCTGGGCAATGAAGGCCTTGTTGGTCCGCAGCTATGGGCTATGTTGGACTATTAGCATCACCTGGGAGCTCACTGAGGTAGGTTAACATGTTAATCATGAGCAGGCTGATGGTACTATATATTAATCATAGCATACAGGAAAGAGGACTGGCAATTTTATTTCAGCACTAGCTAAATACAAGTATACGTACAAAGTAAATTACAAAAAGCATATGCTATAATCATTTCAGGAAGAAATGTGAAGACCAAATAGGTTACACTAAATAAAATTAGAAAGTGAGAATAGTTAGTAGTAAACTCTGACTAACTCAATCAGCGCAAACCCTAGCTTGCCCCGTCCACACTAAGGGATCAGCATGAATTGCTGGGCACCAGTTGCCAAGTGGGAGCAATTCCCTAGTGTAGACAAAGCCTTAGGTTAGACTAGCCCTGCCGTGCTCAGCCCTACTTTCCCCCCATATGTAACAGTATTCTACATAACATGACGCCAGCCTTCAGTAGTGTTTTGAACTGTTATCGTAAGACCCTGTCGTAGAACTGTAAGGATTACTGACTGATTTCTGTGCTATGACGGTAAAGCAGTTCTCTCTACACGTGGGCCCCCGCACACATTACTCACTTCTGCAGCTGACGCTCATTCTCAAGCCCGCTTTGTGCTTGATAATTGCTGACATCTATGTTGAATTGGCCAGTAGGGACTGCAGTCTGTGCAGTAGCCTGTTCTTAGATGTGTTGTGATAATTAAGTTGAATACTCGTTATCCTAAATAACTTAATTTTATCCAACTTTTATCTTATTTAACCTATAATTTGATCAGTAGAATGTAACCTACCTAAACTCCTGAGGCCACATTTCTGTAAAGTTGAATTTAGTTTTGTAATACCTGAATGATCAGGGTATGAAGGATGCCAGTTATGGGGAAGCTGATGTTCTAGAAGCTGCAATGAGACAGACTCTCTGAAACTTGCTTTCAGTTATTAAGCAATTCAGACCAGGAAGGCTCTAGTTCTTACAAGCCAAAAAGACTTCGGACAAAATTTTGAGACTTTGGCATCTAAATTTAGGTTATTAAATCCATCTTTAGGGCACCCAATTTAGTAGGCCTAATTTTTAAAGCAGCAGATCTCATTGATTTCATTGGCGTTTGATGGTGCTTGAGCCTTCAGAAAATCAACTGACTTATGTTTTAGAAACTAAATATAGATTTAGAAACCTAATGTGAGTCCCCCTCAGTTTGAAAATATTGGCCTCCTACTGATGTGTGCTGTTATTCTTAGGTATTCATGGATTCTATCTCTTCCAGGCCCCTCTTAGAACTGTATTGCTTAAAATTAAAAGTGAATTCCAATTCATGAAGGCACTAGGTGGCACAGTGAGCTAATGCACTGGCCTTCACCTTCAGAGAACAGGTTGAAATCCTGACTCAGTCACAAATTAAAATAATAGAATCATAGAATCTCAGGGTTGGAAGGGACCTCAGGAGGTCATCTAGTCCAACCCCCTGCTCAAAGTAGGAAATGTATGACTTGTATCATTCCCTATTGATTATCACAAAGCCACCCCCCACCACAACTTGACCCCATATGATTGATATTCCCTGCTAGTGAAGGGTAGAATATTGGAATAGACAATATCTTTAGGGGAAAGTTTACCATATAGGTAGGATGCTGCCACTCAAATGGATTTTTAGGGCTTTAACTATTTCAGAAGAGTCATTAGAAACCTACAGTAGTTATCAGGGGAGTTGGATAGGGATTTAGTTGTTGTGCATCTCCTGTTAACATTGACAGCTGTCAGCTGGCTAAATCCCCATACTGAAACTGGACACTCACACATGCTGAATACTATCTTTTTAAAGTTGGAATTCAAACATACCTTTGATGCTCCATGCTCAGCATCACCACCACCATATATTGGTATTTATGCAAATATTGTTACTCTGTTTACACTCAGCCTCCTCAGCTATAATCTGCAGTGTCTTTGGGAAAAAATAATGCATTAGATAAGATAATTAAATACTGTAAGAGAGTTAAAATATAATATAAGAAATTGCTATCATGCCCATTTCACACCAGATTTATACAAAAACTTTACAAAGTAAGGTGATTGATTTGAAACCACTGTTAGAATATAAGTCATGTACATCTTTGCTTCTGGAGAATAATTTAAAGTTCTTCCTTTTCATGTTAAAACTGGCCCACAGCTTTAGTGCAGGGAAAATAAAGATGTTTAAACAGTTCTGTTTCTGCAGTTACCCTGGAGGAAAGGTATCACTGTCAGGATAGAGCACCGTATCTCGCTTTACAGTGACCAGCATCCTTTCTTGCTCTGTGCATGAGACAATCCTTGCCCCTCCCTCACATATCTGACATAACATTTTTTCTGCATGCTTCTGGCAATGAAAAATGTTTTAATGTGAAATTCTGGTAGCGCGCAAGAGACTACGCAAGCCAATTCCTTTTACTTTTGTTAGCGTTTAATGAAAGAAAATATGGAATACTATGAGGAATATCTGTTTTGCTTGTCACTTCCTTGAACATATCACAGGGAGTGCTCAACATGCACATATCCCCTTTTCTGATGAATTGCTAAATGTTATCCAATTTCGAGCCTTTGGGGTTTGGGGAGATAATCTGTAATGAAGATCAAAACTTGTTTTCACTTAAGCTGAGCAGTCCATTGCTAGCCCTGAATGAATCAGGTTTGTGTTTTACTTAAAATGTCTCAGTCCCACTATGCTGCCTTACTCACTCTATGAATGAAGATTATAAAGTTACTTCTTCTTGAAGGGCAGAGAGTATATCTTATTGCTGGACTAATGCCATATGCTGTTCATGACATGAACATGAGTCATACAGGAGCAAGACAGTGAGCTTTAGAAATGAATGATGTTACACTCTCCAAAGGAAGTTCGTAGGAAACTGGAAATATTGGGAGATTGTAACACCTCTTTTACCCCTATATTGCTCATTTGAATCTAGCTGTTGAGGACTGAAAGTCATTACTGTCTGTTCTGCCCTATGTGAAATAAGTAGCTGGTCCTGGGACATGTCTACACTACTGCGCTACATCAGCACAACTGCACCGATGCAGCTGCACTGCTGTAGCGTGTCTCGTGAAGACACACTGTGCCGTCAGGAGAGCGCTCTCCTATTGGCATAATTACTCTACCTCTGCAAGAGGCAGAAGTAATGTCATACCATGATGTGGACAGCGCCTTAAGTCAGTGTAACTTACATCACTCAGGGGGTTGTCGTTTTCACACCCCTGACTTAAGCGATAGGTAGACCAACCCTTAGTCTTTTTTTAATAGCACCATCACAGCACTATCTCGATTGGCAGTTAGCAGAAATGCAAGGGATTGAAAGCACATGGAGAATGAAATATCCTGCTGTTTGTTCCTAGGCCCCTCCAGGTCAAGGATGAGACAGTTTGGTAGCTCAGCATGGCAAAGCTTGTACTGCCACTCTCTATGCTGTATCTATCTATGAATAGAAAAATTGCATCATGCAGGTTGCCAGTAAATTCCTCTCAAAATCATTAACAAAAAAGACTTAAGTCCCTGAATTGTGTTCAGTTAAAGTCTTAAAAATCATGCATTCCAACGTGCTTCAATATTGATGCTGATGATTAAAAAGTAAACACATTCTGCTGATTCCAGGTTATTGACTGTTCAGAGAACAGACAATTTAACACTAAATAACAAATAAGATTTTCCGATTTTAGACAAGCAAAAAACCACCCTCCTTTCTCTGAAAGAAATGCAGTTGTTCTGCAAGAGTTCTGTGTTATAACGTTGAATTATATCTGAGGGGGCCAAAACTCTGCACTTGATTCCTGTAGATAGTACAGCACTAGAGGGAAAAGGTGAGAGGAGGGAAACCTCTGAAGCCTTTGTAGGACCCTCATCCAAAGTCCACTAGAATCAGTGGAAAGATGCCCATTGACTTCCACGGACTTTTAAGCAGGCTCATAAAATATGACAGTTTTTGTTTGTTCAACAGTTGCTTTAAAAAAAAAAAAAAAGAGAGAGAGAAGAAAAGAAAGTTGAAAATCTTCGTAGGAATTCTATGTTGTTCCTCACCCAGAATTTTTTTTTGCTGTATTCTGTAGCTGTTCTTCATGCATCTTCTGCCTAATTTTGCTGAATGCTGGTGGGATCAAGTCATTTTGGACATCCTGCTATGTAACGGGGGTGGCATCTGGTTGGGCATGATAGTTTGTCGTTTCTTGGAGATGAGGACCTATCACTGGGCAAGTTTCAAGTAGGTCTAAAGTAAAAGCCAATAAGCTTCATGTTTAAAATATTGCAGTGTAAAATTCTGAATTATTAGCTCCTCATGAAATGTCTTTATGTATGTAAAATGCATATGCTATAGAAATGGAGTATGATCAGTGTATATTTACAGTGCTATATAAGAGATTAATAATGTTGGGGCATCATCTTGTGTTAATCCTTTTGTGTGAATTGTGTTCCTGATTATAATTGAATTTTTAAGAATTTTGCTTAGTCTTAAAGGTGAAAGTTGAGGCCAAATAGAATACAAAATGGTAGAAGGAAATGATATTTGCATTTTTAATCTTTTAATTCATGGCAGCAAAGCATTGTTTGAAGGGAAAGGAAGCAAATACACACGTACATCTGAACTGTTTGACTTGTTAAATCCTTTTAATAGTAGGTTTGGGATCAGGCTGTTATGCTCTAGTGTGGTAACCCAGCAATAATACTATCAGTACCTAACATATGTAAGACCACATTCTGATAAACGTATGTTGTGTAGTACCTTACTCCACAGGTGGTTCCATTGATATCAGTGAAAGCACTTGTAGTATAAGGTAGTAGTCAGTGTGAATAAGAGTGGCAGAATCTGGCCTATGGTATGTTTCATCCATCCAACTCAAAGATTTAGTTTCATCCACAGTTTTACTGAGATGGCAAAGCAGTATTATCCATCTTTTACAGATGGCAAAACTGAAACTGAAAGAGGATAAGTGACTTGTCCAAGGTCACTCACAGGAAGTTAGGGACAGAGCTAGGAAGAGAGCCCAGATCTCCTGCCTCCCAGTCTCATATCCTATACACTAAACCACATTACCTTCCTTAACTGGACATACCGTTTGCTAAGCTGAGGGAGACCTGGGTTTTGGTCTAAATTCAGGATTTCCTGCCTCGCAATCCAGCAGGGACACAAGGAGCATCATAGAGTTGGTGTTCCACGTCTGTGGGAGAGTGCAGTGCAGATTAAGAGTAAGACAAATAGTATATCCATTGAGGGAACTGTCTTCACCACTAGCTTTTTATTTTAGGGTGGTGTGGTGGTGGTCGTTGTCATAATCTTTTAAAAGGCTCATGTGAATTCCTAGTATTTTTAATTTCTTTGTTGGTGATTTTACAAAGGTGAACTGCAAGGAGAAAAATGGTTTTGCTTGTGTCCCTTACTGCTCTTTTCTGTTATGTAAAGGTGGGTTCGAAGATTAAAAGAAATAAACAAACCAAACTTGCACTTAAAAAAACAAATACCAGAAATTTCAGTCTCTATTTCCCTGTTTCCCCTGGAGGAGCACAGACCTAGAGTGGGATAGTGACATCACAACAGGCTGAAATCTAATTTGTTGCTTTCCCAACCCTCAGCTGCAGGAGAGGAGAGTTGGAAGGTTCCACCAACAGCTTTCCTTCCATTTGTTTTGTTAACCATTCAAGTAACAAAGATGTTAAAAACAAAATGCAGCCCATCTGACAGAGACTCCCCTTCCTTCCAAGATATGGGGGGGGAGGGATTTATGAAGCAGAGGTACGCTTATGGCTTACATACAGTGTTGTACATGGCCATGTGGGACACCCAAGTTGGGTCCAATACCAAGCTAGCATGGATTGGGAATCCTGCAATAGCAACACACTCAGACCAGTGGAATAGGAATCCCATATTTCTAAATAATGAAATCTGATGGATCCTTTAAGGAGTGGTGTTGATGATCTATAGAAGGGAATCACCATCTACACCTCATTGGTAAGGACAGTGAAGCTGTAAAATAGGGAGATAATGAGGGAATCTCTCTTCAGGATTCTGTGGGAGATTTGCAGAACACCATTCCTTTTGGACCTTTTTCCTTCAGGGGAAGAAAAAAATGCTTTGAAACCCAAATTGAATAACTGTACTTTAGATAGCACTGGGAGTTTGACTTCATTGTTTTCTAGTTTTTGCTTTTTTACTACTGACTGAAGTCTGTATATAGCTCTGCTATAAGAAGGCTATTTCTCATAATAGCTGTTTGCCTCTTCACCAAAATACTCAATAAATTCTGCCTCTTAATGTAACACACAACACATTGCCCTTAAGTACAGATGTATGGGAAAGAGCGCTGCATCATGATTTGTTATAGAAATACTAAAATACAGTATCACTCTCCCTCCCCCTCCCGCCTTATCTTTTCCTTGTCTTTACTGCAGCCATTCTTTTCTTTCAGGGACATTCATACCACCACAGGGAAAATCAAAAGAGCTGTATTACAGTTCACTCCAGCTAGCTGGACCTATGTTCGCTGGTTTGACCCCAAGTCTTCATTTCAAAGAGTGGCTGGAATATACCTTTTCATGATCATCTGGCAGGTAAGAAATAACTTTTGTGAAATCAAAACTAGTCTCAGCTCAGTTTACTTACTGGCTGAGTTTGGTTAGAAGATATTATATTCTTATCTTAGTCCATCATTGAAATGTATAATTAAATGAACTGATACCACCAACTATTCTGGACACTATCCAGTGCATGTGGACTACAGTTTAGGAGTGAAATTACAGTATCTGTGAAAGAAACAAATGGTTGCAGATTGATATACTGGCTAGGGGGTTACTGTATGCAATGGATAGTTATAAGAACTGAAGAAACAGATGGGTAGGTTTTTCCCAGCTGATGGTGCATCTACCAGTATGATATTCAGAAATCAGTCTCCAGTTCACCAATGTTCTTCAACATATGCCTAACTTTAAGTGCATATGACTTTAATGGGATTACTCATGTGCCTAAAATTAGGCACTTGCTGAAATACTTTACAGCATTTGTGATGGTACTCAGGGATATGCTCTCTTTCTTAGGACTCTAATCCCATTGCCCTTAATCTGTGTTCAGTCAGGCAACATTTAATACAAGTGGCAGTTTTGCTTAAGTGAAGCCCATAATAGCCCTTAATGACATAGCCTTTAGTGATGACCCTGTTTTCTGGGCACTTATGTGCTACTGCTATCTGCCTCTCATTCAGTTGTGCGGTCTGTAATCTGCCTGAGTTGGCAGGCACTACCTCATACAACTCTGTTAAACTGGGACATTTGCCCTAAAAGCTCAGGAACCACTGGTTTAATTTAAACCATTCTTGATCAGAAGGAGATACAGCAAGAGAGCCCTGCATTACTGAGCGACTGCAAACTACTTACAGGCATTGGTGTCTGGCCTCAGTCATATTGCTGCCGCCAAAGGCTTTTACGTTAATGCAAAAAGAAGAGAACTAATGCAGTGAATGTAAAGGGAGGGGAGGGGAGGGAGGTAGAAGAAATTCTTTCCCCATAAAAATTAGGCTAATTTCTGCAATGTCCACAGAGATGTTTGAATATTATCATTCTAGCATCGTAGAAAATTCACCCCCAAGATAGCATGCAATTTACTTACTTACAATTTTTCTAATTGGAATAGACTTCCTTTGTGAGAGATGTCTTGTTTTGAGATGAGGCCCACTGGGACACCAGTCCTACAGTTCTTACTCCAAAAATACTTCAGTACAATACAGTGTAGGACCCACTATCTAAAATAAAAAATGATCACATTGAGCAGTCACATCCTCACTTGATTTTCTACTGTGAGAATTCTTAAGGGGTTAAAAATTTCAGTATAATTAAACCCGAGTACCTGTTTCAAGGGAGCAGGTGGTTTATTACAGCTGTTTGGAGCTGCCACCTCCAATTCCAGATTTTCATATTCAATTTTAGCTGTTTTTTTTTTTTAAAGTGATGAACTAGTTTGATCATTTGTGGTTTTGTTGGGGTGAGCGCGTAAATATACTAGCACTAAATTGTGAACATGTGTGAGCATATTTCAGCCACTTGCCCATAATTTATACTAACTTTGGATCTTTTTAAGGGATTTAATTAAAAAAAACAACTTTTTAAACTAAACAGATATAAATGGAGAACTCTTTTAAAAAGAAACTCATCTGGATTTGGTTTGTAAAGAGTCCAGTGAGCTCTGAATTTTACAGACTTGAACACTTTCTCTTCTTTCTAAATTTGTGTCCTAGCACTAGTTCAAGAATTACACTGTTATTCCAAAATGGAACTCTGCAAACTATTAACTGAAACCTTGATGGGTTATCTGAAGTATACAAAGTAGTTCCGCACTGTTTCGTTTGTTTTTTGGGGGGGGAGTGGTGGTGTTGTTTTTATTAATTTTTATTTTTTGGTTTGTTGACTTGGTATACAACTTTGCCTATTCTGAAGATGATATTTTAAGAGCTTTTAGTTCTTAATCCAAGCAGAAGAGCTAGTTACTGAGCTGCAGTAAACCATAAATAATTCCCTCTTGTGTATTTTAATTATTATATTAATCCTAACATTTTCTGCATCAGTCTCTGAGAAGGGGTTACATGTGTATGTGTCTGTCCTGTAAAATAGAACCTTATTAACTGACTTTTTTATTTCCAGCTGACTGAGTTGAACACATTCTTTTTGAAACATATCTTTGTATTCCAAGCAAGTCACCCTTTAAGCTGGGGTAGAATTCTCTTCATTGGAATTATCACAGCACCCACTGTAAGGTAACTTATTTTATTTTTTTCTAATTGTACAGTAGTTCTGACCCTTAGGAACACAAGAAAAGGTGTACAGGCTTTATAAATAAGTATAGTGTGTGAAATGAAATAATGCGTTTAAGTCTTCAAAAAGGGCAAAATTATCATTATTTTTGCAGTACTAGGTATAAGACTAAGGATAAAATTCAGCAGTCTGGGTGTATGCTACTAATGGTATCCATCATTCTCTCTTCTGATTGCACAGCTGTTGCCTGTGTTGGGTGGATTAACTCCATATACAGCCACCCATAATTTCATGTAAGGGTCTTTTGTTGACAAGAGCCATATGATCATGACAGCATGCAGGTTAGGGAATTTACACCTGTGGGTCTTTCCATAATACCTGCCTCCAGCTACCTATTTATGCTTGAGTATGGAATATACCACAATGTATTTATAAGGAAAGGTGATAGTTCCTTGTTTTGAATAATTAGTGAAACTACAAAATATGAACCGTGATTGGGATTTGAGAACTAATCAATCCATAGTCACCTCACAAAACTATTTCATGAAGTAATTTTATGTAGCAACCAGTTTCTGTTTACATCCAAATTGAAAAGTCAAGATTCCACCTATTGAAGCATATATTGTACTTGAGGTTGTTTTTTGGGTGGGGTTCTGGTAAATATATATTTTAATATGTATGTGCAAATTGTTTGCGTAGGAACTGTAACTTTTCAATATTGTGTGTTCTGTCTCTCTTAGGTACTTATATGGACCCCATTACCATAGTATCTGAGCGCCTAACGGTCTTTAGTGTATTTATCCTCATAACAGTCTTGTGAGTAGGGAAGTGCTATTATCCTCCTTTTACTGATGGGGAACAGAAGCACAGAGAAACAAAGGGTATGTCTACACTGCCCAGAAAAAAAAAAAAAAGCCCATGGCATCGAGTCTCAGAGCCCGGGTCACCTGACTTGGTCTTGTGGGGCTCCTGCAAGTGGGTTAAAAATAGCAGTGTAGACGTTCCTGCTTGGGCTGGAGCATATGATAAGTGACTTGCCCAAAGTCACACAGGAAACCTGTAGCAAAGCAGGGAATTGAATCTAGGTCTCCAGAGTCGCAGCTTAGCACCCCGAACCACTGGACCATTCTTCCCCGTTATGCTTCCTCTGTTTAAATTCTTAACCCTGACGTTACAGCAACATAAGACTTTTGAATTTAATTTCCTCTGTATTTGTGAAAGGATAAAAAGAAGACAATTCAGCTATCATGTGTCCCACTATGCTGGCAAATGGCATTGTCCCTAATAATCATATCACAAGTATTGCTCTACCTTCCATTCACATTAATTAGCCGTTAATCTGTTACCCTCAAAATACAATCACTGTCACAAGTAATATTCTTTATTGGCAGTCTCTGTAGAAAAAACATGAATTGAATGGCTTGGAAACTGAATTATCCCCCACCCCTAGCAGTGATCTCTCCAAGTCAATGCTGATGCAGGTTGGCAGATTATGAAAAACCTTGCATTGTGCTGCTGCCTGTGCTGTGTGTGTTCTGTGAATGGAGGATAACAGTCACCAGAACTGTCAGTATAGTCATGTAAACTATGTTCCATTCCCACTTAGATGCAATGTCAGAATGGGGGCCTTTCAGAGTAATGTCAAAACAGAAAAGAGGCATATTTTAAAATGATGAATCTAATTTTTAAACAGATCCTTGGTTTCCTTAAACTATGTTTTTTCCCCAAGACTAACCCTCTACTGACACACTTTACCTCCCAAGCCGTACATGCACACTCAGGAACTAGAATAACTTAAAATGAAAAATAACTTCAAAGTTTAGAGCATAGATAATTTTTTCAATCAAATTCGCTCTTCCAAGACTTGTTAGCCTCTGGTTGATTTTTTTCCCCCATCTGATGATTAGTCCTACTAAAACTGAAGCCATCCAGTAGGCTTTCATCATTATTCAACTTAACGCATGATATAAGCCCCAAGTGCTCCACTTTTGATATAGGGAGTATTAATGTTAATCATTTTTTAAAAGTGTAAATGTATTTCAGAAGCTTTGTGCTTCATTAAAGAATTTTCATTTGTTGTTTCTGTTTCCAGGCAATATTACGCCTACCTCACAGACACACAGTGCAAAAGGGTAGGAACTCAGTGCTGGGTTTTCGGGTAAGTGTTCTTGACTGTTGGAAATTTTACAAACACGGGGCTGTGTTCTGTTTTTGTTGTTTTAAGTGTTGGCAGTGTGGTGCCAGGTATGATATGAAGCCAGTCCTTGCCCCAAATTGCTTTCAATCTAAAAGACATGCACAGAAAAGGATCCTTGGGAGAAGCCTATCGGGGAAGAAAATCTTAGATTTGTGGGGTGGAAAGGATGGAGAAGGGAAGGGAGAGTTATAGGTGCAGCTGGTTAAAGAAAGAAATATTAGTTAGGGCATCTGCATTCTGTTCCCCACTTAGTTGGTGGTGCGTTTGGTGGCTTAGCAAATAGCTTACCTCTGATGCATCCATTTTAACTGTGCAAAGTGCTTGCCTAGCAGGGATATTGTGAAGCATAATTAAGTAGGGCTAAATTCTGCCTTCAGATATGAGGGCGCAACTCCTTCTGTTTTCAGTGATTATTGGCTTTACGAGAGTTGAATTTTAGGCTCTTAATACATAATAACTTTTCATTGTAGTAGCACCTAGGAGCCCAGGTCATGGAGCAGGATCCCATGGTGCTGGGCACTATACAAATTTTTATTAAGCACACTTTGTAAATTATTTCACCATTCTCCACAGCTAGATGGCATATAGCAGATTTTATTTTTAGATCAATATAAAAATCCAGTCAAGCTCATTTGTATTAGTCTTCATTTATTAGTTACTTGGCTTCTGGAACAGTGGCTTAATAAAATTTTAAATTACAAAATCCTCTTCATATCATAGAAGTTAGAGATGGTACAGACCTTTTTGCTAACCAGAACTTCCAGTCTGGGCTAGTGGACTCCCCCTGCCGGATTATAGAGCTTTCCACTAAAAAGGTTCTTTGACACTGCAGGAAGCCTTCTTTTGGATCACAAGGGAACTCTCTAGTAAAGTGCTTCAACAGATGCTTAAAAATAACAGAACTGATCCTGTTTTCAACACCAAGGGCCACATTAGTCCAGGCCCTGTGCAAGGATTTGAGTGTTTCTACTTGCATCCACTTCCTAATTCGCTTGCAGTGACTGCCACTAATGAGAGAATGTGGAAGGGCAGAAGTAAGTGAATATCTAAAAGAGGCCAAGAGATTGGATTAAATGCGGGAGAAATTTATTCTATGTCTTCCTTACGTATGCACATTGCTAATCAGCAGGTGCTTTTATCTAAATACGACTTTGTGAATTGGGACACAATGTCCAGATTTATAGACGAGTTGCCTGAGGATGCTGTGGAAGAGTTTAAGGTTTTTCTGGCAGAGAGCCCACTAGTGTCTAAGACATCACTGCAATCAGCACTCAATATGGAGGACACCTCATCTAGGATTATGGCCTCAACTGTAACCATGAGGAGAGCTTCTTGGCTACAGATGTGGCTATGTCTTTGTTTTCTGAAAAGACTGACGAGACGTTACATTCTCTTAAGGACTCCAGGGCCACTTTATGATCCTTTGGGGTTTATACCTCAACAGTTAAGGCATCATTATGGGGATCTACAACAACAACAACAGTTCCAATAGTACTCCCAGCCGTATTTCAGGCAGCCTGCTAATTCTGCAAGACAACAGGACTTCTCCAAGAGGAGACACATGTTGCACAGGAGAAGGCCCTCTTTTTTTCCATCTTCAGCCAGCCAGCCAGCCCATAGTCCATCAACTAATGGCAAGCAGCCAATTTGACACCCCCCTTCAAGGGCAACAAACCAGTCACCAGTCAAGTCTATTTCCCCTCCCTTTGGGGACATGCTGTCCCACTTCCATAGAGCTTGGGATTCAGTAACCTCAGACAAGTGGATTCTAAGCACTGTGCAGTTGGGTTATACCATCCAATTTCTATCTGTTCCTTCTTCCCGTGGCTGGAATCACAATGAGTGGTTTGCTGCTTTTAGTCTCCAAGATGCCTGTTCCCATTTGCTGATTTTCCCAAGCCACAGGAAGTTTCTGAGATTCCTAGTTGCAGGTCATCATTAATAGTATACAGTTCTCCGATTTGCCTTGACATCAGCCCCATCCATATTTACCAAATGCATGTCAGTGATAGCAGTCTATCTCAGGAGGAGGGGAACTCATCTCTTCCCATACCTAGATGATTGGTTAATGAGGGGCAGATCTGAAGAATCAGTCCTCAATTACACTCAATCTCTTTGATTGACTAGCATTGATTTTGAACAAAATCAGAAGACTGTCAAAAAAAAAAAAAAAGTCAGAGCAAAACAGAAAATCAAGTTAATTATTGCCATCCTAGGCTCTGAGTTCAAGGACCTATCTCTCGCATGAGCAATTCTAGGCCATTTGATGCCTATGTCAGGACTTCCAATCTCAGTCTTCAACCACAATCCATGTGTATCTGAAGTTACTAGGCCATATGCATTTACCTAGTCCAGAATGCAAGATTGCATCTTGTTCTCTTCAATCATGGTTGAAGTTGGTCTATCACCCGAGTTGTCAGTCATTGGACAGACTTCTCCAAATGCCTGGACTCTTTACAGTGGTGGACAGAACAGATCAATAACATGCTAGGGTATACCCTTTGCTTGTTCTCCACTGACCAGGACTGTACTCACTGATGCCTCCATAATAGGTTGGAGAGCACATCTAGGAATATTGATAATTCAGGGTTTGTGGTCGGAACAGGAAGCATCCTTTCATATCAAGGTCCTGGAGTTTCGAGCCATTTACGGTGCGTGTCGATCCTTTTGGTATCAGATCAGGGTAGTGGTTCATATAGTTACAATAATGTAACAAGCAGGGAGGAGCCCACTCCAACCAACTTTGTCAGGAAGCAATAGTTTTGGCACTTTTGCATCAAGGAAGACATAGCCACAGCTGCACAGTTACCAGGTGCTCAGAATTGGCTGGCTGATCAACTCAGCTGGAGTTTCTTCCAAAGTCATGAGTGGCTCTGAAGGACAGTATTCTGAGGTCCATTTTCAAAGACTGGGGCATTCCAATGATCGACTTGTTTGCAACGAAAGACAACAAAAAATGTAGTTGATATTTTGCATGCACACGGGTCTCAGTTTGGGCTCATTAGCTGACACCTTCCATTTGAATTGGAGATCGGCCCTGATGTATGCTTTCCCCCCAAGCTCACTCATTCCTCAGGTGCTTCTCAAACTGAAGTTGGATCATGCCAAGGTGATACTCATTGCACCAGCTTGGCCAAGACAACATTGGTTTTCCGACCTTCACAGTCCATCTGTTTGACCTCCTAGCTCTCTTCCCCTCATTCCTGACCTGTCAGTGCAATGCCACGGCCAGGTATGGCATCCAGTAGTCTGCATCTAATGGTGTGGATGCTGCATGGTTAGACTAGAAAGAAGAAGAATGTTTGCAAGCAGTACAGTGAGTTCTGTTTAATAGTAGAAAACTTTCTACTAGGTATATCTGTTTGGTGAGGTGGAAGCATTTTTTGATTTGGTCTTTGATTCAGGGAATTTAGCCAGTGCTAGCATGTATTCAAGACATTTTGGATTACCTGTTGCATCTTAAGTCCTCAGGTCTCTCTCAGCTCATTGAGGATCTACCTGGTGCGATCTCAGCACACTGCCATTAGGGTCCTCTATTCGAGGTCCTAGCCACTTGCTCTCTGTCTCTTCTTTGCCAAAAGACAGCTTTTTTTTATTGTCCTAACTTCTGTGAGATTTATTGAGCTTGTAGGCCTTAATGGTGGACTATCCCTATATTAAGTTTTTCAAAAACAAGGTGGCCTTGAGGCCACACCCTAAGTTCTTGTCTAAAGTGGGGCATCTAGATCAGAACCAAACTTTGGAAGAGCATTTCTGCTGTCATTGTTTAAGCAGATTCTGAGCCCCACCTCCATCCTTTACTGCTTATGAGTCACATGAGTAGAATACACCTTTTCAAACAGTTGAAGAAGAAAAAAAAGTCACCTATCTGTTCTTCAGTTATTGTTCTTCTAGATGTGGGTGCAGATGTGTATTCCACAACCCAGTCTCTGTCCCCTCTGCACTGAAGTCTCAACTATTGATGTTCAGTGCAACGGAGGGGGGTTGAGGCAGCGCTGCCTTTAAATAGCTATGGGAGGGGCTATGGGGCCAGAGGGCACAAGCACCACCCCAATGGGCAATGTAAAGCAAAATTCTCCAATTTCAGTGCAGTGGGCAGGGGCGGCTCTAAGAATTTGGCCGCCCCAAGCAGGGCGGCATGCCGCGGGGGGCGCGCTGCCGGGCGCCGGTCCCGCGGCTCCTGGTGTCCTCTTGCAGACGTGTCTGCAGAGGTTCCGCTGCTCCCGCGGCTCTGGTGGACCTCCCGCAGGCATGACTGCGGAAGGTCAGCCGCCTGCCGCCCTGCCGGCAAAATGCCGCCCCACGTGCGCGCTTGGCGCGCTGGGGTCTAGAGCCGGCTCTGGCAGTGGGCACACGCACACCAAGTGGAATATATGTCTGTACCCACGTTTTGCAAAACGACAGTTATTGTTCAGGTAGGTAACTGTTTTTTTCCCATCGATCTTGGAGTAGTAGGGCAACACCTTTAATACTAACATTTCCTTATTTTTTTATTTACTGTTTCCTCACTTGTATATGCCACATCTTTAGACAATGGGGTTATCTCAAATGTTCTTTTCTACAGTAGTTGAAGTTTAACATGTTAAAAGTAATGCAAGTAATGGCAATGAAAGACGTTAAGTAGAAAAAACATTTTTTTTAAAGTTGTATCTCTTTAGAGTCTTATCCTGCTTTTTTTCCCCTTTCTTATTTTAATTTTTGAGTTATGGAAAGGATTGTTTTAAAATGGACAATTCTGGAAAGCAAAATGTCTGTAACTGCCTGGGTAAGATCCATATTGTAGGAGTCTGGCCCCTGACAATGTAGCAGCACAGCTGGCAAAAATCATAGAAACCTGTCCTCTAAAGCTGGGAGAGGATTACAGTCTGCAGAAAGCCTTTAAGGGCTTCCTGTTTTCTCACTCGATCATAGAAACATTATAGAAGGTGAAGGGAACAAATCTGTCTTAAAACATCTGTGCTTTTTTTGAAAGGAACATTCTGTCCTCTTGAAGTTGCAGACATCAGTGCTGTTCATGTAAGCAAGGCTTGCTCGTGTAGATATTGTCCCATCAGGGCTGATACATGCTGAGGTACGCTTTTACTCCTGCTTCTTGCTTTTGGCAAATTAACCAACCTAGGGGAATCAGTTGGCACTGAGGTTTTAAGGGACATCCATTTCATGCCCATTTCCTGAATCTCAAGAGATTCCATTATAACAACCAGTGAACATTCAGATTCAGTTGTCTGCTTTTGGAATGGCATACAGGCTGATGTGCTGTGTAGCCATTTCATTTATGGAGCTGGCAGTTAGCAAGATTAATGGTATTTTTTAGGGCTGTCAAGCGATTAGATTGATCGCACTGTTAAACAGTAATAGAATACAATTTATTTAAATATTTTTGGATGTTTTCTACATTTTTAAATATATTGATTTCAATTACAACACAGAATACAAAGTGTACAGTGCTCACTTTATTTTTTATTACAAATATTTGCACTGTAAAAAACAAAAGAAATAGTATATTTCAATTCACCTAATACAAGTACTTTATAATGAAAGTTGAACTTACAAATGTAGAACCTACAGGTCCAGTGAGTCCTACTTCAGCCAATCGCTCAGACAAACAAGTTTGATTATAATTTGCAGGAAATAATGCTGCCCACATCTAGTTTACAATGTCACCTGAAAGTGAGAACAGGCATTCGTATGGCACTGTTGTAGCTGGCATCGCAAGGTATTTATGTGCCAGATGCGCTAAAGGTTCCTATGTCCCTTCATGCTTCAGCCACCATTCCAGAGGACATGCATCCATGCTGATGACAGGTTCTGCTCGATAACAATCCAAAACAGAGTGGACTGTCACATGTTCATTTTAATCATCTGAGTCAGATGCCACCGGCAGAAGGTTGATTTTCTTTTTTGGTGGTTCGGGTTCTGCATTAGAGTATTGCTCGTTTAAGACATCTGAAAGCATTCGCCACACCTCATCCCTCTCAGATTTTGGAAGGCACTTCAGATTCTTAAACCTTGGGTCGAGTGCTGTAGCTATCCTTAGAAATCTCACATTGGTACCTTCTTTGCGTTTTGTCAAATCTGCTGTGAAAGTGTTCTGCTATAATATGAAATACATGGCAGAATGCAGGTAAAATAGAACAGGAGACATACAATTCTCCCCCAAGGAGGTCAGTCACAAATTTAATTAATGCATTATTTTTTTTAATGAGCATCATCAGCATGGAAGCATGTCCTCTGGAATGGTGGCTAAAGTATGAAGGGGCATATGAATGTTTATCATGTCTGGCGTGTAAATACCTTGCAATGCTGTCTTCAAAAGTGCCATGCAAATGCCTGCTCACTTTCAGGTGACGTAAATAAGAAGCAATATCTCCCGTAAATGTAAACAAACTTGTTTGTCTTAGCAATTGGCTGAACAAGAAGTGGGACTGAGTGGACTTGTAGGCTCTAAATTTTTACATTGTTTTGTTATTGAGTGCTATTATGTAACAAAAAAAATCTACATTTGTAAGTTACACTTTCACGATAAAGAGATTGCAATACAGTACTTGTATGAGGTGAATTGAAAAATACCATTTCTTTTATCACTTTTACAGTGCAAATATTTGCAACCAAAAATAATAAAGTGAACAGTGTACACTTTGTATTCTGTGTTGTAATAGAAATTAATATATTTAAAAATGTAGAAAAAAATCCAAAAATATTTAATAAATTTCAGTTGGTATTCTATTAACAGTGTGATTAATTGCGATTAATTTTTTTAATCGCAGTTAATTTTTTTGAGTTAATTGCGTGAGTAACGGCGATTACTCGACAGCCCTAATATTTTTATGTACCATGACATCAGCTTAATCTCTAGAAGACCAAATATAGATCTGACTGTGGAATGTAATGAGTGCCAGGATGTACAGATCCAACATAATAGTAAGCAGCAGAGTAGAAAGTGTTACAGTTTCTAGAGTACTGATTTGGAATGGAATTTCCAGATAGTAATTTATAATCCTGTATCAAACTCTGAAACTTCAGAAGATTCCCCAAATGAGTGTCACTTCCTATTTATTTGAGCACTACATTGTTTAGCACAGTACAAAACACTGGAAGAAATTATAAAAGAAAATCAAAATACAGTATTCAGCATATTTCACACTGCAATTTAAGATATTCTAGATCGGGGTCCTCAATCTTATTCTTTCTGAGGCCTTCCCAACATGCTATTAAAAAAAATCCATGGCCCACCTGTGCCACAACTGTTTTTCTGCATATCCAGTAGATTAAAAGCCAGGGCCGACGTTTGGGGGTAACACACGGGGCAGTTGCCCAGGGCCCCATGCCTCAGGCTTCGGCTTTAGCCAAGGGTGGTGGGGCTCAGGCTTCGGCTTTCTGCCATTGGCCCCAGCGAGTCTAATACTGGCTCCTCTCTGGTTTATTTTGGTGGACCCCCTGAAATCTCTGATGGCCCCCTCAGGGGGGCTCCAGACCCCTGGTCAAGAGCTGCTGTTCTAGAGAGCTGAATAAGTCACGCACTCATCTGTCAGTTCCTTTGAACTTGGATACTTTTGCTTACTAAAACACCATTTTGTTCTAGGCTTTTATGTTCCTTAATTTTGTGCAGTGCTTAGGTAACACAAATATATACATCTAATATTGGTGCCAACTCTTGTGATTTTGTCAAAGTCATAAGGTATTTGGTGCTTCTCTGATGGCCTCAGCTCCTAGGATCATGTGACTAAGTAAGAATCTTAGTTTTCATTTAAAAGGAAGTTTATAACCCTCATGAATGTGGAACAGAGCTGGAAAATGTGAACTCTAGAGGCTCAATCACAAGAAAGTAAATTAAAAAAAAACAACCTAAAAGCTGTTTGATTTCTTTTAATCTTATTTATATAAAAAATTGGTATGCTTGTGGTTGGCAATCCTGTAAATTATATAAAATCCTAATATAGCTAGATCATAGAGGGTGGGTCAGACTTTCAACTATATGAGGATATTTTATATAACAAGCACTAGTAAAATAAAGATGTTAATCAAGAATCTGAACAAATGAACATCCCTTTTAAGCAATGAATTTCTAGTACCTGAAAGTTGGTGAGAACATTAAGCGAAAGTCTTCACTGAAGAGCTATTATGTGTTCAGTGAAGGAACCTTTTTATTATATTCATATATCTTCTTAAGGGTGCTTAAGAGCAGTGCAGGCTTTAATGTAGGTTCTGAGCTTTTGGCTGCAGGTTTGAGGGATAGAGCTTCTTGATGCTAAATGTACAAGTTCAAGTTTTCTTTTTCTTGAATGGGTCCTACACAGGGCTGGCTCCAGACCCCAGCACGCAAAGCGCATGCTTAGGGCGGCGTGCCGCGGGAGGGCGGCAGGTGGCTCCGGTGGACCTCCCACAGGCGTGCCTGCGGAGGGTCCGCTGGTCCCGCGGCTCCGGTGGACCTCCTGAAGGCGTGCCTGCGGAAGGTCCACCGGAGCTGTGGGACCGGTGACCGCCAGAGTGCCCCCCGCGGCGTGCCGCCCTGCTTGGGGCGGCACAATTCCTAGAGCCGCCCCTGGTCCTACATGTGAACAAATGTGGCCAAACAAGATAGGAAGGTTTTAGCTATATGTCATTGAGTCTTAAAAGATAGACTGACTTTCTTCTGTGCAGAGAAAGCTGTTTAATCTTTCACAAGATGGATTAGGTTTCTCTTCTTAAAGAATGGATCAAGAAGTGGCATGAATGTGCACACACTAATGGATCATCAGTGTACTTGTACATTTCAGACCCAAGGGAAAGGTGCCAAGAAACTCCTTACTGTTATGGAGTAGTTGGTAATGTTGTGCCTCTTGGAGAACGAATGTGAACAGTAGTCTGCTTGGCATCACTATTTCATTTAGTGAAGTAGAAGAATTTAGCAGGATATAGTCAATTAGAGCAATACTTTATTAAAAGAATCAAAGTATTTGGACCAGTAAGACTTGAATAATTGCTTTTAGGTAGAGACCAGGGGTGAAATTCTGGTCCCACTGAAGTGGAGGACAGTTTACCAGTGACTTCAAGAGAGCCACAGTTTATCTTCTGGTCCTTCTTAAATGTCTAATAGTTTCTTTTGTCCACAAAATTGATTTACCTGATGCAGATGGGGGTCTGTTTTTTGTTCTCTGTGGTCATTTGATTTTTTAAAAACAATTATTTTGAAGGGGAGTTGCCTTTAAAATTTAGTTTCAACCACTGCTAGAACAGCTTCTGCATGCTTCTTATAGGAAAATGTCTAGTGTTTTTATGTACTGCTGACAAAAGATGAAAAAGTAAGAAGTACAGTATCCTATTTGCTATCCTTTCTCTGTGTAGTTTTACTGTATCATTTTAATTAAGTAAATGTCTGTTTACATTCTTGATGTAAAACGTATCCATCTCCATGGACTGTTGGAGATTTGAAGCTTTATGGGACCAGTGCAGACATTCCCCTATCAGAGGGAGAAAACCAAACATGCTCAGTGGCTCAATGGCCCTTCTCGCCAACTGAGGAGTGGTATTGGTGGATTCCTTTCATTGTTCTTTCTTGGGAGAAGAGTGGACACAGTGTCTGTTATAGTCTGGTCTTCGTACATGAATCAAAATATGCACCCTACAGTTCATAGTTTGCTAGACTGTTCATTATTGCCTCAAAACCCATGTTAACACACTTCAGTGCAGTTGTGTTATCTAGCTCAGCATGGAAAGTCTAGTTCTTTCATTACCATTTTAGGGCAGATTATGAAATTACAAGAGGGTAATGTTGCCTTGACAGAATTATGAAGACAAATTGGCTAATTTCAGCTGGTATTGAATGCAGCTCCTCACCTATTTACCAGTACTTCCTGCAGGAAGCACATGACACCTGTGCTGCAGAGACTCTACTGGCTTCCATTTCATGCAAGTCAGGGTGTTGGCATTGATCTACAAAACTCTCTTTATTGTTTTGTATTCTGTGTATCTCAGAAGGATCCTCTCCTCTTGGTTTTTAACCCAGAGGTTGTGATGACAGGCTCAAGATGACAAGCTCTAGAAATAATCAGCTGGGGGCTGGGAAGATGAAGGTCACAGTGGAAATTCCCCAGACTCTTTTGGTCTAACACAAGTTTTGACCTTCACAGCATGTTGCAAACCCTGTTTCTTTATTCTAGGCTTTTTTCGGGGCTGAGTAAGGGTGAGTAGATTCAGATTAGGTGAAACTTGACTTTTGTTTTGTATGGGGTTTTTAAAGACTGCACTGTGTGTACATCTCGAATGTCATGTTGGGTATGTTTTATAAATCAAAATGTATAAAGAAGCTGTGTGCATGGAAGGGAATGCAATAGTCTCAGTCATTGATATCTGGTTTGTAAAAAGATAATAGGGTGACTGACAAGCAGCAAGAAAATGTTTTTTAAAGAAAATTTAAATTGAAGTTTCCTAGGTAAGAAGAGAGCTGTCTAATAAATAAATAAATTACTATGGAAGTGTTTAGACTGTAGTCAGATAATACAAATCATAAAAAAAAAAAAAAAAAGTTTTGCCAAAAAGGGACACATTTTAGGAAGTTTGTGTTTTTGTGCTTATACATCTGAAAATTCAGAATTAGGAGGAGCAGAAACGGTCTCTTTACCACTAACTGAATTTAACAGCCTCATCTCTCCTTGAAAAAGCTTCATAATAAATTTTTAAAAAAAAACCTAATCACCTTGGGCAGTCAGAAAAAAGTCATCCTTAAAAGAGAAAAAAAATGTAAATTATCATTTGAAAGCATATAGAAATTTCACTAAAATAAGGGGGATAATGCAGATAACATATTTAAACAAAACCTGAGTGAAGTTCAGGAAGAACAGAATCTGAAAGGGAATCTTCAGAAGTTCTCTTTTCGTTCTGTATAGTTTTTACCACGTTCATTGCCCTACTTAGCCCAATCAAATTATTTTTCTCAATTGAATAAATGAAAAATGTGTTTCTCTCCCTGATCAACTGCAGAAAGTTTTGACAAGAAAAAGAACTAATGCCCTTCTGCCTGAAGAGAAAATATCCTGATTGACAAGTCAAAGATTTACTGTGCATCTGAATAGACTTTGCAAGATCATGAATATTGTATATTTTGTCATAATTTTAGGTGTCTTTATGATTCCAGATTACCTTCATGCTCCTTTTCTTATTTGTTGCTTCCCAATTTTTGCTTAATACGGGTTTTTGAAAGATGGGATGAGTCAGATGAAGGGTCCCATGCGTTATTTAAAATGTGTTCTGAAAAACTTGAGAACACAGAAGAGCGTTTCAAACTTCTAACCCAATGCTTTCTAATGCTAAAAAGTATTATCGCTATGGAATGTAAGTGCTTCATGTGCACCAGGTCCTTCAACTTTTTCTGGTAACTCTGATGTTCTCACAATTATTCTTCATAGAATTCTATTTAACAATGAATTGATAAGGACTCCACTAATGGACTTCATACTTCGCTCCGGTTATGCATCCAATCTCTTGTGAAATCTTCAACATTATCTACCCTCTTTTCTAAAGCATCAGTTTTAGATGAATGAGGGTGATTCAAGGTCATGATTACTGAAAGATTTGCATTAAGCACGGTGTTTGATATCCTCTTCAAGGAGGTTTGAGGAGGGGATAGATGTGCTTGTTCTGCTGAGCAAACAGCATCTCAAACAGCTGCAACCAATGGAGATTGAGGTAGGTGACCAGAACAGAGAGTCCTTTCTTTTTCATATCCTCTGCTTTAGGAATCTCCACTGTATGAGAACCTGAGACTCCTTTAGACTCCTTCTCATCTCTGTTGGTTTCTTTAGGAAGACCAGTAAATCAGTAGTTGCTTAGGCATCTATAAACTCTCCTCCCTCCCTCCTCCCCTCATGCACACACTCGTACTGTTGTGACATCATACAAAATCTCCCCTCACCCCCAACCAACACCTCACAGATATTCTGATAACATCTCTTTGTAGTCTTTCTAGTCCTTAGTTATTGTAAGCCAATCAGTCTCATTTAATTTTTCATAGTTCTTTCTGGACACACTTCTGAAGAGAGAACTTATTTGTATTGTTCTGAGAGAACCTCAGTTTCAACAAGTTAATAAGACATTCTAAGGTACCAGTGCCTATTCAGCTGTCTCAAGAGCTACAAATTGTATATACTCCTTATGGTAGTCTCTCACCAAGTTCCCGTGAGCTTTTGAAGATTTAATTATAAACTGACTAAAATAGATGTCTTTGATAACTGGGGACCTATTTTAAATTGACAGCCTTTGTGAAGAATATTTTTGGGTATAAGAATGGCATCTGAAAAAGCCCTTGTTTCTGCAGCCTTTTAAAAGGATGTTTAATAATGTCTGATGCAATCAGTACTTGACCCTTTGTCTAATAGCAAAGTATTTGGGTTTATTGCTGTGCCTAAATTGGATTTGTGTTTATAAATGTACAATGTTCAGTATCACTTGAATCAAACAATATTTTACATGTGTAATCAGCTGCAAATTATATATGCAAATTTTTATAGGAGTCATCAAAAGACTAATTGCACTCCAAGGTGCAAAATTAAATGTTGCATTGTTGTCCTACAATTTTCATATTCACCAACATGGTATCTTCCAGTAAAGAACAAACCAGAAAAACCTACCTTTTTTGAAGCTGTGTTTTCTGTCTGCAAATTTACTTTGCTTGCTGCTGTCTGAGCTGCCCTATCTTCTCTCACCTATGGCCTGATCCATGAATTAGTCATGTATGTCAGTGATATTGTGTCACCTGCTACATAGCAAGTATGGAAGCTTTGTTTCCTGGGATGTTGTCAGATACGTCAGTTGTACCATAAATGTAAGAACCAGTCTCTTCAAGTTTATAAAATTAAGGTTGTTTCTCTGTGTTTTCAGACTGGTAGGACCAAATCATGTGATGTAAATGAGTGCAGCTCTCTTGACGGCAGTGGAACTGCACTGATTTACTGAGGATCTGGACCTTCATTTTTAGTGTCTTTCATGTGTACTTGGGGCCAAAATTCTGGAATCTCTCCTTCTGCCAGGAAGGCATAGTCTCAGCTTTGTGTGGCCACTACTCATGTCCCAGTGCATATTAGCTAGGAGAGGGAACTGGCTGTCTGATAATAGGCAGGTCTACCCCTTCTTCTTGCTACCCTCCTTCTATTCTTCCCATCTTACCGCTGGGTGGAGAATTTGAGGGAGGCACCAGAACCTTCACATGTCTATGAAACCTGACTACTGGAGTAGCAGCCTGGGGACTCACCCAGAATGAATGGTGGCTCAGGGGATTGAGAATGGCTTTTCACCTCTGGCTCCCCAGCTGAAACCATTCTAGGGTGGTAAATTAGCTACCATCTAATGGCTGTTTGACCTGCATGAAATGAGTTGGTGGTTCAGTCCAGCATGAAGTAGACAGGTGTCCACAGTATGGTTGCCTCATTGTTGACTGTCTCAACAGAGAAACTGTGGGTTGAGTGGACATAGAAATGGAATGATCATCTTATCCCTCCAGGTGAAGACGGAGGCGCATGAGCAGAGAGTGTGAGGAAGCTTTCACTGTCATTGAACCCTTTGTGCCCATATCATGGATAATCAGAGAATTTCAGCCCTGAGAGCTGTCAGCCTAGCATTCTTCATGTTCTCTACACTAACACTGCTGCAAAAGAATGGCGTACTCATCAGAAATCCGGCTAAAGCTACTGCTTATTTAGAGTGGACAGAGTCCAGACTCTTTACCTCATCAGTGTTTATAACCTCACCTTTTTTCTTTCTCTACCCACAGAGTCATTGGTTTCCTTGAAGCTTTTGTGTGCATAAAGTTTGGTCAAGAGCTCTTCTCCAAAACACAAATATTGTATGTTGTGTTTTGGCTTCTTTGTGTGGTAAGTGAGACTTCTCGCTCATGGAACACAGTGCCCAGCAATGCCTTGAGGCCTCCATCCTGCAAACCTTATGTACCTGAGTAGTGTGTACATATACAAGAACTCCTGCTGAATTCAGTAAGTAAGGACTTCTTAACCCAGTAAGAGTTGCAGATGTGAGCCCTAATACTCTGAAAATTGTTAATGGTGCAATGAATTTGTAAATACTCTTTCTTTAATAAACAAATTGGATTTACTAATATTCTCAGAAACAAAGGGCCAAACTCTCTCAAATGGAGTAGCTGCATTGACTCTCTGCAATTAAACCAGTAGAAATCTTGGCCCAAAATTCTGTAAACATTTTTGTTGTTTTTTCCACCCTTTTGTAGGCTGTTACGACTTTCCTGTGTTTATATGGAATGGTTTGGTATGCGGATTACTCTGGCCACCGAGAAAAGGTACTTTGGTGGGGACTCAATTTTTATTATAAGCCAAAATTAAACTGCAACACAGCCACATTGTTATACGTTCTTGTAAAGAGAATTCTGACCTAGGAATCAAGGGTGTGATCCAGAGTCCTTTGAAGTGAGTTGGAAACACTTCCATTGAAGTCAGTTGGCTTTGGAGTGGGCCCAAAGTGTGTTGTAGTCTTCAAGGAGCACTGTAATCCTAGCTGTACAAAATAGGGCTAAACCTTTATCAAAGGCTGGAATAATAAATAACTAACGTCTCCACTGTCTACGTGAAAAGACAAGAAGAATATGAAAAATATTGAGAAAAGCTTTGTTAAAGGACAGACCACCTCGGAGCTGTTGCTTTATTGCCATTTTACAGTCCTGTTTTTGTATCAGCTATTTGTGCTTGAGAATGAGAATGGGAAAGACCTTTACTTCCATTAGCATTTTTGTCAGAATTCTTACTGCAGCTTTAATGCTATAAGTCCTAACCGAAAATGTAGTGGAAAGGAGAAGTGGAGATTGACTCAGCCTTCCAATGACGTGTGTCTTCCTTGTCTTTATAGACCTTGTCGGAAAGCGAGGACAGCCCATACAGCCCAGATGCCTCATGGCTTCATTCTAAATTCACTAAAGGTACTGCTGCTTTGCATGCACATTTTGAGTGTCGTATCAGTGGGAATACAGCTCAGTCCTAACAAATGTATCTTGAGAAACCTACAGTATAGGTTATTTGATCTACTTTCTGACCCTTGCAATTCAAGTGCATATAGAAATAAGCTGCAAAGCCACTTTTATTTTTTCCCACTGATTTTCTTTCCATTCGTTAGAATGTGATTTAATTTTTAATGGAACAAATGGCTCCTCCGCCTGTTGCTGTTCCATTCCTTCCTGACAGTGAATGTTTGAGATTGGAAAATTTCACGACCTTGTTGGGCAGGTTTTCTCACTGAACATCCCCTGTATGGCTTCAAGTGAACAATGTAAGATGCGCTTTTATGCCTGCTTGTTAGTGAGCAGGCAGGAATATGCCCAGGAGCTTATGTTCCTACGGACGCTTACTAATGGCTTGACTACATGAACATTTAGTTCATGGCAAGTTGGGGTGCGAATCTACCCTGCACTAGCCTGCCACAGACTAGCTGTCCATGTGGACCCTACTGATGTCCGTTTTGTTTCAAAGAGAACTAGATCAAAGTATATCAGTTAATTAACAAACTTAATGTAGTTCAGCAGGGTTCACACAGACAGTCAGCCAGCCACTTTTTATTGCAATGAAAGTCAAGTAGGCAGCGTGTTTTCTCCTTCTCACACTTTAGTGAGGACCTTCCTATGGAAAAAGGACAAGATTAGCATCTGGAAACTACCATTCAGAGGTTACATTCCAGGTGTATTTACATCATTAAAACAATATTTTCTTTTCACTGTAACTTTCTAGAGTCCTGACATTTGAAGTACTTACACATGTTTTTCTTCAGTTGCATGCACAGATTTCCTAGGTTGCCTGTATTGATTTCTTTTTGGTTTGTTATTTAAAGAAGCATATTAGATTGATTTCTTTTAAAAATACATACATTAAAATAGATTTTTCAAGCATAGAAAAAGAAAATAATCTAATTGCTGGTCTAAAAACATTAACAGTGTCCCCTGACTTCATCAGAGTTATCTGCTCAATGGCAAATTTTCTGCTAAAGTGTGCAAGAGGTTAATGCCAGTGTATATTAATCATCATCAGACCTCGCCACCTGCACAGGCCCAATGTGTGTGGCAAAGATGCAAAATGAGAGCTACTAAACAATTATTCATGCAGGAAGCTTGGTGATGTGGGGATTCATTCATAATTCTCTTCAACCTCAGTTTCATGGTTCTTAATTTCTAATGTAAATAATTGTCAACAGTATGAGGGAGATGGCAAACTTGAATGTGGATTAAAATGAGTGACATCAGTTTAAATGAGGGACACTTGAGCATCACATTTTAATTTGTTAAATTTTTGAAGTTTCTTGGAGAGAAGTTTTCTTGCAGAAGCTGACAGAATAAATGTTTTAATTTGGCCACTAGATGGAGTGCTAGTATCAAACAAATAGTTTCAGCCTGCAATAATTACAGTAGTTTAAACGTTACATATCTAGAAAACCTTAAAAATAAAACGATGAAGAATTGCTTTCAATAGTCAGCTCCAAATCTTAAATGTATTTTGATTTCTTTGTAGGTACTGAAGATAGTCCACCAAAACATTCAGGCAACATCGAGAGCCATTCATCTAGAAGAAGGAATCGTCATTCCAAAACAAAAGTAACCAATGGAATTGGCAAGAAATAAGATCAGTCTCTAAAGATGTTCCAGAGTGTGCCTAGACATGAGAAGGAAAACTGGACCTGGTTCTGAATTCCCTATTAGAAGGTTAATAAGAAAACAGGTGGAAGATGGGGGGAAATGTTTGCAGCAACTGAAGGGTCTAATACCTTTTAAAATGTAGCCATCAGTGTATTGCAGATCATTGTCTGTTGCCATGTGCCATTCACTGACTTAAATCTAATTTCTTCAGCACTTGGCATTCAGAAACAAGTAGTAGTATGTTGAAAGGAAAAATAGTTTGCTCCTGGCAGGTATGTGAAGGTGTATGTTCAGGTATCACGATTTGCCTTTTTAATATCTTTGTTAGTTGAGAACATTAACCCAAAGGTTAATGGATGATGACCAGATGTTTTGGGGGGTTTTGTTTGATTTGGGGGAGGGGAACGCCATGGGATTGGTTGGCTGTTTTTGTGTCTTTGTTTTGATTAGTTTCTTTGTTTTGAAACATACACAATCTTTGATTAAAAGCAGCTCTGCCCTTCATTCTCAATCAGATAACTAAACTTTTCCATACTAATGGTTCCTTTTATTTTAAGTATTTTTTTTTTAAATTCCATATTTCTATCCAATTGCTCATTTTTATTTAATGACACTCTCTCCACTCGGTGGCAAGATTTTACCAACTGGGGAATGTGTCCAGGTTTCTTATAAAGGTTGCAGAGTTAATTTCAAATGTTTCCTCGTTTCTGATTCTGTTCCCTATCCCATTTGTTAAAGCCTAATTCCAATGCCTATATGAAACTTGTTACACAGTAGCGAGGGCAGATGTAGTATTGTTCACTTTACTCCCCCACGCCCCATTTACTGCTGTGGATTTGCTGCCATTAGCTGCACGTAGTGTTGTGTACAGTACTAGTGGGTATTACTCTTTCAGTTGTGTCATACTTTGTAAAATACTTGCCTTTTGCTTTGCCTCAAGTTTTAAATAAGATTCACGTTAAAGGCAGCTTGAAGGCTTTTGGTACTGCCCAGTCTGGTGACAAGGCAGCTTCTTCACGAAGTACTGTAGCTCACTTTTTGTAAGTTTACAATCATTCGTAAAGACTCACTGTGTTGCTGCGAGTAGAAGGGGTCACACAATATTGTTGTGTTTATACAGTGTTTTCCTATTTCCTAACATGCTATCAAATAGCAAACAGCAAAAAACCACATATTTGAAACATCCATACTAATTATGATCTCAAAGTGGGTGATTCCCTCAAACTGCAGCTAGCATAACGATTATTCTTTAAGTAAACCTGCGAGATCAGTCAGTTCCTGTACTAAGTTATCAGATTTTTTTTTGGTGCCAACTGGGTTGTGGGGCCTATAACCTAGAGAGCTCAGCAAAGCAGACAGGTGAAGACAAATACATAACATCCATGAGTCACTAGTCCTTGTAATAATTAAGATTTCATTTCTGATAAATGCTACTATGATTTGCCACAGGTTATGTACTGTAAAATGCTGTAAAGGTTTTATCATACAAGCGTATGACACTGTAAATAGGAAAATCATTCTGTGTGTATTCCATGACGACAGATTATCAAAATTTTGAATGCACTTATTATGCTGCTGCCTAACTCATTGGAAGCCCTTTGAATTTTCTGCAGTCCAACACAAATGTACAACTTAAGAACTAACTTGTATTGAAAGCTGCTGTATCATTTTTCTGCAACTATGTTGAATTTTACAGGAAAAAAGGTCTGGAAGACTTTTTTGGATTTTTCTACAAATATTCTGTTTTCATTTATATTGCCAGTGCTGTGGTCTGTGGCATCTCCATTTGTTTTTAGTATGCTGCTTATTGTTGAATGTATTTGCAAGTTTCTTTGGCTATTCAAATTTGTTACTTTTATATTTCACTTGTTTATAATTCAGTCACTGCAAGACTGAGGATGGCATTGTGAATTGTTTTTCCTATTGATTCAATACCAAAGCAAGAAGTTGAAGTTTAACATCATATTTACATTTTGTATTTCAGATGTATAATTTTTATTTTAAAGGGCACGGTTTTTCAAAACTGGGGCTTATGTATAAAGTTATCCATTTCCCACACACAGTGGGTATATGCAAATGTTTTGCAAGAGCAGAATTGGTACTCACATTTGGGAATTGGACCCTAACAATTTTAAAAAGGAAATATGAAGAAAGTTGAAGGTTCATCTGTTGAAGGTTCTGACTTCTGAATTCTGTTATACTAGCACAGGTCAGACCAGTAAAACATAGGTCAGGACCTTCAACTCATAATGCCTATGGAAAAGGAATGTCCAGAAAAAACATCTTTCATGTGTTTCCCCTGGTGTTTTTTTGTTTTTACTTTTTTGAAAATTAAAGGGAGAGTGGGGGAGGCAGGGGAAATTAAGTAGAATCTTTTAGACAGTTTGAAAAATGGCACTTTCTTCACTCCACCAGCAATCCTGGCTGCGATTGACAAGTGTTCTGACAATTCATCCGCTGGCTGACAAGTGCTATTTCCACTCCATTTTCCATGGCAATGGGCCTTGCATTGGCACAAATAGGATGGTGCTTTTGATCACTGCTGTAAATCTGAAGTAATTATCATTTCCCCCCTTATCGCTGTACTCCACATACAGTTCATGTGCAATGGCCAGTGAGAATGATGAATAACTTGAGCTGTTCCATTAACTAATTTCCTTGTATCAAGAATTCTGCTGCTTGAATAGTCATTGTTACTGTTACAAATGCACTGTCCCTTTTTTACCCATTCTTTGTCCTTCCAGGTCTTCTCATCTTACCTTCCTTTTATTCTCTTCTCTCTCCTATTATTCTGTCCTCCAGTTTTAAAACAAGCTATTCCCTGCCATTGAATGGACTGAATTTGCCCTCCAGAGACGTTACTTAATGTCAGTCATTGAAGGGGGGCTAATTCAGTCCAGCATGGCATAAGCAGAGGATAGTGGCAACACTTTACAACACTGAGTGGATTTAATAGCAATAGACAGTTTTCAGGATGGGGAATGCTGGGAGGGTATACAATGAACCACCAAAAGTGAACCTCACTACCAGCTGCCAGTATTAAAGCTGGATGGAGAGCTGTGTAAATCAAACACAGTATCTAATAAAATACAGGGAGGAGCTTGATTTCTGTTGTTCTTTTGTTACTCGGCTGTGAAGAAAATAGTTTGCTGTTTCATCTATTAAAGCCTTGGTATTTACTACATTATCACAAGATGACACACCAATTACCATGTGTTTAACATTGTTTTTAATAGAATTGCTCTGTACTGATTGCGAAGTATCGTATTTTGCAGTAACTCAGTAAAACAACCCATGTCAACAATATGTGTTTGTCATCTATATACAACAGGGCACAGCAGGTGATCATTTGTTAGAAGCTGTTAATTTTTATACTACTAATTGCAGCCTGATGCATTCATCCACTTCCATCACAGAACTGAGGCTATAACACTCTGGGGTCTCACTGCAATCTGCTACTTGAGAGGAGAGCAGACTTTTAAAATACATCAGTATTATCACAGCTTTCTCTTGTTTCTGACACTACTTCTCAGGTTTCTAGCAGGCAGAATACTTCTGTTCTAGTAAACCTAGCTATTCGTTTTGCATTTTGGATATGTTACTTTATTATTGCAGACCACATAGAAAATGGAAGTGAGTTGTCACAAAGTGACTTTGATTGCAGACCGTCTAAGGGGAACAGAAAGGTTTCTTATAGAGGAACAGGAAGACACAGGTTACTAGCAGGTGGGTTTAAGCTCATGCCTCCATCCGTGAAGTACAATAGCAACATTTGGATAATAGGAATATTTAGGCTTAGTTTTCACAGCCGATGTAGTTGCTACAGCAGCACTATTCTTATACTGTACAAAAACGGAGTGTTAAATGTGGTTTTTATTTGCTATTGAAATATGCTAAAAACACCAGGCAGCACAGTGTCTAGACACTGCAGGCACAAATTGAGGTCTGTGTTCTATCATGAGAAGCTTTCTGAAAGACATACTCATAATGCTGATACTCATTGTCTGCAAAACCGTGGCCTGAGGATTTGGTCCTTATTGAATAACCTCTGGAGCAATGGACATTTTGGCTTATCCTCTCCACTTTCACAGCTTGTACTGAAGACTGATTCTATATTTTACAGGCACATTCAGTGGAAACTGGAGGGGAAACTTTTATTTTTAAGTTGATTCTTCCATTCCCTTCTTGAAAGCAGTGTGCTGTAGTGAGCTCAGCTCTTTTTTGTTTACATGGTTGCACTGATATTTTCACTGTTCTTCATATGTTGGTTCATTACTGATAACTGGATTCATCCTCAGTAGAATTTGTGTAATAAATCCTGAATTTCCTCATACTTTAAGTACAATGTGGTTCCATGTTGAACTCTGCGTTAGTTGTATGGACTTATAAAGTGTTTCAAGATCCCTTTGCCATAGGTTTCTGTTGTCTCTCCACTGTGGATCTTATCCTAGTGTTTCCATTGTCAATCTGCAGGCCTGTTCTCCTCAAGCTTAGGAACATGACACTTCATACAAAGGGGCAGTCTTTAAAGCTCCTGCTCTGTTCTAGAGTCTGATTTATGACCTGGCAAGAGCATAAACCTCAGCTTTTCACTTCAAAAAAATAAAGGAAAAGCCTGGGAAAGAATGCAAATTATAAACACTGAGTTCCTATAATCAGCAATAATGCAAGCACCAGACTATACTGCAGTGTACATATGGATTTAATTTTAGTATTTTTTCATACTTTTAAGGTTGCAGATAGAAGTGAAAGGTCCTGATGACTTATTTTGTACGGGTATTCTGTTTGTTTTTTAAACCCACAGTACTTTTATGGACTTCACAGCATGAGCTTTAGATAAACAGATATTACATCAGACGGGGGGAAGTTTTAAGTGCTTGGTGACTTGTTTTTAAAATGCACATTGACAAAATCTGCATCATTTCATCTAAATATCCCAAGTGTATATTTTCACCAAAATGCTTGAAAGCAGCTTGAATTGTTGTCTCATCAGGGCATTAACAGTCTCCCTTCTGTGGGTATGTATGGTGCCTGGCATAAGAAGGCACCAGTCTTGGGTGTGACCTCTAGGTGATGCCTTATTACAAATACAAAATAAGGCCTGAATTTTCAAAAGTTGCTTTATAATTTTGGGAGGCTAACTTCATTCATTCCAGCCTGATGTTTCAGAGGAATCTACAGCTCCCATTGACTTCAATTACATGTACTGTACACACAAACCTACAAACTATTACTGTTATCAAAGAATGTTATACTTACTAAAAAATAACCAAAGCAAAACACACACAAATGAATAGGTTTTGGAAGCGTTTTAATTAAAACGTTAAATGGTAGCTTTCACCTTGACAGCTTAAAAATAGTCTTTGGAGAGAGTCTTCTACTGAGTTTCCAGCACACAGCCACAACTACCAGTTTGTTGTCCAAATAGCTTTCCTGTTGGAAGGGAGTACAGATCTCTCCAACAGTCCTTTGGGAGGGGATCTGTGGGCGGGTCCCTTCTGGCTTTCCTCCCAATACCAACACTCGTTGGGTGGGATGTGGAGCTAGGAGAATGACTGCTGTTTGAAAAGGCTGTTCAATTTTGCTGAGAAAAACTCAAATGCTGTCTGTAGTGTGCCATGCCACAACAATGCCTTGTGCTCTTTCACAAGAGCCAGTGTCTCCGGTTGTGGTAATGAGTCTGCAAGCTTGCTTGCTTGAAACCCACTCTCTTATTCTCTAAAAAGCAACAGAGTGTCCTGTGGCACCTTTTTGACTAACAGAAGTATTGGAGCATAAGCTTTCATAGGTGAATACCCACTTTGTCTGATGAAGTGGGTATTCACCCACGAAAGCTCATGCTCCAATACTTCTGTTAGTCTATAAGGTGCCACAGGACTCTGTCACTTTTTACAGATCCAGACTAACACGGCTACCCCTCTGATACTCTCTTATTCTCGCATCTCTGGTCTTGTTGGGGAACCTGAGACTACTAAATACAAAATATTGTTTCTTCCTATATTATGTGCTCTGGGGTTGGTGAGAAGTCACTACGCCGTGGCAAATATTAGATCTTCTCACGCTACTAAATCATAATTTTTTTTTTCTGGTAAAAGCCAAGAAGTGTTAAAGATTTTGAAAATGCTATTTATAATGGAGACCTCAACATGGGTTGTCATTATCAATGACAGCTGCTTTGTAGGAGTTAGTATTGAGGCAAGTAATCCATTTCAGTTCTGATTGATAGATGGTCATGTGCTTCATAAGTTGACTGAAGAATCAACAGCCCATGGTTCTGAGAAAAGGAAACACAGAACCTCACTGTCCCGACATCACAGAGGGTAATGTACAGTGTTGCTTTTTTGTTTAACCTGACGTTTAGCACTTATTCTCACAGAGCCCTGCATGGAGGAGAAACAGTACAGTAAAAGAACTAACTGATATTTTTGTTAACCAAAAATGTACTCTGCCAAACTTGATATACCTTTTATTAAATTAGTCAAGATGATGTGGTTTCTTTTCTCTACATGTGCTGGAAGAACAGTAGGTGTCCCAAAGCACACAATGTTGCCATTACATGTTTTTATATGTATATATTTAGTTCTGCATGTCAGCTTGTTTTGCCACATTTGGATCACAAGTTTCCTAGGATCAGCGCATTCCATTTGACCACATTTAGAATAAGTTTAAAGAGTAGCCGGGAAATGGATTGGAAAAAGCTGAGGCGCAATAGAAATACTGCAGTTGTGACCAAAAAATGATGCTGGTAGCTTTGCAGTTGAACAAATCAGTGGTTCTCAACCAAGGGTACACATCCCTTGGGGCTACACTGGTCTTCTAGAGGGTACATCAACTTGTCTAGATATTTGCCTAGTGTTACAACAGGCTACATTAAAAGCACTAGCAAAGGAAGTACAAACTAAAATTTCATACAGACAATTACTTGTTTATACTGCTCTATAGGCTATACACTGAAATGTACAATATTTATATTCCAGTTGATTTATTTTATAATCATATGGTAAAAATGAGAAAGTAAACAATTTTTCAGTAACAGTGTGCTCTGATAATTTTCTCTTTGTCTGATTTTGTAAGCAAGTAGTTTTTAAGTGATATGGAACTTTGGGGTAGGCAAAACAAATCAGACTGCTGAAAGGGGTACAGTAGTCTTGAAAGGTTGAGCGTGACTGGCACAGATGATCTATTTTGGGGGCATGTGAGGAGGAGATTGGAGGGTGAGGAATGTGTGCAACCACAACACAATGCTTTTCCTCTGTTTTACTCCATCTTTGTATGTCTCTTAGAGATTATGCTCTGCAGCCAGTTTCAGTTGCCCCCAAATACCCCATCGGTCTTGGTATTCCACTTTTTAAACGTGTATAAGACCCCATACTTCACGTAGTACATGCATCAAAATGTGATCCTACAAAACACTATGCAATTAAATGTATAGTCCTGTTGCTTTTCCAGGCAATGCCATTGTGAATAATGAAATTGCTTTCTAATGCAATAAAGTGCACTTCTCTCCCCACCTTCCATCTGAGGATCTTGAAGCATTTTGCCCCAAAACAAATGAATTAGGCCTCACAAGAATCCCTGCAATGTTGGTGAGTAATCTCATGTTCTAGACTAAAAAGTAGGACTAAGGGAGGAAAGGAAGCTGGAAGCAGAGACCGGAATAGAATCCAAGGCCCCCATGTCCCAAGCTTTAATCACACGGCCATCTTGGGATTTGTTTTGTATCCCTTTTAAAGTAAACAAAAGAGTACTGTCCAATACTGTTTAATACTAAAACAAAAACAGCTCACAGTATGACAAAGAAAGGAGGGAGAGGTGCTCACCACATTATATTCTCAATTCTCACTATATTCTCTGTATTTTGCAGGGTTCTGTCAATAAGCTTCTATGTGCACTTAATGATTAGTACTTTTATAAAGGTACCTGGTCAGCTTAGATGTGAGGAGGGAAGGAGAATGTCAGACTCCATTTTAAGCACCCTTTCTTCTAGCTAGAACATGGTTAGTCCTGTCTTCTTGCCTTTTCAGAGTGATTTGTGCTTTTTCATTCTTGTAAAGCATATCAGAATTTGTGGCTCTGAATAAGTGTAGGAGTTCTAACTGCTTTAATGAGAGAAACCATGGAACTGGGATGCTTGGCCTTCCCTTGATTCTAAGCAATCAGACCACAAGGATGTGAAGATTGTATCCGCATTCTTGAGTTTTTCACAGCTCAATCTTTCTAAAGGCTACTCACTGTAAATCAGTGCTACAGAATCAACGTCAGCTGGAGTGCGGTGGTAGGATTCTTACAATGCTTTTGAGTCTGAATCTGCTTCATATAGAAATCTTCTCTCTTCTTATGTGTAATATCCACTATGAATCCGAAATACCTGGAAAAATAGTACTTTGGAACTGTTTTTTTACACACTGTTTTTTCAGTCTCCTGAGATCCTTGCTGCTTACTTAGATGCCTGCAATAATAGACTTCCTATCCTGCAAACTTTTCATTTGTATTTATTATTATTTGTATTACTGTAGGGCCTACACGTCTTAGTCAGGGCCCATTGTGCGAGGCACTGCACAAACCCAGAACAAAAAAACTGTCCCTGCCCTAAAGAGCTTACCATCTGAGCATAAGACAAGACATGACAGCTGGATACAGACACTTTGGGGGAGGGGACAAAGGAAACAGTGAGACAATAATAGAACTTCACTCTCAGGCACAACCTCTGCAGAAATGCTCAGACCCTCAATTCGTGGGGTCTGAGTTAATTCAAGGCTCCTGTCATCTGGAACTTCCATTTGTCACCAGTTTGGCAGAGCCACAATCACCCTGCTCCCATTTGTCTCTTGCCTGACTGCAGCTTCCTCCCTGCTAGGAACCTTGCTCTTGCTTTCGACCTGCCTGGTGATCTCTGCTAGCTCTGTGACTTTTACCTGCTTGACCCTCTGACTTCATTCCCCACCCTAACTTCAAAGAGCCTTTCTGAGAGAAGACACCCTGCTTAGGTGAGCCAGCAAAGCCCCAACACACTTCTCCTATGTCTCTTTCCTGCAGCTTGGATTCCAATCTCAGCAGAGCCTGATATTCCCTTCCGGCCAGTTTTTTTTTCCATTTCATATTACCATAGCACCTAGGAGCCTTAGTCACAGACCAGGACCTCATTGTGCTAGGCTCTGTGCAAACAGAACAAAAAGACAGTCACTGCCATCATGTTTTTGGGGGGTTGTGGTTTGTTTTTGTTGTTGGGTTTTTTGGCTGTGGTACCATGACTCCTTGGCCCATGTTACGACAGCACTCCCAAAGCAACTATTAACTTGGTAAATACAGTCCCACAAATAATGTGGAGCACTGGAACTGATTTTGCCACTCCTTAGCAGCCATTGTAACCTGAGACCTCAAAGCTGAGGACATGCTGGATTCTGGCCATTGCGTTTTTAAAATGGCATAAATTATTCCCCATTTACAACTAACTCCATAGGGTTGCAGAGACGCATCTTTGCAGAATTATGTTTGGCTTTGTATGCATGGGTACACATTTTCTTCTAGTATCTGTTTACAGGAAACTATGCATCTATCTGCAGTCTGGCCACAGTCCTGCCCGCATCATAAATACAAATAATTTAAGACCCTTCATGTTTCTTGTCTTTGTATTTTTTTAAAATCAATCAGCTGATCTGACCTCATGTGCAACATACGATTTTTCCTGGTGTCTTCCATTTACCCAACAGTACAGCTAGGTTAATTGAGGGAAAGAAAAACCAAATGACTCTCAACAAGGTCAAAAAGTTTGAGATTATTTTTTTCCCTTCCATGACCTCATAAAAATTCTTCAATTTTTCCCCCTTTCACTGTCAGAAGCTGGGACTGGATGATGGGGTGGATCACTTGATAAATTGCCCTGTTATGTTCATTCCCTCTGAAGCATCTGGTACCAGCCACTGTCAGAAGACAGGATGCTAGGCTAGGTGGACCAGTGGTTTGGACCAGTGTGGCCATTCTTATGTTCTCTGAAGCACTGCTGTGGTTTATCTGCTGGGATCATTTGGGTGTATCTCCTCTGTCAACTCCCTGCCATTGCAGGGGCCTCAGACATTGGTGTGGCACCTTAGGTCCCTCTTGTTCTCTACCTGTGGCACAGTTTAGTGTCCTGAGAACTGAAATGCTTTGGTCTAACTAAAGTCTTTGTACTCAGTATAGGGGTATCTGAGTAATATGTAATGGCCTGTGATACATAGGACATCAGACTAGATCAGGGGTCGGTAACCTTTCAGCAGTGGTGTGCCGAGTCTTCATGTATACACTCTAATTTAAGGCTTCGCGTGCCCGTAATACATTTGAACGTTTTTTAGAAGGTCTCTCGATAAGTCTATAATATATAACCAAACTACTGTTATATGTAAAGTAAACAAGGTTTTCAAAATGTTTCAGAAGCTTAATTTAAAATTAAATTAAAATGCAGATCTTATTAGTTTAGTGTGATCCTTGCCCTTGCTTTTCCTTGCTGAGTTTTCCAATGTCTGGTGGCACCTATTTAGATACTTTAAGCTGTACACAGGCTTCTGAGTGATAAGTTGTTAACCGGCTGGCAGAAGGTCAGCGGCTGGAACCCCAGATCGGCAGCTGAGGTGAGTGGAGCTGGCGGCTGGTAGGGCTGAGCAGGGCTGGAAACCTGGACCCTGTCTGGCAAGGGGCCTGCGCTGGAACTCCAACTGGAAGCAAGGTGAGTGGGGCTGCGGCGGGACCCCAGCTGGCAAGGGGCCAGCAGCCAGAACCCCGGAGCGGCGGTGGGCTGAGCACCACTGCTCTGGGGTTTCCACCACCAGCTCCTTGCCAGCTGGCGTCTCAGCGCGCTGCCAGCCTGGGGTTCCTTCCTCCAGGCCAGCAGTGGGTGCTGAGTGGGGCTGCGGCAGGGGGGACCCCCGCTGGCAAGGGGTCAGCAGCGGGAACCCCAGAGCAGCGGTGGGCTGACCACCACCGCTCTGGGGTTTCCACCACCAGCTCCTTGCCAGCTGGGGTCTCAGCCTGCTGCCAGCCGGGTTCCATCCCCCAGGACAGCAGCTGGCGCTGAGTGGGACCGGAAACAGGACCCTGGCTGGCAGGAGCCGGTGGTGGAAACCCCAGAGCGGCGGCGGGCTGAGCAGCTCAGCCCGCCCCCGCTCTGGGGTTTCGGCTGCTGGATCCTTGCCAGCTGGGGTCTCAGCCCGCTGCCAGCCTGGGATTCTTTCCCCCAGGCCGGCAGCGGGTGCTGAGTGGGACCAGGCGGGACCCCGGCTGGCAAGGGGCCAGCAGCAGAAACCCCAGAGCGGCGGCAGGCTGAGCAGCTCAGCCTACCCCACGTCCCATGAAAAATCGGCTCGTGTGTCACCTTCGGCACGTGTGCCGTAGGTTGCCGACCCCTGGACTAGATTATGTGATGGTCCCTTCTGGCCTTCAACTCTAAGCGCTATTTAATATGAATTATGACTGGGTTGAAGAAGGTGAATGGGAAGGTGTGGGTTCCACAAGACAAGCTGTCTTCATTAAGACACAGTTTGAGATCTCCTGCTTTAGAGGAAAACATGTAAGACTGTGCTACTGAATGTGCCATATACTGTGCCACATACTGCTGAAGCACCTCATTCTACAAGAGAGGGGAGCTGATAGCAGAAATTCTTTGAATGCACCCGGGCTCTGATACTTGCTCTGCCTTGGTCTGAAATGGCTTTCTGGCCACACACTGAAAGCCATCTAATTGATTGGATTTTTGTAGTGGGGTGAAGGCATTTTCGCAGGGAAAAAGTGGGAATGGTTGGAGTTTTTTCTACAGCAGATGCCTGGCTGAGCTGATTTTTTTTTTTTCATTCCTCTTGAATGTTAGTTTTAATGCTGCCAGGCATATTATGCTGTAATATCAAGTAAGCATCAGGGTGCCTGGATCTCCCATGGAGGCATTTTTTAGATTGTTATTTAAATCAAAATAAAATGTATAAATGAATCATGATTAACCTAAGAAGCCTTGGTGTTAGAGTAAATTAAGTTTAAACTTAATGGGTCACATCATCCTTGGTTTAATTCAATTAACTGCAGTGACCTAACACCAGGGCTGAATAGGACTGTGTATTTTTTTTTTCTAACAAAGAGACAATCAAAAAGAAGTTTGATTATTTTGTGATCAGGCGGAACTGGATTTCAGTAGATTCTTATCTAAATCTAAGAGCAATGAAGACATCAATTCTTCATTAAATGATACACAAGAGTCTTACAATGAAGGTGGCATTCCCTTTGTAGGGGCTGCCGAAGGGATTACCTGGGGTGCTATTACTCTGTCCCTGCCCCTAATTTGGGGTGTGCAAACAGTCAGCAATGGAGAAGGCAAATAAAAATCAGTTCCTGCACGTACTTTCCATACCGTGGAGGACTCATCAGTGGCCCTGACCGCTGTTCCCCCAGGAAAGCCAAAGCAACAAAGAATTTATTTTTGAGGATGTTGAGTCCCCTGCAGCTGCCACACTCTAAACCTTAGATTTGTGTATGTCCCAGAGAAGCTTATAGGGAGGGATACATTGATTGTAAATTACCTCAATGTGGCCTAATGCTCCCCCAACTGTTTTATCCACCTGCTGCCTCTCCTTTTGTACTTTGAGTGTAAGCACTCCAGAACGGGGATTGTCTTTGTTACATAGCCATACAGTGCCTAGCACAATGGGCTTCTAGCCTCTACCCAATAAAAGCGATGCTATTCTTAGAGAATGGGTCTACAAAGTTCACTCACCCTCTTGAGAAAATTAAAATCCTCATAAAAGGAAAAACCTGCCAGTGTTTTCAGAAGGCCCTGTTCTTGCCTGAAATCCTGTTATAAACTATACTGTATGTTCACTCAATAAAAAGGGATCCCATTTTTTCTTCCTTGCCCACTTTGCCCCACTCCCAGCCCCCTGCAATGACTGACAGCAACAAAATATTTTCAAATATAAAAATTCTAGAGGATCCCACCCAGGGTGCAAATAAAATAACTAAAGTAAAAACAACTTAGCACCTCACTGTAGCTAATCATACATCTTCCACCAGTCTTCGTTAGACACCTTTAAGGTGAACATTTTAATTAGTTAATATGGTTATTGTTCTAGAATTAGAGGTGAGAATACTATCATTGGGCCAATCCTTGTTTTATTTGTGTGCACTGGAGCTTTTGTACAGGGATTATGCCAGAATTAATCCTACTTAGCTATGATAAAGTCCTCTGCTTTCTAGTGCAATGGTTTAACCCTTTTCTAGCCTAAGCAGCACACACTAGCAATCGTTAAATCCCTGAAAAAAGACTAGCATAAATTGCTTCACTATGCAGTTAAAAAAAATTGTATCCCAAATCTCTTCCTCTTCTCCACTGACTGTGTTATCATGTGGTAGTTGCAAAAGAACCCAGAACCCTCCCATAGTACCATATGTAGTGATAACCTCAGATTTGGCCTATACTATACAAAAGCAGTAGAGAGGTAATTCATTCTGAACATAACTCCATCTTTCCACTTCCATTCAATACACAATCCTCACGTATATGTAATAATCAGAGATTCTGTAGGCATAGAAAAAGTAGATTATCACCTATGGTGCCATACGTAAGTGATATACTGGCATAGCACTAACGTGTAATCCTTCTGCCAGTCAGAGTTGGCAGCAACAAGGGCCGGCTTCAGGATCTAGGGCAGTGGTCCCCAACCTTTTTCATCTGGTGGGCGCCAGACGATGAGCCACGGAGGACGGTGGCAGCGGACGAGCATCCGCCGAAATTCTGACAAGCAGCAACGTCAATAAGCATTGCTGCCAAAATGCCGCCAACAAGTAGCGTCATCCAGAGGTGTTGCCGCCGAAAATCGCCGGCATTTCGGCGGCGACACCTCTGGATGACGCAGCTTGTTGGCGGCATTTCAGCGGATGCTTGTCCGCCAGCCAGTACGCAGATGCACTTAGATGCCCCGGTGGGCACCACGGCGCCCACGGGCACCACGTTGGGGACCCCGATCTAGGGGTTCCTTTTCAATAATACAACACAAAACTGGCTCGAGCCCCCACCCAGTGACCTGGGACAATTACACACCACCCCCAGGCACCTCTAAGAGCCAATGCTTCCCCGCTCACACGCACAGAGTCTGAGTGTAGCAAAAGCCTTTAATAAAAGGATGGAAATAATGCAGCATTAATTCAGGAAAACACCCCAAACAGGATTTATAAACATAAACCATGAGCAAAAGACTCACCCCCAAGTAGGTTGGGCAGTGTGCTTTCCCCTTCAGGTTCTTAAGTCCAGCAACCCAAGAGTCCCTTTAACGTGCCCGTCCCTTCTCTGCACCCCGCTCCAGAGTTCAGAGGTGCAGCTGCAGAGTTCACCTCCCACCCTGGGTTAGGGTAACCAGATAGCAAGTGTGAAAAATCAGGACGGGGGTGGGGGGTGGTAGGAGTCTATATAAGAAAAAGCCCCAAATATTGGGACTGTCCCTATAAAATCAGGACATCTGGTCATCCTACCCTGGGTGGAAGGGGGGTAAGGAGGCACCTGACTCGCTCCATTGCTCGAGCAATTACTCACCACCCGTCTCTGGGGGGTTATGCTCTGGCACTCTCTTCCAGCCACCCTATTGGCCATACTTCTCCACCAGCTCCAAGATGTTTTCAGGGGCTGCTCCCTTAACATAGCTCTCAGTGATTTCAGCTGTTAGTGGGAGAGCCTCACTAATGGTGCACATCAGGCAGTCTCTTGCATCAAAGACACTGTCCCACAGCAGGTCCAATACTTAGACCTGAGTATCAGTGATTTCAGCATATAACAAAAACTCTCAATTGGGTCTAAATTAGCTCTATTACATAGAGAGAGACCAGCTCAGCTTCTGTCCAGGACCCTTACAAAATGCCCACCCTCTCTTAACTCACTGGGCTTTGGAACCCATGTCCCCTGCATAGTGAGGGCCATTTAGTTGAGGGTGAGTCCCTCAATTGGGAACTGCCAAGTACAGTTCTGCTGCCCTGGATTCACACAACAAGGATAACAACACTTTATTACTCCTGCCCCAATAACAAGGAGACTGGGAATCCAACACAAGCCAAAAGTGACCATAGGGCAAGCAATCCCATCATGCTGAGCACCTAGGCAGGGTGGGTGTGTCCATGCAAATGAGATCAGCTCCTGAAGTCCTCTTCCACAGCTCATCACCAGATGTCAGGGGAGAGCTCATTCAGTCTCTGCTTACACATGGTTTTGATTACTCACTAATACGTCAGACTAGAGCTATGCATCGCTGGCTTGAAGCACTTCTATCCACCTAGCAGCCACTCCAAAGGGGTACCCCATCTCTGCTCTGTTGTGTGGTGTTGCTGACATGTTTGGGTTTCCTATATAACAGCTGAATTGTTATAAAAATCCTAGAATTTGCTGCAGTTGTTGCCAAAATCTATGAAAACTCACAAATACCAGAATACTCAAAATAAAATGAAAGCCATTGATCAAAACAAAATAAAATGTGATCACTCCACAGCACCTGCCTGCAGGGCTGGGACCAGCTCCCTTCTATGGCCATTGCACCCTGGCACACAGGACCACAACATTGCTGAGGTTGGGCCCAGCAACACCCCTCTTTTTCATGACTGAAGGGTGGCTGGGCCAAACCTAAGTAGTATTTGTGACCCCACGCACTATGTTGCAACATTCTGAGCTGGGATCTGGGCTCAACCCCATGGGACAGAGCTCCTGCTGCAGTATGAGTGTGGATAGAGAGTCACTGTCCAGGCCCTGTGCCACTGGGAATTCCCCTCCTGATTGGGCAAGGTGGGCTCATTCTCCTGCCCGCAGCACAGGGCCGCCCAGCCCTTGGGGGCAGAACTCAACCCCCACCAGAAGGGATCAAACAAACTACAATGAAATTCACAAAAACAAAACCCAAACATTTATTTTTTTAAAATTCATAGGGGTCTAGTTATTTTTAATATGGAGACTCCACACTACATCCCCATTTTCTGGAATCATCTTCCATATTGTGTAAGAACAGTCAAGTGACCTGAATAACACTGATCATAGAGACTGATTTCAGCATCTTTAACTAATGGAAAAACATTGTAGATGATTATTTTATGGTGAAATGTCATAAAATGTGTTGATATTCATGAATATTAAAAACTGGCAAATAATTTATTCACAAATATTGTGATGAATAATATTTGCAAAGAATATTATTCAACCTGCTCTTCCCCATGAGAAAACAGCTGATTTTACAAGCTACCGATTCCACATCTGATTGGGTTAAATACAGGGGTTTAATCATAAGAACAGTAAAATGGCTGTACTGAGTCAGACCAATGGCCCATCCAGTCCAGTAGCCTCTCTTCTGACAGTGATTGGTTCCAGTTGCTTCAGAGGGAATGAATAGAACAGGGCAATTAGCAAGTGATCCATCCCCTGTCATCCAGTCCCACCTTCTGGTAGTCAGAAGCTTAGGGAAACCCAGAGCATGGACTTGTGTCCCTGACCAGCTTGGCTAATAGCTACTGATGGACCTATCCTCCATGAACTTATCTAATTATTTTTTGAACCCAGTTATATTAGTGGCCTTTACAACATCCCCTGCCAATGAGTTCCACAGGTTGATTGTGTGTTGTGTGAAGAAGTACTTCCTTTTCTTTATTTTAACCCTGCCTTCCATTAATTTAATTGGATGACTCCCAGTTGTAGTGTTATGTGAAACTTCCTTACTCACTTTCTCCACACTATTCATGATTTTAAAGACTTCGGCTATATCTACACTACAGACCTCTGTATGGTCTCCCATGTAGCTGCTCTTTGCCAGCAGGAGAGAACTCTCCTGCTGGCATAATTAAACCACCCCCAATAAGAGGCATTACGTAAGCAGGAGAATCTTTTCTACTGAGATAGCCCTGTCCACACCAGCACTTTTGCCAGTGAAACTTATGTGGGTCAAGGGGTGTTTTTTCACATCCCTGACTGACAAAAGTTTTACCAACAAAAGTGGTAGTGTAGACAAAACCTTCTATCATATCCCTCTGAGTCGTCCCTTTTCCAAGCTGAACAGTCCCAGTCTTTTTAATCACTCCGCATATGGATGCTTTTCCATGCCCCTAATCATTTTCATAGCCCTACTCTACTTTTTCCATTTCCAATGTTTTTGTTTTTGTTTTTGTTTTTTGAGACGGGGTGACCAGAACTGCACATGGTATTCAAGGTGTGGACATACCATAGATTTATATAGTGGCATTATGATATTTCCTGTCTTATTGTCTATTCCTTTCCTAATGGTTCCTAACTTTCTGTTAGCTTTTTGACCAAAGCTGCAGTCTGAGCAGATGTTTTCAGAGAACTCTCCACAATGACTCTACAGAGTCTAAGCTAAGAAACAAGCTAGACCAATGGAAAAGCTATTCAAGAAGTTGGCAGTGATCAACTGGGATGTGGAAACATTATTTGCTTGGATACAGCAGAGATCTTTCTTTCCTCCATATGCAGCTGCTCCTTAGGATATGTCTACACTAGAAACGCTACAGCGGCACAGCCCAAGCACTCCAGCTATGCCATGGTAGCACTGTAGTGTAGACGTACTACAGCAAAGGAAGGGGTTCTTCTGTTGCTGTAGTAAATCCACCTCTCTGAGAGGCAGTATTTGGGTCAATGGAAAAATTGGTCCATTGACCTAACAGTATCTACGCTGAGGCTCAGGTTGGCTTAATTACATTGCACAGTGTGGGAAATTTTTCACAGCCCTGAGTGATGCAGTTAAACCAACCTAACTCTGTAGTGTACACCTGCCCTCAGTCTAGGAGTATGTTCTTAAATTGTCACAGACAGCTTAGCACACCCCAGGCTCAAACAATAGCCATATCTCTAGGGTGAACAATGTGATTACAGGGATTTTTCTCATCTACTGCTTTAGAGCTTTAGGACCTAATCGTGGGGGTCATGGAATCAATGACAGTGGCTTGTGCTCAGAATCAAGGGTGACATTTTCAAAAGTGCTTCAAGGAGCCAGACACCCAACTGGAAAGCCAAAGGGAGTTGGACACCTAACTCTCTTAGGTGCTTCTGAAAATCCCATGACAAGGCTTTACATAGTAACCTAATGAGTTATATGATTCAGGGTGATAAGATTAAATCTCTTCCTTTTCCTTTAAGGATTAAAAATAGCTAAAATGGTCTCTGCTTTCCTTTCTCACCTGACTGTCTAGCCACCTTTGTGGTTAGCTTTAATCAAGGCCTTGCATACTCTGCAGTGATCCCCCTTTTCCACAGTGCTCAGGAAATTCTCTGGCAGCTTCTTTATCAATCTCAAAGAATGGATATCTGAATTAACAATGGAAATGGAGTGAAGCAGCCCCTCTGTTGGTTATTGGGTTGTTAACTCCAGTTTATTTTACCTTGTCCCCATATTTTCAGTAACTGATGTGTCAGTATTGACAACACATGACTGCCTCCTAGTGCTGCTCAGGGAAGCTGGAGCCTTTGGCACCTGGGGAAGCAGGGGCGGCAGTGTAGGAGTTTATTAATATTTAAATTGTCACCTTTAGATTTCAGAGCTAACATTCCATTGGGATGAAAGGGGCCATTCTCCCCGCTGAAGCAGTGGCTGCAGACTCAGCAATCACTGCACCCATTTACACATGGGACTTGTCCACACGAGGAAATTGACCAGAACAGTTATTGTGAAATAAGCTATTGCACAATTGCTCCCCGTGTGGACTCTGTTCTGAAATAAAATCACTTTATTCCAGAATGATTAGTACACCTCCATAGTGGAGTAATTATTTTGGGAAAAAAATCACTGTTATTCTGGACTAGAGTGTCCAACATGTAGCTATTCTAGAATAGCTATTCTGGTCAATTTTCCCAGATAGGAAAGCCCACAGTACACCCTTTCAAGATTACTTTGCAACCATGGGGGCTAGAAACATGATTCCTTTGCAACAAAACCATAGATTGTGGAGCACAATTCTGCAGTAGAAGACATATTCTACAAACATGGATTTGCAAAATATACAGGGCCCTAGATATATTATCAACCTAGATAAATTCTGAATTGTCGTAGAAGCACAAGTTTCATACTAGAGATGGTGGTATTTTGAACTCATTATTATGATGTAAAAGGGAACAGATTTGTTTATATGCCTCTTCTTAAGGTTGTGATCAGGCCCGCTGACAGCAATTCCAGGCCCCAGGACCAGGGTCGTCCCTAGGGGAGTGCAGGACCCAGGGTGGAAGTGACAAATCCGTCCATTCTGGGACCAACCTATCACTAGTCACACCAGCCTGTGGGGCCCCCAAAGCGCAGGGCCTGGAGCGGTCACACACACCTAGGAACCCTGCTGCCCACCTGGCTGATTTAAAAGGGCCTGGGGCTCCCAGTCACTGTCACCACTGCTACCGCGGCAGCGACTGTGGGCTCCAAGGCCCTTTTAAATGGCCCGGACCCCTGGGCAATTGCCCCCTTTGGCCCCCCCTCCCCATCAGCGGGCCTGGTTGTGATCATAAAAAGTGCTGAGCACCAATAACTCCCACTGACTGATTAAAAAAGAAAGTAGATTCAATTAACGTTATGCCTAGTTTATATGCTGGAGAAGCTCTCCCAATACGCAGTATTCTGGGGTCATTCTTAGTGACACACATTATAAACTTCTCCCAATTATTCTCATTTTCTTTTATTTCAATTCTGCATGATTGGCTCAAATGGTGCATGTTCTCCTTGCTTGTATCACAGATTGGCCTAATGTAGTCCAGATGACTCTTTCATCCCAGTTCCTATATATATTTAGTTAACTTTCTAAAACAAATACATTCACTTGCAGGCATATATTCATGCAGAAGCAAGAATCACCTCAGATCAATACCCAGAGGTTACGTTTTCTTACCGCAACAGGTACCATGTACATATTTCTATTCTTTATTGCCAGGCTGCTCGCCTCAGAAATACGGCCAATTTCTGTAGAGAGTTTACATTGGCTCTTGCCTAAGTTTAAACAAACTAAGTTTATCCTGATTACTGGATTTGCAATATGCACAGATTCTTTCATTGACCTTTTGGTTAAGCCCTTTTACAAACTTTGGTTGAGTATTATCAAAGCAGTTACAATGCCCACTGGTTTGACTGTTTGCCAGTGTTATTTCTGATTGCTTTTGACTATGGATCAGGTATCCAGCAGGGCTTGAAGAAGGTATCAAATGTATTCTCAGGAAAATGAGACTATGATGAAGAAAAAAGCTTCAAAAACAAGAGAAGCCAAGAAGAGAAGAAGTTTGAGACAATGGCAATTTAGAACTTTTTCAAAATCAAAAATAAATGAAGGATGGATATTAATGTCCAAATTCTACATGAGTTACACCCCACTCATCCCACTGCAGTCAGTTGGATTGCAGGGAGTGTAAGTGAGATCACAATTTGGCTTTGTAGCGGGCAGAGAAATACATGACAGTAGGAAAACAGATACTTTAGGAGTCTGGCCAGAGGATCTGTGCTCATGCAGGGAAAATGTCAGGGTGTGGCAGGGGGGAGTGTGAATGGAATGTTTAGTCTTCTTGGCATTTGATTATGGTTATTGTTTCTTGTGGGTATAGAGAGACTGCAATTCCAGTAGGTGTACTTACCAAGAACATTTGAAACTCCTCTACAGACCTTCATTCACTTCATTTGGTTTTAGTTTCAGTGATTAGCTGTTCAGTTGTCAATGGCAAAACCTAATCGTTGTCGCAGCTTTTCTCTTCTGCAGCTGCTTCTGTAATACACAGTGGCATCTGACTGGCAAGGTTTTGTATTATCCTTTCAAATACTCTCCTTGTAAATAATATATTCCATACCATTCTCTAGAAAGGAGAAGCGTAAGTGTGGAGCTGGCCATTGATTATAAAAACTGATGATCCCCTCCTAGCTCTGTTGGATAAGATGGACACAGAGGGCCACCCAATAAAATTCCAGGGCAGCAAATTATGACCCAGGGAGACAGTGTATTTTTCTCTCTTTAAAATTCCTTAAATCTAGTGCTCATGAAAGGTACCAGATTAAACCCCCCAGGGCCTGACTCTCAGGGATGGTTTTGTTTTACAGCAGTAAATAACTACACCAGGTGCAAGGAATCAGGACTAGAGTGATTTGGAAAATGATTTTGTTGTTCTCAAAATTTTTGTTGAAATGGTTTGGTTTTTCATCAAATCTCAACCCCCTGACCATTTTCAACAACAGATTAATGGAATGACACCAATTTATACCAGCTGAGGAGCTGGCACAAGGTTTTCTTAGTTTATACTTTTTCATCTTCATGTGTCTAATTAATTTTACATCCCAATGGCATTGGGGAGGTGGTGCCTAGTGGAGCGACCGCTGGTGTGGAGCTCAAAAGAGCTGGGTTCCATTCCTGGTTCTTCCACTGCTCTGCTTAGACAGGTCATAGTGCCTCTGTGCCTCAGTTTTCTCATTTGTGAAATGGGCAGAATGATGCTGACCTCCTTTGTAAAGCACTTTGAGATCTGCTGATGTAAAGCACTGTACAGGAATATATATTATATTATTATTATACATTGGGATCCTTTACAGGTGGAACCACTCACACCAATGGGTTAATGCTCCTAACTGCTATTCAATATCATTACTTGGAAGGACTTTTGTAATTTTCATTCATGGATACAAACTGTTGGGGTGGGGGATACAAGAAAATGGGTATTTATTATATTGAAATACCCATATGTGAATAAAAGAATGATTCCAAAACTCAGTACCATAATCCCTAAATTCCATTAATCCCTTTGAATCTGCCCACACAGATTTTACCCTTGAGAAACATTTTACATTTTCACTTGGCCCCGTGTTACTGAGAGTTAAAAAGGAACCTTGGTTCTATTTTTCTTGTTGAACACATGACAAACAAGTGGGGTAATCAAGAGAAGGCATTTTACAGAGAATTGAACTCATGTTACCTGGAAACAAGGGAACAGTACACAACAGCACTCAACACAGTGGACTGTCACCAGATAAAGGCCACATGCTTATCAATATTTCCCCCGGTAACGTTGCCCTTGGGATTTTAGCAGGTTCATGTACTTACTGATCTCCAGCCCTACGCCAGGTCAGAAGGCAGAGCCAGTACAAACTCTTTGTTATCACAAACGGTAGCTGGGCAATAATGGTCTTGCCTACATCATCAAAGAAGAGCAGATAGACAGTGTTTGCTATCTAGAGATAGAAGAAATAGGAGTGGAGGTTATGAAATAGGGAGTGATTGTGTTCTATTCTTTTAGGCCTCATGAAGCTACTTTGTTTAAGATCCTCTACTTCAAAATGTGAAGCTGGAAGAATGAATTAATGCAATTGAATTCTTCCTCTTCTAATGTTTCACAGGTTAACCAAAGTCAGCTTTACATTTTAACCCACTTTCTGCCCTTTTGTAGTTACATTGGCCTACCCATGACTTAAAGGGACAGTTACTTTATCTGCTGTACTGTTATGATCCCCATTGCCATAATAACTGAGCCTTTCACAGTCTTCAATGTATTTATCTTCACAACACTTCAATGAGGCAGGGCAGTGCTATTATCCCCATTTTACAGATGGGGACTTGAGGCACAGAAGGGCTAAGTGACTGGCCCATGAAAAGTGTGTGGTGGAACAATAAATCGAGCCAAGGTCCCCTGAGTCGCAGTCTAGTGCTCTAACCACTTAGTCACCCTTCCTGTCTGCTAGCAGCCTGAAATGTGTATATCTGGTAATGTGTCCTGATCCTGTCACTACCATATGTGAGGGGAGCCTCTCGTTTGTTATATAACATGAAGGTAACATAGGCTGTAAAAAAGGCTCCGCTAAAGCTAAACTACCTCCACTTGTGGCGTTTTAATATTTGCTTCATATTTATTTCATGCACCATCTGCAATACGAATGCCTTCAATTGCCTAGCCTCGTATGTGGTTAAAACTGGGACTTTTAATTTTGTTCACCAAGAAAGTAGGACTATCTGGTTGTTTTTTTTAAGTGCTTAAATAAAACATTACTACAGATTTGTGTTTTAAAATTCCTCGCCCTCAAAAAGTGCCTGAGCAATCACTATGGAAATTGTATGTTTAGTGTGCTAAGAGTTTTCCAAATTACTTTCCAATCTGATCCATTCCAAACCAGTTGGTATGTTACAGGGTACAAAGCCGACGAAGCCTGGAGAGCAGTACAAGCATTTTCAGTCACACACAGGTGTCCATTCATTAAGAGCCCATTTTGAACCTACTGCACCAGCTTTCATTATAAGTATTTCATGTGGTTCACACATATTTCCATAATGGCTCCATTGACATTTAATAACAGTTAATGCAAACTGAAAGTGAAGCCAAGTTTCTTACTGTGCACCGCGTTACCCATATTATCCTAGGTTTACATGCCTTTATTTCTGTGGTTTTCTTTTCTCTGTTTTAACTCGGCCCTTGAGCCTTCTTCAGTCAGGCGTTTAATCAGGGTTAGCATTTTTCAGTTCAAAACAACTTTTGTTTCAAAATTTCTTTTCGTTTTACTTTTAAAATGGGAAGTACATAGGAAGGGCCAGGCAGAGATGTGGATCTTTTCTTGCTCCTGACCGATGTAGCTATACTGACAAATCTAAAGTTGATCTAAGAGGAGGGCATTAGTCGTTTCTCACTATGCCCTTCATAATACTGATTACCAAAATCAGAGCCTTCCTAATGCCTTCCTTCTCCTGGCTAGAGAATGGCTTGGAAGGTATCAAGAAGAGGGTTAAATGAAATGTGTGTAAAATGGTGATACTGTTTTGATGTGGGCACCTCTCCACAGATCCTGGACTGAAACCAATGTACAAGATATATTTATTCTAACCACAGAAAGTGATTTTATAGCTCAGTAGACACACAGAGAGCTTTGACTAAGAGGCATATTTGATTTGCATGGAGCTTGATTGTTTTGGAAGGTTGAAGTGAGCAGAAGTTGCTGATGTTTTCCCCCTTTCTGGTGGCAGTTACTGAGGGTAGTACAGCAGAGAATTTGTGTTTCCTGTCTGGAAATATATTATAGACCACAGGAAATTGCTCAGCCTAAAAAAATTGGGCTATTAAAAGATAAAATCTCCCAAGACTAGCCTCTCACTTCTTGATCACACTCCCCGTTCCATCCTAGTAAACATTTCATTCCAACTGTTCTTACATCAGGCAGAGATCCTGCAAATCCCAACGGGTGGGCCCAGGCACCAGCACCGAATCCTACTGACTTCAATGGGACTTCATGAGGGTATCAATATTCACCCCTTGGACTGCATACTACAACAAGACCTCACCTGATCCTATATTCTCTAAATTTTGAATTACAACCTCCCCATTTTTTCGCTCTTGCCATTTTTTCTTTTTCCTATTTCCCTCACTACCAAAAAATCTTTACCCAGTGGAGTTAATCACTCCCAATAAACTGGAAGCTGGTGGTTTTAATTTTCCAGGTATTGGTGGAACTGAGCACACCTACCTTTGAGATCTAGCCACCAAATGACATGATCTGACGCACCTTGAAAACACTGCACTTAATTCCATGATTGTGTTTAACTAAATACAACCGGAGGGTGGTTGGGGGGAGGGCGGAGGGAATCCTATGGAGATAAGCACAAAAGCTGGCAATAGCAGCAGCTTCCCGCAAGATGAATTAGGAGACTTTCACACAGAAAAAATGTTGATTTTGAAGCTGTTTGGTCCATTGGGTTCCTCTTTTGAAATTAAAATAAGTGAGCAAATATCCCAGAAAATATACATGAAAAGGGCTAGGGAATACCTGAGTTCAGGGATAAAATGACCTCTTTGTTTTTATGCTCTGAGCAATGATTATCTAAGCAAAATGCATCACAGGTTAATATCTAATAATAATTATCATTTGACTGCTGTAGCAAACTTTAAAGCACCTTCTGCAATGAGCCTGAAGGATGATCTATGAGCCTCATGAGTGCTGCTGAGTCTAATGAGTCATTCCTTCAGCCTGAGCCTGATGAGTCATCCCTGAGCCTGATTACCTGAGGGCTTCATGTCAATCTGCCAGGGATCAGCCAACCCACAAGTGAATGAGGTGATCCCAGGGCCAGCAATATAGCCACTGAGGTGATCCCAGGGCCACCAATGAGCATAGCCACTGAAGTCTGCTCAAGGTTGCTACCTTACTGGGAGTATTTCCTGCCGCTTGATGGTTCTGCCCAACTGCTCCTGCTCCTTTCCAGCCCCAGCCCCAGCCTCTGCTTGCCTGCCTTCCTTCTGCTCTGTTCCAACCCTGCTCTTGGTTCTTGATTCCTGCTCTGACCCTTGGCTGTGGTCCATGGCCTGACCACAGCTGCTTCAACCATTAGTCCTGACAATCCACTTCTCAGTTTCTGACAGTTTGAGCAGACTGCCTTCTTTTGTGCCTTGCTCCAGGAGCTGAGATGGAGACCCTTGGAATATCCATCACTGAGATGACAGATTTGGTCCACTGCCTTCAGGATCAAGTTGCATCTGGAGAATCCCTCCCTTTGCCCTGGTAATCCCAGTAGAGCAGCCATGGTACCTTTAGAAGCTGGCCCAAAGGTTCCACTGCTGGAAAGATCTGATGGGCATCACCAGGAGTTCTTTTGTTTTCTTAGCCAGTGTCACCTTTCACTCCTGATAAGTCCTGTGATGTATCCCAATAGTCAGACCAAAGTGGGGCTTATTATCAGTAAATTAACCAGTGAAGCCCTGAACTGGGCCTCACCGCTCCTGGAATGGGTCACCCAATTCTCAATAACTTTGACGAGTTCATCCAGGCCTTCTCTGTAATATCTGATGATCCAAATGTACCGCCAAAGCCACCCTGCAGTTTCTCCAGCAAGGCTGTCAGCCTGTCTCAGCCCATGCTGCCCATTTTCAGCGACTGGTCATCCACAGTGTGGAACAAGGCAGCATGGCTTTACCATTTCAGCTGGGTCTGATCAACAACATGAAAGATGAATTGGCACAGGTTGAACCTCCCACTAGTTTGGACTCGTATATCACACTATGTCTCCAGATTGGCAGTCGTTTGTTTAAACGACAACAAGAAAAGAAGAGGTTGTACTCTCAATTCCAGCCTGGTCCTGTTTCATTCCAGCCATCCCCTCAAGCTATCCCCAGAGCTGTAGCCTACACAGACCAATGTGATGTGAAGAATCCTCATGGATCAGAAGAAGTATTGGCAGCAGAATGGTCTTTGCAGGGACTGTGGGGAGCGGGGCCACTTTGTGACAGGGACACGACCAGCGAGGGCCAGACACTTATCTGCTCCCTGACTAACTTCGCTGCTAGGCAACCAATGAGCCCATCTGCATTGCCTTGGAACTGACAGAGTGGCCACAGGTCCTGAGTGGCTGCTGGTTTAACAGCCCTGCTTAAAAGCCTGGCCCCCACAGCAAATCCATGGCTGCTCAACATGTACCACACCCGCAGCTGCATTTGCCTTTCTCCAGTCCCTGCTCTTGCTTTTTTCCAGCCCTTGTTCAGTTCCTGCTCCAGCCCGCTTCCAATCCCTGCTCCTGCTCTGCTCTAGCCATGCTCCCCTCTGGCTTTGGACATCTGGCTTTGATCCCTGGCTCTGCCTCTGGCTTACAGCTCCAGTTTATCCTCCAGCTCTGGCATTTGGCTTCTGTCCCTCAGCTCATTTCCTGGACTCTGCCCACTCTGAACCCAGCTTTAACCAGTAGGCCTGATCACCCATGACCTGGTTGGCTACACTTTGCCACTGAATGGCCTCTTAAATCCAGACCTGGAGAAACAATCATATCAATCCCCATTACAGGATTTGTGGCTGGACATAACCTCAAAGTCAAATCCTCCAACGAGGCCCTTTCTTTTGCCCACATGTATCTTGGCAGCCACACCTGCAGGTCTTGCTTCCTCCCAGGATCCCAACTACCCTCTTCCTCTCTGACACCTGAGATGAATTGCTCCCAGCTTGTGCTAATGTATTCTGGTGCCTCTAGCAATTTCAGGGATGCTGGATTCGCTAAGGCTAATCAACTTCTGGTGCAAGGGAAGTCCACCCCAGCCCTAGTGAAAACAATAGAAGGTAGCATCCTCTCCCATGAAGCTGTACTCCTCCTGGTTGAAATCCAAGATCTTCTAAAGCCACTGCAGTTTAATTTAATTACACTTCCCGATTATGCTTGGTATTCCCTGGTTCTCAATGCAGGATCCAAACATTTTATAGAAGATGCTTGAGACACAATTTGTGTTGAGCAACTGCTGACAATCACATCTAGCCAAATCAGGGGACAAGGAAACAAGAACCAGCACTGAGAAGTCCACTGCCTTCCGTGTCCAGCAGATTGAAAGAGCCAATGGCTCATTAATCCCTGCAAAATCTCAAGAGTTTACTGATGTATTTGATAAAAGGAGTGCTGATATTTTACCATTTCATGGCCCCTAAGATGCCTCGTTGATCTTCAGTCAGGATCTAACATTCCATTCAGTCAGATTTACTCCTTATCAGAACCAGAACTCTGGGCCCTAAGAGAACAACTTGATGAGAATCTTGCAAAGAACTTCTTCCATCCATGCAGATCTCCTGCTGGGGCCCCTGTTTTGTTCATGAAAAAGAAGGATGGTTCCTTGTACCTTTGCATTCACTACCATACCTTGAAAAAAATCACTGTCAAGAACAAGTATCCTTTGCCTTGAACAATGTGCTGTTGGAAAGAATCATTTCCACCAAGGTATTTGCCAAGCATGGTGCTTACAACCTAGTTTATATTTGGGAGGGGCGATAAAGGGAAAACAGCATTTTGCACCTGTTTTGAATATGTGGTTTTGCATTTTGGTCTCTCCAACACCCATGACACATTCCAGCACTTTGTCAATGACATTTTCAGGGATGTTTTAAACCATTTTGTGGTGATCTACCTAGATGACATCCTCATCTTCTTGGAAAATCAAAGCCTTCCTGACTTACTTGAGCACTTCCAAGTGAATGGCCTGTACATAAAACCCAAGAAGTGTGAGTTCAATTATCCTTCTGTCAACTTCTTAGACCCCACCATGTCCCCTGATGGAATAGGTATGGATCCCCCAAACGTGTACACAATTCTGGACTGGCAGGTCCAAGGAACGTTCCCAATGTCTAGTGCTTCCTGGAGTTTGCTAATTTTTACTAAAGTTCATCAAGGACTTTTCGAAGATGGTGATCCCAATTACCCAGCTGCTCCGAAAGAAAACCACATTTACTTGGATACAGAAAACCCAATCTGCCTTCAAGCTGTTGAAGGAAACATTCACATCGGCACCCATCTTGGTACATCTGGACCTGGCAAAACCTTTCATTGTTGAAACAGATGCTTCCGATTATGCATCTGGAGTGGTGGTGTCACAGCAGCATGGGCCCCAGAATGTGCTCCATTCTTGTGCATTTTATTCCTGGAAACTGATGCCGGTGAAACAAAACTATGAAATCTATGACAAAACTACTGGCCATCAAATCCACTTTTGAGGTATGGTGTCATCACCTGGAAGATGCATGTTTCCTGGTCTAGGTGTATACAGACCACAAGAACCTGGAGTACCTGCAAACTGCAAGGCCTCTCAACCAACATCAGATCTGGTGGTCCCTTTTTTTCTCCAGGTTCAATTTAACGCTGGCCTATCACCCAGATGGTTTATTAGATGGTAAAGTTTATTAGATGGTAAACTCAGTGCTCTGTGCCACCATGGTGAGTACCTGGACAAGAAAAATATGGCTCCAGAACCTGCCACAGTCCTGAAACCCTTCCACTTCATCAATGTGATGGGAACAAGGACTTGCTTTCTGTTACAAAGCTCCTCCTATCCCACAATCCATTTGCAGTAAACCGTATTTCAACCAGTGCAGACTTAACTCCAGACTCAAAATTCTGTCAACAGCGGAATTCTCATATTTAAGGACCAGATCTATGTCGCTGATGCTGCAACGCATTTAGCAATACTCCAGCTATGCTGTGACTCGGTACTGGCCAGCTATTTAGGTCACTGGAAAACATTGAAACTGGTCATTTGACATCTCTGCTGGCTGAAACTACATTTGTCCATCGAGTCTTACATCAACTCCTGTGATGTCCATGCTCGAACGAATACCTCCTCCCACCACCACCAAACCCGTTGGTGCTCTGATTCTGCTTCCAGCTCCATCTCAGCCCTGGCCCCCATCTCCATGGACTTTATTGTTGACCTCCCTGATTCTCAGGGCCATATGGAAGTGCTAGATATTGTCAACCTACTTATGAAAATGTCTCATTTCATGCCGTGCCTTAAAATTCCTACCACACAGGTAACAGAAGAACTGTTTTTCATCTCTATCTTCAAACTCCATGGCTTAGATCTAATATTACCTCTGATCTATGATCACAGTTCATTCCGCATTTTTGACAGGAGTTGTTCAAGCTTCTGGATGTTGACCTACATGCTTCCTCAGTTTATCACCCCCAGATTGACGGACAGACAGAATGAGTGAACCAAATTCTTGAGCAATGCCTTCATTGCTCTATCAATCATCATCAGAATGACTGGTTTTCCCCTCTTTCCTTTTGCCAAATTCGCATACACTAATTCTGACCACCAATCAACCTGCCGGAGTCCTTTTTATGCCAACTATGTGTGATGAGGTCAGACCAGACAGCTATAGGAGAGTGATAGAAGGCAGGTATATTAGCCCCAGGGTAAGCAGGTCCCTTTTCCCCTAGTAATTGAACAGGGGTTACTCCAGGTTAATTAGGACACCTGGGGCCAATCAAGGGCCTGCCAGCAGGGCCGGCTCCAGACCCCAGCGCGCCAAGCGCGTGCTTGGGGCGGTGTCCCAGCGGGAGGGCGGCAGGCGGCTCCGGCGGACCTCCCGCAGGCATGCCTGCAGAAGGTCCGCTGGCCCCGCGGCTCCGGTAGACCTCCCGCAGACGTGCCTGCGGAGGGGCCGCTGGTCCCGCGGCTCCAGCGGAGCATCCGCAGGCATGCCTGCGGGATGTCCACCGGAGCCGCGGGGCCAGTGGACCCTCCACAGGCACGTCTGCGGGAGGTCCACTGGAGCCGCGGGACCGGCGACCGCTAGAGCGCCCCCGCAGCGTGCCGCCCTGCTTGGGGCGGCAGAAATCCTAGAGCCGCCCCTGCCTGCCAGGACCTGTTAAAAGCCTCCCCTCCAGTCAAATAGGCGCGCGCAATAGGAGCTGTGAGGAGCAGGCATACTACTGGAGAGCCGGACTGTGCAGACACTGACAAATGCCGGAGACAGACCTCACAGGTACAGAGGTGAAGAGCAGGGGAAACCCTGCCCCCAGTCAGGGAGGCTGGGAGGAACCCCTGCCCAGACAATTTTGGGGCAGTAAATCCATGAGGAAAGAGGAATCCCCCAGCCTGCCACCAACCGCCTAGGTCGCCTAAATGGTTGCACCAGCCCTGCCGCCACCTAGGGGTCACAGCATGAGCCCAGCCACCTGGGGCTGAGGCTATTTGCCCATTCTCTGGATTATTCAAATTTTAAATTATGCAATCTGGCCCAGTCCCAATTAGACTGGATATATGGGGTTCCATTGTGTATTGTGGAAAGAGGAATCCCCCAGCCTGCCACTAAGAGGAAGCGCAGAACCCACCGAGGCGGAGAAGGTGCTCTGCTACATATAGTTTCCACCCTTGATTTCACTCATCCATGCCACAAGCCTATGTACTTGCAGCCTCTGACCTAGTCAAACATCTTCACCACATCCAGGAAGAACTGAAAACTCACCTAGAGTCAGCCAAAAAGAGATGACAAGCATTACGGTGACCTTTGTCAGCAGGCAACCCCTCAAATCGCAGTTGAAGATAAAATATGTCTCTCAGCACAGCACCTTGACTCTACCCAGCCTTCAACGAAGTTAGGTTACTGATAGGTTACTTGGGCCATTCTGGGTCATCCAGTGGATCAACCCTGTGGCCTTCAAACTCCAACTGCCGAGGGCAATGAAAATGCACTCAGTAGTCCATGTTTCCTTGCTGAAAAAGTATACTGACAGTTCCTTTTTGGATGAATATAACTGCCACCTACATGCATCATGGTCTGGGGCGTGGGACATATCTGGTGGAGTAGCTCTTGGACTGCAACATTCTCCAAGGAAGGCTCATGTACCTTGTTGATTGGGACAGGTGTAGTCCAGCTGATGGTTCATGGGAGCCAGCCAAAAACACACATGTACCTGACCTGCTTTGAACATTCCATCAGTTATGTCCCAATAAACCTGGTCCAAAGACACCCACTAGGCACCTTTTGAAGGGAGATAGGCAGGTAAATAATAAGTCATCTCTGAGCCTGATGAGTGCTGATGAGTCATCTCAGCCAGAGCTTGATTATCTGAGGATTCCATATCAATCAATCAGGGCTCAGCCAATTCACAGGTGAAGGTGTAACCAGGTGACCCAAGGCCAGGGATATAGGTTCCAATAAGAGCAGCCACTCCATTCTGCTCAATGCTGCTACCCACCAAGAGTATCTCCACCCCAACCCCCCATCCTGCACTGGTTGGTGGTTCTAACAGACTGCTCCTGCTCTAGCCTTGTTCCAACCCTATTTTTGGTTCCCAGTTCCTGTTCTGATCCCCAACTCTGGTCCCTGGCCTGACCACTAAGCCTAACTGCTGCTGCTTCATCCAGTAAGCCTGACCATCAACTTCTCAGTATCTGATGCCTACTGACATTAACTGGTTAATTCTCCAACATCACTGTGAGGTAGATGACTATACTGGTGGAGGAACATGAAACACAGAAGTTACTAGAGATTGCTGTGGTTGGTGATAACACATCTTTCTTAGGAACCTGCATTATGTTAAATGTCTTGCCTGAGGTAACAGGAAAATATCTAGAGCAGAGCTGGAAATAGAACCATGGGATTCCCAGTTCCCAGACCTTTGCTCAGCCTCCTTCCATAGTCATTCTAGACTAGATTGGGCCTTATGCTGGTGCCTCCCCAACCTGTGCACAGCCCACCCAAGGACCATGCATGGTTGCTCAGGGCAGTGCAAGAGCTGCTAACTCTGTCCTTCCTGGTGGATGCCTAATGCCCCAACAGAGCAGGGAGGAATGCTCAGGAAACAGTACCATGATCTCTGCCCCTCCACAGTGGCCTGCAGGGCTAGAACAGTGCACAGAGGAAGGAAGCATGCTGCGCTCTGTCAAGGGGTGTAGTGATGCCCCTCCTCTTCCTTTACATCAGTGAGCTCTGGTAAGCATTCAGAAAGGCTCCCGGTGGTGCTCCCCCAGGGGCAGGCACTTCCACGCCATCCTCAGCACAGGGCTGTTAAAGGCACCTGTGCTACGAATAGAAGATGCACTTATTTTTGCCAGACAGCCCAATGATATTGCTTTGCACTGCAAAGCAGGAAATGAGAGTTCAGATCCTACAGTCAACAATGGCAGTACATTCAGCCCGAGTGCAAAGGAGGTGCAGCCTTATATCATTCAACAGCAGCCTCTCTCACTGAACAGACGCAATGTTGGTGGGCTCCAAAGAGATTTGCTTCCAGCCCTCCTCGGGCTGAAGAATATTGGCCATAACCTGGGCCATCCAAGGTGCAGGATCAAAAAGCAAGGGAGTATGAGAAATTCAGAGGGCTTTGGCAGGTGTGCAAACACACCTAGGGTGAACAGATGTCCTGATTTTATAGGGACAGTCCCGATTTTTGGGTCTTTTTCTAATATAGGCTCCTATTACCCCTCCACCCCGTCCCAATTTTTCACACTTGCTGTCTGGTCACCGATAACACACCTGAGCCCCCTAACAGCAGAAAATAAGTCATTTCTGGGCCTTTTTACAGGGCCTGATTTTAATATTTATTTCAGTGGGCTTTGGATCAGGCTGTCGTTTTATATTCCAACCAAGTTCCATCTGATGGAAGCATCGACTCCAAGGTTATTCAAATTCTGTTTTTATTTCTACAAACAAAAGGGTTATTGCTGCCAAGTGCGTGATGCTATCTCCCAAGTATGAGATGTGCTGACCTATCTAAATATGGACATATTAGTTTGCGTTTATTTTCACTGTCTGAAAAAGGAGGAGTGACTACTTCCATTTTTGCTTTACACACGCAGCAGGGAAAGAACGCTCCCGGTACGGAGCAGATTTCATATTCACACAAGAGAGATCAGTTCCCAGCTGTGCCTCGATAATATTGTCTGTGCTTTGACACACACACCCCCAAAATCCTTCCAGGATATTTGGATTAAGTCCCTTAAGTCATCATCAGCTGTTTTCCAGATGTGAGGGCTTTTTCTAGCCGTGCTTTCTCTAGGGATGGGATCTGATGTGAGTGTAAAGAATGTCATCCCATCTGGCATGAATCTCTCTATCCCTAGGAATGTTTATTTCTGTAGCTCAAATGCATGAATGTAATTAAAAGCTACATCTTACATGTATTTCTTTCAGTGTATTTTTACACAAGACAGCAGCTTTCTAGCTCCCTTGGCTTTGCAGTGCTGCCAGCAATGCCATTACAAGACATTTTCAGGAGTTTACAATGTGGGTGTTACACAACATATTGGGATGAAAGTTAAAGCTTCATCATAGGAAGTGCTGAGTGCCCTCATCTTGCCCTGCTGTCACTGGAAGCTTGGGATGCTCAGTACTTCACAGGAAGCAACTTCACAGCATTTGTCCATTCAGACCAACCCATTGAAGTCAAGTAGGCTCTGCTAAAGCAATCTGATCGGCACTGATGGATCACTGCCCTCTTGGGGGCACCATTGGACAGTAATGCCTCCACAAGCTCAGAGCAGCAATACACCCATTCAGATCTGACACCAGGATTCAGTGCCTTAGCTTGTAAGGTTTTCTGGATAGAGACTGTGAGCTCAGTTCATCGTTACCCTCTACCATGAATAGTCAGTTAGGTGAGGAGCTGGGACTTATTCCTGTGCAAATTAGCAATCAAATGCTACTTAGTCAGAATGGTAGCTTTCTACATTTACTTTGCCCTAGTGTAAACTGCTCCTCAAGGTGTAGAGAACTAGTGAATTCGGCTCTGTGCATTCCTATGAGTTTATACAGTACCAAGTACAATGAGGCCCCAATTCTGAGTGGGGCCTCTGGACATTACCACAATAGCAATCTAATAATTAATTTAATAATGAGAGTTTCTCTATGGACTTTAATGGGAGCTGGCTCAGATCCTCAGTGCACAAGTTTTCATCCCAGAATTCCAGACAAACCTTTTCATTTGTTTGTTACAAAATTAGTTAAAGCCACGAACTAGTAAATGAAAAGATGTATTAGAATTTAAGATATTTGAAAAGAGCTCCAGTTATTATTTTGAAAAGAGATTATTTTTGAAAGGCCACTTTCCAGGTAGTTTCCATAATTATTGACGTTTTTCCTCTTGCTCTTCTGTACACCAGCCCTTTGGAAGCTTCACATGGAATTGTTTTCTTCCATTGTTGTTGTCATTCATCAAGGCTCTGAGCTTGTAGCTACGTAAGCATGTGCATAATCTTACTCGTGTGAAATTACGTTCATGCTTAAGTGTGTGAGTGATCAGGGCCCAACCACTCCCAGTCACTTACAGTATTATTGAGAGTTGTTTGTGAATGCTAGGAAACACACCCGTGAACATTTTCCTGTGAAAAAGAAAAAAATACACACACAAGTTTATGTAGCTGTGAAAATGAATATAAAAAAATATAAGTCAAAGGTCAGGCCCAGCAATTTTGCAAGTGTCCCCTTAACAAAATAGGGTCCAGTCACCCCTTCTGTGCACAAATGCACATAGGAAGGGAAAATGTACTAGGAAGGCTCTGTATGATTCACTCTGGATTTTCCTAGTTATCATCCCCTTGGAATCTACAGTCTGCAGGAGAAGCAGGGGGTGTGGCCTCTTGGTTGCAAGGAGAGCAAGCATTCATGAGGTATCCTGTTCCTACACCAGTGCATCTTAAAGCACCCCCACACAGGACCTGTCCTTCCTCACCGCTCCCCAGGACCCTCCCAAGGTGTCCCCCTAGGGAGAGGATAAGAGAGCAAACACGTGACAGATGTTCATCATGTTGTTTAATGCACTACCAGAAGGTGCTCAGATACTAGGATGAGGAGTGTGGTATATAGACTTGTATAGAATAGACTAGAACTAAGCTCTGGCAAGACAGCTTACTCAGGAATTAGACTCCAGTTGTTTGGTCTGTGTGCACATGCACCCTACTCACCTCCCCTACCAGAGGGGCAGTGGGCCTGGAGCAGAAATTAGTGCATCAACAAAGAGCTCTGATTCCCTGTGGCGTTCCCATGGGATTGCCAGGGGATGGTGCCATGTATAGCCACTGTACCTGCCGCTCCTAGCCTCTTGGGTCTTCACTTTCTTCTGACCCAAAATACCAGCACAAAAGCCATGGCTGTCCAGTCATAATATGTTCTCATGGAGGAGTTCTGTGGCGTGCTATGTTGGCTCCACTCCCTGCCTGCTGTTGGTTTGGGAACCGACATTATTATTATTTGTATTACTGTAGCACCTAGGCACCCTAGTCATGAACCAGGACCCCAATGTGCTAGGTGCTGTACAAACACAGAACAAAAAGTTAGTCTCTGTCCAGAGAGCTTGCCGTCTAAGAACCCATTCATTGCAGTTCTGTTCCTTTTCACCCCCAAAGCTAACAACTAGCTAGTTACCATGGTTATTGCGGGATGTGAGAACATTTTTAGTGTTATGTAACAAGCCGATCATTGGGTTCCAAAACTGTTGGAAAAGAAGCCCGAGGCCGGGTGGGTCTCAGAGCTGACTCAACCAACACTGAGAACAACTGACATCCATCAACCCACCCAGCCTTTGTTTACTTTCTGGACCAGAGCCAGGCCTGAGACAAAAGAACCCCAAGGAAAGACTCTGAAGGGAGTACCATTAGGACCAAGCTGAAGTTAATGAAATGCCCCCTGATTATAAAAGAGGCAAAAGCCTGGGACTGTAAAAGAGAAGGAAAAAGGGCACACAATGCTATCCTTTATGGAGGAAACGTTCTGCCAGGGTGAGAGTCTCCTGAAAAGTGGAGCCCAGCTCTCCAAACTAGACAAGTGTGGTGTGGACTGACATTTGGGTGGAAATACCTTATTAGACAGGAATGTATCTTATTAAGTATAGGCTATAGATGACATGGTATGGTTTTCTTTTACCTATAACCTTATGTTTCCAAACCCTTTTACTTGCTTTTATGTAAATCTTTAACTCAAGCCCTGTTAAATAAACTTTAATTTGGTTTTTCTACAGACACGTCTAAGTGTCTTGTGGGAGGGAGAGTGCTGCACTGAGGTGAAGCCACTAAACTGAGGTGCGCTGCTTTCCCAGAGGCAGTGGAGCCATGTATATTGCAGGTGTCCAGAAGCCTAGGAACTGGGCACTCAATGTAAAAAGGTGGGGAGTGTAAACTGCTCACCTGAAGAGGGCATGGGTGGGGCTTGTGGTAGCCAGAATGGAGTGGTTATATTGCCTGCAGCTTGTAGCTTAGGGAGAACATCCCTCTGTGGGGTATGGAAAAGACTCCCTCTTGCTGTGAGCACATGGTAGCGATTCATCTAGACACCTCGGTTAACCCCCAAAAGGATCACACTAACTATCCAGAATAGTGTGCCCTGTGTGTGTGCCTAACCCGCAGCATTTTGCTGATACACAAACACTGGGAAAAGGCCCAGTGGAATTTTTCCCCCCCATGGATGGTGTGTGACAGAAATTGGAAGTTCTGATAGTTTTCCAGCAAACAGGTGAAGCACTGAGCCAGACTGTGGCCTGGGAAGCCCAGCGAATTTCACAGTGTACAGGAAATTCTGTAACACAGTCACTTGGTGGGGAGGGAGCAGAGTGCTACCACTAGCTGTTACAATGCTGGGGTGTACCCCAAGGTGCCGTTTTCCCTGGTGATGCAAAGCAATATTGGTTTTGTTGCTCTAATTTTAACCATTGTGCTCAGAACACCCCAAGAATCAAACAATGAAGAGAAAAAACTGCCTGACTGAAAGACTGTCTTTTCATTGCTGACCCAGCTGATTTGCTTTGCCAATTCCAGGGTGCTAATGGGAAGCTCACAAAAATGGGTAGAGAACAGATTGAAAAATATGTATGTGCAGTGCCCATTAAAGCTGGGCAACTTTAGAAGACTGAGTCCCACAAGAAGGAAATTAATTTTCCTCTAACTTCTGGCATGTCTAGAATCACTTGTACATGTGCTAAATTCCCTCCAGGAGTTTGGATTAGGTCCCTCATAAATCTAAAGGAGAAAATGTCTATAGTGGAAAATAGTAGTAACTATTTTTTAGTCCTTGCAGAGGAAATGGATCTAGGTAAATGGACATTGAAATGACCATTGTCTTTCAGAGGTTTTACCATTCAGATATACGAGTCATAAATAACTTATTTTGCTAAACAATAAGTTAGCTTAATACAACACCAATAGGTAAGAAGAGACTGTTTCTTGCTGTCTGTGTCCTTTAAAAAAAAATCTGGTGACTGGGTGGACCTCTTAGGAAGTCACCTGATGTGCTGAGATACCACTGAGTCTACCTGTTCTGCCAGCCTGGGCCCCCTTTAACGTGTCTTGCTGAGCCAGGCTCTTAAAACCTCCTCTAACACACACACAGACAGGGCCACACCCAGCTGCAGCTCAGCTCTGGGAAGACTCAGCTTAAGGGACTTGCTCCAGCACTCAGATGTCCACCTCCCTTGGAGTACAGACCTAAAGCTATATTATATTCACCTCTTCCTTCAATGTGGAAGAGGGTATGCACAATTGCTCCCCCCACCCACCCAACAGACATCACATAAACTGGGTTATATTATAAACCAGAAATAAATGTATTAACTATAACAGGTGTATTTTAAGTAGTTAAGGAGGTAGCAGACAGAACAAGGCAGATTACTAAGAAAATAAAACAGAGCATGCAAACTAAATTTAATACACTAAAGAAACTGGTTACAAGCGAGTTTTCACCCTAAATGTGGTTCTAATAATCTTCTTCACAGGCCAGATGCCCTTCCAGCCTGGGCCCAGTTCTTTCCCCCGTTCAGTCTTAGGGCTAGTCTACACTGGCAACTCTAAAGCGCTGCTGGGCCATGGCAGCACTTTAACATACCTTTTGTGGCTGCAGTACAGCACTGGGAGAGCGCTCTAAAAAAACCACCTCAACGAGGGGCGTAGCTCCCAGTGCTGGGAGTGCGGCTCCCAGCACTGGGACACTGTTTACACTGGCACTTTCCAGCACTGCAACTTGCTGCACTCAGGGGGGTGTTTTTTCCTTAGTTGTTTCCAGCAGTCACCTTGGGTGGTGTAGCAGGGGAGAACTGACGACCAGGATTACCTCCCTCTCCACCCTTAAATAGGATTTGCATAAGGTGGGAGTCCTTTGTGTCCTAGTTTGACCCTCCCTTCCCTTCCAGTGGAAAATTACAAGAAGTCCCAGGTAATGTTTTAGTATCAGGTGACAAGACCACCTGACTCTGTAGGGCCCTTGTAGCCATTCTTCACAGGCTGACCCACAGGTTCACAGGAAGACTAAGCTCTTTTACAGTCCGTTGTCTTTGTTGATGGGTCATCCACTCTGTCTGGCTTTTCCACTGTTGTACCTGGCATCACCCAAAGTAGCACAGCTGAAATACAGATACATAATCAATACTCCTAATTTCAGATACAGAAATGAGACAGGCATACAAATAGGATAATCACATTCAGTAAATCATAACCAACCTCACGTGAGCCATCTTGCATAAAGTATATCTTAGTTATGTCATATTAATATCATAAACATTTTTTCATAAAGAATATGGAGTGACACATCAGAGATCTATAGCTCAAAAGTAAACTCTCCATGAGCTTCATAAGTCAGGATTTGGGGGGTATAATGGTTACGAAAGACCTTGTTTTCTTTGTACAGCACCTTTAAATGAGTCTGCTGTCTGCCAACAGCACATTCACTTTGTATTCGGATACAGAATGCTAACGAGGAGGGTGGGAGCTACCCTAGGCCCCTTCCTGGAGACTTTACTCTTGATCTTTCTTGTTTGTTGCTGTTGTCCCTTAATCTCAAACAGATCATTTAGACTGAAACGATATGATTGTACTTTGTGTATGGAAAGCATCACCAGGATAATAGTCTTTGGCTCCAGGAGCTACTACTGAGTGAACCCAATACTGAAAACTGACTCATCATTTGTAAACGCTAAACATATCAAACTATGAAAATCATTTCTCTCCTTAAAATTCCAATGAAAATGTCATTGCAAACACCATGCTTTTGATGTATGAGCACTATTCCCAGGATCCAATCATCACAAATAAATTGTTTAAATATGTGACATTTATATTAGAAGCTGTTGGAAGGCAGACAAACAGAAAGGATGTGTTTTAACATGCCATACATTTTTAGAGGGTCTCATCATCTCTTCTAGATACATATGTGGACACTGATTGTTTATTACTTGGGGCTATTTATCTTATAAAGAATTTTATTTCACTGTGTATACAGTGTAAAAACACTATAAGAAATGTGTTTAGCAGGCAGCTAATAACTTCCTTATAAGGACAGTACAGTTAATAGTTGAGAAGACACACAGCTAAAGGTAGCCCTTATAAAACGTAGAAGGTTCTATTAAAAACAGACATGCAGGAAATGTCTAGTTCCTAAAACTCATTGTACAAATGTGCATGGGAATAAATAAATTTACTGTACTTCATTCTATGATACATCCTTTGAAAGTAATGAAATTCTCTTTGGATCCACACATCTGTGTATCTGGTATACTGTGTGCGTGCGCACGCACACACACATATCCCTCCCTAGAGAGTGATCTTACACCCATTCAAGACAATAGGAAAACTCCTATTGACTTCAGTGGAACAGGATTAGGCTGGTGGAGTCTGGGGGTGAATTCACCATTCACTTACACGGGTGTGAATTGGGAATAACTCCACTTGTATAAAGTGAGAGGAAAATCAGACTCTGTATCTTGTATTTAATAACTGACAACAAATTGTTCATGACTCTAGCTTTATTTTTTTATTCTGAAATGAAAATGGAGCCTATCCTGCAGTTCGTACTCAGGTAAAACTCCTTGGGGATTGTCCTCTTCCTTGGGAACAACAAATAATTGCCTTGCATCCATTTTCACAGCTGATGTTATAGAATTCTACACATTTAGTTCTAGAGTATTTTCATCACCAATATATTTTAAATTGGTGTCAAGGTTTTTTAGCAGAAATTATCAAATATAAAAACAAGACCCATGGCAGCCTGAAAATTCCTTTCCCACTTTCTCATTTAAAATGATTCTTTCATTGTAGCTTCTGGGAGCATCAAAGACTCATTTCACTGCCCCTCCCCACAAATCCTGAGACTAAACCTGAAAGCTAAGGAGCTGATTCAGTAGCTCAGCCAGAGGTTATGGGTCTAATACAGGAGTGGATTAGGGTTGTCAGTTTTGGTTGGACGTATTCCAGGAGGTCACATCACGTGAAAATATTTAATTAAAGATTAATCTTTAATTCCTGGAGACTCCAGAACAATCTGGGAGGACTGACAACCTTAAAGTGGGTGGATGAGCTTTTGTGGCCAGCAATGTGCAGGAGGTCAGATTAAATTATCATGATGGTCCCTTCTGGCCTTAAAGCCTATGATTCTGCAGCCCTGTGCATAGAATACTCCTGAAGAAAGCAATAGGAGTTGTGTTTGCACAGAGCCTGAAGAACTGGGCTCATTACTGGGAAGAAAATAAGGAAAGGAAAATAAGATGACTACCTTAAACATCGTCCTAGTAAGGAAGACCATTAGACCATGGAACAAGTTTCCTAAGGGATGCACCATTTCTTGATGCTCAAACCAGGCTCATGAAAGTAGTTTAAAAATGAAACTAGATTGGACAAAGCAGTAGAAATTATACCATAGGGAAAAGTCCTACCCTGGCAAACAACTATGTCTTTACTGCATCTGAAGTCTTTGGTTCTCTAAGAAGAATCAAGTTAAAATGGTGATGATTAAATAGTTTGGTTTTTACTATAATTACTCATTACATACTAAAGGAACTTTAAAAGATCCTACCTCATTGCTGCTCAGTTGGGATTATATTTGGCAAACATGAGAGTTATCATTTGGATGGAAACCGTATGGGAGATTGAAAGATTGAGATTTCAGAGACAACAGTTTGTCTGTGTCTGAGGCCAAAAAGGTCTGAATGTGTGGAAAAATAAATTTTATTGTAATACCAATAAGTCAGAGGAAGGGGAGAGAAAGCCACTAGTGTAAAGAGATGGGTTTGGAAAATAAAATGAAAGATTCCTTTTTGTTTCACTGGGATCTGGCTTTTATGTTGTCATAAAAAGGATCTGGATACTACAGATGGTTTTATGTAGAACCACAACATGATGGCTGTCATGCTGTTTGGGAAGAATTACATTTTAAAATCTAAATTTCCAGTCTACAGTTTCATGGCAAACATAACTAATGATTAAACTTTTGCTATAGATTTAACAAATGTTCCAGGCAAGGAATGAATAGAAGATGCTGTGCTGCACATATAATTTACAAATGTACGATATCTTGACTGATATGCAGAGGAACACTACCCTGTTCAGAATAATGAGAAAATAAAGTGAGATTAAAATAATCATACAGATATCCCAATTCTAGGTGCCACTGGGACAGAATTAATCTTCCAAATGAAGACTCCTGTTCTGATGCCCCAGACAGTAATATGAATATTTCAGTAGTAGGTTCCAAAGCAGCAAAGACCTTCTCCAAAGCCCATTGGAATCTTTCCACTGACCTCAATGAGTTTTGGACCCAGCCTTAACCACAGGACTTTATTGCAAAGCTTGCCACTGTTGTAGAGAACAGAAGGACATTTTCAAAAGTGTGTTTAATTAACAAGCTTGTGGGGACGTTTTAATGGGAGACTCAAACAGCAGCAGAACTTCATTGAACAGCCTGTTGGTCTGCATCCATGACTGCTATTATTTTCATTTACTATTACTATAGCCCCCGCAAAGTAATAAATGCCTCTTTTAAAAGTGCCCAATGTACTGTGTTCAGTATGAGAATCCAAAGCAGCAACCCCAGGTTTTCCTTTTAGTTTGTGAGTGTTTATTTAGAAAGTATAAGCAATTTTACACATCATTATTACACAAGTCTCACAGATCCTACTGAGCGTCCCTTCCTAACCACCCCCTCGAATGGCAGTGAGTGAATCCACACCTCTGGGCTCTGAATCCCCAGGATGTTTCAAGCTCTACAGCCAGAATGCAGTCCAGACTCAGGGTCCCTAGGCACACTCGCAGGGTGCAGACCTTCTATCTGGCACCCTCTCTTTGAAAGTTGGAACCCACTGTCCAGCTGCCTCGCCCCTCTGGGTGCAGTGCTGACCTGTCAGACTGCCCTGTACTTTATACACCCCTCTCCCAGAACTCCACCCCAAAGGTGTGAAGCTTCTGGTTTTCCATTCATCTCTCTCAGGGGCGTACACTAGTTGTGGAGGATACCACACACATCACTTTGTACAGTCTAACACCGTCAGGCTCTTTTATCCTTAATCATGTAAAGCACAGGAGAGTACAGATCATACAAAACAATAAACATCTGATGCTGCAAACATCCTTCACTTTCTAGCTCATTCTTCCCTTAGGAGTCCTTGGAGAACCATCGGGGTCCTAGATAGGCAGGATGTCCCCGCCTCATACAGGCTGTTGCATGCTGACTGGTCTCTGCACCTCATGGAGCCTGTGATGGTATAATGGAGACCATTCCTTTAGGGTCAGCGGCTGGCAGCTGGCTGGCTTATTAACCCTGCCTGCTGCACCTGGAAGGAAAGACCTGCAACTTAATTGGCTGATCCTCAAAAGAAGGCAGCAGGAAATGGAGAAGGGAGCTTCAATACCTGATGGAAAGCTGAGGGGCTAGTGGCTGTGTGTGTGTGATGGACTGCAGCAGGAGCAACTGTTCCAAGACACAGATGGGCAGAAGGGAGACTGGGGAAAGTCCTGTTATCACTAAGGAAAGAGCCAGGACATTGTGGGTTGATGAACTTCTGGGTGGTGTGAGGGACAGGCTTGGGGAAGGGACTGTGTGGACACTGAGGGAAGAGTCTGCAAAGTTTTGGTCTTGGTAAGATGGCTTGAAATAAAAGGGGGAAACCCCCACAACAACTAACCCTGCTGGAAATGGCCTTCCCTGGATTCTGTGAGCAGGCTCCAGATAGAATTTCCACAGGGAAGGAGCTGGCTCAGCAAGAGCCAACTTGGGGCCTGCGGGAGGAGAGTGCTATAAGACAGCCCCCAATCCTTTACAGAGTCCCCTCTCCAGGTTCTGTGATCTTGCTCTCTCTTGCCCCACGCCTTCCTGTGTGGCTCTCCTGTTCCTGGGTGATTTGCTATTTCAACCCTGGCTTCCTTTGTTCTGTCTTTTCAGTAACTTTTCACTGATCCTGCCTCTTCCCTCTCCCCCCCTCTTTCAGGAGAGTTAAGTTAAAATTGGTTTTCTAAAGATTCAGTTCACCCATTGTTCAGGCGTTTGCACCTGAATAGGGATGCTGAGCCCTAAGCACCATCCCCCCATTGTATCTCTGTGTGGTGTGTATGTGCTACAGAACTTGTCAGCAATGCTTGATCCCCAGACATATCGGTACGCACAACAACAGATTTTCATAATACAACTTCACAATATCAATCAGAATTCATGAGTTGTATAGATATAGCCCCGATTCATCACAACAGGTAGCTCACTGCCATTACAACAGTTAATGTTCCCCTTCTAGTTTGAGAGTCATTATCGTACAAGGACAGAGCTGAGCTGAGCTGAGCTGAGCTGTTAGGACAGGTATTCCCATGTTAGAGAATAAACCTTCTCACACCAGTGAGGACATGTTGCTTCTGGACGATATCTAACACAGGGGGAAATAATTCTGTTTTTACTCACTAACAGCACCAACAGGTATTCACTGAACTGCCTTGTCCCCCACAATACAGCACCGAGCGTCACTTTCTCCAGTGCCCTTACCAGAAAAGAACCCATGAGCACATGCACAACTAAGGAAAGATACAGAGTTCCACCTAAGGTGGGGATGTAAATTACTTCTGCAATGTTAGAACGAAAGGGAGAATATCACTGCTAGTGTAAGCAGGTGCAATATCCCAGAGGGTTCTTTAGCAGAAATAGACCTTGGTAGTGTCATAGTGCCTCACTGTGATTTTTGTAGAGTCTTTTTGTTTTGTTTTTCTCCATTCTCTGCACTCTGTCTTGGTGTGCTCAGGAGGGAGGCAGACACTTTATATGTGACTTTTGTGTGGGTTGTCATTCTGGTCCCTTGTGTTATAAACAAACAAGATGTCTGCTGTTAGTGGGGTCAGGAGCAAAGGGCTGGTTGGTGTTGGGATGGATCGATCCATCACAGCAAGGATGTAGAAAGGAAACTAGCAGTGGTCAGAGTTGAATTGGTTACCACAGGTGAGGCTGTGTTTCAGTAATGGCAGCTTGAGGCTCACACAGACCCAGCAATAAACTGGCTTTCTCACATTGCCTTTCCTGCCTGCCCTGCTGGGCCCTTCTCCGCCTCTGGCAGCGGAGTAAGAGCAAAGGGAGAAGCAACTCTGAGATCTCCACCCGACCTACTGGCAGTGGGAACTGAGGGGGAGGCAAACTGAGTCCTTCCTTGCAAGTTGGAGAAGCAGCCCCGCCTATGAAATAGCAACTTTTCCCTCTCCAAGTGGCTGTGGAGCCAAGACAATTATGCCGGGAAGAGAGAAGCCCTTGTGACACTGAGGAGAGGTTTATGTTGGGCTCAACTATTAGACTTGGGTTGTTTTCTCTATATATAGTATTAAGGCATCTGTGTTCTATTACAAAGGAGGGAAAACCCTTCATACTTAGTGTCTGGCTTGTTAAACGTACCGGGTGTGCTGGCTTATGTCAGTCAGCCAGGCCTCTTTTTAAGGGTAGAATTGTCTTTGATTTTGGTGTGATGTTTTATGGAATAGATTCCCTTTGTGAGCCAGGGGCTGACCCTGGTAGGTGACTCAGGTGCTTACTTGCGTTAGTGCCAGCCTGAGGCAGGGGTTTAACTTGGTGGGTTTAGTTTGGGGAGGATTTTCACTTACACTTGGATACTAGGTGTCAAGATGATGGTGAGATTTTGAGTAAAGGAAGAATTCTGCAACTGTGGGAGGTGCATGTTGTACACTGAGGATTAGTCATCTTAAAGGGAGAAGACAAGACTATCGGATAGGAATTGCTGATCCAGCCCCCAAAAGTGGGCATGTCTTATTCCAGGACTCTGTTTGTATATTAGGGTTCAATACTCCCCCTTTTGCCTTCCCTCCAGAGGCAGTGAATATCAAAGACTGGCTTCACTCTGGGAAGTTCCTTTCTATTTATGATTGCTAGGATTTGTATATGAAAGACTAGCCAATACAGAGTCCTTCTCTCCTGCTCATTCTTTCTCAGATTCACCTTGTTCATTTCATTCCCAACTCCTAGATCTGCACAAAAAAAATATGGCGTGCTGGGGAAACCTTTAGATCTCATGAGGGGCTGGAGTAAAGTCCTCTGGAGAAAACAGGCATGATATAGCCCATTAGAGTTTTCTGGCTGCACACCTGCCTTGCAGGGATTACTCACAGACCAGTCACAAATAGGTGACATTGGTGATGCATGCAACGTGCACTTCTCACTTTCATTTTATTTTTATATTTGGATTCTCTTGTCTATAACCCATAAGTGAGGATAGAATGGGATTCGACCAGGAATATAAACATATCTTGAAAAGTGTGGCTATGAATGACACCGAAGAAGATCAGAAAAATATATCCTAAACCAATAGGTAGAAGCCTAGAACATCCCACCATACACCTTCCTGTGGGAAATCTCCATGGAGTTCTCCAGTCATCCCATGGAATAGGCCACAGAGTTGGCTCCCAAGCCCTAAAGTTCCCAGGGAATCAGCAGGAGCATCTGCACTTGTGCCTAACACTAATGCTGGGTCTCTGGTAGATGCCTCCATTGCTGCTAGAAGCCAGGCTGCCTGAGCTTCCTCAGCCTATTGCTGCTTCCAGTGCTCCACCCTTATAGGAGTATCCCCACTGCCCGGGGTGGGGTGTGAGGTCACACAAATGGTAACACCACATCTGGTTCTATCATATTTTTCCCTGGGTTCCACAGGTTTGATAGAAGGATGGTGGACAACATATTCCTCCCTGCAGGCTCCACCATTGGCCTGCCCCAGCCAGCCCGCCTGCCCCCTTCCTCCACATTTTGCTCTGGACCCTGGAGACCCCTCTGTATGGTGCAGCATAAAGGAGGGATACTGCTACTAATGCAACTGTGGTGCTCCGCTGTGGCTGGGGGTGATCTGAGCACCCGTCAAGCCCTTTGCTACTAAGCATTGGAACAAGATTTCGTGACAGGTCACCAATGGAGAAACAATGTTTGACTCTGCCATTAGTTAGACTGTAAAAATGCCCAGATTGTGGGACTGCAGTGAAAGGGAAGGGTTACCTTGGGGAATATCTAATGAGATTAATGGTTAAAAAGTGCCTTAGACCATAAAATAGCTGTGCTGATGCAAATTAGGGGTATGTGAGTCACACAGGTGTTCCAGCTGCACCTTCGTGTCTCGCCAGCCAAACTAGGCCCCTAAGGGACACATCAGACGCTATTCTGTGTAACTGTTTCTGACATTAATGCTTAACGTAGGTCAAAACCTACCCCTGCCTTTTTGCAAAATAGGCTTAATAATTATTAACTTCAGTCTGGCTTAGCAGAAACAAACGTTAACTAATAACCTTGATCTCCCAATAAACAATCAATTATTCAATCCCCTTTTTGAATGTCTGCCGTGATTGCATTTATATTTGCTTGAGAAATACTGGGTCTGATGCATCACTGCCTTACTCCAGCTTTACACCAGTGTAACCCCACTGGAATCAGTAGAATTACACAGGTGTAAAACTGGAGTAATGCATTGGCAAATAAAGGCCATAGGGTAAAATCCTGGCCCCACTGAAGTCCCTGTGGATTTTGCCTTCTGAGTGGTGGGAACAAAGATTTCATGCATAGTCTTTTCCTCTGTGAATTTGCCATCATGTTGATTTAGCTGTAACTAAACTGATCTTTTTATGGTGCACTCTGCAGTGCTTATCACTGCCGTAAGGGTTAGAGTGGCATGTATCCAGATACCCCTCTGAAAGCTGCATTCTGCCACACAATCACCCTCCTCTCCTAAGCTTTAAAGCCAAAGCACCATGTGAATTGTAGCTTTTACTTCTCCACATGAGGCTTGCACCTTAGGCTTCTAAATTACATTTTGTCAGCCTGTTAACAGAGCAAGATATGAGACCATTAAAATAAGCATTAGTTATATAAGTGTTCATGAATGTCTAAATATTAATGTCTTCACATAATGGAAGTGCTCTAAATAATCCTCTTTAGCTTTTGTAGCTTAATCTTTATTCATATTTTATACACTAGTTACATTTAAATGGCATGTTTCTTCTGATAACCAAAAGGTTGTGAATAATGCTTACTGCAATTACAGAATTCTTGACTGTGGCATTGAAAGACAAGAATGATACCACAACATTGACAGGACTATTGTCTTGGACATTTTGAATTGCAAGTGAACCCCAGGACTTGCAACAATTTAAACAAAAAATGCAAACATCACTCGACCCATCTTCCTCCTTTGTATATTGTCCACAGAGCGGTTTACAATCCTAGCCCACTCACATTATAAATGCCTACCTCATAACACTCTAGCAGACAGTGTTTTATTGATTTCTAAAATTTACCAACTAAACACTGTTTAAATAATGTTGAGGTTCTGAGGTTCAGCAACAAAAACCAGGAATTAAAAGCTTACATGCTGTTCCTAACTAGCTGCCACAGTCCACAAGTACTCAACTATGTATCAAACTCTGCAATTCATTGACAAGGGCACACTGATACACCAGGGGTGTTGCAAAACCAGGTACAGAATCTGAGATAGTTATTAACATTTTTATTTGTTTGCAAGGGTACCCATGATGTATCAGATCAGTGTTTCTCAACAACTAGTCCGTGGACTGGCACCAGTCCCTGATATTTCCCTGACACAGTTTAGGAAGGGAGCAAGCCGGTCCCTGGTATAAAAAAGGTTGAGAAACACTGAACTAGATAAAAGAAGGCACAATTCGTACCCTAAAAAGCTTACAATCTAAAATACACATGGGCAATTGGCCGGGAAAAGGGGGTACAATATGTACATATATAAAGAGCTCAAGGTGGTTGCTGACCATATCATGGTAACAGATGTTTAACAATTGTTTTTTAGTATAAAATACCATATAAATACATAGATTATCACTAAGTACCCACAATCTCGCTGTAATCATCTGAGCTCTCCATTTCCCAGTGAACACATTTAAAACCTCAATTGCTTAGCTATTAAAAAACCCACAATTCTAACTAGAATATGGCATTCATTTGTCAAATTTTGAAATATGCTTTGTGAACTATTCCATGGTTCCTTTTATTTAGACTTGTGTCACTTTACAAATTTTTTTTTTGTTTTCTTTTGGGAAAGTGATTTAAATACACCACCAACAACAACTTGGCATAGCTCACTTCTGAGTAAATGCTTATGGCCATGGAGTTTATAAAGAAACGTGTACAATCTAATCCAGACCACCATGAAAGATATTTCTACATAACTACTGCCAACCAAGAAAGAGCTCTTTTTATGAATCAAACACAATTACGTTTATGGGCAAACAAAGGGTGTGGCATAAATGCACCTCTTCGGGTTGAAGTGCAGTCTGAGAATCCTACTGTGAGAGCTACAGTACCGTACATAAGAATAGTATCAGAGGGGTAGCCGTGTTAGTCTGGATCTGTAAAAGCAGCAAAGAGTCCTGTGGCACCTTATAGACTAGCAGACGTATTGGAGCATGCGCTTCGTCGGATGCATGTAGTGGAAATTTCCAGGGGCAGGTATATATAGCTGCAAGCAAGAAGCAGGCTAGAGATAACGAGGTTAGTTCAATCAGGGAGGATGAGGCCCTGTTCTAGCAGTTGAGGTGTGAAAACCAATGGAGGAGAAACTGCCTTTGTAGTTGGCTGGCCATTCACAGTCTTTGTTTAATCCTGAGCTGATGGTGTCAAATTTGCAAGTGAACTGAAGCTCAGCAGTTTCTCTTTGAAGTCTGGTCCTGAAGTTTTTTTGCTGCAGGATGGCTACCTTTAAATCTGCTATTGTGTTAGGAGATTGAAGTGTTCTCCTACAGGTTTCTGAATATTGCCATTCCTAATATCTGATTTGTGTCCATTTATCCTTTTCCGTAGGGACTGTCCCGTTTGGCCGATGTACATAGCAGAGGGGCATTGCTGGCATATGATGGCGTATATTACATTGGTGGAAGTGCAGGTGAATGAACCGGTGATGGTGTGGCTGATCTGGTTAGGTCCTGTGATGGTGTCATTGGTGTAGATATGTGGGCAGAGTTGGCATCAAGGTTTGTTGCATGGATTGGTTCCTGAGTTAGAGTTACTATGGTGCAGTGTGCAGTTACTGGTGAGAATATGCTTCAGGTTGGCAGGTTGTCTGTGGGCGAGGACTGGCCTGCCACCCAAGGCCTGTGAAAGTGAGGGATCATTGTCCAGGATGGGTTGTAGATCCCTGATGATGCATTGGAGGGGTTTTAGCTGGGGACTGTATGTGATGGCCAGTGGAGTTCTGTTGGTTTCTTTCTTGGGTTTGTCTTGTAATAGGAGGCTTCTGGGTACACGTCTGGCTCTGTTGATCTGTTTCCTTATTTCCTTGTGTGGGTATTGTAGTTTTGAGAATGCTTGGTGGAGATTTTGTAGGTGTTGGTCTCTGTCTGCGGGGTTGGAGCAGATGCAGTTGTACCTCAGTGCTTGGCTGTAGACAAATGGACACAAATCAGATATTAGGAATGTTTTCCAATGTGCATTACATTGCATTTATCAACATTGAATTTCATCTCCCATTTTATTGCCCAGTCACTTAGTTTTGAGAGATCCTTTTGTAGCTCTTTGCAGTCTGCCTGGGCCTTAACTATCTTGAACAATTTTGTATCGTATGCAAATTTTGCCACTTCACTGTTTACCCCCTTTTCCAGATAATTTATCAATATGTTGAATAGTTCTGGGGAACACCACTATTTACTCTCTCCATTCTGAAAACTGACCGTTTATTCCTACCCTTTGTTTCCTATCTTTTAACCAGTTACCAATCCATGAGAGGACCATCCCTCTTATCCCATGGCAGCTGTAGACAGATCACTAAAAAGAGAGTGAGGTCAAGAAGGGCTGATGGGAATTCATTATGCTATGTTGCCAGCTGATTCAGAAAATAGCACTAGAGTCTGTTTTCTGAAGAAGCTACTGGTATACCAGAGGGTTCCCAATTGTGGCCTGCAGATAACTTGTTAGTGAACTGGTCCCATGTTTCTCCCTCCTTGTTTCCAGTTGCTACGCTGCATTAGAAGAGAGCTGAAAATACATACATATTTCCTAATATTACTCTTCCGTGTAAGTAATTGCAGTAGCTGCTAGTGGAATTTTACTGGACTGACAATTAGAGGGAAAGTGATCCATTGGGCAATCTCTCTAGCAAGATATAGTCCACTCTATGAAAAGCTTTGAGAATATTCAACAAGCCTGCTCTGCTGGGTTAAGGTTAAATTAGTCTCATCATCTAGGAAAGGAAAAATGAAACCTCAAAATGAGGCTCACTAACAATAAACAAACTAAACTAGAAAGGTACAGTGTTCATTTCAAGTAAAAAAAATATGAATTTCATAGTACAATGCTAAAATGGTTGTGTAATGTACAGAATCTCTCTAAATCACTGAAAAGTCAAATTAGGCTTCATTGCGTCTGAAAACCCACCACCCATTTCATATGATGTAATTAGTGAAACAACTCTGGACAAGTGGCAAGGCATGTTTAAGTAAACAACTAGAACAATGCAGTCTCAGAGATGTCTGGCTTGTAGGGAGGAGAATTGCCTAAAGAGAGTGTAACTTTTAAAGTGGAAAAATAGATTTGGCATGACTTGTGGGGAAGCAGGAACTGAGAATTGTAGCTAATCAAGCATTTTTATAATTATTTGGCTAGACTCTGGAGAAGAAGGAAAATTTATGTAACTTAGTAGAGTAAAGACCAGCATATGGAGGCTAAGAATAAAATAATTGAATTTAGTCTCGAAGTAAGCACAATAGAAATCCAGTAAGTAACCTGAAGGTGATTATGGGTAGAATAAAACCAGATCCATTGGTCCAAGTTTTGCAAGCAATCGAAAAACAACAACAGGGTTTTGAAGGTATGTATGGGAAGAGGTTCTACTATATAGGCTTGACTAGAATTTCTGGCACTAGAAGAGATACTGTGAGCTAGATCCTCATTGGAGTAAATTGCCATATAGTTCCATTGACACCAATGGACCTATGCTGAATTAGACCAGCTGTGGCACTGGCTCAGCATATGTACAACTTTGGTCACTTTATTAAGAACATAAGAACATAAGAAAGGCCGTACCGGGTCAGACCAAAGGTCCATCTAGCCCAGTATCTGTCTACCGACAGTGGCCAATGCCAGGTGCCCCAGAGGGAGTGAATCTAACAGGCAATGATCAAGTGATCTCTCTCCTGCCATCCATCTCCATCCTCTGACGAACAGAGGCTAGGGACACCATTCTTACCCATCCTGGCTAATAGCCATTTATGGACTTAGCCACCATGAATTTATCCAGTCCCCTTTTAAACATTGTTATAGTCCTAGCCTTCACAACCTCCTCAGGTAAGGAGTTCCACAAGTTGACTGTGCGCTGCGTGAAGAAGAACTTCCTTTTATTTGTTTTAAACCTGCTGCCTATTAATTTCATTTGGTGACCCCTAGTTCTTGTATTATGGGAATAAGTAAATAACTTTTCCTTATCCACTTTCTCAACATCACTCATGATTTTATATACCTCTATCCTGTCCCCCCTTAGTCTTCTCTTTTCCAAGCTGAAGAGTCCTAGCCTCTTTACTCTTTCCTCGTATGGGACCCTCTCTAAACCCCTAATCATTTTAGTTGCCCTTTTCTGAACCTTTTCTAGTGCTAGAATATCTTTTTTGAGGTGAGGAGACCACATCTGTACACAGTATTCGAGATGTGGGCGTACCATGGATTTATATAAGGGCAATAATATATTCTCAGTCTTATTCTCTATCCCCTTTTTAATGATTCCTAACATCCTGTTTGCTTTTTTGACCGCCTTTGCACACTGCGTGGACATCTTCAGAGAACTATCCACGATGACGCCAAGATCTTTTTCCTGACTCGTTGTAGCTAAATTAGCCCCCATCATGTTGTATGTATAGTTGGGGTTATTTTTTCCAATGTGCATTACTTTACATTTATCCACATTAAATTTCATTTGCCATTTTGTTGCCCAATCACTTAGTTTTGTGAGATCTTTTTGAAGTTCTTCACAATCTGCTTTGGTCTTAACTATCTTGAGAAGTTTAGTATCATCTGCAAACTTGGCCACCTCACTGTTTACCCCTTTCTCCAGATCATTTATGAATAAATTGAATAGGATTGGTCCGAGGACTGACCCTTGGGGAACACCACTAGTTACCCCTCTCCATTCTGAGAATTTACCATTAATTCCTACCCTTTGTTCCCTGTCCTTTAACCAGTTCTCAATCCATGAAATGACCTTCCCTTTTATCCCATGACAGCTTAATTTACGTAAGAGCCTTTGGTGAGGGACCTTGTCAAAGGCTTTCTGGAAATCCAAGTACACTATGTCCACCGGATCCCCCTTGTCCACATGTTTGTTGACCCCTTCAAAGAATTCTAATAGATTAGTAAGACACGATTTCCCTTTACAGAAACCATGTTGACTATTGCTCAAGAGTTTATGTTTTTCTATGTGTCTGACAATTTTATTCTTTACTATTGTTTCAACTAATTTGCCCGGTACCGATGTTAGACTTACCGGTCTGTAATTGCCGGGATCACCCCTAGAGCCCTTTTTAAATATTGGTGTTACATTAGCTAACTTCCAGTCATTGGGTACCGAAGCCGATTTAAAGGACAGGTTACAAACCTTAGTTAATAGTTCCGCAACTTCACATTTGAGTTCTTTCAGAACTCTTGGGTGAATGCCATCTGGTCCCGGTGACTTGTTAATGTTGAGTTTATCAATTAATTCCAAAACCTCCTCTAGTGACACTTCAATCTGTGACAGTTCCTCAGATTTGTCACCTACAAAAGCCAGCTCAGGTTTGGGAATCTCCCTAACATCCTCAGCCGTGAAGACTGAAGCAAAGAATCCATTTAGTTTCTCCGCAATGACTTTATCGTCTTTAAGCGCTCCTTTTGTATTTTGATCATCAAGGGGCCCCACTGGTTGTTTAGCAGGCTTCCTGCTTCTGATGTACTTAAAAAACATTTTGTTATTACCTTTGGAGTTTTTGGCTAGCCGTTCTTCAAACTCGTCTTTGGCTTTTCTTATTACACTCTTGCACTTAAGTTGGCAGTGTTTGTGCTCCTTTCTATTTGCCTCACTAGGATTTGACTTCCACTTTTTAAAGGAAGTCTTTTTATCTCTCACTACTTCTTTTATATGGTTGTTAAACCACGGTGGCTCTTTTTTAGTTCTTTTACTGTTTTTCTTAATTTGGGGTATACATTGAAGTTGGGCCTCTATTATGGTGTCTTTAAAAAGGGCCCATGCAGCTTGCAGGGATTTCACTTTAGTCACTGTACCTTTTAACTTTTGTCTAACTAACCCCCTCATTTTTGTATAGTTCCCCCTTTTGAAATTAAATGCCACAATGTTGGGCAGTTGTGTTCTTCCCACCACAGGGATGTTGAATGCTATTGTATTATGGTCACTATTTCCAAGCGGTCCCGCTATAGTTACCCCTTGGACCAGCTCCTGCGCTCCACTCAGGATTAAATCTAGAGTTGCCTCTCCCCTTGTGGGTTCCCATACCAGCTGCTCCATGAAGCAGTCATTTAAAGTATCGAGAAATTTTATCTCTGCATTTCGTCCTGAAGTGAAATGTTCCCAGTCAATATGGGGATAATTGAAATCCCCCACTATTATTGTGTTCTTAATTTTGATAGCCTCTCTAATTTCCCTTAGCATTTCATCATCACTGTTACTGTCCTGGTCAGGTGGTCAATAATAGATCCCTAATGTTATATTTTTACTAGAGCATGAAATTTCTATCCATAGAGACTCTAAGGAACATGTGGATTCGCTTAAGATTTTTACTTCATTTGAATCTACACTTTCTTTCACATATAGTGCTACTCCTCCCCCTGCACGACCTGTTCTGTCCTTCCGATATATTTTGTACCCCGGAATGATTGTGTCCCATTGGTTGCTCTCAGTCCACCAGGTTTCTGTGATGCCTATTATATCTATATCCTCCTTTATCACAAGGCACTCTAGTTCACCCATCTTATTATTTAGACTTCTGGCATTTGTGTACAAGCACTTTAAAAACTTGTCCCTGTTTATTAGCCTGCCTTTTTCTGATGTGCCAGATTATTTTTTATGTGACTGTTTATCATCTGATCCTGCCCTTACATTATACTTTTCAGTCCTCTGCTCCTGACTATAACCTGGAGATTCTTTATCATCAGACTCTCCCCTAAGAGAAGTCTGTGTCCGATCCACACGCTCCACTGCAGCAGTCGGCTTTCCCCCATCTCCTAGTTTAAAAACTGCTCTACAACCTTTTTAATGTTTAGTGCCAGCAGTCTGGTTCCACTTTGGTTTAGGTGGAGCCCATCTCTCCTGTATAGGCTCCTCCCATCCCAGAAGTTTCCCCAGTTCCTAATGAACGTGAACCTCCTCTCTACACCATCGTCTCATCCACGCATTGAGACTCTGAAGCTCTGCCTGCCTACCTGGCCCTGAGCATGGAACTGGGAGCATTTCTGAAAATGCCACCATAGAGGTCCTGGATTTCAGTCTCTTCCCTAGCAGCCTAAATTTGGCTTCCAGGACATCTCTCCTACCCTTCCCTATGTCATTTGTGCCTACATGTACCACGACCACCGGCTCCTCCCCAGCACTACACATAAGTCTATCTAGATGCCTCGAGAGATCCGCAACTTTCGCACCAGGCAGGCAAGTCACCATACGGTTCTCCCGGTCATCACAGACCCAGCTATCTACATTTCTAATAATCGAATCTCCCATTACTAACACCTGCCTTTTCCTAGAAACTGGAGTTCCCTCCCCCGGAGAGGCAACCTCAGTGCGAGAGGCAACCCCAGCACCATCTGGAAGGAGGGTCCCAACTATGGGAAGGTTTCCCTCTGCTCCCATTGACTGCTCTGCTTCCCTGGGCCTTTCTTCCTCCTCAACAGCACAAGAGCTGTCTGAGCGGAGGTGGGACAATTCTGCAGTGTCCCGGAAAGCCTCATCAACATACCTCTCTGCATCTCTTAGCTCCTCCAGTTCCGCCACCCTGGCCTCCAAAGTCCGTACATGGTCTCTGAGGGCCAGGAGCTCCTTGTACCGACTGCACACATACGCCACCCGCCCACAGGGCAGGTAATCATACATGCTACACTCGGTGCAATAAACTGGATAGCCCCCACCCTGCTATCAAAAAGAAAATTGCATAGATTGAAAAGATGCAGCAAATGACCATGGAGGATTTGAAACTATATGCTTGGGATTATTAGCCAGACTTGGCCTATAATTCTAATACATTTCATAGAGGTTTAGAAGACAAGCAAAAGGAAACCTTGAATTCCTGACATTGGGCAGGTTGTCATTTTACTTATTCAAAAACAAAAAGTAAAAAACTGAAGTTACAAAGGGAAGCAAACTAGAAATCAGTCAGGGGGACTGCATCAATATATTTGCGATGCTATTCCATCTTTGACTGCACATAACTTTCATGAATGTTAGAGATGCTGGGGCTGATTCTCCTCTCACAAACACCAATTTTACCATTGCTTGCAATGGATTTACTCCTAATTTATAACGGTATAACAGAGGACAGAATCTGGCTCATTAACACGAAGACTTACAGAAGTGCTGCATGTTCAAAATGCTTAGTTGTTACACATGCATCTCTGGGAGAAGAGTTCTAAGAGAGATTGAAATATAGAACAAACTGCTGAAAATAATATGAGCAAGTAGTGTATAAATCAGTCCAAGAGAGGGGCTGCTGTACTGCTTTTCAAAAAAATAGGAACTGCCACTACCTAGATTTTTGGGAATTGCAGAGAATGAATAAGTTGATTTGAATTTCTTATGTTCAGAACAGTTCTTCTGATGCTTAAATGTTCCTCTGTATTCCATTATTCATCAAATGCACAGCTAATATTTCATGTTGCAAACTTTTTACACGTAACTTACCTCTTACAATAGTTCCATAGTGTGTTTTCACTTCTGTTATAATATTGAATAATAATGCTTACATTCAATGCAAGGCTCTCCAAGCACTTCAGAAACAATAATGAACTAATATTAATGACCTCTCTAGGAGGTTGCCTGGTAGTAGTATTGCCATTTTATGGATGAGAAACTGTGGCACAAAGCAGTTCAGTGACTTGCTTAAGGTCACACTGCACATCATTGTCAGTGGAGGTAATATAACCCCCAACTCTTACTCCTAGTTCTAGACATTAACCATTAGAATGTGCTTCCTGCTTTGTAAAAAATGGAATGGGACAAATTCTGTTCTCTTATACCCATGCAAACCAATTGACTTCAGTAGAGTTACTGAATGGCAAATGAGAGCAGACCTGGTCTCCATGACATTATAAAATTCCCTCCTTACTAGAAGGCTCTTGTTGATATAGCGATGGATTGTGATGGAAGTCAGATGGTTCTAACCTATATTAAATGCCTATTTAATTCATAATGGTCTATTAGACTGCAGTAGAAAAGTCTTACAAGGAAAGTGATGGATCAATTGTCACCTGAGACAATTGAGCTAGATTAGAAAAAACTAGGGCTGTCAAGTGATTAAAAAAATTAATCGCACTGTTCAACAATAATAGAATGCCATTTATTTAACTCTTTTTGGAAGTTTTTCTACATTTTCAAATATATCGATTTCAATTACAACACAGGATACAAAGCGTAGAGTGTTCACTTTATATTTATTTCTGATTACAAATATTTGCACAGTAAAGAACAAAAGAAATAGTATTTTTCAATTCACCTAATACAATCTCTTTATCATGAAAGTTGAACTTACAAATGTAGAATTATGTACAAAAAATAACTGCACTCAAAAATAAAACAATGTCAAATTTTAGAGCCTACAAGTCCACTCAGTCCTACTTCTTGTTCAGCCAAACAAGTTTGTTTACATTTGCAGGAGATAATACTGCCTGCTTCTTGTTCAGAATATCAGCTGAAAGTGAGAACAGGCATTCGCATGGCACTGGTGCAGCTGACGTCGCAACATATTTACATGCCAGATGTGCTAAAGATTCATATGTCCCTTCATGCTTCAACCACCATTCTAGAGGACATGTGTCCATGCTGGTGATGGGTTCTGCTCGATAACAATCTAAAGCAGTGTGGACCAATTCATGTTCATTTTCATCATCTGAGTTAGATGCCATCAGCACAAGGTTGATGGTGGTTTTGTTTGTTTGTTTTTTGGTGGTTTGGGTTCTGTAGTTTCCTCATCAGAGTGTTGCTCTTTTAAGACTTCTGAAAGCATGCACCGCACCTCGTCCCTCTCAGATTTTGGAAGGCACTACAGAGTCTTAAACCTTGGGTCGAGTGCTGTAACTATCTTTAGAAATCTCACGTTGGTACCTTCTTTGCGTTTTGTCAAATCTGCAGTGAAAGGGTTCTTAAAATGAACAATGTGCTGAGTCATCATCCAAGACTGCTATAACATGAAATATATGGCAGAATGTGGGTAAAACAGAGCAGGAGACATACAATTCTCCCCTGAGGAATTCAGTCACAAATTTAATTAATGCATTATTTTTTTAACGAGCGTCATCAGCATGGAAGCATGTCCTCTGGAATGGTGGCCGAAACATGAAGGGGCATACGAATGTTTAGCATATCTGGCGTGTAAATACCTTGCAATGCCGGCTACACAAGTGCCATGCGAACACCTGTTCTCACTTTCTGGAGACATTGTAAATAAGAAATGGGCAGCATTTTCTCCCATAAATGTAAACTAACTTGTTTGTCTTAGCATTTGGTTGAACAAGAAGTAGGATTGAGTGGACTTGTAGGCTCTAAAGTTTTGCATTGTTTTTGAGTGCAGTTATGTAACAAAAAGAAATCATCATTTGTATGTTGCACTTTCATGATAAAGAGATTGCACTACGGTACTTGTATGAGGTAAACTGAAAAACACTATTTCTTTTGATTATCACTTTTACAGTGCAAATATTTGTAATAAAAATATAAAGTGAGCACTGAACACTTGTATTCTGTGTTGTAATAAAATCAAAATATTTGAAAATGCAGAAAAACGCACAAATATTTAATAAATTTCAATTGGTATTCTATTGTTTAACAGTGCAATTAAAACTGCGATTAATGTTTTTAATCGTGATTAATTTTTTTTGAGTTAATCGCGTGAGTTAACTGTGATTAATCAACAGCCCTAGAAAAAAACAATGGAAAACATACTAATGGAAAGAATCCAGGACTTTCAGAAAAAGAGGTATAATTCAGAGAATGTGTACTTCACTGTGGCACTGAGCACTTCCATAACTGAATTGTCTGGTATCACTATCCCTCTTTCTGGAAATATAGCATGGATAAATATTCCTTATTTACTTTCAGGGCTTTTGTTGATGGTAATAGTCTGGTTTTAAATGTGATAATACATTTTCCCTCTTATTATCTAAGATCTCCAGAGCACCATAGAGTCATGAATTAAGGCAGAAGGAGTAATTAGATCCTATCATGCTGTCTAAATATTATTTGATCTGGAACACAGACATTAAGAAACTCCAAGAAATAAAAATGCAGCTCTTTGACTTGGTATGGCTAGAAATACTGGTTGTTAACAGCAGTAAATCAAGGGCTCCTTCAGTGAATTGACACTGTCATTGGTTATGTTAAACATTTTTCAGACTATGCACAAGGTTGCAAAATATATTTTCAGAGCAAAAGCACAGTATTTGCACAAGGTTAATATTTTCTCTGTGTCTTTGTAACTACTACAGACACTCACAAAAAGTAGCTAAATAGTAAAAGAGTCCTAGATGTTTCAATATTAGTTTGAATAAAAGCACTGAGTTTGATTTGCTATATCTCTGTGGGATTATATTATTGGGTTTGGACTGTATTTGGACAACTGCTTGTCCAAAGTTTTCTGAATTTTAGCACTAATGTTTCTTTGAAACAGAAGTGCATTGGTTGCTCTGTGCTATCTTCTACTGGGTTTTCTCTTTATAAAATACTTCAGTCATCTAATCAGGGAGCAGAAACCACACAACAGGAATAAGGAACAGTGGATAGCTGAAGTAAACTATTAACAGTAAATATGCCCAATGGCCTGTGATGAGATGTTAGATGGGGTGGGATCTGAGTTACTACAGAGAATTCTTTCCTGAGTGTCTGGCTGGTGAGTCTTGCCCACATGCTCAGGATTTAGCTGATTGCCATATTTGGGATCGGGAAGGAATTTTCCTGCAGGGCAGATTGGCAGAGGCCCTGGGAGTTTTTCACCTTCCTATTCAGCATGGGGCACAAGTCACTTGCTGGAGGATTCTCTGCACCTTGAAGCCTTTAAACCATGATTCGAGGACTTCAATAGCTCAGACATAGGTTAGGGGTTTGATACAGGAGTGGGTGGGTAAAATTCTGTGGCCTGTGTTGTGCAGGAGGTCAGACTAGACAATCATAATGGTCCCTTCTGACCTTAAAGTCTATGATTCTATGATTCAAACAACTTGTGTACAATCTATAATCTGAAAAATATTTGTCCAAGCAATTCAGTCAATACTTATGAATAGCAAATACATTTTAACAAAATCAGCATCGGTTTGTGAATGATCCAAAAATAGTAACTAATATATTAAGACTAGTTGTAGTACATGGCATTATATACAAGCCAAATTATTTCACCTAGAAAATAATAATTGGTAGAGATCCCTTTATTTTGGCTGCCTAACACTTCTCTTTGTAAAAGACTCTTGCTATCTTTTTCTGAGAAGCTCTAACACCTCCATTGTACTCAGAGTGATAAATCCCATGCCTCCAGTCCAAAGCAGTTCTGGTGGTGTCTTTCCATGTGGAACAGAGGTTGCCCATAATAAAGATGACTGCCGCTACCATTGTTTTCAGTGTGACTGAAGTCAGGTTGTCTGCAGTGAAGACAGCTCCCCCCGATCTTTGATTAGGGGGGCTGGACAGGAAACTATGAAGACACAGGAATGTGACCTCAAAAAGGCACCTGAGACAGGTACAGGAGGGATACTGAGGGCTTGTAAGAGAGATGGAATTCAGGGTTAGGCTGGAGGGGGTGCTGGGGATCCAACCCACTTCAGTAGTTTAATGGAACTACTCATCTGAGTAAATTATTTGCACAAGTAAGGGTTGGAGCACCATATCTTAGTGTGTGGCTTCAAGACAAACTTCAGACTATGGAAACCTTTCCCTTGTTCATCAATATGTCTGTTAAAAATGCAAGTGAGGAGGGCTTGAACAGAAGGGATCTGGAGCTTCTGAATACGTTTTTCATTAAACCCTGTATGCCAGAAATATACTTTTTTCCTTGTTGGTTTCCACTTTTTATAAGAAAATAAAGTTTAAGTGATTGCTGAAGACAAACTATAGTGAATGATACAAGACTAGGATATTGTGTGGAAGGTAAATGGCAGGTCTGACCTGAAAAACAGCATGAATGTGGACTGCGTAGTACCTTAGGGATCTGAAAAAGTGCAATCAATGTCCACATATCACATACTTTCCAAGGATTTCAAAGAGAAAATAGCATTTTTTTCCATTGGGAAGGTGGAAACTCTGCTAAAACACATTTCCTAACCCTGTTTGAACAAGTGTGATTTTATAATCTTGGTGTTTGCTTTGAGTTGCATTACAAACCACCATATCCTCTCACTTGGGAAAAGGCTTGTGATTCAAATGCATTGAAGAGCTAAATACAAATATTATTTACTTTTCTGATTAGATTAATAGCATTTCATTTAAAGTGCTTATGAAATCAAGAACATCTTATAAGTGCACTGAATAGCTATATAGAGTGCATAGTTTTAGGACCTTGAGAAACTGGTCTCTAGCAACCATGTTAATTAGGGTACAAGAAGAAGAATATGTGTAAAAGACTCAGGAAATTGGATCTCCCATGAGGAAAAAACAGATATTGTATGGAAAAGAGGTACTTGGGTATTAAATATTTCATTTTTTTAAATGACCAGATGTTCCCATGAAGCATATTGTACGTAGTCCTAAATCAATCTCTTCTCTATAAGGTGTTTAATAGATTGACCAAACTACCCTGAGGCAATAGGATAAAAACTTCACATACCCCTTTGGAATTAACAGTGCAGCAAGTTCCTGTAATCTCCTGACTCAGTATGTGGAAAGAGCTCACACAAATTATTCAGTGAACACATTTACAGTGTGTCACTTTTGGTTTCATCAGTCTGTGCAAATGTTTGGCAAACCTACGGTTTTTTGAAAATGTATTTCCAGTAGAAAGTACTGTTTACGTAAGTACATTTCCTATCTCATTGTGTCATTTTCCCTCACCTGCTTGACATGGGTGTAACATCAGTATAGCTCTATGACCACCAAGAAATAAATACAAAAGACCTTTGGTTTTATATAGCATCTTGAATGTGAAAGGTATCTCAAACAGCTTTGCAAATCTATTGGATGTCAGTAACAGAGTGACTCTGTAGTGTAGGTAAATAGCACTATTATTACATGTTTTGACTTGTTTTACTGAGAGGGTATGTCTTTACTGCCAAAAAAGGTGTCTACTCAAACTGGTGTTGAACTCAAGCTGCTAACCTCAGTTAAAAACTGAGTTGATGTGTCTTTACTGCACTGTTATCCTGAGTTAGTTAACCTGAGTTAAGAACACATTTATATTTTTTTCTCACTGAGGACATAACCAGAAAAAGAATCTTGACCATATTACTGGGGTTAGGAATTGACTATTTTTTTCAGTAGTGCCATGGGATTGAACTTTGACCTGGAGAGCTACACAGAGACCTCAGCCTATAACCTCATTTTATGCAAAAAACCTACCTAAGTAACTGTCAGTGCAATTTCTTAACAGCACTACGAGGCCAGGTGTGACACTTGATTTTTAGTTGACAAGACAGCTAATGGTTAAGCCAGTCTTCAGTAATTTCCTGTAGTTGAACCAATCCAATGGTCCTCTGTGACAGGGTATGTAACCCACACAGGCCCTGAGGGGGCAAATGGAGGCCTGAGAGGCCTTTTATGCTACTTGGCTGCAGCTGGAGGATGGGCTAGACTTAACTGGGGAAGGAGCTGGGAGGTTACTATAGAGGCAGAAAGTCTGTAGCGGAAAGTTGCTGCAGGAAGGGGAAGAAGGAATTCTATGCTCACTGCCTGGGACTAGAGATGTTTTGAGACACAAGCCTTGGGACAGAGTGAGGCTGTGATCCTTGCCTGATTAGAAAAGGTTGGCAAATGGCTAGGGGAGAGGCAGTGGCTAGCTGAGGAGTGAGCTGCTCTACAGGCAGCATTGCCAACCCCAAATGCTCAAAAATCATGAGCCCAGCTCACCAACAATCATGGGATTGGCTTTAAAAATCACAAGATTATGTAAAAGTAATAGATTTGGTGTTCTTTGTATTTGCCTTCTGCTTTTTGAGCCTTTAGGGTGGACTGGGGTCACATTTTGAAGCTTTCTCCACAGCCACAAGAGCTAGAGAAACTTTTTCTTTAAGAAATGAAAGATGTGAAATCATCACATATCCATGTGACTCCAGGAGCTGGGGCTTTAGGGAAAACAGCAATAATTCTCATGAGACTCATGAAAGTTGGCAACATGGTAATATGCCATGTTTGGCGAAGCAGTGGTGCTCCCACAGTGTGTCCACTCTTCTCCATCCTTAAACGCATTTCCCACCCCCAACCTCTCCTTTTATCATTTAGGGCCAGATTTATGAATCTTGTGAAGCTTGTTCTGTGCTCCACTGCCAGTGGAATCTGTCCCTAAAGCCAGTGTAACTGGCTCAGGCATGGTCACGCAAGGTCTCCTTCAGTGATGTAGAGCCATTGAAAGGGCAGATATGCCACTCCCCCTCCAGGCTGCTGACAAAGGGGGGCATGGCTGGAGGAAAGGGACTGGCTTCAGACACCACTGAACTGTAGCAGCAGTGGTTTGGGTCCCTTGGGGTCATTTATAGCTGGTGGCAACCTTTAGATTGCTCCAGCCCTAAGCAGAGGGACCAGCCCTGCATGGCAGCAGCACCAGGAACAGCAGCAGAGTGTAAAAGTGGGCTTAAAATGATGGTGGCATATGCATTCCTGAACTGTACGTGGATCCCCGCCCCCACTGTTTGAAAGGGAAGGGGAGGAAGAGGAGTTAAGCACCTCTATGGCACTTTCCCTGGCCCCAGCAGGTCTGGGATCTGTGCTGGAGTGTGGGGGTGGACATTGGGTGAACTGGGGTTGGGTACGCATCATCTCCACTTTGACCCCACAGCAATCCCCTGGAAAAGTTAATGTGGACCTAGGGCAGCAAAAGCTATGGTAAGTCTCTGGTACCACAGTGTGGGGCCTGGTACCAAGGAGCTGAGGCTGCTAGTTATGGAGCTGCTATGAATGCAGAGGGTTTACTCATCAATGGCCATGGCCTTCTATGAATCCCTTTATGTAGGTTGGGCCTACATTCATTTCCATGGAAGGACAAACTGCATCTTTTCCAATGGGATGCTATGGGGAATCCATTGCAGGAGATCCTCACAGAGATCTCTCCCTGCAAGCGCCCTCCAGCAGACTTTACCAAGGAGAGGATGGTCTGGGCCAGGATCAGGCCAAGTCCACAGGAGTTCTTGACTCTGAGTACTACTATCAGACCACTGTCCTGACTATTAGTTTATTGAGCAACTTCTCCAAGCTCATGTGTGATTAAGCTCCCTAATGTAATGCTGTGGCCAAAAGAGCTAATGAGATTCTAGGATGTATGAACAGAGGAATCTTGAGTGGTTGTCTTACCTCTGTAATTGGCACTGGTGCAATCACTGCTTGAATACTGTGTCCAGGTCCGGTGCTCACAATTCAAGAAGGATGTTGAACAATTGGACAGGGTTCACAAAAGAACCACAGTGAGACTCAAGGAGCTCAATCTATTTAGCTTATCAAAGAGAAGGTTAAGGGATGACTTGATTACAGTCTATAAATATCTACATAGGGAACAAATATTTAATCATGGGCTCTTCAATCTACTAGAGATAGATGTAACATTATCCAAGGGCTGGAAGTTGAAACTAGACAAATTGAGGCTGCAAATAGGGGGTACATTTTTTGAGAGCCAGAGTAACTAGCCATTGGCACAATTTGCCAAGGGCGGTGGTGGAACAATTTACCCACTGACCATCTTTAAATCAAGAGTGGATGTTTTTCTAAGAGATGCTCTAGGAATTATTTGGGGGGCGGGACGGGAGGGGAAGTTCTATGGCCTGTGTTATACAGGAGGTTGGACTAGATGATCACAATATTCCCTTCTGGGCTTGGAATATGCTGAAATATTACTTATTTTATTGGGATAATTATCACCAGGCTGCTGTAGACTGGAACTTCAACCCACTAGGTCATAACTTTGATGAAAATCCTATAATCCATTCTACCTCTTTTTCCGCCCCCCTTTTTCCCCCTTCCTGCCCAGCATTCTTAGAATGTTTGCAGTCCATTTGGGATTAATCTCAGAACCCCATTAAAAAGACCTACTGCCTATCAGGTATGTTTTTGCCATCTGGTACATCTTACTAATTCTTCAAAGAACAGGTCTTGTCTTGAAATATATAACTTTTGAAGTATAGTACGCAAAATGCTTTGTAGCAGTTTCACCAGGGGAGTCATATCCTTGACTTGTAATTTTTCACTTTTTATTATTTAATTTTTTTATTGTGACCATAAAAACTTGTAAATTCATATCAGATCAGTGATAGCTTACAGGCAGTGTTACATCATTCACAGTACATAGAAAGCATTCATTCCATAATAGCAGTTTCAGACAGATGGCGTGAGGCCCAACCACAAAGGCCATATTTTCATATTATCATGCACCCCGGCAAGAGCAATTCACAGGCTGTCACAATATCAATAGCACAGTAACAAAGGCAACCAAACACACTTTACAATACCTAGCCAGTATGTGAATGTGAGTGCGCAGAATGTAGTTACATTCCGTCTTTACAGAAAGAGAGACGGCTTTCCTGTTTGTTCACAAATTTCCTTGGGGAACGACAAATCTTATGGTGTTAGAGGTTTTATGAATCTCTTAAACTTTATTTGGGAGGGAGAGAGGGAGTCAGAGGCATGGAGGTCACAAAACTCAGTGGGGTTCACTAACTTTTCCCCCTGTAATTTTAAAGCAATGCTGTTTTCTCGTTGGTGATTCAATTGTAAGACAACCATGTTTTCTAGAATAAGGGAATCCTTTCTCAACAACTAGTCTGGCCTACCCATATAAAGGCCATCTATAGCAAATCAGATCCTCGGCTGAGGTAGCCAACCTACATCACTGAGGAACTGGTCCATTGTACTTACTGTTTTATTAGCACTTTCTTTACCTCCACGCTTTACTCTTTTTTTTTCCCCATAGGAAAGGTGTAATACAAACCCATTAATATCTGATTTGGAGTAAGACTTCGAAGTCCCCTATACCTGAGTGTTTGAAATTAGACAAAATCCGGCCTTATGCTTCACAGCAGTGGTTAAACTTAAAGCAAGGAGCTTGGAGTCATGAACTCGCCACTGAATAAAATGACTGGGGCATATACTAGACACTGGCAAATAATGGATTTACAGTGAGTCTGAGGGCCCAGTTACCCCATTCTGTGGTATCTGGAGGAGAAACAGTTAATTGGGGATTAAACCGAGCTCGAGATGGTGGCATCCATATTATCATAACCAGAGCACAAGATCGATGGGATGTAACATTTATTATTAGTGCTCAAATGTGGCCTTCTTGCTATTGTGAGTTGAAAACCCTGGTCCTATAGTCCCCTTGCAGCAGGCTGGTGTAAGCCTCAGGGAAAGGGGCAAAGACTATGGAACACAGCCCAGGACTGAAAGCCTGTTATGTGGTCACTCTGGGTGTTCATCTGGACTCATTGTTACTGCAAAAGGGGACTTCACTGAAAGGTGACCAGGCTGGAGGGCTACAATGTGGAAGATGCTGACCGCAGTAGAATTAAAACAGTAATCAACAGATTGTTAGTAGTGAGGACCCCTGCAATGCACTGACCTGGCACCAGGTGGAGCCATGCTGATGTGGGCAACCGATTAAAGTGATCTCCTGTTTGCTATTCCATTCCCACTATCTGTAAAATGGGGGTATTAATGTTTCTCCATTTTTGCAAAGTGTTTTTGAGGCTGTTTGATGTAAGTTCTACAGGTGCAAAGTAGTAATATTAATAGACATACTGAATTAAATTGTCACCAGCTAAAAACACTGACATGCAGAAAATCAAATTAAATTTCTTGTCAATATTTGTTTTGATTTTGTAATGTTTTAGCAATGAGAAAAAATAAGAGTCTTGAGAACCCAGTCAAGTGCAATGATCTGAGATTCTCTGGTTCCCCAGTTGAGTGGAGGTAAATCCCCAAATACCCCTCAAAAGAAACCAGTCCTAGGGCCAAAGCTATTCAGAACCTTTGCAGATATTGGACTGTATGTTGGAAACAGTGCTCTTCTTCTACTCCTATAGAGAGTTCCATGTTTCACCTGGCTGGTGGTGACTCAAAATGTCACTATCACCTGGTCCTTTGGTGCCCTATCTAAGTGGGCTGGTGATATCAGTCCAGTTTCCAGTAAGCATGCATCTATCTCACAAAAGTCATAATTGCTGTCCATTTTGGTGGTGCCATCATAGACTAGGGACTGAATGAGGATGGTAGTTAAAATGCTGTGTATTTATATCATGCTCAACCTCAGTACTTTCCACAGCTAAGGGTGGTCCCTGCATACCTCCATGCTTAACATCAGAAAGAGAAAATTCAGTGTTTTAAGCAGACAAAACACATCAACCTTCCATAATGATGGACTTGACAAACACCAAAATGAATCCCCTGGAATATGAAGTAATATTCAGAATATCCTTAATAGGGGCTCTTGTAGAGTCCAATTAATGTGCGTGATTTCTTGAAACAGATAAAAATATTAGAATTCTTCAGGAAGGGAGATTCTGGAAATTGAAATAATTTATTTGGTTGAGTGTTCCTAGAAAAGCGGCTGTGTGAGCGAACAAGGGATTGAACTGTGGCAGATGGTGCTATTATGGAGAAGAAATTAGGTCTTAATAAAGATTGTAATAGTGTGAACCAGATGCTCATCTCACACTTTATCTTTGAAAAGAATTGGGAGTGTGCCAAGCAGATCCATGTATGCATTGTGCATCTGGAAAAAACATACAGCTGGATCCTGAGAGGCTTATTAAGGGAGGAGTAGCTTTTGCAAGCCATTGAGCTCTTAATTAAAAAAGAGAATATAACGGGTTGGATCACAGAAACCCCCTTGGGGACTGCCAACCGATGTGCCTGCCCCAGCTTTCCCTGCCATCTTGGGACTCCAGCATCCTGTCCTGTTGAGCCAGACATGCCAGTCTGCTCCAACCCAGACCCAGGGTCTGAACCACGTGCCCTAAAGCTGCAGACTTAACTGAAAGCAACTTAAGAAGTGTTCCTGTCTTTAAGACTCAGATGCCCAACTCCCAGTGGGGTCCAAACCCCAAATAAATCTGTTTTACCCTGTATAAAGCTTACATAGGGTAAACTCATAAATTGTTCACCCTCTATAAGACTGATAGAGAAATATGTGCACAGCTGTTCCCCCCCCCTCCACACAGGTATTAATACATACTCTGGGCTAATTAATAAGTAAAAAGTGATTTTATTAAATACAGAAAGTAGGATTTAAGTGGTTCCAAGTAATAGCAGACAGAACAAAGTGAATTACCAAGTAAAATAAAATAAAACAAAACACGCAAGTCTAAACCTAGTTCAGTAATATAACTGAATACAGATAAAATCTCACCCTCAGAGATGTTTCAATGAGTTTCTTTCACAGACTGGACACCATTCTAGTCTGGGCACAATCCTTTCCCCTGGTACAGCCCTTGTTCCAGCTCAGGTGGTAGCTAGGGGATTTCTCATGATGGCCGCCCCTTTTTGTTATGTTCCACCCAGTTATATATCTTTTGCATAAGGCAGGAATCCTTTGTCCCTCTGGGTTCCCACCCCTCCTTCTCAATGGAAATGCACCAGGTTAAAGATGGATTCCGGTTCAGGTCACATGCTCACATGTCACTGTAAGACTTCATTGCCCACTTGCCAGCACACACGTATACAGGAAGATTTACAAGTAAAACAGAGCCATTTACAGTCAATTGTCCTGGTTAATGGGAGCCATTAAGATTCCAAACCACCATTAATGGCCCACACTTTGCATAATTACAATAGGCCCTCAGAGTTATATTTCATATTTCTAGTTTCAGATACAAGAGTGATACATTTATACAAATAGGATGACCACACACAGTAGATTATAAGCTATGTAATGATACCTTACAAGAGACCTTTTGGATGAAGCATATTTTAGTTACATTATATTCACACTCATCAGCATACTTTCATAAAATCATATAGAGTGCAACGTCACAGAGGAACATGTTAAAATGTGACATTCTCTTTCAGAAGCTCCCTTTAGTCATGTACATGGATAGAGAAACATTCCCAGCAGAGTAAGGGCTGCAGTAATCTAGGTGTCTGGGTTTTCAAGGAAAGAATTGACTATGATATTGATCTAGCAGATCATCACCTTGTGTATGGACTGTACAGAAAATAATACTTGCTAAGACAGCACATTCTGTAAAGGCAAACCTGCAGTAATTGTGTCTCACTGTCTTAACTTCCACAACAACAGACAAGGGAGCCACTAGGTATAATATTTTACTTCTTGCAATTGGTGCAAAATCACCAATCTCACAGCACGGGTTCACCTGATGAAGCAGCACACTCCCCATCACTATCTTAGGCACGTACGTGGCCCCCATTCCATAGAATCTGAGCACCACTCAATCGTCAATGAAATGTGTGAGGCAGTGAAGTGCTATTTATCCCCATTTTACACATGGGGAACTGTGGCACAGACTAAAGCCCCGATCATCCAAGGTATTGAGGTGCTAAACTGCCATTGAAATCAGTGGAAGTCAGGACCTTAAATACCTTTGAGGGTTTTGGTCCACATGACTTACCCAGGGTGCTTGTGGCAGAGCAGGGAACTGAACGCTGGACTAGCAAGACTTTGGTGAGTGCCCTAATCATGGGCCCATCCTTCCTAACAAGCCTTCTGGCACTTTTAACAGGTAGTTTTAAAAAAAAATCTTTTAGCTATCTCAGGCCTAATTCTCCTTTGCAATGCAGTTTGTGCAGTTACTTACACCAGTGAAATGGGGGTGTTAACACCCACTGGGGAGCACAGTCTGAGGTGCGATCTTGCACCCAATTCTCTTGCTTAGCCATGCTAAAGACAGGGATTCTCTGGCCCATACTCTGTTAATTTGTCTTTATATGATTGTGATTAATTACTGTAGTTAAGCTTTTTCCCCTTTTCATGTACAGTCAATGAGAACTTGAGTCTAATGACATTCTCTGGGTTTAATATTGTTTTACCTAATAAAACTAGAGTTTGCTCCAGTAGAAAAGCTCTATTTGGGGTTTTGTGTTTCCACCAAATAGTATAGCAGCACATAGTCTTGTTGTTAATGTTAATTACACTTGCTATTGGCTCATTAACAAAATGTATTGTAATTGGTGATGATGGCATCCCTATTATCATAACCAGGACAGGAGATTATGATGGGATGTAACATTTATTCACTGTTTCTGCTGTTGGTAAAGCTGCAAACACTACAAAAAAGCCTGGCTAATCCGTGACCTGTAAATTGGGTACTAGATGTTAGACTGCACACTGTATGACTGTGTGTGAGAGAGCATGAGACAGCATCTATTCATAGCATATGCAGCTGTAAAAATGCCAGAGGGTCAAAATATTGCAAACACACAGTGCAGGGCAATGTTGGCACAATACTAGAGTCAATATCCTGAGAACATGTTTACAAACACAAAAAGGCGCTAGGTGGAGGTGCTTCCTATGAGTCTCATCTGAAGCGATAATTGGCTGGTGTAAAATAGTCTTTGCCCAGTATGCTAAAGTCCAGTGCAATCCGAATGGTCTGTTGTGCTCTTCATTTGCAGACAATGAATTTTGACCTTGTTTATCTAAAATAATTCTTGACAAAGAAATTATTAAGCTAGATTTTTTTTTCACAAGATTGAAAAATCTTTACCCATCTTGCTGGTGTTTCATTGCCCATTGTTAAAAGTCAGCAGCCAGACACCACTGGATTATGTCTGAGCATCTGGATTCCTCCAAGGGAGAGTCAGAGCTTCCCTGTTGTACTTCCTCTATAACTTCTCTGACCTTTATTCAGTCCCTGATCTCCTGGCCACCAATCCTTATTTGCCATTTTCAAATTACCTCATGAAACAAATATATTAAGTGCATGTAAGACTACATGACTGCTATGAACATGTGCTTTGGAGACCACATCACTGTAATCCTATGGGTACGCGTAGCTATCAAGCGGTGATGATGCCTGTACTACACCTTTACATTTCTAAGTACCATCTGTGTGGGTAGAATTCAGCAGCCGTTTTTATTAACAGAGATCAGGGTGGACTGTTAGAGGAGACAGAGGCTTTGTCTAAACACAAAAGGTGCACCAGTTTCACTAAAATAGATGTTTAAATCCATCTTATTAAATGGTGCAAACACTGTCTGGACACACAAACTGGTTTACAGATGGCTTATATTGATTGATTTGAACTAAATCGATATTGGCCAGTCAAAAATTGATTTATATGTGTCCATACAGAGGTTTGCACCAGCGTGACAGATTTGGGGAATCTGTTCAATTTATTTCAGAGTGGTAGCCATGTTAGTCTGTATCAGCAAAAAGGACGAATTATCTGTATGTATCATCAAGCTGCAAACTCCATTTTGAATGTGCAGCTTGTTTTCTTCTCTGTGTGGTCGCCTATTCCTTGCCTCCATTTTCGACTAAAATTCCAGCATGGGTAATGGCAAAGGCCTAACAATAGAATTGTTAAATGTTGCAGATTAGCTGTCTAATGACACAGAAGTGGCTGCTGCCCCGGGGCAAACCAGTTTGTCAAGTCTGAATTCAGGGGGGAGGTTGCCTTGGCAATAGTCACCTGGCAAAGGTCCATGATAACCTGGGGGGCTGATCAGGAGGTCACCTGACAAAGGAAACTGAAAGTTATAAAAGGGCAGGAGCTGCTCAGGGGCCATTTTTCTCCAGCTGAAGAGGAGATGAGGAAGAAGCAGCCCAGTATGTAAGACCCGGCCTACCTACTTGAACCCAGATACCACGGCCAGGAGAAGGGCAAGCCAGCATGAAGAGAAATATGTGTAGGGTTTATTATTATTTGTGTAGATCTGTGTAATTCTCATGTAATTAAGAGCAAATAATGTATTAAACTGGGCAAAGCGACTGTGTGTGTTATATGCTTTACAACTAACACATGCCTCCTGTCACCTAGAAAGCTCACACCTCCAGTGGGAGTCTGTCAGAGCGTGTCTTTAAGCTACTAGATCTCAGAGCCTAAAGCAGATGGGCTGAGGGGCTATGTCTACACTAGAGAGCTTACAATGGCACAGCTGCATCAGTACAGCTGTGCTGCTGTAAGCTCTCTAGTGTAGCCACTCTATGCGGACAGGAGAGAGCTCTCCCAGTGCATAATTAATCCACCCCCAACGAGCAGCAGCAGCTATGTCGGGGGCGAAGCTCTCCCGCCAACATAGCGCTGTCCACACCATTGTTTATGTCAGTGTAACTTATGTCGCTCAGGGGGGTGGTTTATTCACCCACCTGAGCGACATATGTTATACCAACAGAAAATGTAGTGTAGACATAGCCTAAGAGTTGATGCCTAGGAAATGTTCCAGAGAAGCCAAAGGAGGAAACCATGCTGCAGCTTGCTGAGACAGGAAGCTTAAAACCCCAGGGATCATAGGCTTGTCTTCCCCTCACAGCAGTCTGGAGGGTGCTCAAGCAGAGCTGTGACAATTGGTGTATATAAAAGATGGATTTACAAACTGACTTTAAGTCTATTGACAACTGGTGTATATAAAAGATGGATTTACAAACTGACTTTAATTAAGAGACATGGGCACTCTCATAGAGACTATATATATATATCTTGGAAGAGACATGGACACTCTCATAGAGACTATATATATATATATATATATATCTTCTTGTTTTGTTCTCTTAACCTAAAATAAAAGTTTTTCTCCTTTTTCAAATGCACCTCTACCTCGATATAACGCTGTCCTCAGGAGCCAAAAAATCTTATCGTGTTATAAGTGAAACTGCATTATATCGAACTTGCTTTGATCCACCGGAGTGTGCAGCTCCCCCCCCGCCCCCCCCGAGTGCTGCTTTACCACGTTATATCCGAATTCGTGTTATATGGGGTCACGTTATATCGGGGTAGAGGTGTATGCAAGAGCCATTTCCATGGCTTTTCAATAGAATGGAGGCTGAGCAATTATAACCTAGATAGGAATTACCTCCTTGGGCAAACTATATTTAGAGGTGTCACTGAAAGCCATTAAAAGCACTTAAGTCAATGACCTATATGAGTCATGCTGAAAGTTCTGCTCTGCACAATTTCTCCTTCTGGAAGCAGAAACTAATGCTTTAAACATTTTGTCTTTTTTTACAGAAAAGAATGGGGGGGAAATGTCATGTCATATAATCACATTAGGTTAGAAATTAGGATGAGATGTGTAGAATTTATTAAATTGCAGCTACAGAAGCCATTTATATATAGGTGGGATGTTAAAATTCCAGCTCTCATGTTCTGTTGCCAGGGTGCCAAGGCTGCTATTGCAAAGCTAACTTGTTATTGTGAAGGGTCCCGTGGAATCACTAATGACCACTAATGGTTGGGATCTCAGTCTTAAGTGCCACCTGAAAGATAGCACATCATGGAATCCCCTAGCAAAATGCTGGGCCATTGGTTTATTCCTGACTCAGAAGAGGAGAGATGCCACCTTGAACTCAGAAAAGTGGTCTGTCAGTTTAATTTTTTTTTTAAACAAGAAAAACAAATTAATCCCTCAACTGCCTATGACTAATTGTTAGCATGGGAAAGAATCAACCTATTACAGTATGTGAATTAAAAATGTTTGTAACTAACAAGACACAATGTTCTTCACTGCTTATTCATTCTAGGTTTTGTTGCCTATCTTTCCCATCCCTGGGTTCATACAATGTCTATCTAATTGTGAACTCCACAGGGCAGGACAGTGTATTTTTACTGGTCCATAAAGTATCTATCACATTGTATGATGATTAAACAAGATAATATAAATATTAATGGTTTTCTCAGGTATTTAAAAATGTTGCTTGTAACTTTTTTAGTTTACTTTGCTCTGTGTTCTGTTGAAGCAGTCTGCAGCTCTGTTCTGTGTCTATGCCACCATTTTAATATAGCATTGGTAGGTAACTATGCATGTAAGTAACATTATTTGCAGGCACAATCCCATTGATGGCAATGGAACCCCTTGTGTGAGTAATGTTATTCACATGGGTAAGTGTTTGCAGGATTGGGCCCTTAGCAATAAACATTGCTTTGTGTGATGGCATTTATGACAACGCTTATCACCCAACATGAAGAAAGAGGGGGAGGAAGAAAGCACAGTATTTCATTTTTTAAGGTGCAGGAGACCTTACCCACTCCATCACATGTCACTTTTTTTTCTTTTTCTTTTTTTTCCCTTCCCACACTACTATCCTCCCATTTCCTTCCGCTACTACAAAGCTCTTCAAAGATCAAAGTCATCATTGGCCATGAGTTTGCATAGCATTTCTATTCTGACACTGGATGGGGGCCAGCTGGCATCTGTTAAAACCATCGTCAGAATATGCTTAATTAATGCTCCCAATTCAGTAGTTTAATAAAACACTGGAACTGAGATGATGCTGACTGGCTGATGCCCAGTGACGGGACACTGCAAAAGCGCAGCCATGACTTTGATGTTAGCAGCTGTTTTAATTTTTCCACTGTTAATCTCCCTATTGTCCATTTAAAGATGCCCTTGCAAACATAATGAAAATAAACTTTTGAAGATTTCTATTCATTTATTATTACTTTATTATTAAAAATCACATAGAATGCCCTATACATTTGCAAGCAAATAACAAGACATGTTCCCTTCCCCAACTTGCTTAGAGCTAAATTCTGCCCTGACCTATACACTCCCACTGTCCTCAGTGGGATCATGCATGGTGGTGTAAGTAAGGACAGAATTTATCCCTTGTAGTCTGAGGCTGCATGCAGAAAGCAACTTCTTACTGTGCAGCTAACTGGTTAGTGGTACAGCTGGCTAAAAGCACAGTTCATTGTCACACTGAAAACCTAATACTTTGCAGCCAGTGACTTAGTCCTATGACACTTCTGCTAACAGCCTCATCTGGCACACAGTTACTTTACAGTACGGACAGGCACCCCTACCCATGTCATAGCTTGATGAGGTCTTGACAGCGGTGACTCATCAGTCAACCACATCTGAACAATGGAGAAGCAAAGACATGGTTTGGTGGGAGAACAAGATCCTGCTGGTTGGCCAATTTAATTTGGCTAACAGGAAGCAGAGGGGTATCAATGGATGTCGGACCACCTTGCTAAAAGTAGGATCCCAGGCAGCGCAGGGAGAAAGTAATGTCCATAAGACAGCAGTACCATCAGCTGAAAGATGTGAATGGGGTCTCTGGTAAACAACAGAAAACCTGTCCCTATTTCAAGGAGCTGGCCTGAGTTCTCACAATCAGTTCAAACACGGACCCAATTGGTCATCTTATCAGCTAAGAACTGAAGCTGGAGATATCAGCAGAAGAGGAGGCAGGGAGGACAAGGCTGATGAGAAGGCCTAATTCAGGCACTGTGCTATCTGGTTTGGTTTTTTGCTGTGTGTTTGTAAGAATGCCGTGTTGTTGCTGTAGTGATGGTGAATGCATGGCGGAATGCGGGGGTGCATGCTGACTTTGTTACTGTGCTGCAGTCAGGGTGGAAACTGTCTCACTGCTCCTTCTGGTCTGCAAAGGAATCCATTGAGAATTGTTTCTCCAGCTGCAGCATGTATTCACCCAACATATGCTCATTAATAACTAATGTTAGTAACACAGTCTAAGTCCTCTCCACCAAGACTTGCTGAATTACAGCACTGAATATTGAGTGGTTCCCCACGCTTGTATAAGAACAGAAGCAGCACCATGTAACAGCAGGAGTCAGATGATGAGCTCTTCCCATTGAACCCATTTTCCTGCAATGGCTACCACAAGCAGAACATTCAAAAGTTGGGGAGGGAGGAGGTGGACAAGCAACACATTATCCATGTAATTGGTTGACTATATAATTGGATCAGGGTAGCCAGCATTGTAGTTGGTTGCCTCCGGACAGTCCCTCCTGGGCTTGGAGTGCCAGTAAGAAAGCCAGTTACTGTCAGATAGCCCCTAATGTGGTCTGGGTACCAGAATTGCAGCCAACTACTTTGTAGCCCCTTATTTTTGGTTCTCAACAGTGTTGTAACTGATGTACATTTGGCCAGGAAAGGATGAGTGCTCAATGGACAAGCAGGAGACAACTCAGACTGTAAGGAGGCTGCATGGAATCGTAGAAAGATAGGGCTGGAAGGGACCTCGAGAGATCAGCTAGTGCAGTTCCCTGCACTGAGGTAGGACCAAGTAAATCTAGACCATCACTGACGGGTGTTTGTCTAACCTGTTCTTAAACCTCCAATGATGGGAATTCCACAATTTCCCTTGGAAGCCTATTCCAGCACTTAACTACCCTAATATTTAACCTAAATCTCCCTTGCTGCAGATTAAGCCCATAACTTCTTGTCCTACCAGCAGTGCACATGGAGAACAATTGATCACCATCCTCTTTGGCCTTGGCTACACTTGCGAGTTACAGTGCAATAAAGCAGCCCTGGGAGCCCTAGCTCACTCCCCGTCCACACTGGCAAGGTACGTAGAGCGCTCTGACTCCGCAGCTACAGCGCTGCTGGTACTCCACCTTGGTGAGTGGAATAACGTTCGCTGCGCCTCCGCTGGAGAGCCATGGCGCCAGTGTGAACGTTACTGCACTGTGATCAGCCTCCGGAATCGTCCCATAATCCCCTTAAATCAAGTGGCCTCGTCATTGTTGTGAAATCGGCTGCAGGAATGCAGAAATGCCCTTTCAAAGCTCCGGTTCGGAGAAGCCGGCTGCTTATCAGCTCCAAGAAAAAAGCAAACATTTACTGTTCGTTTTGAGTGAGTGAGAGAGAGGCAGGGGGTCTGAACTTACAAAACAGCATGCTGACACACTCTCAGCACCCCAAAAAAACCACTCTCTCTCCCCCCACATACACACAACACACTCCCTGTCACACTCCATCCCCACCCCCGATTTGAAAAGCACATTGCAGTCACTTGCATGCTGGGATAGCTGACCAGGATATCATACAGGAAGATCTGGATGACCTTGTAAACTGGAGTAATAGTAATAGGATGAAATTTAATACTGAAAAGTGCAAGGTCATGCATTTAGGGATTAATAACAAGAATTTTAGTTATAAATTGGGGACACATCAGTTGGAAGTAACAGAGGAGGAGAAGGACCTCGGAGTATTGGTTGATCACAGGATGACTATGAGCCGCCAATGTGATATGGCCATTAAAAAAGCTAATGCAGTTTTAGGATGCATCAGGCGAGGTATTAGATAAGGAGGTGTTATTACCGTTATAAAGGCACTAGTGAGACCTCATCTGGAATCCCGTGTGCAGTTCTGGTCTCCTATGTTTAAGAAGGATGAATTCAAACTGGAACAGGTTCAGAGACGGGCTACTAGGATGATCTGAGGAATGGAAAACCTGTCTTATGAAAGGAGACTCAAAGAGCTTGGCTTGTTTAGCCTAACCAAAAGAAGGTTGAGGGGGGACATGATTGCTCTTTATAAATATATCAGAGGGATAAATATTAGGGAGGGAGAGGAATTATTTAAGCTTAGTACCAGTGTGGACACAAGAACAAATGGATATAAACTGGACACTAGGAAGTTTAAACTTGAAATTAGACGAAGGTTTCTAACCATTAGAGGAGTGAAGTTCTGGAACAGCGTTCCAAGGGGAGTAGTTGGGGGCAAAAGACATATCTGGCTTTAAGACTAAGCTTGATAAGTTTATGGAAGGGATGGTATAATGGGATAGCCTAATTTTGGCAATTAATTTGGCAATTTATCTTTGATTATCAGCGGGTAAGTATGCCCAGTGGTCTGTGATGGGATGTTAGATGGGATGGGATCTGAGTTACTACAGAGAATTCTTTCCTGGGTGCTGGCTGGTGAGTCTTGCCCACATGCTCAGAGTTTAATTGATTGCCATATTTGGGGTCAGGAAGGAATTTTCCTCCAGGGCAGATTGGCAGAGGCCCTGGAGATTTTTCGCCTTCCTCTGCAGCCTGGGGCATGGGTCACTTGCTGGAGGATTCTCTGCAGCTTGAGGTCTTCAAACCACAATCTGAGGACTTCAGTAACTCAGACATAGGTTAGGGGTTTGTTATAGAAGTGGATGGATGAGATTCTGTGGCCTGCATTGTGCAGGAGGTCAGACTAGATGATCATAATGGTCCCTTCTGACCTTAAAGTCTATGAGTCTATGAGTCTATAATGCACCGCTCCCAATGCCACTGCAAGTGCCGCAAATGTGGCCATGCCAGTGCGCAAGCTGCTGTCCGTGTGGATAGACTGCAGCGCTTTCCCTATTGCGCTCTACGAAGGCGGGTTTAACTCACAGCGCTCTACATCTGCAAGTGTAGCCATGCCCTCTATAACAGCCCTTAACATATTTGAAGACTGTTATAAGATCCCACCTCAGTCTTTTTTTCTCAAGACTAAACGTGACCAGGTTTTGTTTTGTTTTGTTTTGTTTTGTTTTAACCTTTCCTTTAGGTCAGGTTTTCCAAACCTCTTAGAATTGTTGTTGCTCTTTTCTGGGCCCTCTCTAATTTGTCCACATCTTTCTTATCAGATCTGGACACAGTACTGCAGCTGAGGCCTCACCAGTGCTGACTAGAGCATGACAATTACTTCCCCTGTCTTACATATGACACCTCAGAACAATATTACCCTTGTTTTGCCACTCCATCACATTGTTGACTCCTGTTCAATTTGTGATCCACTATAACCCTGAGATCCTTTTCAGCAGTACTACTGCCTAGTTAAATATTCCCCATTTTGAAGCTGTGCATTGACTTTTTTTCATCGTAGTGTAGTACTTTGCACATCTTTATTGAATTTCATCATGTTGATTTCAGACCATCTCCAATTTGTCAAGATCGTTTTGAATTCTAATCTTGTCTGCCAAAATGCTATCAACTCCTCCTAGAGTGACCAGATGTCCTGATTTTATAGGGACAGTCCCGATTTTTGGAGCTTTTTCTTACATAGGCACCTATTACCTCCCATCCCCTGTCCCGATTTTTCACACTTGCTATCTGGTCACCCTAACCCCTCCCCACTTAGTATCATCTGCAAATTTTATAAGCATACTCTCCGCTCCATTATCAAAGTCATTAATGAAAGTATTGAATAGTACCAGACCCAGGAAAACCATTTTATATTCAGAACTTTGAGTAATTTTCATGGTCACCTTTGACTCCCCCAATGATTTCTCTGATATTCTCTCTTGTGCATTACTCAGCCTTCCATGCCCTGGGGATGGGTTTAATGATGATCAAATTTCTAGAGGCTATTTAGCATTGGTTTGAATAAGCATCAAAGCTTCAAATGCTTGGTGAATCCAATCCAAACCTCTGGGATCTGCAAAACTGGGCAGGAAATGTTGCAAGAATATGGGTGAAATCCTGGCTCCATTACAAGTCAATGGGACTTCAGTGGCACCAACATTTCATTTTCATGCCAGGGGTTTTTTTTGCAAAATTTCCAGTACTTCCTGTTGCTGATTCAGTTGGAAACACTGTCCAAGAAGTTGTTCTAATGGTGAATTGGCTTTTCTTCTTTGGACCCAGTCATATCTGGGATGTGAAAGGAAAGAAGAGGAGTAAAGTAAACTTTTCCAAAACATAAAAAATGGGGTTGGCTTGGATTCAGTATGAGCTGGACTAAGGTTCAGGTGATTTATTTTAGGTGATTAGTTCTGTCTCTCTGGATGTAGTGTATGGGCCTTTTCCCCAGAGAAATTGGACCTTCTGAAATATAGGCTTACAGAATGATCATCCATTTAGCTATACTTCAGTATTTGCCTTCACACATGTGGAACTAATTCCCTGTATGATAAGGTATTTAATGAGCTTGTCTCCTGGATCCTGCAAAGAACTTAAAATCCTTTTGATGGCATTTTCTTTTTAGCAATTAAAGTCTTATCACTGAGATTTTCTGAGAACAATGGGCCTGCTTTTCCTCTTACACCATTTAACACCAGTAAACTATACTGATTCCAATGGAACTACTCCTAGTTTACACAGTGAGAGGAGAATTATGACTGTAACTTCTATCACTATTTAATTATATACCTTGAATTCATTTTCTCTGTCCTTTGCTTGGTGTATTTCACATAATTCAGTGATGCCCATGTTACTGTCAGTAAAGAATTGGTCAGTATCTGGAATGTTTTCAGCATTCTTTCATTTAAAAAAACCTGTATAGAGTGGAAGTTGCTATCAGTCACTTTCTTCAACTTTGTGGTCTTGATCGCATCTTGTCATTGATGCTTTTCTACTATTTATCTTCCTCTTCTGTCTTGTTGCTGATAGTGTTGGTTAAAGTCTTTCATTATCTCATGTTTAGGTCTACAATTCTGTTTCTCAGATTTAGATGTGTAACCTGTTTATTAGTTGTCCCATCAAAACTCTACAAGTATTAAGATATTCTCTAACTTTAAACTCAGAATTAAGATATTAACTTTGACTATTTTGAAAGGGTCCTCTCTCCTCCTTAGTATTAAAAAAAATTTCTCAAACTATCAGGTTTGCAGGAAATTGATGCCCCTTTCCAGCAAACTCCAAGTAGTTCTACCATATCTCTAAGTAGATATCTTTTTTTCCTTCTCCTCATAGAACTCTGAGTTGATGAGTTAATTTTTCTAATACCAGAATTTTCCAAACTTTTTTATATCAGTCAACAGTTTCTCTTCTTCTCTCCTCTCCTCTACCTTGCTGTGATAATTCTAGGAGCAATTAGGAGATTGGTGATCAGTTCTTTCTGGCTTTCCTACAACAAGAGTTTTCAAGCATCTTAATAAAAGTCCTAAGGGGTTATCTGACAGCTGACACCCAGTTATTTTCCTTATGGAGTCTCCACTGGCTTTCCTCCTATTTCATTACCTTCTCTCCAGCATTTGCCCATCCTTGTACCATAAATTTGTTTGATTTTAACCATTGTTAAAGAACCTTAAGGTAATTTTATTAATGTTTTTATTGAGGTATGTTTTATGAGGACCATTGCTCCATATATTTTCCCATTCCTTAAGTCTATGCCTATGTCAACTTTCTGTTTATGAGCATAATTATTTCCTCTAAGTAACAGTTAGAGATTACTTTGTATAGTGGCAGGTAAGCCTTTGGATATACTCAGTAGTTTCTCAAATTACATCAATTTTCTGCTTAGGTTTGCCTTTTTGAGGGGTGTCTTGAAAAATGTTTCAATTGTAGGTATTAGTATCCTGGAATTTTGATGTCTTTTGCAAGTTGTTGTCTTCCATGAAGTGATCTAAATGCATTGTGTCTAAACAGTTTGGCCAAATGTTGATAAACCTGTACCTTCCCAAATGTCTAAACCTCTCAGGTTTATTGTGGGGTTAAAAATTCTATATTCTTTACTGTAGACCTGAGAAGTGCTGGGTATGGGCTTACCTTCTGAATAAATTATCCCAAATTTCTATTGTTGCTTTCATAAAAGGATGATTTATATTAATGCTGAGCTCTAAGATTTCTTTATCCAGGGGATCATGTGGAATTTGATTACACAACAATAACTTTGTTCTATCTCTACCCAGTGCTTAATAGGGTTTGGTGTTAATCAGTACATCAAATCTCTAATCTGACTAGTTTGTAATAGTGCTAAATGATTGGTACAGCCAATCCTTGCACAAGAATGGCCATACTGGGTCAGAACAAAGGTCCATCTAGCCCAGTATCTTGTCTTCCGACAGTGGCCAATGCCAGGTGCTCCAGAGGGAATGAACAGAACAGGTAATCATCAAGTGATCCATCACATGTCATCCGTTCCCAGCTTCTGGCAAACAGAGGCTAGGGACACCATCCCTGACCAAACTGGCTAATAGCCATTGATGGACCTATTCTCCATGAACTTATCTAGTTCTTTTTTTAACCCTGTTATAGTCTTGGCCTTCACAACATCCTCTGGCAAGGAATTCCACAGGTTGACTGTGCGTTGTGTGAAAATCCTTCCTTTTGCTTGACACAGTCTTTAATTACATGATCATTCTATATTTTCCTCAGGATCTCCTGCTTCATTTAGTGAATGGGTAGTTATTCAATATATGTTTTTATCCTCCTCATTCAATCTGTGGACTTCAAGCCTCATTTACTTTATGCCAGCAAACCCTGCATTGAATACAAATTAATAAATTTCCTCATGAGCAATTTTTAGGCTGTTATCACTAGAGTATCTGAGTGCTTCACAAACATGAATGTATTTATTTTCATAGTCCCTCTCTGAGGTGAGGTCATAGGTGCTGGAAGTGCAGTAGCACCCCCTGGCTTGAAGTTGTTTACATCATATACCGGGTTTACAATTTGGTTCAATGGCTTCCAGCTCCCCATTATGCAAATTGCTCCAGCACCCCTGGGTGAGGTGATATTATTATTTATGTACTTATTATTAGTAAAACTACCATCCTTCTTCTCCAATCCATGCCCCTCCACTGGATGCTGTCCACCTTCTGACACCTGCAAGCCCCCTCTCCCTGCATTCTAACCAGACTACCTCTTCCTCCTCTCACTGCCTGGGCACCATCAGTAGGAGCAGTGAGATCAGATGAGAGACAGTCTCCCTGCTCTCAGTTCCTGTGCCCAGCTTCACAGCAGCCCTTAGCTGCCAAGAGGAGCAGATGTAGGTTAAAGTACTGTTGCATCCCTGCAGCTCTTGACTGAAGCATGCTCAATGTAGTTAGAACCTTTGGAGAATTTAGCTGCCAAATTTTAACAAGTCTTTACTGAGGATTTGTGAGCGGTGACATTTTTTGTTTGTTTGAGAATTATAACTTAGCCAAATAAGGATGAAGTTTAACAGGGAGGGCAAAAGGCACATTCCCAATACCAGGGCCACCCTCCCTGCAGAATTTCAAATCCCTGCGCTGCTCCAAAGCCTGAAGGTGTTAAAACTTCTGAAAGTCATTGGAAGACTATTTTTAATATGGGCAAAACAATGTATTTTTCCCTAATCTGATTCTTAGTCCCAGCGGATCCATTTTAGCTGAAACTTTGAAGAAAAAGAAATCAGCCTGATGAATTTTAGCCTGAATGGTTAAAGTTTGGCAAAGTTAAAAGCAACTGACAATAGGGTCTTTTAATGCGAACTATCTGGCAACTTTAACTACAGGCAGCCTTATCAGTTCCACCTATAATTTGTGAATTCTACACTTCTAAGAGTGAATGGGAATTACTTGTGTTCATCAGGAATTATGAATAGATAGCGCTGTTATTACTTCCATTATTGAATTAGCTACAGCAGTCAAATGTAGATCTAATTGATTTTCATTAATTTCAGCAGTGCACCTGAAAGAAAAGGTCTTTCAGCCAAGCCCTTCTGTATTTTCTTTGATGTACTGCAGGCAAACAATATCCATGATACAATCTCTCATAATAATAAGCTGAACCAACAATGTTTCATTTGTAGGGATTGTCATGTATGAGGAGGTATGCTAATTTCTTTGCAAATATTGAGCAGTGGTTCTAAATTAAATGTTCAGACACAAAGAATTATCTTGTATTTTAAGGGTACAGTTTTGTGGTTATAGAAACTAAAACCTAATAGCATTGATTATACCCAGGCAGAATGGATAAAATTTACCCTGTTTGGAAGATAAGCCAAACTGATGCATTTAAGTCCTGTGGTATTGACTATCCAGTTTCATAGTCTGGAAGATAAAGTTTACTTTCTACGCCTCATGATTTTTGGTGACTATGGCCACCAGGATACTTCTTTCACCATTTCTGTTTTATTTTACTAGAGTCTCCTGTGGAACACTTAGGCCTTGATTCAGCAAAGCACTTATGTATGTGCTTAATTTAAATACATTTAAATGTTTTTCTTAATAATGGAATTAAGCATGGTGTACAAATAGGGGTTTTAGTGCGACCTTTGTATCTGGATTAATGAATAGTTTTGATGTCACCCTCATCACAGGCCCAACAACTTTCTAATCTTCTTAATGGCCTGAGAATATGTATTCCTGACCCTTCTGCTGTGTATAGGACAGTATTTCAAAATTTCAGTTATATCCCCTGAAGCGTTAGCTTCCCCAACTTTTTCCCCAGTCTAACAAAGCACTTACATATGTGGTTTCTTTAGCCAATAGGGCTATTCACATACCTAAAAGTAAACACATGATGACAAACACTTAAGCAACATCTTTGTTATTAAGTAGCCTGAATATGCTGATCTTCAAGGCATGCTGCCAAAACCATCTGTCTGAGGAGGACTGAGGGTATGGGGCTTTGGGTTGTGGGGCTGGGATGGAATGAGTGTATTCTGTTGTATTTACTGGCTGGTATGTTAATTCTCTTTGCCTTATGCAACTGGATCACCTTTCTCTACCACATCAAACACAAACTATTCATCTTCATTTTAGGTTCTTCAAAGCTTAAACCCACCTTACTTTTCTCTTGTATACTACTGAGATGTTCACTCTTGCCTCTGCTCTGCCATTGATGCTGGCCTTCATAGTTTATTTGTTAAATTTCAAAGGAGCACCTCTGAGATTTCTCCCATGCTGCCCCCTAAGCATGAGGAACTCCCTGTAAAAACAAGACCACCTCATAGTCTTCCTTGAAACTGTCCTTTGCCATGACACCTTTAAAAAAATGGACAGTCGTTAGCAGCTGGTATGAAGTCACCACTGCTTTCCATGCTGACAGGTTTTGTCTGATTGTTTCCTTGTGTCCCCCCCTCCCCATCCCCCCCAATCTGCTTGTTGTATCCGTCTGTTGTCTTTTTCCTCCTGATACTTAGGTTTCATGCTTATAAGGAAACCAAAAGAACATCATGGTCCTTGAACACCTTTAGTATTATTGGTATGTTCATAGAGAAGGACTATTTTTGTGGTCTTATAATAAAAGCATGGGACTGGGTAAATTTCATGATGTTAACTAATTCCTGGGTTGTACTGAATTCTGTTATAATAATTCTTGGATTGTATTGAGCAGTTCCACTTACCGAGGGTCACATAATAGCAGGGGTATTTTTAATCAGTTTACATAAGATAATTAATTACCCATATTGCTAAAAAAAAATCATCTACTTTGTTTCTTGTCTCATACTTTGTTCCTCTTTGTATAAGTTATCCAGGAGAACTTATGACCTCTTACTACTTTTAATGTGATGCCAACTCTTTTCCATTCCCAGCGGAATTAAAGCCACCGATCATTTATACAACAAATGTTGGCTACAACCAACTAATCTGCACCACGTATTTTATTGCTACTATGTGGCTTTCAGATCAGCTCTCTATACTTCTCCAGATGCTTTCAACCTGGCATTCTCCAGCTTTTTTATAGTGTTGGCTACATCTTAATAGACAGATTGTACTGTTGGCAGTTCCTTTCCCATTCAGACTTGTATGGATTACCTCCCCTCCCATTTGTAATTGTATAACACACCTGTGGCAACTGCAGCAGTTGACCACATGAAAAATTAATATTAGGAAAGTACTTAGTGACTTTTTAAGCCTATATTTAAATGTGATTTAGCAGCTGAAGCTATGCCAGAATCAGGTAACCAGATAGCTCTCTGCAGTGTCTTAGCAAGTGTTACAATTTGGGAACCATTGATCTAAGTCTTTCACCAATTTCCTCCAAAGCCTTGTGTGTCTTTTCACAATCCCACTCTTTATACCATCTGTCTCTAACCATGACTATTCACTGAAATACAAGAGAAACCACTTTACATCCTAAAGAAAAAGTCCTTCAAGCCCATGTCTACACTATCAAACAACTGCACTTTAGCCTGGTTTAGGCAGATTAGCAGTTGCAGTTATTTTGACTGGCCAATGTGAATGATTCCAAGTCACGAATCCAGGGTTCATGGCCAAACTTTCCCCAAATTCAGGGGTTTGTTCCCCCTATGAGAGAGAAAGAGAGAGAGACACCTCCCCCTCCACCCAAATAATGAAGTTCCAATTTAGATCTTCCTAAGGGTTGGTGTATGTTTGGGTTCCAGTTTGGCCTTATTTCTAGTCTACAGTCAGATTTGAAAATACCTTGCTCTAGTCTACCTGGGCTAAAGCACATTTAAAAAATGTCTTTAACATGATTTGCCCTTGACCCTATTAGCCATCCAAACCATGTTATAATAACCTGGTAATGGTCAAACCCAACGCTCTTGCTGTGATAATGCAGATGCTAAGAGGTCTAAAAGAGGAGTGGGTGAACTGTTTTTAACACAAAGCAACACAGTGATTAATGACTGAAGGTTTGGATCACAAGTGTCCCAGGCCTGCAGCTTTTTCTTGGCAGCCCTGTTATGTTGCCTGTCTCTGGTTACTCTCCCATTGTAGTTCTTATTACACACTTCCTTTGGGTGAAAAACACTTTGTTTCTGCTTCGTGCTGGGCCTCCCTCTTGCCTCTGTCCCTATAAAATCAGGGCGACAACAGGAGCAGGTGCAGGCACAATTGGCTATGATTATGTAGCACAGCTGTTGTGGAATAGGGCCACACATGTAAATGTTTTTGTTGCACTATGGATAGAGCTCTGGGCAGGATAGTGTTAGGAATGCTAGAAGGCAGCAAGTGGCTCTCAGGACATAATTTTGCTATGCCTGTGAAGCAAAAGAAATATTTCTTTTCTTGTTATGTACAGTCACTTTTACCCCCCTTTGTTTTTTTTACAAAATTATTTTATATCTGCAACCTTGAGCCCCAATCCTGCAAATGCTTATGCACATGTTTAACTTTATGCTTGACTTCAATGGGATTACACGTGTGTGTAAATTTAAGCATGTGCATAAATGTTTGCAGATTTGGGGCCACAGATGCTAAGTTTTAGGCCCCAAATCTGTACTCTATTGACAGACACTCGGGGCCAAGGAGGAGCCCCACTGACTGCAGGGATATGCAATGAGGAGCTCCTTTCGAGATAAAGGCCTTAGTCGACAGTAACCTTTGTTTTGGTCTGGAGTGGATTTTAGAACAGAGTAGGTAAATCCCTGAGCAAGAAGATTGGAACAAAAATGCAAACGACATTTTTTAATGTTTAAAACCCATGCACATGAAGGCTAAAATAACCCACCATAGTAATGTTTTTTTTAAAAACAATACTCAGGTTCCTTATGGCACTTCCTGCACACGGGTTTTTTTTTCTTGCTCTTCCCTCTTCTATGTTGTTTTTGTTTTTAATGTTGTACACTGTTTTTACCATTTAAACATAATGTACATCCATTGCTAAGGAACCAGAGAAAATACCTAACATTGCTCTGTTTTAATTGTAGCTCTTCTTTCACCTTGTGCAAGTCATTCAGGCCTTGATCCTGGAAGCTGATCTGTGCAGATGGACATTTGCTGTACAGTCAATGGAACTCTGCCTAGGAGCATGGGTCTGGTTGCGTGGAACAGCTTGCAGGATGGGAGCCTTAAACCCTCTGCCTCACTTTCCTCAGTTGTAAAGGAAGGATAATACTGACCTACCTCACAGGGTTGTTGAAATTATTAATAGTTATACCACAGTCCAGCCAAGAACTCTGAGTGGACCCCTCCATCTGTACAGAACCCACTGGCTTCATGCAGTTGCAGGGGCCTGCCCACCCACATCACATCACAAGATCAGGGCCTTAATGTTTACCGTGTGCTTTGAAGATGACGTGATATATTTTTGCAATCAGTTTTTATTCAGAACTCTCCATTGATTGGTTAATGATTGTACAGCACAAAGCTTTGAAGATGTAAAAAAAAAAAAGTCCAAAGTGGATTTCAGAAGGGAGTGCTATGTAAAAAGTGATGACAAGATATGTTCTGAAAATCAGTATTTAGACGAGTATTATTACTATTATATTCTCTCAGTATCCTATCCACACATGGAGGGAGGAGACTCAGTTGCCTCAGTTCCTGCCACAGGGCCCCTCTGTGAATCTATGTGTGAGGAAGGGTTGATAGGGATTTGGTGGGGGAAGGGGCAGTGGTTACATTTGTACTGCATGAACTTTTGTGCAGGTAGGGGATATGCTCGAGGAAAGCCATGAGACCAGGGAGTAGTGACTCAGTTGAACCAGGCTCCAAGACTCGATTCTTCAGGGTTTTTGTTGCAGTGTAGATATACCCTCAGTGTCCAAGCCATAGAGTGTGGGGAGGAGACACAGGATTTGTGGAAAACTCTGCAAGGAGAACCTCACTGAGCTTTCTTCTCCACCATCCTGAGTCTTTAGAGATTTTTAAGACAGAAGGGACCATTATGATCATCTAATCTGACCTCCTGCATAATATAGGCCACAGAATTTCAACCATTAGTTCCTGAATTAAGAACAGGAGTACTTGTGGCACCAGAGACGAACAAATTTATTTGAGCATAAGCTTTCCTGAATTAAGTCACATGGGGCAATTTGTAGAAGGGGGTGAAACTGTGTGCTTTCCCAGTTAGTATCCAAACATCCCATGTCCATTACAGATCATGGATACTGTATATTCAAAGTATGTATTCATAGGGTTGCCAGGTGTTGCAATATTTATCGCAGGGCTCACTGTACTATTTGTCCTTTTCAAAGCCCCAGTTCCTGGATTTTGTATGATTACAACTGAAGCTCAGATTTCATTTTTGTTAAAGTAAATGTCTAGCCCTCAGTCATATAGAAAAGCTTCAGAGGGGTAGCCGTGTTAGTCTGGATCTGTAAAAGTGGCAAAGAGTTCTGTGGCACCTTATAGACTAACAAATGTATCGGATGCATTGACGAAATGGATATTCACCCATGAAAGCTCATGCTCCAATACGTTTGTTAGTCTATAAGGTGTCACAGAACTCCTTGCTGCTTTTATAGAAAAGCTTGACAATCTGAACCCCAAAGAGCAAATAAAAAGACCTCAAAATGCTAGTCTTCAACGATCTTGTGTTTTGTTTTGTTTTTGAGCCAGTCTCATGATGTTGGAATGCTTGAGGCTGGCAATACTGCATGCTATGATGTTAACATATTGTAACATGTAATGAGGGATGGGGTAAGGGAGATCACCACTCCAAACAAGGATCTGAAAGCATAAAAAAAAATCAGATTGCAGAGTCATAAAAAAGAATCTTTCCAAGTTTATTCTTTTATATCGGCCCAATTCTCACACTTAATAGAAAAAACATGCGGAACGTTTTCCCCTCAGTTGCCCCGCGGCGTTGCAAATGGTTTTAATTTGTATTAAAGGGGGCAAAAAAAAAATAGAAGGGGGGGAACGACACCAAAAACAAAAGTTGCTTGGATGTGTGGAAGGAGAAAAAAGAGCTGCTGCTGCAAATCCTCCCTCCTCCCACTGGCTGCCTGAGCTGCCAATCGGTGCTGTAATCCTGCAGGAATTTCTCCTGGGTTTAACTAGGAGTCGCACTGCTGCCTCCTCTCACACGCAGAGGAGGAGGCAGACTCTGGCCTGAGGGAGAAGGGAGCAGATAGCGCTCTGCAAAGCTCTGCTCTCCCAGCCGCTGCCTCCGCGCTCCCAAACTTTTGCTCCCTCATTTATTGATGCAGCTGAAACTGTGTCAGGAAAAATAAAATCCTCCCCGGGCAGGAGAGAGACACCCCCCGACCGACCAACCAACCAACCAGCTCCGCCCTGTGTCTAGTGGGATTCCTGCCTGCGGGCAGCCAACAAGTGAGAAGCGGCGGCGCCAGAGGCGGCTGCGGGAGGGAGGGAGCGGAGCGCCCGGGGTCCCTGCTGCTGGTGCTGCGGGCTCTGGTGGTGGTAAAGCAGCCGGGGATCGCTCGGCGCCTGGGTTTTGCCTGAAGCGGCAGCTGCCTCGCCTGCACCCCGGGAATAATGCGGAGCGCGTGGATACTGCTCACTTGTGGCTTGGTGGCCTACGTGTCCGGGGAGTCGGTAAGTCGGGTGGGAGTGGGGGACCTGCGGGTGGCAGCACCAGCCCTGCGTGGCTTTCTTGGGAAAGCTGCAGATAAACAAGCCTGTATCCCAGCCGGGCACCATGTAGTTCCGAGAGGGGCAGGAGTTACTCTGCAGATGTACCGAGATTCCTCCCTCCTGTTGAGTCTTTGCAGTGACTAGGCAAAGTCCTGGGGAGAAGGGGATTGTGCAGTAATCCCCCCCCCCAATTCTGGTGGGAGACTTTGGGGGGGGTGTGTGTAAAGAGACAGACGAGCCTCAAAGCTGCCTTGGGGAGAAACGCGCTTCTTCCATACTGGCTCAGGAAAGGGGCTTTAGCCCTGCTGGGGGGGAAGGACGAGCTGCTGCTACATCTGCTGAGCAGGAGTCTGCTGAAGTCACTTTGATGATCCATCCAAGGGTGTGTTTTCCCCCTTTGCGGGGGCTGTACAGTATGATTCGCACAGACATCTGTTGGTAGTTGAAGACTTCTTTTCTTAACAACAAAAACAAACCCTAGGCCAGCCCGTGGTTGGGGGAGGGGGAGCAGGGGGGAAGAGTGTGTGTGAGAGACTTGACTCTCCTTGGTGTGACCCTCGCACCCTAGAAGATAAAGTTTAGTGTTTTTCCGGGCTCTGCTGCTGCAGAGTTGTTGGTGGACTGGAGGCGAACGTGATAGGATGGGGCTCAGAATTCACACAGCCTTGCACTAAAAAGAAGTTTGAAAATCGTATTGCATTTAGGTTAAGCTCGCGGTGTATAATGCTAGGACAGCAATTTCTGTCGGAACCTATCTTTTCGGAGGTTTGCGACTTGCAAAGATTATTTCCTTCTCCTGGTTAATACATTTTGGTGGCGTGGAGAGGGGCATTTGGTGGTACAGTTAGAATGTAGAAAATGTCTCTCTTGTGCTCTTTCCTGCTTGTTTTCCAGTCAGTAATAGGCTTTTCAGCTGTAGAAACCACCAGGGGTTCCTCTGGGCTGTAACAATGGTGCTCAGGGCCGTGGAAGACTTTTGGTCTTTAAGTGGTTGCACTGCTGTCTCCTGCTTTTCCTCCCCCCTTCTCCCACCCAAGTAGTAGGAGTTTGCTATTCAGTTGACTCCTATGCTCTGGTTTAGGAACTATATGTATTTTCTGATTTGCTCTCCAATACACTGCCCTGCCTCTCATTCTTTCCTCAGTTCTTCTGCAGTGAAGGGAATTGTTGCCTTACAAAATAACTCAAATCCCTGTTCCTGAAAATGCCCTTGTGAGTTGACGGATTTAGTTACAGCACTTACTTGCCCCAGAAGGCTGAATTTTGTGTCTCCACTACCTACCGTATGACCTAATTAAGTTATAACTTTTTGAGGTAAAAGAAGACTACAAAAAATGCTCCCATAAGGTGTTTTTGTGTTCTCTCCTCCCTCCCCCCTTACTTGGAGGCTAGAAGTAATGTTCTCGAGTTTGTGAAATTTGGAGTCAACATGACTCCCTGGAGGGATTTGCTTGCATTCTGTATTCCCTGTGCAGCTTTCTGTGTAACACTTGCATCACAACTACAGCGAAAAAAATCAATAGCTCAGCAAAGTTGAGGTCTTATACCCTTATTTCTCTAGCACATAAAGTGACGTTGTTTATCTCAGCTTGCCTCTTTTCATTTTAAGGGTTTTTTTAATAAACTTATTGAGAATTTGAGCTTGTCAGACTATTTTATACTTTGAAAAAGGAGCTTCCTGGCGCAGACTGAGTATTTACCCTTGAGAAACATTCCAGGCAATCTGGTATCTAAAATCACAGTAAGGGAAAACAAGAGCGCCTCTGTGAGAGAAACATAGAAGTGGAGCCTCCTCAAAACATGGAGAGGTTTAAGGATGACTCTTCCGCTGATAACATTTTACAGATGTTTTTCTCTGGGAAGCTTTAGTATAATGTTGCTGTGCATGCTTTCAAAAACGACAAATGTATTTTCACTAACTTTGGCCCTCTAGTTAATAAAGTCAGCTGCAAGGATTTGAATCTCTTGTAGGGAAAGAGTCACTTACCTTCTGTGTCTTTCTTTCTCTCTCCATAAAATGGGAATAAGAATACCTTACTAGCATTTGAGGCTTTTTCACTAATGCTTGTAAAGTGCTTTGAAATTCTCTGAGGGAAGGTGACATGAAACTACATTGCTGCTTCAGTATTTTTAGGGTCTTTAACATTTCTGAATATGAAATTAAAGTACCCTGACAATTTAATTCAATTACAATGAACTGCTCCACTGTGGTAAACAATATTAACTCACATGCAGTATCTTTTGAAAGTGGTTTAGATATTACTTAAATATGAACACAATAAAGAATCTCTGTTTAGTGGTGAGCCAGTCGTTCATGAAAGCCATTTAAGGCTAATATTTTTTTAAATAACTAAAAAGATACAACCCAGCATAACTAGTGATTTGAGTTTGTATTATGAAAAATAAAAATTCGACTCAGTAAATTATAGCAAGTCTTTAGTGAGGTACAGTATATTTTAATACTTTCTATTTAAAGTTTACAGCTATAATTGCTTTTAGAAGTGCCATAATTGTGAAGTTCTGTGATGGTGTGGTAACCATTAAAATGCCACAGCAATTAGTAAAGTATTAAGTTTTATGTTTTGCCTTAGGACTATTGCCTTCTTCCGCTGTGAGCCATGAGGCCAGTTTGTGGGAATGTATCAGTGCTGCTTGGTTTATGGGTTAATGGAAGTGCAGCATAAAGTATCTAGGGGAGCAGTGCTGGCTGCTTGCCTTTAGTGTAGTGCCTTTGCAGCTGGAGGAAAGTTGTGAAACTATTTTATAAGTAAAGGAGGAATAATTGCTCTTTCACTGTGTCTCTAGTATCTGGCTGTAAATATGTACTGTCCTCTCTAGTTAAGTTTTCTTAGAGCTATCTTTAGGAAAAGATAGAGGAGGATTTTATAAACATTGTTATTAATAAAAATGAAGGAATCTTGGAGATAAGAGGAATTAATATGGATGTTTAAAAATCTACCATTTCTCAGGGGGCATTGTCAAGTAGTTGTTTGTAAGTCTGATTGTAGTAGCTTTCTGGGGAAAAAAAAAAGACAAGAATACACAAGAACCTCCAGCATTCCATTTTTATGGAGATAAATTAGGCAGAATTTTAAAAAGGAGTGATTCTGTTTGCACAAGAAATTAACAGTATCTCTTGAATCTGTGTGCTGCGCTTTATTACAAAAAGCCCAACAATGCACATGATTGGTCTCTTGTTTTTAGTACAAAATAACACTGTACAATGACATATCAACATTAATTTAGTAATAAATCTCCGCAGTGTGTTTTCCCTCTTATAGTCTGAGTGCTGAGAAGTAAAAATACAGCATAGACTATGACACCGTGTGTTTCAGCCATTAAAAGGATAAATATTAGGGCAGTATCCAGTATCATCTGAAAAATATTTGACCTCTTAAGAGCTTAAATCTAAAATCTTTTCCTGTATTGACTTGTTGTGTCCTAGTTGCCTGTGAGTTTTGGGCTGTTTGGTATTGAATTGAGGGGGAATAATGATATGGACTTTGGAGACAGATATCTGAGTGAGAGGAAAAATGAAGCAATGAGTCATGTTAGGTTTATCTACCTCCTAGATTGTCCATTTTTCAGTAAATTTAGTTTAATCCGCTGGGCTACTCTGAGTATCTCACTGCATTTCTAAACAAAGGTTACTTTTAAATCTTGCTTTTCCCAATGTACATACATTGACTGTAAAGACACATTGAGGGGACCATATTTACTCCAAACCAGAGGGTGGGGTATTTCCTTATAGTGTCTTGTTAAGTATCTGGCACATCCATGAAAGCTTATGCTCAAATACATTTGTTAGTCTTTAAGGTGCCACAAGTACTCCTGTTCTTTTTGCGGATACAGACTAACACAGCTGCTACTCTGAATCAACGCTAACATAGTGTGTCATAGATGCTCCTTCTTACTTTAGCTACATTTCTGACTAGACCCATCCCAGTGCTTCATCCATGTATATTTAAAATACCTTGTTAAACATCTGAAATTACTGAACCACTTTGATACTGGCTGTGCTTCGACAGACTTACGCTGGTGTGTATTTTTAATATATTTTTAGCACTGTCATGTACTTGGAAATATTTTCATTTGTCAGAGGATAGTTGGGGCTGAGCTAAACTTTGAGGCTTCCTAGTTCAATACATGTTTTTAAACTTAAAATATTGAAACCCAGTTGACTATTTGGCCTTTGGTCATAAACCAATTTCCATTTAAAACATGGTAGCCATGAAGCCAGCAATGCATCTCATTTAATACTTGGAAGTCCTTAGGGGCAGAGACGTTGTCTTTTATGTCTCTGTCAACTGTAGTCACTGAATAGATAATTATTAGAAAGTAGATGAGAGCCTAATATTCAGGGACAGATTAAGATGAACTCCTTGGCGTTTTGGGATCTGGTCCCACAATTGGATGATGCTTGGACATAGAAGCAGAGGTGTTAGTGCGGCTTGGCTGCCTGCTGTGGTGGGTTTGGGCTGGATAGGGTGCTTCAGATGATGTGATGAAGATGGACTTTCACTTGCATGGATCTTCCTCACACCACTGAAGAGCAAATCTGCCTTGGGTGGATCTAGACCTCATAACGATGGCCATACTGGATCAGACCAAAGATCCATCTAGCCCATTATCCTATCTTCTGACCGTGGCCAGTGCCAGGGTGCCCCAGAGGGAATGAACAGAACAGGTAATCATCAAGTGATCCATTCCCTGTCGCCCATTCCCAGCTTCTGGCAAACAGAGGCTAGGGACACCATCCCTGCCCATCCTGGCTAATAGCCATTGATGGACCTATCCTCCAGGAATTTATCTAGTTCTTTTTTGAACTCTGCTACAGTTCTGGCTCCCACAACGTCCTCTGGCAAGGCGTTCCACAGGTTGACTGTGTGTTGTGTGAAGAAATACTTCCCTTTGTTCGTTTTAAACCTGTTGCCTATTAATTTCATTTGGTGACCCCTAGTTCTTGTGTTATGAGAAGGAGTAAATAACACTTCCTTATTTACTTTCTCCACACCTGTCATGATTTTATAGACCTCTATCATATCCCCCTGCTTAGTTGTCTCATTTCCAAGCTGAAAAGTCCCGGTCTTATTAATCTCTCCTCATGTGACAGCTGTTCCATACCCCTAATCATTTTGTTGCCCTGTTCTGAACCTTTTTCAATTCCAATATATCTTTTCTGAGATGGGATGACCACATCTACATGCAGTATTGAAGATGTGGGCATCCCATGGATTTATATAACACTTCCTGCCTTTCCCCCCAGTTATACATGTCTATCACTAAAACTCAAGATGACCCAAACAAGGCCAGACTGGATAGTAGAGGTGTGGATTTTTAAAAATCCCCAGCTTGTTTTTTGCATCCTATTTTCCTGTGTTTTTTAGCATCTCTGAATGTTGGATTGTTCTCCCTTTTTAACAGTCCATTAAACATAAATCTAATAGCATTGGCTTTGAATGCCCTACCTGGCTCCTGACAAATTCCTTCTTGATTAGAGATCATTTCTTTATACTGATCAGCAAGGACTCCTCCAGCTAATTAGGAGGAAAGACATCAGTGGGATTTGAAAGACATCCATGATCCAGTCTTTCATCAGAAGAGGATTGCTACCTTAAACATTGTGTGTAACTTGTAAAGCAGGGAATCTTGGGCATGCAGAGGAGCCTCTTAAAGGGACAAGCAGGAGACCTTAGGAACTAACTGATACATTGAACGGATTTTTGTATGCCTCTCTTTTCATCACCAATTGTCTTAAGATATCCATATGCCTTTGCTGCTGGCATTTATTAATCAGATTATCCTACCAAATTGACTTTTTCCATTCATTCACTAGTTCAAACATTTTCCTTATGGCAGAGAATTACTAGCTTTATTGAGGCTCAGACTTTGAACAAAGAGTGCTTGTCTAGTTCTGGAAAAGCACCTTTTTGTAATCTTATTAGATTTGACTGACTATATTTTTTTAACAGAGAGATGTTGTTTTTTGAGACTGGAAAGCTTATTCTAGACACTGCTTTGTAAGACACTGCTTGTATCTAAGCCATAAAGATGTCTTTTATGCTGTGCCTCTTGTCTTAACTGCAGCAAGCAATAAGTGAGCAATTTGGTCTTGGTTCAAGTCACATTACTGGAGTGGCATGACATGGTTTCCTGTTGTAGCAAGTATGGGAGAACTACTTTAGGCTGTTCTGTGAACAGATTTTGTTTAGTTGTCTTTAGTTCATGCTTATAAGACAAGTGGTAATCTTTACAGACCTGGTAATTTATGCATAGATTACATTTCATGACTGTTCAGAGAACATGATTTCTCTTGTTCAGATTGAAACATGATTTGAAGTCTTTATTCAAAAGAGAGTGCATTAATGACTGACCCTGTAACAATAACGATCTCTATTTTGAGTGGTTTTGTTTTTTTTTGAATAGCATGGTCCTGAGGGATAATATCAAAAGGATGCTAGATATTAAAGGCAGTAACCTGAAATGTGTGTGCTCTGCAACAGCAGTGGAAAAATTATTGTACTAGAGGACATACATACACTGAGTGAATTATTTTTGTCTGGATCTAGAGCAGTGGGTTCATTTAGAGTGAAATAATGACTAATGGTGCAATGATGAATCTGTGGAATTTGTCCTTGTCAGTAAATAAGCTATTATAGTGCCACATAAGCAATGTTTAACTCAAGTGTGAGTTGGGCATTTCATTCTAAATCCTTATTTTTAGTGCTACACAACAGCTTACTCAAATTTCCCTTTTAGGCTAAATTGTTTCAGCCCAAAGGTGAATTTATTTTGGGAAGTTTAGATAAAATCCATTAAACTATGTTTGAATTATGTGCATGAAGACAAATAAACACTCTGTACTCTCTAAAGATGCAGCACGATTAAGTGATTTGCCCAAAATGAAACCGAAATTCTGTGGTAGAGCCAGGAATTGAATCAAAATATCCATTAGCATTCCAATCATTTAACCACAAGTCTAGTACCATCTGTATTTTAAATATTATATGATGTATCACATTTTCTTATTGCTATTATTTCATTAGTTTCACAAGTTTGTATTTTTTTTTTTGGCGGAGTTTGTATATGATTGAAGGTTGCTTGTAGTCTTTCAGATCTTTTCGTGTATCTAATAACCATCCTTAACTTCTCACTTGCAAGACAATTCAGAAATGTTAAGCTAATGGGCTAATGTAATTTAAAAAAATACTGCCAATGCATAAATTATGGGAATTGTAGCCCTTTTCAGAGAGCATCTGGATGCTTGACCAGCCTGGCTTTACAAGCATCGGCACCCTAAGTGAAGAATACTTTTCCTGCATCCACAAATGAGTCAACAAAATGGGTCCTTCATCAATGTAAGAACAGTTTTCCAGAGGTCTTTTTCAATCTTCCTCTCCTTCCATGGGGAAACTGTTTTGTAGGTCAGCCTGCCTCCTTCTGCTGCCTGAGTTTTAGCGACAGGGTAGGTGTTCAGATTCGACAGTGGTGAGCATAGTATAAATGCCTAGCTAGATAAATAGGTGAACTTCTGGCTGAATGGAACACCTCAGTCAAGGTTTGTGCTGGTCTGAATATGCTTTATCTCATCTGACTTTAAAAGCAGATCTTGGTTGGGCTTGATCAGTATTTAGATGGGAGACTGTAGAGGCAAATTACGAGACAGTGCTTGCAGGCCCGTGGACTGTCATTCAAAGTGCAGATTCTCCTTTTGCTCAGTTAAGCAATCCTACTCCTTTTGGATGGAGAGTTCCCTGGTTCAGAGTGTTCCGTAAATTGATTCCAAACCAAAAACATCCCCTTTCATTTAATGTCAAACCATTTTTGGTATTTTTCCATATTGTGTGATCCCACAGTCAAATATGGAGTTGTAAATACATCAGTTTGATGGTTTTTTCTGGTATTTAAAAAACAAAAACAAAAAATCCCGCAAAGAAGATATAGGAAAAAACTAATTCAGTGTAATGTAAACATACCATAAGTCAGGAATCCAAAGTTTAAGCTTCCCACACTAATATTAAATCTGCCACACTGCACATGCATTTTGAGGCACACATTTAGCATCATAAACAGTAATGCAAAATACTGTGTATGCATCAATGGGCCAGGCTAACATTGCTGGGAGTACATTACACTTTGTGAATTTCCTGTGGATTAGGGACATCAAACATATGTTCTGTGATTTTATTGAAGTGGGAATTCACCTCCTATTATATAATTAGGTCTGGCAACTCATTGATGCACAAGACTTACATATGGGTCTCTTGTATCAATGGTGAAAGTTTATCAATGTAAATTTTTGTGCAGCAAGGGGAGGAGGAGTCCAGGAATAGGATGTACGCATATAAAAAAATTAGTGACATGAATAGATTGCTTACATAAAGTTGATGGTAAAAAGTTCTCCAAAAATGCAGTAGCAGCAGATAATATGTATGGAGAATACATTTAAAAGGGGAGGAGGGGAAGAGAAGAAAACAGTGTCTGTCCCAAGGAAGATTAGTACAGAATGTTGAGGATGAGGTTGGGTGTTGCTGCTGCTTTATTAACTCGATGAACGTTTTATATCTGTCTATTGTATTTAAAATGCCATATGTAGCTTCCAGTCTCTGGTCTTCAGTGGGGTTGTTTATAATTTCCTCAGCATGTTACTTGGTTATTTCTCAGCAATGAAGCTATGTTTTTTCACTGTAACATTGAGTGGTTTAAAATGAAGCTGCCATGTTTCTGCAGAAACATGAGATATTCCAGAGAGTGTTTTATGTTGAGTGTTGAACTAGCTATGTTTGTTACACTCCCACTCGTGGCTCAAAGTTGGAAGCTGTTTTTGTTTTTTTAGAAATGTTGTAGATCTTTAAAGTACCACAGAAATCCCCCACAGAACATTGGAAAGACAGCTAGTTAAATAGGCATAGAACAAAACTGCTTTTGAAAAATTGCATTTGGTCTTCATAGCTCTTACCTCTAGCACTCCTGGACGTTAGAGACAGCATCAGCATCTTTCCTTTAATTCCACAAGCTAAATACATTATGCACAGAGGGTAATCTTTGAGAATCTTTTTTGACATACTTTTAAAGCTTTGATTAAATTACAATGTATATTAAAAAGTCCTATTTAATTGCATGTTTAAAATGTTGTCCAGTCCTGTCTAGTTCCTGCTTCTTCTCTTAGGGCAGGTCTATACCACTGCTTAAGTCGATCTAACTTGCATTGCTCAAGGGTGTGAAAAAGACAACCCCTGATCAATGCAAGTTACAGCAACCTAAGCACTATCTACACTGGCACTGTGTTGGCAGGAGACGCTCTCCTGCCGACATAGCTTCCACCTCTTGCGGAGGTGGAGTTACTATGCCGATGGGAGAGTGCTTTCCCGTCCGCATAGAGCATCTTCACCAGACGCTTCACAGCAGTGCAGCTGCACCAATGTAGCGCTTCTACTGTAGACCTGCCCTTAGACCTGCCCCTTCTTCAACATCACCTCTGCCCTCCTGAGCTGTAGTGACAGGATAAGTGTTTCGATTACACACTGGTGAACGTGGTATAAATGCCTAGGTATGTAAATAGGTGAACCTCTGGCTAACGGAACACCTCAGGATCACGTTTAGCGTGTAGGTTCTTATGGCTGTACCTGACACTGCCTTGATTGATTGAAAGAGCATAACTGGACTGTGCAGGTCTGATTGCTCTGATCTAACCATGTGCATCCTGGACGCAGTCTCCAACCTACTCTATAATATTTGGATCCTTCCTGGGAACTGTTGAAGATTCTGCAGGGATTGAGGTTAAAGGAGAAGCAGTGGGAGTTTCGTACAATGGGTACCATTTTAAAAAGTAAACACCATCATCACAGTACTCCATTCACAGCACTGTATCACCTAAGAATAGTGTAACTAGGGTTACTGTCGGGACCTGGGTCTATACCAGTGGAGTAGGGCTGGGTAAATCATACAGTATGTCTTACTGGTGGCTGTCTGAGACCATGGACAATACATATTTCAAGGACAATATTGTTTTCCACAATACAATGTAAGATACTTTTACATATGTGGGCACTAAGGCTCAGATCCTGTACTGACATGTTCATGGGCAAACCCCTGCACTTACGCCAGTCTCCACTGAAGTACACAAAGCTCTGCCTGTGTGAATGCCTGTAGGATCAGGGCCTAAATGATATGTGAGATCACTCTGTTTTACACTACTGCCAAGCTGAAAATATCACTTACCCCCACAGTGATGCTCTGGGAGTATGACCATCTTTTGTTGCTGTGGTTCAAATGCAGAAAATCTTGTATCCTTGGCTGCTGCTGGATTCCCAGACACCACTCATAACTCATACTGTTCTTCTGTCCCCACCCCTCCCAGCTGGCTAGGAGATCATGATCTTTCTTCTTTGGTGATGAATATCTGTAGCTGGATAACTGGATTATAATTTTGCATTATAACAAACTTTATCAGGAAGCTGCAATAACTGCATAGGGTCAGATGTTTGTATGCTTACCGAAGTAGCATCTTATTTCATGAATAGTCCCATTCAATTCAGTGAGCGTATTCAGTGGACTAAGTTAATGAACACAAGTGTGTCAGACTCTGGCCGTTGGTGGACTCAGACACCCTCAATGCCTCCTTTATAAGATGTTGAAGTATCTTTTCTGAGGTTAAAGTACACTCGTGCCTGTGAACATCTTGAGCTGGTACAGTGGCCATACCCTGCCACCTTCCCATGATCACTTGTTTTTTATTTTTTAAGCTCCCCATAACCACTTTGAACCTAATCTATGGCTGTGCACATCTAACTTTGGAGACGTCTTAACTTAGTACTTCTCCAGTTTACAAGAAGAGCATTGAAACTAAGAGGACTAATTTCATGCATAAATGACTCCATGTTCAGTATGATAGTCCTTTACCATACCAACCTTCGCCCTTTCATGTAAGTGTTAGAATTTTATATATTGATATACTAGCTGTGCATGTAGTGACATTTGGAACATGGAATCTCAAAGAAGAGTGAGAAATGACCACTTTCAGGAAATGCTATTTGTTCAACCAGGAATTTGTAAAGTACATCTTTCTGTAAACTATGGCTGTAAAGAAGGCTGGAGTTGGCACAACTACCGTATGATTAAGAGTAATAAATTCCAGTTTTTGTGGTCCCTGAGATGAAATTGTTCTGAGATACGGTTTTTCAGTAGTTTGTTTTTGTTTCCTCAGGATTTCTCTATGAATCTGTACAGCCCCCCACCCCCCCAAAAAAGTAAAAGCTTTAGTTCTGCTGAGTTAGCTTAATCAAGTTAGCTAACACAATTGAATTGGGAACCCAGCCTAACACCTCTCCAACTGTGTTAGCCAGTAGTGCTAGGGGGAGTGCCAAAAAAACAAAACAAAAACAAACACAAACACAAAGGATGGTGGGTAACCAATGGCAGATCTCTTGTGTGTAGAAATAGCTAAGGTTTTCTTGGTGAATTTAATTGTGAATTTTCATACTTTAAACATCAGAATTCTAAGACATTTTAGATCTTAATTCTGAGTAGCTTGACTTTGTAATGATTGTTTTTATAATACAAATCTAATATAAATTATAATTTGCTCTAAAATCACTTTTTTCTACAATCGTAATCCCTGCTAAAAACCCACCTGTTTTGTCTGTCTGAGAGTATGATTTATTTATTAACTGTTGTTGGTATATTTGGGGCAAAGAATTAACAAAAGCTGTCCGTAACTGTTCTATGCAGACGTGCATTTCTGTGCATGGGTATTGGGAGGAATGAAGACCCAGGTCGGTCACTTGAAAGTTAAAACTAATGGCTGTGATCCTGATCTTGTAAACTCTTGCGTACGTGCACAGGTCTGTGGGACGACTTGTGTATATGAGGTTAAGTATGTGTGCATTTATCATAATGGGGTGCATGAGTGGAACAAGGTAATTGGAATATATGGCCTATTGTCCATACTTGCTAGTAGTTGGCATGAAGGATGAAACTGAGTTGGGAAGATGATGTAATATATAACTTGGTGCATTAGATATCGGGGAACAGATCTAAATTGGGCTACTGAAGTGTGCTTTATGTGGGGACATCTTTGAAGACTACTCAGAACAGAATTTTGACACTGAATGAGTCTTTTTCACTTGATGCTTTTCCAAACTGTGTGGTAAGTGAAGCAGGGATCCTGCAGAAATAATAGGATTTGATCGTATAATTAAAGGCTGTGCACATGCACAGGGAGCAGAGATAAGATCACATGTGTATCTTTAATATTGACATTTCCTGACTTTGAACTGTTCACTGCAATCTTGATGTGTAGGGTTTTTTTTGGTTTTTTTTAGAGAATGTAAGTATATGTAACATACATATTCTTCTCTCGCATATACAGAGGGCATTTAACTAATTTTCCAATTTTTCTGTGGCAGTTTTCACTCACCCTTTTAAATGAAATGCTGCTTCTTGAATTATGTTTTTTTCCCCCTGTTGTTGGAATCTGAAATATATACGACTCTTTGACTCAGTGACTTATTCTGGGGAATTTAGAAATATAGGCCATTTAATTTTCCACAGGTGGAGAAGCAGGCAGCAATATATATAGCACTAGTAATAATTAAACTGTTAGTTCTAATCCACTAAAAAGTATTTGATCTGAAGTCTGGTATAGTCTTCAAATGGACCCATTCAAAGCAATCCTGACCTAGTTTTGTTGAGGAAAGAGCAAGCCTGCCTTGTCCTGCTAGTTTGTTGCAAAAGGTTTTGATGGTAGATTCTTCATGTCTTAAACACACACATCTCGCTGCCCAGAATTTGAATAGAAGCAGCCATTACAAGGCTAGTGTTAAATATAGCATACAGCTTAACAGGAATGACCTTCAATTAAGTAGAGGCAGTCACTTATTTTGTACTCTGCAGTTGTCAATTAGCCTTTATTATGAGAGACTTGTTTGCTTGAGACTTTTGTGAATGGAAATTGAACTTGAAGTGTGGTACTCACTACATGCATGAGGAGGAGGTTTTTTAATGTTGTCATGTTGCTCTTTATTTTAATGAGTCTCTCTGAAAAATGGCAAGTAGTTAAAATAATGGTCACTTCATTTTCCACTGAAATAAAGCACCAGATTCTGGAATGTTAATTATTTGCAGAATAGGGTCCCTTTTTCTTAGTTTTGTTGCATGTTTTAATTTTTTTGATTTCTTGCTAAATAATTCACAACAGATGTGACTTGATTATGTCTCTAAAAATTGCTCAGTTAGGCCAAGTCTAGAAAATTTTGTCCCACTTTTCAATAATGGTACGATTGAATCAGTGCCAGAGTTGGCATTGCTCCGGTGTTTGTTACAAGATGTTTCAAAATAAACACCAAAATCCCAGACTCCTAAACCCCATCTAAGCTAGCGTTGGTACTGTTGCTAGTAGCAGTCTAGCTGCCAGGCTGTTGGAAAATTATCACAGAATTTTCCATCATAGTCTCAGCTTTATTGTGGTGCCTTGCCTTGACTTAGGAATTCCAATAACCCCATAATTCATAGTTATTAAGGCAATATAAATACTTAATTACTGTTTACACTTTGGTGCTGCTTCATGTCCAGTTTCTGTGCTCTCCCCTTTTTCAAAATGTGCTTCCTTAGGATACCATAATCACAAAATGCCAGTGCTCTATGGTTTGGCTGTGGGGAGCTGTGAACTGCTCCCTACTTCTGCCAAACTAATCATTACCAGAATTCAAGGCTGCTCCTTACTGTGCCAGCTCTGCAGTATTCATGGGACCGATAGGAGGGAGTTTACAGTGCTCAACCAGATACCTTAACCCTGTTTCAGAATGCCTTCAGTCTTTCTCCTTTTCCGGCTTGACAAGCATGGATATTTGATAGTGTTAAACCCTGTAAAGCAAATGTTTAAGCAGAGATGGGTCCCAACCTTATTTGAACACTTTAACCCTTCATCTCCGTCCCCTCCCCCAAAAAACTGTTGGAAAATTAGTGTGCAGAGCCAGCTCTAGGTTTATCTCAAATCTTAGGATTTACTGAATAATGACTTTTTGGGGACCAGGGGCAATGTTTTGGTAGAGATGACATTTTTCAAATGATGCACAACACATTGGGTGCCCTTTGAAACATAGTCTGACTGCACTTGTCTGTGTAAAGGATAAAAACAATAACTGTGATTTCAAGGTAGAAGGCACAATGTAAATAAAAATTGAGTAAAGCAAGAAATAGTAAGTTAAGGGTGCCTAGTATTTGAAACTAACCTAATTGTAAATTCACTTTAATCACAGTTATGTTACTATTGCAAGGTGGGGGGGAGGGAGAGACAAAACACAAACCCCAAACAAACATAGAACCCCGTGCCAAATATTTTAATCACAGTGCTTCAATATTGGCAGCATGTTAGTACAGTTTACTACTTCAGTTTTTCATTGATTATCTTTTTTTCCATGGATACCGCAAGGAAAAAATGACAGTTACTCTACCATGACAGCCTATATAAACATGCATGTGCACTACAGAACAAATCTAAAAAGAGAAAGATCCTGACTTTCTCTAAGTCAATTCCACACCAGTCACTGGCGTAATGTGTCTGGAACATACGGTCCAACCAACACAGGCTTGCTGCCAAGCATTTTCACTAGGGTAGAAAGAAGAAGGGTTCTGTAGCAGAACTCTTGAAGGATTATCCTCAGCTCAGCAGCTGCTGTCTGAGAGCTTGCTTATGCACACCCTGCATCATGAGCAACTTATTAACCCTCGAACCCCCCACAGACACTTACACCTACCCTTAAGTGACACTTCTTCCTTTGGCTGCCTAAAAAGAGACACTCGTGGAATTCAAGGGTAAAATCAGAGAGGCGCAATCCATGATAGGATTGACACACTGCTCTAGAGGACATTTATTTGAGAAACAATCCTATAAGGGTCCATAGACTTTTTAAGCTATATTTACATGTCTGAGCCTACGGTACCCATACATGCAGTAGATTTTTTTTTTAAATGCATACTATATGCCTTTATATTTTTGTACAAATCACTTTAGGGGGGAGGGATAGCTCAGTGGTTTGAGCATTGGCCTGCTAAACCCTGGGTTGTGAGTTCAATCCTTGAGGGGGCCACTTAGGGATCTCAGGCAAAAATTGGTCCTGCTAGTGAAGGCAGGGGGCTGGACTCAATGACCTTTCAAGGTCCCTTCCAGTTCTAGGAGATTGGTACATCTCCAATTATTACCTTAATAGGAAATTCCCCTTTAATGATGATGGTTAAATGAGTGCACACTTTGGTCTTGTGTCTTTAAGTCCTTGGGAACTAAACCTGTTTGTTGTGACGTTTCAGTTGGAACTCCATAGTTGAGTAGAAAGCTAGCTGCAGCCGTAAACTCTGTTTTTGATCACCAGCTGCTCACTGCAACAGCAAGCACAGGTAGTTGAACTCCAGCTTCCTTCAAAGAAAGGAAGATTTTCCTCCTGTTCTCCTTAGAAAGTCTATTGCAGGCAAAGAGCGGCAGAGAAAATTAGAGGAAGGAAGGCCAAACTGGAAAACGTGTGTGTGTGTGAAGGACTGAGGCATGAGAGCCAGGGAATGGAGGTGAGCCACCACCACCTTCCCATTCATTTTTTCAGCAAATTTAACTCTTTCAGTGCTGTCTCTGTTTTTCTCAACGCCTGGCTAACTCTGCACAAGATGTAATTTGTTCCCTGTCACATCCCATGCACCATTCCCCCTCCTAGCCTAACAAGTTTCGCCAGTCAAACTTGTCAGAGCAAGAAGCTTGTAGTAATAAGTTTAAATCAAGGCATTTTATTATCATGCATCAGTGTGTTTAAAATACTTCAGAAAGAAGGAATTCTAGACAAACTCTTAATATATTGTTGTTTTAAAATACATAACAGTTTAAAATAATGGAATGGTTTAGTTTATAAAACATGTTGCAAAACCAGGAAAAATCTGAGGTTCATATTTTTCTGCAGAGCCTTAACTCTGACCCTGTCATCCTCCTTACTCATGACTACCATACTCCATCTATATTTCCATTAGTGACTTCAGATCCTTGCCTCATATTGGCCACAGACCCTTCCCCAGTCAATTCATGAAAGAGCACATGGCATCTCATTTCATTTGTGATCAAGAATGTGAAATATTCCCAAAGAGCTACTTCAGAATTGAGAAATGTTATTCCTATTAGGCAGAGAGAGTGCAGGGGTACCGGATCAGAGTCAAGTTCTTAGTAGACTATGAACTCCAAGTTCCCTGGCTTTCAAACATGTAGTCGTTATAAACATCCAATTTAGCCTTTTGCAGTAGTGCCTAAGACTGAACGATTGAGACACTAGATTAGAAGGTCTGCTACCATGAAAGCGAGGAAGCTGTTTCTGGAGCTATAGTAGTGCAGCAGTTGCAACATCTGAAACGGAGCTTTTGTATCTAAGGAGTTCTGCTCTGCTAAAGTCTGGAGAAGGCAGGTGGGCCATCAACAAACATTCTCTGAAGATTATTAGGCAGCCAGTTTAAAGACAGTGAAAGTAGCACTGATACTTTTATAGCAGGAAATATTTATCTTAAGCTTTTCTAGGAATGGATGGTGAGGTGTTTTGATCCCTAATAATACAATGTGAGTACAGTACGTTGCTGCCTTTGGAAACTTTTAGTTTACTTTCAGTGTGATTAAATCATCCAGTTGCGAGGCTGGCTTTTCTTGGGAGGTATTAATTTTTTCCAAGGGGGGAAGAAACAAACATGAGAGAAATGAAGGGGAGAGGAGTTAAATAAGAATTTTTCTTTCCTTTGGAATTTTTTTTGTTAGTTTTTAGGAATTGGCAGTAGCAGAAGAGTCTGAATACTGAATAGTTAGTAGACGATGCTGTTTTTGTTGAGTCTGAACTAAAAATGAACAGGTGGCTTGCCCCATAATAAATGTTTGCTCCAGAATTAACTCTTTATTTTTTCTAGAGGTGGAGGGACTCTCTTTCTTCCAGTTCCACTTCTATGAGAAAAATAAAATAAATATACTGGGGAAGCAGGATATATATATTTTTTTGAAAGCGTAGGGAAAGAATGCTGTGATTGAGAAACTGTTGTGGTGGTTTACTGTGAAACTCTCTTTGTATGTTTGATGTTCATATCATGCTGCTTATACTGACAGTTTGGAAAAAATCCACAATAAGTAAAAGGAAATACTTTTTGGGAAAGTTGTAAAATGGGTGGTATTTCCCGAAAGAACGGAATGTCTCTCTTGGTGGCGTCATGGTCTAACAAGTAAATATGTATTTTGGTAAGGAGCCTAATGCTGAAAACAACTATTGATCTGTCCTTAGTGTGTTTATGATCCTATAGGTCTCTGATAGATCACAGATGTCATGCTGACCCATTTCCCAATGGCTGCTTTTTATGGGCTGTTTCGCAACCTTAAAATAAAAAATTAAAATACACTGCAGTTCTATCACCCTGGAAACTGAAACATACTTTGTCCACATCAGGTAGCAACAATGCAAGTTAGCACAGCTCTGTCAATGAAACCCAGCATTATTCTAATGGAACCATTTCTAGGGGGTGAGAGGGCAGTTCAATGTCCATGTCTTTTCTATCCTTGGCCTCTCTTGCCGCCAACAACTGTAAAATTGCAGGGTTCATGTTGGATTGCACACTTGTGACATGGGGGTGTACACCAAACTGATCAAGCATTTTAAACCTCTCATCTCCCAAATCCAGTCAGAGGAAAACACTAGTTAAACTCTGCTATATGGTGCTAAAAGACCATGCTACTGCAACTGTTAAGTGCTAGTAGTATATGGGAATAGAGGAGAGCAGCAAGCAACTTGGGTGGTGTTGGGCAAGGGGGGAAGAAGAGAGAACTAGGCAAAAGTGAGGATTTACCATGTGGGAAACAGGCCTTGGAAATGGGTAGAGTGGTAGATTAGGGCCAGTAGCTTGACCTAAAGTGAAAGATCTTGTCATAACTCTAAATTTTGATCCATTTTTTCCCCAGAATTTGTAGGCTGGTGTAACTAATGATCATGTTGGGTTTCTTGTGATTATGATTATGAATTGGACTAAGACCTCAACTTCATACAAGTCCCTATAAACCAAGTGGAAGTGGTGACCTGAGCTAATTCAGATGAGTAACTGGAGATGAATTGCTTCAGATCAAATTACCAGTCCCCGGAGCCATCAAAATCCTAGAAAAATAGCTTTATAATGGAAGCTGTAACTAAGGTTTAACTATAGGGTCAACCGCACTACTGTGAAAGATGGGTGCAGAGTTAATACTGGATTTATGTAGGCGTATACTAGATATGGCACTTAAGTCACACAACCAAGTTGAGGACATTTGCAAATCAGAAACTACATTCATCAGTTATGTATGGGGTGGGCAAACTTTTTGGCCCGAGGTCCACATCTGGGAATAGAAATTGTATGGCGGGCTATGAATGCTCACAAAATTGGGGTTGGGCTGTGGGAGGGGGTGAGGGCTCTATGTGGGGGTGAGGGCTCTGGTGGGGCTGGGGATGAGGAGTTTGGGGTGTAGGGGGGTGCTCTGGGCTGGGACTGAGGGGTTTGGTGGGTGGGAGGGGGATCAGAGCTGGTGTGGGAAGGGGAGCAGGCTCCGGGCTAGGGGTGCAGGCTCTGGGGTGGGGCTGGGGATGAGGAGTTTGCTCCTCATCCCCAGGAGGGTGCTCTGGGCTGGGATCAAGTGGTTTGGAGAGCGGGAGGGGGATCAGGGCTGGGGCAGAGGGTTGGGGCATGAGGAGAGGCTTGGGCGCAGGCTCTGAGTGGTGCTTACCTCAAGCGGCTCCCGGAAGCGGTGGCATGTCCCTTCTCTGGCTCCTACGCGGAGGCACGGCCAGATGCGGACCCCGGGCTGTAATTTGCCCACTCCTGAGTTATGTGGTGGTAGGAGAGAACTGCTTAATTTCAGTGTGAGGAATAGGGCAACAGGTTGTGCTGGATCATTAAGTTGGGGAAAGCAAAGTTAAAGCATTTAGCAAATCTGACTGGCATGAAAGTGCCCAAATTGTAGGTCCACAATGAATATATTTCTACATAATGTAATTCTGTAATAAGAGATGGAAATTAGAGTGGTGATGTAGCTTTGTTGGTCCCAGGATATTAGAGAGAGAAGGTTGGTGAGGTAATATCTTGGTCCAATAAAAGATACTATCTCATCCACTGTGTATCTGTTATTATAAACAGACAGGGATTAACTGCTTCAGCATGTGTCCATGCAGGAAGTATTCAGTATATACTTGAGCTTACTATGAAGCTATGATTTTTTTTTTATACACCTGTGCACTTTTCAGGGAGATAATTAACTATTTCAGGGACTTGGACATAGTTTGGGCTATCTATTCTAAATGCTTTATTATAGTAAATATTAGCTATCAACATTTCATAACATCGTAAATGAGATTCTTCTGGGTGCAGCATCAATTAGGAAGGAATCTCCCTGCGTAGTTTTACATAAATGGAAAAATACTTCCCACCTGCTGCTTTTTGCCTGAGGTTGGAATTTCTCCTTTTCCCTGCTTGTCACTTTGAGTTTGGATGGAGATGTGGGTATCCTAGTATTCTCCGGGCAGACAGAAGCTGTGTAGCTCTTCATGGACAAATCCTCTTAGCAGATGTGAATTCAATTGGTTCACGGTGAGGATTGAAATGGATCATCCATTGAACTGATAAAATAATTTCTTCCCTAGATTTCAAATGCGTGAATGTATAAGCTACAAAAATATGGCTTAAAACTGGATTTCTGAACAACTTTTCATTTAAAAAAAGAAATCTGCTTTAAGTCTAAACATTCAGAATTAATTGTTTATAGGGTTTTTTTTTAAGGTTAAAAAAATCGTATTTCTTCAGAAATTGATTCCTTTAAATTAAAGAAAATCTGATAGTAATGCAAACTGGATATTCAGTGGTGTTAGTTAAACCTAGTCTCAGTGGGATGGGTTTATTGATCATACAAATTGCATTTTCCAGGATGACCTGAAGGCTAAGCAAGCCCCATACAGACAGGTAGCATTTATCTGTTTTTCATGAGGGAAACCTAATGTTTACTTTACCTGACAAAACTGAAAAAGTGATTCGTTCAGTTGATCATAATTTAATTTTGGTGTGATACAGCTGCAAACAGGAATTTTAGCTGTGGGAGCTTAAAAAAATAAGATTGTCTAGGACACTGTTTCAATGACTTCAAAGCTCTGACAGTCAGATATAATACTTGGGAAACATCATGCCTGAAAGTAGGTAAAACAGATAACTGAACTTCAGTTTATAGTCTCCTTGGGCAGCGGTACATCACATACTGTGGTATCTGCTAATGTGGTGTCACTGATGGAAGGAGAACCCAGGGGAGAGATCTCTAGTAGAGGTTTAATAAAGATCTCGCCTGGGTTCTCCTTTTATTTTGTAAGCCATCACTTCATTAGTAGATAAATTTCTGCAAACCTTTTAAAAAATAGACATTGTTTACTTTAGTCACACACACGAATGTAATCTTATCCTTTCTATCAAAATTACATTATGATCAACTGATATTCTTTTTAGTTAATCTAGTAAAAGCACAAGAAAGAAATTGGTGAGAACTACTTAAAATATGCCAGCCATATGTAGCATTTTAATATTAGTGCTATCTAAGTTAGTGGTGATATTTTTGATGGTTTCAGTTGTCTTAATGCTTACTAAATATTATATGGTTTCTGAGAGAGACGTTTTCCCCAAGACTAAAAGATGGAAGGACCCACATACGGAAAACCTTATCTTGCTTTATTTATTGTTCTCTGGATGCAGAATGAAGCAAGTGTCTGTAGACCAAACTACTTTGTTTTTGTAGCTTCCAGTGAAACAAATGTATAGAAAATGTATACCAAAGTATGGTCTCATTTAGTAAAGCATTTGCTTATGGATGTGTTTTACCCTAGAATACTTTTTTTTGGGGGGTGGGGTGTTGGGAGAGGGAGAAGAGTAGAATTTGTGAGAATTTTTGTTGTACTGTTGTCAAAACCACCCAGACTTTTTAAGGAGTTGTATAAATGTTGGTCTCTAACTGGCACCCCTTGTCTTAAGTGAGCATATTCCCAAGGTTACCAGTACAGTTTTGCTGGCATTTTAAAGAATGTGGTTTTATTTATTCATTCATTCATTCAAGGCAACTGTTTGCTGGTAACTTGGATGGTTGCATGGGACAAGATTTCTTGAACATAAATTTCACTTCAAAATGAAACCAGGTTATTGGAGTTCACATTTAAAATGCAAAGAAGTATCCTTTTAAACACTTCCTGTGCTGAGCCTAATCCTGATCCTGAGCACCATAGCTTCCATTGCATTCCTGAAGTGTAAGAGCAAGTCATTGGGATTTATGGATGCTCAATCCTTCTGTTGTACTCCCTCTATGTAAGGGTACGGATAATAACTTGGCCTAGTGAAATCTTTCTCTCAACATTCTCTCACCTCAACCCACTCTCTTTAAAATAGCCAAGAAACAACTGTTACGTATTCAAGGGGGAAAAAATAGAGAATTGTGCAAGATGTAGTGTTCAGTTACTGGAAATTCAACTTGGGTTCCCTTCATCTCTACAAATTCGGTTAACCTATACAGTATAGGGCAGTTTGATCTTTATAGCTATTACTTAAAGATTCTTCTAGTCCAGGGGTTGTCAAACTTCATTGTACGGTGACCCCCTTCTGACAACAAAAATTACTACATGACCCCAGGAGTGGGGATTAAAGCCTGAGCCCCGCCGCCACTGGTGGGGTGGGGGTGGGGAGGCAAGGCCAAAGCCCAAGCCCCACTGCTCTGGGCGGGGAGGCCAAAGGCCAAGGGCTTCAGCACCAGGCAGGGGGCCTGTAATCTGAGCCCCACCACCCAGGGCTGAAGTCCTCAGGCTCCAACTTCGGTCCTGGGACTTGGACTTAGGCTTTGGCCCTGGGCCCCAGGAAGTCTGACAGCCCTGATGACCCCATTAAAACAGGGTCACAACCCACTTTGGGGTCCTAACCCAGAGTTTGAGCACCGTTGTTCTAATCAATTAACTACATAGAATGACTAAAGTGCTAATTATATAATGGCCACCATTTTTCAAAAAGTCAACACTTGCAATATCTAAAAGACGACTATATTGCAATTATTTCCCTTTTCTATCTCCTAAACAATTTGTTTTGTAGGTGTTGTGTTTCTAATGGTGACTATTATATATTTATTAAACTTTGATCATTACAAATAATTTTGAAGAACATAGTTATAATTTACTTAGTTCTCACTACTTTTCACCATCCAAATATTATTTGTTTTGTAAACTGCATCAATATGTAGCTTTGTTTGTCCTTAGAATGAGGCATTATGTACAGCAAAAGTTAATAGTTAAACCAAACCACCTGTTTAAAATTGGCTACCCATTACAATTCATTCATTCTTCTCACTCTGAGGCTTGCATTTATTTTAAGTCTTTTTTGCTCTAAGAGATTACATCAGGACTTATGTCTTCAAGCGCACATGACCATCTGGACACAATAAAAATAGAAAATGCATAATTCATACTGTAGTTAACCATGTACTATAGCAGCATATAGTATATTGTAATTGTGGCTTTGGAGTATGCTGTGAACTGGTATTCAGAACCATAGACAAAATGGAATGCATGCTATTGTTAACCCACATTCATAGCATACACAATGATAGCCCATAAGTCCTTCCCTATTGCAAATGCTTTGATGGTATATTGAGGATAATACACAACACTTGACAGCCCTGTTGGATACACATTAATGTTTCTAGATTTGAAGGAGTCTACTGGATCCAATGCCTATTTCATGTACATGAAATGTACCCGTTAGTAGTGTGTTCGATAAAGTAAATATAAAACTTGATTATAGCAAAGGCAAATTGTTAAATAACAAAAAGACAACACTGAAAATGTTTGTTTTTTTAAATTGATTCATCTGTATAATTGATATAAGTTCTACAGTGAGTGAAGATTAATTGGAACTCGGATGTAAAGTAGTTGCATATTGGGGTTTGGGATGGCTTTATTTATTTATTTAATTTTTTAATAGTGGAATTTCTGGGAAAAGAGTTATAATAATAATAGGAGATATGCCAATCTCCTAGAACTGGAAGGGACCTTGAGTCTAACCCCCTGCCTTCACTAGTAGGACCAAGTACTGATCTTTGCCCTAGATACCTAAGTGGCTTGCTCAAGGATTAAACTCATAACCCTGGGTTTAGCAGGCCAATACTCAAACCACTGAGCTATCCCTCCCCCCCTTTACTGTAGCCCTTTAAATGGGTGCATTTTGACTCTTCCCCATCTCACATCTGGGTAGCTACTTTGGCCAGACATTCAACTACCTGAAGGGGGGTCCAAAGAGAATGGAGCTAGGCTAGGCTATTCTCAGTGGTGGCAGATGACAGAACAAGGAATAATGGTCTCAAGTTGCCTTGGGGGAGGTCTAGATTGGATATTAGGAAAAACTATTTCACTAGGAGGGTGGTGAAGCACTAGAATGGGTTACCTAGGAAGATGGTGGAATCTCCTTCCTTAGAGGTTTTTAAGGCCTGGCTTGCCAAAGCCCTGGCTGGGATGATTTAGTTGGGGATTGGTCCTGCTTTGAGCAGGGAGCTGGACTAGATGACTTCCTGAGGTCTTTTCCAACCCTAATCTTCTATGATTGGGGTTTGATCTAAGACTCCATCCACTCTTACTCCCCCAGTGAGCAAGTGGGCTATTTGTGGAGCAGGGCAGCCTCTGAATTATAACTGGACCCAAGATCTGGATAGGCCAACCATGTAGATGGTGGGAGGTGGGGTGGGGTGTTGCTTTTTTGCTTGGCTGAGTGAGACAAGGGCACTGTCAAACTCTTCTGAATATTACAGAATTTCATTGCAGATCTTATTCTGAATCAGGACTAGCAGGAGGCTCATGCTTTATTCATCTTGGGTGAAATGAAAATGTTTGAGAGAGGATTGATTTTTTTCAGTTCTATTTAGTCAAAGTCATATATGCCTTGAGGAATCCTTTCTCCTCAAGTGCAAATATTATTTTAGTTTCTTGTCCTGTACAGCTGTTCTTAAATGTAAGGCACCTTTTTTTTTTCTGGGGCGAGGGACGACAACACACACTTCTGCTCCTTAGGTGAAAGTGGCATGAAGACAGTATTGTCATATTGGTTGGTGTTTTACATGGAGAGAGCCTGCACACAATTCACCAGTGGAAACAGTCAGGAACAAACTGACCCAAGGAAAATTGAGAGAACGGAGCATACCAAACAGCTGGAAATATAGGTACTCTAACAATAAAAAATTACTTCCTGCAAACGTGTACTGATCAGACATTGCTTCATACGTGTGATTGTATTAGCAAGCAAGGAAGTAGCAAGAATCACCCATAGGTATAGCCCCCTTCTCATGCAGAAACACACTTCATCTTATTTCCCTGAGCTAAATGTCCTGAGGATATTAGCCTTTCAATAGATAGGCTTATTAGAAGAATGGCAGCTCAACTCAGGAGAAATCTGCGGTTGCCATGCCCAACAGGGCGCACAAATTGAGCAGCACAAGGCAAATAATGTATGTGAAAAATATTTCTCTATCGGGATCCAAACAAAATCTTTCCTTTTCATTCTGCCTGTGGGATGGGAATACTCTGCTATGGGAAGTGAGCCATATTCTCTGCTCAGTTAAATCCATGCAATTCTCAGTGACTTCAGTGGAGTTGCATTGTTGATACAAGGAGAGAATTCATCCCAGTATATGTTCTAGGAGAAAGTCTTTTCATGTTCTAATCTAGTACGTGGTTTTTGTAGAACAAGAATATGTCTTTTAAAAATATGTAATGTAATTCAGGTGACTGGTATGCTAGTCTGTAACAAATTAATGGATGAGCAGCAAAGAATCCTGTGGCACCTTATAGACTAACAGACGTTTTGCAGCATGAGCTTTCGTGGGTGAATACCCACTTCTTCGGATGCAAGTTGATGGATAAAATACTATTATCATGACAAAGCTCCAAATCGTAGGCTGTTAAATCCTTTAACTGAAAATGTTGCTTTCATATTTCCTTGACAAAACCCCAAGTTTTAATCGATGATTGGGAAACAGCCTCTCACTTTAAATTGAGTAAATGTCTTTTTTATTTTTTTTTAAAGCTACTGTAGGTTGGATTGAGGAGCCCTTACAGGTGTAAGGGAGCACTTATTCATGAAAGTAGTCCCATTGGCTTGCTTCAGTGGAACTATTCCAGAGAATGAGTGCTTACAATAGTGAGTAAAGGCAGCACAGTTAACCCCTGTGTTAACACTAGTGTTTTGGAACCTCAAATTAAAGTGCTTCCCTGTATCAAGGAAAGAGGACTGGCTAGATGGTGTCCTGCTTAATAAGATGCTATTTAAGAGTGAGTAAATATATTTTAGGGTGTATTAAGACTAATTTACATACTGGTTTAATTAAAACGTGTATTCCCTTTAATAATAAAATATATCAGCTAGCAATCTTGTCTGTTCCTATTAAAAACAGCATCTTGAAAATCTCTTTTCTGCCTGAAAAAATTCTTCCCTACTATTGCTGCAAGTAACACCTAAGATGATCATTTGACAAGTATTTTTCTCTTCCCCCCCCCCCCACTGTTTGGGCACTTGACTATGTTTTCTACATAATCCGTTTCATTGTTTCACTATAGACCTTTCTGATTTGAAGAACACCATAAAAACAGGAACATGCTTGTAAAACTACAGAAAGTGGCGGAGGGCCTAAGAAACAGATGAAATAGTCTGTTTTTTTTTTTAGCTGACTACGTTTCAAGTCAAATAGTGTCCCTTTAGCATATGTCAGAAAGCCTACCAATCTTAATTGTGTGGGTTTTTTTGTTTTGTTTTGTTTCACTTTCACCCTTTGAGGTTTAAAAAGTGGTGACCTAATTATCCTGACATGGAATTCTGTTACAAAAACACTAATGCACATAGAGCGGAAAAAATGTCCTTCCTTTGTCTAAACTTCGTATTCACGTCACAGATGTGAAGTGATTAAGGAAATTAGAATGTCGGCAATGAATCACTAGGGTTTGCTTATTGTAACTTGGGGAAATACTCTACTTGTGTGGATAATTCACTATTGCAGATATACAAGAAACATTTGATCTCTTGTGTTGACAAATGTTTGGAAATATGTGGTATCTACATTTATATATTTTTCCTTAACTACTGCAGTTTGAGTAATTAGGGTTTTCTTTTTATTGATTATTTAAAAAAAAAAATTTAAAACTTGAAATAGAAGAACTTGGCAGTAGTGGATATGTTGTGCAGTAAATGGGTGAAGAGATGTATATCCTTGCAGTAGTCTTTAAACTCAAATCAAATAAAATCCTACTGGAAATTTCTGTCCTTTATTGCATATTTTGTAATGTAGTTTACTTTCTATTTCAATAATTTCCTGGCTGGGTAGTTTATAATTCAAGTTAGTCAGTTTCTTTGACTCTTACCGCCCTTTTGATTTGCAGTAATCACTAGCTGTAATTTTGGTACTTGCAAATTTGTCCATATCTGTTACGTGTGTGACACTTCTCGCCGTGAATAAATATCAGTCAGATTTTATTAAGTCTTAGAGCTTTGTCAGTTTTCCAATAAGAAAAAGGACCGATATAGTTAAGGTCACAGATATGGTTTGCATTTGAATTACTTGCACTTACTGAGCTAGTGTGATGTATGTGTCTCTGACAGAAGCTAACACACACTCCTAAAATAAGCTCTTGAACTTCTAACAGCAAGGAATACAGCAAAAAGCAAAGTAGGTCCCAATCCTGCAGTGTACAAAGCATAGGCAGACTGCTGTGCCCAGGCAGGACTTTGTTGAGGTCAGTGTGGCCCTACCTGGGCACAGCAGTCTGCCTGGGCACTGTCAGTTGCGGGGTCAGGGCGTTAATGATTAGGCAAACTGAGAAAATAGTTCCTTTATAAGAGGTTGCACCACCTAACCTTTTGAAATAACTTTAAATCAGTTTTGAAAAGTTCTGCTATTGCAATGGAGAATGAGTCACAAAGATAACCCCCTCCTTGCACTCCTCCTGAATTGTTTCCTAGTCAGTGTTTAATTTGATATTGTGATGCTCTTGAATGGCTCAAGAGCTTTCTTAATGGCAGGTTAAAACTATTTGGATTCTCTTCCATAACCAAGAGTCACCACATGCAGGGGCTGTATCTGTATGAGTTGGTGAGCGCTGTCCAGTTTCATGTGTTCATATTACAAAAACATTTGGTGTCCTTGTAGGCAGAAATATTTGATGTATTAATCATAGCACGAGCGTTTCCTGCTCCTCAGAGGCAGGAGCAGAGGTCCCTTTAGATCCCATTTGAGCCAGAATAGTACAAGGGAATTTGCACTGTACCACCTCATTTTAGGGTTGTTGACCTGATACCTTTCTTGAGCCCCAAATTAAATGAATGAAGAAAATACAGCAACACTGTAGGGAGTCCTCAGCTCAGTGAGTTTTGAGCTCAGTGAGTACCATTTTTTATTTCTTCCCCGACTAGGACAATTTGAGCAGGACAGCTGCTGCCACTTAACTAGATTTTACCTCTCTCCTATTTGACTGGAGAATAAACTATTTTGCTCTGCTCTGTATTGCAGGAACATTTAATGGCATTTTAACTGACAACTGAATGCACTGGAGGCAGTAGAAATAGATGACTTGTACTGAAAAACAGAAGAATCCTTTAATTTTGTTTTTGTGGCTTCTAATTTAATGTAGTTCCATCTATTTGTGACAAAGGGCAGCTGATTTGTGGCGTAGTTTCCTAGATAGATTTTCACATAGGCTACATTTTCATGCTTTTTGTTCGGGGGAAGGGGGAAATGAATGGTGGTGTCGGGGAATAGATTTCAAGCATGAACAGTGGAGTATATTTTAGTGGCCTCTCAGTGGAGAAGGGCAACACTTCAAAATCCAAATATTGTCTTACTTTTTTTTTTTAATGGCTTGTGCATTTGCGGATTTATGGACCTGTTAAATCTTTTGAAATTCACGCCAATGAAAGAAAGATTTAAGATGTTCATAAAGTGTCACCGACAGGGCTGTCCTCTTTAAAAAAGTCAGCTTTACTCGCTGTTACTACACATTTGTATCTGAGATGCATTAATTAACCTTATTCAGAGCATTTCTGCGGTACCCATTGCTATAGTATCTGAGCACCCTGAGAGCAGAGTTACAGCAGGTGTCATCTCCATTTAGAATACTTGATTAAAAAAAGAGTGTACGCTAGAGCCTCAGAGTGTCAAACTAACCAGTCAACCACATACCTCATTTGGAACCGGAAGTACACAATCGGGCAGCAGCAGAGACAAATATTTAAAAAAAGGCAAGTATAGTACAGTACTGTGTTAAATGTAAACTACTAAAAAGAAATAAATCAGCATTTTTCTTCTGCATAGTAAAGTTCCAAAGCTGTATTAAGTCAATATTCAGTGGTAAACTTTTGAAATAACCTTAAGATTTTGTTCAGAGTTATGAACATTTCAGAGTTATTAACAACCTCCATTTCTGACATTTTCGTAACTCTGAGGTTCTACTGCATATACTACTGACCACCTGACCAGGGTGGTGCAGATTGTGAAATGCTCAGGTAGGTTAGGTAGGCTACAAAAGCAGAAAGCTCAATAATAATGGGTGACTTCAGCTATTGTTATATTGACTGGGTAAATATCACCTCAGGGTGTGATGTAGAGACACAATTTCTAGATTCCATAAATTGTTGCTTTTTGGAGCAGCCAGTCCTGGAACCTATAATGGGAAAGACAATTCTTAATTTAGTCCTAAGTAGACCAGAGCTGAACCACTTGGTACTAGTGACAATGGCGTAATTAAACTTAAAATCCTTGTGGGGGGATAATTCCAAAACACTACACCAGAGTAATACTTAACTTTGAAAAGGGGAACTACACAAGAACGAGGACACTTGTTAGACAGATTAAAAGGAGCTGTCACAAGGGTTAAATGCCTGCAAAGCAGCATGGGGTCTATTTAACAACACCATAATAGAGGCTCAGCGTAACTGTGTACCCCAAATCAGAAAAGACAATCAGGAGTTGTCAATAGAGAAGGTTTTAGAACAAGTTGATAAATTACAAAGTAGGTCACCAGGACCAGACAGTATTCATCTGGGAGGTCTGAAGGAACTCAAAGATGAAATTGCAGAATTACTAAAAGTGATAGGTAAATTATCATTGAAATCAGCCTCTGTACCAGATGACTGAAGGATAGCTAATGTAACACCGATTTTAAGAAAAAGGTTCCAGAGGTGAGCCTGGCAATTACAGGCCATTAAGCCTAACTTTAGTAGCAGGCAAATTGGTTGAAATTATACTAAAGAACAGAATTATCAGATATATTTGAACACAATATGTTGGGAGGAGTCCGCTTGGCTTTTTAAAAGGGAAATCATGCCTCATCAATCTGTTAGAATTCTTTGAGAGGGTTCACAAACCTGTGGACAAAAGTGATCCAGTGGATATAGTGTATTTGGGCTTTCAGAAAGGCTTTGACAGGTCCCTCACCAAAGGCAAAGTAAGCAGACATGGGATAAGAGGGAAGATCCTCTCATGGATCAGTAACTGGTTAAAAGATAGGAAACAAAGGGTAGGGATAAATGGTCAGTTTTCACAATAGAGAGGTACATTAGAATGGCCATACTGGGTCAGACCAAAGGTCCATCTAGCCCAGTATCTTGTCTTCCAACAGTGGCCAATGCCAAGTGCCCCAGAGGGAATGAACAGAACAGGTAAACATCAAATGATCCAGTAATCATCTGGTACCTCATCAGGGTCCCCCAGGGATCTGTTCTGGGACCAGTGCTGCTCAGCATATTCATAAATGATCTGGAAAAAGAGGTAAACAGTGAAGTGGGAAAGTTTGCAGATAAAAAAAATATTCAAAGTAGTTGTCCAAAGCTGACTGCAAAGAGTTACTGGGGATCTCGGAAAACTAGGTGACTGGGCAAAAGAAGTTAGATGAAATTCAGTGTTGAGAAGTGTAAATTAATGCACATTGGAAAACATACCGTATATACTCGATCATAAGCCGGTTTGTTTATAAGCCGATCCCCACAAGATGGATAAGTAAAAATGGAAAATTTTTATAACCTGTTCGTAAGCCAACCCTATAATTCAGGGGTCAGCAAACTTTGGCTCCCGGGCCATCAGGATAAGCCGCTGATGGGCCAAGGTGGCTTGTTTACATTGTGCGTCCACAGGCACGGTGGTAAACCTAAGTAAACAAAGTGTCCTGGCGTGCCAACTGCTTACCCTGGCGGGCTGGGACAGCAACAGGTGGGGAAATTTTTTGGGGAGCAGAAGCTGGGAGTCAGGGGAGTAACCCCTGTGACCACTTCCCACATGACCCCACCCCTAGCCCGGGACCCCCACACTCTCCCCATCCAATCTCTTCCCACCTTATCTGGGGAGGGCCAGGGAAGGATGTCTCTGGTGCAGCCGCAGAATGTTCCAGTGGGCTGGGCCGGGTGGTGCGGCTGCAGCCTGCCAGACCCGGAGCTGCAGCTGCTTTGGAGGCTGGGGGGAGAGCAGTGTGGCCAGAAGCAGAGACTCTGGTCCCACCTCTTCCCTTCTGTCTTTGCTGGCTGTGCTGCCTCTCCTTGCTTCTTCTGTTGTGGGGAGGGGCTGTCGCACCTCTCCCTCTCTATACCCGTTCATAAGCCGACCCCCTTCTCTGGTGCTTCCCTTTTTTACTAAAATTTCGGCTTATGAGCGAGTATATATGGTGATCCCAGCTACACATACATAATGAGGGGTTCTAAATTAGCTGTTACCATTCAAGAAAGATCTTGGAATCACTCTGAAAACTTCAGCTCAGTATGCAGCAACAGTCAAAAAGGCTAACAGAATATCAGGAACTATTAGGAAAGGGATAGAAAATAAGATGGAAAATATCATGCCACTGTATAAATCCATGGTATGCCCACACCATGAATACTGTATCCAGTTTTGGTAGCCCCATCTCAAAGAGGATACAGTGGAACTGGAGAAGTTTAAGAGAAGGGCAACAAAGATGATGAATGGTATATGAAATGGCTTCCACACGAGGACAGACTGAAGAGATTAGGGCTGTTCATCTTACAAAAAAGAACCAAGGAGAGTTGTGATAGAGATCTATACAATCATGAATGGTGTGAGTACAGAAGTGCTCTTTACCCTTTCCCACAATACAAATACCAGGGGTCACCCGATGAAATTAATATGCACTAGGTTTAATATAAAGAAGAGGAAGTACTTTTTCACACAACACACAGTCAACTCATTACCATGGGATGTTGTGGTAGCCAAAAATATATCTGGGTTCAAAAAAGAACTAGATAAATTCATAGAGGATAGGTCAATCAGTGGCTATTAGCCATGATGGTCAGGGATGCAACCCTAAACCTCTGACTACCAGAAATCAGGTTTGAAGACTGGATGAATCACCCCAACTGTCCTGTATGCTCCCTTTGAAGCTCTGGTGCTGGCCACTGTTGGAGACAGAATACTGGGCTAGATAGACCGCTGGTCTGACTCAGTATGGAAGTCCTTATGTTCTTAAATAAGTGCCGCATCTTGGATTCCACGCTGTGGTAGATGTGGGTAAATGTTGACTTTTTAATTACTGTCACTGCATGAAACTGATCCAGAATTTGAATGGACACTGTAGGGGTGTGAAAAGTGTTCAGCTTATTAACTGTTAATGTAAGTGTCTCCTCATTTGTCAATACTAGTAAGAAAAGCAAGGCTAATTCAGTGGGCAAGAAAAGGTAACCTTTTTATAACACAAGAAGAGGAAGGAGGAATGAGTCAGTGATGTTTAAAATTTGTCTTTGGGTACCCACTTCAGACAGTGTGGAAATGCTCAGTGATAGTCATTGAGTGTTTAAGAATGTAAACACCAGTGGCCTAGAAAGAAGCCCAAATTGGTATTTGCCTTAAATCAGCAGCAAGTAGCAGTTAACCCCCTTTAACTTTTTTTGGGGTGGGGGGGCTGACTGTCAACTTCTATTAAGAGTTCTGTGCAATCTTGTCATAGTATAAGTATATTGAAAACATACACATAGCTTTCCAACTTGTTCAATATGTAGTAAAAACATACAGCATGTGGGTTCCTGGGAAGCTGGGGGAACACAGTAATGTTACACTTAAATGAATTCTGTGTTCCACTTACAACTACTTTATTTTCACTTTCTGTGATACTTTATAATCTAGCTTAGTTCAGTTTAGGTGCTGTAAGTAAGAAGAGCACATGGGTTAAAAAGAGTTAATGTATACACACTGTGGCTACTTGACTATATGAGGGAATTAAATTGCAAAGAATAATTTTTAAATTAAATGTAGAGAACCTGGTATCTTTTGAACATCATGAACCTTTAAAAATTAAAACCTGGGCCTTGACCTCCAGAGACTAATGTACATGCTTAACTTTATAGTGAATAGTCCCACTGGGACTCCGCATTGTGCAAAGATGTGCTTAACTTACACACGATCAACCCTACCATCCTCTGTATTCTACCTAAAACTGTGCATAGTGTTTTTTATGATAACATTATCCAATACCTAAATAAAAATTCATATTTTGAGTAATGAGCTGAGAATGTGAGGACATGCCCATCAGATTTATATTTTTAACAGTTCTTTAGAATTAGGAGGTTTTTACCCATCTAACAAGAAGTCATCACAGATGGCACAAGTGGTGGAAAAAAAATTTGTTGCCAATACACTTCAAAGTCCTTATTCTAGTGAGAGAAATGGGATCAATTTTAGGCTGTTGGGCTGTTTCACGCTCAGGAAGACCATGCTTTCTTGATTTACATTCAGTTAGTGTTTTTGAGACTTTGCAGCTGCAAGTGCTAGAAATGTCACTTTTTTAGAGTTCTTAAATTTAGAGTATAGTACAGTTCCATGGCTGAGGGTTGATTCTGTGGCCACTTAAGGTCGTGGTTAATTGGCCCTTTTGTTTAGCACTAGCTTGGGTCAGAAAGCAGTTTATCTTATTTCCTGTACTTGGAGCCATCTATCACCCCATCTTATCTACCTGTAATAACTCTGCCATTCTGAACATGCCATGGGCTTTCACTGTCAGTGTTAAAACTAATAAATTAGGGAATGAGATTACAATGCTGCTTCACCTCCAATTTCAATCAGCATGCTGTACAAAGTGTGTTCCCGTTGAAATAATTAAGGACCAGTAAGACTTAGGAAAAGAATGATGTGAGCAGAGAAGGAATCCTTCCGACTTCCAATGAAAAGATGATGACCCACTGTAACACTTCTGAAGATGGCAATAATATGCCTAAAAGGAGGTGAAGCAATAAACTGACTTTTGCATGTGTGTTCCCTCTACAATGAATTCAATAGAGCTACACTTCACCAGCTTGGGATCTGGCATGTCTATAGTGATAACTGAAGAACAAAGATGAGACTGGTGTTTGCTATAGTAGGTTGGAGATGAATTACTGACCGGCTTTAGAGAGGAAAAATTAATGCGTAACTAGGGCATTTTTAAACTTTCTGCTGTGTTGCAAGGGAGAGGACAGGACTTCTAGCATATATAGTAGAATATTTACGTAGAGTATGTCAAAGAAAACCTAAACCTAGCATGACGTCTTTGACATAAGGATGGCAATTTAAATGTGACCATTGTGAACTAGTCAGACCATTTTAGGAGAAATTTTCAGGTAATGTACCTGTTAATCATTGTTGCATGTAGTTGTGGATATTGAGGTAGGAGTTCCCATCATGGATTTGTATTTTCACGGGCACTTGTGTTTAGCGCCCACTGAATTGAATTGGGTAGCTCAGACCTCAGAGCTATTGTTTCAGGCTTTCTGCAAATTCTAGCCAACGTAGCTGCACTGGTTTACACTCTGATCATGTTGTCAAAGATTTCTTGATAACCCTAACAGTTAGGCTTGATTTAAACAAGATCAGAAAGAAAGCAAGCAAACAAAACAAACAAAAAAGAGTTGAGGTGCTGGAGACCAAGTAAGAAGCTTGCCAGTGGCTCTTGGCTGGTCATTCTGTGCCTACTGCCAATCCTTCACCATTTTGGGAAGCACTGGCTTAATCCTTTGCCCAGAAAAAGTGCTGGTAGCTGAGTACCACTAATAAATAGTTAATAACTTATCATTAACAGTTTTACTGCTCTGATTTCTTCTGTTTGTCTGCACATCAAAAAGTGGTGTAAGGTTCTTCTCTTGGATGCATGAGCAGTGAAGATTATCCAGTTTATAGCAGTTGTCTTGGGCATAGCCATATGGCTAGTGTAATGAGTATAACCTTTTCTGTGATCACAAGGCATGGAATAAACACCTTTAAATTGTGGAATATTGTCTCAGGCTGTGCCTGCCCTGTAATTCTTCTTCTCCTCTCCCTCCCCCCCACCTTGTGTGGTGCTGCAGGCATTCCTTGCCTCAGTTTCCCTTCTCTCAGGTCCCCTTAAGAACTACACACAGTCAAAAAGCATATAAGACAAAACTCCCCTGCTGGGATTCTAATTTACTGAATATAAATAAATGTGAACTAAAGTCTCTCCCCTGGGGCTCAAGAGTTGCACAGTGCTCTTCCCTGCGGCCCGTGGACTCTGAGCTTCTCTCTCTGTGAGCACCTCCCTAACTGTGCCCTATGGTGCTCATGATTCAATTAAATACCTAGATTGGCTGCTTCTCCTTTAGTTCATCACTGGTAGCCTGGACCAGACTCAACTTAACGGGGCCAACAACCATGTGACAGGTACCTTAAGAGATGTTCGCTGGGAAGCAGTTCTTCTACCTAGATTCAGTAAACTAATGGGTGTGAATTTTCTACACTGCAGTTCTTATTCAGATTGCAGCACATCATGATCAGTGGTGAGATGAAATGGTCAAGGAGAGATTATAAATTTCTCTCTTGATACATCCACTGATAAAATTAATAAGGCAAATAATGGTCCAGACATGTGGCTTAGAACAGTGGTTCTCACCCAGGGGTACACAGAGGTCTTCCAAGGGGTACATCAACTAATCTAGATCAGTATTTCTCAGCCTGGGTGTCAAGGGATGGATTTAGGGGGGTTGCAACTGCAGGGCTAGTGTTGTGGCAAGCAGGGGAATTGCCTGGGGCTCCATGCCACATAGGACCTTGCTAAACTAAGTTACATACCTCAGTCCTGGGTGGTGGGGCATGGGCTTCAGACTCCTGAAAGGGATCTAGTAGTCTGGAAAGGTTGAGAACTACGGGCTTAGAGCACTAAAAGTGACACTGACTGGATATGTCCCCCTCATATATGGTGAAATTGCACTTTCATGTTTAAAACATAAGCACAAAGTTTATTTGATCTGTATAGGAGGGCTGTTAGAACATTTTAAAGAAAACATTTTTATTAATATTGCTTTTTTTCCTCCCCCCAGCAGTTCTCCATACAAACTGTAGCCGGATATGAATTAATATATCAATGAATAACAGAAATTCCTGGATTTACTGTTGTTTTGTTACTGAGTTACACAGTGCTTAATACAGTGGTCATAACTGGGGCAATGGTACCCTAAGATAGACCTAAGTCTGTACGTCTGTTTGGTTGCCTTGAATAGAGCAGCTCCGTTTACAGTCTGAGTTGTGGAAGGGGCTTGGAGCTAATGGCCTCTCCTGCTCAATATTAATGGTCTTTCTTGTTCCCTTTTCACCAACCTCTGGGTTCCACCCCAGAAATGGAGGACTGACAAAGATTTGTCGATACACACTCTTAGTTTGTACCTTAAGCCAGTATAAGTTATGTCTCATTCCAAAGGATCCGCGAAAGAACTTTGGATTGTTCTCTCTCTGCTTTAAGGTCTGGCAGATGAATGTGATTAAAAATAGGTCTGACTGCTAAGAGTTTGAACCCCCTAGGTGGCTGACTTTCCATGTAATAAGGCTTTCACCATAATTTATCCTCTCAGCAATATTAGCCGTGAAAGACCTTCTTTCTGCAGTTGCAGGATTTTTTTCCAGCAGTTGCTCGCAGTCTGGTGCCTCTCCTCTTAGAATTAGCAAAGTTACTTCTGCTATCGTAAAATTTTGAGATCAGAAAGACCTATTGGGCCATCTAGTCCATCTCCTTGGCAAAAGAGGATTGCTCCCTATTATATATTTTCTAGTGTATTTTTTTCCCTTCCCCATCCAGCCCAATTTCAAAGATCTTAAAGCGGTGAGATATCTGCCACTTCCCTTTGAAAGACTGTTCTACAGATAGAACTGGAGTACTTGTGGCACCTTAGAGACTAACACATTTATTTGAGCATAAGCTTTCGTGGGCTACAGCCCACTTCATCGGATGCATGCAGTGGAAAATACAGTAGGAAGATATATATATATATACACAGAGAACGTGAAACAATGGGTGTTACCATACACACACTAACGAGAGTGATCAGTTAAGGTGAGCTGTTACCAGCAGGAGAGAGAGAAACGTTTTGTAGTGGTAATCAAAATGGTCCATTTGCAGCCGTTGACAAGAAGGTGTGAGGAACAGTAAGGGGGGGGGGTGAGATTTTGATAACTGCTACAAAAAGTTTTTTTTCTCTTCTGAAAGTGCCTTCCCTGGTAAGGAAAGAGTGGTGATATCGTGGAGTTGAAAGAAATGGAGGAGGCTTGATGGTCTGCAAAAAGATTTTCTTCTGTTAGCTGTGTTCTATCTGAGTAAAATGTCAACAGCAGCATTGTTTCAGCCTGAACAAGGAGGGTCGTGCTTCATGAGTCTTGAAAATCTAATTTCCAGGTGGATGTTAGTACAGTTACTACACTAAATAGGTAGGTGTGTGTGATAAATATATTTTACAGCTTTTCTGGAAAAGCAGGTTAAAATATGTAAGGGGACTTTAATTGACGTTTCAGCCTATGGACTGCCTGTTTTAAGAAATGTAAAAGCAGTTCAAATAATACTTTCTTTGAACCATGTTTAAAAGACACATTTTTTTCATCGAAAATGCAAAGTCTTCACCTGCAGGCAACTACACATACTTTAGAAAGGGTTCCCACAAAAGGCTTTGCAGAGGCTTGCTTGCCTTACACAGCGTGCATAAAATAGTTATGAAAATATGTGCAATTAGGAGAATTGCAATAACTTTCAATAGTAATAATTGACACAAATTAACTATATTTCTGTAACTTAGTAAGGACAGCCTACCTTCTCCACCCTTTACATATATTTCTTTAATGTGTTTTTAACTTTTCTCACTGATTTTCACTTGTGTGAAATATTGAATGAAAATTCCTCCTGTTTCTTGAAGCGTCTTGTCTTTGTTAGGGTATAATGTTTCTTCAATTCATTAAGCTTATAAGAGTTTCTTGGTACTGAATGAAAAGAATTGTAGGTATTTCAGGAATCTATGAATAGCTATTTCATAATAAAGAGCTAATAAGGGGAGAGCATTTTTCTCGGTAATCTGAGTTTCAAGAGATGTGAATACTAAGAGCTCAGTGTTATGTGCTCTTTGCTAAAACTTGATACTCTAACTTTACAAACTATAAAGCTGTGATGTGAAAAGGTAAAAATACAGTTTTTGACAAAAAGATTTAAGGTGAATGTTGAGGTTAAAAAAAAAAAGTTGAAAGGGATAGTGTTACCAGAAATAAATGGAGACATTAAAATACGCCCCCCCCAGCAATTTGATAACCAATTTCATTTTAGTTACTTAAACAAATCTTTTGCAAAATCCATAATATGCTATAAAGTCATAGAAATATCTAGTGAGTAGCATAAATTTGTTCTGATTTTTAAAAAAAAGCAGCTAGAGATGATTATTCTTTCGAAAACCAAAAATGTTCTCTTAAACTCATGTTCCTTCCACATAATGAATGCTTGCTGTAGCTAAGAGTTCAGTAACTTTAATGACTTTCTTTTAGGAAGTGATATTGCTAATAGGAAGTTGTTCAGATAGGTTGGGTTATATCAGCTTCTGTCATCTTCTGAACAGCTTGTGCATTTGGCAGGAATTGCTGCATACCCTAGTAATAGATCAGGTGCTCTAATAGTTTATCTTTTTAAAGGAACCACAAATGATAAGGAGAAGGAACCATGATTTTACTTTTTTATTACAGCATTTCATTATATTGTCTTTAAATCAGGAGAGCTTATACTTCAGTTTACTTGTTTAATTTTTAAACAAAGATACTCTTGAGCTGGGTGTTCAGTTTTACTTTAAACCTCATAATAAGGTAATTATTAGACATTCCTGATTGGATTGTTTAACAAACATGGATTTTCACTGTACAGTGGTTAATATTTTTCTAAAGCTTATTCCTTTTATAATTTTTGTCTTCTGTTAAAATTCAGTATGCCGTAGCAATTTAAGGCATCCCACTATTTTCTAATTCCACAATTAACATTGATCACATTAGGAAAAAGTTGTGTTTTGTGGCATTAGGAAAACACATTTTGCCTAACCTTGTAACCTTACTGGAATATGTTAGAAAGCCTAAAACTTGTTGAGACTTTATTCTCCCCTTTTCTTTCCCAAACACTGATCAATAAAAGATTTTTCACAACCCAAACTGGCTGATAACAAGGGAGAAGTTTACACACACCCTTTGTAAGTGACTTATGGTTCAGATGTCCACAAGGAGGGCTATATTACAAGTATACCTAGAAAAATAATCTTCAGTTAAATGCTTCCACAAATAGAGTACTCATGCCTACATCAGCAACAGATTTAGGCAACAAAATGTTAGTTTGCTTTGTTACTTTCTGAAAATGCATCAGAATACTTTTTTTTTTAAAGCTCAGTTTCAAAAACTTTTAAAAAGATGCCAGCCAAATAAAGGAAAGCTATTTAAAAATAACACTTCCCTGCTTGCTAAAAGCAGTATTCATTAGAATTTACGTGGTAGTAAAGATCCTGTAATTAAAGGAGCTGATCCTACAAGGTGCTGGGTGCCTCTTGTGAGGTGCAGAGCACCTTCTGCTTCCACTCAAGAGTGTTGAATAATGGGTGTGCTTGCTAAGAAGCATGTCAGATACCGGAAACCTTGCAGGATGGGGCCAAAAGGTGTATAACTTGGATGTGAAGCACATTTGGATGTACACTCATTTACCTTTTACTAAAGCAAGTGTCTTGGTTAAGTGCTGTGAATGCTCCTTAAAGAGACACTACTCCTTGAAACAGTAGTATGCTAACAAACTCCTGCTGTGTGAGTGTGAGTTAATGTCTATATGTTAAGGCAGGGGTGGGCAAACTATGCCCCCCGGGCCACATCTGGCCTGCCAGCCGATTTAATCTGGCCCTCGAGCTGCTGCTGGGGAGCAGGGTCTGGGGCTTGCCCTGCTCCTGCACTCCAGCCAGGGAGTGGGGTTGGGGGCCACTCCTCGTGCCGCAGCTACCAGAAACAGCAGCATTTCCCCCTCCGACTCCTATGTTTAGGGGCAGCCAGGGGGCTCCATGTGCTGCCTCGTCCGCAGGCGCTGCCCCCATAGCTCTCATTGGCTGGGAACTGCGGCCAATGGGAGCTGCAGGGGCAGCGCCTGCGGATGGGGCAGCATGCAGAAGCGCCTGGCCATGCCTCCATGTAGGAGTCAGAGCGGGGACATGCTGCTGCTTCCGGGAGCTGCTTGAGGTAAGCGCCACACAGATCCTGCATCCCGACCCCCTCCTGTGCCCCAACCCCCCTGCCCCAGCCCTGATTCCCCCTCTCATCCTCCAAACTCCTCAGTCCCTTCCTGGAGCACCCTCCTGCACCTGAAACCCTTCATCCCCAGCCCCACCCCAGAGCCCGCACCTCCAGCCAGAACCCTCACCCCCTCCTGAACTCCCAGCCCCAATTTCGTGAGCATTCATGGCCTGCCATACAATTTCCATACCCAAATGTGGCCACCCCACCATCCCAGGGCTGAACCCCAAAGCCTGAGCCTCACCGCCCCTGGGAAAGTGGGGAACTGACTGGGTTCCTGCTCCTCCAGCATTGTGCCCCAGGTGTCTCCAGAGGGGGGCAGAGCCCAACCCCTGCTGGCAGCCACAGCAACCAACACTAAGTCAGGGCATCCAGGATCAACAAGCCTTGTTATGAATTTTGAGTGCCTTGGAATATGCTTCTACCTTAAAATATCATGCTAGGGTTTGTTTTGTGATTTACTAGCTGAGATCATCAGCACCTTGTTTAGAAGAATGAAACCTACCCCATCTCCACTATCAAAGCATAACATAATCTGGCCAGTAGTTAAAAATCATTACTCAGCACAACTGACCTCTCCAGGTACCACCTTATATTAAACTTTCCATTCCTGAGCCAAGTGTCTTCAGAAGCTCACCAAGAATTTCTTCTGACCTCCATTTATATATTGCCAGTATCCTAGATGATCTTTATCCTGTGCGTGCCTGATACGCAGGCTGAATTTTATTTTTAATTCTCTGTACTTAGGTATGAAATTCTGCAAACTTGGAAGAGTATAGTTGGTTTACAACAGTCACTGAGAGCACTTCACTCCAGTACTTAGCTCTCTTCACTGGTTCCTTGTTTAATATGGGGATCAAATTCAAGATTTCAGTCCTATGATCCTGTGATTCAAAGTCTTCCATGGAATTGGCTCATTGTTATCTGAGGGACCATCTCATCTTGTGTGACCATGACCTCTTATAACTGCTGTAAAAGTTAAGGTTGCAAAGTGTAGCACCTAGATATCATGAAATGGCATTTTTAAACCTTGACTGTCCTCTTTTTTTTGTATGTTTCTTATGCTTTAGGGTTTCATTATACAGTCATATACTGTTTTTGTTTTTAAACACAAAATAACAGTCATTCATTTTCTATAAACTTAGATACATGCAAAGTATATTTTAATCAAACAATAGAGGATTGTTATTTTATTTCTATTATAGTGGCACCTATGGGTCCCAACCCATATGAAGGTTGTATTGCGCTGTGTGCTATTATTGGGTAGTATAATCTACTCTAGTGTAGATATCTCTAGTGCCACCTGTTTGTAGAGGTGTAGAAATGAAAATGATTCCTGTTAATTTGCACAGCACATTAGATCTCATTCCAAAGTATTTATAATCTAAATATACAGTGTTGTAACCATATTGGTCCCAGGATATTAGAGAGAGAAGGTGGGTGAGGTAATATCTTTTATTGGACCAACTTCTGTTGGTGAGAAGGTAAGCTTTCAAGCTGCACAAAGCTCTTCTTGAGCATTGTCAAGGGGTCTCCGGACAAGTGCTTCTTGTCAAGTGATTTTATGTATATATTTTTTTAATTGATTAGATTTCATACTGGCAATGTCCCTTTTAATTGTTCATAAGCACATGGCTGTTTAAATTATTTAATCAATTATTGAACACACAGGATAAACTTCAGAATTGGTCATCATAAAATGAGCATTGGAAAAAGAAGTTATATGATTGTGCTTTGCATGATATATGTGAGGGGCACAAATCATTTGAGGCTTTACTGGTGTAGAAGTTTTATTTGGCTACATGCATTTTCTCTGTTAAAAAGGGGCGGGGGGCAGTTTTGATATAAAGCCTTTGGGGGATTGTCCTTAGTATTTTCTTTAGCACCTTGGACAGTATTCTTGAGGACCTATTGAGTGACCCCACATAACCTACTCAAAAACTTGCCCTGCCACTCCTGAGTTACTCAACATTAGAGCAAAGGTTGACACAATATCCTTAATTCGTGTGTTTACGAATGTTCTTTAAAAAGTCACCATAATGTGTGTGGGTTTTTTAATATGATGGCATGTCAGCCTTGACTTGGAATTTACTCATTTGCAGGAATTTTTCATATTTGTCTGAGGTCTGGTAGGCAGAGTGTCTTTTAACTAGCTAGTTTTTCTCTCTACCCTCCCCCCATACTTCTCTAACTCCATAGATTCTTTCCTCGGGGGCTAAGGACCAGCACTTACAAGCAAAGCAATTCTGCCTGTGTGTATGCTGTACATAGTGGAGTCCTCTTTCCAGCAACACTTTGAAGCTGACAAGGCTGTGTATGCTCATTGTCCCGTAGCTGCTGGTGTTGCATAGGTAGTTCTGTGGTGCATGAGCACAGCTGGGATCACACTGCTTGTAATGGTAAAAGGCTTTCTAAGTGATTGGAAAAGGTGAGGAGAACTCAGCCTAATGGGATTCTTGGAGGCCAATGCCAATTACAAAATTTGTAATTGTTTTATTCATTTTCCATTCATGGAGCAGGATGAAAGAAACACAGCTAATGACAAGTGAGGATATCCTATACCCGTTCTATCCGGTTAATGAAAAGGCCACTTTTGCTGAGGTCACCTCTTCCTTTCGCGTGAAAGTGTGCATACTAACACAACTTAAAATAGTAAAAAATGTTATACTCTCTCACTTACTGGGCTAACTGCATTGCTACTTGTCTTTATTATTATTAATGGAGATATCCTATCTCCTAGTACTAGAAGGGACCTTGAAAGGTCATCAAGTCCAGCCCCCTGCCTTCACTAGGCAGGACCAAGTACTGATTTTTGCCCCAGATCCCTAAGTGGCCCTCTCAAGGATTGAATTCACAACCCTGGGTTTAGCAGGCCAAGGCTCAAACCACTGAGCTATCCCTCCCCCATCCTTGAGTGCACCCCATCTCAGGTCTCTGTCACCTTTCTTGGGTGGAATCACATGCCTCTACCACTCTCAGACCAGGCCCTGTGATCATCTCAGCAGGCCTGACTTTGGGTCAGTACCCTCAGTTGCTTCTGGAAGCCATGACAGGGGTATTCCACTGCCAAACAGCCTCCTTAAAGGAAGTTATTTATTTGGAACAAAAGCATTAAAGGGAAAACAGATCTTAACAATAAACCAGTCTATACCTTCCCCTGCCTTTCCCTAAGGGTTACCATTCTCTCGATCGGTAAAGGCCCAACTTCTTCAGTCTCCCTCCACGGAGTATCTCTATGAGCCTGTCTCCTGGGCTGCTTCTGACAGCTGGGCGCCCACCTGACCTCCCCTTCTGAGAAGGGCTTTTTGACGGTTCAGCGTTCTTCATTTCCAGCAGTAGCAGATTAGCTGTGCCACATCAGCCCAGGAGTATTCCATTGCCCTGCAATTGCTTCCTAAATGTTTGCTGGGAAATTGCTTCCCTGCTTGTTTTTCTGTACAGCCCTGTAGTGAGCTAGAACAAGACATTCATACAGGAATGTCTCTGACCCAATATACAATAAGTTGCCCTCATCACAAGGTCACATACAGTGTATTCTGCATTTAGATCATCACACAGCATCTCCATGTCTGTTGTGTACTCAAATTAAACTCAGAAGAGAGGGAAAGGAATACCAGACTGGAGCTCCCTTATGTTGAGAAGTCCATTGTGGTCTGTAGGTGGAATAGCAGGCATCAAATTACCAGAAGTTTCAAGCATTTCTAACAGGGCAAACATACCTTACTCTTAAGGGCTGGCATTCAGTCAACCCCTCTGTTCTCCTGTAATTGATATGTGTGTAATTCTTTATGCTATTCTGTCATAGAGCATGCCTCCCCTGTATTGCCGCTGCTGAGTCAGTGTGGCACTGTGCATGTTCCCTGTCTCAGTTTCCCTTCTCAGGAAGCCAATGACTCCATTTTAAGCACTCCTGACACTTGACTTTAAAGCTTTTGGCTTTCAGCATTCCTGTCCTCTAAGCTCTGCTCCCAGTCTGCTCAGGGTTGTCTTCTCAGCCTTTATGCCTCTCTTTATGGCAAGAGCCCCTGCACGTCTCCTGGAGCTGGGTAATTCAAATGCTTATTGTCTTAAGACTACTTCTCGGTCTCTGTATCTTCGACTTATGGCAGGAGTCCCTAGCTCTTCTCTTGCAGCTGGGCTGCAGTTTGTCTCCTTCAGCTGGCCCCAGTTAGTCCTCAGGCTCAGGGCTTGGGGTTTGACAGCCTGCCCCTGCTTGTGTCTGCTCCCTAGGGCCCCGCAGGAGCCTTCTTACCCTTTTCATTGGCTGCAGCCATCTGGCCCGCTATGAGGGAGGAGACCGCATTTATGCCACTCCCTTTCTCCCAACTCATCCCCAGTTGGTTGGGAGAGAGGGGAGTTTTGCACTGCTTTCTCTGCAAGGCTCCTTACCCCATACCAGGGTTTCCTCCCTGCTTATTCCTCAGGAACACTTCCTCTCTCCCAGTATCTCCCAAGTCTTTGTGTCTATAATTGGATCTTTCAGCTCTGAAAGAGCCATGCCAGGTGGCAAGGTGGACTGACCATTAGATAGTACTGTTAGGGGGAAAACAGCCCTGTCACATCTTACCAAAGTTTTACATATTTATTGTCCATCAAGGATTTTGTAAGTAGTAACACACGTAGGTAGGACCTATAAAATTATGATAATCAGCACATTCAGTTGTAGCAGATTCCTGTAACACAACTTGGTTTGACTCTTCTGACCACCAGCGAACTCCTTCAGTTTCTCATTTCACATCTGGGAGATTTCTGATGTAAACTATGTTCCATATGTTGAAGAAGTTGTTTAACTCACATTTAGAGCTTTATTGACTCTGAAATAAGGTGAAATTTCCATGGAAAAGAGATTTTTTTTTCATGCAGATTTTGCATGATTGACTGGTTTGTGGTTCATTGCATAATAGAAATGGGATGTTGAATTTTAATCCTTTGATTATACTTCAAGCTCTTTACATACTAGAATGCTAAATTTGTTTAGCAAAGCCCTCAGGGATTACATAACATAACATCCTTTCCTATTTGGTATAAACCTAAATAGTCTTGCATCTTGTGGATTTTAATGTAGATTAAATTGCAGTGTGGGCTTTATAATGCAGCTACTTCCTCTTGCCTTCCTGCATGCATTCTTTATTTACTTTTAAAACAGTGCATGAGAATTTTATTTCCTCTAGGCGGCCACGTCTTGACCTTCCTAATGATTTGTTTGGGGCATTCTTTTGTGTGCTCAGAGTAGTATTCTTAGTAATTCATTGAATAGCTATACTGGATATAGCAATTGGAGGGTACATTGTACTTGCTCAGAACATTACCATGCAACCACCAAAGAGTATGTAAGTAGCAAAGTGGTAGGTAAAAAGTGTTTTTAGGTGTAGGAAACTTCTTTTTTCTGGACAGTGCTTTACCACTAATTGTTAACAGATTGAATTGGACATCTCCGTGTGAGTACTTGCAATGCAGTCATCACAGTGGTATCTGAGTGCTTGCACACTACATTGCTGAATTAGTTGCAATGGTCATATGTGCTCACACAACCACAAGTGTTACCACCTTCTGTTTTTGAAGGTAATAGTTAGGAATTATACCATAACTACATCTTTTCATACTTAAAAAGCTGCCAGAGAAATGAGTGCCACTTTCCAAGTTCAGTGATGATCCAACTATAGTCTGGTTACATATAATATGTCATTACAGACGAACGGGGGTCATTTACTGTGTAACCATCAATTACAAAAATGTGGGGCTGTATTCTGAAGCTTTTTTTTTTATTAAAGTACAGCTTATGTCAGCACTAGGATGCTGAGATTTCTTTTGTGTGGCCACAGTAATTGCTCCGTTTCAGATGTCAAGCGTAGTTGGATGTCTGAAGTGTACATATGCCACAATATTTCAACCCTCATATGAGACCTGACGGAATTTGTCTTTACAGTTTTCACTCAGCATCTTAATCTGTATTTCTGTACTTGATTCTTTTGCTTAAAATTTGACTGACTATTCAATTCATTAACCATTGGTTCATATGTAGTAAAAGGCCAGCAGTGTGTGTGATGTTTGCCATTCCCTACAGTTCTAGTCTTCTGTAGACATGAGGTTCAGCAAAGACTATACAGTATTTTATTTGGATTAATGGTGGGAGTTTGTAAAAGCTCAGACTGTGCCTGGAGTGTCAGGTTTAGAATGGCAGGTAAAAAATATGTATAAAGTGTTTACACGAATGTGTGGTTATGTTGCAAGGAAAGTGCCATTTTGGGGGCAGCTATATAGTGTGTTGTCGGTCTCCATGATAAATGGTCCCCATGCTGATCAGACAATAGGGTGACCACACCATTCATTTACAGGCCTTCCTCATACATCAGGCAGAGGTTATTCATTGCAATTTTAAAGTTAATTAATTTTTAAGTTTAATTTATCTTTAAAATTATAAACCAAGTGAGGTTTCTAAATATTAAAAGCAACACAAAATCCTTAAGCAGACCCTGATATTCAGAGCGCTCTCAAGGATAATGAATGAGAATGAGTCAGGTGAAGAGCATAGTAACAGTACTGCAAGGGTTTTGTTTCTGTGACCTAATTTCCCCCTCTTTCCCCACAGGGTTAAATTTTAACCAGTACTGTGTAATTGAAATGGAAGTTGCTGATATTCAGCAGTAGATCATATGTTTATTCAGCGATGTCTTAAAATACATTCTTAGATCTGTTTTCCACTTCTGCTGAAAGGAGGAAGTACATCATATGAACTGTAAACAGCCCTAGGAGCATAGAAACTGGATTTCACTTAAGCCTTTTGGCTGGATTTTTACGTGTTGCACATTAGCACTAAGGACCGGCTACATTGAAGTGAATGGTGGCTTTGCCACTGATTTTTTTTTCAGTAGGACTCTAGGTTATGGGGACTCTTGCATATGTTGCTCACAAAATACATTATCAGATTCTAAGTGCATAGCCACCACTATATTATAACTTCAGATACCTAGTAGACAGTCGACAACCTATTAAAGTTTTAGTATTATTCTGCTCTGGAACCCATCCCGTGTATAGAAGGGGAAGATGATTTACGCAGTGTTATAGTTTAGCTGGCAGAAGTTTAGCTGAGTCTGACCTCTCATAATATGGTGCCATGGCTCCTTTGGAAGCAAGCTGTCCTGAGCGCTGAGTCCCATGACGTGACTAGAACATTGACATCTGCTTCTTAGCATTAACCCATTTAAAGAAAACTGGCTCTGTATTGCTTGGCCCAGTGATGTGGAAGTCCACAGAGTAAGTATCTATTCAGGAGTAAACTGTAAAAATTATTTCATACTATACTGCAGATACATTTTTGTTGAAATGTTAGTGTCTCACAAGTATAAGTGTCAAAATAAAAGAGAAATAATGAGTAAGCCCTTAAATCTAGAAGATGACAGTTGTAATGACTCTGGGATTACAACTTTGAGTAAGAAGTCTGGAGAAGCTTCTAAATGCCATAGCATTTCATGGTACTGTTTCAAGTCTAAAAACTACCATTGCATAGACAGCACAAGATCACAACATAATTCCCAAATTTTCATCTATCTTCTAAATGATCACTTTTTCAAAGCATGGCATAATGGTGCACCATAAAAATGTGTACCTATAGCATTCTTATAAACCCAGATGTATGCATTTGAGTCATTTTGCACAAAATGGGTAGTTACATGGGCTATTGCCTGCATAAATGAGGGGTTTTGTGGTGCATCTACTACTTCATCCTGCTTGGAAAACATGACCCCAAGAGTTGATATGTGTCAGCCTTAGTGTAAATGAGAAAATTGCATCTGTCTTGACTTTCCTCTAAGTAATGCTAAGAGCCTTCAGAAAAAGAGAAATATATGTTCTTGAAACTTTACCAGGTGTTGGCAGGGAAGCAATAGGAAGTTCAGCACTAGGACTGAATACTTCCTGGTTATAAATCAGCAATTGCAGATATTTTATTTTAAGTATTAAACACTTTTCTACTAGACTGGTGGAAAGGCAGCTTGTACGGTTTCGATCATTCGGCTCCCACACGACTGTTGCATAGTGGCACAAATTATATCCCATTTCAGCAAGATGACGGCCTCCAGCAGCCTGGTCTAGTAGTCACAGGACATTAAGTGTGGGAATGAGTCAGGAGACTTGAGTTCTACTCCTAGATCTGTCACTGATCCATTTTATGAAGTTGGACAAGTCATTTCCCTCTGTAGGCCAAGTTCAGAGGTGATATGCAAGGTGGTGCTAGTTATGGATCAGATCAGTAAGGGAGTCTATATTGATTTTTCAACACTGCAGGGCTAGAAAAGGATGTAAGTTTTAAACAAGGGGATAGCCTACTTTTAATTTGTACATTTATAAACTGTTTTTTGTGTTGCTTTTCTTGCTATATTGCTCAGTTTTGGCACCTCTGCATATAAATTACATGCACTTAGACTCAAATTCCCAGCAAGCTGAGTCTAACACAAAGGGAACTGGAAGAAGGTATAAGTTATGCCAGTTTAGTCATGTGGACTCTCATTTGAATTTGGCTCTTAGTTTCCCTGTCATTTAAATAGGAATACTGCCACTTACTTTTCTACTTCAAATTAATCATTTGTAAAGTCTCATATATTAGTAGTAGTAAAAACTTTAAAATGCAGTTTAGTCTTGGTAGCAAATGCCTTTTCCTCTGTGAAGTCTCAGAATGGCAGGGAGCAATATGAATGGAATTTACTTTTGAACTGGATGGAGAAATCCCATTCCCCATCACTTTTAGATCTGGGCTTTTGGACATGTTTCTGGCTCGGGGAGGATTATATTTCTTCCCAAGAGCAAATACTGACAAAGTCCATATAATCTCTATCCTCTTGCTGCCTCACAAACTGTAAAGCAACACAAAGATCCATAAGTAGTTTTTACTACTTTGAAGAAATATGGTGGCACTTGTGTAATTGTGAAACAGACAGCATTTTGTAGCTGGGTGCAAGGTGAAATTTATTTCATCTTTACTTCAACCGACTTACATGTGTAATAGGAGGCAAAAATTAAATAGTTCTGTCCTCTATCTCCATGCTCAGATGCAGTATGCAAAATAGGATCTGTTTGGTTTTTTTTAAGTGGGATATCTTCTTTGAGTGATTGCACATGTCCATTCCACTTCAGATGTATGTGTGACCAGTGCAACAGCACCTGCACACACCCGAAGTGGAATGGATATGTGCTGCACATCTTGAACAACAGTTATGGAACAGGTTAGCAATTGACTTTTTTTTTTTTTCTTCCTACTGCAGAGCCATTGGAAACTGAGTGAGTTAGGACAAGTTAACCTCCAATTTGTAGGTGCTCCATAGAAAGTAGAGTTGGTTGGAAAACTTTCTATGACAAATGTGACTTTCATTTTGAGTGGTTTTGTGTGTGTGTGTGTGTGTGTGTGTGTGTTTTGGTTTGTTTTTGTTTAACCAGCTTTATCGGACGAGTTAATGTGGAGAGAAAATTGTTCATACTTGTTTTAAAGTCAGTCAGTGGCTTGCCCATAATACCTTGGTTAGCACCCCATTGCCATTCTATTCCATTTTTAGATCTAGACTCTGCTGGCCTATTGTGCATTACATTGTGCCACTCTCTCAGCAGTTGCTGTGAGAGTGACAGGTGGCTTCTGCTGCATTAGACTCCATAGGAGATTCAATATATCTAACCTTTTCCCTACTGCTGCACAGTATTTTGGAAGTTGAAATGACTTTCATACTGGATTCCAAGCTGGGAAGAATGTTAGACTTAAGAATGTTGCTTTCACTTTTAAAGATATAAATAATCTAATGAAAAATTATTTGGGTAAAAGTTAAAGAGCAAGTTCTTTCTTTTGAATATTTATAGTAGCTTCTGAGCAGATGGGATTGTTGACAAATTAAAGTTATGTACTGCAGCTTGGTTGCATTATTCTTGGATTCAAATAAATTGTTCACGTAGTTTTTCCTGATAATTCTTTTTTTCTCAAACTAATTTTAAAAGAATGAAATAGAAACTGGTTAAGGGTTTTAGTTACTGGCCGCTGCTTCCCGCTGGTTCCGTTCCTGCCTCAGCGGCACCGTTTCCCATCACGGGGGATGTCTTGTCCTCATGGAGCCATTATGCCTCAGAAGTAGGGAGGCAGGTTCAGAGAAGCCCTCTTCAGGCTCCGGACACTAGGCAGCAGCAGCGGGATTTGAGGCAAAGCTCGCCGGTACCTTGGTGCAGACCTGTGGAGGCATGTGCCTCCTGGCATGAGCCTCCAGACCGATCCTTCATATCTCCAGTGCCTCGGCACCGATCTCACACAACCGATTGGTTAAACGGAGCCACTGGTCACCTGCCTGCCGGCACTTGTCGCCGAGACGCAAATCCCCGTGGTCGGGGAGATCCTCCTGATGACCGGCCGCTCCGGCTCCCGATCCGGCTCTAGGTCCTGGCACTGGTCAAGCAGCGTGAGGCATAGATCACTGGTCTACCAGTGCTGATCGCTGAAGATCCCAGAGGGCCCGAGCGAGGGACTCGTCTCGATCAAACAGGTCGACATTGAGGCACAGTGGTGATCCGGGCGATCCTCGAAGAGGGCATGGCAGCGGTCAGAGTGGTCCTCCAGGCCGCTTCGGATGCAGCAGACGCCATGGTTCACACAATGATTTCAACCATTTTCATGCGGAGGGCATCCTGGCTGCTTCTCTCGGGTCTGTCAACTGAGGCTCAGCAGTCGATGCAGGACCTCCCCTTCGACGGCTAGGCCCTGTTCGCAGAGCAGATGGACAGTAAGTTGCATAGACTGAAAGACTCCCGCACTGAAAACTCTAGGGCTGTATGTTGCCGGTCCAGCCCGTAAGTGGTTCAAACCGTGGCCATCTCAGGGTCAAGGGAGCCAACCCCGGGAGGAGCCACCCCATAAGAAGAATAGGGGCTACAAGTGCTGCCCGAGCCACCCACCTCCACCCTCTGCCCAATCGGGCTCGACCCGCAATAAGCAGAGGGGCAAGTGAGCGTTTTGAGGGTGCGCTTGAGGGCGACCTACCAGACTATAGCCCGGATCCGTCTTTCCCACTGTTTTCCAACTGCCTTTCTTTTTTCCTCCCCGCATGGACCACGGTATCTTTGGATTGCTGGGTTCTCAATACTGCAGCACAGGGTTACACCCTCCAGTTTCTTTCTACCCCCGCTGCCATCCCCCTTCCCCATCCGTCTTCAGGGACCCCTCTCACGAGAGTCTTCTCACACAGGTGGTAGAAGAGTTGCTGCAGCTGGGTGCGGTGGAAAAGGTTCCTCGCGAATACAGGAACAAGAGGTTCTATTCCCAGTACTTTTTAATCCTGAAGGCCAAGGGCAGTTTATGGCCCAGCCTGGACCTGTGAGACCTCAACAAATACCTAAAGAAGCTGAAGTTCCACATGATCTCCCTAGTCTCCATCATCCCCTCCCTGGATCTGGGAGACTGGTAGGCTGCCCTCAACTTGAAGGACGCATATTTCCATGTAGCGATCTTTCAAGATCACAAGCTTCCAGTGTTTCATGGTAGGACCTGACTACAGTCCTCCAGTTTGGCCTTGTGACAACGCCAGCAGTGTTCATTCAGTGCATGTCGGTAGTAGCCACTTACGTCAGATGTCGAGGTATCCAGATCTACTGGTACTTTGACAAATGGCTCGTCAAAGGCCACTCCAGGTCCCAAGTTCAGCGGGATGTTGCGGTGCTGCAGGCCATGTGCTGATCCTTGGGCTTGATGGTAAAAGACAAAAAGTTGTCATTAGTTCCAGTGCACATGATAAAGTTCATCGGAGTGGTGCTCAACTCCACCTGTGCCAGAGCATTCCTACCACAGGAGAGGTTCCAGATGACAGTGGACCTCATTGCGGGAGTTTCCGCATTCCCCTTGACCATGGCCAGGGTTTGGCTGCACCGACTGGGCCACATGGCAGCATGGACGTACATCGTCCGCCATGCCAGGCTTAGCAGTGGCTGGCGATGGTCTATTCCCAGTCCAGAGATCACCTGGAAAAGGTTGTTACTATCCCACCGATGATACTTACCTCGCTACAATGGTAGACCAATCCCAAGGCGATCCTAGAAAGAGTTCCATTCAACAGCCCTCATCACTTGATTGAGTTGATATCAGACACCTTGGACCTTGGCTGGGGAGTGCATCTTGGTGGCCTCCAGACCCAGGGCATGTGGTCCTTGGAGGAGATGATGTTGCGCATAAACATCAAGGAGCTCAGAGCAGTACGTTTGGCCTGCGGAGTCTTTCCACCAAACTTGGCAGGAAAGGTGGAGAGTGTGTTGACGGACAATATGGCCTTGATGTTCTAATCAACAGGGAGCACGCTTGTCGGCCCTCTGCCAAGAGGCACTCCACCTGTGGGATTTCTGCATTGATCACATGATCCAACTGAAGGCCCGTCACCTCCCTGGCATCAGAAACACGCTGTCGGATTGCCTCAGCAGATCCTTTTCCTCTCACCACGAGTGGTTGCTCCATCCGAAGGTAGCCTGGACCCTCTTTCAGAGGTGGGGAACTCTCCAAGTGGACCTGTTCATCACCAGATAGAACAGGAAATGTCATCGCTTCTGTTCCCCACGAGGCCTGGGCAAAGATCCCCTCTCAGACATTTTCCTCCTGTCATGGTCGGGGCATCTGATGTACACATTACTGCCGAACCCGCTCATCAGCAGAGCCCTGTCAAAGGTCAAGAGAGACAAGGCTCAAATCATCATGGTCGCCCCGGCGTGACCGTGCCAACATTGGTTCAGCATGTTGGACCTGGCAGTGGCTGCTCTCTGGCACATTCCTGACCGACCGGATCTGCTCTCGCAGGATCCCAGGCATACACCAACCGTATATGGTGTTCTACAAGGATAAAGTTCAACAATGACCCCATCCAGCCTTTCTGCTGAAGGTAGTGTCTTCCTTCCATGTTAACCAGGACATCTTCCTCCCGGTGTTTTGTCCTAAGCCGCGCACCACTGGGGAGGAAAGAAGGCTGCACACCTTAGATGTCAGATATGCTTTGGCGTTTTACCTGGCACATACCAAGCCCTTCCGAAGATTGACCCAGCTCTTCATTGCGACAGCGGACAGGATGAAGTGCCTTCTGGTGTCATTGTACCTTTTCCGTAATTGGTATTCTTCTAGATGTGTTGCTCATGTACATTCCATGACCCGCCCTCCTTTCCCACTGTTGGAGTTTCTGGCAAGAAGGAACTGGGGGGCGGGGAGGCGGGGGAAGAAGCTGGTGGCGCCCCTTCTGTGCGCGCTCTCCAGGGGGCGCCAGAGCCGGTCCTCTATAGATACCACTGAGGGGAAATCTTCCAGCAACCGTGCATGTGGCGAGCACACACACCTAATATGGAATGGACATGTCTCGAAGAACACCAGTTACGGAAAAGGTAACTGTCGTTTTCTGTTTGTGATGGTCTATTTAATAGTTTAGATTCTTGATGCTTAGGCTGGTGAAACAGTGATTGCTCATTCCATTTCAACTAGTTACGCTTTGAAAAATGTAAATGATCATATTATTCAAGCAATAGAGGCAGGACATAAAACAGCTTTCTAATGCCTTCAGTGTACAATTTGTTTTTCCCTCTGGAATGCTATGTGCTAAATTCCTAATTGATATTCATTTAAGGATAGCATTTTAATATGCATTGCAATTGCTTTGGACAAAAGCAGTACAGTAAATAATCCTGTGTTTTGTTTGAAAGCTTTGTTTGAAAGCTAACAAATGTAAATTACCTGCCAGATTTATGAAGCAGAGCTAGGGGAGAAAAAGAGGACATAGGATAATCAAAACACTCGGGGTGTGTGTGTGTGTGTGTGTGTGTGTGTGTGTCTCTCTCTCTCTCTCAAACATGGCAAGAGTATTGCTATTTTGTTTTAACCCTATGGACAGGAAACCCTGCAACTATTTATTTAGGACCTAATTCTGCAACATTTATGTATGCTAAGGAGCACTTACGTTTATTCTTTTTATAAGTTTTATGGTCGGTCTTTATGAAAATCAATAAAGTGATCACAAAAAGGGTCACTGAAGTGAGTAGTCCCAATTCTGTTTTGAAGAGCCCAATGTTGAAGCATGGTTCTTTCCTTGAAAAATTACTGCAAAAATGTTCTTTTGATCTTTCAGTGCCTTATTGTATCAAATTTGAGAAGTTTGAGTAGGGAGATGGCGTCTACCCCTCTCTCCCAGACTGAAAGTGCTGCAGATTTAACCTGGAAAGCTGGAAGATAATGTATTATTTCTGAATTGTGGGTCATTACCAGTAGTAGTAATTCTTCAGGGACATTTCAGCCTTCTGTTACGTTTATGTAACCCTATTCTGTTGGGAGTTGCACAGGTGGAGCTGAAGGCATAATTTGATCTTGTAGTTAGAGCTTGGTTAACAAGTCTGATACAGAAGTCAGACTAGAATACAGGTTAACTCTATTAACAGAGTAACAAGTAGTATAAACTTACTTTTGTCACCAAAATTGGGTATTTTTCTTACTCCACAGAGGCAACTTAATACCCTCTTTTTGGTAAGAGGGTATCATTTGAACATAGCTATTTTTCTGAGTAAAAGTACAGTTTTAGTATTTGTTCTGAAAACAAAATATGTAACTTTTTACAGGCTGCAAAATGAGGGGCCTAAGCTAATTGATTGTCAGGCCTGGTCTACACTACAGAGCTAGATCCAGGTAAAGCAGCTTATGTTGACGTAACTGTCAGTGTCTGTACTACAATGGTGCTCCCATTGATGTAAGTTGCCCACTACATTGTCTTAATAACTCCACTTCCATGACAGGTGTAGTGTAATTAGGGCGATGCAGTGCCTTGTAGACACTCTATTACTTACATCACCTGTTGACAGTCAGCCACCCTCTCCCCTGGCACTGATAGCCCGAGTCAGACTGTCAGTCGGGTGCCAGGACTATAGCTGGAACCCTTCCCTATCACCAGCACTGACAGCCCAAGCTGTCAGCTGGGTGCCGGGCTTACAGCAGGAGTCCCACACCCCGGGGCTGACAGCCTCAGGGCTTACAGCTGGAACTCCCCCCACCCCAGGTTCTGACAGCCCCAGCTATAAGCCCAGCACTGGACTCAATTTCACAACAAGGAGCCTACCAGCAGTGAAATTGACATTCTTGTCAGTTTCACAGCTGCTGTTATTTCACATTTGATCTCCAGCTCCACTGGGTGGGTGGGGGAGAACTCCAGCTGTGAGCCCTGCCTGAGAGCCAGAGCTGGAGATCAAATGTGAAATAATAGCACCCATGAAACTGATAAGAATCAGTTTCACTATTGATAGGCTTCCTCCTCTGAAATTGAGCCCTGCACCTGGCTCACAACTTGGCAGTCAGCCCAGGGGTGGGTAGGGTGCCAGCTGTGAGTCCCTGTGCATGGCTGACAGCTTGGGCTGTCGGCCTTGGAAGTGTGGGGGGTTGTCCTCCAGCTGTCAGGGTCCCACAATGCCTCACACAGTTAAGTCAGTGGAAGCACTCCTAATGGGGACGCGCACCACTGACAGAGGGGGCAGTATGGACCTGAATTATTGCAGTAATTACTGCAGTGGCTGTAAGTCAACCTAACTTAGATTGACTTAATTTTGTAGTATAGACAAGGCCTCAGTTTGTAAGTAACCTGAGGCTAGAATCATACACCAGCAGTTTGCCTCTAGTTTCATGATGGAGCTACACAAATCTAGGAAGGTTGCTGTGCAACATATGTTGGGTGTGAGGGTTGTTTTTTTTTAATACCAGTCACATTCCTCAAACTGAAGATCTTATATTATAAAAGATTTTAAAACAAAACAAAGAATAATTGTTTTAAGTGTGAGAGACAGTGCATTTTTTTCTTACCATTCTGGTAGTGCAAGTACCAGATAATGCTTTGCTTCTCTTCAGTGTAAGAATTGCCTAAAAGACAAAAATGTGCAGAGCGATAGAGAAGGCAATATGTTGATTTAGTCATATAATTTCTAACTGAATATTCTGTGTAATTTATTGTTTACACAGAACATTCAGCCACACAGAAGTTAGACAGGATAGGTAGCTTTGATATTCAGCCGTATTTCTAAGCACTATTTTGCAATGATCTGTAGAGAAGAGAAGGATTGAAAATGAGTAGGCAAAAAATGAGGTAGGCAAAAAATGAAAGCTGACAGACCTCTTTCTTGTTGCCACTTAATAGTTACCTGTTTTGTGTTGTATTGTAAGCAGGGCTTGTGCAGTGATCCAGACAAAGCCTAACAAAGAGATTTCCTTGCTCACAGAAAGTTGCCTAAAATAACTTACTGAGGATAAAAAGGCTGCCCAGGTCAATAATGCCGTGAAATCCTCAGTGTGTAACAGCTCCAGGAGGGTTGTAGACATCTAGGCTTTAAGAAGATTTAGTCCCTCAATCAGTTAGCGTTGACTGGCTGTGCTGAAACACCTTGTGTGAAGAATTTTCAGATAACTTGGATCTGGATATAAGAAGATTCCAGGATAGTCACTCTGAAGCCTATTATGTGCAAGTGTGAAGTGATGGAACTGCTCCAAAAGCGTGGTTGAGGGATCTTTTTGTTCAGAATATCACTGCGTTGAATCATCACTGGATTTTGTGGGCTGTTACTGTCCAATTTTTAAGTTCTTAGCTATTTTGACTTACAAAATTACACCTGTGTGATGTACAGTTGCAGTAAGGCAAGTGTCTATGCTCTCTGACCATTGTTATATTAGAAGTAACTCAGCCAATCACCATCATTCCACTGTAGCTAATTTTCATGCAACAGTGTCATTAGTTGTGTGAGGAAGACTGCACAGATTGTAGATTACTTGGCCCATCTGCTATACCCATGTGCTAACCTGCACAAATCAACATAGATTTCCTTGCACAACCCAACCATACACGCATCAATACAGCCACCCTTACAACAACACAACCGGCATACACAGTAACCAAACACACACAGCCCCTTACCACAGTGCGCACACCCTCATTTGCCATCCGCACAAATTGACACAACTATCTCAGTACACCCCTTCCTACCCACAAATGAACACACTCCAGCAACACAATTAGCACACACAATAACACCAGACCTCACTCTGAAGCATATACCGTCTGTTGAGCTAGCATGAAGTGATGGAAATGGCCACAAGCATGATTGAGAGATCTTTGTTTAGAATTTCACTGGGTTCAGTTATCACTGGTATTTGTGGTCTGTTACCATTCAGTTTTTAAGTTCTCAGCCATTTTGACTTTATGAATTACAGTCGTGCAACAGCATGGGCTTGTGTGTGTGTGTGTGTGTGTGTATCTGCGCTCTCTCACACAACACTAAAACAAAACAAAAACAAAAAACCAGGAGAGGATAGGCTCTTTCAGGCTGAGTGAAACTAAGTTCGGGAGGTCTGCAGCGGCCCTAGATAAGCTAATAGCTGTTTAAACCTCCTCATGTTTCTTGGGAAGATATCATGATAGAAGAATAGGGATTTCCTGACATACTTAAAGCTCAGTATTGGGCTGTTTCCCCAGTTACCACTGTAGACTGCTATGCCCCACCTAGTGGCCTGTTGTCCCCAGCTATCACTTTGGGACTCTTCCTGGATTGTGGTAATATTAATATTGGGTTTAAAGAAAATGGAAATTCACTCCTGGAAAATTCTGCTGATCAGGATTCTGAATAGAGAGCACAAGCTGGAATGCATAGTGATGGGATTCCTGGAGTATCTTGGACTCATGGTAAAGACATGCATATAGTGCCAGGGAAGTCAAACATAGGCCTAGGATTCGTCTGCAGTTCAAGGGCTGGTTACACCTCGCACTGGACCTTTCAGTGTCTCTACTTAACAAAGGAGGTCTGCTATTGTGAAAACCAGTCTTCCATCCAGCACTAGACAGGTTCAAAATAAGATACGTGGATGAAGTGATTATCACTCTAAGGGAGTCAAGAAAGAAGTCAACAAATAGAACTAATTCTGCTGGCTGAAGCAAAGTCCAAGGTTCAACTAACACATTAAACAAATGAAGCACAGCCTTGAATTCCTCCAGGAAGGCTCTAATGTAAGTTTATGAGATCGTACAAAACTTGCTTTTCTTGAACATGCCAAGAACATTATACTACGGGTGACTTGACCTTTTTGCTTGGACAAATCTCAACATTGAATGCTTCCATAGGGCAACTATCCTGATTCCATCCCCACAAGGTTATAGAGCTCCACCTTGGAACCTCTCCCCTCCCCCCGCATCCTTTCCTTCAGCATTCAAGCACATTCTGAGGGCGGGACTATGAAGGGGGCACAGCAGCAGTTGCCTCAGTTCCTTCAAACTGCTGACCACAAATGAATATGAGCTGCCTTTGGATTCAAGAGCCTCATCAAGTTAGATAAGTGCCTTAGGCCTGGTCTACACTGGGGGGGCTCGATCTAAGATACGCAACTTCAGCTACGAGAATGGCATAGCTGAAGTCGACGTATCTTAGATAAACTTAAAATTACGTACTTTGCATCCTCGCAGCACGCCGCGGCTCCCCCGTCGACGTTACTTCTGTCTCACCGAGCTGGAGTTCAGCAGTCGACAGGAGAGTGATCGGGGATCGAATTATTGCGTCTACACTACATGCGATATATCGATCCCCGATAGATCGATCGCTACCCACCAATCCGGCAAGTAGTGTAGACGTACCCTTACTCTTTTAATAGTTAGTTGTTAATAGAGTTAGTGCTGAGTTTTACAATTAGTAAGTTAGCGATGGTGGATCTGAAGATCAAGAAACATGGTTTTAAAAGACGGTGTCATGTCACATAGTTTTTCCAGCATCGGATGCTGTGATGGACCGTGTTTGCTGGTGGTATTATCCAGTGGTTAGGGCATTAGGGCTGCACTTTCCCCTCGTCTGTCTCTCTTGCACACTGTCCTGCCCCATGGCGGTCTGCTTTTTTGGGATGTTGACTTGACCCTCCAGTCAGGTCACCAATTAGCTTTATCCCTTTCTGGGGTAACAGAATCTCAAGGAAGATATTGGCTCTTCTGCCCTCACATTGGGACTATGGGGGGAGGAGGTCCGAACTTTTATCCGTCTATTGACATCTGTGGGTCTCCGGTCCCAGTTGCGGAGTTTAAAAATTCTTTACCCTCACCTTACTTCCCCACAGGCGCAAGGGGTCTGGAAATGGGGTGGGGGAGGTTGAGTTCTTTTGTAATGGGCAGTTTGTAGGGGAGCCCAGGCCCTCCCACTCCACCAGGCAGCAACTGTCCAGAGGCAACACTGTCCAGCACCCAGGCACGCTTAAGGCTGCCTCCTTGGGCTACTTCCTATGACTCTCTCCCCTGCTAAAGTCTCTCAGTGCGACACAAAGTAATAAAGAAAATGAGAGTAATTGAACCTTCAGCCCATCTGGGCTCAGCAGGCAAGCTCTTCCTCCCTGGGGAAAGGCTTTTGCAGCATCCTTCTCCAGCAGCTCTCAGGCTAGGTCTCTGTCCCTGTCCTATCAGCCCTTTTCTGAGCTGTCTGGCTCCATTTTAAGCTCCACCTCCAGCTGGAAAATGCTCTGCAGGTGGGGATGGGTGGTGTCACCTGGACCCAGAGTTGCTCTTTAACCCCTGCAGTTCCAGTGTGGGGTTTATACACCCCACAACAGATGCCCATGCTTAGCACCTAAAATTCTTAGGCGAGAAGCACTCCTCTTCTTGTTGCACTATCTGCTGGACTCCAGACCTCCTTCTGCAAGAAGTCTCATCACTTAAAATCTTCAGATGCAAGGTTTCTGAGGCTTCTGAAAAGAGAGAGATAAAGGCCTGAATTGGCTCTGGGACATTCTGGTTCCTGAGCCTTCTGCTTCCAAACTATTGGCCTTGGCACTGAACTCCGGATCCAAAAAGACTGAGTATTCAGTAGCAAAACCCTTGGGCCCAGTTCCCGGAAGGTACCAATGATAAATGAAACAAGCTTGGACAACAGGTCAGTCTATGCCTGTGGCCTCTGCAGAACTGGAACGTTCAGTCCCAAGAAAAAAAGAAGGCAAAGACTAAACATCTTTTGGTGCTTGGGATTGTTTCCCATTCTGGTGACTCATCAGATCCTTTGAATTGTGAACATGCAGATCAGAGATCTTAAAATAAATAAATAATTCCCTACCCCAAAACTATCAGAGGATCATCCACTCTGGGAGGTTCATGAGAAATTGGCAGATCTGAGTACAGTATTCTTTTGCCACAGATACCATATAATGTGGTTACGCCCAAGTACATATGGAACCGCATCCCTCGAATCTTCTCGGTTCTTCACCAAGACCAGAAAAAAGTGATTGGATAAGGATCTGTCACAATGTTCTCTTCCTTGCAAAAGAAACATGAAGCTGATTCCTCACCATCAGTCCTCGGTGACATTATCTCCACCTCCCAGGACCCCTAGGAGAACTGTATCCCCTTGTTGCTGTTGTGGATCCTTACCTCAGCAGTATCCCCAGTTATTTCCTTGTCAGATCCCAGCTCAGAGCTGCATTCAGAGGAGGAGCTGGATCCACCCATTTATCCAGAGCCTCAACTTCCTCAGGGCTTTTCTTTTGAGATGGGCTATCCTAAATACACGTATCCTCCTAACTGACATTGTCTAGGAAAATTGGCAAGAGCAGCCAAACTGGACAATTCCAAGGTTTCCGTATCAACCTCCTTCAAAAGCTACAACCTCTGCTCTGCATCGAGGCAGGGTTGTTTCTGTAGATCTGCGGCACTCAGATTCCTATGCCAACAGACCTGATACCAAAAGATGAGTTCCTTGTGCTGATACTAGACATCTTGCATCAGGACAAGGAATCCATAGGGGGTTTCTCTCCCAATTAAAACATGGATGCAATCCATAGGATACACTTACTCAGCAGAATAGTTTCTACTTTAAAACTACCTTCTGTTTCACTGGAGAAAACTCCTCATTCTGTCTCTGGCACCCTTGGAAATACCTTAACATTTCTTGGCCAGTTCGGGAGGGTCTCTGGAAGCCAGAAGAATCGGAGGGAATAATCCATCTTCCTGTCAACCAACGGCTAAAACGGTGGATAAGCTTTATCAGCTTCCATATGAGGAGTCTTCTTGTGTCCACATACTTCCTCCCTCTAATTTTCTAATAGTGGTTGTAATAATCCATCAACCAAGACTGGAATATTTATGTTCTACTCCCAGTGGCAAGGGTAGGAGGGAGGATTAGATTTTTGGGGAGGAAAATTAATTTCTTCATCTTCTTTAAATGTGAGGCTAGCTAATTACCTAGACTTCATGGCAGTTCCACCTGTGGGACAAGATTTCACTTTCTACCAAGAATCTTCCTGATCAACGCGGCAGACTAATTAATGCCATTATTAAGGAGGCTGTTACATGATGGCTCTCCAGCCCAAAGGGCAAGCCATTGTGTATAAAACATTCAGTTAGCAAATAGCTGGAGGATCACTAGCAGCCAGCATGGATTTACCAAGAACAAATCATGCCAAACCAGCTTGATTTCCTTCTTTGACAAGGCAACTGGTTTGGTGGATACCAGTTTGAATGCAGTAGACATAATATACCTGGACTTTAGTGAGGCTTTTGACACATCCCACATGATATTCTCATAAGTAAGCTGGAGAAATGTGGGCTCAGTAGAACTACCATAACTGGTTAAACAACCACAAACAAAGAGTATCTGTTAATAGAATAATGTCGGATTGGAGGGAGGTCTCAAGTGGAGTTCCACAGGGATCTGTTCTGGGTCAGGTGTTGTTTAACATCTTTATTAATGATCTGGATGTAGGAATAGAGCGTGTACTGATTGAATTTGGAGATGACACAAAGCTGGGGTGTAGAGGATAGAACTAAAATTCAGAGGTATCTTGATAAATTGGAGAACTGGGCTATAGACAACAAAATGAAATTCAACAAAGACAAATGTAAAATGCTGCACTTAGAGAAGAAAACCAAATGCACAAATATAGAATAGGGGAAAACTGGCTTGGTGGCAGCACTGCTGAGAAGGATCTGGGAGTTGTGGTGGATCACAACCTCAACGTGAGTCAGCAATGTGATGCTGTTGCAAAAAAAGGCAAATGCAGTTTTGGATTGCATTAACAGAGGCATAGCATGCAAGTCATGGGAGGTGATAGTACCTCTTTACTCAGCGCTGGTTTGGCCTTAGCTGGAGTACTGTGTCCAATTATGGTCACCTCTGTATAAAAAGAATGTAGAGAATCTGGAAAGGATCCAGAGGCGAGTGACGAAGACGATCAAAGGGATGGAATGCAAACCATATGAGCAAAGGCTGGGAGGAACTGGGTATGTTTAGTTTGGGAAAGAGGAGATTAAGGGGGGGACATGATATTGGTCTTCGGATACTTGAAAGGCTGCCATAAAAAAAAATGGAGAAAAGTTGTTCTCTTTTGCCACAGAGGGCAGGACAAGAGGCACTGAGTTAAGACTACAGCATAGCAGTTGGAGATTAAATGTCAGGAAAAACTTCATAACGTAAGAACAAAAGGACAATAGAACAAACTGCCTAGGAAAGTTGTGGAAGCTCCTTCACTGGAGATTTTCAAAAAGAGACTGGATAGCGTCTGTCTTGGATGGTTTAGACCAGTCGCTCTCAACCTTTTTAGACTACTGTACCCCTTTCAAGAGTCTGATTTGTCTTGCGTACCCTCAAGTTACACCTCATTTAAAAACTACTTGCCTACAAAATCAGACATAAAAATACAAAAATGCCATAGCACACTATTACTGCAAAATTGCTCACTTTCTCATTTTTACCATATAATTATAAAATAAATCAATTTGAATATAAATATGCACTGAAATATAAATACTATAGTATATAGAGCAGTATAAATGAGTCGTATGAAATTTGGGTTTGTACTGACTTTGCTAGTGCTTTTTATGTAGCCTTTTGTAAAACTAGGCAAATATCTATGAGTTGATGTACCCCCTGGAAGACCTCTGTGTACCCTCGGAGATGCACGTACCCCTGGTTGAGATCCACTGGTTTAGACTGGATGACCCTTGCGGCTCCTTCTTACCCTGTGGTTCTATGATTCTAACCCTGATTACAGGACAAGCTACACTTGGGTTCAATCAGGTGATCCCAGTGTAAAAAGAGCAGGGAACTGCAGCCAGGTCTGTAGACACCAAAGGGAGCAAGAAGCTCCTGCAGCTTCCAGAGCTAACCGGGTCGGGGGGGAGGGGAAGACTGAAGAAGCAGGAGAGAGTTCTCCAAGTGCGGAGGCTTGGGAGAGACCCTGTCCAAGCAGGGGAGAGACTGTCAAGGCTAGCTGGGATGAAGACTCTGAGTTTGGGTTCTGTGAAGTTTTGGGTTAATCAAGAGAGAGAGACTGAACTACTTGGGCCTAGAGGGCCAGAGTATGTATCAGAGGACTGATTAAATGGGACCCCTTGTGGAAATTGTTTGAACCACCTTTGAACCGTGAATTCTTAGAGGGCCCTGAAGAGGGGTGCTGCAGAGTGACCTCTGACTTGAAATATTATAGAGGGCAGAATGTTGCTAAGCGCATGGTGAGAGCACCTTAAGTGTATCTGATGCATCTTCAAGATAGATAGCTGCAGAGAGAACTCTCAGAAGACACGCATGGCTATGCTCCTCCTCTCTTCCCCCTGAAACAAGGTCAAAGACTGAAGACCTTCTGTTTTGAAGGGGATGGACTTCTTAGTTCTAAAATGGATGAAGTCTTAGAGAAAATGAGATACAAGCAACAGCTAGATCTTTGGGTCGATTGCAGCCTTTTAAGAAGAGAATTCTTATACCAGCCCTTCAGGTATCAATGGCAATATTATCCACCTTATTCTTTAGCTTCGGATTTCAACAAAGGCAGACAACACTACTGGCAGCAATGTCAATGTCCACATCAATCCACTGCTTTTCAGCAACAATGTCCCTTTACATCCAAGATAAGACACACGAATTCATTTTCCACTACTTCTTTACCAGCACTTAGGCCTCAGTTTTGTTGTGACATTTGAGAGTAACAAACCAACTTTGAATTCTGTGTAATATTCAAGATCATTTTTACTATGTTTACAGAGAGTGGCAAAAGATCACCACATACAGAAAGATTTTGGGCACTATAAAAGATGGATATACCACTGAGTTTGAAAGCCTCCCTCCAAACTGACCTCCCTCTTCTGCCCTATTCAGGGTCTCCTTTCACGTGTTTGTGTTCAGAATGGAAATAAATTATCTGCTTAAGGAGAGAGCAGTAGAAGAGGAGGTTCCAGAAAAACTCAGAAATTGGGGTTTCTGCTCCTGCTGTTTCCTAATTCAAAAGAAAGATGGAGGTCTTTGTCCAGTCCTACATCTGGGGAAGCTGTATATCTGGAAGTTTACCCTAGGATCCATTACCCCTCCCTTTCCTATCTAGATTGGCTTGCTCATCTCAGTCTGAAGGAAACTTACTTTCTTATTTTGACAAGATCACACGGGAAGTATCTTTGTGTAATCATAGGGTACGACCATTTCTGATACGTGGTCCTCCCCTTTGGCCTCATTGCTGTGCACCAAATCTTTACAGAATGTCTATCCACATTGGCAGCTTTTCTTAAAAGACAAGGGACTTTTGTCTTTTTGTATTTAGACGGTTATTCGAGTAATAAGGTCCACAGGGTCCAGTCTACCCTATAGAAAAATGGATCATCAAGAATACAACTATCCAGTTGTATCCAAAGATTCAATTTTATTTAATTAGGGGAAATTATCCCATGCTCTGCAGTAGGATAAACTGTTTTTTCTTTACAGGTTGAGTTAGCTAACTTTAATGTAGGAAAAGAAAGTGTAATTTAATCTGGTTGTGAACATTTTCTTGAGTGAGGGGAACTTCAGGGAATGGACTTCCCTGTTGTTGGTGCATGCCAGTCCTGATACTGCCACAAACTGCAAGCAGATTTAAGTACCCATTGTAATGGATCTGTGGATCTTACTACTTAAAGGAGACTTTCAGGTGAGCAAATTTTCCTATTGCACTGCAAATTAAGAATTAGAGATGCAAACTTTCAAAGCTGAATCTGGCATATCCTTTGACAATACATAGTTTTTACAATGACCACTGAGATTTAATCAGTATTTAATTTGTGAATTTATTCAGCTACTCTGGTTTTATTTATTTTTTTCCCACTTGCATTAAGGGATGTAAGTGGGATTTTTGTAGCTGATATGTGGGTTTTTCTGTTATTTCTGTTTACAAAAATATCTTTTAATTTAGATTGTTTCACGTTAGCGTAGTCTGGAAAATTGATTCGTGGTTCTTAGCATGGGGTTATTTTCTTGAAAACCATGAACTGGAAAAGAATCAATACAGGGCTTTGAAAATGGTAGATTTTTGCAGTGTCCCAGTACGATTGATTACAGCTGCTTTTGTACGGCTTTAAAAAGAACAATCTGTATTAAAAACATCATTCTTTGGTATGAGCTTCAGCAGTTCCAAATAGGTTTCCATGGGGGCTGCCTTGTAATTTGACCACTCCAAAGGATTGTAGTAATCACCAGTGGACCAGGGCGGTGAGGCAGAGGAAAGGCTATTAGGTGAGGAGTTATTGGCATGCATGCCAAAGAGTTACCCTAGCAGCTTTAATCATTCAGCCACATTCTCTAGAGCAGTAAGGAAATATAAGTGTTCTTCTGAATGATATAAAATGGGACAGCAAAGCCAGAGGAGGGTGGAAAAACTGATGTACATTACATTCAAAACCACTAACTGAAAGCAGGTATGTGCATTTGAGTTTTTATTATATTATTATTATATATATATATATAGCCTGCCCTTCTCACCAGTTTCCAATGGGCACCTTGGTGCTATAAAGAGATGTTAGCATCTACATTAAGTACTTTAAAAGGTATTAAATTAGTGTCTGTGTCACATCTGCACCTTCGATTTATCCTGTGTGCACAAGGGCTGATCTACATTTTAAAATCTGATTAGCATTTTTGATCTGTGACAACAATTTGCATGGTGTGTTTCATTCTATTTTTGGGTGAAACTCATCAGTACTTTTTGGAAAATGTGCAGAAAATTGCTATGCTAAGTAAGGCAAATCAATCTGATGCATATTATCGTCTGAGTAGCTGGCTGCTAATGCCGTTCAGAGTGCAACTTGTCCTTTAAAATTTCAGACTGGAGTAACATTTTGGAAACTGAATTACATTTAGTCTCTGTAAAGTAGCTTCCGTGCTCTAGCTTCTTCAAAGACGACTGCTCATACTCCAGCCATGTCAAAGGCGGAGATGAAGAATAAACTTTTCTCAACACTGATTGATGATGGCTTTGCATGAAAGTACTGCAAGGGCTCTGAGCATTTTAATTCCAGGATTGTCAGGGAAACTTAATGTTAAAGTTATGCTTTTACATGGAATGCTACAATCGTTGTGTTGTATGCTTGGCTGAAAAGCAACCTTGGCATTTCCAAGGTAAAGGAGACAGCTAAGCTATAGTACTCAATTCTAGGTTCTGTTTGTGATTTAAAAAAAAAATCTGTCAGTGCAGAATACTTCTAGGTATGAAGAAATGCATTAACACGTATTTTACATCAACAGCTCAACAACGTGATCTGTTTCAGTTACTATATTGCATTGCTGTTTCCCTCTAGCACACACAGGTTATTTTTATTTTGCTTAGGAAGGCTAATTGACCTTAACCTGTGGGTTTATATACCTAGCTAATAAAGGGAAAAAGTGACACACACACACCCCATGCCCAAGCAAATCAATTTATTTCTGCCTCCTTAGCTGTATGCAGGCTTTTCAAGATCTCCCACTGCAGAATGTTGAAAAACGTAATTGTTTACAATAATAATAAAATTTTAAAAAATATTCTGAATCCTATAATCCAATCAGTTTTTATTTGCCTAGTTGTGTAGCTAGACTTTGGGACTTTTTCCTAGAGGTTCCCCTGCTGGGAGATGCACCTCTTTCCCTGAGGTGCAACAGCATTTTGTGGTGGGTAATAATGGCAGACAAGCACAGAAAAAATGGGGAGGCAAAGGTTTGCTCCTGTTGCAAATTCCACATAATTGAATGTGTCTATGGAGCATTTTCTGGAACACACAGGCAGATTCATATACAGGTTCTCAGGCCAGCCAGTCAGTGATTGTCAGCTAGGCAAACACCAAATTGGGCATAGACACCAGAAAGACAAATTTGATCAGCTATTGAATATCTTATCTTCAGCAACTGCCAGAAAAGAACAAAGATGAGAACAGCCATCAAACCGTGTATAATCTGTTACAGAGAATTAAGTCCACTCTATTCCTGAATGAGAGCATCCCTTGGGGGTTTAACATGCTTTATCTTTAGGTGCATTGGTTTCACGTCTTTAGCTGATTTGCCTTAAATTTCCTGAGTATTCCCATGGAGACATGGCCTTAGAGAAGGACACTGTCTGTTCTTGAAGTCATGGTGATGACAAATCCCATTGCTAGGATCTGTGCAGGAGAACAGAAAAACTTGTCCATTCTGACCTGATTGCTTCCTTCCTTTTAATAGGAAGGCCCTAGGATCTCATCCATCCTGGGCAAATTGGCTTTAGAACAAGAGATCAGATTCCTCAACAGAAGGAGAGCCTGTTTGCATTCTCTTCAGCAACTTAGGCTATGTCTACACTTGCAGAGTTTTTACGCTGACCGTTTCAATGGTGATAGTGAACCAGTGAAAGAAAGGCGCTGGTTTGTGTACTCACTTACTTCCGCAGACGTCGGAGAATGTTCACATTTGCAGCACTTCCATTGCCGATGAGAGCAGTGCACTGAAGGCAGCTATCCCAAAGTGCTGCTCTCTCCATTTTGATGATGGGTCTTGTAGGAAGGGGGTGTGTGTGTGTGATCACGGGGCATCCTGGGTCCCTGCACAGCCTCCTCTCCTCAAACACTGATCAGCTCCAGTAGCTCACCATTGTCCCAAGCAGGGGGTCACTTGCTCCGTGGAACAGGTATTGTCACCTGGTCAGATAAGTGAGCACTTGCCAAGAAAACAGGAAGAAGAGTTTCAAAGTTCTGGGGGCTTTACAGGGGGAGGGGTGGATGTCTGTTTACCTGGCAGCAGAGCTGCTGGCCAGAGTGGTCACCTAGGCACTGTGGGATATCCTCTGGAGGCTTAAAGCTGTGTAAACAGGAAGAATGTGTCTTCACTTGCACATCACTGCAAAAGCATCACTGGTAAGAGCTGTACATCTCTCGTGGAGGTGGTTTTCTTTTTGCAGTGAAACTTCTGAGTTTTACCAGAAAAAGTCATTGGCAAGTGTAACAAGGAGTCCGGTGGCACCTTAAAGACTAACAGATTCATTTGGGCATAAGCTTTTGTGGGTAAAAAACCCACTTCTTCAGATGCGTGGAGTGAAAATTACAGATACTGGCATAAATATATATTGGCACTTGAAGAGAAGGGAGTAACCTTACAAGCGCCCATGGTTTTTGTGCAAAAAAAAAGAGACTTTTTCCGCTTTAAATGGCAAGTGTAGACATGCCCTAAATCTAAAGCCTTGGCTACATGTGCGAATTACAGCGCAATAAAGCAGCCCCGGGTGCCCTAGCTCACTCCCTGCCCACACTGGCAAGGCACGTAGAGCGCTCTGACTCCGCAGCTACAGCGCTGCTGGTACTCCACCTCGGCAAGTGGAATAATGTTTGCTGCGCCCCCACTGGAGCACTACGGCACCAGTATGAACGAGGTGTTGCGTTACTGCACTGTGATCAACCTCTGGAAACATCCCATAATCCCCTTAAGTCAAGTGGCCACTCTTGTCATTGTGAAATCAGCTGCAGGAATGCGGAAATGCCCTTTTGGAGAAGCCGGCTGCTTATCAGCTCCAAGGAAAAAGCAAACATTTACTGATTGCTTTGAGTGAGTGAGAGAGAGGCGGGGGCAGGAGAGGGGGGTCTGAACTTACAAGACAGCATGCTGACACACACTCTCAGCACCCCAAAAACCCACTCCCCCCCCACACTCCCTGTCACACTCTACCCCACCCCACCCCACCCCCCATTTGAAAAGCATGTTGCAGCCACTTGCATGCTGGGATAGCTGCCCATAATGCACTGCTCCTAATGCCACTGCAAGTGCTGCAAATGTGGCCATGCTAGTGCGCTTGCGGCCGTCAGTATGGACGGACTGCAGTGCTTTCCCTACTGTGCTTTACAAAGGCGGGTTTAACTCGCAGTGCTCTTCATTTGCAAGTGTAGCCATGCCCTGAGTGACACACAGCTTCACTTCTAGCTGTTTCGGTTTCTTGCTGCAGTGGAATACAGTAGCTTTAACAATGGAAGTTACCTCATGCTGGGCAGATTGTCAGTGGTTGGAGGGGATGCCCCTTTCTGTCTTCGATGCAGATCTAGTTCTGCTCCCAAAACAGGTCAAAAACCTACTTTCAGGATCTGTGAACTTTCATATTAGAAGAACAATTTTCATATAATCATGGATAAATATGGTCTCTTTAAGACCTGTCATTATATAAGGTACTATACAGTACTTATACATTAGGGGGAGATTTTCAAAGGCACAAAGGACCCTACTGCCCTTTGTGCCTTTGAAAAATTTCCCCTTAAGTGCCCAAGGTGCTTTTGTTGCTGTGTTTTTAATTTGAGCCATCAGACTGAAAACACTTCTGTGACAGTAACGTTTTGTTCTGTATTAATTCTGCCTTTAGCAACTATACTTCTAGTTGCTAAAAACAATCTGGCAACTGGTTCTATTGTTTTTTCTATGTATATCTTCAAAACAAAATGGAAGTACCAGTTTACACACTGTCTTGTGATCATTCAGACTGGATTGAGAGATTTGGTCCAGCTTTTATATTTCCTATCTGACTCCTATATCTTTGACTTTTCCTTTTACCACCTGGAGTGCAACTGGCTTTCAGTAATTCTCTTTATTTTGGGCTCCATGGTTTTTTCAGCAGCCAGAGACAGTCATACTGTTTCTTTATCTGCAGTGAGAGATTCAGGGCTTGAAGCTATCGTTTTTATACAGCATCAGGAAGTTCTACATTAGAAACATTAGAGCGTGAATAATCTTTCTGGCATATTTTCTGGACAATATAGTAACTCTGGACGAGAGAGCCAAACAAGCCGTTAGTCCAAAATACTTGTTTCAGCACTAAGGCTGTGCGCTCATTGCCACAGGCAAATACCAGAGTTACTGTTCTAGGGCTGATGGACATACAAATGCTGAGTAGTTATTGTTTCATGCTTACCTAAGGAAGAGCCTCCATTTTAAAGCACTTTTAAAATAAGCTCTTCACTCTGTCGTTAAGTCAAAACTTCTTGTCTAATCACAAGAACTGAGAGACAGCCTAATAAATTCAGTACTAGTTCCTATCACAGGACAGTGTTTCACTCTTTGCACAGAAATACACCGGACCCTCACTAGAACGCGGGATTTGGGATCCATGTGCAGTACTGTATTAACGTGGGGACCTCGTTAAAATGAATTGCAATTAAAGTAATTAAATTTGGTATCTATGGCCGTGACCGTGTTATATGCGAATTTGCGCTATATAGACATGCGTTCTAGCGAGGGTCTGGTGTATGTAGTAGCACTGGCACAGAAAATTAATTGAGAAGTTTTATTAGGCAATTTATAACGCATTTATTAGGTAAAACTGGTGGATAATAACCGCAGCAGGGGTACAGTAAGTGCAGATGCAAGCTTCTGTATGATATGGGCAAATTTCTATTACTGTTATACCTGTAGCTTTCAAATCTTTGGCTCACTGCTATAGAAAGAATATCTTACTATGACCACAGTGCTGCAGGCAGTTCCCCAGAGCGGCCTTCTTGTAGCTATTCCAGTGCTTGGCCAGTTATGTAGAGAGGGCGAATAGTTTGACCAAGGGAGAACAGTAGAATCTCCAGTATGGCATACTTAAATACCTTGTTTATCGTATTAGTAAAATATTGCAATACAAACCCAAAGATGCTTCTCTTCCCCCCCTCTCTCTCCTCCCCGCCCGTCAGGAGCGAGACCCCATTGTGCTAAGCACAGTGCAATACATTCAAAGATGTCCCTGTCTTAAGGATCTTACAGTCTGTCAATACTTTAGGTTCAAGTGGTAACACAAAATGTTTGGAAGATGAAGAAATGAATTCTAATTAAATTTTTAAGGGCAATTCATCCCCTTTAGAAGAGACATTTTTCAGACAGATGTCCTGGGCCTTTGTTTCCTCTGCCCTACAATGTGGAGGGGAGTGAATGCTCAATAAATTTCACTGTGTCTGGAGCAAAGATCTTAGGAGAAGATCATTTTCTGTAGTGTTCCTCTCCCTTATGCCTGAGCAGGGCCGATGCAAGGAAGTTTCGCGCCCTAGGCGAAACTTCCACCTTGCACGCCCCCCCCCAAGCCCTGTGGCAGCTCCCCTCCCCATGGTAGCTCCCCCCTCCCCCCCAGCCATGCGGCACCTCCCCACCCCAGCTCACCTCTGCTCCGGGTCCTCACCGAGCACGCTGTCCCCGCTCTAATTCTGTCCCTCCCAGGCTTGCGGCACCAAACAGCTGATTGGCACTGCAAGCCTGGGAGGCCGGAGAAGTGGAGCAGCGACTGCGCTCCGGGAGGACCCGCTGTAAAAAAAAAAAAAAAAAAATTGGGGGCACCGCTTTTTGGCGCCCCCAAATCTTGGCACCCTAGGCAACCGCCTGGTTCGCCTTAATGGTAGCACCGGCCCTGTACCTGAGCCAGCTACAGTGCCATCAACATATCAAGGAAATAAAGGCATCTATATGGACAGAACAAAGTTACTTTTAACAGACATCGTCTCATTAATGGTTCAAAATCATGCATTTGATCCAAATGCAAGGTAAAATCATTTGCCTAAATACGGCTAGTAAACAAAACACTTTTTTTCTAATCAAAAGCTGCTTTGTAACTACTCATTGGATATGGATTGTGGAACTTTAGGCATTAAGGGGAGCTCCTTAAAGTGCAGGGACAGTTTGTCACCCTAGAGCCGGCAGAAGCCTGTCTCTGAGAACAGTGCCTAATGTGGGAAGTTTTGGTGGGGCAAAGCCAGGGAGAGGGTACTTCTAGAGGGAATGCTTGGGAAAGCTCTACACCAGGGGTTCTCAAACTGGGGGTCGGGACCCCTCCGGGGGTCGCAAGGTTATTACATGGGGGGGTCGCGAGCTGCCAGCCTCCACCCCAAACCGTGCTTCACCTCCAGCATTTATAATGGTATTAAATATATGAAAAAGTGTTTTATATAAGGAGGGGAGGGGTCATACTCAGACACTTGCTATGTGGAAGGGGTCACCAGTACGAAAATTTGAGAACCACTGCTCTACACTTTGAGGTGAAACATAGTCTACACTTAAAAAGGTGCACTGCTCCAGTGCAGCTGTGCTTCTGTAGCGCTTTAGTGAAGACACTGCTATGCCCTCTGTGAGAGGTGGTGACTATGGTGACAGCTGAAGCTCTCCTGTTGACGTAGCGCTGTCTGCACCAGGGGCTAGGTTGGTATAACTGCATTGCTCAGGGGTGTGTTTTTTTTCACACCCTTGAGTGACATAGTTATACCGATGTAACTTTGTAGTGTAGACTTGGCCTTAATAATTCTGTTCTCTGCAATGTTTTGTCAAAACCATGACTTTTATTCCTCCTAGAGGAGATTGGGGTTAGTGCACTCTTGAGGGTGGAGGACTGAAACCTGGCCAGTGAATTAGCTGTACTGCCGTGAGGAGGGAGCTCTGGAAAACTATGCAGAAGGATAAACCATACAAATTCCCTGAGATCCACAATTAAGGGACCTAGGATTTAGGCACTGTTCAGTTTGGCAGCCACAGACCCATGTCTTTTTCTCCTGCAGTCTGAGAGGTAAGAGTTTTCTCTTATGCACTATATTTTTGCCAGCCTTTCTGTGGGTTTCTCTTCAGCCCTGCTTTGGGTTTTTCTGTATTGGTCCTTGTTTTCAGATGAGCATGTTCTCTGTGTCTCTCCCAAATACCAGACAATGCACAGTACCTAAGTTTTAATTGGTTTCACAAAATTACTTATTATATACAAGCATGTAGAGGACAGACCCAGATGGCCTAAAGTCTATTGTAATTTTTTTCTCACACACAGTGACATATTTCTAACTGTACTATGACTGTAATACCTGCATCTTTCTAGCGTGTGTGACTTGGAGATGGTGACACTCCATCATTTCTTAAATCTGTTTTGCCTGTGGTCATATGGGATTACATATAAAACACTTCAGTCTGCGAAGAGGAGCAGCAATAAATCATTAATTAATGTTGCTACAAGCTTCAAATTCTATATCAAGTAGTTATACCAAAAAAAGAGAACAGAAATTTGAGTGCATCTGTAAATAATACAGTTTTTCCCACCATGCGTCATACTTGCTCACTGCCATAGCACTCAAAGTCCAACGTGCTTTAAATGTTCTAAGACACTAGCAATCAAACAGAGCTGTTGCCTACCTTCAATACATGGGGAAAACTGTCTGCAACAACAATATTGTAGAAGTGAATGTCTATTAGGATAAGTAGGAAATGTTTTTCATTTCTAATGACTCTTTATCCTCCTTTCATCCTCTTTCTATTGCTTTGAAGAGCTTTTTTTCCAAACTTTACAGCCCTAATTTTGATAAATGAGTATTCTACAACAGAAACAATGTACCAGAAAACCCTGTTTTTACTTTCTCTTCTTTGTATCGGGGACAGGGAGAGGCTTTTTATCAAATAGTTATCTGCCACAATCTGATTCCAATAATATATAATTATTTATATGTTTCTATTTATTTATTCATTCCAATAAAATAATTTGTAGTGATTTATAATGAACTAACGACTTTCAGATTTACAAACTCAACATGTATTTGGAACAGAAGATCTAGTACAGTGGTGGGCAGCCTGCAGCCCGTGGGCCACATGCGGCCCGTCAGGGTAATCCGCTGTTGGGCCACGAGACAGCTTGTTTACATCGACCACCTGCAGCTCCCATTGGCTGGGAACGGCAAACCGCAGCCCCTGGGTGCTGCGGGCGGCCGTCTCTGTGGACGGTTGATGTAGACAAACTGTCTCACGGCCCACCAGCAGATTACCCTGGTAAGCCACAGGTTGCCCACCACTGATCTGGTACATAGATGATGTTAATCTATGATACAGTCACTAGTTTTAGATGTGTTCCAGTTTATTCAATAACCAGACTGGGCTCCAATGATCATTGGTTTGTAATGTGTTTAATTATTTAGACCACAGGATTTTGTAGCATGTATCCTTGGAATGTAAACGTAAGTGGTGGTAACAACTTAATACAGACAAATATAAGTGAAATAATAAAAATGTAGATAAGTATAAGAATCAGATAAGTACAATAAAGTGGTTTTCTGGATTGTTCATACTTACTGTGCACACTTACCACTTTATGGAGACCACTAGAAACAAAGATGGAAGTAAAATTTAAGAGGAGATCACCCTAAGAGGATGGTGCTGGGCCAGGCTTCCTATCTGGTGGTTCTGTGTCACCATCCCGGTGTCACACCTGGTCTTGACAACCTTTTTATACACCTCTTCCCATTCCACCCACATACATCTGGGATCATATCTGATCAAGTTAAGTCACAGCCCCCTATACATACATTTTTTTCTTCTACATGTTATAGCATCAATAATTTCCATTATTATTTCTGTAAGTGTGCTAAGCAGAGAGATTATATTTTACTGAAAATTGCAAACTCTCCAAGATCAGGTCAGGGGTCAACAATTGTTTCAAATATTAGCCAAGGAAATAGTTACAACGGACAAACTTTTAAAGGACTAGTGAGATTTGGATAGTACAACTCTGCAATAAGAGGCCTTCACTGCATGAAACAAACCTGTGAGATCATTGCTGCTTCTGCACTTGACATTTATTTTGGTCACGTGAAGTATCTAAGGCATATAGGCCCCTGGAAAAATTATTTTAACTTTAAAGCTGTCCTATTTTCACTAAGTCTAACCTTGATGTTAGTGGCTACGCTTTTTTGCTAGGTATTGAAATTTAAAAATAATGTTTTCTGTGTTTGAATTCTGAGCATGATGCATATAACTATACAGATAGCCATGTGATCAGAGGAAACCATTTATATTATGGTGGTCTAGTAAGTGACCCCTATCCTGCTCTGTAGCCTCGTCCTACAAATAGCCAGTCCACTTTTAGAAAATCTAATGCACTGTGTTCCTTGACTTGAGATCCTAGGGCCCCAGAGTTGACACTAGGGTAATGTCCTTCCAAAGTTTTATATTAGAGAAGAATTGTTTGAATGGGTAACAGTGGCTGGATCAAGAATCTCTTTCCTCATTCAAAACAAGTTGCAGGCCTATTCATCACAGAATTTGATGTAAAGTAGTTGGGACTCCCTGAAACCTAATATAGTGTGTAGTAGTATTGTGGGAAACCCATTTTTTTCTTTGAGTGATCTGGTCTAGAACCAGTACTTACAAAAGCTTACTTGTTGTGAAGTTATTGGTGCTCATCCACAAATACTTTGTTATAAGCACCTTGATATTCGAGTCCTGGGTGAGTTAGGTGGCCCAGTGATTAGTGTACTTAGTACCTCCTTCCGGTGGGTTGATCTTACAGTCCTGGTCCTCTATTCAGAAGTGCGGTGAGGTGGATAGGTGGTTTGAGCCCCTCCTGTCATGGGGGCAGAGGTAGGGGAGCCCAGGCCCACCCAGTTCACCTCTCTGGCCGCTGAAGGTGCCCTCTGAGTTACCTTCCAGGGTCACTACCCATTGCTGCTTTTCTCTCCTCGCTTTCAGTCCCAGCTAAGGTGAAGGTGAAAAAGAAAAGGTAACCAAACTGTCAGCCACAGCCGTGCTCGGCAAATTGCCTTACTCCCTCAGGGAGGCTTCTCTGGTGCTCATGTCAGGAGCCTTCAGGGCAGGTCTGTCCTCCTCCCCAGCTGCCCCACTTCTGAGCATGGCTACTCCTTTTTCAACCCAGTTGGCGCATGCTCGGCAGGGCTGAAGGGGTGGGGCTACCTGGGCCCACTTCTGTCTTTAACCCCTTCTGGCCTGGTGTAGGATTTGTATACTCTATCACAATGCTGAGTATTTATAAGGTGCTTTAGACTGGCATTTCTATCACTAGCAGAATAAAATATAATGAAGTTAAAATTGCTGCTGAATACTATCTTGCTTTTTTCCATCTTCTCTGCATTCAGATGTTATAAAGCTTTAGCTTCTAGCTGTACTAGTCCTCAAAATATTGGCAGCCAAAATATCATTCCAGGAGGTGGGGGAAGCCATATGGTAATTAGAAGATTTGGTTGGCAAAGCACTCAAATGTTTGGATGTTTTATATAACATTGGATGGGGTCTGCAGAATTGGGCAGGAAATCTCATCAGAATAAGCTTTCGTGATTGACTTTCAGTATTTCCTGCCTCCAATGAGGCTAGAAGTATCAGCAGAACAGCTTTTCTTGCAGAATTGAACTATTTTTGCTTCTGATTTCAGCCAGAACCAGGAAATGAAGTGGGGAATAAAAAATGAAAATTGTTACCCAAGCTTTTTCTAACATTAAAAGTTCTGGACACAAGTTTGGGTTGTTTCTTATTTTATACAAACCAATTCCCATCCTCTCTAGTGTTGTGTTTGTGTTTCTCACCTGTTTGTTTTGAGAAGAAAATGATTTCTATGGCAACATTTGCCATGTAATAAAGTTACAGGTGAATCTTTAAGTATTCTCAATTTGATGCTGTTGGATTTTTACACTTTCTGATTATTTTTTTTATAAATACTGTGTATATTTTCTGCAGCAGGATTAATTGCTGCTTAGTCTTAGTCATAGTCATTGGCAGCAATTTTTCTTGAAATACGCTGCCACTTTTCTCTAACATCGAAGAATGGTGGCTTCTGTTTATGGACAGCTGGATTATCACTCAAGCTGTCTCTAGCAGGAGCCAGAACAGGCAGGACATGCTGATGTTTTTCAAGATGCTTTGGAGCTTTGATGAGTTGAACCTTCCATTATTTCTCATTCTCCATTCTGCTACTCACACAATCAAATGTTGTCATTCATTACATTGTGCTGAGTCGTTTTTGTATTTCATACTATGGTATGGCTGAAACATCAAAAAGAAAGGCATAGGAAAACAGATCTGTTCCTCTTTGGCAATCATATCAGTAGCAGAATGTTTGTCTTGTGACAGAGACTCATTCCTTTATATGAGATGCAGCTTCAACTGATTCTTACTCCCCCCACACCTTGTCATCTAGGATAATGGCAGGCTGGTGACTTTCCCAGAGACATCTTGCAACAAAGGAACTCTTGTGGTTGTAGGACATCTGTTTCCTCCACCTTATACACTTGGCTAATGCAGCTTTAAGCAAATGCCATTTAATGAAAGGGGCTGCTGAGAATAGGTCTTCTACAAGCCATATTTAAGCACTTATTAATTTGCAAATTCCACAGATAAAAGTTGCAATCCATGGTTCTTGTTTGAGCCCAGTACGACACTTTTCTTCCAGGAAGGGGGAGAGGAAAGATAGCACTCTTCTAGCCTAGATCCTCCAGAAGAAGTGTCAGGTAGGTCTAGTGCCTCTGAACATTCATCAGAGGATATGTTCCCTGATGTAGACAGTTTACCTAAAAAAACCCACCTCAGTAAAAAGAATCCTGAGAAGAGCTAGATTCAGTCACATTCTCAAATCTTAGGCCTGGTCTACACTAGGACTTTAATTCGAATTTAGCAGCGTTAATTCGAACTAACCGCTCAACCGTCCACACCAGGAAGCCATTTAATTCGAACTAGAGGGCTCTTTAGTTCGAATTTGGTACTCCACCCCGACAGGTGGAGTAACGCTAAATTCGACATGGCTAGCTCGAATTAGGCTAGGTGTGGATGCAAATCGAACTTAGTAGCTCCGGGAGCTATCCCACAGTGCACCACTCTGTTGACGCTCTGGACAGCAGTCGGAGCTTGGATTCTCTGACCAGCCACACAGGAAATGACCCGGGAAAATTTGAATTCATTTTCCTGTCTGGGCACTTTGAATCTGACGTCCTGGCTGGACATCGGGGCGAGCTCCGCAGCACCTGCAACGATGCAGAGCTCTCCAGCAGAGGAGTCCGGCCAATCCAAGAATAGAAAGAGGTCCCCAGCATGGACAGACCGGGAAGTCCTGGATCTGATCGGTGTGTGGGGCGAGGAGTCTGTGCTGTCGGAGCTGCGCTCCAGCAAGCGGAATGCAAAGACCTTCGAGAAGGTCTCCAAAGCAATGATAGAGAAAGGATACAGCCGGGATGCAATGCAGTGCCGCGTGAAAATCAAGGACCTGAGACAAGGCTACCAAAAAGTCAGAGCGGCAAACGGACGCTCCGGAGCCCTGCCCCAGACATGCCGCTTCTACGAGGCACTGCATGCCATTCTAGGTGGGTCTGCCACCACTGCCCCACCAGTGACCGTGGACTCAGTGGATGGCATAGTGAACCTGGACAGTTCCTCCTCGATGTTCGCCGATGTGGAAGATGAGGAAGGGTCTGTGGAGGACGGCGCAGGCGACAGCCAACACAATACCGCTTTCCCTGACAGCCAGGATCTCTTCATCACCCTCACAGAGATCCCCTACCAACCCTCCCCGGCCGTTAACCCGGACTCTGAATCAGGGGAAGGATCAGGCGGTAAGTGCTATAAACATGTAAACATTTATTTTTTATAAAACAGGTATAAAAAAATAGAAATACTATATATAAAATTTTCAATGAAAAACTATATGAAAAGTAGGTCCACACATATAGGGATTGAACAATAATCCTCCAGGGACAATTCAAGAAAGGTCTCATTTAGGTCCTCGAAAAGCCTCCGCAGGAGGTTCCTGGGGAGAGGTGCCTTGTTGGGTGCTCCGTGGAAGCACACTCTTCCGCGCCAGGACATCCTTATGTAGATGGGAATCATCGCCTCCACAAGCATGGCCGCATATGGTCCTGGTCTCTGCAGGGCTTCCCTTAGCATCCGCTCTTTGTGACTCCGAGGGACCCGCATCAGGGATGATCTCGTTCATGAAATGCTGCATCTAATTAGGGCAATTAGTGTATTGTTACTGTTGTGAATGGTTGACTTTTACTTTGCATAACAATGACCCTCGCTTAACAGCCACGTGTTGTAGGCCACATAGGAAAAGCATACATTGATCTTTCCCGTGCACTGGCGGGAGTGGCTGGAAAAGGGTCAGAGTATATGATTTCCAGATTGCCTTTAGCGGGAGGGCACAGCTATCCATTAACTGATAAGCAGAATGTACTGTAAGGCTTACCAGGACTGTCTGCTAGACGGATTCAGCTGTCTCTCCCCACTTGTCCGCTCTCCTGTGCAATGCCGCAGCCAATGAGAGCGTATTCCGAAATCTCGAACTTGTCCTGAGATCTCGTGAGACTTGTTGCCCTGTATGGTCTTGTTCAGAGAAACTGACTAGACTGTGTTCACTGTTCGCAAACATGTATCTGTTCAAGGAAATCAGTTACTTTTCCCATCACACAGCTTCGGCTCTTTCCCGGACTGCCCCGGCATCCCCCTCGCAGAGGCTGGCGCAGATTAGGCGGCGAAAGAAAAAGACTAGGGACGAGATGTTCGCGGAACTGATGGCTTGCTCCAGAGCCGAGGCGGCAGAGCAGAGACAGTGGAGGGAGACCCTATGTCAACAGCATCGCACACACATCGAACGGGAGGACAGGTGGCGGCAGGAAGACCAGCAGGCGACTCAAACGCTGCTTGGGCTAATGAGGGAGCAAACGGACACGCTCCGGCGCCTTGTTGATGTTCTGCAGGACCGCAGGCAGGAGGAGAGAGCCCCCCTGCACTGCATCTGCAACCGCCCTCCCCTGCCAGGAAGTCCTGCCCCCCCCCACCCAAAAGTACAAGACGGCGGGGCGGTAGGGGCCGTGAGAACTGTCACTGCACCACTGCATAGCGCTAATGTACCACACACCTCTCACGCTATAAATTTGTAGAAGTGCTTCCCTTACAGGCTCACCCAGTCCCAAATCCAAGTTTCATCCCCCCAGTGTGTATTAGATTATTAAAAGCTGTTTGCTGTTATTCACTGTTTCGGTCACGTCTTTCGTGTCAGAGGATTTTTTTGTGTATGGGGCGGGGAGGGGATTTATAATTGCACGGTATAGCCTACATTACCAGGGTACAGATTTGGGGCCATGATCAATTGCAGGGCACACACACACTGCAGTCAGTAGGCACCAGGGTCACTCTGTGTGGTGTATGCTGCCCCGGGTCATTCTGTGATGTGTATGCTTGTCCAGGGTCCTAGCGCCTGCCACCCCCTTAATGTTAAGGCACGCTGCCCTTACCATGCACTTCCACCGTAGCAACGAGCCTCTCTGCTGCCCTGAGCCCCAACAAGAGCCCTCATCCACGGACAGATACTCACCCTTCCCCCACACCCCTCACCCCTTCCTACGCCCAAACCCGCAGCCCACTGCCGTCATCCAAACCCCTATCCAAAGAAGGCACCACTCGCCCCTTCCTGCAAACCCTCCCCTTCATGCACAACCACTTGCAACCGTCCCCCACCCCAGAGACCTATGTAGGAGCAGGAGGATGTCATTCCTCTATGGAACAAGCGGTCTGTACATCAGTGCACACCGTGCCCAGCACAGTATGCGTCCATGTTTCAACACCTGAACAGAAATGCAAAGTAAAACAAAGATTTATTAATAATGAGTGTTACAATTAATTTGCTTTAAAACGTGCTTTGGAAGTGGGGGAAACTTGGAGAACGGGGTATGTAACCGCAGATCGAAATCGACACATACAGACACAGGCCCAGGGTCAGTTTCTCTTGAAAGCAAGTGGAGAGTCATAGGTTACCCTGCTCTCCGAGGAAACTTGCTTTCAAAGCCTCCCGGATACACAGCGCTTCCCGCTGGGATATTCTCTCGGCACGGGTGTCTGGCTGAGCGTAAACTGCAGCCAGGCGATTTGCCTCAACCTCCCATCCGGACAAAAAGGTCTCGCCCTTGCTCTCACAGAGATTGTGTAGCACACAGCAAGCAGCAATACCTACGGGGATATTCTTTTCGCTGATGTCCGAGCGAGTCAGTAAGCTCCGCCATCTCCCCTTGAGACGTCCGAAAGCACACTCCACCACCATTCTGCACTTGCTCAGCCGGTAGTTGAAGAGTTCCTTCTCTCTGTCCAAGGCGCCTGTATAGGGCTTCATGAGCCAGGGCATTAGCGGGTAGGCTGGGTCCCCGAGGATCACTGTAGGCATCTGCACATCCCCAACCGTTATTTTGTGGTCCGGGAAGAAAGTACCTGCCTGGAGGCGTTTAAACAGACCAGAGTTCCTGAACACACGCGCGTCATGAACCTTGCCCGCCCACCCAACGAAGATGTTGGTAAAACGTCCCCTATGGTCTACCAGTGCTTGCAGCACCATTGAAAAGTAGCCCTTTCGGTTAATGTACTCGCTGGCCTGGTGGGCGGGTGCCAGGATAGGGATGTGAGTCCCATCTATAGCCCCACCGCAGTTTGGGAATCCCATCGCGGCGAAGCCATCTATGATGTCCTGGATGTTTCTGAGAGTCACTACCTTTGAGAGAAGATGCTCAACGATGGGGTGGGCTACTTCAATCACAGCAACCCCCACGGTAGATTTGCCCACGCCAAAGTGGTTCGCTACTGACCGGTAGCTGTCTGGCGTTGCAAGTTTCCAGAGGGCTATGGCCACTCGCTTCTGCACACTCAGGGCTGCTCGCATCCGGGTGTCCTGGCGCTTCAGGGCAGGGGACAGCAAGTCACAGAGCTCAAGGAAAGTGCCCTTACGCATCCTGAAGTTTTGCAGCCACTGTGATTCATCCCAGACCTGCAGCACTATGCGGTCCCACCAGTCCGTGCTTGTTTCCCGGGCCCAGAATCGCCGTTCCACACCATGAACTTGACCCATTGCCACCATGATCTCCACTGCGCGGCGTACCCTGCTTTGTGAGAGGTCTGCGCCACTCTGTGAATTCCTGTCCTCACCGCGCTGCCGGAGCCTCCTCGCCCGATTTCTCAGCAGCTGACTGTGGAAGAGGTGGACGATAAGGTGCGAGGAGTTGACAACGGCCATAAGTGCAGCGATGATCGCAGCGGGCTCCATGCTCGCAGTGCTGTGGCGTACGTGCTGTAACCGACAAGAGAAGGGCGTGAACAGATTTCCCGCCGGAGCTTTCAGGGAGGGAGGGCGTGATTGACGGTTCAATGACAACAGTTACCCAAAAGCACCCTCGACACATTTTTCCCCCAGGAGGCATTGGGAGCTCTACCCAGCATTCCAATGGGCAGCGGGGACTGCGGGAACTGTGGGATAGCTTCCCACAGTGCACCGCTTCCAAAGTCGACGCCAGCCCCATTACTGTGGACTCAGAAATTCGAATTAGTGTATTTACTGTGGATACACAAATTCGACTTCATAAGGTCGAATCCACAAATTCGACTTAAGTAGATTCAAAATAGTCTTGTAGTGTAGACAAGGCCTTAGGTCCATTTTCATCCAAGAAAGAGTAGGGGCAGAGGCTAAGGTTTTGATTCCTCCTACTCTAAAAGGATCCTTGTGCCATGTCAGGGTGGCCTTTGCACTTTCCTCTAGGAGGCCGATTTTGATATTTTAGCTCAAACTGAAGATCAATTTGTAACAAAGTAGGTAACTCTGCCAAAAGTGTGCTTGGTAGATTGGAAGGGGAATCAGTTGCCAAAAGTCACCTTAAAATAAATAAATACAAAATCCAAAATGTATCCTTCACAGTTTTCCAAAAACAGTCCTAAAAAAATTTGTATGAGACTATTAAAAGATTTTTGGCTTCCAGCAGAAGAGAAAAGCATGGCAGTGTGTCTGCTTTTTGCTTTCTGTTACCCAGTAGTTCAAGAGGGATCAATCAAGTACTTTTGGATTAAAATGGCTAGATAATTATCTTTTAGCCTAAAATAAACTCCAAAGGAAAATGTTCAGGCGCAGACTGGAGCAACAGACTCTGGAATTAAGCTACATGACTTAGGTTTGCATTACGCCTTTTTTGCATAATACTTTCCAGTGATTCACAGTGATGTGTAATTTCAGTTTGTAATTGGCAATCAGTATTTAAGAAAGACATGGTACTTCAGGAATCGGAGCCTCTTGTCTGAGAATAATTCTGTAGGCACAGTTCTTGTCTAACCACAAAGATCATAATGGTCCATGAAAACACTGTCTTACTCAGTATTTCTAGGTGCAATTAATCTTGCTGATTTTAACCTGTCGTTCTAACTGGAAACCTTTCTAACCTAGGGAGGTTGTGGAATGTCCATCATTGGAAGTTTTTAAGAACAGGTTAGACAGACACCTATCAGGAATGGTCTAGTTATTACATAGTCCTGCCTTGAGTACAGGAGTCCCTTCCAGTCCTACACTTCTATGATTCTGGGAATATATACAATTGGTGTACCAACATCAGCTTTGGAAATAAGAATAAAAGTGAGGAAAACATTGCATTATATAAATAGCTACCTTTTTAATGGTTCGGTCTTACTTATTTTCCAGAGAGCAGAATTGACCTCTGATAAAGACCTGTATCTCGACAATAGCTCTGTTGAAGAAGCATCAGGTGTATATCCAATTGATGATGACGATTATTCTTCTGGGTCCGGCTCAGGTAAGACATGTCTCTCTACACTTTTTCATTACATTGTAACTTTTTTCTTCTTCAGTAAGTATAAGAATGTCTATCTAAACCTGAAAGCTGTTCATCACCTTGAAATTATTGCTTTAGTCAGGAGTCCAGGGCACTTGGCTCTATACATGCATTGTGCTGAGCATCTCTCCAGATTTATCCCCCTATCTATTAACGTCATGTTCTTATGCTTTTACTACTCAGTTTGTCCAATAGCTGTATCATTTTACTGAATTTCCCTGCATCTCGTCTATAGTGTGCTGAGCTTTCTAGAGTGTAGAAAGTAGAAATTTGGGCAGGTATTCTCTCCCCCATGGACAGATATGATTTCTAATTGTATATCCTAATCTTTGATATTAAATGTTTGTAGCAGGATACTAGTTTAATCCAGTCTTATTTTTCTTGTACACACACACATTCAGATAAATATTAATAAATCTACTTACATCTTTTTAATAGAAGTCTAGATATTACCAAACAAATCTGATAGCTTTTTCTGATGTAATTACATCAATTTAGTGGATAGAAGAAATGCAATGAATATATTTATATTTGGATTTCAGTTAAGGTGTTCTAGATAGTGACACTCACCCAATTTCTTTACAAGTTGATTTAAGTGTCAAGTATATAAATTTCATCACATGAATTGGAGACTGGTTGAAAGGCCAGCAACAGAGTGGTGATCCAAGTGGGGTACTATGGAGATCAGTTTTGGGGACCCATGTCATTTATATTCTTCAGCACAGTAAGATCCACAAATCCGACAGAGGGTCTTAGCCTGTTGGCTATTTTAGGGTCAGAACTCGTACTTGTTGAGCACTGACCAAGAATTGTGCCTCTCCTGCTGAAGAGCCTGCTAGTCTTGCTCTGTTTCCAAAGCTATAGTTGAGATAGACAGGCCTTCCTGATCCAAAGCTTCTAGGATCTTTAGAAAATAAAGTGTTGGATTCACACTGAAACAAGACCTAAATGTTACATTGTGGTACATTTTATCTGTTAATTTAGTTGGACCTGAACTAAAATTTTTTCCTTGCTTTGGGGGTTGAGCCGCTTAATGCCTGCTTTCCCTCTCTTCCTGAAGCACTGCAGTAGCATATGGCCATGCTTGATCATGGTTGGCAAGCAAGCTAACGGAAAACCTGGTCCTCTTGAACTCTTTCCAAAGTGTATGCATGGATAAGAGCTCTACTGCTTACATGGCTGGGGAGAAGCATCCCCTCACACAGACTTTGGCCCAGCCCAGTAGTAAACCTGGTGGTATGTGAGAGCAGCTTATATTACCATTCGTGGTGCAGAGAGGGAAGTACATGGTAAGTACTTTGATTCCATGTTAGGCAGTAAACTTTCCTGGAGAATATCCATTGCTAATTCAAGGTACAAATAAAATCAGATTTTTTTACACGGATTTTCTTCCCCATCTTTCTGTTGTCCTGGTGAGTTGTAGGGTGAACTGTCAACTCTAGTTATATGCTTTCATACTTCTCGACAGCACTGAGCATAGATACAGTAAGTGGATGTTTACCCTTTGTACCTGATCCAGACTCAGCTAAAAGAAGAACTTTGCTTAATGCACACTTGCTACTTGCAGTAGCCAGTCGACCTTGAAATTTCTGCAGTTTCTTTCTTTGGTTTTCATGCTCACAGGTTGCTAGGACAGGCAACTTTTTAAAAAAAGAATATTTTAGGAAGTCTAATTTTGTTCAGTGTTTGCTTCAATATGTGTGACTATCTTCATGACAGTATTAAAAACTGCCTCTCCTTTTCTGCCCATTTTTGCAAGTAGAAATTGTCCGAAATAGATAGTGGTCCGTTAAGCTTGGTATTGAGTGAGGAAAAACAGGCAGGACTAGAATAACAGTGAAAAGCCAAGTGGCTGCGTTTATTTGGGGGACAATTACAACTTGGGCCGGGGGAGTAGGCAAATTTGGTTGGAATGGTATCAAAAGTACAAACATACCCCAAAACACAGTAATAATACACTTTTATACTGCTCACCACACCACACCAAATAGGCAGACACACCAATCTTACAAGATAGGAATCGGGTTCGTCAGGGCGGTACCCGGTGCAACACAGAACAGAGACCCACGGGCCACTGCCTCAGCCACCCTTGCTTTCACACTAAGGGTAACCCAGAGTGTGGTGCGGCTGTAGCTGGGCAGATTCCACTCATTCGGACCGCGGGGACGGGAACCCCTTGGTCTGCTAATCTCCAGGCGGAGACAGCTCCCAGATTCATGCACTCCGGACAAAGACAGAGCAGTGATTCACACGCATAAAACAGTTTGCAATTAACAATTCACTAACAACTATACAAGCCAGCTAAGCAATTGTGCAATTCTGAGCTCATTAATACAATCCTGATATCCTGAGTAGATACTTGGTACCGAGTTAGGGAGGGGAAAAATAAGAGGCTAGATAAGCTAACTGTCAGATATCAAAAAACACATACCGCACTCCAGGCGCAGCTGACCAGCAGAACAGACACCGGGAGCATGACGAGCTGACAGGGATCGGGTCCAAACGACAACGAATCCAAACGATACGACATGAGCGCGCTTTACCGGGAGGAGACCCTGGCCGAAAGGTTGATCAGGTCCTTCAGCTAACACGCGGATGCTCCACACACATTTTGGGGGGAAACCTAGTTTTATTGAGAGGTCTCACTCCCTCGTGTCGGTATCTGATTGATTGGCTCCCTGGTCCCTCCTCCCTCCAGGCTCCGAGCCGTTGCCACCCCACGTGAGCAGGATTTGCACACGGCACACTGGAGTTGACAAGTAAACAAGCTTGACCCTTAGATGACTGAGTCCAAAAAGAGCGGGAAAATGAGTTGCTGGGCAGGATTAACCTGACCTCCAGACGACCGGCCCCCAAAAAAAAAAACGGGTTGCCGGGCAGAATCAGGCCTTCACACACAGAACTAGCCTGACCTTTAGATGGCCCAGCAGGAGAGAGAAAAAACAAAAAACAGGAGAACATACACAACCAGTGTTGCTGGGCAGGATTGAGTCTCTGCCCTCTCCTATATACAAGAACCTAGTCCAAGATGGAGGCAGTCCTGTCCTCTCAACAGGACAAGATGGCTGCGGACCGACAATTGGCCATCCAAAGCCATAACTTATCGGATTGCAACAGAAATAATTGGGTGCATAAATAAAATGTAGATGTCTAAGTATTTGATTGCTCCTGCAGATCAGAGAGTTAAACATCTAAAATCTACTAGTGATAATTTTTTCTTATAAAGTTGCAGGTACAGACTGAGAGATCTGTTTTGAGGCCTTTTGGATACTAAAAAGAAAGGACACTAAGATCAGGGAAAGCTTCCCTTAAGTTCCTACAGGACAGATCTATGCAACCCACATCAGCACTGGATGGGCAGGACCCTTCCCTGGCCAATGAGGACCAAGTCCAGAAAATACCCAGTGAGCTCCAGATCAGCTAGCTCCTGAATTGCTACTTCTAAACCTGTCCTCCTATGGATTCTGGTAGGGCAGCATGCTCCTATGAAAACCACAAGGACAGATCCCTTTCAGCTGATCAACCCAAGAAGAGTGGACTTCAAGGACTGAAATGGGTATCACTGGAGGCCTGAAGGAGCACAATACTGGACTTCCAGTATTGTCTTGGGTACTGAATATAACTACCTCCATTATCAACATCTCATTTGTCACCATGTGCCATAGCACCATCACATTTGGTGTTGACTACTTGGGCACCATTGACCTCTGCACCACTTATTTTAGCACGCTGTCTCTGTTCTGAGATCATACACAGTACCATGGGATCTGCAGATTACAACAGAGCCAGAGTTGCTGTTGCTATCCAAGGTGCTGAAAAGTTCTTTGAGTAGTGGCCCTATGGATACTCCATTCAGGTGTGTATGCATGCCGTGCACCTTTAATTGGAGATTTTCAGTGTCAGTGCCTGTTCAGCCCATGCATGCACTCTACACATCCTTGTGCACTGCATTCAGGCTATATAGGGCTGCATGGGTGAATTGCCCTCTGTTCCTTTTCAGCCACCTTGGCCTGAGATGGAGCATTCTGCATAACCGCTTTTGTCGGTCAAGCTTACCTGGGCTAGTATGTTAGCGTTAGAGTTTAGATTAGTTTAGTGTTTTATAGTTAGTGTTAGTTTTTATAGAGCATTGTTTTGGGGGATTTTTTGTCCTTTCAATTCTCTGTCCCCACCCACTTCATGGGGAAGTATGCCAGGATCACCAGGGTTCAAAGGTTTTTTTCCTCAGCTTCCTCAGCTCAACATTCCCTTAGACCTTCTAAAGGAAAAACTTTAGAGATTTCTGAAAGGGGCTCTAAGAAAAGGAACTCTGGATCTCCTCATAAAGAACCCTCACCAAAAAGACTGAAGTCTCCTCATAAGTTGACCATCTCTGAGCCTTTAGGTTCTCAGCCCAGTACCACTGAGTCTTCAGGCTCCTCTGGGACAGATGACATAGCCAAGTCTCTGGGCTCCTCTAAAAGCCATGGCTCCAGCCACACTCCAGTAGCTAAAACATCTTTGGTACTGTCAGGATATGATCAAGGCATTAGGGAGAGACAGTCTGCTCTCAGCAAGCCAGTACTGATAGACATACTCCAGCCTCTGGTACCCAAAATAGTGGGGCCCTTGGTACTGTAGAGGGCTAAGTGGCCACCTCAGCCTATTTTTGCCTCAAAGCATACCATCTGCTTCGTCTTCCAGAGACCTACCTAAATAGACTTTCACTGTGATACCATTAGTTCATCTGGTACCACTGGAATGTAGGTACTCTGAGAGGACCTATCTGTGTCAAAGGAAGTGGAGTCTCCCCTATTGATGGATACCAAGCCCTTTTTGGTACTGAGATCTGCACAATCACTAGAACTGCACCTTTCTCTGGTACTGCCTGATTCACCACCATTTTCTAGTGAAGCTCCTCCTATGGATGATGATAATGACCTCTCTGAAATATCTGAGCAGGGTTCTCCTCTTCACCTCTTTCTGACATCTACAAAGAAAGAGATGATGCTCGGGGGAGACATTATGAAGGCCTTCCTCGGTGTATGAGCAGCCATGGATGCCACCCCTTATGCCATGTGGTCCCCTCAACGGCCATATTGTGACCCTTGACAGGCTGTCTGTCAATGATTCTCTAGAGAGTCTAGCCTCGCTTGCTGGAACTGTAGAGACTGACAGTCCCCTTTCTATCTCTTTCTCTTCAGTTACCTGAACAGTAGAAGGAAACATTCGAGGAGCAGGAGGCTAGAACAGATGAGGTCAGGCTGCAGACTGATATCGTCTCATCTGCTCCTGAAGAGGCTGTCGTGAATCTCCCACTCTTCCTGGCTAATGACTTTAAGCAATTCAAGACTTTGTGAAACAGGTGGCAGATACCCCCAGAAGAGGTCAAGGAGTCGTACCACAAGCTGCTGGATATTTTACAGGCAGCATTGTCTGCTCAAGTTACCCTGCCCATTTAATGAGGCATTTTTGGATCCTGCCAAGACTATCTGGCAAATTCCAGCAACAATATCACCCACTTGTCAGAGGGCTGATAAAAAATACTGTGTCCCAACCAAGGATTCTGAATTATTTTCCCACCCTTCTCCTAACTTACTGGTCATTGAAATTGTCAATAAACTTGGAAGGCAGCATCACACTAAGTCAATGCTGTATGACAAGGAGCAAAAATGCCTTGACCTTTTTGGACGTAAGAGCTACTCCTTAGTGACCCTGCAGTTTACGATTGCTAATTAGTAGGCTCTAATGGCCTAGTATAATCCACCAAGTACTCTAAGTTTCAGTCATTTATTGAACACCTTCTAACTGAGCATCATGAGCATTTTCAGTACATTATAGCAGAATGTCAGCTGCTAACTAGAATGGCCTTACAGGCTTCCATGTATGCTGCTGACACTGCCACTTGTTCCATCTCCATGCCAGTTGTCATGCAGTGGGCAAGGAAATCCAGCTCTCTGAGTTCCCCAGGGAGATCCAAAAATACAGTTGAGGACCTTCCCTTTGATGGCTTGAAACTTTGTGGACAAGTCTCTATATACTTTGAAGGACTCCAGGACCACCTTGCGACCTCTCGGGATCTACATAGATATAAATAAACTGAGATATAGTAGATCGCAAACAGCCCAGAGATCCCACCTTGTCCAGTTCCCTGTGTTTCAAAGATGTACAGAGCCTCCAAGGAAGAAAAAACCTAGATTCCAGAGAGAGAGAACCACCGCTATATCTGGCCTAACCACACAGCCTTCATCATTGTCAAAACACCAGTTTTGACAGGCTGGCTGAGGGTCTGAATTGTCTTTACTTCTTGGGCTTCCAGTTGCAACAGTTCTCCACCTTCCTTCTTGGGCAAATTACTACTGACAAACAGGTCTTGGAGATTATAAAATCAGGCTACTCCATTCTTTTTACCTCCCTTCGTCCACTCCACCCATTTCCCTGTCCCTCTTCAGGGATCCCTCTTATGATCACTTGTTGACACAGGAAATCAAATCACTTCTGTGCACAGGAGCCTTAGAACCAGTTCCTGCTCAGCACAGCGAAAGGGATCTTACTCCAAGTACTTCCTGGTCCCAAAGATGAATGGAGGGTGGAGACCTGTTTTAGATCTAAATAACTTTATGAGAGCACAGAAGTTCAGGATGATCGCTCTTGCAGCTATAGTCCCTTCATTGGAGCTAGGGGCTTGGTTTTCAGCCCTTTATCTGCAGGACGTGTATTTCTATATCTTGATTCACCCATCTCTGATATGATTCCTTCATTTTGTGATAGGCCAGGATCAGTTCCAGTACTGGGTTTTCCCATTTGGGCTTATCTCTGCTCTGAGAGTATTTTCGAGAGTTTGGGCAGTGGTCACCACTTCTCTTTGTCCTGTGGTGATAGTCTTTACATACCTTGACAATTGACTGATGAAGGAACAGTGTTATGACAACGTTCTTTCAGCTATACAGGCAGCCGTGACTCTGTTCCTCAGGCTAGGTCTCAAGCTCCATATTGAGAAGTCTATATTGGCTCCTGTGCAGAGAATAGAATCCATAGAGGCATCTCTAGATGCTATAACAGCCAGGGCCTACCTTCCCATGGACAGGTTCATGACACTATCAGGTTCTGACCTTAGGATTCAAATGAGCCCACAAATCTTCGTGAGAAAATGTCTCCCAACATTTGGGGTACATGACAGCGTGCAGCTTTGTAACAAGACATGCAAGGTTATGCCTTTATTGTTTCCATGAGTGACCAAAAACAGTCTATCGAACAAACAGTCTAGACAGACAGGTTTCATTCTCTCATCATATGAAAGATTCCCTCAACTGGTAGAAGGATTCTTGCAACATCTGTGCAGGCATCCACTGTATTCAGCCACCCCCAACCATTACCATAACATTACCATTATTCATTCCAGAGGTGGACCTCTTCACCACCATCACCAACAAGAAGTTTTGTTCAAGGGGGTGAAGGGGCCTTCACACACTAGAAGATGCCTTCCTCTTACCTTGGATGAAAGGATTTTTGTATAAATTTCTCCCAGTGCCCCGAACATTAAAGGTAGTGAACAAGGTGAGAATGGACAGACCTCAGGCTTCCTGCTCCCATAGAGCCCTGGTTGCAGATTGGGGTCCAGAGGGCTAGCAGGCTTCCTGCTGGAGCTGCAGACCCTGAAATGCGGGTAGGCTTCCAGTGGATATCCTGCTTGTATTTTGGCAAAATTTTCATTGCATCTGTAATAGATTTGGCAACACATTTCACTACAACAACTCAGCATTTTCCAACCAGCTGTAAAACCCACCCTGTGCCAGGTTCCCTTGAAGCAGCCCAAGAAGGAAACAAAGTTGACACCAAAAGATAAAGAGCCCAAAAGTCCTGGCAGCAAGAGCGGTCCATCAGCTGGTTTCAAATTAAGAATTGCTAGCTATCAAGCCCTCTTTGCAAGGTATGAGTATCTCAACTGGCAGAAAAGCTGAGTTTGCTGACAGGCTGCCTCAAGAGCCTGAGGAATTCAAGTTCCTGATTTCTGAGGGGCAGTAGATAGCTAAAATGTGTCTGCAAGCCTCTTTATATGCACTGTGGTCCATGGCAGCCTTCATTGTCCTGAGGAGAACATCTTGGCATCAGGTAGCCGATTGAAGACCTCCCCTTTGAGGGCTCTGAACTCTTTTTAACTGAAAGATGGATGACTCTCTTCACTTATTGAAGGACTCACAGGCTATTCTGCATTCACAAGGAGAATTTACAGCAACTCCTAGAAGGAAGCAAGGAAGCATGTTCTAGGCAGAGACCATCCCACAGTACTTTCTACCACCAGAGGTCCACCGAGCCTCCAAAGAGATGGCAGTGCTTTCAAAGGAGAAGACCTCAGGCCTCTACATCAGTGACCATTCCCAAGCACCCCTTTTGTCAGGCTGGTTGAGAGTTGTGCTACTACCAGTCTACAGAACCTTCACTCCTCCCCCCCCAACCCCGATTTGGACACCACCTCTGACTATTGACTCGGAGATCAAAAGGGGATATTATCATTTATATGGAACTTGTGGTGTCAGAATATTGTCCTAATCGCTCCTGGAAGCTTGTAATTCCACATAGTAAACTACTTGTGAACTGTCTTAATAGTTTGAATGGCTATTGTTAACTGTATTGTTTGAGAAACAACCCATTTAATAGAGATCAAACTGTCGGTTCACTTTCATCCAAGCCCATGTGGTGGTTACCTGTGAGCACCCAGCTTGCTTCAACTGTAAAGGAAACTTCGGGCCTGATCCTTTTTAATCTCAGGTCATCTTAAACTTTAATGAGGAAAGTCTAAACCTTAAAATTGAGGCCTCCAGGTGTACCCCGGAATTCTCATGGAAGAACTTTAACAAACTCTATACCTGGACTGCCTATTGGATTCTAAACTTTAGAATTGATTCCAGAAAGACTTTTACAAATCAGCAACCTCACCATCTCTGCTGTGAAACTGACCTAAGGACTTTACACACATTTGTATGTATATTGATCTCTTAACCATATAGAACTCTTTTTTTTTCTTTTATTAATAAATCTTCAATTTAGTTAATAAAGATTGGCTGAAAGTATGTATTTGGATGAGATCTGAAATATTCATTGACCTGGTGCGCAATGTATCTGGTCCTTTGGGATTGGTAGAAATTTAAGTATGGCGAATAAAATTTTTACTAACCCCTCACTGTATTTTATTTAGATGTTTAGATAGGCTCCAAAGGCTGGATTGCCTAAAGGGGACTGTAATTAGCTTCTGGTTAACCAGTGTGGTATTACAGAAGCTGTTTTGTTACTGGCTTGGTAAATCTAATTATAGAATAAATCACCAGTCTTGGGAATTGTCTGCCCTATTTCTTGCAGTCTGCCCTGAGTTGGCATTTTCAGCGTGGCCCATCCAGGCACCATGGTCACAACCCTACATATAGATTAGAATTTATAAACTCCACAACAGCTGGAGCTTACCTGTCACCAGACAGATTTAAACACATGACCATGCTCATCTGCCAGCTGCCGAATCAACCACGCATGTTGGTGAGAATTCACTCAAGTCTCTTTGGATGTGTGGCTTCTTGTATGTTCATCATGCAGCATGCCAGACTACATCTACGTTGTGTGTAAAACTGGCTGAAATTGGTGAACTACCAAGCGGACATCATCTTGTATGAAGTATCTATGCAAGTTCCTCCCAAAGCCCTTTCCTCACTGAACTGGAAAGGAGTACTATTCCCTTAATTCTCCCCTCCAAGACTCTGGTGATTGATACATTCCTCCTGGAGTGGGGAGCATACCCGGACCACTGTCAGGTTCCTTAGGGCATCAACCTTATTCCATTCCTATCACACCATAGAGAACAACTTCATTCTGTTCCATTAGCACACTACTCAGATGAAACACAGGCAGACAGTGTTGTCACACTTCCTATCCATTAGAGCAGGCCTTCTGATGACTGCTATTTCCAATCAGATGGAAGAGGGGAGAGGTAGTTGAATTTGGGAGCTTTCTCTAATGAGACCCAGTATTGTACTGTTAATTCAGACAAGTAGTCCTCACAGGTATCCTAGCATTCATTCCATAAGTAAAATCAGGAAATATTCCTCCAGTTAAGCATGAAAGTTCACTCCTTAGGAGCACTGACAGTCTCAAGGCAAAAGAGTCATGTTTCCTGTATTGAGATCTGCTAGACAGCAACTAGGTAACCAAATTGTGCATATTGACCATCCAATCTTAGTCAATGTCTTTCTCTGGACAGAAGTCTTCTCCGGGCATTAGTACCAGGGAGAGAGGAAGAAGATATTTTTATATAATCTACCTTGTTTTGGGTGTCCATATTTAAAGGATGATCCTGCTTCCCACCCTGGAGGCACACTACTACGAAAATACCATCATAACAGATCTGTGGACCTTAGCACAAAGAAGATTATGAAAATACATCAATGCTTACCTGAAAAATTCCTTTCTTTTTAGTAATGAGGTCCACATATCCAGCCCATGCTGGAGACAAATGGATCATCCAGAATAGAGATGGAAATTGATGTCCGAGGATTTGTTTGTTATCATTAGGTGGAATTTACTATAGTTGTAATAGGAATGTATTTCTCAAAGTGTATTTATCACATTCTGTAATTTAAGTAAGTAGAATTGGAATTAATTTAGCTACGGCCTAATTCTGCCCTCAAGCTGCAAGCAGACTGAAGTACTCATTGTAATGTATCTATAGACCTTATTATTTCAAGCAGGGAAATTTTTAGGTAAGTGTGGATACCTTTTCTTATTGGATGCTTTTCCCCTCTTCTTTTTCTTTACAGGATATTGTTTTCAAATATTTGACCAGTCCTTCATGAAGCCCCATATTGACAACTTATTTCATGCAGTCTTTTTCAGAGGAATTGTCTATGCCTAAATTAGGGTGTTTTAGAATTCCCTTAACATTCTTTCACAGTGGTGGATTTTAATATACTACATTGCAAGTTAGATTTTTTTTTAATTCCTTCACTTTTGCTTTTCTTGAATCCAGTACCCTTGTGCTTAATTACAGTGTGAAACCGTTCCTTACAATGCTGAATCCAAATAGTCCTTGGTCATGGGATCCAAACTTCCCGATGACTTTCAGGTTATCAGTCAGTTCATCTATCTGCCAAGAAGTCATTCTGGGATGACCTATCTTCTCATTCAAACTTTTACATCCTGTATTCTATAGCTGTATTCTGAAAGCTCTCTTCTTTTAAAAAAAAATGTTCAGAGGGTTTTAAACTCTAAAAGCCTGGTAACTGACACAGAGAATGGCAGAAACATTTTGGTAACTACAGTGGATTGTAGCAGTTTATCTCAAAGGTTTTGTGGCAAAGCAAGGTTGTTATGAATGATCATGGGCAGAACATTTATTTTTTGGTTGGAACTCTACTACAGTTAAAATGTAATGCGTATGAATGATTTTCATGCAGAAATTTCCTGAACATCATTGTTTTGTTTTAGGAGCTGAAGATGATGAAGGTAATACAGTGATAGCAACGTCTAGAACACTTCCAAAGATACCGTCAACTAGTGATGCACCTAAAGCTGAGACAACTACACTGAAAACACAGACCAAGATTCCTGCACAAACTAAGGTTTGTGGGCAGTTACTTTTTACTGCAGCTCAGTAATACTTTTTACATGGTTTTAATCAAACATAATTATGTATGCCTTAAAAGGTTATTTGAAAATATACTTGATGAATGGTTATGCCTATAATAATCATAAAAACCTTATCTAATATTTCTACACTCTGTTAAATCAAATGTAGAGCTGGCCATAGAGCTTCTAATTCCCAGTATAGAACCAGTGTACTAACTCTAGATTTCACTTCCAAGAAGAGAGTATCGAACCCAGGACAGCACATCATCTCATGAACGCATAGGTATATGTGAACATGCAATATAGTCTTAACCCTTCATTATGTCTCCAAAAGGGTTGCTAAATAAGCCACGTATTAAGCTGCCTCCCCCCACTCGCTGATAAAAAAGGATAATTTTGTTTGTTTTTGTGGTATGCTTTGTGCTTTTCTCCAGGTTTCTCTTGAGGAAAATACCATCCTTAAAATTCTAACATGGTATTTTGCGATGCTTACTATGTTGTTCTCCGATTCCATTGGCACACAGATAGAAAACAGTGTAGATGACAATGTTTAAAAGAATGGTTGGCAGGTATTCACATCACAGAACCACTATTATAAGTGGCAAAGAGTTCTGTGGCACGTTATAGACTAACAAACGTATTGGAGCATGAGCTTTCATGGGTGAATACCCACTTCGTCAGATGCATGTCATCTGATGAAGTGGGTATTCACCCACGAAAGCTCATGCTCCAATACATTTGTTAGTCTATAAGGTGCCACAGAACTCTTAGCCTGGATCTGTAAAAGCGGCCAACACGGCTACCCCTCTGATACTGTGATAAGTGAGACACATGCTGACACAAGTACCAGAGATGCCAGGATTGAATGCTTATGACAAGAACTGCTCCTTTGTGCTTAGAGATGGTCTTTTAGGTCAGAGACTTGTTGGCCGAGTACTCTGGGGAAGTTTGTGCTGTTACTGCCCATGCTATTGGTCTGTTGCTGGAGAGTCAGCTTTGGTCAATATTTTCCAAACTGGCTAGTGAATCTTGGGTGCCTAACTTGACATACCTTGAAAAGGGTCTGATTTGCAGAGCACATGCTCTCTGTAATTCAGACCCTTTTCAAGGTATGTCTAGTCACTTTTGAGCAGCTTTCCCTTTTGGTTGTGAGGGCTGTCAGTTTACATAAGGACTATATTTATTATTCTTTGTATAGAGGGAGAAAAACGTAAAATAAAATATAAAGAAGGGCATGCAAAAATAAGGTAATTAAAGCCATTTTTAATAGGTATGCTTGGGCATGCTGAATCCAGTGCTTATTAAACTATGGGGCAGAAGCTTTGAGTATGAATGTTTCTTTCAAAAAAGAAGAGCTGATCACATATACAGCTTTTAGGAAAACAGTAAAATAACCAGTTCACTTAGTTTCTGTACATTGAGAAGATTTTTGCTAATGTTTTAATAACTTATTGCTGTGCTTGGTATTTTGTGTATGGATAATAAAATTTAAAAAATATTGAAAGCAATGTGGAAAATACTCTTGGAAAGAGATAATTGCACTTAGTATTAAAATATTGACGTGGAGACTGTGTGATATAGAGAAAAGCAGGGAAGGGAGAGATGGCTCTGTGAAGGGGCTCAGAAGAGGACCAGAAGCTTGATCTTCCTTTATTGGTGTATTAATGTGAATAGAGAAGACTGATCTTTATATGCTGATCTTTCCGGTTATAGATCCATTCCAAAGACAGACTAGCAGTCAGACTTCTAAATCTGAGGGAAAGATTAATTTGCTCCCTATCACTCAATGAAAAGAGGATGGCTCACCCTGAAAGCAGCAGAGAGCACAGTACCACTAATTATCAGGAGTTGAGGCTTAGTATTATTTGAATGCTACAAAAACAAGGTCCTCTTTAATGATCTAGTCTGTGTCCCTATATCCTTGCAGAATATTACTCATAGCTTTCTGTAGAATCACATTAGCTCAGTGGTCCATGACTAGGGCTCTTAGGTGCTATGATAATACAAGTAATAAATATATAACAATCTTGTTTGCTGTGTCAGTCTCCAGTAATGGTGACTCCACAATCTTCTTAATGAGGTCTCATTGACCTCACTGTGATAGCGATTACTAATTATTCTGCCCTTTTGCTTCATTTTAGACTTTAGCTGCTTTTTTAAAAAATGTGCTTTGACTACTACTTCCTTCTTGCTAGCCTAAGTAATACATGAGGAATTATCATAAAGACGCGGTCTTTTCTCTAAACTGTACAGACTCTGTTCTCTCTTCATAAATCTTGTTTTCTACACTTTTCATCACTTGTTGCCTTTTTTGGATTCTTTTAAATTTTACTGTAAAGTGGAACCTAAAACTGCCTGTAGAATGTCAGAAGTAACTTCACAGGTGTTCTACAAAGAGGACTAATGATTCTTTGGTCTTGCATATCTTTGATACATTTTGTTACAACATTATCACTATTATTATGCTGGGGGACTGATAATTACACACCCATGAGTTGTTTATCAGCATATAATCATTTTTTGTGTGCTAATCTTCATTCTCTTGTTTCATACATGTGCATAATATTCTCTCCCCATGTAAAACACATTCATCTATCTTTATTAAATCACACTGTATTGATTTCTGCCAAATTCTGTACTGTCTGTAAATCCTGCTATATTTTTACTTGACTTTCCCTGCGGTTAGCTGTCCCTCCTAACTGGCTTATCAGTGAAACTGCATATTTTTTTTGATTGGTTTCATCGGGATAACCTATCCAGGGGAATGATGTATGAGAATCAAAGCAATATAGATGCTGAATGTTGATCTCACAGTGGCGTGGCCACTGAACAGATGTAGCATTTTCATTGACTTTAGTTTTTTATGTTTAGTAATTCTATGGACATTTAGGACTTTTCATCTTGTGACTTAACTAAATGCACTTTTACAGATGTGGAAAATATAATTGCACAGATCTCATAGGTACAGGTTTCATGTTTCAACATCATGATGACTGTATCAGTTTTATATAAATTTACTACTGCTTCCCTACTTTGTTTTTGTGTTGGAATGTGCATGTTTAGATATGATTTTCTGACTACCTAGGTTAAAGAAGTATCATTCAAAGTGCAGAAATGTATATTTTTGTAATGTGATCATTGCTTTTTTAAATGTATTGTAGTCACCTGAAGAAATTGATGAGACAGAGAAAATTCAGAACACTAACTCTAACGCTAACAAAAATAAGAATGACGCAGGTGATGACGCTGATGTATTTACTGAGAAGCACTCAGAAAACCTCTTTCAGAGAACAGAAGTACTTGCAGGTAAGGAGCAGCTAGTTCAGGACTATTTTACAAGGTAATAGGAAAAAATGTAGAAAATACAAAGATGTTACCTGCAGAATAATTATATAAACATCAAAATTCATATTGCCTCTGGGTTGTTACCCTCCACATTGCTATGGGGTCCCTGAGGATTATACATTTCTGCAGAGCAGCCACTATTCCTTTGTGGAGAATTAGATGGGCTTCATCCAGAGTTATTTAATCTACAGCCTGCCCTTTTGCCGATTATTTGCAAGGTATTCCATCTTCCAGAAGTTCAGTGCTTCCTCCTGGGGATTCTTAGTTTTCACAACCCAGAAAGGGAGAATTGCCATTTGAACTTGGATTTCCATAATAACTTGTAGGGCAAAGATCTATGCCCAACCTGCCTGACCTTCAGTCCCTTTTCCTGGCAGTCTCTATCCCTCTTGAGTGCTGTTTTGGGGACAGGGGAGATGATGTCATGGAGGAAGCTGCAACCTCTCTTTCCACGGAGAAGCAGGGATGTCTGTGTATGGAGGGTCATCTCCATGTGTGGACCAGGGAGACACAAGCTGGCCCCTCATTTTGTGTAGCTTATAGCAGAGCAGAACCAGATAGTGTCACACTAGTATAGCTGTACTGTTTTTCTTATAATCGGCACTGATTCCAGGAATTTATAACTGTGAAATCCTCCTATCCATTGAAATTTGGCATCCAAACTGTTCTGGAAGTGCATTTATTTTTTGTGGCGTATCCCAAAAGAGTGTGCTTGAGCCGTAGAAGTGAGCTCAAGCCATAAAATTCTGGATCTGAATTTCCCTGAAGCTCAAGGGGTTTGGATAAAAGAAAACTAGCATTGACATAGCATATCCAGTGGAAATACTCAGATTTTATAAGTGTCGTTGGAATTGTTAGCTTGTGTGCACTGGCGAATACATGACAAATGAAATGTCCTCCTTTTTGGGCTACATGAAAGGGATACAAGGTTTATCATCAGGATATGTATTTAAGGCTTAGGTCATGGAGTAACAGACTGAAGGAGACGTGGCATGAATCAATTTCTTCCTTGGTAAAACAGAATAGTAATCAAGAGTAAATTATATGTAATTTTAATGTTAGAAAAGTTACTTCCCTTTGTTAAAAGTAAGTTCAGAAGCAGTTAAGATTTTATGGTTATATTTGATCGTGTTGTTGATTATGCTCTGGGAGCATTATTAACTTTTTGTTAACTAAAACTATTACTACTTTGAGCTGTACTTTTTAATTTCTTTAGAACTATGGGCCATATTGTGTCTTTGACTTTTAAACAAAACTCTTTATTGAAATGTTTTTCTGTTTAAAAATCTATTTACAATGATTTCATAAAAAAGCCAATCAAGATAATCACTTAATTGGAGCCAGTTTTTTAAATTTTAAAAGGATAGCAAATAACTAGTAAATATTTTGTGTACCGGAAAACAAATGTGGAGCTATGGGTCTTATTTTGGCATATTGTGAATGTTTGTTCATTTTATTGCAGCTGTTATTGCAGGTGGAGTTATTGGCTTTCTCTTCGCAATTTTCCTTATCTTGCTGTTGGTATATCGCATGAGGAAGAAGGATGAAGGCAGCTACGACCTTGGTGAACGTAAACCATCCAGTGCTGCCTATCAAAAGGCACCTACTAAGGAGTTTTATGCATAAAATTCCTACTTAGTGTCTCTATTTATGAGATCACTGAACTCTTTTAAATAAAGCTTTTGCATAGAATAATGAAGATCTTTTTTCTTTAAAGAGCCGTTATGGCACCTTTATGATAAAATCCCATTGTATTTAAAACTTTTCATGTATTCCTTTAAAAAAATGTAAAATTAAAACTTAACTTTTGCCGTGTTCTGTGAATAACAGTGGTAAAGCATTATTTTATAAAACCATTGATGTTCACTGAATCATTTTTAAAACTTTATGCATAAATATAAAATAATGAAAATGATTGTTTTATCCTATGGCTCAATGAAAGTTGTTTAATTTTTGTCAGCATGTCTCAGATTGATCTTACAAGTTAGTTTTTATTTCATTAATTTATCTGTTTCCAAAAAATGCCTTTTTGTAGTTGTCATGGTGCAATTTGTCTTCGGATAATTCAGATAACAGTAACTTTTAGTGTAAATGTAATTTTTCAGCTATGTAAACTTTAATCTCCACTTTGTATAAATTTGTGTCCGAATATCAATTTTACACTTTGCATTGTTTCTCAATGTAACTGTAGCTTCAGTGAAATTTGTAACAGCAAATTAATGTGTAAAATTGGATTAGTACTACAAACTGTATAGTCATATCCTTACTAAACAAATCTTTAAGGAAGATTTGAAGTAAGCTACTTACAAGCCTAAGCAAACCCAAAGACTCTAACAGTATTCTGAGAAGTTGCTGCAGATTTCTATGGCCACTGTATTTGTTAATTTCTTGCAATTTGAAGTTACAAGTAGGGTTTAAATATCAATTTTTGTTCTTAAAAATACATTTAAGTTGTAAACGTCTTTTAAAGCCTTTGAAGTGCCTATGATTCTATGTAACTCGTCGCAGACTGGTGTTAATGAATATATAACAGTAAAAGAAAATGTTGGTATTTTATAAGCACAGACAATTCTAGTGGTAACTTTTGTAGTCTTACATGGATAGACATAAATTGTAATTTGGGAACATAAACACTACTGAATAAATCATGTGGCCTAATACTGAAATTTCATAGTCCTATACTTTTGTACTTTTTTTCATCTTATTCCTACTTGGTTATGTTTAATATCACAAATTATGTCTAATAAATCTTGGAGGATGTTCTTTGGAAACCAAGACCAAGAAAAGCTATTGATGAGGCTCATGCTTTGAACAGAGATTTAGAAGTGGCACACTCAATGTTTCTTTGTGTACATGCTTGGAACTTGCCTGTTAATTATGAGGATTTCAATCTTTGCATTATATACAATGGCAGCATTGGCACAGACATATACTTTCTGCAAATTTAATTTCAGGTTGTAGAACTCAAAGGACTACACAGAGTTTCATTTATTATGGATATAATTTCTTTATTCATTCTTCTATTCCATCTTTGGAGGACCTCAGCTTGATTCAACTCAGACTCCAGAAGGAGAATTGAGAAGTGGAATATTTTTATATGAGAAGACAGACATATTCCAAGTAGAAGAGAAAAGGCTCTTTTGGTTAGGATCCAAGTAGCTTTGCAACAGATAGACATATGGAGATGACAACAGCATGCTTGCCTACGTTAGGCTCCGTCCTCAGGTCTGTTAATTTCTTCTTTTCTGATTTCTTAATTTCAAAACTAGGTGGGCAGAAGATTGAACTGAACTACTTCTCACAAGTATATATCTTTGTATATACATCTCCAGAGAAAAGAATCACATAACTTATATTTGCTGCTGTCCCAAGTTCAGTGGTCATTTAGGAAAAATTAAAATTATTCTGCACTATAATAGTTGCTTTTTAACTACTTATACTTCCTGGCAGATTTTCTGAAGCCATATGTCTTAACCAATTAAAAACCGGGTAAATATTTAACAGGTATATCTCATTGTGCAATATTTAGTGAAATTCAATTCATAAAATAACTGTTTGAAATAACTGTGCCAAGAAAAGAAAATTTCAGGCAAATGCTGTGCCACTGCTGTAAAATAAAATATTTGTTAAAGTGCCAAAATAAAGTCTCTCATGCCTAAACTAATATTTCATTTGTATAGTCTGGCATTCAGTCTTCTCCAAGCCCATATTACTTATGGTAGATTGAGTTTTCTTAAAGGTGCAGTAAATGCTATTTAGTTTAGTTGTAAACATTAAATGCATGACAAATTGTCTACTTTTTCTTCCTAAGCAGATCATTATCAAACTGCTTGAATAACCAACCTTTTCACTTCTGAATTTCAGATCCTTTTCTTTCCAGCTACTGTAAATATTGTATACAGCATTTTAGCATACATAATATAGATGTTCATTATTTTTGTTAAAATTGTTCTACACAAGTTCTCTATTATTATGCATATCTCAAATTTTTGTTTACAACCAGCAGCAATGACTAGTTTATGGTCCTATTTGAGTCCTCTTCTTTCCCCTAGACATCACCCCTTCAAACACACCCCATAATATGCAGTGGAATTTGGAAAGCTTTAACTGTGTGGGCATTTTAATAGCGTCCCAAACCCTCCTGAAATGTCATTTGTTTAACAAAGCAATCTGCAGTGGGAATGAAAATAACAACATTATTTATTGCCTTGAGTTACAATCTGACCTTTCCTCCTTTCCATTGCCAATGCCAACACTGTGCTATTAGAACAAAATTCTAGCAAAACTCTCATCTTAATTACAAACATCAGTTTAGTTTTCATTCATAAATCTAGAGATCAGGCTTCTGTCAACATCATCTGTTTTCTAGCAATGGTATTAAAAAGGAAATTGGCATCTGTGCACAATTTCAGTCTTCTCTTAGACTGAAATTTCCAAGTGTCTTCAGTTTGCTTTGTTCTCCTCCTGGATGTGTTCTAACACTGGAGCCAGCTATTAATGAATGTTGCTTGGCAGCTGCTAGACTCAGATGCCAAGCTATGGAACATTCCCCCAACCCCACACCACCCTCTCCAGCAGTGGCATCTATATATATATATATGGGTTGGCTGCTTCTTAGGACTTTTGGCTGGCCTCCACTAGTGCTTTTGTAGCAACTGTGAAACTCCTTAGAAATCTGATACAGCATTTCCTTGTGACTGATAAGTTATAGTACTTGTCTCAGTCCAGTTTTTGTGACTCAATCTTGACTATAAATATTTTGCTTCCTTCTTATATTTTTGCAAATTAAGTGCTATGTAAATAACTTAAGTGTCTGTCTCCTCATGTCATTTCTTTTATGGAAGAATATTAGCTGCACTTTGAACTGTTGATATCTTGGAACCTCTGCTTCTCCATACATTTTGCCATTCCATATTTTTAAGTTTTTCTCTTTTTAGTGAGTGTCATATTAAAAAAAGTAATTGGATAAGTAAGAACATGTAAAAAGTTCTTATAGTTTCAGAAAAATAGCTTATTGTTTAACTACTGATAGATACTTGATTCGTGACTTTGGGTCATATCTTACCATCAGTTTTTAGCAGAACTCCCATTGAAATCAAAAGGGAGTTCTACTTAAACAGATTTTTTATTTTTTAAACAAAGCCCAATTGTTTGGAGTGCAGATACCATTTGTCTAAGAAAAGGAAGAATTTAGAAGAATATTCCTGTCAAATATAAGCTGTTGGTATTGGAAGGATTGTGCTAGCACAGTATTGTGTATGGAAAGGCAAGTCTACACGACAAAATTAAGTCAACCTAAGTTATGTTGACATACAGCAACCAGAGTAATTAAATCTTCACCGGGAGTGCTTGCACCAGTTTAACTGTCAGCGTGAGGCATTGTGGGATGGCTTCTGAAAGGCAGCAACAGTTGATGTAAGTACTGCAGTGTCTACACTGACACTGCGTCGAACTAACTACATTGACCTAAGCGCTATGCCTCTCTCAGAGGTGGAGTTAAGTCGGTGTACTGGGCAAATTACATTGGTGGGAGCTGTGTTTTAGTATTGACACTACAGAGTTAGGTCAGCATAAGCTGCCTTATATTGACCCAACTGTAGTGTAGATCGGCCCTAAGAGAGCAGGAGAGTGGGGGTTAGAGAAAGAACAAGCATCTCTAAATACTAACTAGCAGTTCTGTGACAGGGAACTCTTACTCATATTATGTAGAGGTGTCCAGGGGAATTAAGCAAATAGGAAAATATTTTTCTTAAATTTGTTATCAGTTATATCACTTACCTATGCTTGACCAAACTGCGTTATTAAAACTTTCTATAAACACAAGTAACCTTTTTCTGTTGGTTTCAATAACAAGTAATATGGGGACTCCAAAACTTGGATGTATTCATACTTTACAACTTGGTTGTCCCTTCTATTTTTAAATGAAATTTCCCTTAAATTAATTTTGCTACAATTTTAACTCATCCATGCATTACAGGCAACTGATAGAAAATAGATTAACTGGCAAACCATGGCTTGATCCTGTAGAATTTGTTTTATGGTAGCTCCAATTCTCTTCTGGGCCATGAAGCATTTTTTCAGTAAAATCAAACTGATAGGGTGAGTGCCCTTTCCCCTCACAACTGGGCAGGTCCTGGGACCAGCCATGGCTCCAATAGAGACACATGGGCCAGAGCTGATACTGAAGTATCTGGTTTCCTATTGATTCCTGTGATCACCAGGTTTGGGGTGAATGTTGCATGGGTCGTGAGGGGTGCGGGCAGGGAGACCCTGTCCCAGCCACCCCACTTGAACAGATTCTCAGTGAGATTTCCTCAGCTGAAGAAATAATGCAGGCCTAAACAGTATCTTTTCTATCCGCTCTGTGGGGCTGGAGGAGAAACATGTTCCCTTCCCTTGTTCCCAAGCCCACCCAGTCTCCACTCCCTCCTCCAGCATGCAGCCAGACCTGCTGAGCCTGAGGTGGCAATCATCCCCCCAGCCCCCACCTTCCCATGTAGGAGGGAAGGTGTGGATGGGTATGGAGGATCACCTGATGTGGATTGGGGATGGAGAGGTGAAATGATTCAGCAGTTGGTTTGGAAGCATACAGAAGAAAGGATTTATGGAAAACATAGGCATCTAACTCTCCTCTATATTTAGTACGATAGCGTTTAGCTTTTGGAGGTGGTGTGGGAATGACCCCAAAAACAGAATTTTGGACAAGTAGGAGGAAAGAGACAAAGGGAGAAGTCCTGACAGCATATGTTCTCCACTGGAAGTTACAAAGCATTCAGCATTTTGAGTTGCTATCAAACTGCAGTGACTTTCCTTCCCTGGTACTTAATGAAGACAATATTTATGCAGGAGAGTGGGCTGATATTAGTGCTACATATCTGAGAGGATCATGAAGCCAGGGAGTTGCTGTGCAGAAGGCCAGAGTTGTTGTCTGCTGCAGATCCCAACCTTAACTTCTTTAAGCTACTCTGTCTCCCAGATTTGCACAGGAACAGGCCCAGCTTCTGAGAGAAAACATGCTGTGGACTTGCATCTCCTTTTATCATACACATGGAAGGGATTATGGGGGCATTAGGTATGGTTATGAAGTATCCCATATTTTGTTGTTCTCTTCTAGAGTTTGCATTAGATTGGGCATGTTTGGCTTAAATGCTAACTCCTTTGAAATAATACTTGTTTACGGAGTAGCCTATGGGGTTTGGCGATTTTGAATTAAAGTGACAGCATGTTGTGGTTGAAAACTGTTGTAAGTAGGCCAGGGTTGAAGTCCACAACCTCTCTTGACCAAAGGTCAAGCTGAATTAATTGACGTGGCCCCTAGTTCTGACAACTCACTTCCAACACTGAATGAGAGAAAGTAGGAATGTTTGTTTTAAAAAAAAAATCCAGGAAAAATATTACAATACATCTAATTGTTTGTTTTAAAGAAATAGACCCTAAATTCACTGCAGGGTGTGATTTTAATGCTCTAAAATTTCTAATGTGGTGGTTCTGTGATTTTTTTTCCTCTTAGATCTTTTGTTACTTTTCTGTGTGCCAAGGACATTTTTGAATTAAAAAAAAATAGTGAATCTAACATGGAAGTATATAGAACAATAATTTCCACCAGACAACAACTGTAATCCAAGAGCAGCTTGGGGCTTCTCTTGTTGTGGGAAACTGATCTTGCTGTTGGGGAAAAATTCTGTTTCCTAGTTATCCTCCCACTCGATGAGTCCCCTTGCGGTCTGAGGGTATAAACAAACCTTGGTGCATTCTTTTTAGTATTCCTTGGTGGAATGGAAGTGTCTCTCTAAACACAGCAGCTTTTAAGAGCTCTGGGAGGATATTTAGGAGAAATGGGAACAGATTCTTTTTTTCTGTTTTGTCATGTCACAACTGTGGTATTAAAACTTGTCTATCTCTAAATACAACAGTGAACAAAGTTGATTTAACAACTTATACACTAAATGGTATCTTTTCCATGAATGTAGTATTCCCATGGGAAGAAATGATACTATTTAATGTTTGAAGCACAGGAAGTGCAATAGTCTTGGTTCAAAGTTCCTGTGGAAATTTTTTTGACACGCACTTGTTTCTACTCTCACCCCCTCTCAAAGAAAAATTTAAAGTTTGTTTTTTGTCTTTCATCCTTACAATTTCTATTACTACAAAACTAAAGAACGAGAGTTCATTCTAGAAAGAAAAGTGGACAAAATGAGCATGCTTCCTTCTGAAACTAACAGATCAGCCCCAAAGACAGGCAGTTTAATGGGTTTTTTTGTTTGTTTTTTATTTGTTTTTTTAAAATCCAACTGAAGGAATTGCTTCTGGGACTGTCTCCCTTTGCTAGTAATATACGTTAGCCTTTTGGGCAAAAAAAATGAAACTCTAACAGAGCAGTCTTTTATCCAGTTCTTCACTCTCAAATCTGCAACCCTCTCCTGGATCTATGTGAACCATCTTCCCATCTGTCAGGGTTCTCCCCTCATGGTGCAGGGGCTCAAAATTAGTTGTTCTACCAGATCCTCATTCTCTGAGCTGCACCCCCGGCCCCATCCCAGATCTGTGCAAACCTTCTCCACTTCTGTTAGGGTTTACCACTCGTCTAGAAACATCACCACCTAGCTGGTGCCTTAGTTCCACATAGGGGACCCTGTGCCCTCACTCTACTACATGCTCCAACCCTGAAACTCTAAACAACGTAGGTAGAAGTCTATTTCATCCTCAGATGTTCATTTCATACTTCCCTGAGGCTACTTCCTATGTTTGCTCTTAAGCATCTGAATTCTAAAGGCATCTTTTTGCCAGCCTACACCATCCTGGGTTCCTTCTCCAGCTCCCTCTTAAACCAGCTTCTTTCCCAGCACACGTGCTTCCAGCCTACAGTTCCCATCCTCTATCCAGCAACTACAGCCTGCAGAATGCATGTCCTTAAAGGGCTGAGACCCAGTAAGAAGTGGTGGGCTTGCCATTTAAAGGGCCAGTATATCCTGTTACACCAACCTTCTACAACCCATTTCATGTGTTTGCATTTATATAGCACTTTTAGTCAAAACTCACCCAAAAATACTTTACAAACATTGACTAATTCTACAGACTGCGTCACACCATCCTCTAAACTGTATGATGTGAAGGCAATGGAAGGAGTGAAAAATCTTTTCCACTGTCACCAAAGTTGTTGGAAACAAGACAATCCAAAGCTGCTACATCTTTTAAATCTCATCCCAAAGGTGCCTTTAATAGGAATAATGCACCATTGGCTCTCTGTGGATTAGATATGATGATGATGATGATAAATGCTACATAGATATGATATAAAAGGAATGACTAAATATGTTCCATTTCCTAGACAATGGCATTGTGTAAGTGTGACTTAAGGCAGCGTCTGGACTGAAATCTTTATTATAGCTGATGATTTCCTATGAAAAGAGGAATGCTGGGGGCACCATGAGGAGAATTTCATCTAATGCCTATCCATGCTCCAGGAAGTTGAAGTAGTGCTTTATTTGGATATTGTCATCTATCTGGAGTTTTAAATTTGGGGGCAGGAGGTGTTGGGTGGGGAGGGGAAAATAACTTGAACCTTGCCTCTCTATATAAAATAAGCCCAAACACGGGGATTGATAAAGGTGCCTAAGTTCTACAGAGATGATGCATTACAGATGCTTAAACACAGAAAATCATTTGTAACTTTCTTCAGTATAGTGAAAGATGAGAATAATCTGTTATTCAATACATAATCTGTGCTAAAAGGGGCACATGTGGAAGGAGCATGTACTCCCTTGGGGGTCTGGTTGGACTAGCAACTCTGGAGCAGGAAGGAAAGCTTGATGATTTTCTAGTAACCTGGAGATCTGCAGAAATATAGAGGGATGAGTCCAGGGATCTCATGTTATTCATGAGGTCCCTGTGCTGTTTTGGGGCCCCACAAATTACAGCACAACTCATACCGTGTGGGATACCAGTGCAGGTTCCTTCCCCTACCCTTTCTGTGGTATGTGAAAGTAAGGGACAAGAAGTTACTGACACTCTGAGCTACAGTAATTGACAAGGGAAATCACAGTCAGTGACTTCTGACTCCAAGGCAAACACCCCATACTGAGCAGCTGTTTCCACACCTCCCACCCCTCCCTTAAGTGTGTAAAATGAACTCCTGTGTATAGCTGTGGAGGGGCTAGAGGTGGTTATGTGATAGGGTAAATTCTACCATATATCTGCTGCTTTCTTTCATATTCCCCTTCTGCCCCCCATTTGCATCAATCTTGTGCACTGTTAGGATGTGTGTTCTCCATGGTGTTGCATGAAGGGAAGGAAGCACAAGGCCTTAAGCAAGCAAGGGCAGAGCTCCAGTGCTTTCTTTAAATTCCCGTAGTAGCTGAATGCCAGCATTTGTTGGGAACTTTAGAACATTTCTCTCTTCCGACTGAATTGAAACTGCAAAGACTGACGGAAGGAAATAAAATCTGAAAGCTCAGTTACGTATTGGTCTGTCTATATATACACACACACACAAGTACCTGCCAACCGTAGGAAATGTTACATAGAGACCTTTGAAGAGGAAAACAGGGAAACTTCTTTTAATACCATTGAAATACATTGAACCCAGGGCAACTTTTGGAGAGACAGTGGAACAAATGGTAAATAATTTATTAAAAAACAGGGATTATCTTTCTAAGCAGAGATAGCTGGCAAATGGGAAATCTGTCCAAGCCTATCCTGCTTACTCTTAAACATACCGCACCCTTACATCTTCAGACCTCTCCTGGCAGATTCTAGGGAATCTTCACATGCTTTTTTTCCATTCATACTTTGAGCGCTACAAAAAACACTGTATAGGGAATGCCAATGCTTTATTCTTATTCTTAATTATTTGTTGGAAGCTCCAACCAAAACCAGAGCCCCACTGTGGTAGGCAACACAAAATACACATAGTAAGACAGTCCCTACCTCAGTGAGCTTACAGTTTAAATAGATGGGGCAGACAAAGGGTAGAAAAAAGGAAGTATCATCAGCTGCATTTTAGACATGGAGATCTGTAGCACTGAGAGATTAAGGAACATAGGAATTGCCAGCCTGAATCAGAGGTAAGGTTCATCTAGGCCAATACTCTGTCTCTGATTGTGTCCAGAAATGCTTCTTCAAAGGAAGGCATAAGAACCCTTCAGTAGGTGGATGTGGAATCTTTCCCCATATTACTCCCATCCTGATCTCCAATAATTAGAGATCACCATTTCACCTTAAATGGTCCTTTGAAATATGTGACAGGTTTCAGAGTAGTAGCCGTGTTAGTCTGTATCAGCAAAAACAATGAGTCCTTGTGGCACTTTAGAGACGAACACATTTATTTGGGCATAAGCTTTCGTGGGCTACAGCCCACTTCATCAGATGTATGGAGTGGAACATACAATGGGGAGGTATAAATACACAAAAGAATAAATGGACACAAATCTGACATCAGGAATTATAAGATTCAAAAACCAGTAGGAGAACACTTCAATCTCCCTGGTCACTCAACAACAGACTTAAAAGTGGCAATTCTTCAACAAAAAAAACCTTCAAAAACATACTCCGAAGAGATACTGCAGAACTGGAATTAATTTGGAAACTGGACACCATCAAATTAGGCCTGAAAAAAGACGGAGTGGATAGGTCACTACAAAAACTAAATCAATTTGTTAGTCTCTCAGGTGCCACAAGTACGCCTGGTTTTTACAAAAACTAATTTCCCCTTGCTAAACACTCACACCGTGTCAACTGTTTGAAATGGGCCAACTTGTTTACATTGGCCTCATTAACACTACAAAAGTGATTTTCCACTCCTTGTCAACTGCTGACAATAGCCTACCTCCAACTTAAATGAATTGGCTCGTTACCAAGTGGGGGGGATCAGTGCTAAGGCAACTCCCATCTTTTCATATGCTGTGTATTTATACCTCCCTATTGTATGTCCCACTCCATGCATCTGATGAAGTGGGTTTTAGCCCACGAAAGCTTATGCCCAAATAAATTTGTTAGTCTCTAAAGTGCCACAAGGACTCCTCGTTGTTTATGAAATATGTGTTAACTACTTATGCTAAACAATCTGTTTTACTTTGTATTTAGCTGTGACACTCTGAGTACATTTCCCAGACCTGAAGAAGAGCTCTGTGTAGCTCAAAAGATTGTCTCTCTCACCAAAAGAAGTTGGTCCAATAAAAGATATTAGCTCACCCACCTTGTCTCTCTAATATCCTGGGACCAACAGGGCTACAACAACACTGCATACATAAAATCCCTCAGGCAGACTTGCCCCATATCTCATCTTTAATTGGAAGGAAAGAAGGGAATCATTCACTGGCAGTTAAAATGCTGTGTGTGCCACAATCAATCTTACAGATAATATTTTGTTGTTTGAGTCACAATAAGACATTTATGATCTCATTAATCACTATCTATACTCACCACTAAGAGACACCGAACCAGCAGCAATGTGTGACACAAAACTTCTTGGGGCAGGATATGCAATAAATACTCAGAAACCACAGGAAACAAACAAGACAGACAGTCACGACAACAGGTTAGTTTTGTAACATTTTGATTAAAACAGTTACTTCCTCTGCCTAAACAGAGGTTTCAAAACTGACAATTTATATGTGGGAGATGTATTAATGTATGCTGTTTATGTGCAATTTTCCGTATACTGAGGAAGACACAACTTAACATATTGAAAAATACAAACAAAATGAGCAGGTGGAGGGGCCAGTCTGGCAGAGATAGAGTGACTTTTTATAGTAATACCTTCTCCTCTTTCAAATCTCTCCTCAAAACACACTTCAGTGAGGCTCATCAGCATTATTTCCATTCCAACTAGATGATACATAACGGCAAAGAACTACCCTCTACCGTCCAATATTGTGCTCTGATTCCCATAAATTGTATCAGACTGTCACAAAATTGCTTACTAAGGCTCTGATCCTACAAACACTTGGGCATGTGCTTATCATTAAGCATGTGGGCAGTCCCAATGATTACACTGGAACTACTCATGCTTAAACACATGCCTAAGTATTTGCAGGATCAAGGCCTAGGTTTGTCTTCTAAGACCTTGTGTACACCAGTGGCTCTCAACCTTTCCAGACTACTGTACCCCTTTCAGTAGTCTGATTTGTCTTGAATACTCCCAAGTTACAAAAATTACTTGTTTACAAAATCAGGCAAACAGAACACTATTAGTGAAAAATTGCTTACTTTCTCATTTTTACCATATAATTATAAATCAATTGGAATATAAACATTGTACTTACATTTCACTGTATAGCATATAGTTAAACCAATGCAACTTTGTACACACTAGGCCATAGCATAATGAACTGTGGCTATACATCAGGGGTTGGCAACCTTTCTGAAGTGCTGTGCCGAGTCTTCATTTATTCACTCTAGTTTAAGGTTTCGCGTGCCGGTAATACATTTTGACGTTTTTAGTAGGTCTCTTTCTATAAGTCTATAATATATAACAACTATTGTTGTATGTAAAGTAAATAAGGTTTTTAAAATGTTTAAGAAGCTTCATTTAAAAATAAATTTAAATTCAGAGCCCCCCGGACCGGTGGCCAGGACCCGGGCAGTATGGGTGCTACTGAAAATCAGCTCGCATGCCGCCTTGGGCGCCCGTGCCATAGGTTGCCTACCCCTGCTATACATCATAGTTGTCACAGAGAACTAATGCAAAGACTGTTCAGAGAACATTGCAACAATCAACCACTTACATTCTGTTATTATTGCTGAAATATTATGCAAGGAGGATATGAATGAAGAGAAGGAACTTATTACATAGGCAATTCTGATGTAACTTCTTCTGACATACCCGCTCATTCCATTAAAAGGAGCATCTCTCCATTGATATAGGTGTTCACTTACATTTCAAAACTACAATTATTGAAATAGGCCATTCCAGCAACTCCCTTCATCCAGTAATAAATAAGGTAGACATTTTTAACAATAAGGGTAATTAACCATTGGAACAAATCACCAAGGGTTGAGGTGCATGCTCCATCAGTGGCCAGTTTACAATCAAGGAAGTGCTGCAGCCTCGTGTGATGCAGGAGGTCTGACTAGCTGATCACGATGGTCTGGCCTTAGAATCTGTAACAACTCAGGAAATAATATATTTCAAAGGCCAAACTCCCTCCTGGCATGGGCGGTGGGTTAACTCCCACATTGGGGAGGTCCTGCCCACCAGAGCCCTGAGTGTCAGGCTGGCCCTAGCACCAGGCTGAGCGCTGACCCCCCCTCCCCCCGAGCATCAGGCTGGCCCCAGCACTGGGACACCACTCAAGCATTGGGCTGAGCTGCTGCCCCCCCAAGTACCGGTGCCGGCCTCAGCTGCTGGCTCGACCCCCTATCACTACTGACCCCAGCACCGGTGGCCCAAGCTCATGGCTGCCAGCTGGAGCTGAGCCCCCACCAGCTTCCGGTAGAGGGGCAGGGAGGGCATGGCCTCAGGGCACAACATGGGCATGGGCGTGGCCACGGCATGGGTGGGGGGAAGCTTAGCTGCCCTGGCCTGTGATACCCATTGCCCATGTTCCTGGTGATCGCCACAGGAGTCAATGGTGGGGCACCAGCAGAGGCTGCTTAATTTGTAATGAAAGAGGTGCCAGGGCTCAAGCAATTTTCTACATTCATAACTAATGCTGCAAGCCCAGGGACGCAGGGGCTACGAACTGCCTAAGCTGGCGGCGCTGCCGGTGCTCAGCCCTGGGGCAGGGCTTCCTGCGCCCCCAGCGAGCCCCTCACAGCTCGTGGAAGGGCAGCGGCCTGCGGCATGAAGCCGGGGTGGCAGCGGCGGCGGCAAGCGGTGGGGCTTGTGAGGAGACCTGCTCCCCGGGCCCCGCCGGGTGGGTCAGGCCCCGAAGCAGAGGCGGCCGCGCTGGAGCTCGCGGCGGGGGTCGGAGAGGGGCGCGGTCCCCCATAGGGCGGAGAAGGTCTGCCGGACCCAGACACCCCCGGCAGGACTCGCAGCGGCTGAGCTCGGCCGGATGAGGCAACGGAGCAGAGCGCGGGAAGCTCTAGTTAGCGCCGAGCGGCTCAGTCCTGCCGCCCTTTGATCTGCCGCGTAGGTGCTGCAGCTGCGGGCTCCGCTCCGAGCCAGGCGTCAGGCTGAGCCGCCGCGGGGCTCTGGGACCGACGGGTCTGCGCGGGGAAGGTGCGTGAGCCGCTTCTCTCTCCCGCTGCTGCTTGCGGGCCGCGGGGAGGCCGGGCTGCTGCAGAAGCCGGCGCGGGGCCCGGCCTGCTTGCACGCCGCCTGGGGCCCCTTGGTCGTGGCTGGCCTGTGCCACTACCGAGGCTGCGTGCCAGGGCCCCAGTGCTGTGCCGGGAGCACTGCGCTCCCAGCCGTCCCGTGACGGACAGAGCCACCAGGGGCGCCTGCATTGGCGCTGGGGGACCCCCCCCGCCTCCAGGGGTGGGTGGCTGGGTGGGCGGGCGCACAGCTGCTGCCCCGCTCCTTGTCTGTGCTCTCTTAGTGGGGCTGGGGCAGGGGGCGCTGTCTGCCAGCCTGGGGCAGGGGGGCATTAGTGCTGCAGAGGGTCCTTTGCACTCCATCCTTCCTGTGGCTCCTCCACGGGTCTCTGCCGCTGGGCCAGGTTGCACTCAGGGCTCTGCTCAGCCACCACCAGCACCCGTTAAAATTACTCGTTTCCAAGCGAGTTCAATGGGAATCGAACATTGCAGCAGGACACATGTTCAAATTAACATCAAGTTGACTGCGCCCCGGTTAAAAAGACAGCGAGAGAGGGGGTACGTAAAGGGCTGATGGGTGGGCAGCAGAGGCGACACGTAACCGACTGCCGCCTAGTACCTGCCTGCACTCACCAGCCCTCAAAGCTCACAGCATGCAGTCAGTGCCAGCCGGAAATGGGACAGGGGGCGGGGCGGGGCCCTGCTGGCTGACAGCCCTCACGCAGCGGGGGCTGTGCTCACGGACCGGCGGGGGAACCACTGGCCCCACACACTGCATCTTCGCCGCGCCACCAGCCTTGCACACCCACTCCCTTCGTTGGCCACTGGAACCGTCCCCCCCCCCCCACACACACACACTCACCGCAGGTGGGCAGGTGGCTGACGAGTAGGGATCCGGCTAGCAGGAGGACCCGCCAGTACTGATGGGGGTGGAGGGGAGACAGAAAATAGTGGAAAGTTTTCTCATTTTTAAGAAAAAGTCAGGACAGCTGCAGGACAGTGCTGGGTTTACAGTGGCACCATGGAGCTGGGCCCATGCTCAGAAGGGGCCCCGGCCTGCTCTGCTTGCACTGCGTCCCAAGACCCCGCTGGCTTCCTCCCCCACACCACTTGCTCCTCTCAGCCTGCCCACCAGCCAGCCAATGGCTCCTCTCCAACCCCTGGTTTCACTCGCTGGCTTCTCTCTGCCTCCTGGCCAGACCCCAGTGTACCTCTGGCTCCAGGCAGTCTCTGCTTCCCGCCACCAGTGGGGCCCCACCTGTCTCCCTGGAGCTGAGCCGCCTGGGACTGATGCAGCAGCCTGGCCAGTCTCGGCCAGTTGGGGTGGGGGGAACAGTGTGGGGGGCTTGGCTGGGCCCCTCCAGGCAAGTGGGTCCTGAGGAAGCCTGGGTGGGGCAGGCCCTGGCCTGGCTGATCGCACCACTCCCAAGGGGCCAGAGTGATTCCCTGCCCCAGGACGGTGGTGGCTCAGCTTGGCAGACCCAGTTGCCTCCCAGCAGGGACAGTAAGTGGGGCCAGGAGGCAGGGTGTGGGGGAGTGGGTCTTGGAGGTAGGGATGGGGAAGATCTGTGTGTGTTGGGGCACTAGTGAATGGGGGTTCTGTGCAGGGTGCTGTACATTTGTGGCAGGGTTGGGGGGGCTGGGCATAGTGGATCTGGGGGTGCTCTGGCCATAGAGAATCAGGGTGTGTATGTTCTGGTGTTGGGCAGGGGGGCTGTGTGGCATGACACGGGCCCACCCCCGAGGGGAAGGGGCGTGCTGGCAGCACAGAGCCGGGCGGGCCATTGTGCATCTGGCAACTGCCAGTTTGTAAATAGTGCCCTCAAACTGGGCTGGGCGGAGCGGGGCTGCCCCTACCATGCCATGCCCCATTGCCTCTGGCTGGCCCCTCGCTCCAGGGACTGAACCCCCTGCGCCATGCTCCATTGCTGCCATGGGGGCCCACAAATATATTTGGCACTGAGCCCACAAAAAGTTAATCCGGCCCTGCTGCAGGAGGGCTTAAATATGGGACTGTCCCTTTAAAAACTGGACATCTGGTCACCCTATTCATGGGACACTGTGGTTATTTGACTCAATGGGTGCAGTGGTTGCTCTTACCAGTCTGCAGCTGAAATGGTTCTACCAACCAGTCTTCTGTTCACACGTGGCTCCATATGGCTCACATGGTAAAAATGGTACCAGGCACCTAGTGCCTGCTATCAGTTTGTGCCACACTGTTGCCTCTTTCACCTGTTTGGTTGTGTTGATGGTTTGGTGCAGATATCCTTAGCACAGTCCCAGCAGTACATTCAGTCTTTCAAGTCCCAACACGCCCAATATATTTTCAGCATTGCTCACTACAGCTCCAGTGTCTCTCACTGTGCCTCACCCCGGCCCCTGTAGCTGGGGTGTTTCTCCACCTTGTTTTCTTTCCAGGCCTGGCTCTAGTTCTCCCTTGATTCACCCCTCTATCATTCCCCAGACCGTAGCCTTCTCTGGCCTTCCAGCTTCATCTCTCTGACTCAGAGAGCCAACAGGCATCTCCTACTGCTGCTCTCAGCACTCAGCTTTTTTTGGCCTGGGGAAGTTTGTAATAGACACCCCTCTCTCTCCCCCCCGCGTTCTCCTGTCTTTTGCTTTAAGTGGCTTGATCTGCCTCCACTGCTCACTAGGGAGTTCTTACTGCTCCCTCCTTCAAGGAAGCCCTCAATTCTGTTCTGCTTTTCTTAGTGAGCTCGTGCTCAAGCTCCTTCTGTGGGTTCTGAACTCCCACTTATCTTTGGGCTGTCTCTCATTTCTAACTCTCATGGCAGCCACACCCTCCTCAGACTGGAATAGGAATATTGGATCCCTTTTCACTTAAGGACCTACTACCATGCTCAAAGATTTCCTTTCTGAGAACTATACAAAAGAGATGCAAGTATAGAATAGAGAAGAAGAGAGAAGTGTACATCAGGATAGTGGAAAGCTAAGGTGCAGCTCTTGGATATAAATGTACAACAGAGAATGATTCAAAACCTGCAAGTGATACAGAGTGACCCACATTGTTCTAAGAAGGCATTATACAGTTTGGATACTTTTGGTACTTCAAGGAGAATACTGTAATTAGAAAACCAATGGGTGTGTCTTTTGAGAAGCAAAAAATAAGCTAGTCTCAAATGAGAGCACGTTCATACACTTTTGAGAAAGATTAAGGACAAAACTTTGAAATGCAACCACTCTGGCTTTTTTTATTCTTTTTTATTTATTATTTAATTCAATTCAAGGATGTCCAATTTTTTAGAAGTGTGGTGATACCAATTGAAGTTAATAGGATCTGTGAATAACACTTCTGAAAATCAGGCCCAAGGTATCTTCAGTTGGTCAGGCACTCAAAATCAGCAGCACTTTTGGAAAATGAAAAGCAACATTCCCAATGTCTGGTTACTATGGGCCTGATTTTTCAAAGGTACTGAACGTGTGCAGTTTCATGTTGATTTCACCTGGAGTTGTGAATGTCTAATCCAGTGGTTCTCAAAGTTTTGTACTGGTGACCCCTTTCACATAGCAAGCCTCTGAGTGTGACACCCCCACCCCCCGTATAAATTAAAAACACTTTTTAATATCGTTAACACCATTATAAATGCTGGAGGCAAAGCGGGGTTTGGGGTGGAGACTGACAGCTTGCGACTCCTCATTTGAGAAACCCTGGTCTAATACCTCTGAAAGTCAGGCCTGATGTGCCTGCCTGTTATAATAAAACAGAGATCCTCAGCTAAAGGGAAAGTGTGTGTGTTATGCTTTCTCACCCTCTTCCTCCCCTCCCCCCCCCCGCCCGCCCTTTAATTTCCTTCTTTTTAACACACTGAGATTTGTCTCCCCACAAATGTACTTTCAGGAACACACTATATGGTATAGCACCTGTGTAATGTGCAATTCTTGGTATGACCATGAGCAAGACTGATTCCATGTGTTGGGATGGAGGACTTGCTAATACTCTTATCCAGCATGTAGTTCTCTCTGCTTCAATCACAAAAGATTTATAAGGTTTAAAGTTAGGATGAAAAAGGCTGGTCAGATTTTGCTTGGGTTAGGATAAAGGCTCTTATTTCATTCTTAGGATGGTCTATTGTCTCATGTTCTTCAGAAATACTTCATGATCTGAATAAAAAGCATCCACTTCATAAAATGTAAGTTATGTATTGTTGGTCTCTTGAAAACTTAAACTAATTTTTTCCAGTGTTGCATCTGCTGTGGCTTAGATGACAGCCATGAGTAATGCCCATGATACAGTTTTTTTAAGCTGGCTGGACACTGTTTTATAGATGAGGTTTGTGTCAAATATAGACAGACCTAGGACTTGGCCAGCAGAAGTTTGTAAATTCACGCTAAATCTTTGGATTGCCTTGGCTAGTTCCTTGGTATTCAAACTATTGTTAACAGCATAAAAATAAAGTATCAAGACAGACAAGAACAGATTGCAAATGCGGGATGGGAAAGAACCACCCAACATTGACCATAGTTGGGAGACATCTGCCATTAGGGCACATGTGAATTCCTCTTATTTGGTTTATAGTATGGTTTTGCACATCGCATTCTTTAATCCCAAATAGTAAAGAAAGTGGCTTATAAGGCCAAGTTTATTATTGATTTAATTGCACAATTACAGACGTCCTGGGGATTCATTTATTCATTTCTGCTCCAGTGACTAGAAAATTTTTTACATTCTTTGTTGGAAGGTTGAAAGTTTGGTCTGGTCATTTATGCCTTCCCTTCCAACTGTGAGAAGTTGAAGGAGGAGGATGGCTGCACACTAAAGAAGTGGCAGCTACAGGGGAAAAATATCTCACTTATAAAAAGTACCAAGTGATTAGAATCTTCAGATGTAATGAATAATAGAAGGTGCTGTGTGGCCTATGCATGAAATCTTGTCTGTCACACGTTGTGTTTCAACAATTTTAGATGCTTGTTTCTATGCACATGGAAGAGTCTGAAAATGTGAAATTAAATAGAAATCTTTTTTAAGCTGACCTGAAGTCAGTTATGTTCCTCTCTAACGGATGTGATGAAGTCTTAACTAACTCATCTGTAATGTTCTAAACCCTAATTTATTGATAAAGGAAAACATCCTAAAGTTTAAATTTCTGACAGAAGCTGTGGAAAAAATACTGGCCTTTGCTTTTGGTGTTAAAAGGGGAAAAATGTTGTGTCATTTAAAAAAAAATATGCCTACATTTTGAAAGGTGACTAGCGATTTTTGGGTGTCCAAGCTTAAAAGGGGCTTTTTTTTCCTTTTAAATTTCTCTCCCCCCTCAAAGGTCCAGTGCTCAGTATTTTCTGGAAATCAGGCCCCCATTAAAGTGTCTCAGCTTGAACACGGTGGTTTTGAAAAATAAGGCTATATTTTTTTAATGGGTGGGTTTCAAAACTTAATTTTGAATTACTGTCCCAGCATATGCAGTGGTCTCCATTAAAATGCCAATATTTAAAAACAGGTATCAGACATCACACAGTTTCCTCCTATATTTAGAATAGAAAGCTTATTTGGTAACTGTTTGGTAACAACTGGCAAATAGTGATTCTGATATTTTCTACTGTACTGTTATAGATGGAGTGTAAAGAGAGAGAGAGACAACATAGGTGAGGTAATATCTTTTATTGGACCCACTTCTGTGGTGAAAGGGACAGGGTTTTGAGCATCACAGAGCTTTTCATAGCATATCAGGGTTGGAAGGGACCTCAGGAGGTTATCTAGTCCAGTCCCCTGCTCAAAGCAGGACCAATCCCTTGACAGATATTTACCCCAGTTCCCTAAATAGCCCCCTCAAGGATTGAGCTCACAACCCTGAGTTTAGCAGGGTAATGCTCAAACTACTGAGTTATCCCTCCCCCAAGTCTGGAGGAGGTAACCAGAGTGTCTAAGGGCTTGGCTACACTTACAAGTTGCAGCGCTGGTGGAGGCTTTCCAGCGCTGCAATTACACCCCGTCCACACTTGCAGGGCACAACCAGCGCTGCAACTCCCTGGCTGCAGCGCTGGCTGAAAACCCATCCCGGCAGGGGTATAAGGAGTGCAGCGCTGGTGATCCAGCGCTGCTCAGCAGGTGTGGACACTCACCAGCGCTTTAAGTGTCCTCCAGGGAATAAGGAGTTATCCCAGAATTCCTGTTCAGCCACTCTGCTCATCAGTTTGCACTCTACTGCTCTTGCCTCAGGTGACCCGCCCTTTAAATGCCCCGGGAATTTTAAAAATCTCCTTCCTGTTTGCTGCAGCCAGGTGTGTGTGGAGTGCAATCAGTTAATCTTTCCAGGTGACCATGCCTCCACGTGGCAAACGAGCCCCAGCATGGAGCAATGGCGAGCTGATGGACCTCATCAGTGTTTGGGGGGAGGAATCTGTGCAGGCACAGCTGCGCTCCGGCCGTAGGAATTACGATATCTTTGAGCAGATATCAAGGGCCATGCTGGATAGGGGCCATGATCGGGACGCACTACAATGCAGGGTGAAAGTTAAAGAGCTGCGGAGTGCCTATTACAAAGCCCGCGAGGGGAATCGCCGATCCGGAGCTGCCCCCACGACCTGCCGTTTTTACAGGGAGATGGACGAGATACTTGGGGGTGACCCCACTGCCAATCCCAGGATAACGATGGACACTTCTGAGCAGGCTGGGGGACAGGAGGCGGAGGCGGCGGGGGGGGGAGGAAACCGCGAGTGAAGCTACTGGGATGGGGGAAGACACCCCAGAGTGGGCATGCAGCCAGGAGCTCTTCTCAAGCCAGGAGGAAAGTACCCAATCGCAGCAGCCAGCAGTTGCAGAAGGACAAGCAGAGGAGCGGGTTAACGGTAAGCGGCTTTTATTTTCTGGGTGGAAATGTTTCTGGAGAGGAAGGGGGGTTATGGCTGCATGCATGCCAGCCTCTAGATGTGGAATAGCCCGTTGATGTGGTCTATCACGTCGCGGTAATCTGCTTCAGTTATCTCAGCAAAAGTTTCATCCAGAGCGTGGGCAATATGCCTGCGCAGGTTTATAGGCAGAGCCACTGTGTCCCTTGTCCCAGTGACGGTGACGCGTCCGCGCGCCACTGTGCTGCCAGTGGTGGGGGGACCATTTCTGAACACAGGCAAGCCGCGTAGGGTCCCGGGCGGAATCCACATTGCTCTAAAAGAGCCTCCCGCTGTGCCCTAGTGACTCGCAGAAGGGAGACATCTTCCAGGATTAACTCCTGTGAAAAATGTTGGGAGACTCTTTAGTGAAGAGATAGGGAGATAAGATCACCCCTGCAGCTGCATCTTCACTCAACCCCTCTAGCACTCCAGATTACCCGAAGCAACCAGCTCCCCTCTATCACTCAAGCCCCACTTCTCCCTCTATAAGCACCCCTCACTCACCATTTCGTGGCTTCTGTTGTGTTATGCGTTTGGGAAAAGAATGCTAAAGTGAGAACTCCCTCAGTGTAACAATTCATGTCTGGAGATAGTGGATACAATGCTGTACGTGTTAAATGTTGTCATTTCTGTGTTTCTACAGTGACCTTGACTACTGGACTGCCCAGATGTTCAACATCACAGAGGCTTCAAAATTTGAGAAAAAATCCCCGAAAGAGCAAAGAGGACATGCTGAAAACTGTTCTTCATCACTCTGCTACAGAGAGAAAAGAATTGAAGGAGTGGAGAGAGAAGGAGAGCAGGATCCGCAAGAGAAATGCAGTGGCCAAGAGAAAAAGCACAGAGCGGCTGCTAAGCATCCTGTCGCGCCAAGCGGACTCTATAGAGTCACTCGTTGCCATGCAAGCAGAGCACTACCGTGCTACTCCCCCACCCCACCCCGTCCCAAAGCTTTTTGCCTTGTGCCCCAATGTCAGCTCAAACCGCCTTTCCCCAGCATTCAGGTTCTTACCACCACCAACTGCCTCCAACACCTGTACGTTCACCAACCAGCCCTGATACCTACCACCACCCTTACCCTCTGCACTCAACCCCCATCACCATGCAGTATATGCACCCTGAAGTGCAGGATTCATTAAACAGCACTCCAGACAGGACATATGCAAACTTGTGACTGTACAGTTCACCAACCCACACCCCTGCCCTCTTGTGTTCATGAAATGTTGTGTGTCTGTCTGTCTGTCAAGGAAGTTTTTTTCTTTTCAATAAAACAATTCTTGGCTTTGAAAACAGTCTTTATTATAGCAGATAGTTAAAGATAACTTAGCCCAGTAAAGAAAGAGGCACTGCAAATCATATTATTATTAGGGATAATAGAATAACAGTGTAAGCAGTGCAATTCACTCCCATGCAAGGCAGCAAACATTACTGTTGGCTTTCAGCCTCAAATTCTTCCCTCAAGGCATCCCTAATCCTTGTAGCCCTGTGCTGGGCCTCTCTATTAGCCCTGCTCTCTGGCTGTGCATATTCAGCCTCCAGGACTTGAACCTCGGTGGTCCATGCCTGACTGAATGTTTCACCCTTCCCTTCACAAATATTATGGAGGGTACAGCAAGCGCATATAACCGCGGGGATGCTGCTTTCCCCCAAGTCTAGCTTCCCATACAGACATCTCCAGCGGGCTTTTAAACGCCCAAAAGCACACTCCACAGTCATTCTGCACCGGCTCAGCCTGTAGTTGAACCGGTCCTTGCTCCTGTCAAGCTTCCCTGTATAGGGTTTCATGAGCCAAGGCAGTAACGGGTACGCGGGGTCTCCAAGGATCACAGTGGGCATTTCGACATCCCCTACTGTGATCTTCCTGTCTGGGAAAAAAGTCCCTGCCTGCATCTTCCTGAACAGGCCACTGTTCCGAAAGATGCGTGCATCATGCACCTTTCCAGGCCAGCCTGTGTAAATGTCAATGAAACGCCCGCGGTGATCCACAAGCGCCTGGAGAACCATAGAGAAATACCCCTTACGATTAACGTACTCTGATGCCAGGTGGGGGGGGGGGCAGAATAGGAATATGCGTCCCATCTATCGCCCCTCCACAGTTAGGGAAACCCATTTGTGCAAAGCCATCCACAATGTCCTGCACGCTCCCCAGAGTCACGGTCTTTCTTAGCAGGATGCGATTAATTGCCTTGCAAACTTGCATCAAAACGATTCCCACGGTCGACTTTCCCACACCAAACTGGTTCCCGACCGACCGGTAGCTGTCTGGAGTTGCCAGCTTCCAGATTGCAATAGCCACCCGTTTTTCCACCGTCAGGGCAGCTCTCAATCTTGTGTCCTTGCGCCGCAGAGTGGGGGCGAGCTCAGCACACAGTCCCATGAAAGTGGCTTTTCTCATACGAAAGTTCTGCAGCCACTGCTCGTCATCCCAGACTTCCATGACGATGTGATCCCACCACTCAGTGCTTGTTTCCCGAGCCCAAAAGCGGCGTTCAACGGTGCTGAGCATTTCTGTGAATGCCACAAGCACTTTGGTGTCACACGCGGCAGGAGAATCGATATCGATATCATCGTCAGACTCCTCACTGTCACTTTGGAGCTGAAGGAATAGCTCGACTGCCAAACGTGTTGTGCTGGCGACACTCATCAGCACAGTCCTCAGCAGCTCGGGCTCCATTTGCCACAAAAATCGCGATTCACACAGAGAGTAAAACAGAAAGACACTCACAATGGCGCCAAACGCTGCCGGAAAGAGTGAATGCTGGGATGTGAAGCGATGCACCACGGGGCGCTGGCAAACAGGAAGCGGAATGACCCGCACACTTCCTTCCCCTTCCCACAATACTCAGCGCCAAAATGGGACGAGGTGCTCTGTGGGATAGCTGCCCACAATGCACCTCTCAATACAGCGCTGGAAAGTGCTGCAAGTGTGGCCACACTGCAGCGCTGGTAGCTGTCAGTGTGGCCACACTCCAGCGCTGGCCCTACACAGCTGCATGACCAGCGCTGTAACTCCCAGCGCTGCAACTTGTAAGTGTAGCCAAGCCCTAAGCTAAATTCATGATGGGACCTATTAAGCATGAGGGTTTCACAGATGCCACTTAAAAGGAAGTGGACAATTAAGGGTTAGGAAGCAGCAGGGTATGTTACAAGTTGTTGTAATGAGCCACAATGTCTGTGTTAAGTGCATTGTTTTAAGTGTCCAGCAGAATTTAGAATTTAAGTTCCCAGACTTACTTTTGAAGGTGTGCAGGTTTCCTTTAAGGGCGAGATCTGAGAGATCAGATACTGAGTGATCACGTTGTGAAATGTGTTTGCCCTTGCCCCGCCCCACCCCTTTCCGGAGGTCACACCTCCTGCTCACTCCATTCCCCTCCTTCTGTCGCTCGCTCTCTCCCACCCTCTTTTCACTGGTCTGGGGCAGGAGCTTGGGATGTGGGGGAGGGGAGTGGTGGTGAGGGCTCCTGCTGCAGGTACGGGCTCTAGAGTGGGGCTGGAGATGAAGCGTTTGGGGTGCAGAAGAGGGCTCCAGGCTGGGGCAGGGGATTGGGGTATGGGAGGGGGCTCTGGGCTGAAACAGGGGGTTGGAGTGTGGGAGGAGGTACAGGCTCTGGGCTGGGGGTGCGGGTTCCAGGGTGGGGCCAGAAATGAGCGGTTCAGGGTGCCGGACGGGGATCTGGGAGGGGGCAGGGGGTTTGTGTGTGTGTAGGGGGGTGGATGAGGGTGAGGCCTCTATTTGTGGGTACTGGTTCTGGGGTGGGGCCAGAGATGATGGGTTTGGAGTGCAGAAGAGGGCTCCGGGCTGAGGCAGGGTGTTGGTGTGTGGGAGGGGGTACGGGCTCTGGGCTGGTGGCATTGGGCTCAAGAGTGTGACCAGAAATGAGGGGTTGAGGGTGCGGGCTCTGGGGTGGGCCCAGGACTGGGGAAGGGGGTTGGGGTGCGGGCTCTGGGGTGGGCCCAGGGGTTGGGGTGCAGGAGGGGGCTCCAGGCAGATGATTGGGGTGCAGGAGGGGGTGCGGCCTCTGGGTGGCACTTACCTCAGGCGGCTCCCTCCAGCTTCTAAGCAGAAGCACAACCATATGGCTCTCTGTACTGCCCGAGCCTTCAGGCACCGCCCCCTCAGTTCTCATTGACCACGGTTCCTGTCCAATGGCAGCAGCTGAACTGGTGCTGGGGGCGGGGGTAGCATGCAGAGCCTGCTGGCTGTCCCTCCACCTAGGAGCCAGAGGGAGATGCTGGCAGTTTCCCAGGAGTTGCGCGGAGCCAGGTAGGGAACCTGCCTGTGCCACTGACCGGACTTTTAATGGTCCGGTTAGCAGTGCTAACAAGAGCCACCAGGGTCCCTTTTCGACTGGGTGTTCTGGTCTAAAAATGGACACCTGGCAACCTTAGTGATAGGGTGTTTTTTGTCTCTTATTTTTTTGAGTTTATTTAAGAGCATAGTGATTGTTTGGTTCCAGCCACATAATTGTTGGGCGTGGGGCATTTGATGTATTGGATGAGGCACACCACATGTTGTAATAGGCATGTGTAGGAACCATGGATCTTGAAAGGTGTGTTTTTGGGGGTATTGGTCATAGTAGCAGTGGAGATATGTCTGCAGGTTTTTGCATCTGTTGTTCTGTCAGGGTTGGTGCTGCTCTGAGTTGTTTGTCCTGGTCTGTGGGGTGCTTGCTTCTGATTATGAGCTTGGTGGGATGTTTGAAGGCCAGAAGAGGGGGGTTGGGAAAGATATCTTTGCAAACCCTTTTCATAAAATGATCACTCCATATGTGACTGCTCAGTCCTCACCCTCTGAGAAAACTAGCACACCTTCAGAAGATAACCCTGGAACTTATATGCATAATTCTGCTGGACACTAAAAAATTATGGATTTAACAGAGACACTGGTTTTATGGCTTATTACAACAATTTGTAACACACCCTGCTGTCTGCTAACTCTTATTTGCCACTTCATTTTAAGTGGTCTCCTACAGCATGTGCGAAACCCTTACGTTTAACAATCTGTCCTGCCTTTTATTTAGCTCAGATACTCTGGTTACCTTCTCAAAGCTTGAGGAAGAGCTCTGTGAAGCTCAAAAATTTGTCCCTTCCATCAGCAGAAGTTAGTCCAGTAAAAGATGTTACCTCACCTATCTTGTCTCTCTCAACATGGCTACAACAATACTGCAGACAATACATAGAACATATCATTCATAGACTCCAAGGCCAGAAGGGCCATTATGATCATCTAGTCTGACCTCCTGTGTAACACAAGCCATAGAACTTCCCCAAAATAATTCCTAGAACAGTCCTTGGCACACAACTTGATTTTTGCGTTGGTTGCCAGGAATCTTTGCTCCAGTCCTTGCCCTAATGTACAGGTATTTGTACAAACAAGATTATTAAAGGCACTTGGAAAAATTCTTTAAGCAGATACATTTTCCACATTGAACGTGAGGGAAAAAAACAACAGTGCAGAAATCCTTTACTGCTGAAAGGGGGTGGGATTCAGTACAAATATCTAATGAACATGCATTTAGATTAAATGCTCTCTCTCAAACTGTATACATAATCTTCTGTAAACATCATTCATGTTGCCTGCCAAAACTTTCCTCCTCACACAGACCAGATGAGTGCCAGATAGTTTTTAAAAATGGTGAGAAAATCAGTCATCTTTTCTTAAAGATTTTACTAAATTTATTTTATCCCTCAAAAGTTCCAAAATATATATGTAAGAGTTTAACTTGTCTATATTTTAAACTGTCTAAAGAATCTTCTGTGTGTACTAGTATTATGATTTTTTTTAAATTTTGCAATTCTTTCACTAAATTGCCTTTACTAAAGGGTCAGGGATTGTAACCGTGTATCTTGTAAAGGAAACAATATTAAAAACCTGCCTTAAATTTATTTGTAAATAAATGGCTTAAATTTTGTAGAGGCTAAAACATAGCTTGAGGCAGGGGAGAATGTCCTGGTAAATACAAATAAGAAAGTAATTGAGAATACATAACAGGATATTTATTTAAAACATAATTGATGGCTGCCCTGATTTCAAAAGAGCTATGTGACAATTTATGCTGGCTGAAGATCTGCTCCATAAGCTGGCCTTTGACCTGATGTGTTGATGTGAGCGGGAGATTTAATTTTCTCAGGGACTAAGAACCACTGCAACCCTGATGGCCTGCCTTCCTGATACTGATGTGAGCATACTCTATTTTTTTAACTGTTTTATTTTGTTTATTTTCTGTCGCATTTATTGGTGGTTATAGTGCCAGGTCTGTTCTCAAGTTTATTAATAGTGGAGAATTTCCTACTAGATCACTATCAGGAAAAGAGGAAGAAGTTGCTTTTGTTCTTTTTTCACAATTCTACTCAATATATATAGGTATCCCACATTTTTAATATTTTGCATTTTGATAGTGTCTGAGCAGGCAGTTGACTATGCACATATACAAGAGAAATGGGTTTTAAGTAATTTCAGTGATTCAAGCACCCCTGGTAAGGCTCTTATGAAGTATTATTTATGTGACAATAGAATTCAGAGGAAGTATCATGCTCCCATGAGATTTTGGCTCGGGGCTTAAATTATCTCTTTTAAATCAATAAGAACTCATTTATTTCACTGGTTTGGCTCCTAAAGACCACAGTGCAGAGCAGGCCGCTGAAGTTGTTTTCCTTCTGTTTTGACAATAGGATTTGATGTACTCATTCCTGATATAAGTACTTCTGATGGTCCTGAATTGCAGGTCTCCCCTTCTACCAGTGTTTCCTTATAATGTGTTTCTATCTCATATGGAACAAACACTCAATTCCATTTACACTGCACTAAGATGTCTTATGGAGTTCAGGATGTGGAGAATTCTGAATTGGTTTGGAAGGAAAAAGAGCTGGAAGCTACTGATTTCTTTAAGATTAATCATATACTTTGGTGAAGTCTTATTATCATCCTTAGACATCTATAGAAAAAGTGTGTTCTTAATCGCAGCTGAAGTGCTCAGTGCTGTACAGGACACAAAAGGAAAAGAATGTATGTCTCAAAGAGCTTACACACTAATAGAAAGAAATGATGAAGATAAAATGCCCTAGAAAGACTACAGGAAGGAATAAGAGATTTTGATTTTAATGATTTGTTTGGTTTGGTTCACTTGTGGGCATTATGGAAGAAGCCTTATGGGGCACATAAAGCAGGAAGAAGGATGGCTTAATGAACCAGTTTGTGGAGCATTTCATGCATAGGGATTGGTTTTGAACAAGGCATGCAGACACAGCTATAAGACTTAGTTTTGTTAATTTTCTCTGTTTGCGTCTGTAATAATCACAACACCTACGTAGATAAGTTAAAACACATTTAATGGAAGTCCTTGCCACTAACAGAAATATTTTTTCCTCTGAAGGGCAGAAATCTTATTTGATTTCTACCTGCAATCCTCCTCCTGTTGCTCCAGGCAGATCTGTTTTTGTCAGAGTGTTTCAGCACATGTAGTGGTATCGGAAAAGGATTGGTACATAGATGTGATTGGTTAATTTTGTGCTCTCTAGTGAGCAAGCCTGGATACTTCCTCTCACCTGGCAACGCCCTGACATGTTTTGCAAATGCTGCATTTTTTTCCTGATATTATTCAGACTCTCTTATGATTTGTAGAAAATGCTTTGTGCTTTCAGCCTCAATGCTTAAGCAACTTAATGTGAGATTTAAGCTTTTGTATTTGAGGAGTATCATATCACTTATGATGTTAAATCCCATATATTCTTTCATCCAGATCATTTGGCAAATTTTATTTAAAGTAAAGCGGATTAAAAACAAACATACAAAGTGAATCCTTTTCTGCTGACCCTGAGGTTAAATCAGTGGATGAATTCAAGAATTAGGAACTGTTTAGTCAATAATGGGCACTATGTCTATGAAGCAGTTTGATATTTGTATTTTCCTGTTTTTAAAAATCAGTGGTTCTTGTTTCCTGTCTATGATCCTACAGTGTAGGCTTGGCAAGCTGGTCAATTGACTGCTTATTATTTGACCCTGGTCAAATATTGTCAAATATGCCATCAAGAATGCCCCAGTGTAGGTGGTGGCCCACCTTTGTGACTGCATCACCGTGTGGTTCTTTCTTGGTTTCGTAACTTCATTTGATTTGTTTCACATTTTTCTGAGTTAACATAACTCAGTAAAGTAACTTGTTTTTTGGCATAAGTATCTATCTAGGCTAAGCCTATTGGATACCATAAAGTTTTACTTGTTATTGTTACTTCTGTTATCATTCTAAAATTAGTGCTTTAAAATATTATTTGATCCTTTTTGATATTTGACATTGACCTTCTAAACCCAGGGTTATGAGTTCAATCCTTGAGGGGGCCATTTAGTGATCTGGGGCAAAAATCTGTCTGGGGATTGGTCCTGCTTTGAGCAAGGAGTTGGACTAGATGACCTCCTGAGGTCCCTTCCAATCCTGATATTCCATTCTAATTTGGGCATGAATCAGGACTGGGAGTGGCTGGCTCATTACAGAAGCAGCTCTGCCTCACCTGGAATTGACACCTCCTCATATATTATTGGGAGTGGGCTACATCCACCCTGATTGAATTGGCCCTGTCAACACTAGTTCTCCACTTGCGAGGTACTCCCTTCTCTTCATGTGTCATTATATAAAGCCTGCATCTGTAACTTTCACTCCAGGCATCTGAAGAAGTGAGGGTTTTTACCCACAAAAGTTTATGCCCAAATAAATCTTAGTCTTTAAGGTGCCACCAGACTCCTTGTTTTAGTGTAAAAAAAGAACACACTCAGGCGGTGGAGGGACGTTGTTTGGGGGGACCAGATGGAGACACAGGGTCCTGTGGAGTGTCTGAAGAAGCTTGGCATGTTTAGACTATCAATAAGGGAGGGTAAGCCTTTAGGTAAGATAGACATGCATGCATGTATGTTGTTTTAAAATCCCTTTTCTCTAAATGCTTTTTACTTACTGTTAAAATAAACAATACTTTGGTTGTAAGAAGATTGTCTGGTCACTACACATACTACTGATCACTGACTCCTGAAGGGAAGAACCACAGATACTAAACCCAGTCAAACTTGCAGGATAAGTGTGATTGATATACAGGGTACTATAGTGTAGCCTAAGACCTGGTCTAAGAGTGGGAGAAATTCAGAATTTATCCTGGAATAGGTAAAGGCACAAGGCCTGACACAAGGGAGGGTGTGCTGAGTGAGACCAGAAGGGGGTCAGATGCTGCTAGCCCTGTGATGAGGACAATGATTTCATGGTTACAGCAGTTGAAGGCTGCCCTGGAGAACTGGATTCTATCTCTGCCTCTGAGTTCCTCTCTGATGTTGGGCAAGTCACTTAAACCAGGCTTTTTACAGATGGTCACTAATTGTGTGTTTCTCATTTTCTGGGTGCCCATCTTGAGACACTTGGGACCTGATTTTCAGAAATGATGAGCATTGACAACTGCAAGTGAAGTAATCGATGGCAGCTGTGCTTTGAACATATAAAGGGCTACATAATGCCAAGTACTCTGAAATGTCAGGGCTTAGGGTGACTCACATTAGGGACCCAAAAATTGGTGGACACTTGATAAGTTTGGTCTTAATTTTTCTGTGCCTCAGTTCTTCATGTGTAAATTGGGGATGATTCCAATTTACCTCACAGGAGTGGCTGAGAAAACTAATGTTATGAGTACTCAGATACTATGGTAATAAGCACCCATGATGAGAAAAGTCCACAAGGAAATTAATAATTCTGTCTTCAGAGCAGGGTTTGAATAGTGTGCAGAAAATAAGGCAACTTTATTTCTGACATTTCCTAATTTTTGGGTGCTTGACTTTGCAGCCTTAATAATGTTCTAACAACATAGTGTTTTGGGTTTAGTTTTTAGGTAACTCTTAACTTTTAAAAAAAGCAAACTGAAAAAAACAAATTCCATCCAGTGTCATCCTATTGACATCCATAAGGGTCACATTAGCAGGATTGTGTCAGGAGAGAGCTCCTTCCCCTGAGCCTGAGGACTAGCCACCCCAGGCTCCTGGCAAAGTAATGAGCTCAGCTGGGTTGCAGTAGGACCACCTCATTGGTTGGTCTGCCTGATTGTCTCCAGGGAGCCAGGAGGATTGCTTTTAAGCCCAGTGGTAGGTCAATGGCAGCTCTATGTGTATACCCACAAATGTGATCAATCTTGTGCCAGCCTGGCTCACAGTTTTGCTTCAGTCTGCTCTAGCCCTGCTTCCCTGGTTGCTTCTGACTCCAGCTCCGACCCTCTGCTTGACCCCAGCTCCTCTCCTGATTCCTGGCTCTGACTCTTGACTCCTGGCCCCAGCTCTAACTACTAGGCATGACTGCCCATGCCCCAGTGGTGACATGTTGAGCAGCCCAAAAGAACCTGGGTTAACTGCTAGGATGGACCCCATTAAAGCCAACATCTCCTTGGCAGAGCTAGTGGACACCTTGAAGAATCTACAGACTCAGATCAATGCCCTGCAGAGGCAGAATGTCACCTTGCAAATTCAGGTTGTGTCACCTGTGACCCAGACCTATGGAGGACTTGAAGAGACCTTTACCCAACAAGCCTGATGGTGACTGGGGGATGTTCTATGGGTTTCTAAACCAGTGTCATCTGTTCCTACTGTGGCTGCAGACATTTCCTACCAACAAGGCCAAGGCAGCACTTATTAGCTTGCAGACCGACTGGCCATTGACCTGGGCCTCCCCAGTCCTGGAAAAGTCCATTCCCCTCTTGAAGCAGTTTGAAGAATTTGTCCAAGCCACGTTGGTGATTTTTTGTGACGCAAACCACTTGTGCAGGGCAGAGGCTGCAGTCCAGACCCTAAGGCAGAGTTAGCCGATAATTATGCTGCTGACTTCCAGAACCTAGTGCCAGATACAGAATGGAATGAGGCCGCTCAGTGCCATCATTTTTGGCACGGTCTTAATGATGACATTAAGGATGAGGTGGCTTAGGTAGGGCCTCTGGCTGGCCTGGACATTTTTACTGATCTGTGTGTGATAGGGTGTCCACCCACACAGGACTGGAAGGGATTAAGGTGGCCAGGTAGGCCTATTAACTCCACAAACTGCATCTAGAGGAAGAGGTAGGGAGCAGGGAATTGATTGCAAACAGGTTCAGCAGTGCAGGAATAGGTGAGGCCTATAAAGCCAGGAAGCTGGCAACAGACAGGAGCTGCTGCTGGGAAAGGGCAGTCACTCCCTGGGAAGAGGGAGGGAGGGTTTGGAGCTGGTCCATCCAGAGTAAGGCTGGGGAACCAGGAGTGGTAGCCAGCAGTCCACAGAGAGAGCAGTGAGGGCTGGGAGAGTAAAGCCAGAACTGCTGGGTCGAGGGTCCCTGGATTGGAACCTCAAGTAGAGGGCAGGCCCAGGTTCCCCTAGCAGCCACTGGAGTGGCACCTGAGCCAGTGATGGGAAGACTGCCTAGGACTGCTGAAGGAAAGACTTTGATATACCCTGGAAGGGGAAAAAGCTAAATGACGTAGCTGGAGGGCTGAGTTACGAAGAGGATGCTGCGGTTCCTGGGATGAGAGAGGAGCTGCAGACCTGAGAGAGAGAGAGAGAGAGGGTATGATGACTTGCGACCCCGGGAAGGGGCATCTGCCTCAAGAGCGAATCCCAAGAGCGACCAGACAAGCAGTGAGTGACACTGTACATTAACAACTGCCTTTCATTGATCTGTGCATTCAAACTGACAAATACTGCCAAGAAAGAAAGAGGATGTTCTGAGTCCTGCAGGTTTTGACAGTCAATCTCCTGTGCCCACCCCACAGACTGAACCCATGCACGTCAATATGGCCTAGACACCCTTTCTGAAGGGGAGAAGTCTCAACAGTGAGTCGGGGTGGGAGGTGTCCCTGTCCATATTGTGGACAGATAGGACATTACATTTCATTCTACTCATGGAAGGGCAGACTCACATCTTGATAAGGAAACATACCAGCCACACTAGAGGAGTCTGGGCGAGACCGGTTTTCCTCCCCTCAGAAGCTCTTGTAACATCCAGTGGCCAACATCCCTCCAGCTTCTGTTTTGTCTGACCATGCAGAAGGTCAGTGTAGAAGTGCTAGTCGATTCCAGCTTCTCTAGGAACTTTATAGACATGAAGTTTGCCTGGGCACAAGGGATCCTGACACATAGCAATGCTGTTCCTGACCTTGTGGAATCTGTTGATGGGGCCCTCCTCTCATCTAGCTTGTCATGCAAGAGATGGCGCCCTTGGAAGTCACAACCCTTCAGGGTCATTTTGAAACCCTTCAGTTTGGCTTAGTTTGCTCTCTGCATTTCTCAGTTACTTTTGGCATCTCATGGCTCACTAGACAAGATCCATCTATTCACTAGGGAATAGGCATGGTCCATTTTTGCTTGGCATTCTTTTTTCCTGGAACCCAGTTCTGTGATGGAGGCCATTTGTAGTTTAAACCCAAAGAAAGCCAGCACCCCTGTGGATCTTGGAACAGAGGAGGATCAAGTCAGCAGAACTTCTGTCAGCACCTGCAGCTTCCCTGGTGGCCCCAGCTGTACTAACAAAGTACAGGGATCTGGCAGATGTCTTCAATAAGAAGACTGATATATTGCCACTATGATTGCCCTATTGACCTCCAGCCAGGAGCTGAGGTTCCTTTTGTATGTATCTATTCCCTCTCAGAGCCTGAGCTGCAGGTGCACCAAGAATACCTTCGAGAGAATCTGGAAAAGGGGTTCACCTGCACATCTATGTCCCTGGCAGGAGCCCTAGTTTTTTTGTGGCCAAAAAGATGGCTCCCTGTGCCCTGGGGTAGACTATTGAGCCTTGAATAAGATAACCATCCAGAATCGATGTACTTTATCACTCATCAGTGAGCTCTTTGAGAGACTTTGTTCTGCTAAGATCTTTATGAAGCTGGACCTCCATGGAGCTTAAATCTGGTCCGTATTTGGGAAGGGGGTGCATGGAAGACTGCCTTCTGCACGTGATATGGGCACTTTGAGTACTTGGTAATGCTCTTTGGATTGTGCAGTGGCCTTGATACATTTAGAGACATGTTGGATTGGTTCATCATGATTTGCCTTGATATCCTTGTCCTATCAGAGAACCAGGTCCTCCACGACTAACGTGTGCCGTGTCTTGGAAAGCAGTAAGACGGTTCTGTTGGAGGCTAAGTTAGAGAAATGTGATTTCAGCCAGAACACAATCAGTCCCTGGGATACATTATGTCACCTGAAGGGCTGACTATGGATCCACATAAGATATCTACTGTCTCTGAGTGGGAAGCTCTGAGGGACCTGTGAGGGGTACAGTGATTCCTCTGTTTCGCCAACTTTTATTGGCATTTTATCAAGGGATTTTCCTATCTGATAGCTCCTACGAGGCACCTCTCTGGAAAGGAATCTGATTTACCTGGTCTCCTTTGACCAACTACAGAGAGCATTCACTGTGGCTCCCATCCAGACCCCCCCAACCTCAAGCCAGTCACTGTGGAGGCCAATGCATTAGATTTTGCCATTGGAGCCTGTGACCCTGTCAGCATCCCAGTGCGAGAGGGCAAGGAGCTCACTGATATCTGGTAGTGCAGCGGTTCTCAACTTGGGGTCCATGGCCCCCGGGGAGTCCGCAAGTCCTTTCAGAGGGGCCGTAGCTGAAACCCAGTGCCCCAAGCCCCAGTGCTGAAGCTGGGAGCGATGCGGGGCTGAAGGCGACGCCGTCCTCCCCAGCCGAGAGCAGCATGGGGCTGAAGCCAGGAGCATTGGTGCCCCCCCAAAGCTGGGAGCTGCACTGGGAGCCCCCGCACCCGTACACAGTCCCTAGCTATCCCCTGCCTGCTCCCTGAGCTACCCCCTGCCTGCACACAGCCCCTAGCTACCCCCTGCCTGCTCCCTGAGATACCTCCCTGCCTGCACACAGCCTCTAGCTACCCCCTGCCTGCTCCCTGAGCTACCTCCCTGCCTGCACACAGTCCCTAGCTATGCTCTGCCTGCTCCCTGAGCTACTCCCCTGTCTGCACACAGCCCCTAGCTACCCCCTGCCTGCTCCCTGAGCTACTCCCCTGCCTGCACACAGCGCCTAGCTATCCCCTGCCTGCACCCTGAGCTACCCCCGTGCCTGCACACAGCCCCTAGCTACTCCCCTGCCTGCACCCTGAGCTACTCCCCTCATTTCACACAGCCCCTAGCTACCCTCTGCCTGCACCCTGAGCTACTCCCCTCATTTCACACAGCCCCTAGCTACCCCCTCTCTGCAGGGCATTCAGCCCCTGGGCCTCCCTCTTCAATGACTCAGGGACACCCGTGCCCTTTAGTCTCAAAAGGTTTCCCACCACCAGTTCCCAACTATATACAGGCGTCACAGCTACTTTGCCTACAACAGGCCTGGCCAGAAATAGACTAGGGCCTGGTCTACACTACGCGTTTAAACCGAATTTAGCAGTGTTATACCGATTTAGCCCTGCACCCGTCCACACAATGAGGCCCTTTATATTGATATAAAGGGCTCTTTAAACCGGTTTCTGTACTCCTCCCCAACGAGAGGAGTAGCGCTGAAATCGGTATTGCCATGTCGGATTAGGGTTAGTGTGGCCGCAAATCGACGGTATTGGCCTCTGGGCGGTATCCCACAGTGCACCATTGTGACCGCTCTGGACAGCAATCTGAACTCGGACGCACTGGCCAGGTAGACAGGAAAAGCCCCGCGAACTTTTGAATTTCATTTCCTGCTTGCCCAGCGTGGGGCTCTGATCAGCACGGGTGGCGATGCAGTCCCAAATCCAAAAAGAGCTCCAGCATGGACCGTACGGGAGATACTGGATCTGATCGCTGTATGGGGAGACAAATCTGTTCTATCAGAGCTCCGTTACAGAAGACGAAATGACAAAGCATTTGAAAAAATCTCCAGGCTATGATAGACAGAGGCCACAGCAGGGACTCAGCACAGTGCTGCGTGAGAAGCGTAACGGAAAGCCAAAGAATCAAATGGACTCCCATGGAGGGAGGGAGGGGGTACTGAGGACTCCAGCTATCCCACAGTCCCTGCAGTCTCCGAAAAGCATTTGCATTCTTGGCTGGGCTCCAAGTGCCGGAGGGGTCAAAAACATTTTCCCGGGTGTTTCAGGGTGTATGTCGTCAATTTACACCCTTCACCCCACCCCCGAAAGAAAAGGGGAAAAAATAGTTTCTCGCCTTTTTTCAATGTCACCCTATGTCTACTGCATGCTGCTGGTAGACGGGGTGCTGGAGCGCTAAACAGCAGCATCCTCTCCCCTCCCTGGTGGCAGACGGTACAGTACAGAAGGACTGGTATCCGTTCTCGTCATCAGCCCAGGGGGTCATTCCCATTTTTGCCTATGCGCCCCCGGCCGACCTCAGCGAGGCCAGCCAGGAGCACCCATGATAGCAGCAGACGGTACAGAACAACTGATAACCGTCATCTCATCACCAATTTACAATGGCATGGTAGACGGTACAATATGACTGGTAACCATCTCTGCTATCTTGCAAAGGCAAATGAATGCTGCTGTGTAGCAGTGCAGTACCGTGTCTATCAGCAGCATCCAGTACACTTATGGTGACAATGACAAAAGGCAAAAAGGGGTCCATGATTGCCATGCTATGGCGTCTGCCAGGGCAATCCAGGGAAAAAGGGCGTGAAATGATTGTCTGCAATTGCTTTCCCGGAGGAAGGATTGAGTGATGACATTTACCCAGAATCACCCGCGACACTGTTTTTGCATTGGGATCTCAACCCAGAATTCCAGTGGGCAGGGGAGACTGCGGGAACTATGGGATAGCTACGGGATAGCTACCCACAGTGCAACGCTCCGGAAATCGACACTAGCTTCGGTACATGGACGCACACCGCCGAATTAATGTGCTTAGTGTGGCCGCGTGCACTCGACTTTATACAATCTGTTTTACAAAACCGGTTTATGTAAAATCGGAATAATGCCGTAGTGTAGACGTACCCTTTGAGGCTCCCACCTCCTTCTGTGCCTGACCTTTCTCTTTCCCTTCCCCCCCTCCTCTGGCTTCCCCCCAGCCTTTATAGCTCCAGGTTAATGAAGCTGGCAGGTGTGGCCAGTTACTAGGCAAGCACAAGGCTATTCACCCAGCCCCAATCCATTCCCCTTGATTGGGGCTGGAGTGGCAGGAGCTGATTAAGGACTTCTCCACCAGCACCCTGCCACAGCCCCCATGGGGGCAATAGAGCATGGTGCGGGGGGGTCGGTCCCTGGAGCCAGGGGCCAGCCAGGGGCATAGCAGGGGCAGCCCTGCTCCACCCAGTGTGAGGGCACTATTTACAAACCGGCAGTTGCCAGACGGTAATGGCCTGCCTGGCCCTGTGCTGCTACCACGCCCCTTCCCCTTGGGGGAGGGCCTATGCCGTGCCACACACCCCCTGCCCAACACCGGAACACCCCCCTGATTCCCTATGGCCAGAACCCCCTCGGACCTGCTATGCCCAGCGCCCCACCCCTAGATCCTACCACAAATGCACAGTGCCCTGCACACCACCACCGCCCCTACCCAGCACCCCCTGCTCACAGCCCCACCACAACTGTCCAGCACCCCACACAGAACCGCCCACTCTCTAGTGCCCCAACACACAGAGATCTTCCCCACCCTGTCACAGCCCAGCAGCACCCCCCAAGGCCCTCCAGAGACCCACTCCCTCACACCCTGCCTCCCGGCCACACTCACAGGCTCTCTGGGAGGTGACTGTGTCTGCCGGGCTGAGCTGGCAGTGCAGCCAGGGCTGGTCCCTCAGGACCCACTTGTCTGGAGGGGCCAGTCAAGCCCTCCATACTGTTCCCAACCCCCAACTGGCTGAGACTGGCCAGGCTTCTGCACCAGTCTCAGGTAGCTCACCTCCGGGGAGACAGGTGGGGCCCCACAGATGGGAAGCAGATACTTCCTGTAGCCGCACTGGGATCTGGCCAGGAGGCAGAGAGAAGCTGGCGGGTGGGGCCAAGGGATGGAGACCGAGAGGAGTAAGTGGTGGGTGGGGTGCGGGGGAGCCAGTGGGCTGGCACGATCTCAGGGCACAGTGGAGGTGGTGCTGCCTCCCTGGACCCCGCTGTGCAGAGCTGGCTCAAGCCCTGCCAGCTCTTGCCCCCTTCCCCCAAATAGAAGTAAAACTATGCCTATGCCCAAGGGTCCCCCCCGGCCCAGAGCCCCGAGTTCCCCCTCCATCCCCATTGGTCCCTGGCATTTTTATAGCATGTTGATGGGGGGTTCAGCAAGAAAAAGGTTGAGAACCCATGGTAGTGAGTTTCAGCTGGCCTGACAAGTTCACTCTACTCTAATTTGTTGTCATAAATCGTATCTGAGATGTGTCGTGTAAGGTATCATTGGAAAACTAATAACACACTGAGCAGTAGTATTCTTGTGGGGGATATCTGTGGTAAACTCCCAAGGGACTATACAAAGATGAAGGATATGTGAAACTTTTAAATGTATTTACCAGACAAGGCTGGAAACTGGGTAAACAAGTTTCTCCCAGACAAAGGATTGGCAGATACCTCCAGCCAGATGTCATCAGAGTTAATTAGCAATCATGGGTCAAGTGATTTTAGCAAATACCAGCAGGGGAAGAAGCCAGTACAGAATTCTGTTTACTAGCAGACACCATGTCTTCTCCACAGCTTGAATGAACTTTACTTTTGGGGGGGCAATCTTCAGAAGATTCCATTTCAAAGCTTCACTGGACTATAAAAGGGAAGAGTAAAGAGCCCCAAGTTGTCTTTCACTTAAGAAGACAAAGGAACCGAGCACTTTGGACTTTGTGGGAGATCGTGACTAGAAGGGTGCTTTGCCATCTTTCAGGAAGAGGTAGTGTGATAAAAATCGTACCTTGAACTAAGTCTGTAGTTTTGTTAAGTCTCACTCTTACTTTTATTTGCTTGTTACCATTTCTAACTCTCTCCTTTATACTTGAACTCACTTAAAATCCTATCTCCTTAAACTTGTTTTTACTTTTAATCTAAACCAACCCCATGCTGTTTGAATTGAAGTGATTGTTAGCACCAGGTAAAGTAATAAGCTGTGTATTTTGTCCCTGTAGAGGAGCAAATAAACCTTATTATTCCTCCGAATGGTCCAGGAAGGGGCCGGACACTGCAGAGCACATGATTTTGGGAAAATTTGGGTCATGGGTGTGTGTGTTGGGGTCATCTTGCCAGGTGTAACCAAAAAGCTGGTGGATAATAAAGTATGGTTGGTGGGTAACTGTGATGGCATGTCCACCCCACACAGGACTGGAAGGGGTTTAGGTGGCCATGTAGACCTATTAACTCCATAGGCTGCATCTGGAGGAAGAGGCAGGGAGCAGGGAATTGACTGCAAACAGGTTCAGCTGTGCAGGAATAGGTGGGGCCTATAAAGCCAGGAACCTGGCAACAGACAGGGCTGCTGCTGGGAAAGGGCAGTCACTCCCTGGGGAGAGGGAGGAGGCTTTGGAACTGGTCCACCCAGAGTAAGGAGGAGAACCGGGAGTGGTAGGAAGCAGTCCAGGGAAAGATCAGTGAGGACTGGGAGAATAGAGCCCAGAACTGCTGGGTTGAGGATCCCTGGACTGGAACCTGGAGTAGAGGGCAGGCCCAGGTTCCCCTATCCACCACTAGGGAAGTGGCACTGGCAGAGCAGTGAACTGAAAGACTGCCTGGGTCACTGTGGGAGTGACAGAGTACTGAAGGACTGTACTCCAGAAGTGGGGGGAACTCTGAAAGACCTGGCCAGAGGGCCGAGTCATGAAGAGGAGATTGTGGTTCTTGGAACGAGAGAGGGCCTGCAGACCAGAGAGAGAGATGGAGTGACTGTGTGCGACCGCGTGCGACCGCAGGAAGGGTGCATTGACCTCGAGAGCTAATCCCCAGAGTGACCAGGAGGAGGCGCCAGACAAGCAGTGAGTGGCGCTCCCTGTGACAGTAACAAGCAGGTTGCTGGACCACTTCTGCTTATCACATAGACACACAGTGCATGCTTGTATGCTGGCTGGGAGCATCCAGACAAGGGAGCTACAGCAGCAGACTATTTTAAGGCACCAAGGGTTACAATGCATCTAGGGTTATTTAATCCTGCCATGAGTCCAGGGGACTGGACTAGATGACCTCTCGAGGTCCTTAACAGTCCTATGATTCTAAGGCAGGTGAGGACACAAGCCCTCACTGGTCTGGATTGCACTCCAGAGTTTGACAGCCGTACTGACGCATCAAATGGGTCCACATAATCCACTCCACCCACATGCTTTTTATTCATGAAATTAACTCTGGCAGAAAGGAAGTATGACATTTGGGGTATCAAGGCAGCCTTTGAAGAGTGACATCACCCTCTGGAAGGAATCTGGTTCCCAGTTCAAGTCCTTAATGTCCACAAGAACTTGGAATATCTCTGCACATCCTGAAACTTAAATCAGCATCAGATTTGTCACTAGTTGTCCCCTGATGTGAGTTTGTCATGACTTACCACCCGAGTGTTAGAAATGGAAAGGTGGAGCTCAGCCCGCAAAGATGAGTACATTGAATCCCACACAGACCCTCTTTTGGCAGTCCTTCAACCATCCAGCTTTCCCAATAGAATGGTAGAAGAGAGCCTAATGTCCATCATTTGCTACCTGGATCTGCCAGGCCATGGACAATACAGATACCTAGCCCAGTTCAGGTTTCCAGTTACAGAATGGGATTCTCTACCATGGGTAAGGATACTGTTTAGTCATGGAGACCATGGATTCCGTGACTTTAACGGACCTCCGTGACTTCTTTGGCATCAGCCCCTGCTGCAGCTGGCTGCGGGCAAGGTTGGGGCCGGAACTGTCACCCCAATCCCCAGCAGCCATGGCTGTTGCTTTCAAGGGCTGCAGCTGGGGCTGGAGCTGGAGCCAGAGTTATAGCTGCATGCCCCCCTGGCAGTGTCAGGGGGTATCAGCCTCCCCCTTCCCAGGAGTGGGGCTCAAGCTGTCAGCCTCCCCCCCCCCCAGCAGTTAGCTTCTTCTCTCCAACAATTTTTAGTAAAAGTCATGGACAGTTTACAGGCTTCCATAAATTTTTGTTTATTGCCCATGACCTGTCCATGACTTAAAATTGTTAGGATATATAAGGGTTAAGTAGAGACCTGGGAAACCACTGGTGTGCTGACAAAGTGCCATCCTTCTCCCTTCCCTTCTGCTTGTTAAGGATTGATAAATGTTGCAGCTGCATAAGTAATGTGGGTGTCTAAAGAATACCCTTTGTGTAAAGAAGTGTTATCTCCCCCTCCCTTCCTTTCCTGGCTACATAAAGGAGCTCAGAGTCATGGCCTCTTCCTCCCTTTCCTGTGAACTGCTGATCAAGGGAATTTGTGGCTGCAATTACCACAAAGAAATGTATCTTCAAGGTAAAAATGTCTCTAGAATATGCTTAATACTGTAAACAGTAAACAGGGGTGGGGATAATTTATATTCAGCATATAGCTATTAATATTCACTGTATGGGTGGTCATATTACTCAATAAGGGTTTTGGGGGTGTTGTAGTAAATGTAGATGTTTACATATTAACTTAGATAAAAGAGAGTGATGTGATTAACTCAGTGCTTACTCAACAATTGGGTCCATGGGAACAAGTACTGCAATAAAGAAGCCAGTCTACTCAATCCGCCTCTAGGACAGCCTGCTCATTCTCTAAGAAAAATAACCATGGAAAAATCTTAACCTTAACTATGAAGAATGCATTTATGTCCCTAATGGTCTTCCTGAACTCGAAGTCCTGAAACTTTGTCACAATACACGGCTCAGGGTCACTTTGGTCAAACTAAAATGTGGAGCTTAGCTTCATGGAACTTCTAGCGGCTGGGTGTGCAGTCTTTCGTCAAGAAATATGTTGGCTCTTGTGACCTTTGCTCCTGAATGAAGAACCCATGCATGACTTCATTTGGCCTCTTCCAGCTGCTGCCCACCCCATCCCAGCCCTGGACTTCATTGTGGATCTGCCTCGTTCCCATCATTGCATGGTGGTCCTATTTGCAGTCAATCTTATGAGCAACATGGCACACTTTGTTCCTTTTCTCCTGCTGCCTTGGAGACAACCTGCCTCTTTTGAGAACATGTCTTCTGGCTCCGTGGACTTCCAACCAGAACTGTATCAGATTGAGGGCTCTGCCCATCAGGGCCAGCAGGCTGTACATATCCTCATCATGGGGGACGTGCTCTGATTGTCAACCAGAAACCTCCGGTCAATCCGATTGACAGCCAAGTTAGACCATCATTATATAGGTTCATTGAAGATCATGGAGCAAATCAACCTATTGACGTTCAAACTGCAGCTACTAGAGTCAAAGAAAACTCCTGTGGAATTCCACATTTCTCTCCAAAAACTTTATGTAAAAACCTATTCCTTGGTCTGCCCAACCCACCACCGCCATCTGTAGTGGTCCAAGGACAAGAGGAATACCTAGTTTGGCAGATTCTGGGCTCCAGATGAATTGCAGGTTAGGTTTCATTACCTAATGGATTGTGAAGGCTGTGGTCCTGATAACTGGTCATGGGAGCTGTGGGGAGTGTCCAGGCACCAGGTCTACTGCAGGACTTCCATTGAGCTCATCCTGAAAAGCCTGACCTGAGGGCCCCTAGAAGGTGTCCGTGAAGGTTGAGCTCCTTCAGCTGAACCCGAGGACGAGCCTTCAGGCAGATTAATGAGCTCCACTGGGTTGCAGTAGGGCTGCCTGATTGGCCTGCTTTTAAGCTCAGCAGCAGCTGCAGCAGGTTGCTGGCTGCTGAAAGCTTATGCCCACCAGTCCTAGCATTCCTGTGCCTGCCCTATTTCTAGTCTTGTTCTCAGCCTCATTCCTGTTCTGCTCCAGTCCTGTTTGCTCCTGGGTCTGACCCTCTACTTGACTCCTTGATCCTGACCCCTGCTCCACCCACTAGGTTTGGCCATGCATGTCCTGGTCATGATATGTTGCCTATTGAGCTAATGAAATAACTGATAGCACTAGGAAGTTGTCCTCTGTGTGGACAAACACTAGCCAGGGAGGGGACACTTTGCCACTGGGTTTGACAGGTATTTGCTGACAACAGAGGAATGGTGAGACTTGGGAGTCTTGGGTTCTGTGCTGACTCTGAAGGCAATCTGCTACCTATTCTCCCTCAAGTGTGACACCTTCAGCCCCATTCCTTCAGTCTCTCCCTGGTCCAGTGCTCTCTCTTCCCAACTTCTGTCTTCTTGTCCCAGTCCCATTCTCTTCCCCTAGCTGGTCCCAGTCGTCACTCCTCAGGTTTCTCATCCCAGTCCCAGTCTCTTTGCCCAGCAAGTCCTAATATCACCATTCTGGACTCCCTGTCCCAGTCCCTGTCTTTGCACTCAGCCAATCCTAGTTCTCCCCTACGCTGAGGCTTCTCCCTCTTCCCTCTACCCCCTGCCTCCATTGGCTCCCAGTCCCACCTCCACTTTCCCTCCCTGGTTCCAAATCCCAGTCTCTGCTACACCATCTCCCAATCCCAGTTTCTGTCTCCTTCACCCCTACTAGCCTCCAATCCCAGGCTCCCGTCCCAGTATCTCCAGGCTGCTTACCCCAATCTATTTCTCTCTTCAGTTCCCTTCCAGGTCTGCCTCTTATTTCCTCTGCAGTCAAATCAGGCAGCTTCTTCCTCCCTGCTACCTGGGCCTGGAGTGGGAGGAGAAGCATTGAGGGCACAGAAGAGACAGGCTCCCTTCTCTCAGTTCTGGTGCCCAGCCCAAGCATAGCCCACAGTAGCCAAGAGCTGCAATGTAGGAAAAGTTCAGGGGAATGAAGCTGCAAAGCTTCAGCAAGTCTCTCCTAAATATGTTCAAACTATGATTTTTCAAAGGCTTGGCTAAATGTGGGTGGATTTTAATGGGGAAAACAAAAGGCACATCCCTGGTACAAGGGCCACCTCCTGCCAAATTTCAAGTCATTTTCTCTAAAATTACATGCATGCTACAGCTTTTCAAAGGTAGTCACCTAAAATTTTTAACATTGGAAAAATGTTGGTTTTGTTCTCAAGAACAGCCAAACTGCTTTCACTAAACTTTTCCCAAAGAACTGTGTCTGAAGCAGATCCCCAGCATGGGAAATCTGAGCCCAAATGGTAAATGTTTGGCAAAGTTATAATACTGAAAGTAAGGTCTGTAGTGGACATGCCAGACAACCTAATAATAAGTCATGCTACTAACCCAACCTATAATTAATGCCAAACAGAAGACTACATTTCATTTTTAATTTTTGTTGTATACCTCACTTTGTGTTCCTTGAAATAAATGTCCTCCTTTTTTTTGTGCAAGGCTGGGGAAACTGAGACTTTGCTTATGCTCTTTCTCTGTGAGTTGGTGGTAAAACTGAATTGACTAGATTTTTGGTTTCTGAAGTTCCATAACTCATGCTGCAATTGATAATTGTTGAATGGGAGTTTTGTAAAAGTGTGTCGGAAGACCATTATTTTTTAATCTATAAAACTATGTGTACATATACCATATTTTTAAAGACCTGTACAAATAATATGAACTAGGGTCAATGGTGTCTAATCCCCCTCTCCCCTCCCCCCAGGCCTCAATTGTACCATAAAAGCAAAACTGCCCCTTATACTCTCCTATATCCTTTAACAAAAGCCTGAGAAGGTATGAAAGTCAGCTCACTTTAGCCTTCTCTACAGTATGAAAAGTATTCATTGGTGACAATGGGCATCAGCAATATGGGCAGCTAAAACAGTTGGCTGCAAGTGTCTCCGCAAGCAACCATGTTCAGCACCAGCTCAGCTATACCCATTGGAAGCAAACAGTAACTGTCATGTAGACAAGGCTTTGAGCTCTGCACCAAATGGGGAAAGTCAACTTCAGAGTTGGGAGCACCCTAGTGAGGCTGCCTAACCTCCAGAAGTTCACATGTAGGGATTTTGAGCTCCACTTGCAGTGATAAACATGCAGTGAGGTAGTCTCAGGTAGTCAGGACCTGCTCTGTATAGGCCTTTATAGATCAATGTTGCCACCTGGAATTGCACTGTTTGGCAAACAGGAAGTCAGAGACAGAGGCCGAAATACCAAACTGCATTAGTGTTCTGCACTGGCTTCTCAAAGGCTTGCTCCATGTAGAGTTCATCTAATTTAGATGTCTTAAAAGCATAGATAAATGTGGTGAGGTCCACAGCCTGAGAGAAACGTTCCCCATAATGTTCTGCATTACCAGAAAAATAAAAGGAGCTTTTGTCCACCTGTGAATCTGGGAGCAATCAAAAGTGGATAAGGCTATCATGTAACTATCAGGAGTCCCATGCTGTAAACCTCTTGAATGAAGGATCCCTCATGTACCCTTCTGATGTTTTCCCCAACCTTCCTGCATCACCTCCCCTTTTTTTGGATTGAGTTTTAGTCAGCTTTTGGTCGTCCAAACCCTTATCTCAGCAAGAAATTGAAAAAACATGGAAGCTGCATTATCTGGGTTTGATGATGGCATTTGGCAAGGTAGAGGTTTCATTTTGCTTGTATGTTGATAGCCAGAAAGTCTTACTATTCCTCTGCAGTAGAGGTCTCATACCCACTGATTTACTCTGGGGGTGGGGAGTTCACATGATTCCAGTTTCCTATCGGCAGATGAACAATTTCCCAAAATCACCAGTAGTGTGTAACTAAATCAAAGAGAAGCGTCCAGAGGGAATTGAGTCTAAAACCTTTATTCCCTGAATGCTCATGGGCCAACAGGCCTGGGAATTCTGATTAACGTAAATTCTAGTAACTGGAAATACCGAAGAGGGTACGTTAAAGACAGCTGAAGCTCTGGAGCAGCACTTAGGCACTGAGGAAGAACAGCATTTTTTTTCCTCTTGCTGTTTTCTTTCCTGTTGTACTTGGTTTAACTTAGTTTATTTTGAGGAGTATTACTGGTCATGTTTAAAGGGAAAGGGCTAGCATATATTTGGGGGGAGAGAGAGGGCTTTCTATATACACTTTCACAATCTTTAGTGCTGTCACTAGTGTTGTAAGATATATAGCTCAAGATGGCATATGTAATCCTATAGTCAGCTTTTACTTGCCAAGAACAGTATCCTCCCCTAACATTTATGACCTGAGTACAGTACCAGCCTTTGTATTGTCAAATTCAAGAATCCTGTTAAGACCATGAAACAAATGGCACAAATGGATAATTTGGCAGCTGGGTCAAGGAAATTGTGAACATTTTTAAGGACTGATTTTTTTTTTTTAAATACCATGAGGTTCAATCAATGAATTTATTGAGAGACGATTGTTTCATAGTTTACAAAATTAGCCACGCCTTGGTGAATATTCTTAGAATTTTGAAAAACTCTCTTCCTTGGTGGACTAAATCTAAACTTTTTTTGGGATTGTAGCTATTCCTACATTGATTGAAAAGCTTTTGTTGGTACCTTTTTTTGTGTTAAAGTAAATTGTAAAGAGATTTATTTCTGCTATAACAGTTGATCTGTATTAACAATATTTAATAAGAGACTTTTGTACCATTTTTATATATATTTCTAAAGATTTTTCCTTTGTGGAAAATCTGAAAGAAAAGGTATCCATAGAACTTGCTGTTTGTCAAGTGTTTTGGAAGTCTTGTGCAATAGGACACCATTAAGGGCAATAAGAAGTATGATTAAATTGACAAAACAGTGTTGTAAGTACATTTTGCATTTATCTTTGTAGATAATCCAGTATAACGGCATCTTATTGGTTTAAGTTTTCGGGAGACAATATAGTATGTATGATGTGTATGATACTAATATAATACTTGAAGTGATTAGCATAAATGCTATATTGTTGAATTAAATATCTTGTATGTCTAGCACATGAATGAGATTTGAACTTGTAAAAATGATAATTCAATTACTTCTCATGGCTGGTGCTATTGTGCACCAAGTAATAAATAAGGGCAATCTGCTATTAGATGTCTTGGAGCCTTAACTCTGTTTAAATCTACTCAGGATTATACTGTTATATCAGGGTTACACTAGATAATGGTCTGTCATTTATAACTCTGCTTTTTTCAGTCTGATACCTGGGATTCATAGACATTTTATGTGTATTCTACTCTGCATAATGTGCATTCATTTGTCAATAATTCTTTGTGGTCCTCTGCTCACTCCTGGCCCCTAATATTTTAGTTGTTTCAAGCTGTGTAATTTGACATAGCACAAAGGCATCATGTTTGAAAACAAGCAGTGCTTAAATTTAATTTTAAATGTTACATTAGTTCATTTCTATATGTGAGCAAATATTCCTTGAGAACAAAGATTTACAGATGTGTATTACTTGGATATATGATGAGTGGCTATAGTTTACATTTAAAAATAATTGCCTTGAAGATTTTTCTTACTAGAAAATACAAGAGTTAGAGTTAAAGCTTGGAACAAAATAATTACATTTTACAACTCTACTTAGAATATGAAAGTCAGTTTTTAAAAACGCTTTTCAGAAAAGGGATTGCATGACTTAGGAATGGGGTCTAGAGCTTTGACCTGTAAATGGCTAGTCTGACTCTTGCCATAACAGTCACTAAAGTTGTTAATATCTGATTGACATTTGGTAGTGTTACTTCATTTTCCAGTTGTAAGTGTCCATATTGTGACAAATATGGCAATTTCCTGCAATGTCTTTGAAATACCTTATTGTATTTAGTTTATGTATTACTATGGGCAGGGATTGTGTGTAACATCTGTAGGGGGGAAATGCGACACTGCGTGAGGTTACAATATCTATCTTTGGGGTCCATTGACTTAAATAAATGGTTTGTGTTCTACAATTGACAACGGTGGAAGGTGATTAGGCAAATTCATTCAGGTTCTAACACCTTCAGAGAGGTACTGCCTGCCCTGTCTCATGAGTGGGACATGGGCAGTCATGTCTAGTGGTTGGAGGAGTCATACCTAATGGTCAGAGTGGGAGTCAGGCCTAGTGGTTAGAACAGGAATTGGGGCCTAGGGTCAGAGCCTGAATCAGAGGGTGGGTGCCCAAGCCAAGGGTCACAGTGAGAGTTGGGAATCAGGAGTCAGAACTGGAATCCGAGGCCAGATGCCAGAGCTGAAGTCAGAGGTTAGGAATCAGAGCTGAGGGTCAGAACCGGATTACATGGAGTGAGGCAAGGCAGGAGCAGGGCTGTGTCCAAGGCAGGAGCCGGGCTGCGGACGATAAGGCACAGGAACTGTCGCAGCCATAGGTGAGTGCTGTTACTGCTGAACTGTTACTGGGCGTAAGAGTTGGTCTGCTAATGATGGCTATTCCAATCAATCAGGCAGCATAGCCACTCAGGCAGCCTACTTCAAGCCAGTTGTGCTTGTTAGGTTGGCCAGAGCTGGCTCTGCTGTAGGCCCTGGTTCCTGACACCACCCACTGGAGAGGTTTACATATACTGGTTCAGACTCGATTCTCAGAGACCAGTAGACAAAGAAAGGGCTTTTGGGTCAAGAGCCTGAGTTTAACTGACTCAGGGCCTTCTTTCTGATCCAGGAAATGTACCTTCTGTCCAAGGAGGGGCCCCAATCCTTGTGGAAGGGTTGGAAAGACTTGACTTACTAGGGCCCTGTGAGATTGATGGGTGACCTCTGGCAAGCTTTTTAGCAAGCAAGCAAGTTTTCATATGCTTTTTCTGTAATGCTTTTACCTGAAGAATAAATGTGCTTGCTCAGAAAAGGCTGGATAGTAGCTTATAACTGTGGGCAACACACTGGTCATAGCCTTTGGAGAGTAAGCAAAGTGTAGACGCTGGTCTGTTGAGGCAGTGTGGCTTGCTGGAGATATTGCGTTATAATCTAGGAAGCGGTGCAGCCTTAAAACCCCACTCAAGAGGGAGTGAGATGTGGGTCTCTGTCCAAGAGAGATGACAGTTAGGAGCTGGGAGCCTAAAGTGGGTGCCCTTGGTGGACCACGAAGGGAGAATAAAAGTGCAGTTACCCTGATACTTGGTGTTCTGACTCCAGTTTCCAGTCATAAGTAGCCCTATCACAAAAAACCACCATCACAACAGGCATAAATTGGCACTACGCTAGCAATCTCAGTAGACAAGCCAAAGACTGAATGGACATGATGACTGAGCTACTCTTCCACTGACCTACTATATGACCTTGGGCAAATCACTTCTGTGCCTCTCTCTTCCCAACCTTTCTTTTATCTAATTAGATTGTCAGCTCTTTGTGGCAGGGAATGTCTTTCCGTATGAATCTGTGCTGCAGTCGCAATTCAGTCACAGTAGCACAAGTGTACAGGCCCACTCGGGTCCTGGGTATGTATTCTAGCCTGTGCTGTTGCCCTGCTGCTGAGTCTTCACTGCTATTGTTATTCAGGCTAACTAGATCACAGCTAGTTTGTGTATGTCTACACATACTCCAGTCACACCTCTAATTGCAATGTAGACATAGCCTATATGTTTATGACATGCCTAGCACAATGGAGCCCTGATCTCAGCTGGGACCTCTAGGTGCTAATAGAATACAAATAATAATAATTAATATTAGGTATCTTAAGTATTAACTGAATTCCTTTGTCCTACAAAAATGCAAATGATTCTGTCCGGTTAAATTTTGGTCTGTGCAGTAGTGAAGAAAACTAATTTAAAACTCTCTTCAGTGACTGAATATATGGACAATCTAAGAGCCCTCCACTTTAAAAAGCAAAAACAATTGAAATAAATATCCTTTTTTATCCATAATGCTCATTAGCAAGCTTGTATATAGTTGCTGGAGAGAAGATCTCTAATACAATAGGAAATAATTTAAATTATGTTCTTTTCGTACAGTTGGTGCTTGTCAATCCACCACTTGTTGGAGGTGGAAAGAGAGGCCCTGAAGGCATATCTTATGACAAAGAAGCAAAACACCAGATATCAATTTCCCCAATAAGTCCAGCAAGATTTTCAACCAGGAATCAGCAAACTTTTCAACTTACATAGTCAGTTGCATGTAAGCACCCTAGGAATGTGATTAACCTATTTTTTCTGAAGTTTCAACACCAAAAAGAAGGTAGCAGTCTTAGTCGAATAATGAAAATGATCAGATAAGAAACTAATATTTTGAACTGTAAAGTTTGTTGTAGCATTGTGTTGAAATCTCTAATACTTTTCAGAGATGCTGAATAATCTGCATCTCCCATTGACTTCATTTGGAACTGTGGATGCTCCACAAGTCTGAAAAGTCAGTCTCTATGTATCTCAACTGAGGCAGTCAAAATCACTAGATGCTTTTGAAAATTTTGTTGTTAATCTTATGGGCCTGTTCTTTCAAAGCATTTACAAATAACTTGACTTCAATGACTTATACTCCTGTGAGCAAAATTAAGCAGCTTCTGAAATGCTTTGTAGGATTGTGGCCTTAGAAAGATGTAGTACATTTCAAAGGTACATCATTTTAATAACTGCAATATAAGAGTGCTTTATGACTATTAAGTCAAATTATCAACCCATGTAATTTCATTGAAGTCAGTGAAGTTACACCAGGAAAGAACTTCATCCACTGAACAGTATGTATCAGCACTTCTTTTCTTTTCTTTCCTTTTTAAAAAAAAAAGAAAGTACTTTAGGCCCTTTCCTTTTGCCATACTTCACTTGTACAGGTCTTATTTTTGGTGAAAAGCTTTAGTAGAAAATATTAGCACTGAAATATAACTATTGGCAAATTGCATTAAAGAGAGTCTTGGCATTTTCTGTCAAAAGTATGCAGCAATGTTGAGTGTACGTGTCTTCAGCAAAGCTGAACAGCCTCTCTGCTGGAATGCTCCTTGGAGGAGCTCCAAGAAATGTCTTTGTAACTGCTGCATGATTTGGCAAACTGATTGTATTCAGCTTCCATAATTCCACAGGGTTAGCAGACCAGCCTTTGCAGGGGTCTGACTGATAAAGTCACAGCTCCATATTGACTGCTGTTGAGGAAATTTGCTAAAATTCCAATAGAACTTTCACCCCTCAACCTCAGAGACTTGCATTATCCAGGTGAGATTTGTTGATCAGTTGGTCCATAGATAACCGTTCCTCTTTTCAGCTTTATCTTGGCACGCAAGTTTCCCTTTATTCAGCCAGATTTGCTCTGCTAGTCTTAGAGTGAAATCCTTGAAATCAAAACATTTGGCATCAGACCTGCAGGAGTACATCTTAACTAGCAAATCAGGATACAAGACATTTTGTTTGACCTTGTTTTCAGTGTGGCGGAATGATGAAGCAATGTAGCTAGCTCAGAATTTGATTTCTTAGTATTGGTCCCTTTGCCTTTTAAGTGTAAATTCTCCTCGTCTTTGAGTCCCCAAAACTCCAACCTTTAGCCTCTTCTTTTCTCTCACTTGATCACATCCTTTGCCATGGTCCAGATCGTCCTGTCCTAAGGTAAAAACCATGGGAGGGAGTTATGGGAGAGAAAGTATTTGTGAGGTATTCTTAGTTGTAAAAGATGGCTTTTGTCTTCCTGTGGAAAAGGCTGCAAAGTCTACCCACATATCTGGCCACCTCACACTCTTCCCATTTCCCTACCCACTGCCTCTGGTCCAGCAACTTCGTGTTCCCAGTGCATTGTCTGATGGTTTTGTGTTGGGGTGGGCTCAGCTCTTTCGAATGTTTATTATTTTTTCCTGCTGCCAAAAGTTTCCTGAGAAACTGAAACAGGAGAAGGAAAATGATAATACTTAACAGTTTATAGCTCAACCAAACCCAAACTGGATGACACGGAGAAGTGAAAGGCATGCGTGTATTCCCAGGCCTGCTCTAATCAATAAAGGTACTAGAGATTCTCAGACAAAAAGTTGCAAGAATTTTTTATAATGGGAAGTGTTGTATGCCTTAAATATAAGAGTTCACTCTCTGTCATCCCACCCTATAATATGCATGCATCCTTTTGTCTTTTCTTAAAAATCAGTTCCTTCAAATCCAAAATGTAATTTTATTTCTGTTCTGTGACTTCCCTTAAGTTTGTAAATATCTTGCTAGTATAGAGATTTTTGCCCAAAGCTGAATTCAGTATTTGAGGGGTGGCTGCCAACACGTAAGAGAAAGAAAACGTTTCCTCTCTACTCTGTAATGTGATGTATTTGTGTATGCTGTTCAAAACGCCACTGATTTTACAGTTGCCTTTTCACACCATCAGCTTGTATCTACTGTAAGTCATATCAGTTGTAACATTCACATCATTGTGCCTCTTTTAGGATTATTGCTTTACAAATATCCTCCTCCCACTGAATGTGTTTCACTCAGTTACTTCCTTATTTGAGATTCCCGCTAGACTCACATCTTGGTCTTGTGCCTCTAATCCAAAAGGATGACATTTTTCCTTGGCAAGGATTTTTAATCTTGGATTACTTCACTGATAGTTATTTCTGCTATTTTATCTCAGCTTTTGTTGGTCTCAGCATTGCTCTGTGATTAACTATTGTCCATTTTCTCTCTTTTTTTTTTTTTGTCTTGGCCTTCACTGTTTCTTGGACAAATTGCAGATTGACCATTGCTGTCTGTTTTGTTGTGGAACTCTTCAGGTATTTCATGATGTGATTTTCCAGGCTTGTTGTCAATTGTTTTAGCAGCAGCTAATGAGTGAGATGACATCAAAGTATCATACTAAGAGACTGAGGCTTTCAGTTGAAAAGTTTAGTGCAGTTTTGCCTTTCCACTTCGGTATACATTATACAATGGTACTTTAAATATGGGTATAAAAAGGTTACATTCTTCAACTGGGTAGCAAGCAGCTGTACCCGTAACACCTCTGGCTAGGCCATCTCCAAACTCAGATCCCAAATCCTTTGTAAACACTTCATTTCTTACTATGTCTACAGTAGTCATTTTCATTGCCTACAAAGAATACTTAAAAAAAACCAACCACCTACAGGCCAGCTCCTGAGCTGTTGTAAATCAGCATGGTTCTGTTGAAGTCAGTGGAACTATGCTGGTATTCACCAGCTCAAGAGCTGTCCCTACATCTGCTATGTCAGGCTTCAAGGTCCACATATAGTAAGACTTCCATGTTGTATCCAGTTTCCTTCCCTCCCCAAGTTCTAGATGCAAAAAAGCTAATGAGAAGGACTCTGTAGTGCAAGTCATAATTTTAACTTTGACTGGGTGGGTTCCCAGAGCCAAGAGCCTTAACTGATTATTATCTAGGATTGTGTTTCATTCTTGAATCGTGGCAACACTGGAGAGCAATCCTGGAGAAATATGTTTTACTACTCACATTTCAGGTTTTGAAAGCGTTTTGCTGCTTTCTCTTTCCATGTGATGGCAGAACCCTGTGACTTTTTAAAAGGGAAATCTCCTTCTAATATTGCAAATCCTAACTTTCAAGCCATCTTACTCCACAGCTGTCACAACAAACTTTCTCTTAGGTGTCACTAAATGTATCAGACATCTCTGTTCAGCATGCAAGTTCTTTCCCCTTAGCCTGGGGCTTTTTAGTGTAATCTGATGTTATCCTAACCACTGCATGTATTTCAAAATATATGATTTCCTGCATTCCTTGGAGGACAATCACACTGTACATAGTTGGGGAAACGATACTTCACAGATTTAGACCTTTAGCAATTAAGTGGTTATTATCCTAAACCTATTGTTTCCTTTCCGCATTTCCCATAACCATGACCCTTATGAACTGTGTTCGTTCTGTCTGCATTTTTTTTCAACTGGGATTTTGGGAAACTTTACCACAGTAGAATAGATGAGTTTCTCAGACATTTATTCATTCAAGTTTCTCTCTGTGTGATGCACCGGGCCATGGGTGGTCTTGCCTAATGGTCATAGCAGGAGACTGGCCTCATGGTTGGAGCGGAGGTGACTAGAGCCCAAATCAGGAGCTGAGTTACCATGCACAGGGGGTTAGCTGGAGCTGAGAGCCAGGAATCAGGATCAGAGGGTCAGAGCCAGAGTATCAGCTGAAGCAGAGGTCTTGAGCGAGGGCCAGGAGCAAGAAGCAGGACCAGAGAGACAGCTGCAGACATGGAATGCTATTAAGCAGTCAGGGACACAGGGCTGCCGCAAAGTTTAAGAAGGTGCCTGCTGGAGTCTTTGGCCAATCAGGGGCCAGGTTAATTAGCTGAGGGGAATGAGCTCCATCTGGGTGACAGTACCCCACTCCTTACGGGGTGCCTCCAGGAGCCCTTGGATCCGTACCATCAGGATGGGCCTGGTGGAAAACCCATCGTAGGTCTGGGTAGGGTTGCCAACTTTCTACTCGCACAAAACCGAACACCCTGGCCCCGCCCCTGCCCCACCTTCTCTGAGGCCCCGTTCACTCACTCACTCCATCTCCCCTCCCTCTGTTGCTCACTCTTCTCACCCTTACTCACTTGCTCATTTTCACTGCGCTGGCTCAGTGGTTGGGGTGCAGAATAGGGTGCGGGCTCTGGGGTGGGGCCAGAAATGAGGGGTTCAGGGTGTGGGAGGGGGCTCCATGCTGGGCAGGGTATTGGGGTGCAGGGGGGTGTGGGCTCTGGTGTGTGGCCAGGGATGAGGGATCTGGGGTTCAGGAGAGGGCTTTGGGCTGGGGGTTCTGAGTGGGGGAAGGGGTTCCAGGCTGGAGCAGGGGGTTGGGGCATGGGGGGGTGCGGGCTCAGGGGTGGGGCTGGGGATGAGGGTTTTGGGTGCAGGAGGGTGCTCCGGGCTGGGATCGAGAGGTTTGGAGGGCAGGATGGGGATCAGGGTTGGGGCATGGGAGGCGGTCAGGGGTGCAGGCTCCGGGTGTGTGCTGTCCCATCCACAGGCACTGCCCCCGCAGCTCCCATTGGCCACAGTTCCTGGCCAATGGGAGCTGTGGAATCGGCACTTGGGGCTAAGGCAGGCTCCCTGCTTGCCATGGCTCTGCATGGCTCCCAGAAACAGCAGCATGTCCCCACTCCGGTTCCTACGCCCCTACGCGTAGCCCCGCTGCACTGCCGACTGCACTTTTAAGGGCCCAGTCAGCAATGCTGACTGGAGCCACCAGGGTCCCTTTTCAACTGGGAGTTCCAGTCAAAAACCGGACACCTGGCAACCCTAGGTCTGGGGCATGAATGTTCTCCTCAAGTTCCCAAGATTGTTCATCTGGACTCTACCGTTCCCAGCCTGTCAGGTAGAATAGCTTGCCCTGCACCCATTGGAGTATAGAATCTGCCTGACTATATATTTTTCCTGGCCTGGACAGTTACCAGTGCGGGCAGTGGGTTGAAGGAGTCCAGAAATAGGTTTTCTGTGTGTGGTGTCAGGAGAGGGCCATGGAGGGTGGGATGGATTTTCAGATTCTGGAAGCTATAACTTAAAGGTAGTGGGTTGATTTATTTAATGATTGGGAAGGGACCATTATACTAGTGATCCAATTTTGCTGATGGGCGCTTGGATTTTAATTTCGGGTAGACACCTAGACCTTGTCCCCCACCGCAAAGCTGGATGTGTCCTGTAGTAGATGTTTAACCCAACTGTATGCTGCAGGAGCTGGAGAGTCCACAGGGAAGTCTGGATGAAAGAGTAATTCGCAATTGGCAAAGAAATGGCTTTGCTCTGGGGAACTTTTAATACACTTCAGCAGGGTACATAGGGACAGTTGGTGCATGACATGCTGGTGCACACTAGAATTTACACCCCAACTGGTGCACATCAATGCACCATGTGGACAAGCCCTCAGGTTTCTATTTTTTTAAATCGCCCTAGTTTCTAATTTTATCTTTGTTTTTCTGTAGCGAAGAGTCTGCAAATTAGTTCTAACACCATATTCAAATTCCCTGTTGAAAGCATGTACTTGCTGAACACTTGCTTTGCTTTTTAGTGTCTTATTTTGCAGCCTACGTTCTAACAAAGTGCTGAGTTTTTTGTTTTCAAATGATTGATTAAATATGCTGAGTAATCATTAAGTCCCATTACTGTTAATCTCTCTGGTACAGTTGTTTTCGTTTGCTAAATCTGATTAATATCTGACTATTGGAATATGTAAGGATCAGCACGTTATTTTCCCAGCCGATTCATTGAAATGCTGAATTTCATTTTCCGTGGACTGAGACAACAGATGCTCTGTTCTTCTGCATGAGGAGTAGAGTGCTTGCTGTATTGTATTATAACAGAGCATGATGTTACTTTGTCAAGTAATGAGTGATTCCTACAGTGTATAACGACTGAGCACATCCTGCTGGGCTGCTCCAGGAGAGCATTATAAACCTCACTGCCATCCTTGCACCCTTGAACAATTTTCAATCACAATTCTTACGCTCCTCCCAAAGGGAGGAAGCAGGGCTGTGAACTAGACCTCTGCCACGCATGGTCAGTGGAATTGCTGGGGCATGTGATGGGGAGTATGCTGCATCTGCAAAAGCCTTTAGCCACACATGTGCTCCCCTTGTGCATTGAGAAGCTCCAAGAGGAATTCTGGTACCTGGATACAATTCCGCCTGGAGCTCTCCTTGGGGTGGGACCAGTACTCAGGGTGTGGCTGAGCCCTGTACAGTAACTTATCAATTAAAGTCATCCCGATTAACGTAGTTTCATTGTTACTTTGCTGATCAATTAGAGAACATGCTCGTTTAAAGTTGCGCAGTGCTCCCTTATAACGTTGTTTGGCAGCTGCCTGCTTTGTCCACTGCTTGCAGAAAGAGCAGCCCGTTGGAGCAAGCTGGTGGGGGCTTGGAACCAGGGTGGACCAGCAGCCCCCCTATCAGCTCCCTGCTCCCCTAAGTTCCCTGTTTGGCAGCTGCCCAGCAGGCTATCAATTGCCGGGCAAGTCAGGTGTCCCTCCCCCCACTGCAGTGTGCTGCTCCTGCCCTCTGCCTTAGAGCTTCTCCTAGGAGCCTCCTGCTTGCTGTGCAAAGGGTTGGCGGGGGGGAGGGGGGGGGGAGGGAAGAAGGATGCTAATGTCAGGGTGTCTCCCTCCCATCCTGCTCCTGCCCCCCATCTTCACAGAGCAGGAGGGGGACCCAACAGGGCTCAGCATGGAGGGAGCTTGCTGGCAGCAACTGCTGTCGCAACTTGCTGATCTACTTAAAAAGGCAATGTACTTAGAGTGGGGTCAGCATACTTAAAGGGGCAATGCATGTCTCTCACACACACTGTGTCTCTGTCTCGCTCTGCCATGCTGTCTCTCCTCCCTCCCTCCCTCCATTCGTGCTGCCTTGTAAAGTGTGAGGCTACATTAGCAACAATGTGTTAACCCTTGAGAGCTCAGCTGAGTGCTAGTTCATCATTTAGCAGTAAGGCATTCCCTGGGAAATATCCCACCCTCTTCTACCCTCTGACTTCACCGTTTCAACCAAGCTTCACAATCATCATTGCAGTGCACAGTATTAAATTGTTTGTTTAAAACTTAAACTGTGTGTGTATATATATGTGTGTGTGTGTATACACATAGTAAACATAGTAAATACACACACATATAAAATAGTCTTTTGTCTGGTGAAAAATTTTTCCCTGGAACTTAACCCCTCCATTTACATTAATTCTTATGGGGAAATTGGATTCACTTAACATCGTGTAGCATTTTTCAGACACATAACTACAATGTTAAGTGAGGAGTTACCGTAGCAGCAATCTCCTAGTGAAGAATGCATTTCTGAGTTAAGGGGTTCAGTTTTCCAACTAAAAAAAATACAGTAAGTTGAAAATTTGTGTCTAGATGCATTTGCAAACTTTATTTTTTTAAACTTGTGTTTCCCATATAAAAACTCCTAACTGCATCAGCTTTGTTCAGGGGATTGCAAACACTAACCCCCCCTTCCCAAAACCTCTCAAATCTTGATGCTAACTCTGCTAAATCCTTGTCTTATTCCACATTGCAGAAGTTCAGTTTATGGCAAAAATCAGATTAGCTCATTTACTTGCTTATCATCCCCACAAACTTGGCAAAATCAGAGGAAAGTGAACAGAGTAGTCCTGAGAAAATTACTAATGTCTCTACCAGAGGGTGGCTAGGAGCCTGTAATTAACCAGTCCAAGGAGAAGGAACATGGGGAAAACATACTGCTTAGCAATAAAAACACGCTAGTATTCTGGCTGTAGTGTAACCATATACACCTCTACCCTGATAGAACATGACCTGATATAACACAAATTTGGATACAATGTGATAAAGCAGCGGGGAGCCCCGGGCCTTTTAAAGTGCCACCTGAGCCCCGCTGCTTTACCACTTTATATCTGAATTCGTGTGGAGCCCTGGGCCCTTTAAATCCCTGCCCGAGGTATGGCAGCCAGGCTTGGGCGGTGATTTAAAGGGCCAGAGGCTCCAGCTGCTGCGGGGAGCCCCGGGCCCTTTAAATCCCTGCCCGAGCCCCACTGCCGGAGCTCTGGTGGTGATTTAAAGAGCCTAGGGCTCCCCGCAGCAGCTGGAGCACCGGGCCCTTTAAATCACCGCTGGGGAAGCCGGTCCAGTCTGGCACGGCGTACCGGCCTGAACCAGATATAGCGCGGTCTCACCTATAAGGTGGTGAGATTTTTTGGCTCCCAAGGACTGTGTTATATGGGGTAGAGGTGTAATAAACAATAACTTAATCTATACCTCTGCCTTTATAGTTCCCTCTCTGAATGCCCTGAGGTAATTCTCAAACTCATCTGCTCTTTCATTCTGTGCCTCTAGGGCCTTTGCACTGTCAGCATCCCAGAAGAGATTATGGATCCTCTTCTGGATCTCAATTTAAAAGCCTAGCAATTGGGTCTCCCAAAAACGATGTCGGCTGGCCTCTTCTGTTCCCTTTGACTCCAAGGTCCACAGGCTATGCTACTTTTTCATATGTTTAGGTATACACATGCTTTCTTTAAGTAGCACAAAGGACACGTCTATCCTGCCTATGTGCTAAGTGCTTACTAGCTTACTACTGAAATCATTGCTCCAGCTCCTTCCAACATGCTACCAAGCCAGACCCTCACAATCTAGTGGTCTCCTTACCATAGAGGACCCGATATGGGAGAAAGAAGACCCCTTGAGCCCTGAAGCCTTTCCTTTGTCTCTGTGGTGGATATATGAACACCAATGTGCTCTTCCTAGAGAGAGTCTACATGGGGAAGGAGCACATCCCCTCATAGCTGCTATATGATCAAGAGGAAGGTATTGTAGTTTTTATGGTCACTGAGACTGCTCTGGATGGATATGATTCTGCAGTAAGATCTTGAGAAACATCAAAGTATCTTTACAGTTTGGATACCTTGGCTACTGTGCATTTCCAAATTTTAAAGGGGTCTAGGTTTCTTGTAAGTTTAACACCTAAATGTATTAGGTATCTAATATTTAGAGGGCTTGTTGTTGTTCTTAACTCTATGGTTCTTGAAAGGTAATATGCAGTCAAACCAGTGTGTGCCTGCAATCTTTACCTAAACAAAGATTTTTGTGTGGAAATATAAATACAGTAACTCCCCACTTAATGTCCTCTCGCTTAACATTGTTTCAATCTTGCGTCCCTGCTCCATTACAGAACATGCTCGTTTAAAGCTGTGCAATGCTCTGCTATAATGTTGTTTGGCTGCCAGCTTTGTCCACGGCTGGCAGCCCCCTATCAGATTCCCTATGCCCCCCCCAGCGCCTCCCGCCCGTTGGAGGACCCCGCGGATCAGCATCTTCCCTCTGCTCCCCCGCCTCCTGCCTGCGACAATCAGCTGGTTTGCAGCATGCATGAGGGAGGGGGGAGGAGGGAGGATGTGGTTTGCAGGCTCCCCCTGCCTCCTGAATGCCACAAACCAGCTGATTGCCATGGGCAGGAGGCAGGGGAGCGAGGGGGGAGGCTTTGCGACGTTCAGGAAGGAGAGAGGAGGAGCGAGAACATGGCGTGCAGCCTCCCCCCTGCCTCCTGCCTGTGGCAATCAGCTGGTTTGCGGCGTTCAGGAGGAAGGGGGAGCCTGCGTGCTGTGTCCTCGCTCCTCCCCTCTCCCTCTGCCTCCTGAACGCTGCAAACCAGCTGATTGCCACGGGCAGGAGGCAGAGGAGATAGGACGCAGTGTGCGGAGTAAAGGAGGAGGAGGTGGGAGGGGGGAGAAGAGGCAGGTTAAAGGTGGGGACTTGGGGGAAAGGGTGGAATGGGTGGGCTGAGGGTTGAGCCCCCCACCTCCGGCAAAGTCGGTGCCTGTGCTTGCAAGAACAGCAAGAGGAGCAGTGGAACAATTCACCCTCTTCCACTCTCTGATTCCACCACCTCAACTAAACTTCATACTCAGCAATGATGATTGTAGTATTAAATTGTTTCTTTAAAATTGTTTAAAATGTACATAATGCCTTTTGTCTGGGAAATTTTTTTCCCCTGGAACCTAACCCCCCTATTTACATCAATTCTTATGGGGAAATTGGATTCGCTTAACATCGTTTTGCTTAAAGTTGCATTTTTCAGGAACATAACTACAGCGTTAAGCGAGCAGTTACTGTATACATTTAAAGATGGTGAAACTAATGAAGGAGAAGAAAGGGTTCAGGGCACGAGGAGTAGAAAAAAGAATAGATATGGGGTCAGCAGTAGTCAGATTAAAAAGCACCTTTGGAATAATGAAGTTCTAAGATGGATTTAAAAAAAAAGAGCTGAGAAATGGACTAAGATGGAGGTTAAGGAGAAGTGAGTACATCAACATAGGGTCCACTGCAAGAAATGTGTGTTCAGAAAAAGGGTTGAGGAGTTCTTAAATACAATTTGGGCATTTGCTCTTAAGGATTTTAAAAACTGAGTGTTAGCTTGGTGTAGGTCTGACAGCCATCAGACTGAATTGCTGTACGACTTTGAGCAACAGGAATATATTCAGGGTTGTCCTATGGCCTGTGTTGGAGGTCAGACTACATGATCATAGCAATCCCTTCTGGATTTATAATCTATTAAGTCATAAAGTCTTGCTGAAAACTTACCTACCGCACAGGGCTATTGAGAATTAATAAAGTAATGTTTGTACAGTGCTTTTGAAAACCTGTACAGCAGTATATTTGAGTATTCTACTGTTTTTACTGGTAACCTCCATGTATGTACGCATGTGTCCATAAAAATTTTTCAAGTCAGTGATGATAAAATGAATAGTACATGTATCCAGAAATAGTTGTTAAACGAATAGAGGTGAAGAAGAATACCTGAAAATATAATGTGGACAGCTTAAAATACTTCGGCAGTAGAGCACTTTTTTCATTTCCAAAGCACTTTACAAGCATTCACTCAATTAGTCCCTCGCCCCTGCACAGAACAATTATTACCAAGAATTATATCCATTGTAGAGTAAACTGTACATTTTGCATTTAGAATTAAGGTTTTGCTAAATAAACGTGTTTTGTTCTCTCTGAAAAATATAATTTCTTGCTATTGGTTATAAAGAGTGCATAAATGTGTGAAAGGAGTATATCAAACCCTTCAGGGACTAATTGGCATAATATTCTTATTTTTAAAAAGGTCTCAATATCTGTAGATTTAGGGCCATCTAAAGGGTTTTATTTTTCATTATTAAACTTTTTAAAAGTGTTTAATATCTAAGAGCATAATATTTAACATTCAGATAGCAGCTCAATTTAAATTCAAAGGAAGTGTAACAATTCTATCCTCTTGTGTATAGGAATGAAGAGTTTTACATATTCTACTTTCCAATTCTTTTATGACCAAAAACACATCTAAGAACTTACAAGCTTTCAAATGCTTCCAGAAGTTCCTGGGTCAGTTTACTTGTATTTTAGACAAACTTTTTTTTTTAAAGAGGTTGACAACTTGATGGAGATAAAACCAGTTGAGAACATCTAAAGTAGGGATAATGAAGATAGTTGCTGTCTTTTAAAGCATATGGCTTTAACAAAGATAAATATAGGTACCTAAAACAAATGTCACACTTGTGCAAATATCTGGACTCAGACATAGAGATGCTATATTGTGAAATATCTGGTCACCCTCTGGTAACTGAAGCCATGTCCTAAGTGTTATTTGACTGGCAGGCTAGAGAATGCCAATATTCAACATGTTAATCAGAAGAGAAGTAACATGTTGGTAATGTATAATGGTTCTTCAGAGTACAATAGGAGATTACAGGAATGTGGGTACTGTATAGTGCATACCAGATACCTGGCAGGTATGCATTCCAGATTATTGAATTGTTAAATATTATTCAAGGGTAGAAGTTATGGGTTTTGTGGGCTGAGAAGCCTTGAACCAGGCACTCAGGGCCTGATTTTCAGAGGTGTTAAGCACCCCCAGCTCCCATTGACATCAGAAATTCCGGCCCCAAGTGACTGGCTAGGAAACCTACTTCTCAGTTTAACCTCACATCTCTTATTCTTATCTCTTGGTGGCACTGGGATTTATTTAACATTTTTAAATTGCTTTGAGATCTTGGTATTAAAAGTATTATACAAAGTGCATATTATTGATTTATAGAGATGGTCAGTCTGAAATAATTTTATTCACAAGAGATTCAGAAGACTTTTTGTTCAGATGTATTGTGTGCTGACAGTAGTAATGCACTTTGTCCAGTGCTGGGTTAGCAGTAGGGGCCAATTCTGCTTCCAGTGGAATCAGTGGCAAACATCCCATCGACTTAAATGGAAGTAGCATTGAGTTTTTATTTAGTGCAGAATACTATTATTTAAAGAAATGTTGCAATCCAGTGGGTGAAATGTCTTTTTAAACAGCAATAAAGTTTGTGTCCAGTTGTTCAAGTATCTTTTTGTGTTTGTCTACAATAATTCTGTCTCTAAGTTGAGTTTACTTCTCCGCCACTTGAGTTTGCTTTGATCAGATTTGTTTTTATCTTAGCCTGCTTGATAAATAACAAGAGTATCGCTGATAGCTGAATGATTTAAAATAGTGTTTTTCCTCCCTCCAACAGGGCATCTGAGTAAAAGAAAAGGAAGGAAAATGAAATTCCTATTCTTAATAGCTTTCATCCATCTCTTACCACAATGCACCGGGAAACCTTTAAGGTGGGATGACTGCCACCAACACACATTCAAAGAAATTAAAAGAGAAATAGCTGGGTATTCCGATATTGCCAAGGCTATTATCAACCTTGCTGTTTATGGCAATGCCCAGAACAGATCCTATGAAAGACTGGCACGTTTTGTTGACACCATTGGACCTAGACTCAGCGGCTCCAAAAATCTAGAGATGGCCATCAAATACATGTTCAGTGTCCTGCAGGAGGATGGGCTGGAAAATGTCCACCTCGAGCCTGTAAAAGTGCCTCACTGGGAGAGAGGAGAAGAATCTGCTATGATGTTGGCACCAAGGAACCACAGCATTGTTATATTAGGACTTGGAAGCAGTGTTGCAACTCCTCCAGAAGGTAACACTTTACTACCTTTTGGCTTTATTATATGTTACTTTTAAAAACCAAAATGTATAATGGTACTAAAAGAATCTTCCAGATCATGTCAGTAGACAAGCTAGTCCTCTCCTGCCATAAAAATGCTGCGAGCCAGAGAGAACTGTCTTTCTGGAACTTTCTGTGTGAGGTGTTACTTTAGGAACTTGCACTGTATTTAACCGGAGTTGGCAAAGCTGCTTAAGTTTGGCCTGATTTTATTATTATTATTGTTATTAATTATTATTATTCTTTGAACACTAAAACTGTAGCCTGTTCTCAAAAGAAGTCATCTCTTTCTGTACCTGTCTGCTTGAGGTTTTGCCATGATTGCCAGTTAAAGGCAAAATGGTAGTCTGCCTCAGTGACCATTCTGCTTCTGGTAATTTAGAGAAATTTGGACTGCCTCAAATCAGTTTACTAAACTGTGGTGCCTCAAATGCTAATGCCTTGTGAACTCAGCTTTCTAATCTAGACAAAAGGGATGGGGCAGCATTGTCCAGGGAGTCGTACCATATACAACTATTGTGTGTTCCTCATATAGTCTTATTTCCATAATACTTTATGCTATTTAGTATTATCCTCTGTGAAAATGATCTTGGTTATGAAAGCTGATCAGTAAATTTTAATAAAGGCTAATTTTATTTCTTAAAGTGTAAACTCATCTTGGCAGGAGGGAGGTATGTGTATGCGCACGAAGTGCCTAGCACATGATGAGCACTACTGAAATACATATTGTAAAAGCAATTTAATTTTTGCTTGGGAAATTTTACATTACAGTGTGCAAGTAAGGAACCCAGGACAAATTGGAAATTTAAAATGTAAATGGAAAATCAGTGTCATGATTTGGTGTCAGGACAACTTGTTGTTATACATTTGTCAATTTTGGAGGGGAAGGGGAGATGATGGTAGGGTTGCCAGGTGCCCAGTTTTTTACCAGAAAGTCTGGTTGAAAGTGGACCTGTCCAGTGTCCAGTCAGATGTACTGATCAGACATCAAAAGTCTGGTTACCGATGGGGGAGGGAGATGCCAAATCATCAACTGCTCATCCACTCAATGTGCAGTGTTAGTCAAAAAAGTGAACAGAATGTTGAGAATCATCAAGAAAGGGATAGATAATAAGACAGAAAATATCATATTGCTTCTATATAAATCCATGGTACCCCCACACCTTGAACACTGCATGCAGATGTGGTCACCCCATCTCAAAAAAGATATACTGGAATTGGAAAAGGTTCAGAAAAGGGCAACAAAAATGATTAGGGGTATAGAATGGATTCTGTATGAGGAGAGAATAATAAGACTGTGACTTTTCAGCATGGAAAAGAGGTGACTAAGGGGGGATATGATAGAGGTCTATAAAATCATGAGTGGTATAGAGAAAGTAAATAAGGAAGTGTTATTTACTCCTTCTCATAATACAAGAACAAGGGGCCACCAAATGAAATTAATAGGTAGCAGGTTTAAAACAAACACAAAGTATTTTTCCATGCAATGAACTGTCAACCTCTGGAACTCCTTGCTAGAGGGTGTTGTGAAGGCCAATACTATAACGGGGTTCAAAAGGGAGCTAGATAGCTTCATGGAAGCTAGGTCCATCAATGGCTATTAGCCAGAATGGGCAGGATTGGTGTCCCTAGCCTCTATTTGCCAGAAGTTGGGGTTGGGTGACAGGGCATGGATCACTTCATGATAACCTGTCTGTTCATTCCTTTTGGGGCACCTGCCATTGGCCACTATCGGTAGACAGGATACTGGGCTTGATGGACCTTTGGTCTGACCCAGTATGGCCATTCTTATGTTCATGGGCAGTCAGTCAGCAGGCTCCACATCAGGCTGCAGCTCCCGTCCCAGCCTCCTGAGCAGAGGGAGCCCAGCTGGGAGTGGGGGTGGGGACTGGAGGGGGTGAGGAGAGAGCAGTGAGTGATAGTGGGAGGAGGTAGAGGAGCAAGCCTGGGGCAGGGCCTGGGGGAAGAGGTGGAGCAGGGTGGAGGGTCTGGTTTTCAGAAATTAGAAAGTTGACAACCCTATGATGGGGGGTAAACTTGTGCCTAAAATGAGAAACAATTAAGAAACATTAGTAAAATCAGCCTACTAGCCCATAATATTTATAAGGCTTAGTGTTTGTAAAACATATTTATAGTGTAGGTTAAACCCATTCATTAGGTGTTTAGTTTTTTTTCATCCATTCCACTTCCTATCCAAGCTACTTACAAAGAAAACGAAAACCATGTTCCCACTCTCAATCTAGAGTCATTGATGAGCACCTCAGTAAGAAAACTAGTCCATGCACAATTTGCCTTCCTCAGTTATTTAGTTATTTACACTTGCCTTGTCTTACTCCTCTAGTTTTTTCAGGGAGACACTAAGTTAGCACCTTCTTAAATGGGCTCCACCTCTAATCAGGTTCTTTTCCTTCATTTGACTTCAAATGCGCTGACTGTTGAAATATAATTGCTGTAGACAATAGTCTGGCTCCCAGCCAGGAGAACTGTTTTGTCAGGAGAGGTTGGCTTGGCAACAAAGTCACATGGCATTGATTTGTGCATGTATGGGGAAGCTGGCAAGGGTGTCACCTGACAAAGAGAGAGAGTCATAAAGAGGGAGGACGTGGACTTTCTGGGGTTATTGGCCCTTTTCTCTCTAGCTGAAAAGTAGAGAGGAGCAACCTTGCATACAGGGGCCTGCATTAGATGTGGGCATGAAGGGGCTGTCTGCTTTCCTGTGCTCAGTTGGCCCCAGGACTCCCAAGAGAAGTGGTCAGAGTAGTCAGGGGCAAAGGAAGCAAGCTGACCTAGGGAGAAAAAGACTCCATATTGTATCCCTCAGTCCATGCAGTGAAGCAGAAGTACTCTGGACAGCCCAACAGACACTGACTCCCTCCTCCACCCCTAAAGAATGGCGTGGGGAAGAAAATGAGCAGAGAAATGTATAGGGTTTAGTTTTCAGTATGATCTATATTCTCTTGTGCATAATGTGAGTAAGTAAAGGAGCAAATGTGTTTAGACTTGAGCATGGAGATGATGAGTGTAAGTCATGTGCTTCATAACCACTACATGCCTCCAAAGGAAAGTAAACTATGAACCAGAAGCTTCATACCTTTTGGGGTGGAGTTCTGGGAACTGGAGTGTTTAAGTACAGGGGAGTTTGAGGAGTCCGGATTTCGCCCAGAGGGTCTAGGTGGCTGGACTGCAGGTTCCAACTCTCAGGAGGGAGTTAAGGGGGAGTGATTTTTATGCATTATGGGCATGTGCCTAGGGACCCTGGGATTGGGGCAGTGGCTGGGCTCTGTTCAGGCTTTGTAAGCTGAAAACACCCAGGGACTGAGAAGCATGGATTCCTCTCAGAGCAGTCCAAGGGGTGGCTGGAAGGCAGCACCCAGCCAACTTTAACTAATGTTATGTCACCCCAAGATCAGTCTGTCTGTTTGGGCTGTGACACTGGGGAAGATATGCAGAATTGCTAAGTATTAGTGAGCTCCTGACCTGCACTTTCTCTGATAGTTGAAGTAACTGCACAATTTAGGAGGTGCCTGGAAGGGAAATCCCCACTGCACAGGACTCCTAAGAAAATCCAACAAGGGGGTTTAGAAACTGTGCTGCTTAGAGAGGTGCCCACCCTAACAAGCACCTTAGTTTCAAACTTGAGACTGAAAATATATTGCCAGGTCTAGTCTACACTACAGAGTTAGGTCGAAATAAGGCAGCTTATGTCGACCTAACTGTGCAAGTATCTGCACTTAAATTTCACTCCCGCTGCCCTGTGATGCTGATTTAATAACTCCATGAGCGGTGTAGCTGTAGTTAGGTCAACTGTAATTGGCTTTCAGGAGCCATCCGACAATGCCCCGTGCTGACAGTATAATCGATATAAGCGCTCCTGGTGAGGACGTGCACCACTGACACAAGGAACAAAGTGTAAACATGCACAAGCGATGTAATGACTGTGGCCGCTGTATGCCAACGTAAGTTAGGTCGACTTAATCTTGTAGTGTAGAAATGGTTTCAAACTGTTTTCTAAGATGGTGTTTGTCATTTCTGACTTCTGGGCAATTCATTTCCCAGACCTACTCCCTTTCTCCCAGATAGTGCTGTTTCCTGTGTCCTAATACCCAGAAACGAAGGAAGGAAGGAGCTACAGTAAATCACTTGTGAAATATTCTAATTAATCCCCTCAGAGATTCATCAGCATTATTGATTTTTCATTTTATCCAAGAAGTTGTGGAGGTGATTCATCCTTTGCTTGAAATACTGTAACTAAAAGTCCATGAAGAAACATCTGAGTCTTCAAGCATTGAATTGCTATTGGCTCATGGAAATGAGCATTTTAAAGATCCACAAATGTCATGCTTAGTTTCTCTTTGGAAAAGACATTGCTGTAAACCTACAGATTTAGCTATTAGAACTTCCCAGTCAATGTAATGTTAATTTTTCTCCAAACTTTTACAGAATAGCTTGTCTGAAGACTCATTTTTTTAGGAAATGCATACAACAATTCATTTGATGTTGGAGCATTCCCAATGTTTTGTTCTGCTGGGGAGTGATAACTTTCACTTATGATCTGATGCACTTTGTCAAGGAAGCAAAAGGCAGAGCCTTTTTGTCCAAGGAAGATGATGCAAGGATCAGACCATTTTTTGAACTCCAATCTCCATACTTTTTTACACTCTTTCTGTATGAGTAATATAATAAATATAGCTATAATTACTGCTAGCCTGCTTCAGGGTAGTACTGCCTGGGCTAAGTATTATGTCAAGATGCCATGTTTCCAAATTCAGTCTCTTAAGTAAACAAATAAATAAATAAAATAAAACGAGGTAGGGAGCGAAGGCTTGAATGCTTTAGTAAAGAACAAATGTATTTTCACTTTGTGTACGCCAAGATTTTAAGGTATTTTGCTCAAATGAAAGAATTCCCCTTTGAGCAAAAAGTAAAGATGGGAAAATTTCAGCCCCAAAGGTAAATGTTTAGGCAATTATTAGGAGATTAAAATGGAAATTGTTTCACAGTCTTAAATTCTTCTTTCATTTTTAATTATTTTTATTGTTGTTACTTTTATAAAGGATTTTCTGCCTCAGAGCTGATTTTTCTAAGAGACTTTTCAGTTAGTCAGTTTCTTCGTTGTCAGAGTAGATAGGGAACAGTAAAATTGACTAGACACATAGTAGAAAATAAGCAGCCTGGAAAAAATACAGAAACATGTATTTTGTAAGCTGCTTCAATTTCAGTACTAGTGGTGTACTTGTAACAATAGTAGGTCCCAACTTTCAAAGAAAAATGTAGGTTTTTTTCCCCCCAAGTTGACACAGTTCCTTTTAAGTATCGCAGGTGCTTTAATTCCTTTGAGAAATCTGTGATTCTGACATTTGTCTGCAGGGCTCGGTTTCAAGGAAAGGCTGGCTCAATAATGGAGGTTCATCAGAGACCTAGTTTTCACTTTTCCTTTGATCTAGCCATAATGCCAAAACTCTCATGTCTGCATTAGTGAGGCAAAAAAATATCCCTCTGAGTCTCCCAAAGAGGTCATCAGGAGTTGAAAATACTCAGCACCTCATAGAGCTGGGTTCAGAGCTAGTATTTTAAATTGAATGTTACCAAGAGCTAACAAGCTAGAGGTTTACCATATTTAGGCATTATCCCGATCTTATTTCCAGTGCTTCAATATTGGCAAAACATACAGATTCTATATGGAGACTGTGTTGATTTCCAGTATTACTGATTATATCCCAAAAACTTTGAAGGAAAATAGATATAATTGCTGCTTTGGGGATCCCATAATTGAGTAAAAATAGTAGTTTAGCAGATGTTCTACCATGAAGCTATCAAAGAACTCGTATTTGTGTATGTTAAAATGAATTTTATTTTTCCTGATAGATATCTTCCTCCGTTATCTCATTTTAGAGGGACACTGACTAGTAGAATGAGCCCCCACATATAACCTAACTTAAACATTTCCTATAGCGAGGAATATTTTCTGATTTCTATTTATTTTTTGTTTCAAAGAAACTGAAATCTAAAGAGAGGAAGGTATAATATTTTAGCAGAAACTAGGGCTGTTGATTAATCGCAGTTAACTCACATGATTAACTAAAAAATTAACTCTGATTAAAAAAAATAATTGTTAAACAATAAAATACCAATTGAAATTTATTAAATATTTTTGGATATTTTTCTACATTTTCAAATATATTGATTTCTATTACAACACAGAATACTAAGTGTACAGTGCTCAGTTTATATTATTATTTTTTATTACAAATATTTGCACTGTAAAAATGATTAACAAAAGAAATAGTATTTTTCAAGGACAGTAGTGCAATCTCTTTATCGTGAAAGTGTAACTTACACCAATGTGAGATTTCTAAGGACAGATATAGCAAGGTTTAAGAATCTAAAGTGCCTTCCAAAATCTGAGAGTGACGAGGTGTGGAGAATGCTTTGAGATGTCTTAAAAGAGTAACACTCCGATGTGGAAACTACAGAACTCAAACCACCAGAAATCAACCTTCTGCTGGTGGCATCTGACTCCGATGATAAAAATGAACATGTGTTGGTCCACTCTGCTTTGGATTGTTATTGAGCAGAATCTGTCATCAGCATGGACGTATGTATTCTGGAAAGGTGGTTAAAGCATGGTGATATATGAATCTTTAACATGTGTCATGTAAATTTCTTGTGATGCTGGCTACAACAGTGCCATGCGAACGCCTGTTCTCACTTTCAGGTTACATTGTAAACAAGATGTAGGCAGCATTATCACCTGCAAATTGTAACCAAACTTGTTTGTTTGAGCGATTGGCTGAAGTAGGACTGAGTGGACATTGTTTTATTTTTGAATGCAGTTATTTTTTGTACATAATCCTTCATTTGTAAGTGAAACTTTCTTTATAAAGAGATTGCACTACAGTGCTTGTATTAGGTGAATTGAAATATAGTATTTCTTTTGGTTTTTACAGTGCAAATATTTGTAATAAAAATAAATATAAAGTGAGCACTGTACATTTTGTATTCTGTGTTGTAATTGAAATCAATATATTTGAAAATGTAGAAAACATCCAAAAATATTTAAATAAATGGTATTCTATTATTGTTTAACAGTGCGATTATTTGCGATTAATCTTTTTAATTGCTTGACAGCCCAAGCAGAAACCAATTGTGGTTGTTTAAAAACAAACACTGTTAACAAACAATTATTGGCTCTGATCCTGATCCTATTGAAGTCAGTGGCAGTTTTACTGCCTACTTTAGTGGGAATAGCCCTATTATTCCTAAAATTGTGTTGACATCTGTAGTGATGCTATTAAGAGTGAGTACATCAAAAACAAATTGGCTGTCTAACATTAAGTTTCATAAGCAAATCAACAAAATTATTGTTTTTTTCTAAACAAAAGGATGAAATGGGTGAAAAACATGTCAAATTTTGAAGAGAGATTATACTAGCAAGGACCCTTCGTACACCTTAGTGCACCTCACTGGGACAGTCCTAATTTGACCCAAGTAAGTTCACACGAGGGTATTAAATTAGCAGATTTGTGTTATTTACAGATGTAAATGTTGGGAAGTTTTTTGGTCAAGCTTCAAGGGAAAGTCAAATATTGTACTGGTTTTCTACTGAATTTTTCCATATAGCTTCCAAAATGTTGTTAAAATGTAATCTATTCAAAACCATCTGGAGGTTTAGAACTCAAATGAAAGAGTGATTAACAGTGAATTAAATATTGAATAGAGCACAGCACACAGTGCTGTCTTTTAATCTTTAAAATCAAATATCCAGATGTCACATTCATTTTGTCTGGCCAAGTGGACACTGAACTGTAAAGAAAAACCTGGAGTGGTATCAATAAACTCATGTTGATCTTATAATACTGGTATTTCATGGACCATGTTATGCCGTGGTTTAACAATAAAAAGTCGCATTTCTCCTACAATTATCAAAAATTGTAATACTATTTTTTCTAGTTTTTTCTAGATATAATGTTTGCAGGTCTCCTTTAGTGTATGATTACTGACATGATCCACAAGTAGATACCACAAATGATGTCAGAAAACTCTATGATATTAAAATTTATTTGGAAAGTTTTACATTTATGTCTAACAAACTGTAACCATATCAACACACATACTCTAGCTCGAGTAGTAGAGGCCTGCAGTTTTGTTGCTGACAATTCCTAGTTCAATCCCTACAGGTGTCCATAATATTTTTATATAGATAGTCATACTCTGTTACCAAATCCCGCCAAGATGAGACTTCGGGTGGTGTGAGCATTGGACATGCAGAGCAAGCTTGTTGAAGACAATGGCTAGTGTCCCAGTGTGAATAACAGCCTGTTACTTACAGCTAACAGCATTATTCCTTTGGCTCGCTTGGTGCAGAGCCTTGTGTTTGGGGCGAGGTTCAATACCCACTAAAAACTATGCTGGCTGTACTTATGTAGCACAGTTCTCTGCATTTGCTTAAACCAAACTGCTACAATAAGATCTAGTATTTGTTGGAAGATGTAAACAATAGCCTTTTTAAAAAATAATGCATAGGGTTTTTTCTTTTTTTAAAGAAGTGTACAGTACATTTAGTCTGTGAGCTATGCATCATCATAGCCAAATAACCTCATATTCTCTTGGATACCCTTTCTATGTAATTTTATGTTTATGAAGTAATTCTTCTTGCTGTTCCAGGCGGTAAGTGAAATCACATTTTCCAAAAGCATCTTCTGATTTTACAGAATTTCTGATAAAAGTCTTCTGCCTCACTGCATTTTCTTACTTTGGTCTGCACTTGCTTCCTCCCACCACCCCTTAAAATGCTTATTCTCCCCCATCCCCTTGTATTATAATTATCCTCAATATGTATTTGTTTGTGTTGGCCTAGCAGAGCTTTTTTTGAGGATTAATTATAAGAATCATTAATTATATTGCAATACATAGTAATAGTTTTCAGAAGGATAAAATCTAAGATGTGAAACTTTATTTTTTCTTCTTCTAGCAGTTTGACACCAGGTTTAACTTGCCTGATTTCTTTGGAAGACCGAAATCTGGGCCACGTTTGCCAAAAGACTTGCTGAGTTCTCTAGAGCTCTTTAGCACAGCTTAGCTGGTTTCTCCTTTCAGCTGGAAAGCAGCACAGTGAAAGTGTCAAGTTTCAGCTCTAAATCACACACATCTCCGTCCTTTTATGTCTAAAATTTGAAATAGGAATAATGCTGAGCAGAGTTGGCTCTAGCTTTTTTGCCGCCCCAAGCATGGCAGTCAGGCTGCCTTTGGCGACTTGTCTGCAGGAAGTCCCCGGTCCCGCGGATTCGGCAGTGCGCTTGCGGGAGGTCCGCCGGTCCCGCAGCTTTGGCGTACCCGCTGCTGAATTGCTGCCGAATCCGCGGGACCGGCAGACCTCCTGCAGGCACGCCGCTGAAGGCTGCCTGACTGCTGCCCTCGCAGGGACTGGCAGGGCGCCCCCTGCGGCTTGCCGCCCCAAGTACGTGCTTGGAGCGCTGGTGCTTGGAGCCATTGCTGATGCTAAGAAAAGAAGGTGTCCGCACAGCAGAGCTCAAAGCTCAGTAGAAGCAGAGTCCTTTCCCCCACCCAATTTAGGAAACTCCTCGGAGTTGGCCCATTTGAGTGGCTCACCTTCCAAACTCCCTGTCTAAGGTGTGCAAGGGTGAGCCCAACCACCATGGACTATTGCAGAGCAGCTTTCCCCCTGCTTAGTTTAGGATATACTCAGAAGCAGACCTACTCTCCTGTTCTTTCTGTGCAGCAGACTACAGAGGAAAGGAGCTCTTCTATTACTTTTTATATTTATATTACAACAGCATCCAAAGACACCAGTTGGGAGTAGGACCCCATTGTGCTAGGCACTGTGCAAACACATAGGAAGATATCCTTGCATTGAAGGGTTTATAATCTAGGGCGGATCTTAAAATCTGAACAGATAAGACAAGGGGTGAGGGACAGGAGTGCAACATACAGAGATATGTCTAACAGATTCCTGGCAAACATCATCCTAGTGCCAGGTTTTAGTTTTCCGGATCTGCAGGAGGGGGATGGTAGATGGGATGTTACTAGGAGCACTGGAGTTGGGGAAAGAAGGAAGGGAAGGGGTACACTGATGGGGGTGGAATGGAAGGGAGGCTGGGAAGACGAGGGAGTGAAGAGAATTGGTGTGTGTGTGTGTGTGTAGGTGTAGGCTGGGATGGGGCCAGAGAGAAATCTGAGAGAGACTCACAGGAAACAGCCAAGCAGTAGAGAAGGAAAAAAATATTCTGAATCCAAATGAAAGAAAGCACAGTCTGACATCACTGATGGTGAAGATTTTGCCTAGGCTTCACAGCCTCCAGCCCTTACTTTGCTGCTGTTTCTGTCACTGTTCCTCTAGCTACTGCTGGGAGAGTCTTCTAGCTTCTGATGGCTGTCTCTGGCCTTACTCTTTCTCCCCTTAGCCCTCCACAGCTAGGGTGGTGGTGTGTGCTTCAGGCTGGGTGGCCCTTGCTCTGGTCCTGGGGTGGGTGGTGGTTCTGAGTCTCGGAGCTAGATGTCATTGATTTTTGTATCAGTATTTCAGGCAGTAGTTTACCTTTGTTTGTTATGTGGTGAAAGTAAAGCTGTGTAATGGACAGGGAAGTTAACGTGGGCTTGGGTGATGGAATCTGCTGCTTTCTTACAGGTAGGCTTAGAAGTGTGTCACCCGTTCTGAGCAGAGATTGGCTGGTATGTCAATTTAGTTATTTGGCAATGAGATTTTGTGTGTCTAGATCAGCAGAATAGCTGTTCCTGGGTGTGCTTTGTAAAAGAAATCCTAATCCCATATTAGCAGAGTTTGAAATAGATGAAGTTGTGGATTGTTTGCAGCTTTGAGCAGCTCACTTGCTGCTAGCCAAAACGTTGTCATAACAATGAGGATTGCATTTGTTTCTGTAAGCAGATCTCCGAAAGCCTGTCCCTGTTCAAGACAATAACAAAATGCTCATTGAAAAGGCATTGGGTCCTAATTGAGTAGCTAGGAAATTAATAGCTCCGACAATTTAAAAAAGACACACATTCCATTTCACTTCAATACTGCTAATCTCTTATTTGAATACATAATTAGATTGACTGTAACTGACTATTTTAAATCTGTATATATATGTAAGAATAGGTATTTGTTTTTTAATTATAAATACTCTGAAGAGAGTAGAAGCGAGTTAGAACAACAAATCTCTGACAGGTCTGATGCTTAGCACACTGTGAATTCAACCTTGTCTTGCCAGGGAGTTTCCCTTAGAATCAATGATCTGTTGGAAGTGAGAGAATGTCTGTCTATAAAGAAGTTGCCATCAGGCAGCCTGGTAGAGATTTGTGAATTCTTGAATTCCTATAATTGGAAGTAAACATACCTTTCATTATTACTGTAATCTGAAACTCATTGATGATACAAACAGCTGTCCAGTTCAGGGTACTAGGTGTTGACCAGTACAATGATTTTAAGTGGTTAAAGGATTTAACCTTGGGGTGAGTAAATTGTCTTTTGGGGTAGTTCTACATATATCGATCTGAACTGATCTGCTTCTAGTGTCACATCTGTCAGGCTGGTGCTGGAAGCTGAATCTCCAGAGAGAATTTTCATGACAGGTGTCAGACATGTGGTGTTATGACAACTTTGCAGAAATCAGATTTACAGGTAGGATTTGTTTATAAGCCTTTCCTGGGCTGTGAATGAATAGTTCTAATCAGCCTTCCTGACTAAACAAGCATTTAAGATTTTGCTAATGCACAGTCTACTATAGTTACCTAAGTGCTGTGGCAAACTTTTGTATTAGCCAGGCTTTTAGCATTAGTTATGAACCTACATTTGTGCAATGAAATCTTTTGTATAAAAGTTGGCCTGTAGTAGAAGATTGTTTCCAGTCTGCCTTTTCCCACTGTTTTCCACTTTCCTCATCTTCCCACCTCCCATTTATTACATGGCCCTAATTATTATTTCATCTGAAAAATTGGAGGAGCCTCGTGGATTTGGTTGGGTAGTGGCTCACCCCGATAGCTGTATACCCTATAGATTTATGTAATTTTCCTCACAGTGGGGAGTGGATGGAAACTTACTAAGGGTATGTCTGTGACTGTAGCATGGGTTGGCATAGCCATGCTAGCTTTAATCTAGCTAGAATAGGTAACTGTAGTAGTGAAGACATGGTGATACGGGCTTCTACACTGGCTACTAGTGTCGCCCACAGGTTGGGGGATGCAAAAAGGGCAGTTCATAGAATCATAGAATCTCAGGGTTGGAAGGGACCTCAGGAGGTCATCTAGTCCAACCCCCTGCTCAAAGCAGGACCAAACCCAACTAAATCAAGTTTGTCCTGGGCTCTCCCAAACTGAGCAGCATTGTGACCTGGTGCAAACTTGAGTGGTGCTGCAAGGTCCAGGTCGCAATGGCACTCATTCAAAATTGACCCGAGTGTCTCTCCATCATGATGGTGAGGAAGACAGGTCAAATCTGAGTGCTGCTGCAATCCCATGGGCCAGGTTGTCACGCCTGAACCAGGGAACTGGGTCCATGCCATAGGAGCTGCTGCTGGGGGTGGTTGCAGGCAGGCTCACTTTCCAACCCCCTCGTGCCCCAGAGTCTCCCTTCAGTAGTAAGTTTGTTTGTTTTTCTGGAGTGTGGCGGGCCTCGGTTTCAAATTTTTGCCTCTGTGGCCCTGGGGGCGAGCAATGGAAGTATGTACATAGAGTCCCCAGCAAGCTTGTACTGGGGTGGCTAGCCCATGCTGAAGCCTGTGCTGCCACATCTTCATTATTGCTACGCGTCCTAATTAGATTAAATGTAATGCAGGTATGTCTACCCATGTTACAGTCCCACCTTCACTTGCTGTATAGGCATGTACTGTGTAACACCCACCAACAGTGTCTAACATGGGGGGCTTCAACCTCATCCCGAGTAAACCTGTCTCATTTCTCAGCCCCTTAGTACCATCTATTCCCTTTCCTTGGCCAGTCTCTGAAAATGCCACTCACTCTTTTTCACCCTCATGTGTTTTTGTAGTTTATCTGTCCTCTGTAGTATGAGCAGTCCAGCTCCCTCATCATGTAGGTGGTCTGAGCTTATCCCCAGTGCAGCTTGCAGCTGGCTTCTGTGACGGACAATGGTAGGAATAAGAAACGGATTGAAGAATGTCTTTATAAATTAACCAAGAAAATAGAGTGGTGAGACACTAAGATTTTGGGGTGGAGGACTGTTTATTACCAAAGAATGCAAAGCTTCAGTAAGGTATAATTGAGGCAGTGCCCCATTTTTTTTGGCAGCAATCCAGACTTGCTCCTGTTTGGGATGAACTACTTGGCCTTTGGTCTCATTGTTACCTTCACAGCTGAAACCCTATTGTCTCTTTTAGTGAAATGCTCCTATTACCTCGTTAATAGATACGACTGATATGCTATAGAATGTGATTTAAATATGCTAATGAGACACTGAATTAGTCGGCAGCTACACAGGAGTGAAGTTGGGTTGTACTGTGGAAAGTACTGTAATTGATACTTTATGTATATCATGCTGCCATTAAGTTAAACATGCAAAGAGAACCTTTGTTTTATTTTGTCACAGGCTAAATAAAGCAAATCTATTTGTGAACAATCAAAAGTGGAAGTATAAGGCTAGAGAATTAAGTTTGTCATTCTGCATTCTCTTTCTTGGGAATAAAAAATTAAGACTCCGCAGTTCAAAGCTCCTTGATACCTAGCTTATCATAAAGATAATTCTGCATGAATTTACTTGGGGAGTTATAGGTTGCTAGAGATAGCAAGTACCTTTCCTTAAAAAAAAAAAAATCAGACATGATATTTTTGTTCATTAATGCAGTAAGGCAACGCCAAGAGCAGTTCCATTCCTTGCTTCCCTTGATGAGCAATCAGTAGTACGTTGCATGTCGTTCTAATGCTTGGTATGGCATCTAAGTGGAGCATTGGGGTGAGTTAGATGGTGTCATTTTCTCTCGTCTGTTACAAAAGCTAATATGAAGTGCGGATTGCAGTACCAGCCTGCTGTGACCTTGATTTTTCTAGTGGAAAATGAAATTTTGCAGATACCTGGCTTTATTTCCAGTGGCACAGTTCCAGACTTTAGAATGATCCTGTCATTGGGACATTCCTTAGGTATACAGTTAAATCTGTTGTTCATTAGAAGCAGCTGGAGCCTATCAGTACACTTCACCTACAAGCCAACTATAACTTCAGTAAATTTGAAGATAATACTTTGGTTTGGCCTGCCGTCGCCCTTTCTGTAAAGCTGGAAGTTTGAACAGCTAGCCAATTAAAATTTTCACACCTTTTACATGAGGGTAGTTCTGCAGCTAAAACTCATGGTGGTGGTTCCCACCTCCCCCCGCCATATAGTTGCCTGCATTCTTACAACTGTATTTTAAGAAACAGACTTTTTGATGTGAAACATTTTCTTTCATGTTTGGAAGGCAATTTATACTGTTTTGATCTTAAATAAACAATCCCAAAAAACCATAAAGTGAGCATTTGACTTGGATAAGTTGATGCTGAGTGAGAGTCTAGCAATACGCATCAGATAGCAGTATTAAGAATTATTTAGCATATCCAATTAACTTAAAATCTTTCCCAAATAACATTTTAATAATGTTTTATAGTGAGCTATTTAAGACTTGCAAGGATACCCAGCTTTTTTTAAATTTTTCAGTAACTTGTGGAACAAACCAAGCTGGCCAAGCATTTGTTATTACTTTCAGTTTTTACTGATGTGTTTTGTGGCTTTTTGGTCAAATGTACAGCACTAAAACTCCAGGCATCCATACTGCTTCTATATTTAGTAGCAAAATCTGGTCCAGGTTGTTAAACAGTTTCCACTTATTGCTTTAACCAATCCACAGGATTGGGTCTTATGCATTGTGGTCAAATTTTGTGAATGATTTCTCAAAAGCCAAGAAATCCATTAGGCTTTGTAGAATTCAACTTTTTAAATAATTTTGACAGATATTATCTGTTCATTTTTAAGGATTTTTTTTTAGATTTTGATCTCCCCCCCAGTTTTCACAGTTACGGGAAATTATGGGAGAGTCAGACATTTATTTAATGGTAATAGACATTGAGATTCGAAAAATTAAACCTTTATAAAAACTGTTATGAATACAAATTGTCAACATAGCATGTCAAAATATACAAAGTAAATATCCTTAATCCTAAATATCAAGACATCATACCCATTCTTACTATTCATTCATTAGTCATTTGTAACAAACTTAATCCAAAAGTCTAATCACTGGATTTGACTGAGTTTTCAAGCAGCATTTTTCTTTCTTTGCCTACCTGTAAATATCGATTCTTACCGATGGAAATATTTTGTCGTGGCTTTGTATGTATGCAGTGGGAAACCAACATTTAAGGGTAATCTCCAAATGAATGTTCTGAGATGTGGGAAACTTTCTGTGGTATGGGAGAACCTACTTACTTTTAAATTCCTTTGTTTCCTAGACAAGGCAATAGGATTATAGCAAATTCAAAATGTTTACAAAATATTTCATTTGAAAAATATGGTAATTTTTCCTCTGTGATGCAATTAACTTGTACTGTAAATTAAACATAGGAAGTGTTTTTTATTTTAAATATATTACACAGGGATTTACAGCCAGTTTGTCTTCAAGAATTGTAAATATTCACATTAACCATTTGTGAAAAGCCTGATTCATGGAATGCATCAGTTTCTAAGTGTAGCATTCCGAACCTATGTATTTTCATATGTGTGATGTCAGCCTAAGTTGTTTAGCAACATATCAGAACAATTACAAGAGAAGATTAAATATCTGTTTTATAAATGCCATAGAAAGTCTTTCAAAATGTTTTTTGCACTTTAAATAATTGCATTCATGCATTAAAGCCTATTTGGAAAAAGTCTTTTTCTCACATCTTCCTTTGCCTTCAGTTTCAATTTTAACATCAGCTGATAGCCTGATTTATACTAAGGACATGGTTATACATGTTGAATAACCTTCTCTGAGGAAGTACTTCACATGCTATCTTTTCCAGTAAGAGGTTTTCATGTTTGACCTCCTCTTCTTGATTTGCATTACACATGCTGTACATGACGTGTATTTTTGTATGTGCCAAAGTGGCTTGGGGCTGGTGATAGGATAACATATCTAAAACTACTGTGATGTTTACTTCTAGGAATTACTGCTGAAGTCCTAGTGGTCACCTCTTTTGATGAACTGCACAAAAGAGCTCAAGACGCCAAGGGGAAGATTGTTGTTTACAACCAGCCTTTCATCAATTATAAAGAAACTGTCAAATACAGATTACTGGGAGCAGTTGAAGCTGGTAAAGTTGGAGCGGTGGCATCCCTTATCAGATCCATTGCTTCCTTTTCTATTAATAGGTAGGAATGTTTTACTCTGTACATGACAATTTGGGGAATCGGACAGGGTACCACTTATGAATTCTGATTGAGATTATTAACTCTGTAAACATCAGTGTCAGGGTGCAAACTCTATTTGGATTGTAAACTTGTCTTTGCCTTCTCAGCTGTCTTTGTTTCTCCATATTGAGCTAAAACCCACAGTGGGTAACAGGAGAAATTCTTGCACAGGGCTAACAGAGGGTTGTTAAATTGTGATTGTCCATTCAAATGGAGCACCCTTGGACAAATTGATGGCTGCTGCCTAGGGCAAGCCAGTTTTTCAAGTCTGAACCCTGGGGGGTGGGGAGGGGCACTGAACAAGGGATCACCGGGTGCGGGACTTCGTTCCCCTAATAAGCCTGATTGTTATGTTACTGCCAAAGGGAACAGAAGGTTATAAAAGAAAGGGTCCCTCACCTGCCATTTTAGAGGAAGCATGTGCATGGATTGCAGGGGTCAGAGAGACGGGCGGGGAGAGGCTCTATGATTTAGAGAAAAAGCCCTGAACTACAGGAGGGGTGATTCTGGACCCCTGAGAGGACTCTATCCTAAACCTAAAGAACTCTTCTACATGGTGAGAAAGCTGAGGCTGGGAAATATGTACAGGCATGTTTATTATTGTGTATAGATCTGTATCTTTCTTGTGCTGCTAAAGTAAAGGGTAATTTGCCTTAGAATCCTATGGAAGATCTGTCTGCTTAGGCTGTTGTGTATCCCAGAAGAGTTCAGCTATGAACCTGGAGCACCCACAGGGCTGCAGTTGAGAGATGGTGTGCTTAAGCCACTGGGGAGCGTCTGGGGAGCCAGCGTTACTCAGAGCAGAGGGTGTAGGCAACTGGACCACAGGGCCTCAGCTCTTAGAAAGGGGTGCTAGTCAGACAGGGTGATCATATTTCCCAAACACTGGGGCTGGCCTTGCTGCTCGCCCAAACCCTGCCTGCCTCCTCCCTCCATGTGGGTGTGTGTGTGTGTGTGTGTGAGAGACTGACTCACATTTCGCCTTTTACTTTACATGGTTTTGCAGGCAGGCGCTTCCTTGTAACATGTTAAGTTGTCCAGTTTCAAGTGGGTGTTTGGTTTAGAAACTATTTGTTCCCAACTCTGCCTCCAGTGCTTTTTCATTCTTTCAAAATGTTTTCATCATTGTCACCACTCCAGATCTTGTGTGATTGCTTTTAAGAGCTTTTCACATCCCTGATGCTACCATAAATATTCCTGTAACAACCAATATAAAATACTTCTCTAGTGGCAATATAAGGCAAATTGTCAATGATTTCAAGAATACATAATTTTGTATGTTTAAGGAGAATAAAGGCATGTTGTTTTTATATTCATGGGCAGTCATATAGCCCTAAAATGACATCAGGAGGATGAAGTAAATGTTAACAACTAATGTAATTATTTTGGTCTCCTATAAATAGGTTTTATAATCCTGAATCTGACTAACTTTAAAAAAACAACAATTCATGACTTAAAAATCAATTTTTAATGTTAAAAAAAAGTATGTATATGTTGGTAGAACTTTACTTTCTTAAAGTGCTCAAGTGGATGTTTTGTACTTGTTTCTTTAGTTTCCTAATTGTTAATAGAATTTCAGATTTTACCTGGAGATTTTTTTCTAAAAATGAGAGTTTCACACTTAAAATGCTCATCTGTGCAGAGAAAGACAAGTCCAGGGCTTCATTAACACCTTAACTGTGAGAAAGCTAAGACAGATGTGAGACCTTGGCAGCATGGAAGCTTTAATGACTAATGTATTGAGATGTGCCAGATGCTATGGACACACAAGAAATTCATGGACTACTGTATCAATAAGTGTAATATATCTTTGTGTTCCTGGCTCTCTGAGTGGATTTCCTATAGAATCACTGAGCAGAGGAAGAGGGTAATTATTACAAATTCCCAATGCCAGTTATGCAGATACCCAGCCCTTTAAAGCTTTGGTCCCTGGGGAAAGTGGCAGAGATTGGTTTTACCTAGGTCAGAAGGCCTGGGAGAAAAAGATGTCAAAAACTGTGTATAAAGGGTCAGCCTGACCTGGCTCAGGGCAGACTCACTCTGGAACAAAGAACTGACAGACTTGTATACAGAACTGCCAGGGTCACATGTGCATGATGGATAATACCTGGTAAGCTTAGCATGAGTCTAGACTGTTCATTGTTTAAGAGATGTTTTCTCTGTAATGAGTTTGTTCTGAATAAAAGCTCTTCTTTATGAAGGCTGGATGGGCACTGGTAAACACTATATTATCACCCGGCTACCACCATGTGTGTCAGTTCTGGGGCCCAGGGCCAGTGCAACCACTAGGTGAACTAGGCGGTCGCCTAGGGCGCCAAGTGGTTGGGGGTGCCAAAAAGCCGTGCCCTGGCTCGGCAGGGAGGAGCCGCCTTCCGAGCTGCTGCAGCGGCCCAAGCCTGGCAAAGCCAGTGATTGTATTAAAAAAACCCACACCCTTTTTTAAACTTTCAGTCCACTAACACACTTACTGAAGCAATTTTGTTTTTGAGTCAAAAAGATTTTAGGCTGCTAAGAGGCATTTACATGTGCTGTGTCCTTTACTGCTCCTTTGTGATGTATAAAGATGGCAGCATTAGGTTTATTTTATATATATATATAATATAAAAGTTTTAAAATGTTGATGCTTTGAAACAGTCACCATAAATTAATAGTAGTACAAATGGTCAACTTACACTGTCTTCAGCATAAGAGAAAACAGGGGGAAAGGAACACCCCATCACTTCTTTGTCATTGTTTATGCACACCACAGTCCTGCCTATCACCCAGGCCTGTAACTTGGGGTCATCTTCCACTCCCATTCTTGTTGCCCCACATTCAGGAAATGTCCATACCTTGCCAGTTCTTCCTAAAAAATCTTTCTGTGATCAATTGTTTTCTCTGTCTATGCAATTAAAATTCAGATCCACACTCCTTTTGAGTCAGGATCTCTGTAGCCTCTTCCTTGTCACTCAACAGCCGCCACCCCTTTACCGTTCATACAAAATGCACCCACTAAGATAATCTTAGCTCACCAGTCTGACTGCAACACCCTTCTCTCCTGCATTGAAGTCAAGTTTCTTGTAATTACTTACAAAGCCCTACAATACTCTTCATCCATCTTATATTCTCTCTTGCTGAGTGCTCCCATTCTCTCATTTCCATCCCTGTTAATACTGTAAAACAATATTTTTTAAAAGTAGTTTAAATAACCTAGTGAGAGATGGTCCTGTGCGGTAGACCTTCCTATGCTAGACATCAGGTCAAATTCTGCTTGCAGTTACACCGGTCTAAATCAGGCATATTTCCGTTTCCTTAATCATTCAACAGCTTGATCATCAGCTTTTCTTTGTCTCTTAGAAAAATCACTGTGTGTTTTTGGTTTTTTTATAATGTGATAAATGACTAGTACCGGGTATTTTGTCTGTGGTGTTGTAGCAATGTGGGTCTCAGGATAGGATATTGGTGAGAGAAGGTGTGTGAGGTAATATATTTTATTGGCTCAACTTCTGATGGTGAAAGCTCGAAAGCTTGTCTCTTTCACCAACAGAAGTTGGTCCAATAAAAGATATTACCTCACCTACCTTGTCTCTCTAGTACAGAGGTGGGCAAACTAAGGCCCGCAGGCCACATCTAGCCCATGGGACTTTTCTGCCTGACCCTTGAGCTTCCGGCCAGGGAGGCTAGCCCCTGGCCCCTCCCCTGCTGTCCCCCCTCCCCCGCAGGCATGCTGCTGCGTGGGCAGTGCTCTGGGTGGTGGGGCTGCCCTCTCCTGCAGGACAGTGCGGCAGCGTGTCTGGCTCCAGCTGGGTGGCACGGTGGCCAGACATGCTGCTCTGAGTGGCATGGTAAGGGGGCTGGGGCTGGGGCCGGGGGGTTGGATAAGGGGCAGGAAATCCCAGGGGATGGGAGCAGGGGGCAGTTGGATGGGGCAGATGATGTGGGGGGAGGGTGGTCAGGGAATGGGGGGCAGTTGGATAAGCGTGGGAGTCCTGGGGGGCCTGTCAGGGGGCGGGGGTGTGGATAGGGGATGGGCAATCAGGGGACAGGGGGTGGGGGGGTTGGATAGGGGGTGGAGTCCTGGGGGGCAGTTAGGTGTGGGGGGTCCCGGGAGGGGGCAGTTAGAAGACAAGGAGCAGTGGGGTTGGAGGAGTTGGGAATTCTGAGGGGAGCAGTCGGGGGTGAGAAGCGGTAGGGGTTGGATGGGGACCAGGGCCAGGCTGTTTGGGGAGGCACAGGCTTCGCTACCCGGCCCTCCATACAGTTTTGCAACCCCAATGTGGTCCTCGGTCCAAAAAGTCTGCCCACCCCTGCTCCAGTATTTTGTTAGAATGTAAGGAAACTAATACAAGTATAAACAAATGAGACATGACTTGCATAAAGAAAGAATTATTCCAATAACTTTATTATGAAATACTTGGTTTCAAAAAGAAAAAATGTGCCATGATAGATTTTAACAGAGATTATACAGATGTGAGAGAATAATTAAACTAACATGAAATGCACTTAAATTGCTGTGACAATAGGAAGATTCCAGGGACTGCTACATAAGCAGCTGTGATGACCATCAAAGGTGACCTATACTAGAACAGAAAATGCAGACCTCTTCCATACCTACCTTTGCCAAATTTTATTCCATGTGAAAACAACTATGTAGCCTCTGGAGAACTTTTTCAGGTTGATGGAGCAGGCAAAATATATATTGATTTAGCAGATCCTCACCACTTTTTGGAATCACATCCAGTGCCTATTATATGTTCTCATTAGGTTTGTGAGGAAGGTGGTTTGAATTTGTCAAACATTTATCCACAAAATATGATTTTTTTTAAAAATAACCATATTATCAGTAATATATGTGGGATAGCACTGAGCACCAGGGCGGAGTAGAGCTAATATGGACCATTGTATGGTAACCATACATAGCAATTGGGTTATTTGAATGTACAGTGTCCAGTCATGGTATTTGGTGAGAGGCTTCCATGTTTGAATTTGTTCAGGCTATGAAACAGAGAGGAGATATGTGTCACAGTTTCAGAGTAACTGCAACTGTATCCCCCTCTGTGGTCCACTCCAGGAATGCCTAGTCAGGTCGCAGATCTCCAGCGGCCACCTGTCTGTGGGCAAGGACCTTTGTACTACTTCCTTCTGACTGTTTTAAAGCTGCACAGCCCCCTGACCTCCACTGTGCTATCTCCAACAAGCCAGTCTGCCAAAAGCCAGTTATTGTGCATTACTCTTTCTCTGAGAGCTATGACCACTTTATTGCCAGCTGTTACAAGTGACTGCACAGCTCTTTCTAAGCAAGCACATTTATTCTTAAGGTAAAAGCATTACAGAGAAAACAGATAAAGAATAAAAGTTGCTACACACATGCTAAACACATGCTACACACATGCTACAAGCTTACCAGAGGTCACTCATGAGTCTTATGGGGCTCTAGTAGGCCAAAGTCTTTCCAACTCTTCCACAAGGGTTGGGAGCCCCCCTTGAACAGAAGGTCCTATCCGTTTTCTGGATCAGAAAGAAGGCACTGAATCAATTTAAACTCGGGATATTTGTACAAAAAGCCCTTTCTTTGTCTGTTAGTCTCTGGAAAACCTTGTTTTAACCAGTATATGCAAAACCACTCAGAGGGTGGTACCTCTCTTGAGGTGTTTACAGCCTGAGTGATTTGCATTACTAAATATACCACCCATCCCATTTTTAGTTCCTGGAGAAGCTGCGGCAAACCAGCCCCTGGGAGTTGCATACAATAGCTGATATATAAACCATTCATAAACGTAATACAATATTTTCCCCCAAAGATACTACAGACGGTTGCAGTATTTGTCACCATACATGTGGAGCTGTTTACTAGCTAGGAGGCAGATCTTGCTAAAGATGAGCTCAAAACTTGATAATACACTGAAACACAGGCTCAGAGGGCATCACAGCAGTCATGATGAAACACTTGCAAGGCAAGCAAATTGAGGCATGCAGAGAAAAGGTGACAGATACATTTTGACGTTAAGCATAACATTTTAAAAAACTCAATACATCATTGATGAGCTTGCTGCCTGGAAAATGCTTCACAGAGTAAAATCCACAGATGGTTGGATGACCCACAGTCTGACAGCTGAGCTGATTTCTAAATATACAGGCCCAGATCCCAGCCCTGCACAGAGAACCATGAAGATGGACCTCTGAACCCATGCAGAACCTCACTGACTCAGTGTGGTTTTGAGAAGGGGTCTGCTTACGTGAAGCTAATTACATAATTGGGGCTTTATTTGAAGTTGCCTACTCAGATTGTAGTTATTAAATCCTTTCCATGAGGTTTCCTTGAAGAGGTACCTGAAACTTATGAAAGTGAGAGGAGTTTCAGTTTGTAACATTGGCTTCTTTTTGGCTGAAGTGTACCCAAAGCATTACAATACACTTATTCTTCTATCTAGTTCAGTGGCTCTCAAACTTTTGTACTGGTGACCCCTTTCACATAGCAAGCCTCTGAGCGCGACACCCCCCCCCTTATAAATTAAAAACCACTTTATTTATATATATATATATATATATATATATACACACACACACACACACATTTAACACCATTATAAATGCTGGATGCAAAGCTGGATTTGGGGTGGAGGCTGGCAGCTCACGACTCCCATGTAATAACCTTGCAACCCCATGAGGGGTTCTGATCCGCAGTTTGAGAACCCCTGGTCTAGTTGCTCATTTGATCAATAACTAATTTATCAAAAGAGATCTCATTCTGCACGTTCTATCACACTGATTCAGGAAGTATGCAGACTCTACCGTTTCTGATACTTAAGGAAAAAAAAAAAGCTCAAGAAACGCCAGAAGGCCAATGCTAGCATACATGTCTTCTGCACAAATGCTGCTGACATCATAGTTCCTGAAAGTTTTTTCACAAAGATTGGGCAGTTGTAAATACAGAAGTGCAAACACGATTTTTTATTATAACAACTGTCCATAGAAAAACTGAGCGCAAGCCAGAAGATGGCTAGACATTCCTCTGCTGGAGTCTTTGAGCTCCATGCCCTATACAAGGAGCCAGGCTTGTCTATAACTTTGCTAACAGGGGCGGCTCCAGGCCCCAGCACGCCAAGTGCGTGCTTGGGGCGGCATGCCGCGGGGGGTGCTCTGCCGGTTGCCGGGAGGGCGGCAGGCGGCTCCGGTGGACCTCCCGCAGGCGTGCCTGCGGAGGGTCCGCTGGTCCTGCGGCTTTGGTGGAGTATCCGCAGGCACGCCTGCAGGAGGTCCACCGGAGCCGTGGGACCGGCGACCGGCAGAGCGCCCCCCGCGGCGTGCCGTCATGCTTGGGGTGGCGAAATTGCTAGAGCTGCCCCTGTCTGCTAATTCAGGATACTGTCACAAGGTGAAACTCTGTTTAAAATGCTGCCTCGAAAATAAACTGTGTGTGTCCTTCATGATGAGTTAAATATGCTCATTGTTTCTGTCACCATGGAATCTCTGAGACTATGGTGATAACTAAAATAATATTAGAAAACACATTTTAAGTAGAACCTATTGTTAGAACTTAAGTAAATGGCTAACTAATAGAGATTTGACTTAATATTTTACTGAAAATTCCTTTTTTTTAAACAATAGCAAAACAAATGTTATATCTTCAATGGTATCTTATCTGATTTCTCCAAAGAGTATTGGAAGCTAATTTTTGTTGTTCAATTGAACACCAAAATAATGGGGGATACAGCTAAGGTTGCCAACTTTCTAGTTGCAGAAAACGAACACTCTTGCCCCACCCCTTTTCTGAGGCCATGCCTCCACTCACTCCATCCCCCCTCCCTCCATCTTGCGCTCTTCCCCACCCTCGCTCGCTCACTCACTCATTTTCACCGGGCCGGGGCAGGGAGTTGGGGTGCAAGAATGAGTGAGGGCTCTTGCTGCAAGCTCTGGGTTGGGGCTGGAGATGAGGTGTTGAGGTGATGGAGGGGGCTCTGGGTTGAGGTGTGGGAGGGGCTGAGTGCTCTGGGTGGGGGTGCAGGCTCTGGGGTGGGGCCAGAGATGAGGGGTTTGGGGTGTTGGAGAGGGCTCCAGGTTGGGGGAGGGGGTTGGCGCATGGGAGGTGGGCTGATGCTGGGGGTTGAAGTGTGGGAGGGGATACGGGCTCTGGGCTGGGGGTGTGGGCGCCGGGGTGGGTTGGTTTGGGTGCAGAAGGGGGCTCAGGGCTGGGGCATGGGAGGGGGTGTAGGCTATGGGCGGCGCTTACCTCAGGTGGCTCACAGGAAGCAGCAACTTCTCCCTCTGGCTCCTAGGCAGAGGTGCGACCACGTGGCTCTGCGCACTGCCCGTGCCTGATAGGGTTGTGCCTTCAGCTCCCATTGGCCGCGGTTCCTGGCCAATGGATGCTGCTGGAGGCGGGAGCAGCATGCGGAACCCCTGTGGCCATCCCTCCGCCTTGGACCCAGAGGGAGATGCTGGCAGCTTCCCGGGAGTCACGTGGAGCCAGGTAGGGAGCCTGCCTGCGCTGCCAACCAGACTTCTAATTGCCCAGAGCCACCATAGTCCCTTTTTGACCGGGCATTTGAATGTGAAAAGGAATGAGGCTGTCCTTTCTTTTCTTTCCTCATTTACCTTCAGTGCTATTTTTTTAAAATCTGTTTTCCTGTTTTAAGATAGGTGATTTGGGCCTAGCCTGTCATTCCTGCCATTTCCTGATGCCTGAATCTGCTCTCCTTGTCTGTGACTGACAAGAGTTAGTGTACTAGCCAAGATGCATTTTCTGTCTCCATCTCCTCCTCCTGTTTTTTCTCTTACCCACCTCTTGCACCCCTTTTTGTCCATTCTCCTGATGAGCTGTGCTGAATGAGCTCTGCTTGACAAGAGGTAATGCGTCCATCAGTGTCAGGACCATTGTCCGTTCAAGTTGTGTTGCTTTTCCTTACTGATTAATGGGAAATGCTACATCAGTGAAGAGAGCAGCACATTGGGAGGGCTGGTGGCTACAGGAGAAAAATTAGTGACAGATTTCTCCTCAGTATTGAAAGGGAGGCCCTGCACTTATGCGACTTATACAATGCCATGCTAATCTCACTAATTTTGTGAGCTGGAATATCTACATCTTTGCCCAGAATATTAATATATATATATATATATATATATGTATAAATGGCTAATAAATGGAATTATAGCAGACTTTCAAAATCATCCTGAAAATCTGCTAGCCCATGTAGAAAATCCACTTGTCTGCTTTTCCTGTGATGATATTAATAGTGGCAATATTTCAGTGGTCCCAGATGAATAGAGGAGTAGCAATTCACAAAGCAGAATTGTGACTTTCATACTGTAAGCTCATTGAGCTAGAGGCTGTCATTTATTATATGTTTGTACAGTGCCTAGAACACTGTGGCTTTTAAGTGATAATGCAATATTAACACAGAATAATAATCATGGGTTTAAAATCAGTACTCTGTGGTAGAGCAACACTTTAAGATTACTAAGGCTCCTTATTAAAGAGTAGCAAGATAAAGAGAGACTCAGTAAAATCCCAATGTGGAGTTAAATCAATGTTTTCTTTTTCCAGTTTTTCTTCCTCTGCAGCTCCTCAGCTCTTCCTTGGTCCATTTAGGGCAAGTAGGTGCTAGATTGCTGTTGTCAGAGCAGGACTTATAGTCCCTGAAGGGTTCCACTAGCAGGGATCACAAGGGCAGGTGGGCTTTTGCAGGGTGGGGGAGAAGGGTTTGTCTCTGCTCTACTTTCAGCAGTGGATGCATGTGGGTTTTTTGGGGAGACAGTTAATGGGTAGGTAGGAAACAATGGTTACTGTTTGCCACTGCCAGGTTCCCCTGCCCCTCTTGGATGAGCTCGCAGTTGGTTATTTGGTGTGTACTACCACACTGCATGGTAGTTCTGTCTCTAAAGTAGGGCTCCAAACACATCCCCACACTGATGCATCAGGGCCAAATCATGATCTCATAGAAATGAAAGGGGGTTTTGTAACTTGGTGGGGATTAGACTTGACCTTAGCAGAAAGTTGCTGCAATGTGTAGGAAACTTTGTTTACAAAAATGTTGAGTCTCTCTCTCTTCAACAATCAGCCTTTCTGCCTGTAGCAACTTTCGTCACCAAATTGTCAAAACTTCAGAAGACTTTCAAAGGTGGATACCCTGGGCCAACAGTAACAAAAAAAAAATTGGAAAAAAATAAACCTTTTCATGTAAACAAATATTGACTTAAATCAATAAACAGTATTTGGCTTTTTGGAGAGACCAAATGTTGACTTGTTTTGCCCTTTGAGTAGCTCAACTGTGCAATGATTAATAGGCTAATGTAAGGTTCAGAAATTATAAACATGTACAGCAAAGTGAGTGTACAGGAAACCTAATGCAGGATTTATCAGCTGTCAGTGGGTATTTTGTGGCAAAAACACTCCTTCTTAAAAAATAGGGTTGGGAAAGAATTTGTAACTTACAGTAATCTACAAATCTTGAGGAAAATATAAGTTTTAAAATATTATCTAGATAAACAACATCTCTCAGCAGTTGCAATGTTTCAGTGATATTTATTCTGGTTGATAAAAATAAGATCAAGCACAAAGTTGAAAGAAAAATCCTTCTTTTCTGCAGGAAGAAAAGATTTACACTATATGATATCATAATTTTATCTAATGATCCCTTTGTGAGCAGTTAGTGGGGGACAAAGCTGAGAGCTTTTCAGGCATTCAAAAAATGGAAAGGTCTATGTAACAGCTAAATGCTAAGAACCAAATGAATCTTCTAAAAATGTTCACTATAGCTTGAAAGCAATGCAAAGTCTTGTGCTGCAGCAGTTAAGTAAGCAAGCTGGTAACATGGTCTCCCTAGCCTCTGTATGCCAGAAGCTGGGAATGGGTGATGGGATGGATCACTTGATGATTACCTGTTCTATTCATTCCCTCTGGGGCACCTGGTATTGGCCACTGTCGGAAGACAGGATACTGGGCTGGATGGACCTTTGGTCTGACCCAGTATGGCCGTTCTTATGTTCTTAACATACATAGCAGGGCCACGCTGGAAAATATAGAGCAATCCAAGTACTATATTTTCATCAGCCCACAACTTGTTGTTATGGACACTTTCTCCCAGCCAGGTTCCTCCAAATCTTATTCTGTCCAAATTTGGCACCCTATTGCTATTCCCAAGCAAAAACTATTTTCATTAGCTGGCCATCCTCCTCCCAACACGAGAAGTAGCCTAGGCAGTACCTTGGATGCAAAGGTAGGAACTTTGTATCCCCAAAGAGAAGAGAGAGAGAGCGTGTGTGTGTGTGTATGTAAATGGTGCTGGTAGATTTTAGGATTATGTTAAAGATTTTTATGGGTCATTCAATTGTGTATCAAACATTCCATTTTTGGCATTTAATCATAGAATATCAGGCTCGATTTCCTGTATCTTCTGAGAGTCCAACAGACAGCATATATCAAAGCTCCCACTCTGAAGCAGAAGATTGGCCCTGTAACCCAGCAAGTGGCCTGGATCACCAGGCAATAGGTCCAGTGGCCTAGACTGTGACTGTTACTAAATATCCGAAACTTAACCTACTCTTAATTATAAACGTTCTTATGAAACCTTCAACTTGTCACTTCATTTTTACTTGCAACTCTCAGTTTCATTTTCTGTAATAAATAACATCATGGTAAATAAACAGTAATAAGTACACACAGAACATGAACTGGGTTTGTCATCACTTTTTCTTCAGTAAGACCATCTGTTGTTGTATATAGCACTTATGCAAACTGATGTTCAACTGAACAAATTACAGTTTTCCCCAGACATTTGACTTTAACTAAGATTCCACTGTGTATCTTACACCTGTCTAGGAAGAGTGAAAGACTTTTAGACATATAAAAGTAAATGGGATTACTAATTTGTCCTTTAGCTAGATGTTTGTCTCACTTGACACTAGGGAGAGAGAGCAGATGTAAGTGCTTTTTTAGATGCACAACAAGAGAGTTAACATTATCTTATTCACTCAGAATGAATACTAGGGGCATGTGCCCTCACACACAAGCTCAAACACGGAGTAAAGAACCTTGGAAGTAAGTAGTTAAAGATTAACTTGAACAGCAGGTCAGGACTGAAATGTGAAAGGACACTCAATTTGGAATGTAATCTGTTTCAACCAGTGGCTAAAAAATATGGTTCCAAACAATACTTCAGCCCTTACATTTTTGCAGTAGTGCAACCACTCTGTTTTGTTTTATTTGGTTTCTGTTTTGTTGGTGTCTTGCATAGTGCCATATAGCAAACAGGAATCTGACTACAGTAATATAATATATGGAGATACACCTATCTCACAGAACTGGAAGGGACTCTGAAAGGTCATTGAGTCCAGCCCCCTGCCTTCACTAGCAGGACTAAGTACTGATTTTGCCCCAGATCCCTAAGTGGCCTCCTCAAGGATTGAGCTCACAATTCTGGGTTTAGCAGGCCAATACTCAAACCACCAAGCTACCCCCCATCACTGTATAGCACAGTGAAGTATTGTGCTATACAGTGCACATAGAAAACAAACTTTAAAATGTTTTTAAATCTGTGGTCTTTTAAGGATAGTAATAGGCCTATCTTGTTAAAATAGTAAGTAAACAATTTGCAGACTTGAGTGATATTTTATTTTTGGCTCTTTAATTATTATTTTGACTAACTAGAATTATTAGATTTTTGTTTTTGTTTTTTAGAATTACGTTCCACAGGCCGTATTCAGCGCATAAGGTTGGTCTGTTGGGCTATTGAAACCTGACAATGTTATGGACACCAGCTGGACAGCCTACCAAATGACATTAGCAGGTCTGGCTGGTGTGTGAGGCTGTGGGATGAACTAAAGTTATCAGATCTGTGTATGTGTGTGGACTTAATGTAAATGAGTTGCCCATCCCCTGGGCACTCCTGATTCTTGGTTCAACTTCTCTTCCTATGTTGGGACCATGCAAAGGCTGGGGTTACTCCTGTTTTGTTAAACTGATTTTGTATGTATGTTAATTTCCTGCAATCTTATTCTCTCCTCCTTTTCACAATTCTATCTTGCTTTTGCCCTAGGCTCCCAAATCTGGAGAAATTGGATATATTTTAATCCATCTGTGAACTTGTTTCACTGTTTCTTGGTTAATTAAATAATCTTGTGTTTCATTCTCTTGGGGTTTGAGAAGAATTGTATGGCTTGTAGTGGAAAAAGCCCAGAGTAATTGTATAGACAATCCAAATCATATTTCTACTTTTCAGGTTTCCAAAACACAAATCTTTATGCCAGTTAACTATCTATTTTAAAGTAAAAATCATTTCTACATAATACTGCAATTGGGTGTTTTAAGTGAAAACAACTACGAGCCTTTTAAGAAACCTACATGTGCAACGTAGTACTTTATTCGTGTTGTGGTGTTTTGTCCTCTACAGCAGTCAGAGGCTCAATTTCACAGGTCCATTTCTTAGCAGGTGACAAGATTTCAGTGATGCTTGACAGCTAAAATGTAGATTTGAATTCCAGTAGGAAGGCAGCCAGCCAAAATTTAAGCTCTCTACCTGCTAAGGAGAGAGAAACTTAAATGGATCATTGTTGCATGTGAGCAAGTGAATTTACTTACTTTTATCGTATTACTGTAGTGTGCATAAAACCAAACATGTTTATTGAAATCCTGTAGATAGAACTGACTTATCTAAGTAGGGATTAAAAAAAAATCAAATACAAGCATTTAAATGGCACTTTAACAAACCTATTGTATCAGGAAAAATTGTTGAGAGTATTTAATACTTTCCAAAATAAGATACAAGTTAAAGGATATTGGTGGCATTAAACATTTCTTTGGATATTCTTCTTCTTTCATTCAGTGTAATACTTGTAACCCATCCACCTTTGTTCTTCCCTTCACCTTACTTTGTCATTGCAGTGTTGGGGATTTTAATACGTGCAGTTGTTGCTACTGCTGACATTAAACAGAGTTCTAGAAATCCAGTTACATCTGGCAACTCTGAAAATTTTAGATAAAACTTGTGTATATTATGTGATGCTTTCAAGTTTTTGTTTTTTATTTACATATAGGAACTGCTGTGCTGCTCATTGGCACAGTATGTGTGCCTTTTAGTGACTAGTGCCATCACCTTTGTCACACCAAAATGTGGGTGTCATGTTTGCGTGGCATGAAGTGGTACACCCATAAGTAAGGAGATGACAAAGGAGATCCTGGCCAAGTTAAAAGACTGTTTGGAGTAGATGACCTGGGGATAAATGCAGGTGCGATAGGCCTGATTCTTCGCTGCCTTGCACCTTGTGTAGACATTTGCAGCTCTGTAAAGCTGGTGTAAAAATGCTACCATTCTGGTTTGGTACCACTTTATATCCATTCTGCACAATATGTTCAATGACTACATATTTAAGCCCTGTTGTACACTACAAGGTTAGGTCAAACTTAGCTGCGTTAGGTCGATTTTATAAGCAATGCGGCTACACAGCCAACCCCGTTCCGTCAACCTAAAGGGCTCTTAAAATCAACTGCTGTACTCCTCCCCAGCGAGGGGAGTAGCGCTAAAATCAACCTTCTTGGTTCGAATTTGGGGTAGTGCAGACACAGCGTAGTGCAATTAGACGGTATTGGCCTCCAGGAGCTATCCCAGATTGCTCCAATGTGACTGCTCTGGACAGCACTTTCAACTCCGATGCATTAGCCAGGTACACAGGAAAAGCCCCAGGAGCTTTTGAATTTCATTTCCTGTTTGGTCAGCATGGCGAGCTCAGCAGCACAGGTGACCATGCAGTCCCAGAATCACAAACGAGCTCCAGCATGGACCGAACAGGAGACACTGGATTTGATTGCTGTATGGGCAGAACTCCGATCAAAAAGAAGAAATGCTAATATATATGCCAAAATCGCACAGGGCATGATGGAGAGAGGCTACACCAGGGTCACACAGCAGTGCGCGTGAAAGTTAAGGAGCTTCGACAGGCCTACCACAACACAAAGGAGGCAAATGGTCACTCCAGGTCAGAGCCCCAAACATGCCGCTTCTATGATCAGCTGCATGCCATTCTAGGAGGGGACCCTACCACTACCCCACCACTGTCCATGGACACCTGCAAGAGGGGAGTCTCACACAACATGGAGGAAGATTTTGTGGAAGGGGAGGAGGAGGAGAATGTGCAGCAGGCAAGCAGAGAATCCATTCTCCCCTGCAGCCAGGACCTTTTCATCACCCTGGAGCCAATACCCTCCCAAGGCAGGTTTCTGGATCCTGAAGGTGGAGAAGGCACCTCTGGTGAGTGCACATTTGTAACTACACTACAGGGGTTAAACGCAATTGTGTTTAATATTTAATTTGCCCTGAGGACTTGGGATGCATTCGCGGCCAGTACAGCTACTGGAAAAGTCTGTTAACGTGTCTGGGGATGGAGCGGGAATCCTCCAGGAACATCTCCATGAAGCTCTCTGAAAGACTTTGAAGAAGGTTTCTGGGAAGGGCTGCCTTATTTCATCCTCCACGGTAGGACACTTTACTATGCCAAGCCAGTAGCAAGTAGTCTGGAATCATTGCAGCACAAAGCATGGCAGCAAATGGTCTTGGGTTTTGGTTGCATTCATGCAACATTCGGTCTTTATCTTTCTGTGTCAGCCTCAGGAGAGTGATATCATTCATGGTCACCTGGTTGAAATAGGGGAATTTCTCTAAGGGAACAGTAAAAGGATCCCGTTCATGCTGGGCTGTTTGCGCTTGGCTAAAAGGGATCATTTCTGAGAATAGCCACGCGGTGGGGGAAGGGGTGTGCTGCACATCCATCCCCAAACCGCAGCCCCCTCCTTTTAAATGGCAAACCCAACTGGCATTGCGTGCTATGGGAAAGGAGGGCACTGCAGTTTGAAACCATTCCCACATGTTATGAAGGCGAAAGAAGCCAACCCCGTGTACCCTTTGGCTTACCATGGCTGCCTGGAAACCGAATTCTGTTGCCCAGCTGTGTGTGATGTGTGACCATACTAGCAGTGCTCAATATTAAAAGCAAAATACGACCTTGTACCTAAAGCACATGTGCGGTCTGCTGTGAATTGCTTGACTCACTGTGAAAGAGTCTCCCTTTTGTTCTCAGAAATGTATCTTCTTAAATTTTACTCTCCCTCTTTATCCCCCCTTCAGGTGCAAATGCTTCTCTGCTCCCCGTATCATCTCCGTCCCTGAGGTTATCACAGATTAGAAGGTGAAAAAAACGCACTCACGATTACATGTTTTCAGAGCTCATGCAGTCCTCCCTCACTGATAGGGCACAGCTGAATGCATGGATGCATTTGGTGGCAGAGGCTAGGAAAACATTTAATGAGCATGATCAGAGCACGCAGGAGCAGATGCCGAGGCTAATGGGGGAGCAAACGGACATGATTAGGCATCTGGTGGAGCTGCAGGAAGGGCAACAAGAGCAGAGACTGCTGCTGCTGCATCCATTGTATAACTGCCTGCCCTCCTCCCCAAGTTCCATATCCTCCCCACCCAGACGCCCAAGATGCAGGCGGAGTGGGGTGGGAGCAGGCTCTGGGCACTCAGCCACTCCACTCCAGAGGATGGCCCAAGCAACAGAAGGCTGTCATTCAAACAGTTTTGATTTGTAGTGTGGCTACAATAAGCAATGTGGCCTTGTCCTTCCCTCCTCCCCCACCCCACCTGGGATACCTTGTCAGTCATCTCACTTTTTTACATTAATAAATAAAGAATGCATGGTTTCAAAACAATAGTGACTTTATTTCCTTTGCCAGCTGTGATCGAAGGTGGGAGGGGGGTTGGCTTACAGGGAATTAAAATCAAGAAAGGGGGTGGGTTTGCATCCAGGAGAAACACACACAACTGTCGCACTGTAGCCTGGCCAGTCATGAAACTGGTTTTCAAAGTCTCTCTGATGCACAGCGCGCCTAGCTGTGCTTTTCTAATTGCCCTGGTGTCTGGCTGTTCAAAATTGGCAGCCAGGCGATTTGCCTCTACCTCCCACCCCTCCATAAATGTCTTCCTCTTACTCTCTCAGATATTATGGAGCACACAGCAAGCAGCAATAAGAATGGGAATATTGTTTGCGCTGAGGCCTAACCTAGTCAGCAAACAGTACCAGCGAGCTTTTAAACATCCAAATGCACATTCTACCACCATTCTGCCCTTGCTCAGCCTATAGTTGAACTGCTCCTTACTACTGTCCAGGCTGCCTGTGTATGGCTTCATGAGCCATAGGAGCAAGGGGTAGGCTAGTCCCCCAAGCATAACTCTTGGCATTTCAACATCCCCAACAGTAATTTTCTGGTCTGGGAAGTAAGTCCCTTCTTGCAGCTGTTCAAACAGCCCGTAGCTCGTAAAGATGCAAGCGTCCTGCACCTTTCCCGGTCATCCCATGTTGATTTCGGTGAAACGTCCCTTGGGATCCACCAGTGCTGCAGCACCATTGAGAAGTACCCCTTGTGGTTTACGTACTGGTTGGCAAGGTGGTCCGGTGCCAAGATAAGGATATGCATTCCGTCTATCATCCCACCACAGTTAGGGAACCCCATTGCAGCAAAGCCATCCACTATGACCTGCACATTTCCCAGAGTCACTACCCTTGCTAGTAGAAGGTTAGTGATTGCCTTGGCTACTTGGGTCACAACAGCCCCCACGGTAGATTTGCCCACTCCAAATTGATTCCCAACTGACTAGTAGCAGTCAGGCATTGCAAGCTTCCACAGCTATCGGCACTCGCTTCTCAACTGTCAGGGCAAGTCTCATCTTGGTATTCCTGTGCTTCAGGGCAGGGGAAGGCAACTCACACAGTTCCATGAAAGTGACCTTACACATGCAAAAGTTGCGCAGCCATTGGGAATCATCCCATACCTGCAACACTATGCAGTCCCACCAATCTGTGCTGGTTTGCCAGGCCCAGAATTGCCATTCCACTGTATCAACCTGCCCCACTGCCGCCATGCAGACCCAATTGCAACATCCCATGCTTTCAGGAACATCTGTGTCCATGTCCTCCTCACAACTGTCCTTGTGCTGGGGTTTCATAGCCAGTTTCTGCACATACCGCAGGATAATGTGTGAGGTGTTTACAATGCTCAGAACAGCAGCGGTGAGCTGAGCAGGCTCCAAGCTTGCCGTGCTATGGCATCTGCCTTGGTAACCCAGGAAAAAAGGTGCGAAATGATTGTCTGCTGTTTCAAGGAGGGAGGGATAGAGTGAGGGGAGACTGTCGCAGGTCGTTTGGGGTACATGTCGTCAATGTTTTTGCCCCATCAGGCATTGGAAACTTAACCCAGAATTCCAATGGGCAGCGGGGACTGTGGGATAGCTACCCACAGTGCACCACTTCGTGAGTCAATGCTAGCCACAGTATTGAGGACACACTCCACCAACCTACTGTGCTTAGTGAGACATACACGATCGACTGTATAAAATCGCTTTCTAAAGATCGATTTCTATAAATTCGACCTAATTTTCTAGTGTAGACTTGAAGGATCATCAGAATTAAAGCCAGACATTTGGAAGTTCTGTTTCTGGCTTTGCAACTGAGTCACTGTGGAGCCTGGAGTAAGTCACTTACTTAATCTGTTTCCCTGTTTGTAAAATAGGAAAATACTTAAGCATACTTTCATATCCCATAACCATAAGTGCTGAGTATAATTATTATTGGTGCTTGTGACAGATTAACATGGCCATATACATCTGTCTGCATACTCCATTTTGTTTTATAAACACCATTTTGATTGTAAATTGCACTGTGCCTTCACTGTTGCATCTTGGACGGGGATATTCTGGTGTTAGCAGCAACTCTATATGCCTACTATCAGAGGGTTAGCAATGGAACGCAATCAGTCATAATTAACCTGGATGGTCTTCCGTTCAGATGGAAGCAACCTAGAATAAGCCCAGGGGAACCACTTTTCCCAGTCTACTCTTCAGGTGAGTTGTAACCAAAAAAACAGATCACCTACAAAGGATATGAAACCACTGAGGAGCTGCTCTTAGCAAGGGCTCCCTCTCACTGGGCAGGAGGAGACGGCCGCTCTTGGGACTCTGAAAGGACTGACCAAAACTCAAAAGGCTCGGAGAGCGGTTAGGGAGGGTTTTTCATGCAGGATTTTCCCCTCCCCCCCCCAGATCTGTGTATCTCTTGTGCTTTGTCTATGAATAAAATCTGATTTGGTCTAGAAATTCCTTTGCAAGGTCTGGGTGTTTCTTGCTTTAACTGTCATGTAGTCTCCAAAGGGTGAAACAGTAATCCTGAGGGTTCGTGGCTTTGGAAGTTTTGGGAGCATGCAATTGCTACTGGGGAGGCTTGGGAGAGCCAACATTTCCTTCAGGGTCTAGACAGTTGGAATGCAGAGTTCCCATATCTCAGCAAAGGGTGCTAAATAGAGGATCTGGATCTCGGGACTCTGCCGAGAAGCCCAGAGCTTGAGGAGTGATGAATCTGTCCAGACCTCACTAGCCTAGAAGCAAATGGGATCCAAGTTTTGGGTCTATTACAGCAACCTAGTGAGCATCCACAAGGGGTCACTGATCCAAGGCTGTAACAACACTATATGTAGGGCCCTACCAAATTCATGGCTATGAAAAATGTATCACAGAATGTTAAATCTGGTCTCCCCCTGTGAAATCTGCTCTTTTGTGCGCTTTTACCCTCTATTACACAGATTTCACGGGGGAGACAGTTTCTCAAATTGGGGGTCCTAACCCAAAAGGCAGTTTCAGGGAGGGGTTGTAAGCTTATTTTAGGGTGGTTACAGTATTGCCACTTCTGTGTGGCCTTGAGAGCTGGGCGACCAGAGACTGGCGGCTGCTGACTGAGGGCCAAGGTCTGCCGGCAGCTGCGCAGAAGCAGGGTGGTAATACCTTACCATGCCACCCTTACTCCTACCAGCTGCCACCGCTCTCCAGATGCCCAGCTCTGAAGGCAGCACCGCCACCAGCAGCAGTGCAGAAGTAAGGGTAGCAATACCACCCCCCCGCCCCACAATAACCTTGCAACCCCTTTTTGGGTCAGAACCCCTACAATTACAACATTGTGACTTTTCAGATTTAACTAGCTGAAATAATGAAATTTATTATTTTTAAAATCCTATGACCGTGAAATTGACCAAAATGGATAGTGAATTTGGTAGGGCCCTAACTATATGATGTTCCTTCCTTTTCTTCAGCATTCATAGTGTTGGAGAGTAGAAGTAGTACTTCCCAGAATGTCAGACAGAGTTCTTTGTTTCAAACGTGCCAAATATCAGAGGGGTAGCCATGTTAGTCTGGACAGAGTCCTGTGGCACCTTATAGACTAACAGACTAAGTGGGTATTCACCCACGAAAGCTTATGCTCCAATACTTCTGTTAGCATCTTAGTCCATAAACTTGTCAATGTGACTAGACATATCCATGAGAAAACTAGCATAGCTACTTGGAATAGTGAGTGCAGCTGCAATTTATAATGTGATAAGCCTAACTGTTCTTCAGTAAAACTTGCTTACCACTCAGGTAAGGTAAAAGAATCAGTCTCTGGTCGTTAGGGGCAGTCAAACAACCACATTGCAAATCATTGCCTATAGTAGCCTGTAGGTAATGCTTCTTCTATATGAAGGTTTTCAGAGGCCAGAAAGGGGAATCCCATTTGTGCCTTTGAAAATCTCCCCCCTAGTGCATATTAAATGAAGAAAAAAGTTAATGCAACAATGGTCATAAATTTAAAAAAAAAAAAATTAAAAGCTAAGTCTCTCATAGTCCTTGTGGCACCTTAGAGGAGTACTTGTGGCACCTTAGAGACTAACAAATTTATTCGGGCATAAGCTTTTGTGGGCTACAACCCACTTCATCAAAAACATACTCCAATGTGAAACTGCAGAACTGGAATTAATTTGCAAACTGGACACCATCAGATTAGTCCTGAATAAAGACTTGGACTAGTTGGGTCATTACACAACCTAAACCTAATACTAATTACATTACACAACCTAAACCTAATTTCCCCCTACTGTTACTCACACCTTCTTGGCAACTCTCTGAAATGGGCAACTCTCATTACCACTTCAAAAGTTATTTTTCCTCCCTTGGTATCCTGCTGTTAATTAAATTGTCTCATTAGACTGACCTCACACTTGGTAAGGCAACTCACATCTGTTCATGTATTTATACCTGCTCCCATATTTTTCACTCCATGCATCTGATGAAGTGGGTTCTAGCCCATGAAAGCTTATGCCCAAATAAATGTGTTAGTCTCTAAGGTACCACAAGGACTCCTTGTTGTTTTGTCTGATACAGACTAACATGGCTACCACTCTGAAATCTGTCACTATGCAAGCTTCTAAGGTAGACACTCAAATATCCTCATAAATTGCCTGTTCGTATTATGCATGAGTGTATAGCTGTAATCTTAAGGTGCCATTAACATAGGTTTTTATTTAATTTCAAGAGGTAAAAATTGCCCTGTTTAGTGTTTTGTGAGACTGTAGGTCTTGCACCTCATTGAAGTGAATAGGCAGGGGAGAAGAAAGCTCTACCTTTTGCTTTTGTTGTTTAGCTGGAGAAGTGTTCTGCAGCACTTTGTTCTCCTAATGTTAAACTGGTGCTGTCTTGAGTGTGTTTGTGTGTATAACTGTCTCATTGGAATACTCTTTCCTGCACTTAACTTTTCCTAGCAGTAGCCTGAGACCAGAAGTGTCTGACCCCCATGTCATGTAGAGAGAATGTACAGTTTTTCCATCTTCCACCTCCACAACTCTTATATCAGAACTCTATTAGGCAGGTTGGGCTTTCTCTATCTGACCTACATCTGACAATCTTATTGTGGTTTCGAATATTTTTTTTATGCCCCTGAAGGGCATGTCTAGACAGCAATCACGGAATGTGATTGCAACTCATGTAGACACACCAGAGCTATCTTTAATCTAATTTGCACCAGCCTGCCCATAGCCCTGGGTGATTACTTGTGAAGCTAGACCACAGTGAAGTGCCTGCTGCTGCAGCTTCACGGCTCCAGCACACAAACTAGCTAGATTTGAACATACCTTATCAAGATGATGATCACCATTTTACATTCTAATGCAAATCACTAGTCCACCCTGATTCTCAGAAAACATTTTCCTCAACAAGTTGGATGAACAAGTGCATGGAAAGAACATTTCTTTGATTTGGACAGTCTTTTCCTGCTCTCTCTTAACAAAGGAAAATAAATCAAATAAAATTTAAGAGGAGGATTGATACAAGTCTTTCTCCTCCTTCAACTGATGTTAAAGGTTCTAAAGGTCTCAAAGATTAAAAAGGAAGAAAGAACAAAGATTTGTGGTGAAGTTCTTCAATCAATCTTTTAAAAGAATTAGAAAAAGACAAAGCACCAGAGAATGGGTTCCCTATCCAACAGCAGTGCTTCTTTCCTTTTTGAGGAAAGGAAACTTTCTGACTCTGAACTCAAGGGTTCGTAGCATGAGGTACATGGTAGGTTGTTTTTCTTCTGAATCTTCCAAGACCATGTTATAGGTTATTAGCACACTGAACATTCAGCCGGAGGCAAAGAAATCCAGAGAAAAGAAAGACAATATGAAAATCAAGTCAAACAGCAAAACTAGAAAGCATTTCCCCTCAGGTTCAAAAGGGGAGCTTTTAGATTCCTTTATGTTCGTCCCCTTGTGCGGCCATCTTCACTGAGATGAAATGACTGGATAAGGCCAGAAAACTCAGTAGGAAAATCCAAAAGATCTGCTCAGTAAAGAAAAGCAAATTGAACTCTCTCTCTCCTTCCTAAGATCGGTGCTGCTATTGTCTTTCTAGTGAGAGGGAGTCTGGAGACTTCTGCTTACAGCAGAGTGTTTCTTAAAATGAAATATTGAGATGTTTTCTCTAGCCATCTAAATTCTTTGCAGGGATTTCTCATCATGGACAAATGATCCTGTTACATAACTATATTCCTTATCGCTGAAAATGAAAGCTCGGATCCATCTTGCAGAAAATATCTGGTGTTGTACCTCTTGTTTCGGGTAAGCACTGACTTTTTGGTTTGTTTCTAGACCCTATGGCCCAACCATAGTACTCAGAAGACATCTGTGGCTCAGGTTGTGGAAGTGGCAATTCCTCAGCCAAACAGTTACTTAGTGCACCTACCACTTCCACCTATTGAAGAAAATCTCTGCCTCAGAAGAAGAAACTTTCAGGTTTTTTCTATATATCTTTGAATGTTCCCAAAAGAGACTGTAGTTTTCACAATGTCCTAGTTTTCAAGGCTTTGAACACATTTTCCAGAAAGTCCCCAAACCTGATTCACAATGGAAACTGCCATCTACCAGGGAATTTCCTATCTTCTATAGATCCCAAACTGATCACCAGAATACTCACAGGACATTCCTGAGGAACCTTTCTCCTTTCTGTCATTTTTACTATAAAACTTTTCTGCATTTCCCAGTCTTTGCTTAAGCCCATAACAAGCTCACTGGAGGAACTATGCTGCTATGGGGAGATCTCTGGACTTCATCTAGTTTAGAATGTCAAAATGTTAGGAGCAAAATCCTGTCTTCCAACTCCCAAGAGCATAACAAGAAGGAAACTTCAATAGTTCTATGAAACTAGGTGCCTTCTTTCAGTGAAAGGGAGAATGTGGTGCTCGTTCAGACTGGCAATTGAACATTTTTTTTCACTTTGTTCTGCCTGCCATCTTTCCTCACTGCTTGAGGATATGCCAGTTTTATAAAGAAAGTTAATGTATAATATACAATATAATAGGCTTTAAACAAAAGGCTTATATCTAAAAGGAACTTTTTTTATTTACAATAGATTTCAAGGTTTGGACTTTGAAAAGTGACAATAGAAGGGAAAAACGCTGTTTCTAGATTCAATCATTTTATCTAGAGGTAACATATATACAGTACTTTAGTGAGATATAAGTTTCCCTGCCTATTACCATTGAATAATTTATCTCTTTATTGAAGAACAAGCTTGTCAAATAAATGTAACATGCAGTGCTACATACTTATATCACTTTGAGCAAATATTGATGATCATTCAAGCATATATTTCACTCTACCTTACATTAACTACCTAATAATTGAGTTAGTGCTCTTAATGTGGATGTACTGAAGTTTGCTCTTTGAGGGGCAATTAATGGCACACACTCCTATAATACTTTTTTTTTTATTAGAATACATGTCATCCTCTTATACTGAAGATTCTTTAGCTTAATATAGAGAATTTTGCTGTTTTTTTCTTGCTAAATAGAACAAAAATGAGTTTAATATTCCATAGAAATGAAAGTATATATCAGTGTGGGATGAATTTACAAAACAAAGATATTTGTAATTGGGTTGTCTTTTCACAAAACAAAGCAGCCTACTGGATGAGGTTCTGGTTGCTGTTTTTGTTTACTGCTTGGTGAGATATTGGATATTAATGTAGGCATGAAGGGCCATTTATTAGTGGAACTAGATCTTCAGTTTCTAACCTGTAACTTCAAACACTTGCTCTTCCTTCTAGCTGCTCATTAAAACATAGAGTTTATAAGATCTGATCTTTACTTCTACTGAAGACAATGAATATTTTTCCCTGGATGCCAGTAGAATCAGGATTAAACCCATACATAGCAGGACATACAAGATCACTGACTTATCTAGTCTTGTGTATATTTTGTACATTTGCTCTATTATTTCCACTAATGGCTGTACTTCCCCTTGTTAAATATCTGCAGTGATGATGCCTTGGATGCTTGATAGCCTGTTCCACTGCATAGTTATTCTTAAGGACTTTTCCTGTTATCTAGCCTAAACCTTTTCCTTCAGTGTTAGGATATTGTTCTTTCTCCTGCCATCTTCTGAGGCTGAAGAATTCCTTTCCTTCATTTATATTGTTACCTTTAAGGATTTTTAAACTGCACTCATGTGCCCCTGAGTCTCCTGTTTCTAGACTATAATTATATCTCCACTGAGCCCTGCCCACATTCCAGTACCAAACATGTTAACTAAAATTGTTCCTGAGTGTGTTTCTGCATAACATGGGTTTATGCATCTGCACTGCAGAACTTATGAAGAGGGACTGACAGTGAATGCTGCTCTGAATGGTGTTCAGTGTGGATGAAGGAGGGAAGTGGAAAAAACCCATTCATTTTCCACCTCAGAGACAACCCCGCAACAACCACACTGCCATAGCCCCTTTTCTACCCTCTATTTACCTTTTGAATTGTTCTGATTGGAGGGGGTCTGACTCTCAGCAAAGTGTAACCCCCTTTCCTATCAGTTTCTTTAGTGGCACCAAGCTAATCTGCTTCCCTTTCAGCTCTTTGAAAGTGGCCCATTCTCCCATCTTTCAAGAGGGTGGGGTACCTTATCTGACCCTCCCCTCAATACTCTGTACCACACAACAGGGGGACTCAGATGCCAAATATCCCTCCTGCTAGTGCCTATATGCTTTACTATAGGAAACGTTGACCAAACCACTAGTCCCCTTCCCCCCATTAGCTAGTGTTATCCACAACTCCAGTGCAGAGCTGCACGTGAGAACATAGGAATGGGTCTCTATGTGGTGGAAGCTGTGTTTTCTCTATCCATTTGCCTACCTCTGGAGTTTTTGTAACATGGTTTCCCCCTATCCATAGTAGTGAACTTTGTTAAATGAAGATGGTATTGAGGACCCTGTGCTATAATAGTTAAGCCTTCTAGCTAGCTTACGTTTAGTTTTCTAATATGTTGTTAGCCCTATGTTGTTAGTTTTTGTCAAACTCTCTGCCATCCAGATACTGAAGATGTCACGCAGTTGGGATCTGTTTATCTTTCTTCAGAGGTGTATGTTTTACATTTTTTCGCACAGGTTTTTAAATCTGTTCTCCCATGTGGGGCCACTGAAGATATAAACAAGGATCCTGCATTAGGCCTTGGAAAGCCAAGAGGTAAACAAACAAAAAGTACAGACAGAAGCCTCACAGCTGCTGGACAGTTAAGTCTGTCAGCAGCATTCCCTTCAGAATCCCACTGCTGGTATACCCAGGGAGGGTAACTTTCAGCAGGCAGCTGTATTCCCAGAGGGTGGTAAAGATATAAACTCAGGAGGAAGAAGATTGGGTAGTTCATGAAAGGAGCCTGAGGAGGCCAAACAGGTGTATTTCTTAACTGACTCCCTTAAGAAACTGTCACTGCTAGAAGATCATCCTAATGACCATAAGATGCAGAAAGCATCATCTGAAGTATGGCTGATGTGAACTTCCATTTTATATTGGAGACTGAATTTGGTTGTGAAGATTCTTCTACCTCCCTGGTACAACAGTCCTTACAGTTCCAGTACTGACTCCATGTTATATGGTTCCCGTTTGGCAGCTTTACCATTGATAATTGCTCTCTGCTCTTTGTTTGTCAAACCATATCTAATCTATGCTGTAGCTTTTAAAAAAAAATCTATCTGGTTATTATATAATTCCTTTGGCTATGTGGCACTAAAGAAAATACTTTAGAGAAATACAAATATGTATTCACTGCATTCCCTTGGTCTAGTAAACCAATAATTACACCAAAGCTGTTAGATTTGTTTGGCAGAGCCTATTTTTAATGAACATATAGTGTTGGATACATGTATGCTTCCCAAATCTTAATCATAATGGAATCCATGTGGTAGAGGAACTGATACCCTACTCTTTTTGCAATGAAACATTTGCTTGCTTAAGGCCTATGAGATCTGGCCCTGAGTATCTCATACTGTTTATTAGGATTTTACAAATACTTTCACAGATACTGCATCAATTAAATGTTAGTTCAAAATAATCTTGAAAGTGTTACGTAACATACAGTACAAAGTGAGTAATCTGTGCCTGATAACAGGAAACATTACCTTCGCACATGGTAGTACAAGAGTCTTATTATTTATTTTAGCAACCAGTAATCTGCTGCGATTAAAGTGCATTGTGGGGAAATACCACATGTTTGGGAACCGGGGAGCAACTATAAACATATTAACATCTTCACAAGTTTATAAATGGAGGCAAAATTGGGGCCTTCAACTACAATTTATTAGCAACTCTGCACATGTAAGAAAAGAATCCAGATCTCTCTCTCGCATAGCTGTTCTGTAGTGCTAATGGGAATAAAAAGTAGTAAAAACTTATTTTTGGTCTCTGAAGTCAGCAGATAAGACTCAGTGTGTGTGTGTGTATATACAGAACAGACCTACTGATTGAGACCAGTCAAAAACATACAAAAGTATTTTTGTTAGTTTTTGAAATTTTCTGTTACAATTTCATCAATTTTTTTTTAAAAATTATAGTTTTCAGTTATGAAGATTTTTGGTTTTGTAAAAATCCCATTGTGTCATTAAGCTGACAGATCAAACCTGACAAAAACCAAGGGTAGAAATAACCCCCAAATTCAGTAAATAGAGAAAAATTAACAAATAAATGAAAAAGCTCCCCCTGTAGCCCACATGAGAAATGGTGACTACTGAACACACACACGCGCGCACAAACACACACAACTAGCAAGCAAAACTTTTCTCTCAGAATCTCTGTCAAATGTTAGAAAAAAATAATTGATTTCTTTTTTAGATTTATTCCTTGAACATCTTTGAGGTTTTTTTTAAAAGGACTTTCTCAATGAAAAATGCTTTTATGTGAACAATTGGCTATCTCTATTGTTGCATAATATGACATTTTGGCCATTCTAGCCAGGACATGTTTCTGGAGTTGGGGGTTTGGGAGAACATATCCCATTCCCCATGGGACGCATATAGCCTGTGAGTGGGCTCCCTTTTACAAGGGGATCCCAGATTGGATAGTTAGCCTTGCCTGTAGGAGGGACTGAGATTGGCTGCCTGTGGGATGGAACAGTCTGCAGAGAACCTGCAGGCAGGGAGTTGGTCTTTCTTGCTTCTCTTGCATTCCACACTTCAGATTTTGCTGCTTAATTTATTGAAATTCTGTTATTTTGACAGATGCACCCTATGCATGCCCACTATTAGGTCAGGTCTTTTCTGGGTTATCATTACTGTGTGTTTTCTGCACCTTGCATCCCTCACAAAATGCAGGATCTGTAATGGAGAACTGCAGGCACTAAAAGGGTATGATCCTATCAATGAGAACTGATGTTCTTGCTACGGGAATAGGCAGCTAACTTGCAACTCATTCTTCTCAAGATTTTTTTTTTAATTAACTCACTAATAATAATCATCATGCCCCTTTGTGTAAAGTTCCAGGCCAGCTATTTTATCACTAATTTCTGTGGGACTTCCCTATTGAATGAGGGTAGGGTCCTATGAAAAAAAAATAGTATGTGATCATATAATTAGACTGTATCACAATCACGTACAGATAGGGGCTGAATTGAAGCGGTACAGGCAACCTTAATTCTGGCATTTCCTAACTTCTGAGTGCTTGACTTTGCAATCTAAATGTTTTTCATATAGTTGTGTGTATAATGGCTGAAATAAATTCTTGTAAACATTCTAGTGTTCATGTCATCAGTTTGTTTTCTTCTACAACAGGGATAGGCAACCTATAGCATGCGTGCCAAAGGTGGCACGCGAGCTGATTTTCAGTGGCACTCACACTGCCCGGGTCCTGGCCACTGGTCCGGGAGACTCTGCATTTTAATTTAATTTTAAATGAAGCTTCTTAAACATTTAAAAAACCTTATTTACTTTACTTACAATAGTTGACTTATATATCAGAGACTTATAGAAAGAGACCTTCTAAAAACATTAAAATGTATTATTGGCATGCGAAATCTTACATTAGAGTGAATAAATGATGACTCGGCACACCACTTCTGAAAGGTTGCCAACCTCCATTCTACAATCTTAGTGGAGTTTTTGTAAAGACACATCTACCCTTCCACCTAGGTTATGGTATTATAAGGCCTTGACTTGAGAGGCATTTTCTTTGGCAGCATCTGATTGAAGTTGAAACAGTGGTTTCTATGAAGCTTGTTTCTTGGGCATTTTAGGTTGCTCTTGGAGATAAGGATTAGCAATCAAGAAACAAAGTAATGGGCTGTGGAAGGTCAAAGACTCCAATACAAATTGTCAGAACTAACTTCTGCAAGGAGCACTGCAGCAGTACATCTGTTCTTCCCCATCCTTTAGTGACTCCATATTGGTCTATTTTACCCAGAATGGACAGCAGACTAATTGAATGGCAGTTTCTTTTTCTTTTTTGTTTTGTTCTTTTGGTTTTTTCCTTTCTACCATTCTTTTGATATGTGCCATGTCTGTCTTTTTCTAGTTATATTTCCTTACACTCATGTAGTGAAAATTATTGTCAGAGCCTCCTGAATTTCCTCTGCTGGTTTCCTTAACACTCAAGCATCTCATGAATTGGTATGTATTTGGATTTTTTTTTTAAATTCTTTCATTTTTTGTTTTTTTTTAGCTCATTCTTGACAACTGTTCAGGATGCTCATGCATATACTGAGTGAAAAGCATGACTTTATAATACTTTTATTAGGTTTGTAAAGGACAGATCTTGCTAGATGCACTTACCTTTGTCTACCAATTCTAACTACAAAAAAAGAAATGAACTCGATAGATCTAGCATCTCAGGACTTATAGCAATCTATAAAAAAAGCACCTATCATAATGGCATCTAAATACCGCAGGAGTTAATGTACCATAGACTCTTACAAAAATAATTCTTATTTTTCCATTGGATAAGAGTACTGCCACATTGACAGGACTTGCTGATGGATAATAAACTAAGATAAAAGATATATGGTAATGGATCAAGTTGAAGGTGAGTGTTGCCCACCTACAAGTAGGAAGTTTCAAGAATTGGGGTTAGTCTGGTTTTGTTTAATACTGTTGCCTCTTCGGCTCCAACAGTTAGCCAATATTCATGGCTTTGCCAGGTTGTTTCCATTATGAGAAGAAAATGATGATAGTCAGGTATTTTCTGTGGTGCAATCTTGTTTATTTACAAAGAATGTACCCAGAGTCTCATTTCTCTTAACACGATAGAAACAAACGGCATACCATTTTCTTGCTCCCAGCTTCCAAACTTGCATCTCCAGTGAGTTCTGTGCTCCAGGAAGCGCAGTCTCTCTTTTCCTTCTCAGGACCATTCTCACAATTCACTTCTCTGCCAGTGTCCTGACTTTCTCTGCTTTCTGCCTCACATGCACAGCTTGCTTAACCATCCCGTAACCCCTGCATTTGCAGTCAGTCCCAGGGAAAGCCTTCCTGTGTTGAGTCTTGCTCTTACCACGATTTACCAAGGATTGTGGTGGATTCTCTATCACTGGCCATTTTTAAATCAAGTTTTTCTAGAGTATATGCTCTAGTTCAAACAGGAATTAATTCAGGGAAGTCCTATGGCCTGTGTTGTACAGGAGACAAGACTAGATGATCAGTGTCCCCTTCTAGTTTTATCTAGGCATCTCTGCACAAATCTTGCCAGATAGCCCAGTGCCTTGGGTGGTGGCTTGTACTTTTTCAGCTACCACTATGTAAAAAGGGCTTAATTGCTCCTTCCATTTAACCTGAATGAAGCATGCTTTGCACACCCATTGACTTTAACCAGCTTTGTGATTGACTAATAATCAAAGATTTGCTTGATGGTAGCCATTAACACCTTCCAGTTTAACAATATGTTTGATCTAGGATTGGGAGTATACAGCACTGTGGCATTGCCTCATTTTCAAGTTGATGATGCTTAGAGTCCATAACTTGCACCTTTTTGAGACAGTAGCAGAGTCTGATACCAACTGAGCTAGTTGCTTGCCAGGGGATTTCTTGTCTGCCAACAGCAAATTAAGCTTGTTATGTGTATTCTGTTGCTTTAAAAAAAAATAATTCGCAGCAACACAGAAGTTAGTTGAAAAAGCTAATGGTTACCATCTAAAAAAAATTTAATGGTGGAGAAAATAGTTTGTTGATGTAGCCAAGGTTAACTTTACCTGAAAATGTTAGACTACCCATGAGGCTCTAGGGTGTATACATCTTAATTTGTCAGCTAGAAACTTTAGTCACGCTTACAGAGTAACTTCTAGGATAGAGCATCTGAAGAAAATGTAATCACTATTTATATTAGAGAAACAAATATGCTTTTAGTTTTTAGTTGAACATTTGGGAAATCACAGTAGAAGAAAAATCAATACAGGTGGTGATAAAACTGAATTATGACAGTGCAGTGTATGCTGCCTATCAGTGCTAAGAAACAATGCTGCCAGGAAACCCAGGTGAATGGATTCATTAAAATGTGAAGGTTTTGAAATTGTTCTTGATTTTGTATCAGTTGTTGCACTGCGTGTTTTCTCAGAATGTGAATAGATATAAGGGGATTTGTCACTTATCTTTCATCTTGGTTATTTTTTGGAAACTCTCATCATCAGCATCCCGAGTAAAGCCTCAACCACACCACAAAATATTAAACATAACTTCTAGCACTGTAGCTGAAAATTGTTATTTGAAAATGTGCTTTTTGTGTCTGCACATACTTTTAAAATTTATTATTTTTTGTGACATTACAGTATGTTAAAGGACAAAACAGAAATAATTATGCAAGGTCTGGGCTAATGAGTCAAAATGAGTATATCCTACCCAGAGAGGATGGTATAGTACATTAAACACAGACTCCTTTGGCCATCAGTCTGGATTCTGCCATCTTTCTATTATTCCAAAGTACTGAGCCCCATGCAGTGGTGAATGTAGGGCGGTACAGTCTGGCACGCCGTACCAGTAAGATATTTATAGCCCATACTCCATACCGGAAAGATACAGGAAGAGATACAGAAGGAGCTGTACCGCAGCCCTTCAATGCAGCTGTGTCTCCTGAGTCCTGTCTGGGGTCTGTACAGCAGCCCTGCAGGAGGACAGGGCTGGGGGCGGGACTGCTCCTTTTACCACTGTGGTTCCAGAGAACCTGGCGGTTCAGAAGTCTCTGGTGCAGCGGGAGGGAAGACAGAGCCCCTCCCCCCTCAGGTAATGTGGGATGGATCATGGGGGGGCAGGGAGAGAGCGTGGAACCCTAGGCTGGGGGCAGGGCCTGGAGGAGTCATGTCGGGAGATCACGTGCCCCCCACTTTAGCTGGTGCAGTGTACTGGTAAGAAATGAATTCTACTTGCACCATCGGTCCCCTGTAATGTAACTGTGTATATCTTTTCAGATGAGAACTTAAATTGAAATCACATTAGCTCTACATGGACCTATGAGACCTTGTGGCATTTCTTGTAAGATCAGGGATTTACCTAAGCACTTTTGCCAAAATACATTCTTGCTTCCTTGTTGCTGCCCCAAACTCAGATGGCTGAAATTTAGTGGTGGGTGAAGTGTCTCCCTTTTCATATAGGGCACAATGCAGCTGTTATTACTTAGGCAAAATGCTATTAACTTAGTTTAATCTTTTCAACTTAATACAGAGTTTTGACTGAATAGGGCTGCGGAACTGGAATGGTAGGGTCTGATTCAGCAAAGTATTGAAACATGCTCTGCTGAATCAGGACCATAATTTTTGAATAGTATTTTGACCCTTTAGGAGGAAGCTACTAAAGTAATTGAAAAGGACACCATCAATTTACAAATCCCAGTTTTGTTTGAAAATTTTGTACTCACTATAGTTACAAGTAACAGTGAAGATTACTGTAGCTCAAAAAATCTTGAGGACCAATAATTGTGCATTTTACAGCAATGTGTGTTTAGTCACTAAAGACAGTCAGTCTCCCCTCATATTTGTGCAGGTCTCTTATCCCCATTGTGGCATAAAACACTTAAAAAATATAGGAAAATGTGATTAGAAAGGTAAAGAAATTTGGTTGGGGAAGGGGGCCTCAGTACCTCTAATACTAAACTACTTGAGTTCTTTCTAAAATTGATGGTGTTCCTTACATGTTTGTTCTAAAGGCACAGTGTTATCAGTGTAGCGTGTTTCATTAATGTTGTCTAGATTGCAAGAGGCTTTTTTATAGACTCATATGAGAAACATTGGAAAGATCTGCCCAAGTAATCAAGTTCATTCCCTAGCCATTGGAATTTTTCCCTCAATAGTATTTTCTAGTGTTTTTATCCAATCTGGAAGAATTTGAGAAAGTAGCATTTCTCTTGTGAATTCTTGCTAAATGTGTGAAAGTATGAGATTAGTTTCATGTAAACATACTCAGCTCTTACAAATTGTATGCTTAATTGCTAAACACAGTATTAACATTTCCAAGAGCGAGGCATTTTTAACATGCCAAAAAAAATAAATAATACACTACGCAGAAAATGGTCAGTATGTATGTCCGTGATCTGGTTTGAAAGCAGCAATAAAATCTGTCCTTCCAACCTTACCACACTAGTTAGGAAGTTCATAGAAACAAGAGTTGGTTTCAAAGTTTTCAGCCTCTTCAGAATCTTGCCTAATAGGCATGGCAGGGTCTCACTGCAATGTTAATATTTGTCATTCCAGTCAGCATTGTATAATTGTGTGACAAATAGTCATAAACAGGGACCACTAAGCACATTGCTTCAAATGGCTTCTTTGAAATTTGGGAATTCCCAAATACATCTGAAATATAAAGTGCTAAAAGCTCTAGTTACTGATGACAGTTTTGGTCCATAATGACTCTATTGCCTGGTTCTGCTTTGGATATTAAAAAATCAGCAATGGCATGAGACAAAATAAGATGTCTCATCCTGGTTTTTGAAAACTTTGAGCAAATTTAAGACTGATGTAAACAGGCACTTCAGTGGAGCTATTCCTTGTTACATGAGTCCAGAATTTGGTTTTGTGTGTTTGCATTATTTGGTCAGCAGATATCTAAGTGAAAGGCTTTTATTGCTTACATTGTATACAAAATTTAGGGTGTATTGTGTGAGAATTTGTAATTGTTTAGTCTAATTTGACATCTTTTGTTGAACTACTTTTGCTTTATAAATGAGTTGAGTTCATGCTGCCATTTGCAATAATGTTGTTAAGATGATGCTTATGAAAAGTGAAGCAGACAAGCATTCTGCCAAGACCAGAGCCAGGTTTTGCTGCTGATGTGGTGGTCTAACTTGAAGTCCATATAATAAAATGATATCTTTCCCAGACCATTTTATATTATACATGCAAAAATGCTACATTAAAAGAACATTATTAAGATTACATAGTTAATCGCTCAAAAAATAAGGAATAGCAGAATTAAGATTGCCAGGGCAACCTTAATTCAGTCCCCTTGTGCATATTCATTATGATACAGTCTTTTGTTACAGATCATACTATATTTTTCCTGTACAGGTCCCCTTCCTCATTCAGTGCACAGGATGGATAGTGCTCTGGGAATGAATCTGAGTGGTGTACTGAAGGAGACTGTTGTCCGTAGGACCCCTATTTCATTTGTTGCAGAATTTGGATGGTGTGTAGTGAATGAGGCAGGGGGCTTCAGGAACAGAAAGGATGAGCTCATGGTGAAAGCAGCAGAATGCTGCTCTGGATAACTGGATTCTGTCTCTGCCTCTGCTACAGAGTTCCTTTGTGATGCTGGGCAAGTCACTTAAACAATGATTTTTACAGGCAGTCACTAATGGTATGTTCCTCATTTTCTGAGTGCCTAACCCGAGACCCTAGGTTCTGATTTGCAGAAGTGCTGAGCACTCACAGCTGCAACTGAAATCAATGGGAGCTGTGCTTTGAACATATACACTGATATATAATTAAGGCTATGATTTAGTCATGGGTATTTTTAGTAAAAGTCATGGATCGGTCATGGGCAAGAAGCAAAAATTCACATCCCATGACCTGTCCATGACTTTTACTAAAAATACCCTGGCTACATGTTGGGGAGGCAGTTGCTGCTGGGGGAGCACCCTGGAGAGTCACTGCTGGAGGCGGCGGGGCCAGAGCCAGCAGCAACAGCAGCCAGCCACTGCTCAGGTGATCCCCGGGGCAAACTGTTGGAACTGCCCAAGCAGCAGCCGGTGCAGCTGGCTGCAGGGCTGCCTGAGTGACTGACTGCACAGCCACTCCAGCAACAGCCCATGTGACTGTCCCCAGGGCCACCTGAGTGGCTGGCCCTGGAGCCAGCTGCTTGGGCAGCCCTGTGGTCAGCCACACTGGCCACTGCAGAAGTCACGGAGCCCTATATATAATGCCAAATACTCTGAAAATCAGATTCCAGGTATCTCACATTCAGCACCCAAAATTAGTGGATACTTTTGACATGAATCTTTCTCTGCCTCAATTTCCTGTTTGTTAAATGGGGATAATACCACTCCCTCACTTAGAGGGCATTGTGAAAATATATGAATTAATGTTTGTGAAGCATTCAGATACTATAGCAATGTTTGAATAGCTTCTGGTAAATAAGGCATGAGGCTACACATTGAACAATGATGAGAAAATTAAATACTGAATAGCTGCTCATTAAGTGAGCACTGTCCATCCTGTGAACTAACTGAAGCAGGTGTCCTGTGGAAACATAGTATGTGACCATGTAATTAAAGACTGTCATAATGGATATGCACCAGGGGACTGAACTAAGGATGCCTCTGTAACTTTAATTCTGGCATTTTAAAAATTTTGAGTGCCTGACTCTGCACCCTTAATGTTCTTTTAACTTTTTTTGTGCATAATTTCCTAGGGTTTTAAAAAAGCAAACTGAAAACACAAATCCCAGAATGTGGTGTCATATTGACACCCACTTGGACCATCAGCAGACTTGGAACCTTTACATCCACCACACCACCTCTGTCATGTGAGCTAATACAATCTACTATTGCTATCAATTATTGCATAGCTCACCTCCCCCCAAGAGGATGACACGTTGCCAGTGGGTTTCAGAGATATTTGCTGACAGCAGAGGAATGGTGAGGCTCAGGAATCTTTGGTTCCATTCCTACCCTGTCCTTGTCATGTGTCTTCCCTACATCTGTCTCTTTGTTCTATTCCCACTCTCCTTCCCAACCATGCCCAGTCTCTACTGCTCAGACTTCTCATCCCAGCCCCAGTCTTCTCGTCCAGTAATCCCAGTTCTTCTCCTGCACTCTGGTTCTTTTTCACATCTGTCTATCCTTCTCCTGGTTCCCAGTTCCAATCTTTTTGCCCAGCCAGACCAAGTCTCCCCCACCTTCTCATCTCATTTCAGTCTCTTCCCTCTCCCACTTGTGTCCTTCCCCATCTTCTTGCCTAGCCAGTCCCAGTTTCCCTTTCTCCCCATACCTGCCAAGCTCCTTGTTGTAATCTGTTCCTCCCTCCAGTTCTTCCTCCAAGCTGCCTTGGTATCACCAGGGATTGCACTGAGAGCACAGGAGAGAGAGTCTTTCTGCTGGCAAATTGGGTATCTGGAAGTGGCCCCAGCAGCCCAGAGCTGCAGTTAAAGGGAAAGTCCTGCCTCAGCCCCAAGCAGGAGCATGTCCACTGCAGATGGAATTTTGGGGGGAATTAGCTGTAAAGTTGTAATAGGACTCTGTTGAACATGCAATTTTAAAAAAGTTTATAATTTTGGCCAGATTTGGGTGCATTTTCAAGGGGATGGGGATCTGTAACACATTGGTCATCTGGCTGCCAAGGTTCATAATCCTACTCCAACTTGTGGGGGTACTAGAGCTTTAAAAAAAAAAAGTCACCAGAATGTAACAGGGATAAAATTATGTACTTTTCACTAGACTTGTTGAAAATGGCAAACCACTTTGGCTGAAATTTTCCACAAAAACCAAAACAAACCAAAACAACCCACCGCATCCTAAGACAGACACTTGGCATGGAAAATTTCAACCCAAGTAGCGAGTATGGCCAAGTTTATAAGCAACTGAAAACAAAGTCTTACAATGGAAACTATGTCCCCTCAATGCTCTCTTTGATAAAAGAATGAATAGAAACTAAGAGCTGAAACTTGCGAAGTTTCTTCTCTCCTGCTCAGGAGAGACATGGACGCTACATCTAGTGGATATGCTATTTACTTCCCTAGAGTCTATTAAAACACTCATTTTCTCAGGACTCCAGATTGTGATTGGATTCTGAAGTTTTCTGAGGCAGATACATGATATTTATTCATGGTTGCGGTGTGTTAATTTTCCCTGAAGTCACTCATATGACTGCTCTTCAAAGACAACACATTATTGTTTTCCAGTCTGATGCTGACATAAATAAATAAAGTAGTGAATTTAAATGTCAGTGTCTGTCACTTTTCTGTAAGATTGGAAAACTAAACACTTATTTTTGTGGTCCTGAATACTTTCCACTTTTCTTCCTGGTGTAGTAGTCATCAAGTAGCGAATCCTTCAAAATTTAAGAACCCACTGTAACGCACTCTCACGCAAAACTTTAGCAGTGACTTGTGCTTCCTGTGGGTACTCAGGATTATCGGGCACCTCGCTATTACCTGCCCTTAGTGTGAGGAAACCTTGATTGTGCCTGCCGGAGGTCAGCTCCCATGCTCCATGAGCAATACAAGCACTCTCCTCTAGGCCCTCACTGGTGGCATGTAGAATGCTCCGTGCTGCCAGAGTCTTTCATTGTGGCAGGGGAAGGCTCCAGCGGTGGTGAGGTGCGGAGCCTTTCCCCACATCTGGAGCCTTTCACTGTGGTATGGAAAGGCTCCAGCAGCGGGACACTACATTGCTGACTGTAGATGTGGGAGGTGCTCCTTGGGCACATAGAGAGCTGTGTTCTGTTGTGTCTGTACTCGCCTAAGCAGATCCTCACTATCTACACTGCTATTTATACCCATGTTAGCTGGGTGTGCAGGTTAGCAATGGGCACATTCAAAGCCTCGAGACCTCAGAGCATCCCCCTGGAGTGTTCAGCTCCTGTGCACTGGACCCTTACAGTATTCACAGATTCACTACTTACAAAGAAACCGTGCACCCCAGCTTAATGGTTCCACCTCAGATACCCAGGCCACTTAACACCCAGCAATTAGATCTGTGAAATAAGTTTATGTAAGAAAGCACAGAGATCCAAGTAATAGCAAGTAAAAGTATTAGAAACAAATGGTTACAGATAAAAGAAAATCATAACTCATTCTAGAGCTTAGACTTAACTAGCTAGATACTCTCCTATCTCATAGAGTAACACTTACCTAAATGCTTGCAGCGCTTTACAGCCAGGTTGGCTGAGATCCTCCTTTCATGAGACACGTTGTCAGCTTGCGTCCTAAGTGAAGGACCCAGAATGTTCCTTTGCTCCCTCCACAAGATGTACAAGTTCCATCCTTTGTCTTTATTCACAAACAGGACACCTCCTGTTGTTGGTTTCATCTTGTAGATTTCTCAACCTCTTCTTCTCTGGCTCAGTATGCAAGTAGGCCTGCATCATGAGACATACCATACACAAATGACCAGATCAGGAGTTAGGTGTCTGCTACCTCCTGTCTGAAAGGAACATTTCTAAGGTAGATCACCTCCTGGTGGCCTGCCATAACTCCAAGACCTTAAGAACACACAAATTTTAGTATAGATACATAACTCCATAGGTATTATCCGTACATCCATTTCTCAGTGATTATGACAACTAGTGAGCTACTGGCTCTCGGTAGTGACCTCACATGACCCCCTCCAGTGAACTATTATGCATATATCTGACCCAGGGGATCCCTGTAAAACCCTCTGTGCCCTCTGCCAGTTAGGGTGACCAGACAGTGAAAAATTGGGACGGGGTGGGAATAATAGGAGCCTATATAAGAAAAAGACCCCAAAATTGGGACTGTCCCTATAAAATCGAGATATCTGGTCACGCTACTGCCAGTCAGTTGGCATCAAAGATCTGTGGGTCACAGTGACCTTGGCAGTGTTAAGAGTAGCCTTGGCAGAATACTATTTTTTTATTTCTTTGCAATTTGGTGATTAATACCAATTTTTATTTTTAAAATACATTTAACTTTTTATTTTTACAGTTGTGGGAAATTAAGAAGGGGTAGGGTTGGGGTTAGGGCAGCACTGATAGTGTGGTGGCCAAGGGTTCCCAGCACTGACTGTGGGGGCGGCAACGGGCTCCCTGCATGGGTGAGGCCCCAGACACTGAGACACAAGGTGTGGGAGTCTGTGGTCCTGACCTGGCAGAGCAGAGACCCCCAGCCAGGCTGCAAGGAGAAGAACAAGCCCTCGGCTGTGGGGCAGGCCACCCGGCTGCTGAACAGTTCCTGCCTGGGTAGGAATCCCTTCAGCAGTGGAATGGCCTCCCCCACAGTCTATGGCTCCTCCTCCACGTAGTCCTGGCTGGGGGTCTCCACTCTGTCCCGCCAGGACCACAGCCTTCCTTGTGCTTGTAGGGATCAGGAGTTGCTGTCCCTGTGGTTGTTCAGGGAGCCCTCTGCAGCACTACTGTCACAGCCCCATTCACTCACTCCTGCAGAGGGCTCCCTGCCCTGCTACAGGGCTAGCGACACCTGATCCCTGCAGGCACAAGGTGCGGGGAGAAAGCTGCACTCACCTGACCTTTACAGATGGATTTTTTCCATCAATTTCAGTTTGTCAGCTGAAGTTGATGTTAGCCAACATTTATCATTTAAATTGAATTCTGCCACACTAGTTAAGACAGAATAACTTCCCAAGTGAACGAATGTGAGATGTGCTGATCTGTTGATACAGTGGTTATAAAAGTATATGAGGTTACTGTTAAAGTTTTGTGTTAGAGTACAAGTTTGATGAAGTTGGAGTATGTAGAGCTTTTGGATATCTGTTGGAGGGGAAAGTGAAAGTCTTAAGGAGGGTTGGAATGCGTCAATATAGTTTTATTTACTAATAATTAATTAAACAAAACGTGCTGTGTTAATAACCCTAGAGTAGTTAAAATAACCTGCAAAATTAGATCATTAACGCAGTCTTCTTTATTGTTGTAGCCCTCACACTGGGTGGCAGCAGTACCAATCTGATGTGCCGAAGATTCCTACAGCTTGTATTTCAGTGGAAGATGCCGAAATGATGGCACGGATGTCTTCCCGAGGCACCAAGATCGTTGTGACCCTGAAGATGGGAGCCAAGACCTATCCCGATACTGGTTCCTTTAACACCGTGGCAGAGATAGTCGGGAGCAAGTACCCAGAACAGGTTAGTGTGAATCTGGAAAAAGAGTGACTTGTATTTGAAAACTAGTAACTTTCATTTGCCAGCCCACTGCACTCTGTACATGTTGGCTTTGATATTTGCTTTCAAAACAGCAGGTCAAATTCAGCCTTGGTTTAAGGGAGAGTGTGGTACACCTGCATAAGGATTACTAGTTTCTAAGGTGAGAGAGCTCAGGTAAAATATGGAACTTGAACAGCTCCTTTTTATTTTCAGCTGTGTCACAAGTTCATCTTTATGAAAGTGGTGCATTCCTTATGTGGATATTCGCCTTTAACAAAAACAAAACAAAACTATGTTAACAGAGGTTAAATCCTAATGCTAGTGAAATAAGTTTCAGTATTTTAAATGATGTTAGCTGTATGTGTCAAAATAAAAACAAGAAGTACATTTGGCCATGTAGTGCCCTTGAACTTCCTTGTTCATTTACTGATCTGGTAATCTGCACTAGGTCTTCTAGTCAGCGTGAATAAATGAAGTGCTCCTGTAAGTACAAAATACTTTGAAGAGAGGCTGTAAACCCATGCGAAGATAAATATCAGCTGTTGAATTAACTTCGTTTTTAATATAAAAAACAATTAGCCCTTTAATGAGCTAATTGGTTCTGATCACCACTGTATTTCAGTGGAGTTACTCCAGTGTAGAACTAGAGTAATGTTCTGGTGAACCTAGCTAACTAGCTGCAAGTTCAGTTTAAATGTTAGCTGTTTTGAAATTGAAAGCTACTATCTTAAGGTTTTTTCCACTTTCTCCATTTTTTTTTATTTCCAGTTTTATAGCTTAAAATCATCCAAACCAAATTTGTGGTGGTAGAAAACTTGTGCCTGAGATGTGGCCTTTTAATGCCAAGTTACATCATGGAATACATTTTTTTGGTTGTACATTTATAATGGAAATGCTGATGTAACCTTAACTATGGTAGCACTAGAAATCCCTGCTAAAATCAAGCTACTAAGCCAGAATCCTTTTTTAAACTTCAGTTTTCTAATTTTAATGAAATATAGGAGTACTATATCTTTATCATAGTCTTTTAAAAATCATACTTGTTTCATATTTTTATTTGCTTTAATAGCATTTTGTCCTTTAATAGTGTTATGTCTTTAGTTACGGCTTTGAATTATGACAGCTAGGAACTCTAGAGAGAAGTTGGTGTAATCCTTTTCCCTGCCAAATGATCAAGCTTCTGAAAACTCTGCAATGGCCATTGTGGTTGAGTGGTTAATATGCCATCAGTTATGAATTTAGCTACATGAAATGCAACCTTACTGAACAAAGTCTTAAGTCTTAAATTGTTAACTGTACCCTAATTTATGTCACATGAATTTTTAGCAACACTTCTGAGTAGCTATTGTATTTACCCTTCCTGAATCATACTCGATGTATATCAAAATTATAGTATTTCACTGCAAGCATTATAATATCCAAAAATTGAAACCTAACAGATTTAAAGCAGAAGGCCCATGTATATTCTCTGTGGCTATCTTCACCTGTCTCTTTCAGTAGCCCAACAAGAGAAATGTTCTTGAACTGAGCAGCAAAGATTTTTGAAACCCTAGGTGGAGATTTAGCCACAAGTTCCCTGCTGATGTTAATGGGAGTGGTGGCATATACACCTTTAAAATGTAACCCAAGAAACAGAAAATAAAATAAGTGAACATTGAGGGTTTTCAGTACTTCTTTTTCACAGGAGGTTAATGCATGTTTTGCCACACAAATGATACACTGTTATTCTGGTAAAAATTGGAACCATCTACCTATTCATGCAATCAAATGCAATATAGAATTAAACTCTTACAGTGCACTTTATGCTAAAGAATCTTGGAATGCATTAAAAACTCGATGGAATAGAAAGGTGCTGTTTTTATGAGCCAAAGTCTCCAATTAAAGTTTTGCATTAAAACAATAGCAAATTTGGCCTTCTGAACCTGAGTGAGAAATCAACAGTGGGAGACATAAGTATTATAAAAGCTTCTAAAGCCATATGTTTTGAACAGTAAGCAGGGACCTTCAAAACACCACCATTAGCAAATATGCAACTAGTTGGGCACCTATGGTAGAAAATTTAAGGTATGTATTTGTCTGTGAAGATCACTGCATGATGTAGAGCCAGTCTGATGTTGTGCATTGTAATATGTATCAATGTTTGTACATTAGAGATTTTGGTAACCATAGCTGTGGTATGGACTTCACTAGACTTTAATACAATGCAATGGGAAAAAATATTAACGTAAAGTTAAGGTTGTTTGGCAGTATGATGCCCCTTTGCAGAACACTGAGTTGAGCAAAACTGAAATTTCTGAACTCCAGGAGATGTGATGTTAAAGTTGCCCAAGCAATCTTAACTCAGCAAAGCCCCAATATGCCCATTAACACGTGTACCTTTACTCTGCCAACCCCACAATTGCTGAAATGTACAAGCTTTTTGCCTCCTTTTACAACCCATTCACTCTCATCTACAGGAGTCCATCTATTAAAAGGACAACAAGGAAAATTTAATTAGGGTTGGGCTGCAGGGTGGTTGGGTTGCAGTGGCAGACCTGGAGGTACAGGAAGCGTTGGCTGCTGCAGGGTGGTTGGGGTGCACTGGCAGACCTGGAGGTACAGGAAGGGTTGGCTGCTGCAGGGTGGTTGGGGTGCACTGGCAGACCCGGAGGTGCAGGAAGGGTTGGCTGCTGCAGGGTGGTTGGGTTGCAGTGGCAGACCTGGAGGTACAGGAAGCGTTGGCTGCTGCAGGGTGGTTGGGGTGCACTGGCAGACCTGGAGGTACAGGAAGGGTTGGCTGCTGCAGGGTGGTTGGGGTGCACTGGCAGACCCGGAGGTGCAGGAAGGGTTGGCTTCAGGGTGGTTGGCGTGCAGAAAGGTTGGGATGCAGTGAGGTTGGTGTGCACTGGCAGAGCTGTGTGCTGCAGGAGGGTTGGGGTGCACTGGCAGAGCTGAGGGGTACTATACCTCCTTCACTTGAACTTCAACGTTCTCCCCTCTCAAGAAGCATTCACATGTCTAATTTTTCTCCCAAACACTTTGATTACATTCCCCCCAAAATGAAATTGCCACCCATTACTCACAAATTGCAGCAGCCTCCAGCCACTCAGTTCAAAACTCCTTTTATCTTACATGGGGATAATGATTAATTTATCCTTAGATACATTAATTGAAGTGTGAGTTCACAGCGATCAAGATGTTTGTGATTCATCCAGTCATTAGTACCTCTCAGTTTAACAGTACAAGTCAACAGAAGAAAACAGTTTTGTTGGTTTTTTTTTTTGGAGGGGCACAATAACTTAGGAATACCTTGGTCAAATGACTTCAAATTTGGATCACTAGCCCTACCCTGAAACCTCTGTGAGGCACACCAATTTTCAAGGCAATCTGAGTAGCCATTTGGATTTTAGAGCACTTATAAAATTTGAGTTTAAAGTGTAAAAAATAGCAGGAATGGAAACCCTTTGGCCTTTTTTCCATATTGGCTCATACACACTGTAATATATGCACATTTCTTAAACACCATTCTCAGTTTGGGTCCCCCAGATATTTAGCGGGTGCCATGCACTACCTTGGGTAAAACTTAATAGATTGAGAGTCTTTTGAGCTGCATCACTACTATAGTTTGATCTCTAGCTCTGACCAAACTAGAAACATTTTTTTAAATTGCTGGAGGAGGGGGCGGCTTTTATCTCCAGAACCCCTGGCTCAAATGACTCCACATTTGGAACACTAACCCTACACTGAACTCTCCTGAGACACACCAAATGTCAAAGAAATACAATGAAGTCTGTTGATTTTAGAGGACTTAGACAAATCCACTTTTAAGGAGATGACATGACTCCACCTTACCTGTAATAGTGCTCCTGATCCATTATATAATGAAGTTACAGGTAATAATAGCTTATTAAATCTTCCCAAAAGATGTATAGCATTTTTTTTAAAGGGCCACCACAAACTTAAATCATATTGGTTTGAAAACTTTATCGACTATCATTACAAGAAGCTGTGCGAATGGATAAGACAGAGTCTGTTTGGGCCAAAATCACTTTGGGGAAGAAAACTACTAGAGGTTCCCCTGACATAGTATTTGGGGTGTACGACAGACCACCAGAATCTGGTTTGGATATGAATAGAGACCTGTCCTACACATACAGTTAAGGGTAGCATAAAATTCCTCCTTACCCTGTAAAGGGTTAATCCCTCCTTTACCTGTAAAGAGTTAAGGAACTCAGATAACCTGGTTGGCACCTGACCAAAAGGACCAATAAGGGGAGAAGATACTTTCAAATCTGTGTGGGGAGGTTTTTGTTTTCGGGTTCCTTTGTTCTCTCCAGGTCAGCAAGGAGCAAGGGTAGGGAAAATACATCTCCCTAAGCTATATCTGAACTAAGCATCTAATATTACAGAAATAGTAAGTAATACTAAGGAAATATGTTAGATTATCTTTTGTTTTAGCTTGTGGATTTTCCCTGTGCTAAGAGGGAGGTTTATCCCTGTTTTTGTAACTTTAAAGTTTTGCCTAGAGGGGAAATCCTCTGTGTTTGGAATCTTTTTTGTTACCCTGTAAAGTTATCTTCCATCCTGATTTTACAGAGGTGATTCTTTTATGTTTTTTTTTTTAATAAACTTCTTTTAAGAACCTGATTGTTTTTCAGTGTCCTAAAGACCCAGGGGGGTTGATCTGTGCTCACTTTGTAACCAATTGGTTAGGATATTATTCTCAAGCCTCCCCACGAAAGGGAGTGTAGGGGCTTGGGGGGATATTTTGGGGGAGGTGGTGATCCAAGGGGCCCTCCCTGAATGTTTGTTTAAATCACTTGGTGGTGGCAGCGATACCAAGGGCAAGGAAGGAATTTGTGCCTTGGGAAGTTTTAACCTAAGCTGGTAGAAATAAGTTTAGGGGGTCGTTCATGCGGGTGCCCACATCTGTACCCTAGAGTTTAGAGTGGAGAGGGAACCCTGACAAGACCCCTTTCATGTTTTTAATGAAATAAATACTACCGGGAATTGTGTGATTATGGGAGACTAATATGTCAGATACAGCTTGGAGGACAAGTGCTACTAATAACAGTAGGCCCCAGATTTTCCTGGGTGTGATAGCTGGCAGATTTCTTCACTGAATAGTCACTGAACCAACAAGAGGTGAAGCCATTTTAGATTTGGTATTAGTGAGTAGTGAGGACCTCATAGAAGAGCTGGTTGTAAAGGACAGCCTTTGTTTGAGTGATCATGAGTTAATTCAGTTTAAACTAAATGGAAGGATAAACAAAAATAGATCTACAGCAAGGGTCCTTGATTTCAAAAGAGCTAACATTACAAAATTAAGGGAATTAGTTAGGGAAGTGGACTGGATTGAAAAACTCAAGGATCTGAATGTGGAGGAGGCTTGAAATTATTTTAAGTCAAAGTTGCAGAAGCTATCTGAAGCCTGCATCCCAAGCAAGGCGGGGGAAAAAACTGGTAGGGAAGGTTTGTGGACCAAACTGGATGAGCAAGCATCTGAAACAGATGATTAAGAGAAAGCAGAAAGCCTACAAGGAATGGAAGATGGGGGCTGGGGAGGGGGAGAGAATCAGCAAGAAAAGTTACCTCTTTGAGGTCAGAAAGTGTACGGATAAAGTGAGAACTGCCAAAAGCCAAGCAGAGTTGGACCTTGCAAAGGGAATGAAAACCAATAGTAAGAGTTTCTATAGCCATATAAATTAAAAGAAAACAAGGAAAGATGAAGTGGGACCGCTAAACACTGAGAATGGGGTGGAGATTAAGGATTATCTAGGCATGGCCCAACACCTAAACAAATGGTTTGCCTCAGTTTTTTAATGAGGCTAGTGAAGATTTTAGGGGTAACGGCAGGGTGGCTAATGGAAACAAGGATGTGCAGGTAGAAATGACCACATCTGAGATGGAAGTCAAACTCAAACAGCTTAATGGGACTAAATCGGGGGGCCCGGATTATCTCCATCTAAGAATATTAAAGGAACTGGCACATGAAATTGCAAGCCCAGTAACAAAGATTTGTAATGAATCTGTAAACTTGGGGGTCATACACTATGACTGGAGAATTGCTAATATAATTCCTGTTTTTAAGAAAGGGGTGGGGAAGTTATCCAGGAAACTACAGGCCTGTTATTAATTCCCTAACCATGAAGTTGCAAAATAGTCAATCTACTGAAAAGTTTTCAAAGCAGAAAACTCATAACTTTACCACACACCCATCCTTTGATAACTTGTGCAGACTATACTTGATTTTCCAGTTAATAAGTGGGAAGAAAATGCTTGTCTAAGTACAGTGCAGAGAATATACATTTTTAATGGCTCCTAATTCTGTGATCTAGTATAACTACTGTACAACATAACAGAAGGGTATCATTAGCTCATTTAGGACCATGCATAACCGTTGCAGGACTGCTTCACCCTGCTTTTTGCACCTCTGTTTTTACAGAATAAGTGTGGCTCTACTTTGAGTATTAAAAGCACAAAACGTATTAATAAATACTGTATTCCACTTAGCCAAATTGTAGATTAGATAGAACTTTCTAAGTGACAAATCCTAGGAATGGCCTGAATTATAGTGATGCTAAGATACTGGAACATGAAGTTCCTTCCCAATAAATGATTAATATAACAGAGCCTGTTCCACAAGGGAAATAGCAGTTTATGTACTTACTATTTCCTCTTCCTCTCCCTACTTAAAAAAAACAACAATCTTCTCCTGGAATTTGCAATACTGGGAAAAGCTCCAGGAAATAAAAGCACATGAAAAATGTCCATGTTTCGGATCTGACACACATACATAGCTGCATGCATATAAGGACAGGAACTATTTGTAGGCAGCAACTGGAAGTTCACTGACTGTATATAACACTCCTGTTCAGGGTGTTGTTTTATGGGCTGTCATCAATTCTAAATATGCTCACAAAATGTTTATCCATTAGCCCTTTGATGTGGCTTCCAGAAATCCATTTGGTCAGACCAAATCATGCATATGATAGAAATGTGAGTAAGGACATGTTACAAGCCTGTTGCCATGAAGTTGTGGATTCCATTGTTAAACTTTTGCACTATGGCTTTCTCACTCCTCTCATTCAGTTACCATATTGAAAATGTATGAAAGCACTGTTTCTAAGAACTGCCATTTGGGCCTCTTTCCTGTAGCAGTAAACTGAGACTTGGCCCCTACCTCCCTCTGACAAGACTTTGGCAGTTAATTTCAGTCATCACAAGGAGGTGTGGCTTTTTGAAAGTGCCAATTCATAAGAACATAAGAAAGGCCGTACCGGGTCAGACCAAAGGTCCATCTAGCCCAGTATCTGTCTACCGACAGTGGCCAATGCCAGGTGCCCCCGAGGGAGTGAACCTAACAGGCAATGATCAAGTGATCTCTCTCCTGCCATCCATCTCCATCCTCTGACGAACAGAGGCTAGGGACACCATTCTTACCCATCCTGGCTAATAGCCATTTATGGACTTAGCCACCATGAATTTATCCAGTCCCCTTTTAAACATTGTTATAGTCCTAGCCTTCACAACCTCCTCAGGTAAGGAGTTCCACAAGTTGACTATGCGCTGCGTGAAGAAGAACTTCCTTTTATTTGTTTTAAACCTGCTGCCTATTAATTTCATTTGGTGACCCCTAGTTCTTGTATTATGGGAATAAGTAAATAACTTTTCCTTATCCACTTTCTCAACATCACTCATGATTTTATATACCTCTATCATGTCCCCCCTTAGTCTTCTCTTTTCCAAACTGAAGAGTCCTAGCCTCTTTAATCTTTCCTCATATGGGACCCTCTCTAAACCCCTAATCATTTTAGTTGCTCTTTTCTGAACCTTTTCTAGTGCTAGAATATCTTTTTTGAGGTGAGGAGACCACATCTGTACACAGTATTCGAGATGTGGGCGTACCATGGATTTATATAAGGGCAATAATATATTCTCAGTCTTATTCTCTATCCCCTTTTTAATGATTCCTAACATCCTGTTTGCTTTTTTGACCGCCTCTGCACACTGCGTGGACATCTTCAGAGAACTATCCACGATAACTCCAAGATCTTTTTCCTGACTCGTTGTAGCTAAATTAGCCCCCATCATGTTGTATGTATAGTTGGGGTTATTTTTTCCAATGTGCATTACTTTACATTTATCCACATTAAATTTCATTTGCCATTTTGTTGCCCAATCACTTAGTTTTGTGAGATCTTTTTGAAGTTCTTCACAATCTGCTTTGGTCTTAACTATCTTGAGTAGTTTAGTATCATCTGCAAACTTTGCCACCTCACTGTTTACCCCTTTCTCCAGATCATTTATGAATAAATTGAATAGGATTGGTCCTAGGACTGACCCTTGGGGAACACCACTAGTTACCCCTCTCCATTCTGAGAATTTACCATTAATTCCTACCCTTTGTTCCCTGTCCTTTAACCAGTTCTCAATCCATGAAAGGACCTTTCCTTTTATCCCATGACAGCTTAATTTACGTAAGAGCCTTTGATGAGGGACCTTGTCAAAGGCTTTCTGGAAATCTAAGTACACTATGTCCACCGGATCCCCCTTGTCCACATGTTTGTTGACCCCTTCAAAGAACTCTAATAGATTAGTAAGACACGATTTCCCTTTACAGAAACCATGTTGACTATTGCTCAAGAGTTTGTTTTTCTATGTGTCTGACAATTTTATTCTTTACTATTGTTTCAACTAATTTGCCCGGTACCGACGTTAGACTTACCGGTCTGTAATTGCCGGGATCACCCCTAGAGCCCTTTTTAAATATTGGCGTTACATTAGCTAACTTCCAGTCATTGGATACCAAAGCCGATTTAAAGGACAGGTTACAAACCTTAGTTAATAGTTCCTCAACTTCACATTTGAGTTCTTTCAGAACTCTTGGGTGAATGCCATCTGGTCCCGGTGACTTGTTAATGTTGAGTTTATCAATTAATTCCAAAACCTCCTCTAGTGACACTTCAATCTGTGACAGTTCCTCAGATTTGTCACCTACAAAAGCCAGCTCAGGTTTGGGAATCTCCCTAACATCCTCAGCCGTGAAGACTGAAGCAAAGAATCCATTTAGTTTCTCCGCAATGACTTTATCATCTTTAAGCGCTCCTTTTGAATTTTGATCATCAAGGGGCCCCACTGGTTGGTTAGCAGGCTTCCTGCTTCTGATGTACTTAAAAAACATTTTGTTATTACCTTTGGAGTTTTTGGCTAGCCGTTCTTCAAACTCCTCTTTGGCTTTTCTTATTACACTCTTGCACTTAAGTTGGCAGTGTTTGTGCTCCTTTCTATTTGCCTCACTAGGATTTGACTTCCACTTTTTAAAGGAAGTCTTTTTATCTCTCACTGCTTCTTTTACATGGTTGTTAAGCCACGGTGGCTCTTTTTTAGTTCTTTTACTGTTTTTCTTAATTTGGGGTATACATTGAAGTTGGGCCTCTATTATGGTGTCTTTAAAAAGGGCCCACGCAACTTGCAGGGATTTCACTTTAGTCACTGTACCTTTTAACTTTTGTCTAACTAACCCCCTCATTTTTGTATAGTTCCCCCTTTTGAAATTAAAGGCCACAGTGTTGGGCAGTTGAGATGTTCTTCCCACCACAGGGATGTTGAATGCTATTGTATTATGGTCACTATTTCCAAGCGGTCCTGCTATAGTTACCTCTTGGACCAGCTCCTGCGCTCCACTCAGGATTAAATCTAGAGTCGCCTCTCCCCTTGTGGGTTCCCGTACCAGCTGCTCCATGAAGCAGTCATTTAAAGTATCATTACTTCATAGAAGGCCTAATAGCAAGAGGAAGTAGAGATAAAAATGTAACTAAATGAGCTAATATAATCAGTTTTTTTTTAAATTTTTACTTTAAGATTTATGTTCATGTTAATTCCCACCAAAATGAATGGTACCCCTATTTTTTCATTTCTGTGGGACTTGGGCATGTCACCAGGTTTAATATGAAGGCAGACAACTAAATATTGACAAATGATATAAGTTCTTGTATACAGATGCAAGAAGTCTAAATACTAAGGTGGGTAAACTTGAGTGCCTGGTATTAAATGAGGCTATTGATATAATAGGCATCACAGAAGCTTGATGGAACAATGATAATCAATGGGACACTGTAATATCAGGATACAAAATATATATGAATGACAGAGAGAGTAGGTTGTGCTGGTAGGAGAGTGGCATTATATGTGAAGAAAGCATAGAGTCAAATATACTAAAAATCTTAAATGAAGCAAATGGTACCATAGAATCTCTATGGATAGAAATTCCATGTTTGAATAATAAGAATATAGTAGTAGGAATATACTATCGACCACCTGATCTGGATGGTGATGGTGACTGTGAAATGCTCAGGTTGATTAGAGAGCCTACAAAAACAGAAAACCCAATAACAATGGGGGGATTTCAGCTATCCACATATTGACTGGAAACATGTCACCTCAGGATAGGATGCAGAGATAAAATATCTAGACACCCTTAATGACTGCTTCTTGGAGCAGCTAATCCAAGAAACCACAAGGGGAGATTTGATTTAGTCCTAAATGGCGCACAGGCTCTGGTCTAAGAAGTGAAAGTAGCTGAACCACGCAGTAATAGCGACCATAATGTAATTAAATTTAACATTCTTGGAGTGGGCAAAATATCAGAGAAACCAACCACAGTAGCATTTAAATATACAAAACTATACAAAAATAAGGAGGCTAGTTAAACGGACATTAAAAGGAACAGTCACAAGAATTAAATGCCTGCAAGCTGCATGAAAACTTTTGAAAAACACCATAATAGATGCTAAAACTATATGTATACCCCAAAGAGCCCCTCCCCCAACAGTAATAGGACCAAAAAATGCCACCAGGGATAAACAGCAAAGTAAAAGAGGTGGTTAGAGACTGTGATGGGGGACTCCACTCACCGCCAGGCTGGCGCCTCCTCCAGGCCGCTCTGGGGCTTAGCTCATGAGGTTGATGCCCCTTCCCATGGTTGCACGCTGTCACCAGGGCCGGCTTTAGTCCAATCCCCCCGATTCCCTGGAATAGGGCCCTGCGCCTTTTTAATTTTTAATTTTTTTTTACATACCCGGTGGCTGTCTGGGTCTTCGGTGGCACTTCGGCGGTGGGGCATCCTTCACTTGCTCCGGGTCTTCGGCGGCATTTCGGCAGCGGGGGGTCTGGAACGAGTGAAGAACGCCTTGCCGTCGAAGTGCCGCCAAAGACCCGGAGAGAGTGAAGGACACCCTGCTGCCGAAGTGCTGCCGAAGACCCGGACAGCCGCCGGGTATTCGAATCAGGCCCCACAGTTCCTAAAGCCGGCCCTGGCCGTCACTCCATCTCTCTCAGGTCAGCCCCAATCTCACTCCAGGAACCGCAGTATCCTCTTCATGACTTGGCCTTCCAGCCAGGTCACTAAGCGCCTTCTCTTCTTCCGGGGGGATTGGGAAGAGTCTCTTCTCTCAAACAGGCTCAGGCAGTCTTCCTATGCACTGCTCTGCTGGTGCCACTTCCCCAGTGGCTGGTTGGGGAAACCCAGGCCCGCCCTCTACTCTGGGTTCTGGCTCTGGGACTCCAGTCAGCTGTCAAGGTCTGTTCTAACCTGTACCTGCTGCATTTCCCTGAGCCTCTTCCTAACCTTCTAGCTTTCTCTCCCTTCTCTGGGTCTGCCAGCCTCACCACTCCCTCCTCCCAGGGAGCAACCTCAGGCTACATGTCCCTGCAGCCTCCAAACACTCCTCCGTCTTCCCAAGGGGTGACTGCAGTCTTTCCCAGCATCCTCCTCCTCTTGCCAGCTTCCTGGCTTAAACAGGCCCTGCCTGCTCCTGCACAGATGAACTTCTTCTAATTAAGGCTTCTCTCACAATCTTAATTCCCTCCAGTTTGCCACCTACTAGGCTAATTGGTCCCTCTGGCCTGCCTTAACCTTTTCAGGGCAAGTGTGGGGAAGACACGCCATCACAAAGACAAAGACATTTTTAAAAATTGAAAGTTGAATCATACTGAGGAAGATAGAAAGGAACATAAACTGACAAGTCAGTGTAAAAGTGTAACTAGGCAGGCAAAAAAAGAATTTGAAGGGCAACTAGCAAAAGACACACAAACTAACAGCACATTTTTATTTTTAATACATCAGAAGCCTGCCAAACAATCAGTGGGGCCACTGGATGATTGAGGTGCTAATGGAGCACTCAGGGAAGAAAGGCTCATTGCAGAGAAGTTAAATGAATTCTTCGCATCAGTCTTCACTGCAGAGGATGGAAGGGAGATTTCCACACCTGAGCTCTTCTTAGGTGACAAATCTGAGAAACTGTCTGAGGAAGTTTTGGAACAAATTGATAAATTAAACAGTAATAGGTAACTAGGACCAGATGATATTCACCGAAGAGTTCTGAAGGAACTCTAATATGAAATTGCAGAACTATTAACTGTGATATGTAACCTATCGCTTAAATCAGCCTCTGTGCCAGATGACTGAAGGGTAGCTAATGTAACACCGATTTTTAAAAAAGGCTCCAGGAGTAATCTTGGCAATTACAAGCCAAAAAAACCTAATTTCAGTACCAGGCAAGTTTGGTTGAAATTATAGTAAAGAACAGAATTATCAGACATATAGGTGAACACAATATGCTGGGGAAGAGTCAACTTGGCTTTTGTAAGGGAAATCATGCCTCATCAGTCTGTTACAATTCTTTGAGGGGGTCAACAGACATAGATAAGGGTGATCCAGTTGATATAGTATATTTAAGCTTTCAGTTTAGAAAGGAGGCAACTAAGGGAGGATATGATAGAGGTCTATAAAATCATGACTGGTGAAGAGAAAGTAAATCAGGAAGTGTTATTTACCCCTTCTCAGAACACAGGAACCAAGGGTCACCCAATAAATGAATAGGCAAGTAGGTTTAAAACAACCACAAGTAAGTACTTCTTCATAAAATGCACAGTCAATCTGTGGAACCTATTGCCAGGAGACATTGTGAAGGCCTCAACTATAAATGGGTTCAAAAAAGAATTAGATAAGTTCATGGAGTATTGGTCCATCAAAGGCTATCAGCCAGCATGGTCAGGGATGAAACCCCTCAGGGTGTCTCTAAACCTCTGACAGTGAGAATCTGGAACAAGAAGACAGGGGATGGATCACTCAATAAATTTCCCTGTTCTGTTGGTGGCTGCTGTCAGAAGATAAGATACAGGGCTAAATAGACCAGTGTTCTGACCTATTATGTCCATTCTTATGTTCTTGTGTTCTTAATATGATGGCTCTTATGGGGAAAAGATGGTTTGTGATGACAGTAATGCCTACTGTTCATTTCAAAGGAAGGTTGGGTTGTCACAATAAAAACACCAAACAGTTGATGCACCAAAGTTAATTTTGTAAACTTGGCTGCTTCAAAAATTTTTTTTTCCAAACTGCCAAAGGGGCCTAGTTAATTTAAGACTTAAAAAGTACGATAAATTTAATGGTCTAGAGCTTGGCAAAAACATCTAAAACCAAAACTGTCAATTTGAAATTCAAAAGCTAATTGAAACCATTTAAAATAATGTGTCTGGGTAAGTACTAGTGCAAAGTTTGCCCTGCAATTCTGAATGGCTTCTGAGTCCCTAAATAGTTTATATTGGAAACATCATATCTATATCATTGTAAGAAACAGTTCTGTACCCTAACTGACTTGTTTTGGTGCTAGTGTTGTAAAGGGACAATAATAATTAAAACATTTATATTGTTTGTTGTATTTTCCAAATAGTATTATAGATATTGGTGTAACAAAAAATGGGTTGTGGCCATTTTGTAATGATTAGATGGTACGAAGTGTCTGAACTCTGGCTGGAAATGGTCAGTGAAGAATTCCCCCTTGCTGAAGAGAATTCTCTCTGGCACAAACTACTCGGGAGTAAGCTGGGGTGTATGGAAGAATGGAATTTTGCTATATTGATCCTCTACTGCAGTGTTTCCCAAACTTGGGACGCCGCTTGTGCAGGGAAAGCCCCTGGCAGGCCGAGCCAGTTTGTTTACCTGCTGTGTCCGCAGGTTTGGCTGATCGCGGCTCCTACTGGCTCACTGCTCCAGGCCAATGGGAGCTGCTGGAAGCGGCGCGGACCAAGGGACGTAGTGGCCTCCGCTTCCTGCAGCTCCCATTGGCCTGGAGCAGCGAACCGTGGCCACAGGGATGCAGCAGGTAAATAAACTGGCCTGGCCCGGCCCGCCAGGGGCTTTCCCTACACAAGCGGCATCCCAAGTTTGGGAAACACTGTTCTACTGGCATAAAGTCCCTAAGGGATAGTGGCAAAAGAACAATTTCTAGTTACTTTCACACCAGGGCTATGCTGGGGCAGGATCAGGAGCTATAACTGATTTCCTGAAAGCCCCCATCCCCGGCACCAAGTAGAGCTTAAATGTTAGAGTGAATTGAGCTCAGTGTGGCAGTCGTTCTGCTGTACTCGATTTCACTCCGATACCTTGTTGTAAGTGTGAGAGGTTTGCCACAAGGCAAAGCGCTCTCTGGACTTTATCCTTAGTTTCAGACACAGCTGATAACATGTTGTCATAGGTTTTCTCCCCCACTTGGAGCTTTTGGGTTCCAAGATGGGGACCTGCATGAGCTCCTCTAAACTAATCCTAGTCTAGATCTGGTCCTGCTGCCACCAGTTACGTTTAAAGTGGATAACACACTGCCTGTTCCCCCAAAACTCTCCCTGGGGAACACAGATTCAATCTCCCTGAATCTCCACACAAAGGGAAGAAGCCCACTTCCCCCCTCCCTCTCTCTCCTAGCCTACTCCGGAGAGATACACACCGATTCAACTCCGTGAATCAAACCCAGGAGGAACTCACTCTTCCCCCCTCCCCTTCCCCTGAATTTCCACAAGAGAAGGAATTAACCAAGTCCAAAGAAAAGAAAAGAATTTATTAAAAGAACAAAAAGAAAGTACACTATCTCTGTAATACCAGGATGGAACAATACACAGAGTCTAACCTATAAACCTGGAGAGAATTCCCCCTCCCCCTTTCTCTCTCAGTAAAAGCAAAGTAACAGCAATAGAAATAAAGAGATTCCTTCAGCAAAACACACAATTGCAAATGTAGAAATAAACTTATAATACTAGTACGCCTTTCTAATACTCACTAGACTGAATAGATGAAAAGTACTGCAGAAACCTGGGAGGACTTGATTAAGATGTCTGGACTCCCTTAACTCCCAAGAGAGACTCAACTCAAAACAAAGAACACAGAAAAAAAAAAACTTCCCTCCACAGAGATTTGAAATTATCTTGTCCCTGATTGGTCCTCTGGTCAGGTGTTCCTCAGGTACTGCTTGTTAACCCTTTACAGGTAAAAGAGACCTTAACCCTTAACTAACTGTTTATGACACATGTACATTTCAGCTATCTGCCCATCCCAATCTCTTTTTTTTTTCTTTGAAGCACGTCAGAGTTTTGCCTACAACTCCTTGTTAGGGCTTTGCTCCTCCACTCTACTGCCCAGTGTTTAGAAAAGTGTATAGCTCCTACCTTTCCCAAATTACACCAGACTGCTACTAAAATTGTGGCATTAGAATTTGAAATGTAACCTTGAGGGAATTTATTCTCTTGGCCAGCAAATTTATCTGAATAATGCATAGACTTGTAGTCCTGCTGATTGATTGTAAGAGCATAAGCAGATGCACTGTAATATTTTTCTTCCCACCCATTCCTTTGTTGTTTCTACTCCCACACAACATTTGACAGAATTACATTGGGATTTTATTGCAGGAATACATCCAAACAGACGTAGGTTCTACAGAACAATTACAGAAGCTTTGTTTCTCTACTGTTGAAGATTTTTTTATTTTATAAAATTATCCTAAATCCCTCTTGCATTCTGATATTTAGGAGTAGGTGAGGTAGTCCAGCATTTGGCTGCTGTAACCCTTGCGTGAGGCGTCAAAGAAAAAAAGAGCAAAAAATTATGATGCATAAAACAGTAACTGTATATTTATATGGTACCTTTCATCCTGAATAAATAAGTGCCAAAAATATAAGTGCCAAATGTCAAAGATTTGCTTAAAATATCCACATGCTACAGAAAGAATCAAGTGGCTATAATAATAAGCTTATGTGGTAAGCACTGACTGTGTACTTTAACTGTGCAAGATGCCAGTTATCAAGGGAAACCCTGGTCCAGAGACTTTTTATCTAGGAGATTTTTTTTAATTCATTTTTTTCCACACATGGGAGTCATGGAAGAAGTGCCTCTCTGTATTCAAATCTCTTTTAAAGATGTTGGTGGGAGGGGTCTATAAAACATGGGTTGGGAGGTTGTCTGATGCGTAGGATAAGAACAGTTGAAAAGAACAAAACCAAACTAATACTGGTATTCCTCTTGTCAAAGTCACAGAAGCCTGTGGACTTGGCTAGCCGGAGCCCCATATTCTTTTGCATATATATATATGTATATGTAAAGCATTCATAGCTACGTTATGTGTTCATAATGCTGCCTCTGATATCTGTCACCATCTGTAAGCTTTCAACCATGATCACTGTAAAGGGCAAGAACCAGGAACATTGTCGAATGCTCAAGTGTAAATTGCCTAAAGAAAATCCCTCTGTCACAGTCAGGGCGGGGAGCAGGAGGGGAGGGAGCAAGTGGGGCAATTTGCCCCGGGCCTCACAGGGGCCTCCATGAGAGTTTTTGGTGGGTCTCCGGTGGCAGATCCTTCACCGAACACACCTGGATTGAGTGAAGGACCTGCTGCCGAAGACCCGGAGCATCTTCTGCTCCAGGTCTTCGGTGGCAGTGTGGTGGCGGGTCCTTCACTCACTCTGGGACCCACTGCCAAAGTGCTCTGAAGACCCGGAGTGGAAGGACCCCCGCCGCTGAAGACCCCAAGCCCCCTGAATCCTCTGGGCGGCCCTGGTCACAGTCCATCTAACCATGCATACATTATCACACGGGGTGGAGATGGAACAGTATTCTGTCATGCAACAAAGTGCTCTAGCCTGTACTGATTTAGAAAGTGTAGTTGAGTCAATGCTACAAAGATCTTTTCATTTTTTCCCCCATGGAGCTCTTAAAAATGTTAAATAGAAATAGCATTTTCCTTGTGTTAAACATCTGAACTCAGCAGGGAAAATATTTATGTTGCCTTAGTACTTTTGTATCATTTAGGATTCTGGGCTTTATTTTTAAATTGTATGTCTGGGCCTAATTACCATGGTGCTAAATTTTGGTTTCAGTGATGTCAACTGGACAAAGATTTACTCCTCTCTGCTTGTGCCAAATGGAAAGCAGTTTAATATGCTGCTTGCAAGAGAAGGTATTTAATGGAATAACGTTTCTGCATTCTAATGGAATTTGTTGATGTAAGATATAATGATAGGTTTAGAGACCTACTTTTGTGGTGTGCAGTTCAGTAGATTAGGGCATATGCTACAGTCTGAAATGCGGAAAGCAGCTATCATCTGACTTCTTGGCAACAAAATGATCTATGAAATCAGACAAATCTCATATGTCCTTGGAGAAGATGAATTGTGACATGATGTGCTGTTCTTCCTGTCATAGAACATAAAATACTCTTGCTTTTCCCTTTCTATCAAGTAATTGGGAATAGGAATTCAGATCAAGTTAATTGTGTGTGTGAGAGAGAAGGAAGCAAGAGACCTTGAACTATTGACAGTTATTTTTATTTTGTCTTGTCTGATGAGGGTTTTTTACTGTAGTTGGTTCATTGTGCTGGTACAGTTTTGCTTCCTCATATTTTTTATCTGTATTCACAGACATCCTAACTTTTTGGATCTCCATTCCATCCTTTTTCATATCTTCTGCTTGATGTCCATTGAGCTTTGCTTATATGCCAAAGTGCTCCAGGGAGCTGTTCATTTTAACTGGTGCAATATTTAGAAGATGATTGACTGTCTCCTTAGCATGTATTCTGCATGCATTTTTAGAAGTCTGCAGCTGTGATACCACATAAAAATAGGCTATAGCTTATTAAGTAGGTTTTGGAAACAAGCCCAAGTCTGAAAACTTCTTTTAATTCATTAGTTTTGGGGGTTTAAAACTTTAAAATAAGACCTGTAAAAAAAGAAATAATTTAATTTTGCTCCCATCCAGTAAATGTAGCACATTTTTCATTGGTTAAGTCAGCACTGTTTTAGATACATATGCGTAAGGATGATGGTGGATTTGAGGAAAGAGTATTTATCTGAAAAGATGACTACAGTTTAGCTTTCAGTTGGTTTATTCCTTTTATACAAGCAACTGGTGATTCTAGTACTTCGGGTTATATGAAAGTTATGTAAGGTACATGATCTAAAAATAATTTCATGTGACAGAAACAAAGTAATAAAAATAAATCTTTCCTGCCTCTCGAGGAAAGGATTGAGTGGTGGTGTTTTTTCCAGGGTTGAGATGGAGAATGGAATATCATAAAGAGAAGCTAGTGCTTCTATTTTGACCTGGGAGAGAACCAAAAAAATATCCCCTGTACTTTTGGCCAAATTATTTCCTCATTTACAAGTGTAAATTTTGAGTAAACCCCACTGGAGTTGCACTGGAACACCGAGGGCAGTAGCTTTCCTTTTGGGGCTGAGCAAAGATCAACACAGCTAATAAATTCCAAAACTTCAGGGAATATTCCAGATATCAATGGCAGAACCCTGTTGATTTTTGCAAAAATTGGAAATTCCAAAAGAGGAAAATGGGAGACATATGAAGTCTGTGGCATCTGGTTAGCAGAGCCACCAGCTTCAACCACCTCTGTAGTTGTCTATAGATTAAAAAGAAAAGAAGAAGAAGAAGAGAGAGAGAGAGACAGAGACAATGGGGGGGGGGGGATAAGGAGCATAGAGTCCCTAAGATGCGGGAGAGAAAGGGATCTTGGTACTGGAGGAGCATATAGACCCCCTGGGGAAGGCGAAATTGGGGGAAGGGGTGCACACAGAGTTCCTGCCATGTTGGAGAAGTGAGGGATGGGGGGGACAAGAGGGGAATGTGGGTGTATACAGAACCCCTGCTATAGGGGGAGGATGGGAGCCCTTGGCATGTGGGGGGCACACGGAGCCCCTATGTAAAGGGCTCCACTCACTGCAGGTTCACCTCCTTGTGGCTAGACCAGGGAATTATGTTTCACCCCATATGGCGCCTCCTGTGATCATAAGAACGGTCATACTCAATCAGACCAAAGGTCCATCTAGCCCAGTATCTTGTCTTCCAACAGTGGCCAATGCCAGTGCCCCAGAGGGAATGAACAGAACATGTAATCATCAAGTGATTCATCCCCTATCACCCGTTCCCAGCTTCTGGCAAACAGAGGCTAGGGACACCATCCTTGCCCATCCTGGCTAATTGCCATTGATGGGCCTATCCTCCAGGAATTTATCTAGTTCTTTTTTGAACACTCTTATAGTCTTCACCTTCACAACATCCTCTGGCAAGGAGTTACACAGGTTGACTGTGCGTTGTGTGAAAAATACTTCCTTTTGTTTGTTTTTAAACCTGCTGCCTATTAATTTAATTTGGTGACCCCTAGTTCTTGTGTTATGAGAAGGAGTAAATGACACTTCCTTATTTACTTTCTCCACACCTGTCATGATTTTATAGACATCTATTATATCCCCCCTTAGTTGTCTCATTTCCAAGCTGAAAAGTCCCAGTCTTATTAATCTCTCCTCATGTGGCAGCTGTTCCTAACCCCTAATCCAATTCCAATATATCTTTTTTGAGATGGGGCAACCACATCTACACGCAGTATTCAAGATGTGGGCGTACAATGGATTTATATAGAGGCAATATGATATTTTCTGTCTTATTATCTACCCCTTTCTTAATTATTCCCAACATCCTGTTTGCTTTTTTCACTGATGCTGCACTTCGGGTGGATGTTTTCAGAGAACTATCCACAATGACTTCAAGATCTCTTTCTTGAGTGATAACAGCTAATTTAGTCCCCATAATTTTAGGAGTATATTGGCATTATGTTTTCCAATGTGCATTACTTTGCATTTATGAACATTGAATTTCATCTGCCGTTTTGTTGCCCAGTCACCTAGTTGTGTGAGATCCTTTTGTAGCTCTTCGCAATCTGCTTGGGACTTAACTATCTTGAGTAGTTTTATATCATCTACAAATTGTGCCACCTCACTCTTTACCCCTTTTTCCAAATCATTTATGAATATATTAAATAGGACTGGTTCCAGTACAGACCCTTGGGGGACACCACTATTTACCTCTCTCCGTTCTGAAAACTGACTATTTATTTCTACCCTTTGTTTCCTATCTTCTAACCAGCTACCAATCCATAAGAGGATCTTCCCTCTTATCCCATGACAGCTTAAGAGCCTTTATGTTCACCTATGTGTCTGACAATTTTGTTCTTGACTATAGTTTCAACCAGTTTGCCTGGTACTGAAGTCAGGCTTACCGGCCAGTAAGTGCTGGGATCACCTCTGGAGCCCTTTTTAAAATTGGCAGTACATTAGCTATCCTCCAGTCATTTTGTACAGAAGCTGATTTAAATGATAGGTTACAAACCACAGTTAGTAGTTCTGCAGTTTCACATTTGAGTTCCTTCAGAACTCTTGGGTGAATACCATCTGGTCCGGTGATTTATTACTGTTCAGTTTATCAGTTTGTTTCAAAACCTCCTCTGATACCTCAAACTTTGACAGTTGCTCAGATTTGTCACCTAAAAAGAATGGCTCAGGCTTGGGAATTTCCCTCAGATATTCAGATGTGAAGACTGATGTAAAAAATGCATTTAGTTTCTCCGCAATGGCCTTATCATCCTTGAGTGCTCCTTTAGCATCTCGATTGTCCAGTGGCCCCACTGGTTGTTTAGCAGGTTTTCTGCTTCTGATGCACTTAAAAAAAAAAATTGCTATTACTTTTTGAGTCTTTCACTAACTGTACTTCAAATTCTTTTTTGGCCTTCCTAATTATATTTGTACAGTTCATTTGCCAGAGTTTATGCACCTTTCTATTTTCCTCACTAGGATTTAACTTAGAAACACAGTGCCCCTGGCATGGAGGGGTTGCAGTGAGTCCCTGAAATAGAAGGCGATGTGAGATTTGCACACGGGGAACTAGTGGGGAGCAATAGAGAGATGCAACGAGATCATGGTGCCCAATATGTGCTTGGCCTACAGAAGCTATGAAGTGTATGACCCCCTAGTGTACTATAATTGCTGCAACTCTGAAGGTTCTTGGAAGTGTGCATGGAAAAGAGAGAACTTTGTTTTTCTAATGATTGAAACAGCACCTTTACTGTTATAAAGATCTACTCATGCTCTGTGAGCAGAGACATCTTGGCCATAACAAACTGTCCATGAAAGTCACCTATTTAAGATTTATCCCATAAAATATAGCGGGGGAAATGTATAATTTGTGCATCCCTCAGAATAAAGTAATATACTGGGAACAAGAGATTTTGCCCAATAAATTAGTGTCTGCTTAAAGCACAAAGAAAATTCTATTTGAGTTTTTAGTGAAGAAACTCATCCAGCTTGGGAAAACTAGATATAAAAGTGACCTTCCCCCCATGAATCTGAGAGCCTCTTATTGCATTTATTTGAGAGATGATCCTCTAGCAGCTAAATAGTTTATGAAAGAGCAGCTATACAACAGTGGACAAAAATGGCTGACTAATATTTTTATGGCTTCAGTGCTGTTAGTATAAATATAAATACAAGTATATTGTTTTGTAATGGGTTTGCTTTCTTTATAAAAATATCATTTTAATTCAGGTGTATATATTGTCATAATATCCATAGCTTTTCTGCAGGGCTGGTAGAAATTGGTGAGAAAGTTACCATGATATTGGCACTGGCAAATGAATGTGTGTGGGGGGGGGCTTTCCCTACAATCTCAGGGGTTATGGGTTTGGGAGTCTGCAGGAAATGTTTTTTACCCCATCCCTAGCACGGACTGGCACTTACCTAGCACTTTACATAACCTCTTTTAATTGTGAAGTAGGTCATAAATGTTACTTACAGTTTACATATGGGGAAATACAGCCTCAGAGACATTTAGGGAGTTCACCACAATCATATACAATATACACAATGTCACAGGCTCCTGGCTCTGATGTTGTTACATAACCCACCAAATCACAGTCCCTCTCAAGCATGGAGCTTAACCTAAATAATTAGTATTAGCCCCATTTTCAAAAACTGAAGCTGATTAAACAATTAAACGTTGGCTTATTGAATTAGATACCTATTACTGTCTCCACTTAGTTGAGGAACTTTGAGCATACCCATTAGGAACCCTGTTTTTTCTGGAGTTTAACCCTGTTTTTTCTGGAGTTGGTCTGTATGGTATCTCAGAGGCATGGATTAGCTCCAATATCATGCCCATCATTTAAAAATAAATCTAACCCAGGTTAGAGTACAGCACAAATATAGTTTGATTTTTAAAGCCTTTGTTCGAAATTGGTGTAGCTGAAAGGTGTATATAAATATTGATAAAGATAAATGAGAGAGAAATTAGCTGATGGGAAAACCTAAGATGTTGCAGAGATTACCTTTCAGGTAAACACCCACATATTTAGATGCTTAACAGAAACTTTGGTGGGATGGGGTAGGTGGTGGTTGTTGCAAAGCAAACAGCTTCTCTTTCAGTATATTTTCATGGTTTGTCTTGTATGGAATTAAATAATCATGAAAAGCTATCTAAACATTTCTTTGAACTGGCAAAAGGTTCATTTCAAGTTCTGGGCAAAGGTTTGCATTGGTTCTGTTTTTATTGGAAACTTTTCCTATTCCAACCATAGTACACAAAACATCACATTATGCATGAGCTAAAGTGATTGGGTATGTCCACACTACCCACTACCTGCCGGATCGGCGGGTAGCGATTGATCTACAGGGGATCGATTTATTGTGTCTCATCTAGAGATGATAAATCGATCCCCGGATGCGCTCCTGTCGACTCCGAAACTCCACCAGGGCGAGAGGTGGAAGCGGAGTCGATGGGGGAGCCATGTCCATCAATCCCGCGCCGTGAGGACGGGAGGTAAGTTGAAATAAGATACGTCGACTTCAGCTACGCTATTCCCGTAGCTGAAGTTGCGTATCTTACATCGACACCCCCCACACACACCCCCACGCCCCCCCCCGGTGTAGACCAAGCCTATATGTAACATACCTAATACAAAATCACAAAGACAAGGAAATGAAAACTTAAGACATATGTTTTTAGTCCTCCACACAGAGACACGCATCTCACCACTAGAGCAACCCCCATACCACAGATAACAGACCACAACTTTAACTTTGCCCCAGTAGGGATGGCAGCCTTCCAGCACCCCGTTCCCCAATATCCCCACCATCATAAATAGCCAGACTCCCTTACTCTCTGTACTGCACAGTTCTGGAATATCACATTCATGTTTGAAGTAGTGCACACTTCTTTTTCACGTCTCTCTGGACTCAAAATACAAAAATCTTACAGTCTGCATTTACAGCAATGGTTCTCAAACTATGGTCTGGGAAGCCCCAATGATCCTTGGAGACTACCTTGGTGGTCCATAGTCTTAAACGTTTTGAGAGACAAGCCATAGAGGGATTGGGACATTGGGAAGAGAGAGGATCTCTTTTTCCCAAGTGGTGTACTGAACAGGAGAGTTAAATAACCACTGCATTTCATCAGCCCTGAAGGAGCTGTCATGATGTATGCCAGGAATGAATATATATGAATATGCACAGCTCAACTTAATCTAAATGGCTGTATTGAAATATCCATGCCAATTTTCTGCTGGAAACCATTTAGTGTTGTGTCAGTTTTCTCATCTATGCCCTTTTCTTCCTGTCATGCAGTAATGCTTCTTGGTAGGGGAAGAAATGATTCCCTTTCATGATGCTCTAAATGTAAGCCCTGTCCTGCCACTGCTGAGTCCCAGTATACACAGTGACTGTGTCTTCATCTAGCATTGTTGTTTGTCCTGGGGAGACCCCCATGTGCAGGGATAAATCATAGGGAAGATCAAAGGCAATCTGAAGTGAAGATCCTCCACATGTTGTTTCTAAAGACATTTTTACTCCCCAGTTGATTGCTGACTTGCCAGTCATCTATATGAACCACACCTTGTGAACTATGTAAAGCACGTTTGTTTATATTACAGACTTAAAATAACTGCTCTTTGATTGAAAGGACCTGCAAAGATTTTTCCTCCTCTCAGAAAGGAGCTAACAGTAGAGCTACTTGCTGAAAGCTCAGACTAGCAAGGGGAAGAGAGAGGTATTCAGTACATGACTAATTTCAACCCAGTTAGTTTGTACTATCCTGCTCCACTCTGCTGAGTTCCCCAGAAGGAAGGCGTCATTTTGTAGTATCGGAGCTTAACTCTGTGCCCTTCCACATTAACTGTATCTAGAGGGCTGAGAAGATGTTTCTTTTTTAGTATGGGGTGGTGTTTGAAAAGGCTTTTTTTTGTTTTTCCTAAAGGAATATAAAATGTTATAAAATATAAAATATAAAACTTCTAAAAATGCCACTTACCTGTTCCTCTTCAGATCAGCTGTTTGAAGGACATGTATTCTGTAGGCTCACCTAGTGTTCCACACACAACCTGAATTAATAATAGTTGATGCCCAAAATAACAGGTGGGGCTTTAGGTTGCAAGCTTCATTTCCCCACCCCACCACTCCTCCACCACCTGTTCCTCTTACATGGTTGATCATAGTTTTGGAGTGGAAATGTTTGAACACTGATCTGGACCTCACTTTGTAAACATTTGGGTGGGGATTGAAGGAAGCTGGTGGGGAAGTGGGAAGGAAAAATGGGAAGGGGGCCTCTCTCCCATCCTTCTCCTTCCAGATCCCAAACTGGAGCGTTTTATTTAGGAGGGAACAGTATTTATCCCTGTGACCTTAGGCACCCCTATATTCACACCCTACTGCAATTATATTGGTACAAAATATGCCTTGTGAGGTATCATTTGAAAATTAATAACACACTGGTTATTAATATCTTTGTCAAATGCATGTGTTAACCTTTTATGTGACGTGAATTCCCTCTATATGATGTTATTAGAATGTGTGTCAGATCAGACAGCCTGCTGATATAGATTTGTGATAAATCTTGGCATACCAAAGAGATTCCAGAAGGCTGGAGGAGTGCTAATGTTGTGCTAATGTTTGGAGAGGGCAAGCAGGATGGCCTGGGTGGCAGTAGGCCGGTTGGCCTGACATTGATCCAGGGCAGGATGATGGAGAAGCTGATGCAGGATTCAAGAGATGCAGAATTAGAGGATGAGAATACAGTTGATGCCAATCAACATGGTTTTGTGGAAGACAGGTCTTATCAAACAGGTCAGATTTCATTCTTGAATGAGATTACAAGTGACTGCGTGGATGTGGTATTCTTGGACTTGGTACCACACAATATCATGATTAGAGGATTGGTGCTATGCAATATCCAAGAAGCACACATTAAGTGGATTAGGAACTGGATGGCTGGCAGGCAAATCTTGGAAAGTGATTGTGAATGGGAGAGAGTTGTTCTGGTGGAGTTCTGCAGGAATCAGATTTTAGGCCCAATCCATTCAATATTTACATCAATGATCTGAAAGTAAACATGGGGTCACTGCTTGTGGAATTTGTGGATGGCATGAGGATTGGCAGAGTGGTAGATGGTGAGGATGGACGGTATGATCTGGATCACTTGGTAGGCTGAGCCCATTAGAACAAAATGCTTTTTTAGTGCAGGCAAGTGCAAATCTGAGACTGGGGAGTGCAGGCCATGCCTACAGAGTGAGGGACTGTCCTGAAAAGTATTGGATCTGGAAGGGATTTGTGGGTCTTGGTGGACAGTCAGTGTGATGGTTTGACAGGGAGGGTTGTTGTGGTCCTTGGATGTGTAGGCCAGGGTGTGGTTTATTGGGTGGTTGCGCCTCTGTGTGCAGTGAAGGGAGTGCTGTGTCCCATTCTGATCTCCACATGTTGAAGAGAATGTTGGAAAATTGGAGGGGGTGCAGAGAACACTCACAAAAATGATTCAGGTGCTGGAAAACATGCCTTACAATGAGAGATCTAGAGTTCAGTCTGTTCGTTTGATCAAAAGACGATTGTGAGGTGATTTGATTAGTGTGTAAATTACCTTCAGGGGAGAAAATACCTGGTACCAAAGAGTTCTTTAATCTAGCAGAGAAAACCATAACAAAAACCAATGGCTTGAAGTTGAAGCCAGACAACTTCAAATTAGAAATTAACACAATTTTCTAACCATGAGTGTGGCTAGCCATTGAAACAAATTACCAAGGGAAGTCATGGATTTGCCATCTTTGTCTTCAGGTCAGTAAAGGAAACCTTTCTGGAAGTTGTGCTTTAGCCAAACGCAAGTTTATGGTGTCAATAACCAGGGTAAGTGAATGAAACTCTATGGTCTGTGTTTTACCAGAGGTCAGGCTAGATGATGTGTTCCTCTCTTCTGGCCTTATAGTCAATGAAACCACCTGCAAGTCTCCTGATACATCTTCCCCCTGCTCTGTGGGAGTCTGCAGTGGATATAGAGCTATTGTGCTCCTATGACTCACTATAAAGCAGCCAGAGCTCTTCACTTTCATTCAGCTGGTGGCCAGTAGGGGAGCCACTGAGCAGTAACAGCAAGGAAGGGCCGCAGCCAGTCAAAGCATTCTCAGTTCCCATCTGAAGTGCCCAGAAGCAATGCCTCTATGGCCTCCCAGCAGTAATGGGGCTTATTCAAAAACGTCAGTTAAAAAATCGCAGTGCATGGCTTAGTGAACTCGTTGTCCATTCCAGAGGAACAGATGGAGGTATCTGACATACTATACAGCTCTCAAGAGTTTTCATCTTGGAGGACCTCATCTTCCACGTGAATGAATCCTCTAATAACTGAGCCCAAAACCTCCTATTCAGATTTTCCACCTTTGACCTCCGATCAAGTCATTCCACATCCTTGGGGTTATTTTGGACTTCAGTTCTGTTGGATGTCCAAACATGCATGGTAGAGGTAAACCGTTTCTTCAGTCTGCAGCTGACCAGAAGATGGTGTCATCTAATGGCTAGATCTATGTCAAGTGACGAACCACATATTTGTAACAGCCACATAATTATTGCCATTCCCGGCTGGGAATTAAACCACACACCCTGACAAAGCTTCATCTGGTACAAAACATAGTGCCCATCTGCCTAGCAGCACGGGTCACCATGAACTCACCATCCCAATGCTCTGTCTGCACTGACTCCCCACAGAATAGAGTCCGAGTCAAGGTTTCTGTTCTGGTATTTAGAGTTCTATAAGGAAATGGCTGTAGCCTGAGAGATCTGTAGTTGATCTGCAGCCATGCTCTCCATCACATCGACATCTGGGACAAGTAAACTGATAAACAATAGGTGGAGGGCAGAAGACAGAACTTTCACAGGAGCTAACATAGACTGTGGAGTGCATTCCTACAAGAAAAATGACCAGACCTCACAAGCAAACACATTTCTTTGATTTAGCTTTTTCTCGATAACTTCTACACACAAGCTCTCACACACACCAACAAGACAAGTCTATGAGCGAATCACTTATTTCTCCTACTGTCTTCTGGGATAGAAGAATAGGGAAGAGAGATTTCTGTTTTCAAGTTCTTGAATGGTGTTCAGTTACTATAGTGATGTGGGCTTTAGCAGTCCCTAAAAAGATGGATTCTAAACTTTGCTTTAAAGAGTTTTGTTTAAAATTAGTGCCATAAAAGGTGAATGCATCTTTTCTTGCTAGCTAGAGTTCTTTTGTTGCACAACCTCACTGTTAACTCACTTCTGATACAATCTCAGGTCCTCATGAAAACATGTTTAGCACTGAAATAGAATTGCTTCTATTCACCAAAAGCTGTGCAGTTCACCCATTTGGTTACTCCAAGAGCAATGAGAGATTTCTAAAAGAAATTTTGCAGCTTGGAGTGCTTTGTTTCTGAGTGTTACAGCATAGTGTATGCAATTACAGTGTTTTTGGCCATCCAATCATAAGAATGTTTGGTGAGTGTGTTCAGAGCTGGAAATGATCCAAAGCACATTTATAGACCAGTATCTCAGGCCAACCCATTCTTCCTTGAAATTCTAACCTTACTAAACTTCTGATGCTGCTCCAACCTCCAGAATGCTTGACAAGTTGACATTATTGGAAGATTTTTAAACTGTAACTAATAACCAAAATTATTTCTACAAAGTCAGTTTAGTGTTGGTCAGGAAAGCTGTTTACTCAACAGCATGTAATGAGGACAATGTGCAGTAACTAAACATGGATTTAATCACTAATTCTTTTTCTGTTTACTATATCTTTAGTAATTGAGACACTACACTTACAGTGCATTTAAGGTACTTAGCCTTATATACTGAATGAACATGTAAGCAAAGAGTTCATTTTGACTTCTTTCTTGGATTCAAATGCAAAACCTTGGTATAAACTGTAACATCACTGTGGTTTTAAAAAAAAACTCCATTGAGGCTAAGAGTTTAACAAAAAACTACCTAAGTCAAGTAATAGAAATCTTTTGACTGCTCTATGATTATATAATATTGATTAGTATTGGACCAATAAAGACCTATGACATACACCCTTTGACCCAGCAGGTTAAGCAATAGATTTTAAACACAGCCTCCTGAAACCCAGTTATTCTATCCAGTATAATGCTTTGAGGATATCTTCTAGCCTCACCCAGTTTCCAAAGCTTAAGATGCTGGAGTATTGTGTCCAGTTCTGGACACATTTCAGGAAAGATTTGGACAAATTGGAGAAAGTCCAGAGAAGAGCAACAAAAATTATTAAATGTCTAGAAGACATGACCTATGAAGGAAGATTGAAAAAATTGGGTTTGTTTAGTCTGCAGAAGAGAAGACAGAGAGAGGACATAACAGTTTTCAAATACATAAAAGGTTGTTGCAAGGAGGAGAGAGAAACATTGTTCTCCTTAACCTCTGAGGCTAGGACAAGAAGCAATGAGCTTAAATTACAGCAAGGGTGGTTTAGGTTGCACATTAGGAAAAACTTCCTAACTGTCCGGATGGTTAAGCACTGAAATAGATTACCTAGGGGGGTTGTGGAATCTGCATCATTAGAGATTTTAAAGAGCAGGTTAGACGAACACCTGTCAGGGATGGGCTACAATACCTAGTCCTGCCATGAGTGCAGGGGACAGGACTTGATGATCTTTTGAAGTCCCTTCTAGGGCTATGATTCTATGCAGTGGGTCCTCTGGCAGACCTACTTCTTAAGAAGGAGAAAATCACTGCTCCTTTGTTTCTATTATCCATTTAATCCACCCTGCAAGGTAGGGGAGAGAGTCTAGAAAGTGAAATGGAAGTGTTTGCAATGATGAGCATAGTGCATGTTCAAAAACACAATACAGTGTTAAAAGTATCCTTTTTGTTTGTTTGTGTTTGGCTTTTTTGTTTTTGTTTAGAATAAAGAGTCTTCCTATGATATGAAGACTATGGCATTATTTTCAACTTCTTCATCTCACATATGTGGACTCTAAAAATATTGCAACTGAAAGTAGATGCATAACTAACATTAATAATGTTTGTTTGATTTATTAGGTATCCTTTGAAAGGAATACTTTGTGACGTGTGATATGGTTTTTAGTGAAAGCAATTACATCCACATACTGTAACTCTTCTAAAAGCCAACCCTGTCACTAGCTGATTTCTTTATGGGGTAAATGGATACCTGCATACCCATGGAAAATTTATTGAGGGAAAAGAACGTATGATTTTTATTCAGTGCATTTTGTGTGGCTGAAATGTGGTTACTAGGTAGACAGAATGATTAATTACTGGTTTATTAACTTGGAGAGTTTAACTGTTCTGTTAAAAACCTGTTGCTGTTTGCTTTTCCCAAGAAGATATTTTATAATTGAATGAACTATTTAAAATGTTGTTGCCTTTAATTGAAAGGCAACCTGTCAGTTTGTTAAACGCTAAATCCTCTTACTGTGAGATTTCTTTTTCATACAGATGTTGGACATTTGGGAGGATAAGAGTGCCACAAGTGAAGAGATTGGTTGACATGCAGGTGCCCCTTTTCACTGTCTGGTGCAGTCTGAAAGGAGTTTCAAATTCACCTCAGTGTGCACATGTTAACCCCTGCCACACTCCTGAGGCAGGATATCAGTTTTCCATGGTCAACTCTGTCACGTACTGTGGGGAGGTATGTGAATGAGGCCTTAGCACAGGCCCCAGAGGAGATCTATCAGTGCCACTAGCACTATCTCTGTTCCATGTCCTAGCCTGAAGCCTGATAAGGAGAGGCCCAGGATACTGGCAATGTCTAGATGGAGTAGAAGACGACACTTTGTGAGCTGCTCTGTTAACTTGCTCAGGAACAGAAGATTAATACTAAGTGGTAGGTAGAGGTGCGAATTGTGTTGGTATTTTAAGCACTGCCTGGATTTATGGTGTGCTTTTGGTGGGTGGTAGATTTTTCTCCTTAAAAGAGATGTTGACTATCTGAGTTAGTAGGATATGGACCAAGAATTTCAGGGAACCCAGTACAAAAGCAGACTAGAAAGAGTTCTGTCTTTTAGGCAATGCTGAGAGCAGTCCATGGAATATCTGTGGGTGGAGTTCTGGCTTTGGATGAGGACTGTGTAAAATCCTATTTCTGTTTAGCTTTTGTATGTAATTGCAGTTAATGTACTTTTGCAAGTATAGAATATTTAACAACTGTTACATTGCGACTTTGTTTTATGAGCTTGTTTCTGCAGTAGAAGGAAAGTGGACCTCTTAATCAAAGCAGTGCTGCTTATGATATTCAGTGCAAGCAAACAAGGTCCCTACAGTTTACTTCTATGTTCGGCAGTTCCGGAACAGAAACCAAACAGCCATATCTGTTTAGACTGCATCCATTCTGTCTGTCCTTTGTAGCGATGCCAATGTTCTCCACATCACTGAGTTTTGCAGTTAAAAAACAGAGACCACTTTACTTTGTTCATGGGACTGAAAGCTGCTTGCAATATGAGATTCCAGCACTGAAATTTTTTAGAGCAAATTACACTCTCTAGCTAGCAGTTAAAGTAGTCAAGAGTAAGTGAAAAACTTATTTGTCTTGACTTCTCTGATGTTTTTTCAGCATTGTGTTCTGTCAGTACATTTCTAAAACCTCGAATACATTTTGATTAAAAAAAAACCTGGAGGAGTTTTCACTATGTTTTACAGGCAGGCACTTTGTTTCTTGGGTTGTACTGACTATTTTTGTCACATGGCTTTCTAGTGAACTCTGAGGGTCAGTTAACTATGAAAACTGGGAAGGACACAGACATTAAAGGGCTATAGTTTCTTAAATGTAGCAACTGAACTGTGAAAAAAAATCCAATCTCATTAAAATAAGCTTCTGTTCAGGAGGACTAGAGTGTAGCAAAGGTTGTACCTATCTTTAAAAATCAGGTGACCAGTGAAGTCGAAAAATTTAGAGATGACACAATATTTAAGTTAGTCAAGACTGTGTAAGAAATGCCTAGTCTAACTACACAGCATGATGGCCAATGACATACGTCAGTACTGAAGGATTGCTGGGGGTGACCCTGTGATAAAATGATATAGGGAAGGTAAATCAAGCATTCCTACGTATCCTTGTAATTAACCAGTGAAATATATAGCAGCAAAATATTATTGAAGTTGAGAGCATAGTAAAATTCAAAATAAGATTACGAATTTGGGTGAGTAACAAGAACTTCCATAGTTAAGATCAGGGGGCATAAGATATTTTTTGAGAAGCTATATGAAAAATAGATGTATGTCCAACTTTGTGTTAACTAGGAGGGATGGGACTAAGCCACAACTTTAAAAAAAAAAATTCTGATACTAGTATCAGTTCTCTGATAAAAATTGTGATGAATACCAACTCTAAGTCTGGATAAACAAGACATCACATATCTATATCTAAAATCTCATGTTTATATATTCAAAGCTTTATTTTGCCATCTGGATGTGCATATCTATGATGAATATTTCATAGTTAAACATTTCAATAGACATTTGCATAATGAGAAAAATATTGGTTTTAAAAGTTCTGTTTGATCAGTTTTGAAAGCTACAGTATTAGATATTTGGTACAACATGTTTGTTTTTAATATTCTAGTTATATGTAGTAATAACTACTGAAAGCTTTCTACCCACTATCTGTACTTAAAATCAAGCATGGAGAGAGAATATTTGAAAGACGAGCTTTTCTGCATTCTATGGGCCAGATTCTGCCACCATTGCTCTGGGAGAGAAGTACTTCCCTCTGTAAATGGTCTTGATATGCTTTGATGAGAAAGGTACTTCTCTCCCTTCATGAGAGTGGTCCTGTGTTAGAAACCAGCTTTTCTCATCAGACATCACTCCCACTATACAGCTAAGAGCCTTTAGGCCATGTCTGCATTGGGAAAATGCATCGTGATAGAAACTGTGTGAGGTCAGGTGGCTACTCTCAGAACAGGATCCATGTTCACCTGTATTGATCTACAGAGTGCAGCAGAAAGCTGTTCTGATATGGTCAGCACAGCTCGTTACTACTGGTGAAAATGGGGGGACAGGGACCTTTATACTTTGGGTAAAGGTCAGGAAGAAAAGGGTTCAGTGCATTGTGGAACTGGGGGTGGAGGACTATAGAAACCTGAGATGTGATATATGCCTCTTGCCCCCATACATGCTGTACACTGGCAATGGTACAGGGCCATAGCCTGAGGAATGTACTTACCCACACCCCTCAGGCGTGCTAGCTTACTCACCTACTACTTGCCTTCAGACATGTGCTTCTGGGGTTTAGAAGTGGACAGTAGGGTAGCTATGGCACAACCTCATACAGGGACACGTGTACAGTCGCTAGTGTAGACAGAACCTGTGATGCATACTCCTCCTTGGTTCTTTGCACGACTCTCATCGTTTATGGCTGGATCAAAATTCTAAATACACAGTGACCTTTTATAGCATGGTGCTTTTAAGATCTTCCACATGTTTAGTTTCAGACAGTTTTCTCTTGACTGATGTAGAATAGCTGGACAAGATTGCCTTGAGCCATCGTTGTACATTTCAGGGGTTCTGTTGGGACTTCATCCAAAATATACTGCATTCAACTTTGGATATTACAGGCCAACTGAAGGGAGTTTGGAGGAAAGTAACAAAAATGAAGAGGGGACTGACAGTGAGGAAGTATTAAAAGTAACTAGTTATGTATAGCTTGGCTAGGAGACAGTTTTTTGGGGGAAAGAAGAGTATGCAGAATAAGTATCTATTTGAAATACCAGGAAATACTAGGAGCAATGGAATGAAATTAAATTCTCCTTTTCTTAGGATGAATATCATCAAAAATGTGTTGTGTGACAGATCAAGAGAAGTGGTGATGCCCAAGCAGTTTGTTCAGTCAGTAGTTGCAAATGTCCCAAGTACTACAACATATACTATGGGGAACCATCCTGTATTGGCAAAGAGATGCACTGGATGATATAATAGGTCTTATCCACTTCTAACTTCTAGGCATTTTTGTCATTTAAACCCACTGTTATTTGGATAGAACATCCTGTTTTTCCTTTGTTCATTTCAGATAAAGTCTGCTTTGCTTAGCTTTCTTCTACTTGTTTGGGAGCAGCCTTATGATATGCAGAAATCATAGGAATGTAGGACTGGAAGGGACCTCGACAGGTCATCTAGTCCTGTCCCCTGCACTGAGGCAGGGCTATATATTATCTAGACCAGGGGTCGGCAACCTTTCAGAAGTGGTGTGCCGAGTCTTCATTTATTCACTCTAATTTAAGGTTTCACGTGCCAGTAATACAGTTTAACGTTTTTAGAAGGTCTCTTTCTATGTCTATAATACAAAACTAAACTATTGTTGTATGTAAAGAAAATAAGGTTTTTAAAATGTTTGAGAAGCTTCATTTAAAAATAAATTAAAATGCAGAACCCCCCGGACTGGTGGCCAGGACCTGGGCAGTGTGAGTGCCACTGATAATCAGCTCGCGTGCCACCTTTGGCACCCGTGCCATAGGTTGCCTACCCCTGATCTAGACCATTCCTGACAGGAGTTTGTCTAACCTAGTCTTCAAAACCTCCAATGATGAAGATTCCACAACCTCCCAAAGTAATTTTGTTCCAGTGCTTAAACACCCTGACAGTTAAGAAATGTTTCCTAATGCCCAACCTAAATCTCCCTTGCTTCAACTTAAGCCAATTGCTTCTTGTTATGACCTCGGTGGTTAAGGAGAACAATTTATCACCCTCCTCTTTATAACAACCTCATGTCCCCCCGTCAGTCTTCTCTGCTCCAGACTAAACAAACCCAATATTTTCATTTTTATCTCGTAGGGCGTATTTTCTGTACCTTTAATCATTTTGTTGCTCTCCTCTGGACTTTTTCCAATTTGTTCACCTCTTTCCCAAAGTATGGTGTCCAGAACAGGATGCAATACTCCAGTTGAGGCCTTTTCAGTGCTGAATAGAGTGGAAGAATTTCTTCTCGTGCCTTGCTTAGAACACTCCTGCTCAGACATCCCAGAATGATGTTTGCTTTTTTTGCAACAGTTACATTTTTTATTCATATTTAGTCTGTGATCCACTATAACCCTCAGATCTTTTTCTGCAGTACTCCTTCCGAGGAAGTCACTTCCCATATTGTACTTGTGCAGTTGATTATTAGAACATAAGAATGGACATACTGGGTCAGATCAATGGTCCAGCTAGTTCAGTATTATATCTTCCTAAGTGTAGTCTGTTGCATTTGTCCTAATTGAATTTCATTCTATTTAATTCGGACCATTTCTCCAGTTTGTCAATATCATTTTGAATTCTAACCCTGGCCTCCAAAGAGCTTACAACCCCTTCCAGCTTGAGATCATCTGCAAATCTTATAAATGTACTCTGTATGCCATTATACAAATCATTTATGAAGACATTGCGCAGAACCAGACCCTGGACAGATCCCTGTGGGTCCCCACTTGATATGCCCTTCCAGCTCGATTGTGAACCATTGATAACTACTTTTTCTGAGTATGATTTTCCAGCCAATTGTGTGCCCACCGTATTGTAGATTCATCTAGGCTATATTTCTCTAATTTATTTATGGGAAGATGTAAACGTGTGGGCCCAGAGCTCAACCCTCCCAGGGGAGGAAGGGAGCCACACCGGCCCGTCATTCTTACGTGGGTTCTGCCTTGTTCCTTTAAGGCTGAGCAACACTATCAACAGACAGCTAGGGGCTCAGGCCTTCTGCTGCAAGGCTGAGCACCAATACAAGAGTCAGTTAGGGCTCAGGCCTTCTGCTGCAAGGCTGAGCAACAATATCAGAGTCAATGAGGGCTCAGGCCTTCTGCTGCAAGGCTGAGCAACAATATAAGAGTCAGTTAGGGCTCAGGCCTTCTGCTGCAAGGCTGAGCAACAATATAAGAGTCAGTTAGGGCTCAGGCCTTCTGCTGCAAGGCTGAGCAACAATATAAGAGTCAGTAAGGGCTCAGGCCTTCTGCTGCAAGGCTGAGCAACAATATCAGAGTCAATGAGGGCTCAGGCCTTCTGCTGCAAGGCTGAGCACTGGGGTGAGGGGGAAGACTGTCACCCGTGAGTGGGGTGGCAGGGGGGACGCAGGCCCACCCACTCCACTGCGTCCCGGCCCGGGGCCCTAAGCAGCGGCTATTACCACCGACGGTCAGTGGGGATCCTGACCGCAACACACTGACATGGGCATTGTTTGATCTGCAGCCTGACGGGGGTCGGCTGCCCCTGGGTCACTTCCAATTTCCCCCTCTCAGCCTACCTGGTCCATGGCATCCGCTCCCGGGAAGTCCAATAGCATGGGCTCCTCGCAGCCCGGGCTGGGGGGTAGATCCGGCAGTTCCTCGGGGAAGTCCGGCCAGTTCTGCTCCAGGGGTTCCTCAGGGTAACAGCAAGGGAGAGGTGACGTCTCTGGCGGTTCATCCTCGTAGGTGGCACGGGGGAGCTCCGGCGGGTCCTCCCAGTATCGAGCGAGGGGAAGCTCCGGCCAGTCCGGGCAATTGCTCTGGGCCCCAGCAGCTTCCCAGTCCCGAGTCCTCTCGGGCAGGTCCGCTCCCGGTGGTGGCTGGGCTCTAACTGAGCTTGGGTGGCCAGCTTTTATGCTTCCGGGTCGCCGCTTGACCCTCTGAGGGGCGGGCTCACTGCTCTGTAGCCCCGCCCCTTCCAGTTCCGGGGCTCAACCCTCCCAGGGGAGGAGGGGAGCCACACCGGCCCATTACAGAAGATCATGTGAGACAATATCAAGAGCCTTACTAAAGTCAAGATCTGACATCTACTGCTTCCCTTCATCCATAAGACTTGTTACCCCGTGAAAGAAGGATATTAGGTTGGTTTGACATGTTTTTTTCTTGACAAATCCATGTTGACTGTTACTTATCTTATCATCTTCTAAGTACTTGCCAACTGATTGTTTGATTATTTGTTCCATTATCTTTCTCGGTACCAAAGTTAAGCTGTCTGGTCTCTAATTTCCCAGGGTTGTCCTTGTTCTCCTTTTAATAGATAGGCACTATATCTGCTTTTTCCAGTCCTCTGAGATCCCTTCCACTTCCATGAGTTCTCAAAGATAATCACGAATGACTCAGATCTCTTCAGCCTGTTCCTTAAGTATTCTAGGATGTATTTCATCAGGCCCTGCTGACATGAAGACATCTAGCTTGTTTAAGTAGTTCTTAACTTGTTTTTTTTCCTGTTAGCCTCAAATTTTACCCTATTTACACTGATATTTATTATGTTAGTCATCCAATAACTGCTAACTTTTTTGGTGAAAACAAACAAAAAAGACATTTTGTTTGACTATTGCTGTGTTTTCTGTTAGTCTTTTGCTCCTCATATAGTAATGGGCCTACTCTGTCCCTGGTTTTCCTCTTCCTTCTCATGTATTGTAAAATACTTTCTTGTTACTCTTTATCAGGGCCGGTGCAACCATTTAGGCGATCTAGGCAGTCGCCTAGGGTGCTGGCATTTGGAGGGTGCCATTTTCTTCAGCAGGGACCGCGGCGGCCGGATCTTCGGCCGCCCCGGTTGCTGCCGGCATTTAGGCAGAGGGAGCTGGGGCAAGGGAGCATGGGGAGGGCCACCTGCAGCAAGTAAGGTGGTGGGGGGAGCGGCACGCAGGGGAACTCCCTATCCCAGCTCACCCTTTCCCCGCCTCCTCCCCGAGCACGCCGTGGCTGCTTCACTTCTCCCGCCTCCCAGGCTTGCAGCGCCTAAGCTGGTTGGCGCCGCAAGCCTGGGAGGCGGGAGAAGTGAAGCAGCCATGGCGTGCTCGGGGTGCTCGTGCACGGAGCAAGGGTGAGCTGGGGCGGGGGGGGCACCTCAGGGTGGAGTGGGGGAGCTGCCACGGGAGGCGCGCCTCAGGGTGGGGTGTGCGGGGGAGGGGAGGGCCCAAGGTGGAAGTTTCGCTTAGGGTGCGAAACATCCTTGCACCAGCCCTGCCCTTTATGTCCCTAGCTAGTTTAATCTCATTTTGAGCCTTGATCTTTCCAATTTTGTCTCTACATGGTAGTGGTGTTTTTAAAAAAATATTCATCCTTTGTAATTTTACCTAATTTCCACTTCTTTTATGACTCTTTTTTGAGTTTCATGTCCTTGAAGATGTCCAGGTTAAGCCAGGGTACCCTCTTACAATACTTCCTATCTTTCCTATGCATTGTCATAGGTTACTCTTGTTCCCTTAATAATGTATCTTGTGGACCTATGCACCATGATCTACTTAATGCATGCGCCTCAAAAAGTGAGGATCCCAGCCTGAATAGTTGCTTGTGCTTAAGGCTGGTTCTGTATTGTTTCCTTGTGTCTGCTTTGCTTTTTGTCTGACAGCGTAATCTTATATGTGGCTCCTTCTAGCAAGGCTGATGTCTTTTTAAAATGTCTTTAAAGTGAAGTGCCTGATGTTTCTATCACCTAGAAGAGGCTGGGAGAAAATGCACTAATGAAAAACTGAGGGACTCTCAAAATGTCTGTACATACAATCTGTAAGAGAATACCCTGTGCCTGTTAATTGGCCACATACAATGTGGGTAATTGTATTATATGTGGTAGGACAATAGTTACATAATTATATTGACAACCTGTGTAAAACGTGTTGAGATCTGTGGATAAAAAGCACTATATAATAGCTAGGTGGTATTATTATTATCAGCTTTAGCCAGAAAATGCATTTTTTTAAAAAAAACTCCTTTAACAAGCTTCTGGAATTGGCTGAATATGTCCTGGCCTTGCACTTTGAGTACTATACATCCTTGATGCCTCTTGTTTCTAAGTATTCATATTTTGTACTTAGCCTGTTTTGCTCTTAGCCATCAAATTCTTTAGTCTCTTGTGCTTCAGTGGAATTTAAACTCACCTGAATGCTTTGAGCAGCTTTCTGGGGGTGAGGACACACTCTTTCTGAGAGAATCTATTCTCACCAGGCTTATATCTGGTGTTTGTCATGAATTGTTGTAGGAATTGTCTTTTTTTTTTTTCCGACTTCTTCTTGGCAGAGTAAACCAAGCCCTTGTGGCTTATATACTCTGTAGCTACTACTTCTCCTAATTAAAGCCTCATCTGTGTTGTTCAGAAACAGTTTGTTGAACTGTGCTAAAGAAGCTAAATTATTTTAAACAGTTGGTCCAGCTAGTATGGGTGGGGGTAAAGGTGTGATTTTAACTAATTTTAGATATAAGCTTCTCTCATGTGGAGGAGGAATGAATTGTTGTAAGGAAGGAGGGAGAGAGTAGGAGGAGTTGGGTGTCTGTTGTGTGATGGCCAGGAGAATTCTAGGAATTTGTGGAGAGTCTAATTGTTAGACACTGGTCCTAACTGCTGTTTGTATACTGACATACATGTAACCAGAACACATTTTGGAAACTGAAATAAATAATAAATACTCTGAACAGCATTCAGTCTGGTTATGTTCATCTTAGCTTGCCAAAACCGTATTTAAACTGTTATCTGGAAGTGCATACAAGGTTTATACAATGTTCAGTAAATTCTAGATGGGGCCTAAATCTAGCTTCAAAGGCTTTAAGCAGACACAGAATTTTCTTATGCTTTTCTTCTCTGTAACCCTGAGAAAAAACTGTGCCTTTCTTTCTCTTCTCACTCTGTTGTCATTAATGTACTTTTTCACATCATTTTTTCCACACATTATTCCTCCAATCCTCTCTCACTTATGCGTCTCCTTTCATAACAGCCAAGTTGCTCCCATCCACAACTGACTACTGCAGACATGCACTTCTAGCTCTGAGCCCTCCATGTCCTGGAAGATTCAAATTATGCAGCAATCCGTTACACATAATAGTTTTGGTTCAGGCGACATTAGTTGATTTGCCATCTACCATGTGATTTAAGTGTGTGGCCGCGGTACAGTTGGGTTTAATCTTCGTATTAGAATAGTTCATCTGTCTGGAGTGAGAGGAGAAACTACAGAGAAAACCAGAAAACATGCAGATGCACAATGGCCTGTTTGTGTGTATAGTTAACATTTTCCATGTTATTTTCAAGTATAAACCTAACTAATGCTAATTCAGTTTATAAAGCATCCTCTGCCAAGGCTCTTGGGGCTCTGAGCTATAATTTAATTCTGTAAATGTATAAGAACATTATAAAAACATTAAAAACAATCTAATAATATACCACCCTCATAAACAAAAGCATCACATTTGTCATCTGCTCACTATGCTGGCTCCCCATAGAATATTGCATCAGGTTCAAGATCTCAGTTCTTTTCAAGGTTATCAATGAGCTAGGCCTGCGATACTTAAAAGATGACCTAAAACTCGGGGACAAGTAGTGTGGTTGGCAACTGCTGTCCTCTGGCATAATGGAGATGTGTATTACAAGGGTAAAACTTGTTCAGGAGATGGAGCTTTCTTGGGGACTGGTCCGAAACTCTGGATCATTCCAGAATAACAACCATCCCTTCTAAGAGCAAAGTGCACTTCTTTGACTTTGCCTTTACTAATAGAAATGTGCAATGCATAGTACTCATTAACTTTTTTCCAACAATTTTCCCCCTGTGGATAGAAAGGGAAGAATACCACATGGCAGTTGCATACTATTGGAAAGCATTCAGATGCCATGGTGATGGAACCTAAATAAAATAGAAGAAAAATCTTAGGCGGCGTGTTAAACTGGACGGGGGGCGGGTGGAGAGCTGAAAATGCTTCAAGGCAAAACAAGTTCCAGAGCCTGCAAATCATGTTGACCAGCTAAGACCTTTTTGAAAAAGTTACAAATGACTGAAAATGGGGCAATTGGAATGAAGTATGTTTAGCTCATATGTGCCTTTCCAAGTACTCTGTTTTTTACAATCCAGTATCTGGGTTCAAAATATTTAGGGTTGAAATCTGATTGTATAATTTTTATCCCTTTCACATAAATGTGTGGCCATTGTGACTCAGACCACTTATAGTGTGACATTAACCTTAACATCACCATTAACAAATTCTTTAAATATGGTAATAATCTAATTGTTTTGATATGTTTTATTTCTACTGAAAATACTTCAGGGGAAACTTTTTTTTTTTTTTTTTTTTTTGCACCATGGTTCACCCTTGCTTCTGATGTGAAAAAGAATTGATAGGAGGAAAATTCCTTTACAAATATCTAAGAAGGCTCACTTACTAGATTTAAGAACAGGAGGAGAAGTTATCTTCTATAAAGCCATGAATATTGACACTTGATGTTGCTGCTTTACTGATGACTCATTTTTCATTGCCCTGTAATAGTTTGGGACACATACTTCTCAGAAATAGTTACTGGTTATTTAAGCATAGTCAGAGAGTATTTAATGTAGGGTATTTATTTTTCTTTAACAGTTTGTTAGTACTGGTCTAGGTGACCTAGCACAATATTTCCTCTTCAAGTATGAGAAAGTTAAATATTTTGACTAGATATAATTCAAGGTGCTGCAGGTTTATTTAAAAAAATTATTTGCTATGAATTTCATCATAAGGAAACCTAAATCTTGTAACACCCAAGTAATAGTACTGTGCTTTGTGTGTGTATACACATTCCTCATGTTTATAGACTTTGGAAAAATCGTGCTTCTTACTTTATATGTTAGAGTGTTATTGATTCAGATTTTTGAAGCCTTAGGGTTGAATATAAGAAATTTGCTTCTGAAAGATTAAATAGACTGGAAATGTAATGACTTGAACACGTATATGTGCTGTAGGAAATGCAATATAACCCTAGTTAACTGAAGGTCTGTTTTAAGAGGTATTTTGGCTGAGAAGCTCCTTTCCTGGGTTGCTCAGAAACTCTCCAGGAGCAGACCTTCAAGATTCCCAGAGTTCCCCTTCTCTCCTTGGATCTTGACCCAAGACTGGGTGCAGATTACAAAACTCACGGTCTGACTTCTGATTATCTGAATCCCAATTATCCCCCAAGTCCTTGATGATTGATGTTTTACAGTATAGTGCTTCATCCTCTCAGAAGGGTTCATTTCCAGTGCTGTCTAAAACGTTTTAGTAGGCAATAATACCCTCAGCCTGCAGCAATCTGTAAATCCCACTGTCACATTTTCAAGCTTCCTTCATGGGGGAAGCATGGTCCAGTGGTAAGATATTGAACTGGGATTTGGGAGACTTGAGTTCAGCTTCCTTCTGTGACACAAACTGACTTTATAACCTTCAACACGTCCTTAGTACCATAGAAGATTAGAGTTGGAAGAGACTTCAGGAAGTCATCTAGTCCAACTCCCTGCTCAAAGCAGGACCAATCTCAAACTAAATCATCCCAGCCAAGGCTTTGTCAAGCCAGGCCTTAAAAACCTCTAAGGATGGAGATTCCACCACCTTCCCAGATAACTCATTCCAGTGCTTCCCCACCCTTCTAGTGAAATAGTTTTTCCAAATATCCAACCTAGACCTCCCCAACTGCAACTTGAGACCATTGCTTCTTGTTCTGTCACCTGCCACCACTGAGAACAGGCTAGCTCCATCCTCTTTGGAACCCCCCTTCAGGTAGTTGAAGGCTGCTATCAAATCCCCCCTCACTCTTCTCTTCTGCAGACTAAATAAGCCCAGTTCCCTCAGCCTCTCCTCATAAGTCATATGCCCCAACCTCCAAATCTTTTCCGTTGCCCTCCGCTGGACTTTCTCCAAATTTTTCCACATCTTTTCTGTAGTGGGGTCCCAAAACTGGACGCAATACTCCAGCTGTGGCCTCACCAGTGCCGAATAGAGGGGAATAATCACTTCCCTTGATCTGCTGGCAATGCTCCTACTAATGCAGCCCAATATGCCGTTAGCCTTCCTGGCAACAAGAGCAACTGTTGACTCATATCCAGCTTCTCATCCACTGTAATTCCCAGGTCCTTTTCTGCCCTACTGCCACTTACCCAGTCAGTCCCCAGCCTGTAGCAGTGGATGGGATCCTTGTTGAACTTCAAGATAAATTGGAGGATTGGGCTAAAAGAAATCTGATGGTCACTCTGGACCCTATCCCTACCCTCCAGCATATCTACACCATCCCTACCCCCCAGGTTAGTGTCATCCATGAACTTGCAAAAGGTGCAATCCATCCCATCATCCAGATCATTAATGAAGACGTTGAACAAGACTGGCCTTAGGACCAACCCCTGGGGCACTCTGCTTGATACCAGCTGCCAACTAGACATTGAGCCGTTGATCACTACCCCTTGAGCCCGATGATCTAGCCAGCTTTCTATCCACCTTATAGTCCATTCTTCCAATCCATACTTCAAGTTGCTGGCAAGAATACTGTGGGAAACGGTATCAAAAGCTTTGCTAAAGTCAAGGTATATCATGTACACCGCTTTCCGCATATCCACAGAGCCAGTTATCTCATCATAGAAGGCAATCAGGTTGGTCAGGCATGACTTGCCCTTCGTGAATTCATGTCGACTGTTTCTGATCACCTTCCTTTCCTCCAAGTGCTTCAAAATGGATTCCTGGAGGACCTGGTCCATGATTTTTCTGGGAACTGAGATGAGGCTGTCCAGTCTGTAGTTCCCCAGATTCTCCTTCTTCCCTTTTTTAAAAGATAGGCACTATATTTGTCTTTTTCCAATTGTGTGGGACCTCCTCCAGTCACCACGAGTTTTCAAAGATAATGGCCAATGGTTCTGCAATCACATCAGCCAACTCCCTCAGCACCTTTGGGTGCATTGCATCTGGCCCCATGGACTTGTGCATGTCCAGCTTTTCTAAATAGTCCTTAACCTGTTCTTTCACCACTGAGGGCTGCTCACCTCCTCCCCATACTGTGCTGCCCAATGCAGTAGTCTGGGAGCTGACCTTGACTGCGAAGACCAAGACTAAAAAAGCATGGAATACTTTAGCTTTTTCCACATCATCTGTCACTAGGTTGCCTCCCCCATTCAGTAAGGGTTCCACACTTTCCCTGACCACTTTCTTGTTGCTAACGTACCTGTAGATACTTTTCACATCCACTGCTAGCTGCAACTGCAGTTGTGCTTTGGCCTTCTTGATTACACCTCTGCATGCTTGAGCAATATTTTTATATTCCTCCATAGTCATCTGTCCAAGTTTCCACTTCTTGTAAGCTTCCTTTTTGAGTTTAAGCTCACCGAAGATTTCTGTTAGGCCAAGCTGGTCACCTGCCATATTTGCTATTCTTTCTGCACATCGGGATGGCTTGTTCCTGTGCCCTCAATAAGGCTTCTTTAAAATACAGCCAACTCTCCCTTTCCCCTCATATTAGCCTCCCAGGGGATCCTGCCCATCAGTTCCCTGAGGGAGTCAAAGGTCTGCTTTTCTGAAGTCCAGGGTCCATATTCTGCTGCTCTCCTTTCTTCCTTGTGTCAGGATTCTGAACTCAACCATCTCATGGTCACTGCTGCCCAGGTTGCCACCCACTTCTACTTCTCCTACCAATTCTACTCTGTTTGTGAGCAGCAGATCAAGAGGAGCATGGCCCCTAGTTGGTTCCTCCAGCACTTGCATCAGGAAGTTGTCCAACACTCTCAAAAAACTTCCTGGATTGTCTGTGCACTGCTGTATTACTCTCCCAGCAGATGAGTGATTGAAGTCCCTCATGAGAACCAGAGCCTGTGATCTGGAAACTTCTGTTAATTGTCCGAAGAAAGCCTCGTCTACCTCATCCTCCTGGTCTGGTGGTCTATAGCAGATGCCCACCATGACATCACCCTTGTTGCTCTCACCTCTAAACTTAACCCAAAGACTCTCAACAGGCTTTTCTCCAGTTTCATACTGCAGGTCTGAGCAATCATACTGTTCTCTTACATACAGTGCAACTCCTCCACCTTTTCTCCCCTGCCTGTCCTTCCTGAACAGTTTATACTCATCCATGACAGTGCTCCAGTCATGTGAGTTACCCCACTAAGTCTGTTATTCCAATCACATCATAGTTCCTTGACTGTGCCAGAACTTCCAATGCTTGTTTCCCAGGTTTCTTGTGTCCATGTACAGGCACCCAAGATAACAAGTCGATTGCCCTGCTTTCTCAGTATGAATCAGGAGGTCTTCTCTGTTGCACCCTCCTCCTTTGTTTCCTCCCAGTATTGCATTTCCCCTCTTACCTCACAGTTTAGGTCTCCAACCCCCGGCAAACCTAGTTTAAAGCCCTCCTCACTAGGTTAGCAAGCCTTCCTGCAAAGATGCTCTTCTCTCTCTTCGTTACAGGGATCCCATCTCTTCCTAGAAATCCTTCCTGGAACAACATCCTGTGGTAGAAGAATCCAAAGCCCTCTCTCTAACACCATCTGCGTAACCACACATTTACTTCTACAATTCAATAATCCCTATCTGGGCCTTTTCCTTCAACAGGGAGGATGGACGAGAACATGACTTGCGCCTCAAACTCCTTTATCCTTCTTTCCAGAACCACATTGTCGAAGTAATTCTGGGCAGTATCATTAGTGCCCACGTGGAGAAGTAGGAAGGGGTACGGTCCGAGGGCTTGATCAGTCTCTGCAGAGTCCGTCACATCCTGAATTCTAACTCCAGACAAGGAGCGTGCTTCTCGAGTTTCCCAGTCAGGACGGCAGATGGATTATTCAGTCCCCCTAAGAGGGAGTCCCTGACCACCACTAGCCATCTGCTCCTCTTGGGAGTGGTGGTCATAGAACCCCCATCCCTATGCCTTCTGGTCGATGGGGTCTCCTTCTGATCCCTTCCCTCAGATGACTCTTTTAAACCATTCTCCGCCATAGTACCTGTGCAGAGAGCTTGAAAACGGTTTCTTACCTCTGTCTGCATATGGGGTACATGAGTTCTCCTCTTTCTTCTTCTGGAGGTCACATGCTGCCAATTTTCTTCCCTGTTCTGCACTGCCCTCTCTGATTCTTTGGCATGCTGTGCCTGCAGTACCAAATACTGACTTCTATCCAGAAAGTCTTCATTTTCTCTGATGCAACACATTTTCTCTGATGCAACTCTGATGGGTTGATATTTGGGTCTCTAGTCCTTTAACCTTCTCTTCCAATATGGAGACCAGCTTGCACTTCGTATGGATGAAGTCGCTTCCATCCTCAGGGAGAAAGACAAACATGGCACATCCTATGCAGCTCACAAGAGCCGATCACTCACTATCTATATTGTCTTCCTCCTAAGAGTCTCTTCAAATGTTGTATTTACTGCTCACAGAAGCCTGAAAGGCTAAAACTCTGTGGGAACTCCCCCCAGGCGACCTCGCTCTGTTGGCTTCTCCTCTGTTCACAGCTCTCTAAAATGGAGAGGGACATAACATTTCCCTACTTCACATGAGTGTTGGGAGGAAAAATACATCAGAGATTGTGAGATGCTCAGATACTATGGTAATGGGAGCCGTATAACTACTGAAGAGAGATAGGGCTTTAGCCTCTATTCATGTCCAGCATTTGTTATATATAAATTGGAACTGCAGTCTCTTAAGAGAGAGCCTCCATGTAATCCTGATAAACAGGTTTGTATTTCATACCATTGTGTACTTTGAGTGGCTGACAGTGTAGACTGTAGCTAAAGTGACAATAGAATCATTTGAAAATAAAACAAAATGTATAATGTGAATACAACAAAAGCTGAAGATGCACGTCTTTCTGAACTGCAAGGTATTTCCTGCCTCACCTTGCTGAGTTCTAAAATTCAAGGGCTGAATTAACTGAAAGGAAATTTTGAGTTGAACATTGAGGGAGGCGAAGGCATGAGACTTTCAATGATAAGATGTATTTGATAATCAAGTAACTTCCCAAGGAAGTGATGAAAGCCCTTAAACTTTAATCGCTGCAGTTTCTACTTGGTTGTTGAGTTTTTATTGTTGTGGAATAGTTTTCGTGTTAGTCTTCCAATAAAACGGCTCTCATTTAGACTGAGACATGGAAGCAGAACTATGTCTTGCGGGGGACAAACGCTTGGTCTGTCAGTTTAACATTAATTCAGAGTTTCACCTTGATGTTAAAGGTGCTGAGGCAGCTTAGTGTCACAACCTGTGAGCTAGATCCTTGTACTTCCTGGTTGGGGAAGGCCAATGGGGAAGTACAGGGTCCATGGTCTGCCAAGATAGTCATGTGTCCCTACAGGGATGTCGGTTCGTGCCAGGTTCCAGCAGCTGTTAAAGAAGCTGTTGTGAGGCATATAATCAAGGAAGCCAAATTAGGTTTTTGATAGAAAGTCAGACAAATGTAACTATGGAGTGACTAGTTATTACACAATCTCTAGGTATATGCGATCCATCCTTTGCCAGTACAATTGCTGCTCAATGTATTTTGAGTTTTCATCATTCTTCTTCTTTATTCCCAAAGGAAAGTTAATTCAGTCATAACTACTTGAAAGCTTTTTCTACAACACAGTTTGTAGGTCTTCTCTTTAGCTCTGCTCTTGTTTCTCAATCTTTCCCCAGAGTTCTTGAGAGGGATACTTTCCTTATTAGAAGACTACTATAACCTAATATAGGTTTTGATTGTGGCAATTCTACCTAACTTATAGTTTCTTTTTTATAGTTTTTGTGATGCGTTCAGTATTCCATCACATCTGCACTAGTGATATCCGCAGAGTAAGAGCATATGACATGCTGAAACACTGCCTGCCATTCTATGAGTGTCAAGGCTCGGTTCCCAAGCAGCAATTTATATATTTCTTCCTCTCAAAGTCTCTAGAGCTGCACTGAATATATGGTACTGGCAATGAATCATGGACAACTCTGGGTGACATAAATGATTGTGTCAATATTTTCTGCAGAATTTCCCAAAGTATTTTCTGCAGTACTCCATTTACCCTACTGAATTCTTTCTTCAGTATTTCTACTACTTCCCAACTTCTTCCACAAAACTTTTAAAATTTACTTTTAACTAGAAATAATTGTGAACTTTCTTATGAGGCATTTTAAGCTTTTGGGTAATTTATCTTAGCAGTATGTTAAAGAGCAGCTATAGAGAAAAATACCACCTTAACATTCATAGTTATTCTCCCTCAGTGACTTCCATGTCAAATTTTTACTCGTTTGTCTGGACAGGCAATTTTTGTCAGTACTGCTACTGTAGTTGAACCTGGCATCTGAAAATTAAGTTGTGTTATTCCTTCTTTGTCTTTGCTCTAACCATCCCCAGTAATAAAGCTTTGGAAATAGGAACTGAGCTATCAATTTTACTGATGAATGAAAGAGAATGGGATGCTATACATCTTACTCCATATATATAGTTCTTTTTTAGAGCTGACACTAGTTGTTTTTTTGTCAGTAACTAGGCAGATATGACTCAAAAGCTATGTCTACACTTTGAGCTAGAGATCTAATTTCCAGCTCAAGGAGACATATCTATACCCATAGAGGGTAGCCCTGGCAGCATGAGCAGCAGGAGGGGTTAGCCACCCTGAGTACAGTCCTGTCCAAGATAGCAGGCATGTAGTCAGGGCAGTTAGCTACTCACCACCATGGCTACACTTCTATTTTTAGTGTGTTAGTTCAATCAGCACTAACTCAGATTTGTATCCTCAAGATGGAATTTAACCTCCAACTTGAAGTGTAGCGTATCCAAAGGTAAGGTCATATATCTAGGAAGAAATAATGTCTATCACATTTACCAAATAGACACTCTATGCTGTAATTCAGTGACACTGAAAATGACTCCGGTCATGGTAGAACACAAGTTAAGTGTGAGTTCCCAATGTGATGCTAGAGCTACAGGGGCAAACACAATTCTCAGACACATAAGCAAGGGAATATCAAATAGGTGTAGGGAAATGATACTACCTCTGCATATGGCATTTTTGTGAGACTTTTAGTAAAAATAGTGTGTTCGGTTCTGGTGTCCACACTTCAAGAAGGATGCTGACAAACTGGAAAGGGCTCAGAAAAGAATTAAAAGAATGATCAGAGGTCTGGGAAACCTGCCTGTATAGTGAGAGACTTCAGAAAGTCAATATATTTAGTTTATCCAAGAGAAGGTTAAAGGCAACTCGATAAAGGTCTACATGGGGAAGAGATTTCTGATAGTAGACAGTTCCTTAATCTACTTGAAAAGGCATAATGAGATCCAATGGCTGGAAGCTGAAGCGAGAAATTCAGATTAGAAATAAGGTGCACATTTTTAGCAGTGAGAGCAATTAACTATTGAAACAATTTTCTGTCACCTGAAGTCTTTAATCAAGGCTGATGCCTTTCTTAAAGATATGCTCTAGCTCAAACAGACATTATGGGCTTGGTGCAAATATTACTGAGAGAGGTTTTTTGCCCTATGTTTAGCAGATCAGACTAGGTTAGCATACTTGTCCCTTCTACCTTTAAAAGCCATGAATCTATGAACATGGATATTTGTGAGGGTGGAGGGCTATTTCTTTTCTGTGTAAAGCCATATTTCCATGTCCTCAGGTGTTACCTAGTTTAAAGAAATAAATGCAGTGTTATGTGAGGTCATCCAACATTCCTCCCCATCCAGATCTGTGCATAGGGTGACCAGATGTCCCCATTTTATAGGGACAGTCCCAATTTTTGGGTCTTTCTTATATAGGCTCCTATTACCCCCTTCCACACCCGTCCTGATTTTTTACACTTGCTGTCTGGTCACCGTATCCATGCATAAAGGGAACTTTTTGTGCATGGATCTTACCCTCCTGTGCCGAAGGTGGTAGGGATGTCAGGCATCTTTCTGGCACTACTTCTCTCTCAGGCATCCTGGATATTACGGATGGTGCTCCTTGGATCTGGGGTCTCTGCAGGGGAAGGCGGCAGAGTCTGGGTGGAAGAGAGGAGGGGTAAGCAAGGCTTGGGGATACATTTTGTCATCTGGTAACCCAGGATCCATCTGATAAGCAAGAGATAATTTGTGACACTTGTACTGAGCACTTCTGAAAATCAGGCCCAAGTTTGTCTCAAGATGGACACCCAAGAACTCAGCTGCCCACAATCAGTGGCCACTTTTTGGAAAATGTTACTGTATGTGAAAAATAGAAATACTGTAACAAAAATACATACTTTAAAATAATTCAGAATAACTGTGCACATTAGTGTGATCCTTTTTCTATTGTAATTGATACAATACTATTTTGATACAGTTATTTTAATTTCAGATTGCAGGTAGAAATATGGGCTGATATTTATCCTTAAATTTGATAGTTACATTACTCATGACTAGAGATATTATAAGGAATACACACATTATATTCATATACGTTATTGTAGGATATGATTGAGGTTTTTCATTATAAACCTTCAACATTCTGATTTTTATAGGTTAGTACCTTTTCTCCTATTTTAGAAATTTTACTTTCCGTTTGTATGGAAAAGTAAATTTTTTCAGCTAATGATAGTTTATAGCTAATTTTTTATAAAAATCAAATAGCTATCACCTGCTTTACTCTGAACTTGCAAATGTGTTTACATAATAGTGCCTTGCAAAAAGTATCATACAGGAAAAAATTAATATTTGATGATATGTTTCAGTCTTGTCAAAAGTTTATTTTAAAGGATAAGTAATTGTCACTCTCAACATTCAAGCATTAAAATATTTTAACAGGTAAGGATCCTTGAGATTCTTAACTAACAGTGCCCTTCAAGGTAATTAATCCAATACCTATTAGTTTTGCATATTACTGTGATAACCACCATGTTAAATTGTGAAAACTATGGATACAAATATTAATATTGCTTCAATAACAGCCCAAGAGAACACAGCCTGGGGGTGAAACTAAATCCATTTTAACACAGAGCAGGATATGAAATGAAGGACAAACGAAAGAGGAATAACAATTTAAGTATAGTACAAAAATCTTCATTTAAGAAAACTCAATCTGTGTTGGACCCAGCTGTCCTGGCAGAATAAATCTCTGTATTAAAATAACATTGTTTTTTGGAGGCTGTTGAGGATGGAGGTAACGGTACTCGATATCACTAACATAGGTCCCAGGATGTTTAAACTGATCATGATTAAACAGCCAACATTTAAAAATTGTCTAAAGTTAACATTGCAGATTGGCATGTTGTGATGGGGCGCTCTACTCACCACTGGAGGGTTCCGCCTCCTGGCACGTCTAGGGATTAGCTCTGCCAGCTGACACCCCTTCCTGCAGTTGCCCTCTGCCACATTCTGTCTCTTTCACCCCTCTGTTGCCCCAGGAGCCACTGCCTCTTCTTTGCGATTCAGCCCCCAAACCAGGTTACTCCCTTCCAGGGTATCAAACCATGAGTTGTCTAGGCAGTCCACTCTCCACCGCTTGGTCTATGCCATTTCCCCAGTGGCTGGTAGGAGAACTCAGGCCTGCCCTCTACTCCAGGTTCCAACTGAGAGATTCTCTCCTCAGCAGCCAAGGGCTGCACTATCCTATTCCTTGCTGCTTTTCTCCTGAGTCTTTTAGGCTTTCCCCCTTGTCTGGGTTTGCCAGCCTAAACTCCCTTCTCCTAGGGAGTAACTGTAGACTACCTTCTATAGTTGCAAACACCCCTCCCTTCTCTCATGCATTGACTGCAGATTACTTCCTTAAAACCCCCTGCTGTTATTAGCTTCCTGGCTTTATATACTGGGCCCAGCTCCTCCCCCCGCAGCTGGATTTTATTAGCCAATTAGGCCTTAGCACTGCCTGGCTTTCCTCCGGGGTGCAGCCTTATAGTGTAATTGGTCTAATTTACCCCTTCAGGCCTCGTGTGGTGTGGACACCCAATCCCACATGTGATGTTTGGGGGGAAAAGAAATTATGTAATAAGTAATTTATGATATTTATTGCTGCAGCATCATTAGGTAAAAAGAAAAAAATTATACTGGGAGATGAGGTGACTCCAGAGATTGATAATGGGATTTAGAACCTTTCAACTGAAGGTCAGCTGTTCAAATCCCACCTATAATGGCAGTAGGTAGAAGTGATCACCATTTGATAGCTGTTTAATGGCCTAGGAAACTAATTTGTCCACATCACCCAAACCTTCACACTTGGCACTAACTGACACCTTTGGTTGGTTTGTCTGTCTAGATTCTTACCTTGATGTCTTTACCACAGTATTTAAGCAGAGAGGCCCAGGACTGAATAAACACGGAGACTGAACCATCATCTCATATCTAAAGGGATCTTTCCAAGTCAGGGTTGCTGAAGTATGTTGATGGAATAGTGTGGGAAAACCTGTCAGTGTTACTTGCTAGTGCTGCCCCTAATATGTCTCGCTAGGCAGAGGCCTTTAGATCCCAGGGCTGTGGATAGTCACTAAAAATAATGGACCTAGTTCTCTGGTGGTGTAAATAGGTGCAGCTCCATTATCTTCAATTTACAACTGCAGGGAATTTAGATCTACATTTCTTAGCACTTTTATATACATTCTGCATTTTCAAACATTAATTTTTTCTCATAGTATCCCTTTATGTTGAGAAATTATTATCCCACTTTTACAGAAGAGGCAACGGAGGCAGCATAGTTATCTCACCTAAGGCCCCCAAAATAAGAAACACCAGGTTCCCAGGCCCATTGTCAATCCACTAGACATTTCACAAGTACTGTAGTCATTTATAGAAATATTATGTAAAGAAAACTACTGGGGAAGAAAGAATATTCATCTTTTTATGGATTTTCTAGCTGAAAATTTAATTATGTTAAGACTCTAAAAGTGTGGTTTAGTAAGTAGATAAAAATGTGATTGAGACTGTTTTGTGTTTTTCCCTAAAGAGAAAATGCCAGCATTTCATGGGCTTTCACATTGATTTATAAAACCAGACAAAAATTCCAAATGCTTACTAGACTTTGTTGTTTGGAACTGAATTTGAAGACTTAATTCTGCACCATGATATAGACTACTGTAAGTAGAAGAGGGAGCTTCTGATCTCCTCAGTACTGGATTACACAGTAAAAATATTCCAGAGAGACAGCTTCAATTGTACCTTAAGTACCTGATTTCATAGGGAGGCACGTGGCACCATCCAGAATTGGTCCCTAATTTCTGTACTACTTAATGGCTTTCTTTAACTGACAACAACATTTAGTGTGGAACTAAAAAAAATGTGGGCTATTAATTCTGAAATCAATGTCCTCATTACAAAGGGGCACCCATTTAAAATATTTTATCATATAAGACAACTTTGACACACACATTTGCCTCTATTCAGTTACCCAAAACTATATATCATAGGATAACTGGACTTTTATTTAAAGTGGAATACCACTAATGGCAACTATAAAATCTTTAGTGCAAGCCTGCACAGAGGCTAAGTTATTCAGTAATTGCTAAGCTTTCTGACAAACTGCTATGCCTTTAGTATTACTAAGCAGATCCTGATACTACTGGAAACAGAAAATGTAAGCTTGAGCCTTATGCCTCTGAAATGGCCAGTGATTTTCTGTTACTGGTCATGTCTGACTTAGAAATAGATGAGATTGGGATGCTTCCATTATTATTATTATTATTTTCATTCTAGTACTGTCCACAATGTGCTAGGCACCCTGCAAACACAGATGTGAAGACACAGTCCCTGCTGTGAAGAGCTTACAATGTAAGGAGGGGGAAGAGTCAGTATAACTAATTTTAAGAAATAGCAGTGATCCCCCATAGCCAGCAGTGACCCAGAAAGCTGATCTGAGCCAGCAGCTCCTTGAGAGGATCTGAGTAGGTTATGTGGGGGTGTGACAGGGTGCTGAGTGAGAAGCACTTAACCAGCCCCTGTATCTCATAATGCTCCAGGTCACTGATACCTGGGTCCAGCTAAGCTGCACCTGGGGAACTGCCACCGCCAGCTCATGCTCCCCTGATCCTTTAGTTTGGTCTTTCAGGTAGATTAGAGCAGTGGTTCTCAATCAGGGATCCGTGAGCCCTTTCACGGGGTCTGCGGAGCCCCACAGCTGAAACCCAGTGCCCCAAGCGGGGCTGAAACCAGGAGCGACATGGAGCTGAAACTCTGAGCGTTGGGGGGGTGCCAACTGAAGTGCCTTACCAAGTGGGGCAGTCCTGGGGCAGCTCCACCCCCCCCACCTCTTCCTTTCCCCCAGTGCCCCTCAGTCCCTGTCCTCTGGCCAGGTCCTTGGCGGAAAGCCAGAGCCAGGCAGTGCGAGGCAGATGCTCCTCTAGTTAGTGGTGCCATGGAGTGGGCAGCCATGGCATTCCCCCATCTGCTGTTGTTGCCTGGGGTCATGGCTGCTCCTCAGCTCCCAGCCCCTACTTTGACTGTTCATGCAGCCTGTCAGAGCTACCCTGGCAGCCCTGGGCCCAGCAGAGCCCTCAGGGTGTAGCCACTGGCACATAGCACCAGACAGGTGGGTAGCCTGCTGAGGTGAGTCAGGGGATGGAGGTGGCCCTCCCTCCCTGGACCCCACTGTGCAGAGCTGGCCAGAGCCGGTCAGAGCCCTGCTGGCCCTTGCCACCCCACCCTGCCCCCAACATAGAAGTCAAACTACACCTATGCCCAAGAGTTCCCACCCTGGGCCTGGAGCCCTGAGTCCCCCTCCTGCCCTGCTGGGCCCTGGAGTTTTTCTAGCATTTTGAGGGAGGCCTCAGAAAGAAAAAGGTTGAGAACCCCAGGATTAGAGCAACCTCAGGGCTACTCTGATTTATGGTCAGCTTGTGACATTTGTAGTCCCATTGCTTAATGCACTACTGGAAGGTGGTCAGATACTATGTGACAAGCACAGTATAAAAACCTATACAGAATACAACAGAAAAAACTGCAACCACCTGCAATGGGAAATCTGTGAAAAGGGACTTTACTCAACCCTGGAGAATCCCAGAATAGCCAGTTAGTCCAGTGTTCAGGCAGCTTTGTACCACCGGCACAGAGTAAAGCAGCTTTAGCAGAGTTGAGGATCTGGCCCTAGGTGTCTCAAAGTGCTTCAAAGAGTCGAGCATTTTTTCCCCAAAGCAATACAAAACATAAACTGGTAGTTTGGTATTGTATAGTGTGTAATTGTGACCCCCCCGTCATGAGCTCGGCAATGAAAATAACTGTATTGACATTAAAGTGTATTATACTGAGGTAGGTTTTTTTAAACTGTTTTAAAGTAAATGTATTGTTCATGAATGTTCCTAGACAAAGATATTAGGAGATAAGTCTGCTATCCATAAAGCATAAACAGTATGGTCAGAGGCATTGCAAGGGATGCTACCTTGTCACTGTGCCCTCTCCCTGGTTTGGAGGGATCATGTCTGTGTATGTAAGATTAGCTTATTCTCCACAGCCATTGAATCTATTGCCTCTCTTCTTAGACTGCCAATGTGAGTGACGAGTGTGATGTAAACATCTGTCCACTAGGAATTAGACTTGAGACCACACATTGTAACCAAACATCCCTAATCAGCTGGTAGTTAGCACAAACCTGGAGTAAATTCACATCAGTGACTTGTGTTACTGTGGAGGAGAGAGGGATTTCATATATATCCTTACAGGAATTTTTTTTAGAATCTTGGCGACTAAGAGAGAAATTATTGACTCAGACACTCAGGTTACCCTTAACTAGAGTTGATCAAAACAAGAATCCTGGTAACCTTTAGTTAAAACCGAGGAGGTAGTTGCTCCTTTTTGCAAATTAGTTCAGGGATAACTGTTGCCTCTACGTGGGGGTTGTGGCAGAGTTGAGACTCACCGGTGCAGCACCTCCTGCTGGTCGTCCCTGGAATTAGCTCTGCCAGCCAGGAGCACCCTCTGCAGGCTGGTGTCTCGCCTACCGCTGGCCCCCATGTCCCTCCTGGACCCCGGTGCCCCTCTACACCAGGGTTCTGTCCCCAGCAGTAACCCACAATCCGGGTATTCCCACCCAGGGGAACCCCCAACCCTCTATCCCTTACCTCAGTGGCTATGCCAGTCATCATCTAGCCTTCACTCCCTGGGGCAGACTGCAGTCTGTAATCCAGTCATCATCAGCAAGGGGGTTAGGATTGGCTGCCTTTGCCTATCCCTGAGCTGTCCTTCTGCAGCCCCAGTACCTTTTGGCCTTTTTGGCAAAGTCTGCAGCCTGGGGTTTTACCAGGCTGGAGCTCCCCAGCTCCCTCAGCCCTTCCCTAGCACTGCTTCACCTCTGATACCCTTCCCAGCTACCAGGCAGCCAGGTCCTTCTCTCTCCACAGCTAGAGAGCGACTCCTCAGCTCCGGGCCGCCAGCCCTCTTATCAGGGCCAGCTGGATCCTGATTGGGCATGGCCCCAGCTGTGGCTGCTTCCCCAATCAGCCTTGCTTGTCACTACAGGGGCATTTGCAGAGTCTCTGTGTCAAGACAGCTGGGCAACTGTCCATCTCTGGAGCAGGGGCAGGAACAGGCTCCGGATGGAGCAGAAGCAGTCTGTCACAACTACCAGGCAGCTTGGCGTATCCCCAACAAGGTAGCAACATTGAGCAGACTGGATTGGGGCTGCTTTTGTCTGGAGCCTGTATGCGTACTTTGGGAGGGGACGGGTGTCACATGGTTACACCCTTGTATGTGGATTGGCTGGATCTTTTGGACTAATGGATAACTACCTCAAATGATTCATCAGAACACTCTGGCTCAGAACACTCATCACACTCTGCTTGTGCTAATCCTTAAATTGCGAGCATGAGTAATATGCGGCTATTGGCATCCCTGAATGAGAAAGTGTCTAACTTCTATGATATTTCCTCTATGATTAGTTGTAGTTGTTTACTACTAAGATGTTATTCTTCATACTATTCCCAGACAAGGGGGTATTCAAAATGGAGTTAAGTGTGTAATCATCATGCCTTTTGGAAAAATTATCTTTAAAACAGTGTTGATGTCATAGAGCAGGGGTGGGCAAACCACGGCCCACGGGCCGGATCCGGCCCCTCAGGGCTTTGGATCCGGCCCGTGGGATTGTCCCCCGTGGTGCTGCAGGCCCCACACCGGTCTCAGAAGTGGCCGGCACCACTTCTCTGCAGCCCCCCAGGGGCGGGGGGGCAGAGGGCTCCATGTGTTGCCCTTGTCGCCAGGCACTGCCTCCCGCAGCTCCCATTGGTTGGGAATGGGGAACCATGGCCAATGGGAGCTTTGGAGGAGGTACCTGGAGACGCGGCAAGGGCAGCGCATGCGGAGCCCTCCACCCCCCCTTCCCCCAGGGGCCACAGCGCTTTCCAGAACGGCACAGCGTGGGGCCAGGGCAGGCGTGCAGGGAGCCTGCCCTGGCCCCGGTTCGCACCGCTGCCACCCCAGAGCCGCTTTAGGTAAGTGGCACGGGCCGGAGCCCGAACCCCTCCTGCACCCCGCCCCCCAACTCCCTGTCCTAAGCCCTCTGCCTGCACCTCCCACCCCTCCTGCACCCCTACCCTGAGCCCCCTCTTGCACTCGGCACCCCTCCTGCACGCCAACCCCCTTCCGAGCTCCCTCATATGCCCTGCACCCCTCGTCTGCCCCAATCCCTTGCCCTGAGCCCCTTCCTGCACACCACACCCCCTTCCACATCCCATACTCCCTCTTGCACCCCAACCCCCGCCCCGGCCCTGCATACAATTTCCCCACCCAGATGTGGCCCTCGGCCCAAAAAGTTTGCCCACCCCTGTCATAGAGTTTACGCCCAGAGGGGACCACCAGACCATCTAGTCTGACCTCCTGTATATCACTGGCCACCCATACCACCCAGTCTTCTAAAACATGAGAATTCCAGGAAATATTGAGTTAGGCGACTATAAAACTTTAAACTATGTTAAGCATATGGAAATGGTGAGGTTTAAAATCCAGCATTTAATGGGAAAATGGTAATAATTTTAAGTACAAAGAACACTTGGTTAAATTCTGAAATTACATCTAGTCTCTGTCTTGTTATCTTTACTTAGGGTGGAAAGGATTAGATTTTTATCAGTAAATGTCATTAAAAATCTATTTCACCATATACCAACAGAAAAAATATATTTCTATCGATAATGATCAAAATTTACAGTTAGGCAAAGTAAGAGAAATCTGCTTCACAGTTTAGAATTTGAGCTAAGGATATTTACTTTGTATATTGTGATACATGATGTTGACCACATGTGTTTTGATGGTTTAAAAGCGTTAGCTTTTTAATCTCAACATCTACTGTCACTAAATAATTATTTTCTGACCCCCCGCCACTCATTGTCTGACCCCCTCCATAATTTCCCACAACAATGAAAATTTAAATTGATTAAAAAATTAAAATACTTAAAAACAAAAAAAAATCTGTCAAAATTATATTTAAAAAAAATCAAATTCTGCCAAGCCTATCTTTACTGCATGTCCCTTCTCAGGTAACAGCTTCTAATTAGACAAATTTAGATTAATTTTCTCCCACACCTTCCCATTTGTCACAAATGGTATCAGCTCAGTGATTTTGAGATTCCCTTTTAATGGGGTTAAGAAGAGGTTTAGTTACAATATTTTATGGGAAAAGTATACTTTCAGGTAGCGCCGGACTTCAAATCACTTCATGTTTTGTAAAATTCAACATACAAAATGTTTTATGTATGTTGTGATACAGAGACGTTTTGAAGGTTAGTCAGCTTCTTAGCAGTAATGGTTTTTGATTCTTGTGCAACCGAGTGTGTCATTTCTGTTTCATGCACAGAAATGTCATTTAATCAGGAGCCTGGAAGCTGAGATTTATTACACTGGATATTAAATAGAATAGACGGGGTTTTTTTTTGTTTTAAGCATTTTTTCTGTCTGAACATCACCGTGTCTGTAGGACTGCAAATTGGTTAAGACAGTTAGGCTGATTATTTGAAAGCCATTCTGAATGCTTGTGAAATCTAATAAAAAGGGCTATAGGGTGAAGTCATATTATTTGGAGACCAAAGCAGAAAACTGAATTTGAAGGAAAATTTGTTTTAGATACAAATAAAATCAATTAAAATTTTTAATGTTCTTGGTTTACAGTTAGGGCATGTCTTCATTAGATGTTTTTTATTGGGTAAACTGCTAATTAATTCAATCTAGTTAACACCTAGTAAAGCATAAGTGTGGACACTACCAAACATTTATTCCAGGTGAAAAACATTTGTGAAACCAACAAGGAGTCCCTGTGGCACCTTAGAGACTAACACATTTATTTGGGCATAACTTTTCATGGGCTAGAACCCACTTCATCAGATGCATGGAGTGGAAAATACAGTAGCAGGTCTAAATACAAAGCACATGAAAAGATGGGAGTTGCCTTACCAAGTGGGAGGTCATTCAACCTATTCAATTAACAGTAGGATACCAAGGGAAGAAAAAAACTTTTGTAATGGTAATGAGAGTGGCCCATTTCAAATAGTTGACAAGGTGTGAGTAACAGTAGGGGGAAATTAGTAAGGGGGAAATTAGGTTTAGGTTTTGTAATGACCCAACCACTCCCAGTCTTTATTCAGGCCTAATTTGATGGTGTCCAGTTTGCAAATTAATTCCAGTTCTGCAGTTTCGCGTTGGAGTCTGTTTTTGAAGTTTTTTGTTGTTGAAGAATTGCCACTTTTAAGTCTGTTATTGAGTGAACATGGAGATTTAAGTGTTCACCTACTGGTTTTTGAATGTTATAATTCCTGATGTCAGATTTGTGTCCATTTATTCTTTTGCATAGAGACTGTCTGGTTTGGCCAATGTACATGGCAGAGGGGCATATATCACATTGGTAGATGTGCAGGTGAACAAGCCCCTGATGGTGTGGCTGATGTGGTTAGGTCCTATGTAAGGTCAGCTACTGTTAATTGAATTGTCTTGTTAGACTGACCTCCCACTTGGTAAGGCAACTCCCATCTTTTCATGTGCTTTGTATTTAGACCTGCTACTGTATTTTCCACTCCATGCATCTGATGAAATGGGTTCTAGCCCACGAAAAGTTATGCCCAAATAAACGTGTTAGTTTCTAAGGTGCCATAAGGACTCCTCGTTGTTTTTGCTGATACAGACTAACATGGCTACCACTCTGAAACCTGTCAAACATTTGTGATTTACCCTAGGCTGATCCCCAGGGTAAATCACACATGTCTGAAGCCTGGAACAAAGAAGTGGAGAATATCTAGGGTGGCCTTTATAAAAGGGTTAATTACCTTGAGTTAATTGGCAATTGATTAACACAAAGTTAAAAAACAAAACAAAAAAACAAACCCACACCCTTTATAGGCTGAATTTATCCAATGAAGTCAATGTAATTACATTGGGGATGAATAAACCAGGTTTTAAACATGTCTAGACAAGGCCTTTCTCAAGTAGGTACGGTAAGACAATGGAGAACTGGGCTTATGTATGTTTTGACAAATATATTGTAGATTATTATGATAATCTAGTGATCTATGTAATGCTGTCCACTAACAACATACTGTTATCAGCTGCATGAAACCTTGTTATGGGTTGAATTAAAAACTCGTTCAAACTGATGTGTGAACGAGTCCTCCATTTAAGATAGTTGTAAGAGACAGTTAAAGGGTCATACCTAAACAAATGCTAATTGAGTCTGCCCAGAAACTAGCACCATGCTGTTGGAGGGAAGGGTTCGACTGGGTATTGTTACCAGGTCTGTTTGGAAGGATGAGGGCGAGGAAGAACACACGAAAAGCTCAGACAAGAACAGAGAGAGAAGGGGAGGCAAGAAAGGGTTAGAGGTTTTTAAGGCCCGGCTTGACAAAGCCCTGGCTGGGATGATTTAGTTGGGGCTGGTCCTACTTTGAGCAGGGGGTTGGACTAGGTGACTCCCTAAGATCTCTTCCAACCTTAATCTTCTATGAATCTATGATTTTATGAAAGCCAAGCAGCAGCTTGTAAACACAGTGTGACCCTGGAAAAAGCTAGAAAATGAGAATGAACTTTTGGGCTTTCTGTAGCCAAAAGAGGCTTGGGGACTGTAAGCTAAGAAACTACTCCTTTTAGGTTCTTGGTTCCTTCTGTGTTCAGGGACACTGGACTCTGTACAGTCTTTGTAAATAAAACTGCATCAAAGAAATACCTGACTACCTCAAATTTCTATTCTCAACTGGAACATCCCCCAGGCCCCGAAATTTGACTAGCCACTTGGGTCAAAAAGGGACAACAATACTAGTCATAAAATTCCTCTTACACCTCAAGATGTTTAAAATTAATTTAATCTTCTCCAAACTTTGCTAAGAACTACTGATAGTAATGATGTAGAATGCTGCATGCTTTCAAAAGCAAATGTGCTGTTTGTTTGAATGGTCACAATCATTATGTAGCATTTCCTGAAACAGTCTGCTAACAGCGGATGTTTTTTCTTTCATCCACCAATGTCTCTTCTGTTCTTGGAACAGTTAGATTGGATTCATGAAAGGAAGAACATGCCTGACAAATTCACTTCAAGTCTTTCAAGCACATTATCAGGCTGGAGAAGGATGAAAGAAAAGACCTAATTTATCTGGATTTCAGGAAGGCCTTTGATGGAACAGACAACTGACTGATTTACAAAATGTCATTGTGTTTTATACACATAAGGAACTATGGTAATTGATTTAAAACCTGGTCTGGAGATGAGGAATGTAGAGTATTGTGAAAGGAAGTTGTTTTGTATGGATTGAGGTGGTTTGCCGCAATGAGGTAGACCACCTTTAGTTTTGTTTTTTGGGCAGGGTAAAAGTCTGGGCACAAAAAAGCATAAAAAGACTACAGTGTAAATTAACCCAAAATAAGCAGAGGCCATATTTTATATTAGCCAACAGATTAGGAAATAATTTGAGAGAGGGATGATCATGGATGCTACAGTCTATATACTACACCTGTATCTCCTTGGGAGCCAAAACATCTTACTGCGTTATAGGTGAAACCACATTATATCAAACTTGATTTGATCTGCCGGAATGCGCAGCCCCCCCCCCCGAGCATTGCTTTACCGCGTTGTATCCAAAACCATGTTATATTGGGTGGCGTTATAACGGGGTAGAGGTGTATATTTCAATACAGTACTCCAGCATTTCCCAGACAATATCTGAGGCTACTAATATTATAAATTATATATTCTAAAGAGTGTCTGAGAGCAATGCCAAATGTGTACTCCATGTATATGAAGATGTTGTACTAATTAGAGGACTTTGTTGACTCTGGTGGGCCAAAGTGTATCAGTTTTTTGTTGATAATGCATATAACCTTCTGTCCCTACTCTTTTGGTATTTCTCATAAACTTGCAGATCACTAAAACAAAGAGAATCTTTGGATTCTTATAAATTGCAGAAACCTGCCTGCTCACGGTGGCCATACTGGCAGAGTGGACAAATTACCCAGAACACAAGACTGTCTTTTTGTTCTGTGTTTGTAGCAAAATAGGATCCTGGCCCATTAATAGGACCCGGCTGCTACGGGCTAGCAACTATTTACAGAAGATGACTACAGATGACGATATAGAGGCATATCTCCTCGCATTCGAGAGGACGGTTGCGATGGTCCCGCATCAGGATCAGGCCAATGATCCCATATACCACAATATTCACAAGGAAGTAGTCGAGGTAAATGGGGTCCCAGTGGAGGGGAGAGTTAAGGGCCCAGGGCCATATTACATGATTAAGGAAGATCTGCTATATAGAGTAGTCCGGGTCCAAGACCAAGTTATAGAACAACTCTTGGTCCCCCGAAAGCATCAGAGGGCGGTAATGGATCTGGCCCACAGTCATCTGTTTGGGGCCCATCTAGGGGTAGATAAGACCCTTGATCGGATCCTACAGAGGTTTTTTTGGCCTGGCATTTATGCGGCCGTCCAGCGATATTGTACCTCCTGTCCGGAATGCCAAATACATGGGCCCTGACCATACTTAAGGGCCCCTTTGGTACCTCTGCCAATTATCGAGGTTCCATTTGAGCGAATAGCTATGGACATTGTAGGGCCATTGGAGAAGTCAGAGTAGGAATACCTAAGGAGATCCTGACAGACCAAGGGACCCCCTTTGTGTCTAAACTGATGAAGGACCTATGTACCATGCTCCATATACGAACGGCCTTGTTGAACGTTTTAATAGGACATTGAAAAACATGTTACGGAAAGTGATTAGTCGTGATGGGAAAGACTGGGATGCCCTCCTGCCTTATGTCCTGTTTGCTGTACGGGAGGTTCCTCAGGCTTCCACTGGATTCTCCCCCTTCGAGCTGTTATATGGTCGCCACCCCAGGGGCATACTGGACCTGGCTAAAGAAGACTGGGAAGAACAGCCGAACCTGGGGAGAAACGTTGTAGAACATGTGCTGGAGATGAAAGACAGAATAGCCCGATGATCAGCCTGATAGAACGCAACCAGGATGTGTTCTCAGAAAAACCAGGCAGGACGACTGAGGTTCACCATCACATCTTCACAGAGCCCAATGGTCCATGGTTTTAGTGCCTAAAAAGCTCGGGGCCCAGACATAGTAAAATGGTCTGCTGCAGCAGAAGCCGCTTTTGCCGATCTGAGGACGGCCCTTTGCACAGACCCCGTACTAGTAGCTCCGGACTGGGGGAAGGAGTTTATCCTACAAACGGATGCCTCAGAAGTAGGGCTGGGCGGTGCTTTCACAAATGGTTGGAGATGACGAACACCCCATCCTCTTCCTCAGTAGGAAGCTCCTACCTAGGGAACGGAAATACGCCATAGTGGAGAAGGAATGCCTGGCAGTAAAGTGGGCCATAGAAAGCCTCCGCTACTATCTACTTGGGCGGCGGTTTACCCTGGTGACGGACCATGCCCCTTTGCAGTGGATGCACCAAAACAAGGACAAAAATGCGAGGGTAACAAGATGGTTTCTGTCGCTTCAACCCTTTCACTTCAAAGTACGACATAGGTCTGGAACCCAACATGGCAATGCAGATGGCCTGTCAAGGGTGCACTGCTTTCCGACCCAAGTAGCCCAACCCCGTAGTGTTGAGCGGGGGGGGGGGATATGTGGCAAACCCAGGCCAAATGGCTACAAAGGGGGGGGTAGGAATTAGTCCCAGGGGGGTTAAAAGGCTTCTCCCTATCCATTGAGGAGAGGCAGCTGTGAGACATTAGGTTCAGCTGGAACAAGGGTTACCAGGGAACTAATTTGGTTCAGCTGGCCCCAATTGCTGGTGACCTTTTTAAACCCTCCCTGGCAGGGAAACAGAAGGGGAGTGAGAGAAGCAGAGAAGCTGCCAGCAAATAGGTGCAGCAAGGCTCTGTCCTCTTCCAGCAAGGAAGACTGCACTCTGTCCCCAGAAGGGGAGAAAAACCGCAAGGGGCTGACTGAGAGGAGGATCAGCCAGACCCTGCGTGACTCGGAAGGTTTTTACTTTGCCCAAGCCTGTGTCCTCAAGGCAAAAAGGGACTGAGCCAGCTGGGGAGAAGCAGGTACTTTGCCACAGTATATGACAAGGGGACCAACAATTAATGTTATACAAGCAACCTTAATTCTGGTACATCCTAAGTTATGAGTGATTGACTTTTCAACTATAACATTCTTCTAATGTAGCTTTTGGTATCTAATTTCTTAGGGTTTTTTTTTTTAAAAGCAAACTGAAAAAAACACAGATTTTATCCATTGACTCCAAGATGATACACTAACATGATTAGAATCTTTTAGATTCACAGCACAGACCTCTGCCTCTTAAGGTAAGAGAGTCACTGATAGCAGTAGTTGAGTGAGTATATGGATCAGCTGCTAAGGGGAGATGAGAGATAGTTATGAAACCTATTGGCACAGTCTATTTGCTGACAACAGAGGCATGCAGAGACTTGCAACTCTTGAGTTCTATTCCAGGTTCTGAGAGGAGTAACCTCTAATGGTTACAGACTAATGTTCCTGTTAGAGGGCTTATTCCTGCACCCTCTCACTTTCCTGGTCCTTCTTGCATGAAGAGAGCAACAATACCCGAAGTCCGAAGGTGCAAATAATTCAATGTTTATTGGGGTGAACTTCCAGCAAGCTTAAATCCAAGTTCCTTTTTCCTTATTTTCAAATCCCAACTTACTTCCTGTTTGCCCCTAATTTATATAGTAATATTCTCAGCAGTGCCTTAACCAATCATTTTACTGAAATTTATCTAACCAATCCTAGCATATTGTAACAAGATTAGCTAACCAATTATATCCCACCACCTTAATTAGTTTATACCCAGCAAAATTAATTATACAGCAGACAGAAACAATCACAGAACCAGACAGAGACCCTGCAAATAAACAATAGCAAAGTGGGAACTATAATGACAAAACAATACAGAAGTGAGGATTTCACAACTACATCTATAAAGACATAAGGGTTTCCCTGCTGTGTCTATTGATAAGTCAGTTCTTACCAAACAGAAAACTATCAAACTAAATTATCCTTTTACATCTTCTAGGCTCTTCCCTTTATCTGGAGGTGATAGGTTGGATCACCTTTCTAACGGCCCCAGATTGCCTTATTTCAGTGTGACTAGTTTGGAATGTGAGGATGTGACCATACGCTTCCCAGCTTATGACTGCCTTTGTTGCTTAGCCAAAGGCCTTAGTTTAAGAACAGGGCCTCAGACTCACAGTGAGAGAAGGCCCTTACACAGACAGACAGTGATTTTGATTCTTTCTTTTATACCTCTATAACTAGCTAAATGATAAATGAATACCTAAATTCTTAAAGTATAGGCCTTTACAGACAGGCCTGAATATCTATATCTTAACAGTTCCCTCTAATTTTTTCCATCCATGTGCGGAACAAATTTTGTTATGTGCACCAATATCAAGGTAATGTACGGATGTGCGCCACCAGTAGAAACAAAAAACCTAGATATAATATATATATTTTTAAAAAGTTATCATAGGGATAATTACTCCAGCCAGGACAAGTTAGGCATTTTAGAACTCACTACTCAAAGAACTACATTTAAGCGTAAGAGAGAAATAAAAATTATGAAATGCATAGACCAGTCCAGAAACTAAAATAACACACTCTGAAAGAATAAAATTACAGAGAATATATGTGCATTGCAAGACATATCAAGAAGTAAGAACAACAACAATACAAGTATGTGTTGGGAGGTGAGTGTGAGAGAGACTGTGTGTGTGTGTGTGTGTGTGTGTGTGTGTGTGTGTGTGTGTGAGCGAGGGGGAGAGAGACACGTTGCCCCTTTTAAGTATGCTGCCCTTTTAAGTAGATTGGCACTCACCAGTCTGAAGCCTGCTTGTTCAGACAAGCAGCAACAGCCAGCAAGCTCCCTCCATCCCACTCCTGAACCCTATCATGTCCCCCTTCCCTGTTCTGCAGAGATGGGGTACAAGGGCAGAGGGTGGGTGGGGGTAGGGGGGCATCCAGACATCAGCACTCCCCTCCCCCTCCACTCTGCAAAGCAAGCAGGAGGCTCCCGGGAGCAGCTGGCCAGTAGCTCCAAGGCAGAGGGCAGGAGCAGTGTGGCAGTGTGGGGAGGGGCACCTGAAATGCATGGCACTTGATAGACTGCTGGGTGGCCACATGGCTTAAAGGGAACTTAGTTACAGACCTGTCTGTCCATGTCCTTCCTGCCCCACCTCCACCTTTGGCTCCTCATCCCAGGCACCCCATACATGCTCTCTCCTCATCTAGTCAACCCACTGCATTTCAGTCAGGGTGCCACACCAGCCATTGCAAGGAAAGTCCTGCAGCTCCATACTGGAGGATGCTCAATGCAGATGGAATCTTTGGAAAATTTAGCTTTCCAACTCTAACAAGTCTTTACTGAGCATGTGTCAACTGAAGTTTTCATGGGGGCAGCAAAAGGCACATCCCTGATATCAGGCCACTCTCCCTCCCCTGCCTAATGTCAAGCCTCTGTTCAAAACCATGGAGGCTCTAGAGCTTTTTAATTAAACTGTAAGAATAATTCATTATGGGCAAAACAATAGATTTTCCCCTCACCTCATTCTAAGAAACTGCTGAGCACTTTTAGCTGAAATTAAAAAAAAATGCAGCCTGAAGCAGACACAAGGCATGGAAAATTTCATGCCAAGTGATTGAGCAACCTTAACTTTAGGCATAGTTACCCGCACTGCCTATAATAATGACTCCAGGTAACAGCAGAGTCCCTTCACCACAACTGTTGGAGACACTTTGCTCAAAAATGAAAGATTTGAGACAAGATGGTAATTGGGAAGAGTATCAGTGTCAAGAGAGGGTTTCTTGAGAAGAGTCTGAAAGTGGCTCACGTAATGGAAGCTTCTACCTTGTCTTCCTACTGGAGATGTTGACATTTTCCTTGTGTACAATTTTTGCATAATGACTCGAGCAGATCTGAGCAAATATGGCATGGAGAATTGTTTTGTAGTGGCATAAAGCACTCAGACGTGGAAAAGGAGCATGCTCTGATAGATGTATGGGTAAATAGCGATTCTGCCTAGCTTTCATATTAAGTGCAGCCTGATTTATAGGAATTCAGTATCTGACTGATAGGCATCTGGTATCAGTCAACAGTGCTGGCCTACAAGAAAATAGAATAAGTGGGGGGATAGCTCAGTGGTTTGAGCATTGGCCTGCTAAACCCAGGGTTGTGAGTTCAATCCTTGAGGGGGCCACTTAGGGATCTGGGGCAAAAATTGGTCCTGCTAGTGAAGGCAGGGGGCTGGACTCAGTGACCTTTCAAGGTCCCTTCCAGTTCTAGGAGATTGGTATATCTCCTATTATTACCTTTAAAATGTTTCCTGTGTTTCATTTTTCTTTCCCTACTGCCCTTTATAAGGATTCTGAGATAGAAAGACAGTTCCTTCATGGTGAAACTGCAGAAAAGCCGAAGCTCAGACTGTCATGTTGCATGGAAATTTATCTAATCCTAAAAATATCTTTATAGAATTGGCACATGTAGCCCAGTGCTATTTTACACAGATGTTTGTGGTTTCTCTGTTAGTGAAACTGAATAAATTACTTAGATCATTGTATCATGTTTATGTTCTATCTGCACCAGCAGGCAGTTATATATGGAAATTTGGTGCACATTTAAAAAATCTTTATATGGATGTACATATACAAGGTATGTAGCACATCTGTGGAGGTGACAGCTATGTGACAAATTGGAAAGCCATGTGACAAATTCATTTATCATACATCCTTGATAGCCTGAACTACCTTAGTCCACAAATGCATCCACAGATCCCTAGGATGCTTCAAATGACTGCCATATTATTTTAAAAGGGAACTCCCTGCAGAACTGTTTCCATCTGTAACCCTTACCCATATGTCTGGATGGGCATATATCAGGATGGGCATAGTGTTTTTGTGAGAGTCCTGGGGGTTGTTTGGTTGGAGGGGCTCTCAGTGGAGGTTGGCTTGTAGCTTGAGTTGCTATAATTTTTTTGTAACTTATGTAAAAAGTGCCTAGAGCTTTGGTCACCTTTTACAATATATTTTACAAATCAAAATAAAAGTGTGTGCATGTGTATAACCATTGAACAGTGAAGAGATCATTCCTAGAGGGACTATCCATAACAGTGGTTCCTGTAGAAGTGGGTTGGTATACAGTCAGTTGTATACTGTAAAATTTCTTAGACATACACTGGTTGCATTTACTTAATTATTCTTGGTATTAATATAAGTAAAAGCTCATCCATAAAATACTCTGACTTTCTCAATCCATTTGAACCTTAGTCTGTTTCGATGTAATGTTCTGAAGCTGGGAGAGATGCTTTTTGATTGGATTCTGTAATCCCATGAGGGATTACACCATTGTGTGATTCAAAGTTTCCTGCTGTTGCTATATGTGTTATTTCACAGGAATGAGAAGTAATTCCCTATCAGACTCTTGTGTAGAGATTGTTGCCAGGGAACATCATTCAGTGTTAGTGAGGCATTCTTTCACTGCTGAAGTTAAGGCATTAAATCTATTATAAACTCCGTTTTCAATATGTTTTTAAACTTGCCCTCAATTCACTTCAGCCGGAAGTTATATTTCCCAGGAGTAAATATTTATCTTTCCAAAACCAATTGCTGGTTAAAATGCTATGGCCATTTTAAAGTTGTGGCACAGACAATTTTTGACATTCTAGACAGTTAACATCTCTTTCAGAGCCCTTACATCTCTTCTCTAAAATCTTCTGAGTTTGCATATCACTGATCCAATGGACAGTAATGAACCTATGTCAGTCTAGCTACAGTATTAGTTCATGAAGTCTGCATACCAGAGACTCTCGAGACTGTTTTTGATGGTCAGTGTCACCACATGTATTGCATACCGTATCTCTAAATATGTCGGTGAATATCTTTTTTCAGTTGAAATATTTGAAAGCAATTGTCTCCTGCTCATAGCAGTTACTCAGGCTTTGTGTAGGGTAGATTTCACCTGCAGTGTGTAGCCAACCTAAGACATTCACAGCCACAGTATATTAGAATTAAATACTTTAGTTATGAGGATCAGAAAGAACTGGATAGTATTGACAAATATTAATCGGTACTTATAATAATGTAAGTGTCTTCCTAAAACTCTAAACTCCTATATTATCTATTTTAAAATGTCCATTTAATTAGTGTAATTATAAACTACATGGTGCTGGAAGTTGGTGTGGTGGTGGGAGTAGATGGGTGGTGGTGATTTATATTGTGGTAACATGTAGAGAGGGATTCCAGTCGTAGACCATGGCCTCACTGTGCTTAGCATTGCACAAACATGTTATAAAATGACTGTCTCTGCCTGGGGGACCCTACAATCTAAGTACATATTTACTAGTTATACATCCTAAAATAAAGTTAATCATGCTTTTCATGCTTAAGAGTTTAAACTGATCACTAAAGATTGCTAGGCATGCAGGAGGGACTAAACCTTTCACTTAGCATTAGTTACTAGTTATTAGTCACTAGCAGATGCAGGATACCAGACTTGATTAAACCAATGGTCTGAGCCAGTATGGCAAGTATTATGGTCCTCGATTTAAGCTTGTTTTAAACTAAAAAGCAGAACTATGAAAGATTTATGAAAATCTTTAGACAACATGGGGCATATCTACCCTATGAATGTTTGTAGCACAATAGGTAGAAGCACCTTGTATGACTTTTCTAGTTTGATATTTTCATATAAATGTCCTTTTCTAATTGCATTTTAGGTTGTACTGGTCAGCGGACATCTGGACAGCTGGGATGTTGGGCAAGGAGCCATGGATGATGGTGGTGGAGCATTTATATCATGGGAAGCATTATCTCTTATTAAGGATCTTGGTAAATATTTATTTAAAGAAATGTTCTAATGTTTAAGACTTCCAAGACTCTCGGTGTAATTTTTTTTAAACTGAAGATAGTCATCAGCTCCACCATTCTGAGCACAAATATTCACCATCCAGAAAAATATTCCTAAAGATTTCCCTCTTCATCAGAAGACTGAACAAATTAGTCACCTTCCCAAAACAAAAAAAAGAGTGCATAAAGAGTGCTTTGAACATTCATAGCCAACGCCAAAATGTAATGAAAGTTTGTAAATAAATGTATGTTAGAATAAGGACACTCTATGGGCTGTATATTGTTGGCTTGACAGCTCAAATAATTAGAATACAATTTTCTAACTGTGTATGCACCATTTAAGTGGGGGGAGGGATACATTTTGAACAGTAAAACCTACAGTCCCGCCGCTGGTAAAGTGAAGGAACAACATTCATGGGGTCTGGCTGTGATTGTCCTGGACACTAAGCTTTGGGAAAGTCAGTAAAAAATGGAGAAGGAACTATTGACAGTCTCCCAGAGAGAAACCCTGTAGTGCTTTACAGTGTTGTTGTAGCTATGTCAGTGCCAGGGTATTAAAGAGACAAGGTTGGTGAAATAATATATTTTATTGGATCAACTTCTGTGGGTCAGAGAGACAAGCTTTTGAGCTACACAGAGCTCTTCCTCAGGTCTGGGAAAGGTACTTAGGCATTGTATACACTATACAGTTTTGTTGACAAAATTCAGCGTTCATCGACAAAACAGCAGAGGTGTACACGCTGCAATGCTCCTTCTGCCAACAAAACTCTCCTACTTTGCCAACAAAATAAAACGAGAAGCACTGAGCTTTTTGTGGCAAAGTTATATTGACAAAGTGTCTGTGTAGACACTGTGCTTGGTGATGTCACTATAATTGGCCTCCATGAGGTGTCCCACAATGCTCATCCTGACCACTCTGATCAGAAGTTTGAACTCCACTGCCGCACAGTCAGGTATGCAGGCATTGGCCCCCTCCTCCCCCCCCCAACTTAAAGGCCCAGGAATTTTTTAAATTCCACTTCCTGTTTGTGCAGCGTGGACAGCTCACATCGCATCTTCCCAGCTGACTGTGGTGGCTCCACACAGCAAACGCTCTCCCACTTGGAGCACACCTGAGTTGTTGGATCTGCTGGCACTGTGGGGAGAAGAGGCTGTGCAGTCCCAGCTCTGCTCCAGCCGTAAGAACTTCGGTACCTACAGTCAGCTTTTCTCTTGCTTGTTGGATAAGGGCTATGAACAGGACACGCATCACTGCCATGCGAACATAAAGAAGCTACCCACAGTGCACTGCTCTCTGTCGATGTTAGAGTACCAACTGTGGACATGCTCCGCCAACAGAAGGAGCGTTGTGTGAACGTGCACAAGCGATGTAATTATACCAGTTTTTGACTGTCTGTACTTTAGGATTCCCTCAAAGTTAGGCCATAAAAGGTCTATAGCATCACAACTGTGAAAACTGGCTTGTGTAAAACACTTCTGCATTTTGACCTCAATTCAGCAGAGCACTTAAGCATCTTCTACCATTCTTATTTAGGTGTCTAAGTCCCAAGTTAAGCTTATCTGAGGCTCTAACCCATCAGATTGTGTACACTTTCTGTAGAGTGCAGCTTTAAGTAATTTTTAAAGAGTGCAGTGAACAAATGACCAATTATTCGTGAGTAACTGGCCACAGTTGTCTTCACAACTGTCCTGTTTCTATGCTCGATGGTACACACACAAAGTAGGTGATAGTTCCAAATCATCTAAATGTTTGTTTAAAAATAAAACCAGCCCCCATGATCCTCAACTATGGCTCAGTTTAACCTCCAGCCTTGCCTGTGAGGCTTTTAACGTTCCATAGTTCTAAAGACAAGAGTATGTATACTTGAAAAGCTCATCACTCCATGCTGAGCTCTTTATGGGGGAGAAGGATGTTAAGTGTTCTGTTATGCTATTAGCCACTCATATACTACAACGATGACAAGTGCCAGACACTTCTATAAATAAATAAATGCATCTTTCATTTTGCTTATTTGAAACCCTTCCCTCTTGTTTTCCTGGCTGCAGACTGAGTAGATTTAAATAGAGTAAAGTCTGTGACTAAAAGTAATTTAGCTTGTGGCTTTTGGGATTTTTTGTTTTTTGATTTTGTTTTTTGGGGAGAAGGAAGGGTAAAATAATTTTCAGTTTTTCTATGGGGGAATTCTTAGTTGCTTTCAAATTGTTTTTTGTCTTCTTTTGTATGATTCTTGAAAAATCATGTATAGTCCCCCCACCCCCCACCCCAAAAAGTTTCTTATTTGCTGACTTTGCCCTTCAGAGTGTACTGTTTTGTATCTGCTAAGGGCAAGTTCTTAGTGACATCGTATAACTTTTGTTCAGTGGGTTTCCTTTGATGCAAGAATGAAATGCATCGCTCACTCCTTGTTGAAATATTTGATTTCCACGGCTAGTAGGTTGGGTGGCCTATATGTTTACTGTAAAACCTGTGGCAAAGGCCTATTTTTCTCAGCTGAGAATTATTAGAGTCTTTGCTGGTGACCTCTATTCTGGTTTGCCGTTACATAAGTTCTTGTTACACCAACACAGTGTGCATTTGATCTTCCCATGATGGTTTGTTAATGCAAGATTTACAAATTCAGATGCACAGAACAGAATATTCCGCAATAAATGACAGCAAAATTCTATATGCATAAATGATGTGACAAATAAATTAGTGAACCAAGCTGAGCTTTGTTTAGAAGCAAACACACCAAGTATGGTTTAAATTTGGGGCTAGCTATAGAACAGTGAGTTCAAACACTGCATTTTGAACCGTAAAGACCTGCCTTCATATCCGGCTTGGATCCCAATGAAATGAGTTCGTGATCTCAGTCTAGTCCAGAGAGGACATAAAATCACTGCATAGTTTGACTTGTCTGTGTTCACATTCATAAGTTCTATTGCTTACTGTGGGTCTCCTAATGTGCTGTCTCGGTTCTCTCTCTAGATATAGAAAGCTATATCTCAGCATTGCTTTGTTGGTTTTGGTAAATTATCATATGTATGAGTATAAAAGCTAGCTTTCCAATACCAATGGCAAAGTGAGACTGTTGTAAAGGGAGGTGAGCATTTTGGGTTATGAATTTTAGATTATATAATGGAGCTGTTACGCGCTGTTGATTCTGTTAAAACGAGTTTCATAAAATAGAGTTTCATTGACTCTATTACAAGTTGTTTGCGTAATAACCACTATGTAGACTTTTCCATTGATCTAACAGTACCTAGCTATGATACAGTTGTGGTTTTGCATCTGCTGTTGTCACTAATTATATGTGCTACGTATGGGAAAGGTCTGTATTTTTATAAAGAAATTCTCTGCTGTTCATTGTGTGTATGTGTTTGGCTGATTTGCTTGTTAGCTCCAGGTTGGTCTTTTATTTTTTGTTTTTTTTAGGGAAAGGGAAGGTGGAAGGACTGGTAAAACTGAAACAGTTGAGTTACCAAATTCCTGGGGGTAAGATTTAAAAAAATGTTTAGGGAATGGCCAAAGGATCAGTGTCAAGTAGTTGTGAATCCACTGGCCTCACACAAATATTGAAAGAAAATTGTATCGGTTTGTGAACAGTTTCCTAAACTTAAAAGAGGGGCTAGCTTCATAACAGAACAGTTGAGTGAGCTCTAAGTATGAGGTTAAGTGCTGTTTGTCATATCCTTGAAGCAGCTTTTAACTGTATATACTTTCTGAAAGTATTTGCTAAGTAAACCAGGTATCTCTGCACCTCTTAATGAGAGCCCATGAAATAATAACATCTATCTGTTAGGTATTTTTATGGCCCCCATCACCACAGTATCTGAGTGCCTCACAACCTTCAATGTATTTATCCTCACAGCACCCTGTGCACCACAGCAGTGCTGTTATCCCCATTTTACAGATGGGGAGCTGAGGCACAGAGAGGCTAAGTGCTTCCGGTGTATAGAGGTTACTCAACAGCCTTTAGGGGTTTGTGTTTTAATGCATCTCAAATTTCACTTCAGCCTCCAAACACGAGTAATTAAAGTTATGAAAAGGTGCCAAAAACTTTAAAAATCACCCCTAAAGACCGTATCGCTGAGTTTGGCAAGGACTAATTTCACATTGATGGTAATGTGCTGTTCTGCACTCTATGCAGCAAGGCTGTAAATTACGTTTGAAGGTAGACAAATACAAATTGCAGTTCTATTAATTTTATTTTATTATAATGATTGATGGCACTGGTAGGCTTTGAACTTGCTTAAAAATTGTAAATATATCAATAAAATGTGTTCAACTGATACTTATATATATAGTGTGGCTAGGGAACTAAAGTTCAGCATTTCATTTTAATCGTGGAAAACATGGATTTTTATGTGTTTGGGTTTTTTTTTAATCAGACAATTTTGGTTTTTTATCACAGAAAACTAGGATCCCTGCGTATAAAGCTTGCATGCATTCACTGGCTGTGTGACCCACACAAACTTCAGTGATGGGTGGAATATATATACATGTGAGAGACCATGTGTACGATGAGAAATAGCACAGTTTCAGCAATTGGCTTAGCTGTAAATCAGGGGTGGGCAAACTTTTTGGCCTGAGGGCCACATCGGGGAATAAAAATTGTATGACAGGCCGTGAATGCTCACAAAATGAGGATTGGGGTGCAGGAGGGGGTGCGGGCTCTGAGTTGGGGCTGGTGATGAAGAGTTTGGGGTGTAGGACGGTGCTCTGGGCTGGAACCAAGGGGTTTGGAGGTCAGGAAGGGGATCAGGGCTGGGGCAGGGGTGCAGAAGGAGTGCAGGTTCCGGCTGAGGGAGTGGGCTCCAGGGTGGGGCTGAGGATGAGAGGTTTGAGGTTCAGGAGGGTGCTCCGGGCTGGGATAGAGGCGTTTGGAGAGTGGGAGGGGCTGGGGCAGGGGCAGGGGCAGCTCTAGGAATCCCGCCGCCCCAAGCAGGGCAGCGCGCCATGGGGCGCACTCTGGCGGTCGCCAGTTCCGCGGCTCCGGGGGACCTCTTGCAGACATGCCTGCGGAGGGTCCGCTGGTCCCGCGGCTCTGGTGGACCTCCCGCAGGCATGACTGCGGAAGGTCCGCCGGAGCCGGCTGCCGCCCTGCCGGCAAAATGCCGCCCCAAGCGCGCGCTTGGCGCGCTGGGGTCTGGAGCCGGCCCTGGGCAGGGGGTTTGGGGGTGGGGAGAGGCTCAGGGGTTGCAGGCTCCGAGCGGTGCTTACCTGAAGCGGTTCCTGGAAGCAGTGGCATGTCCCTTTTCCAGCTCCTACGTGGAGGCACGGCCAGGCAGCTCTGCCTGCTGCCCCATTGACAGGCACCACCTCTGCAGCTCCCATTGGAGCGCATGAGAGCTGGAGTGGGGCCATGCTATGGCTTTTGGGAGCCACCTGGTTCAGGCCCCGCCCTGGCCAGAGTGCTGGAGCAGAGCCAAACTCTGTGGTGCGGCTCCCGGTCCAGCGCCCCAGCCAGAGCGGGGCCGAGCCACGTGGTGCGGCCCCCAGCCCAGTGCTGCAGCCGGAGTGCCAGAGTGGGGCTGAGCCACGTGATGTGGCTCACAGGCCAGCTTAAAACGGCTTGCGGGCGTAGTTTGCCCACCCTGCTGTAAATGTTAACAAGGACAAACCATGGTCAGCACTGGTAAAACTAAACTCCTGTTTCCTAGTGTGGACAAAGCCAGAGAGAACTACACTTGAAAAGAATGTTTTAAAAACATCATGGGCATGAACTGCAAGGTTCTATCTATATTAAAATGTTTGGATCTCACAAGAATGAGAGTTGACAGTGTCCCTTTAAGACTTTTTAAAATTGTAATTGAAACTGTTTCCTGAGTTATGGCCTTGACTAATGTGTCTGGAAAACTGTAAGTCAGGAAGTATTACGTAAAATAGATTTCTCTTCCATTTGCTGTAGCCCATGTATCAATTCACATTTCTCTGTTCCATATTCACTGGCTTAATACATGAGTACTGAAGCTATCTATTATAAAATGCTTCTTACTGAAGTAATTCCTTTTCTGTTAGTGCAATATTCTGGTTCACCTCACATAATTTTAATTAAAAGTCATTTGAATGTCATTTTTAACTTACTTTTAAATTTTAAAATGTTCCTGCATTGATCATAATTGAGGATTTGCAGTAGTTTGCTGTATGAGAGGTAGGCTATCATGTTGTGAAAGAAATTAAAGCAATGTTGTCACCTTTTACAGTAGTTACTTTTTAATTAAAATATCTGCATCCTTGATATTACCTCCTTGTTCTGATAGACTCTCCCTCCAAAAGTTGCATCTTTTGGTATGTGACTGCTTTTTATATAAGGAGAAAGTAACTTTTGAATCTGCTAAATAGGAAATATATTTCCCTGCGCTGCTCTTACTTTAAATGTGGAAAGTAACGTCATGCTTTCATTTTAACATCCAAGCTGAACTGCACATCTAGAAAATACCAGAGTATTTACTTCTCATGTTAGTACACTATACTAAAAGAATGATTATATTTGTGGTCCTGCCATAAAGTATATTGCTGCTTTGGTAAATTTAAGCAAACAGACCCCTATAAGCTTATTGTCCTTTCTCCTGTTGGCTTCCTCTTCGCTGCAAACTCAAGTGTACTCACTAGCTTCAAGATAAAGAATGGCTCTTTATTTATATTTTTTTTAAAATGTCTTAAAAGCTTGGTGCCAGAGGGAATTTCAGCCTTTTCCAAGTGCAAAACCCAATGGAGCTACTGAAATGCAAAGAACCATTCAGAATGAGGTCACTGCATCATCTTGTTCTCGTGGGTTTTATTTTAATTTATATATTTTCAGTATCGCCTAGCCTAGCACTAGACAGGTGTCTGTGTCATCAAGACTGAGGGAAGATAAAGGCAGTGCGGACTGAGCATTAAATCGCTGGTTTTCCAATCTACTTTTCCAAAACATAAAGTACATCAGAGGCCAGAGGCAGAGCTGAGACTACTGTACTTTAACATCCAAGCCACACTTTGTAAAGTGTCAGAATGAGAGTGAGAGGACATGGTATTTTCTGCTCTACAAGACTTTTACAATGTTTTCCTGTATTTCTAATAATTTGCTGCTGAAAGAGAGGAAGGGAGTCCCCAAATTAGATTACTCAAGCAGAAAAAAATGAACACTACAGGTGGAGAATGTCTCTCTGCTTGTTGCTGGTTGCTCAGAGACCTGGATCTTCCATAGGGGCAGGGAGGTGGCTGAAATAGCACTTTGGTCTTTTATGTGAATTTTTTTACTTTGGGGATTTTGTTTTAAATTTACACTGGTTACTAGTCAGGAAGAGAGAGTAATAGATTGTATTTGAGGGTGTGAATTGTATTGCTGTTGGGGCACTGCACTAATCAGTTCTCTATTTAAAACCCCAGATACAGGAAGGCACAACTACTCGGTATATTGCTCTGTAACACTCATTTAACCTGGCCCTGTAGTCACTGTACAAAGAGCATCTTAAATAAGCATTAGTTTCAACGACTCCATTGTCCTGGCTCTTCCCACCATTTTCATTCAATGTCCTTCTCTTCAGGTGAGATCTCAGGGCTCTGTCCTTGGCTCCCTACTTCTCTTCCAATAGGCCCCTTCCCTAGGTGACCTCATTCACATGGCTTTAGCTACCATGATCAGGGGTGGATTACAGTTTTGTGGAGTCCTGGCCAGAGCAAGTGGGGGCTCCTCCCGACCCTTTCCGCCTGCAGTCTTCCCCCCCACCCCCAACCCCAGCACTGCTGCCAGGGAGAGGGGTCGGGGTGCAAGGGCTTGCTCTGCTCCGTCCACCCAGCATTCCTGCCAGGGAGTGCTGGGCAGACGGAGCAGGTCAGGGCGCAGGGGTGCCCCAATTGGCTGGGGCCCCTGGGCACAGGCTCCATTGGCCCAATGGCTAATCTGCCACTGGCCATGATTACAGATTACTCACAAATCAACTCCTTTGTCCTGTCCAGTCTTGAATCTCCAGCTGCCTGTCTAACATTTCCTCTTGCATATCCCATCACTTTCCTAAACTAAACGTGTCAAAAGTAAGCTTCCCATGATTCCTTCCTAAACCTTCCCCTATCTCTGGTCCCCTTGTTCTCTATAACAAATGACAAATTCATGGTTCCCTCTCTGTCTCTGCCTGCCACTCAGCTCACGGCCTTTGGAGTAATCTCAGTTTCTCCTTGTCCTTCTCCTCCCACATTCACACTGTAACCAAATGCAGTTTCCCTTCCTCCTCTACATGACTTCTAAAATCCAACCCTCCTGCTCTGTCCCTACTCCATGTACCTTCCTTATCTCATGTTCTGCCTCCTCCTTTCCCGCCTCTTTTCTGAAGTGTATCCAAAATGCTCAGCTGAAATAATCTTCCTGTCCTGTCACTCTGACAGGGTAATTTCCTCTCTCTCACCAAACACACACATTATAATCCCTTCACTGGACTCTTCCCAAATCACATTTCAACTTTGTCCTCACTTCCAGAGCTCTCCTCAGCACTGCTTATATCTCAGTTTTCACTTCCTCCTTTTTTTCTTCTTCTCCCCTACATTCTGCCAACTACACCTTTGGTGGAGTTTTCCCACTCATGACTCTGTGCTGCTTTTCTAGTTAACCCATACGATTGCAACAGCCTTCCTTGTTCCTGAGGTCCAAGAATCCTCAGTCTCTTCCTTCAAACCATCTTCAGAATTCACTGCATCTTTACTAAATTCCCATCACTAATATCTGCTCCAACACTGTCTACTCTTTCTTTTGGGCCTGAACATTATGAAAATAAAATATAATAAAATAACCCAGACAAACAAAGCAAAAGCAACAACAAACAAAGCAACTTGTATGATCTACTTTAAAAATACATGCATGCCACATTTTCCAACCCAAAAAGCTATATTCCTTTCACATTTTTAACTTATCTAGGATATTGGTATACCAAAGTTGGGCTTTAAAGGATAGGAATACGTAAATGTGTTTTTCCACGAAGTTCTTTCTCTTTTTAATGGTTTTAAATAACCCTTTATATTTCTCCCTTAATTTTGAAGAAAAAAATCTTTCTTTCTCCCACTAGCTAATTTTCTGCATAATTGTACGAAGAGACTTTTTAAATCAGAATGGGTGGGATGTCCAAAAACACTTAGGGTGCTTAGTTCTATTGACTGTCAATGAAAAGCTTCTGTTTTTGTTATTGGGTATGGGCTTGCCATCCAAAAGAATTGTATATGATGTATAACTTAGTTTAATATTGTCTATCTATTCTGCTAAATTTATCATTCAATCCAGTGAATGCTATTGTAATGTGAATAGATTTTTCTCTTAAAAGGGATAGTTTCCCAGCCTTCCTGCACCTGAAATGAATTTTTAACTGGTTGTGAGCAAGAGGTTTGTGTTCAACTTCAGATTCTAAACTCTTACCCAGGATCAAAGGATTCCTTTTTTAATGGGCCACTGTCATTTGCCAACTATAAATAGATAGGAGCTTCCATCAGATGTGCATCAGGCACTTAATTTAAATTGTTGGTAGTAGGCTGTTTGAATTAGAAGAATAGCACCATGTACAGCATATTTATTAACAGTGTTGAATCCTTGGCACCATGTGTTTGGGAGAAAATAAATGGGCCCTCAAACTACTAGATACAAACCATTAGACAAGGAGAACAGAGATGTCAACTCTGGGGAATAATAGAGTGATGATTGGACACAGATGCAAATAGTAGGCTGGTGTTAGAGAGACAGACTTTTTGCTATGTAAGATTATTATCTTGCATAACTAATTCAAACCAGTGATGAGTGGAGTTTTTCCTAACTTAAACCATTGTAAATGAGTAGAGTCAGGAGAAAAGAAGTATGAAAACACCTCCTTATTAATATCACAGTGAGAACCCTTATAGGAAATCATATTTAGTGTATCATTTAATTATATTTATGGAAACCAGATCAGTGCCAGAACATACACAAATCTTACTAATGCATTTGGCAATCTAATTCTGAGGCTTCTGTTAACTAAGCATGTAGTTGTATATTTCTTTTTGTGTTTTCTACACAGAGAATTTAGATTTTCCTCTTGTATTGGCATCAGGCATTTTTCAAAGATGTCTCAAGTTTCCTGTCAGGGCTTTAAATGCTAGTGTGATCCAGTGAATCTCTTGTGTCTAATGAAACCTGATCACCCTACAAACCTGAACAACATATAGGATGCAGTACGGATTTAATGAATAACAACAATGTAATGTGCTGTACAGGGCCATTTTGTATCTTGTTTCAGGTACGTAAATGTACTTCATAAAAGCAGACTGTAGGCTACTAATGGGGAAAAAATGTTAAATTTGAAAGCGGGCCAGACTTGAAGCTGGTGTAAGCAAGTGCAGCTCCATGGAAATTTCTGTAACAAATACAGCAGTGGCTTAAACAGTGGGATAAGTGGTCATGTAGTGTAATTTGCACCAGTTTGGTATTCAGTGGAGACTCAAGTGTTCCATTTAGGCTGAGCCCTTTGGCGGTGGTGGAGCTGCAGTGCCCCAGAGGGAGCCCTGGGAGACATCCTGGCTTCCAGAGTTCCCAGGCACGCAGCCTGTACATCTGCTGATATGCTTTTTTATTAGGTGCAGCTGACTTCTGCCTCTGATTCTGCCTGGCCCTTATGCTCGCTGTGCAAGAGAGGGAGAAAGATCAGTATGCTCTCCCCACCAATGTAATTAACTCACATAAGGGGCAAGTGCAGGATCTGACCCAAGGTGTGCAAAACGAACATAGCACATAGGTGAAAACGCCAGAAGGGATGGGGCAACAGCAGTAATAGCAACTAACAGGATTGTATAAGAAAAAGGCTTTTCCTGCCTTCTGCCCCTTCATTTTACACACCCACCGAATACTATATCAATGCAACTTACATTACTTTACCTCTTACATCCACTTACAACCGTTCTTCAACCTACTTGCATACCTTGTGTGACTTACACCATCATTTAAATTGCCTTTGAATATGGCCCAGTGTTATGGACTTTAAATAAATTGATCCTTTCTTCAGTGTGAAGGCAGAATAATTTTGACATTTTGAATGTGAATACAACCTTTTAAACTGTATTATGAATTCTCTAAAAGAACTTATCTGACTACCTATCAGACCCTATTTTTGTTAGACTCGACTGTACCATTAATTGCCAACCTTCCATATGAATAGTTGGTTTACATTTCTAATCTGTGGTGGGAAAGTATTTACTTTAGGGAATTTAGTACTTTGCACTATTGATCTCAATCTTTCATACACACACACAAAGTTTAAATAACAGTAAGTTGTGACACAAGCTAGCAAGAACCAGGAATTCAAACATAAAGTTTGATGCATTTTGACTTAGTCAGTTATACTTTGGTTATGGAACATATATGGGCAAAGTTGCCATTGGTTTCAGTGGCATCAGGATTTTAGACATTGTATGTAAAACCATGGACTGACCTGCAATGAGAAACCTGTAATATCAGTAGCACAACAAATTAACGACTTTGTGTGTCAGAATTAAATTTAGATTTCTTTCTTTTTTGTGTTTGTGACTCGTAACCCAACTTTTTTTTATTAATTTCCTTTTGAGTTGTTTTTTGAGGGTGATAATCTCTGCTCAAAGGTTAGCCTTGTTAATTTGATAAAATCATAGCTTCATCAAGATCTCGATCATCAAGCTTAATGTTTAACAAAGGTGGCCTAAAATATTTAAGTAATCTCTAGCCACTTCTGGAATGCATAAAATGGCAGCAAATCCTGTCTAATTGTCACTTAAGCCTTAATCTTTAGCACCATCTGGAAAGTGACACACTCTCTTCTGATGTGGGTTTGGGGCCGGAACATGATTTATGTCTTAGACAGGGGTGGCTCTAGACATTTAGCCGCCCCAAGCAGGGTGGCATGTCGCGGGGGGCACTCTGCCGGTCGCCAATCCCGTGGCTCCGGTGGACCTCCCGCAGGCGTGCCTGCGGAGGGTCCGCTGGTCCCGTGGCTCCAGCGGACCCTCTGCAGGCACACCTGCGGGAGGTCCACCGGAGCCGCCTGCCGCCCTCCCGGCGACCCTCCCGCGCTTGGCGTGCTGGTGTCTGGAGCCGCCCCTGATCTTAGAGCAGCCTTTTTTATTAACCAAGCTGCTGCCAAGTTTGGTTATTTTGTGGCAAGTCTTGCTAACTTCAATGCGATATCTATATTATTATCATAATATGTCATCATTGGTCATCTGGCTGATTTGAAATAGGAAGGATACTAATCCTGTGTTGTAATTACTTAGAAGTGGAGCAGCAAACTGTTGGGATGGGAGTGGGGGGGGGAGGTTTTTTTTAGAAAACGAGCGTTCTCCTGCATTTAGAGTCAGATGACTTGCATTTAGAAAATTTAGTTTTAATTACTGGATTCTATTGTTTGTACTTGCTGAATTACAGAATAATAAGTGTAAGTTTTTCATATTTTGAATATTTTGTTTCTATTATATTCCTGATTTCTTTCAGGTGGGGAAAATTGGGTGGTGGTGGTTATAATTAATGACAGAGATGTGCATGACTACATTCCCATAACTTTTTCACAACTGGCTTCACCCTATGCCCATCTTTTCTTGACCATTCTTAAAAATTATACTGTATGGGAGCCCTAAGCATTTTTTAAAAAAGTGTTAAATGTTGATGCACAGAATAAATATACTTTTTCATGAACTGATTTACCAGATTTAATTAACATACAAAAGCCAGTAGGAGAACACTTCAATCTCCCAGGACATTCTATAACAGATTTAAAAGTAGCTATACTTGAGCAAAAAAACTTGAGAAATTGACTTCAAAGAGAAACAGCAGAACTAAAATTTATTTGCAAATTTAACACCATTAATTTGGGCTTGAATAGGGTCTGGGAGTGGCTGGCTCATTCAAAAGCAGCTTTGCCTCTCCTGGAATTGACACCTCTTCATCTATTATTGGGAGTAGACTACATCCACCCTGATCGAATTGGCCCTGTGGACACTGGTTCTCCACTTGTGAGGTAACTCCTGTCTCTTCATGTGTCATTATATAATGCCTGCATTTGTAATTTTCCTTCCATGCATCTGAAGTGAGGTTTTTTTACCCACAAAAGCTTATGCCCAAATAAATCTGTTAGTATTTAAGGTGCCACCAGACTCCTTGTTGTTAATTAACTGAATTAATTAACCATAAATCAAAGACCAGAATTTATACCTGCCCGGATCTGTTACAGAAATAAACTCTTTTGCAGTATAGACCCTACTTTTCTCCTTCGGCTGATATTGCCCTGCACTTGCCTTGCTTTAAAAAGCTTTGCATATGCTCAACAGCTTGTTGTGTGTAAGGATCTAAAGTACAGCTCTCTCTGCTATTAGTAATGTATAATGAATAGCAAAATTATATCCTACTGTCCTTTAGTACTTAAAACCCTTAGAGTTTCTCATACAAATCTAATAGCATATCTTCAATTAAGGTGAAGGTACTGAGGATCCTTACCAGCAAGTCCGCTGAAAGCGGTTTGGTTAGTTGATTTACTTCAGGCATGGCAGGGGCAGTAGCACATGTTGCCCTGTAAGAGGCTTGGGTAAGGAAGTGACTGTGGAGAGTCTGTTGTTCAGGCCTGTAGAGATGGCTGTAACACACAGCTGCTACCGCACTAATAGTGGCCCCAGCTATACATCTTCTACTCTGCAGCAGTAAAAGTACTAACGCTCACTGTTTTGTTGAGGTCATAGAGCAGAGGTGGGTGTCTGATGGAAATCCATATGCAGCTGCCCTGGGGAAATGGAGGCCAACACATGAATTGTTTAGACAAATAGAACATTTGGGACTAAAAGCCATATTTAATTTTGTATGTCTTAGGGCTCCGCCCCAAAAGAACTCTGCGGTTGGTGCTGTGGACGGCGGAAGAACCAGGAGGGGTGGGTGCTGAGCAGTACTACCAGTTACACAAGGTAAATAATGTAATAAAATAATCTGTTACAGTATTTGCTTTTTTGACTGAGAATACTAGATTTTCAAAATGTCAGACTCTTCGTCTAACTAAACGTATAGAGTCCAGTTCTGCCTGCAGATACATAGGCACTACTTTATATCCCAGATGTTGTGAAATACTCTGTGTTTTAATATAATCCTTTTAAAGAAAGTTCCATCCTCTTGTGCTTAGCTTCCATTGGTTTGTTAATGTAACTCTCTGACTCAGACATTCATTTGGCTTGCAAAAGGGAAAAATGATAGGGACTTCTCATCTGAAGGTCAAAAGTTAAGGGGTATGATAAGCTCTGCATGTACTTTACATGATCTACCATGCCATGTCACAAAGCTGTTATGAAGCAAATATTTCATAAGGATATCTGCTATGGAGTGAGCAATCCATACACATTGGCAATATTAATCCATTTAATTTACCCTTTATATTTCTGTTTCTTTGCATGTTGTATAATGCACTGAAATGTAATGAATAAGCTAGTAAAGAGAGAACTCTCTTTGGAAGCACAGATATATAACATTTTAATGGTGAGTACGATCTAAAATGTTTTCAGCCAAGTATTATTTACTGTATGGGATCAAGGACATTTTAAATGCCATCACTAGCTATTTTTGATGATGCTAAATAAAATTATAAAACTCTTTTTGAGGATTGGTATTTAGGAGGAAAATATCACATAATATTATTTCCATATTAGCTGTGCACAGTTGTCTCTTCAAAGGATTGCATGACATGAAGGATAACTTCATAAAATTGTCTTGGAGCCAACAATTTTCAAAATATAAACATTTTGTAGGAAGCTAACCCTGTAATCATATAACTAACTCCTGATTTTTATCTGTGTTTTGTGATCCCTTATTTGGTAGTAGTTAATCTCAACAATGCTTAAACCTGCAATGCAAAGCCAAGAAATTGATGAAGAAAAATGTGTTTAAAGTTTTTGTTCTACCATGACAGCAGGTTTTTTCAGAATACATGTCTTGCAATAAAATTCCTGCCAGTGTGTTTATGATGTTATTGTTGCCCCTTTTTTGAACTTAGTGCTAGTAGAATTTCAGGACTCCATTGATGTTCTAGTTGGAAGCAGAAGTTAATGGAGTCTGGTATTTTCTCTGATATAGTTTTATTTATTGACAAAGAAGTACAAAGTCCGGTGTTTCTGAATGCAGGAATTAAATAGCAGGAAATAGCTTCTTTTGCTTCAGCACCAAGAGCACTCTTTTCAGGCTGCACCCCAGGCCCCAAAACCTCTCCCCGGGTTTCTTCCAGAGACAGTCATTATGATTTCAGTTGCTCCTTCAGTCTGTCCCTCACTCTCTGTCATTTTTTTCAGTTTTCTGTGGCCTGGTCTACTCGGGAAAGCTTATATCGGCATAGCTAAGACCTGGTCTATGCTGGGCGAGCGGGGGATCAGTCTAAGTTACGCAACTTCAGCTATGTGAATAATGTAGCTGAAGTCGACATACTTAGATCTACTTACCACGGTGTCTTCACTGCACTAGTTCGACTGCTGACGCTCCCCCATCGACTCTTCCTTCGCTTCTCGCTCTGGTGGAGTACCGGAGTCGACAGGAGAGCGCTCGCTGGTCGATTTATTGCGTCTTCACTGTTCTACAAAGGTTACCAGCTGAACCCCAAAGTCCTACTGAACCTTTTGCAACACCTCAGACATGCAGAATCTGAAGGCATTTTTTGTGGCTCCCTAGAATCCCTCAAACCTGTTGAAACACTTTGGATTCAAAGTGAGTACCTCACCCCGGACCCTAAATCTGGTGAAGAATTAATTCACTAGAACTACTGCTACTGTCGCAGCCTCTTAATTTCCTGTTAAGTAAGTCTCAGGCCATTTTGTGAAGTAGTCCATAGCTACCAGCAAATAATAACTGCCTGCCTCTGTCTCAGGCAAGGGCCCAAGAACATGAATGGCAATGCACTCCATTGGTGCCCCCACAAGATACTGCTGCAAAGAGCTACTCCCAGTGCCCTTCTTTGCAATGTAAGCATCACATTTCCTGCACTACCTTTCTACATCCTCCCTGCACTTTACCCAATAGAAATTCTCCCTTAACTTGGCTAAGGTTTTTGCAATCTCAAAATGTCCATCAGTTTTGATCTCATGACATAACCTCAAAACTTATTTTCAATGTACCTGACAACCCGCTGGTGCCTGTATCCATCACCCACTGGTTTCTACCATCTTCTGTACAATATTTCGACTTTAAATTCCAAGTTTTTCTAGTGTGACTAGAAACCTTTTATTGTGGTGTTGTGAGGGGACACTATATTCCAGGCTGACTGCATTTGCCGGTTGATTTTCCACTCACACTGTATCCCTGTATGAGGATTCTTTCTTTGGGAGAGTTTTAATTGCTCTGGGGTCCATTCCTGCAACTCCATCCCCATTGTTCCAGGGATGAATTAAGAACATAGGCACTTCTGAAAAGTCAAGAAAGAGAGCCACATCCATTCCCTTGAGCAACTAATTCCTTGCTCTCCTACTTGGGCCAGTGTTTCCAATTGGCCTCCCAATAAGGCTGTTTGGACAAGGCATCAGCCTTACCATGCTTATGACCTAACCACTGTCTGACTGTGAAATCTAACCCAGCCGTTATTCCAACCAACAGTCAAGGCTGTTCCTCAGGATTCCTGGATCTAATGAGCCATTGCAAGGAAGCCTGTCCTGTCCTGTCCAGAAACTTCCTTCCATACAAGTAATGATGAAAATTTTCTATAGCTGTAACCACTGCTAGGAGTTCCTTTCTGGTGGTGCAGTAATTTCTCTCAGGAGACCTTAGATTTTTGCTATAGTAAGCTGCCACCCTCTCAAGTCCCTTGTGTTGTGCCAATACTGCCCCCAAACTTTAGTTACTAGCATCTGTATCAAATATGAAAAGGGTTTTGAAACATAGATAGGCCAAGACAGGAGCAGTCAGTAGAGCCTTTTTTAACTCTCAAAATGATACATTTTGCTCTGCTGACCACTGAAATGGTTTCCCTTTCTCACACAACCGATGCAGTATTTTGCAATATTGGCAAACCCACAAATGGACTTTCTGGAACAGGAGCAGAGGCCTATAAAACTCTGCACATCTGTGAGTGTCTGGGAAGTTGGCCAGCTTTGTACATCCTCCAATTTTCTTTTTGTCAGTGGATATTCACTCCTCACTAATTGTGCGCCTGAGGTAGATTACCTTTTTTTGGAATACCTTACATTTCTTTGAGTTCAGTTTCAAATTGTCTGCCTTCAGCTTATCACAGGCCATTTGTAAATGTTTTAGTTCCTGTTCAAAGGTTTTAGCATGTACCAGGATATCATCTGGGTATAACAAACAGCCTGAGAGGGGCATGCAACATAATACTGTCTCTGTAAGCCTCTCAAATGTGGCTGTTGCATTGTACAAGCCAAAAGCCATCACTTTAAGCCATAAGCCTTGTCCTGCTGTGAAAGCAGTTTTTCCCCTGTTGTTTGGATCCACCTCTACTTGCCAATACTCACTTTTAACATCCACTGTGAAAAACCAAACTGACACTGCTACAGCATCCCAGGTATCATCTGTTTGTGGTAATGGATAAGAAACCTTTGAAGTGATTTCATTTAATTTTTTATAGTCCACACAGAATTCGGTGCTGCCATCCTTTTTCTTATCCACACAATGAGCCTTCCTGATAAATTTCCTCAATGCCTGGAGTATCTCTTCCCTTTTTTGTTATTGGTAACTGCTGAGGTGGCTGTTTAATGGGTTGATTTCCCACAGTATCAATCTTGTGCTGAATCAGTGTAATACAACCTATATTTTTATTGGCTCAGGAGAACAACTCCTGATTCTTAACCACAAACTCTTAGACTGTTCTGCTGTTCCCTATTTGAGTGTACAGCACTGCTCAGGTACAAGCCCAGTAGAAACTCTGGGAACTCACCTTCCCCCTTGCAGTTTTCTTCTATAGCAGTATTTAACAGATCCATTGGTTGACATTTTGCAACTGCAGTTTTTTTTTGTTTTGTTTTTTTTTACTATTTGCTGCTTGTCAGAAACATTCAGCAAACAAACAGGGATTAATTCTTGTTTCATAGCCACAAGAACTTTAGCAGCTAAGATTCCCCTGAAACTCTGGCTCTCAGAACAGGTTTCAGCCACTCCCCATCTTTTCCTGGCTGGAAAGCTACCACAGCATGTAGCTGTTGTAATGGTTTATGCCCCCGGAGCAGGACAATTAGTTCACTGCACACCAGTTATCTACAAACCATTCGTCTCACTTGGGCCATATCTTTAAAGGGAATTTCCAAGGACAGACTCTGTAAGACACTTTTCCTGGCATGGATTACATCGTTATCAGCCATAATGGAATCTAAGCCAATTACTTGCTCATCCACTATTTCAACCACCCAGACTTCTTGCTTAAATTTAAGATCCAATTGTCAAACCCAATTTTTAGATGGGTGCTATTGTGCCAGTCATTATCTCCATGTGAGACCAATTAGGCAGTTCAGTTCTGGATCCCCTATTCCCTTATTTTCTTATCATGTCTGGTCTAATAACTCTTTTATGATTGAACATGTATCAACTATGACTATACACATCACAGATCCTATTGCACACTGTGTAGACAAACTCCCATTATTATTGTTTAACTGTCCAGTCACAAACAAAAACTGTGAGGCTGTCCTCGTACCTCCAAGCTTTGCCCCTTCAGCTTGTTTCCTGAACTGGGAGGGAGGCTTTCTCTAGACACTTGTGGCAGAGTACTAGTGTGATGTTACCTCAGGTACAGTCTGGACTGATGGTTGTTTCCCCTCAGTTCTCCAGCCCACAGTGCCTTTTACACTGCTTCACTGTGAGAGTAACCATTCCTGGTCTGCTCACACACAATCCAGCATGTAAATCACTCGCAGCTATACTGTATGAGTGCTATAGCCAACCACCCATGAATTACATTGCAGGGCAACACCAGCAAACTCCCAGTCTCAGACTTCCCCCAGAAATATGCGTCTTGTGCTGCCCAGCACCCTCCTGGACAATACAAGCTCATATAAACTCTGTCATTTCATTAATAGAAAATTATATTCACAAATCTTGTTATCTCAAATGAAGTTTCCCAAATACTTCAATTCAAACACTGATTTAGATAAAACAATAAAACAAATTTATTAACTACTGAAAGATAGATTTTAAGTGACTACAAATAATGAGGCATAGAAGTCAGAATTGGTTACAAGGAAGTAAAAGGTAAAATGCAACTAACTCTTCACACAGTATGCTTTGTAAAAAATTTAACATAGTCTGTAAAAGGAATGAACTTAGGGGTACAGACTGTCCAAATGAGCTTTTAACAGAACTGTTAGAATCATAGAATGTAGGGCTAGAAGGGACCTCAAAAGGCCATCTAGTCCAGCCTCCTGCACTGAGGCAGACCCCAGTAAACTTAGACCAACCCTGACAGGTGTTTGTCCAACCTGTTCTTAAAAACTTCCAATGATCAAGATTCCACAACCTCCCATGGAAGCCTGCTCCGGAACTTAACTACCCATGTAGTTAGAACATTTTTCCTAATATCTAACCTAAATCTCCCTTGCTGCAGATTAAGCCTAGTACTAGTTTTCCTACCTTCATTGCACATAGAGAACAATTGATCGCCATCCTCTTTATAACAGCTCTTAACATATTCGAAGACTGTTATCAGGTCCCCTCTCAGTCTTCTTGTCTCAAGACTAAACATGCCCAGTTTTCTTAACCTTTTATCATTTTTGTTGCTGTCCTCTGTCTATCGCCAGTTTATCCTTAAAGGCCTTGGTGGTATCTGGGTATGACAGGAGCACAAGTCTCTGCCAGTCCTCAGCCAGTTCAGGTGGGTTTTCTTCTGTCCTCTCTTTCTAGCTTGTAGCTGTGCCGCAGGCAGCTTAGATTGATGACTAACTCCAAACTGCATGTCAAGAGCTTGCACCAGATCTGGATAACTCAGTCTCATTTCTGGTGGTAAGCTCTGCAGTACAATCAGAGCTGGGCCACCAAAGTTGGCTGCTAGTAACACCCCGTTTTTGTCCTTCTTCTTAGCCACTCATTTGAGCTACTGTATAACATTGAATTGAATCAAATAACCTCCCAGAGAGTTTTTCCCTCAAAGATAGTGTGTGGGATTTTGGACTATTTCAGCTGGGACAGCCTGACCTCTCCCCTCTGGGCCTCTGTGAGTAACAAAGGAGGTAGAAAACTGTTGTTAATGTCCAGTCCTAACCCTAGTCCTCTGATTGGTTCAATTAATCATCCAGGTAGCTGCCATCCACCGTGATCATCGAGTCTTTGAATTCCTTATGTATCTGAGTTTTTAGCTCCGTAAGTCCTGGCTGCAGCTCATCTCTGTTAGCAAGTTCCAAGTTGGCCGAAACTTGCTTCATCTCCAGTTTTTCTGGTGTCTGACTGAGATAATTTGCTGGTCACCTCATGAATCCATGTTACTGTTCCAGCCTGGGTGTTCCGCAGCTGGGTTTCCTAATCTGTCCAGGTACTTCATAGTTGCTGCTCCAACATAGAACTCATCTCAGCCTACAAATCCTCTCTGAGTCTTTTCCAGGACATCTCCAGCTTTTGTTGCAGGTCTTGTCTGAATTCCTTTTGAAAATTCACCAGCTCTTGTTTTAAATCCCACTGGCTGTTTTTGATTTTTGCAAGCATTTCCATTATTTGTTCCATGTTCGGTTAACAGGAATACCAGCACACAAGCTGTCTCCCTGGATACTGGATCCCTCTCTGACACCTGTTTGCTCCTTTTTTGACCCAAGCAGCTAGTTGAATTTCAGGGCTCGGGGGATGTAGAAATAGATGGAGTCTGGTATTTTCTCTTAAGTCTTGTTTATTTACAAAGAATGCACAAAGCCTTGTGTCTCTGAACACAGAAGTCATCAAATGGCACAGCACCATTTTTGCTCACAGCACCAAGAGCACTCTTTTCAACTTGCACTATTTGCAACTTGCTCAAAAACCTCTTCCCAGGTTTCTTCTAATTAGCCATTGTGATTTCAGATGCTCCTTCAGTCTATCTCTTTTGCAGTTTTCTGTGTGTTCTCTCCCCTCTGCACCCACCTCTTCACACAATACCTAGCCGAACCCACCACAACGGACCTACTTTTTGGGCAGATCCTATAATTTTTTGTTTGAGGTATAGCCACGTAACTGTCTCTTACAGCTGTTTTGAATGGGGGATTCATTCACACATCTATTTGAATGAGGTTTTAATTCAGCCCATAACAAGGTTTCACTTAGCTCATAACATTATTTAACTTAAAAGAACAAATAACTGGAAGTTTCATTTTGAGAGGAGGCACAGAATTAAAAATTCACTATGAAAAAATAAATGGAATTAAATCACATTGAATGTAGTGGAAAACAATGATATAATGGCTTGAGTTAACATCACAATGGTGCCATATAAGGAACAGTGGGAGTGGGTCCCAATTTGCTTCTTTACTAGTGTGCTTTAAAATAGGCATTGGATAATGTGGATTCCTACGCACCTATTATATCAACACTATTAGGACATTTTAGACTTATCAGGGTTTGTCTGCATGGGAAGGGGGTGGTTTAACCTTCAGTAACATGAGTGAGGCCATGTCTAAACTGCACAGTTTTGACGACAAAAGGTAGCTCACTGAGAATTAAACTCCCCAAGTAGACAAGCCCTCAGTTGGTAGATATGTCAAAGAGGACACTTGGACAGGTTTGCTGTGGTATCGTTGGAGGAGGATAGTGTCTCTTAAATGCTGGATTGATCACTGACGCTATGGTGTTCAGATGGACTAAGTAGAAACAAAACAGGAGACTGTATAACAAGAATTTTATGTAAATCCTTTCCAAAAATCCATGTATGCAGGAGATGGAGACACAGCAGACACACTGTACTATATGCATGATGCTGTTAAGGGGGACATTGCCAAAGCAGATGGTGAAGATATCATCCATTTTCACTCTATAAAGAAATAGGATCTGCCAGGGCTAGCTTAGTAGTCTCTTAAAAAAGAAATGTTACCACTATATGGAATCGTGTCATTCTGTTCCCATGCTCTGACAAGAAGTCTGTGCTTGTATGCTGTGGCTAGCCTTGTTTGGTTTTAGGTGTAGATTGATGTAGATGATTACATTTAATAATCAAATTAGCAAATAAAGGCGGCGAATGATACTTAACTCACTTTTAATTTGGCAGAAAAAATTATGTCAATTTTTGTTATTCTATTGCAGTTCAGTTCTGGATGTTTTAAGAAGACTGCACAGTTTAACCTAATATGCATTTAATACTTAATTGGAAAAAATAAGTAAGAATCACACTCTCATTTGTATTTATTTTTCCCCTTCTTGCTAATCTACCTACAAGAAATCCTCATTATACATAGTAACCAAATAAAGCAAATTAATTCTGTACATTCTATTTGAGCATGAAAAATATCTTAACCTTTTAATGTTTTATTGTGCAAATTTCAGGCAATAGGATTATGATAGCCTGAACTACTTCTTGGTGGTTATGATTAAAAGTCAAATAAAAGAAATATTTTAAAGGTGCTGTACATCAGCAGAACAGGACATGGATTTCCTTGAAATTGAAATGTTTGTGAGAGTGCAAATGCACTATTCCCATGTGGCAGGGTAGATTAATGAAGATAATAGAGCTGAACAAGTATAAGTACAGTAACTCCTCACTTAAAGTCATCCCAGTTAACATTGTTTCGTTGTTACATTGCTGATCAATTAGGGAACATGCTCGTTTAAAGTTGTGCAATGCTCCCTTCTAACGTCGTTTGGTAGCCACCTGCTTTGTCCACTGCTTGCAGGAAGAGCAGCCCATTGCATCTAGCTGGTGGGGGCTTGGAACCAGGGTGGACCGGCAGCCTCCCTATCAGTTCCCCCTATCAGCTCCCCGCTCCCCTAAGTTCCATGTGCAGCAGCTGCCCAGCAGGCTAGCAATTGCAGCTGTCCCTCCCGCCCCACCACCATGTGCTGCTCCTGCCCTCTGCCTTGGAGTTGCTCCCCGAGACTTCTGCTTGCTGTGCGGGGGGAGAGGGGAGAAAGAGTGGGGCTAATGTCAGGGTGTCCCCCCCCCTTTGCACCCCGCTTACCCCATCTTCCATAGAGCAGGGGGGACACACAACAGGGCTCAGGATGGAGGGAGCTTGCTGGCAGCAGCTGCGGTCTCAGCAAGCTGATCTAATTAACAAGGCAGTGTACTTAAAGGGGAAATGCGCATCTCTTTCTCTCTCTCTCTCTCTCTCTCTCTCTCTCACACACACACACACACACACACACACACACACACACACACAGAGTGTGTGTCTCTATCTCTGTCTGTGATGCTGTCTCCCCTCCCTCCATTCCTGCTGCCTTGTAGAGTGTGAGAGTTAACCCTCTCTGAGTGTGAGGGCTCAGCCGAGTGCTAGTTCATCATTTAGCAGAAAGGCATTCCCTGGGAAATATCCCACCCTCTGACTTCACCACCTCAACCAAGCTTCACAATCATTATCACTGTGTACCAGTATTAAATTGTTTCTTTAAAACTTATAGTGTGTGTGTGTGTGTGTGTGTGTATACACATAATATAATATAGGCTTGTCTGGTGAAAAAAAAATCCCTGGAACCCTAACCCCCTCATTTACATAATTCTTAGGGGGAAATTGGATTAGCTTAAAATTGTTTTGCTTAAAGTTGCATTTTTCAGGAACATAACTACAACATTAAGTAAGGAGTTACTGTACTGTAGATGTATGATTTGAAAGATTCTGTATATACAGTTTAGCTGCATAAAATGGAATTGAATTGATTACTTTTTTGCTTTGTCCCTTTAGTTTTAGATTTCAAGAATATTTATTTTCTGGCAAATAGACCCTTGAAGGGTGACATTACCCTAGTGGGAATCGTACAATTCTGACATAGTTGGTGTAGCAACAGAATAAAGATAATATAGCTACAGGGAGATAATGTTTTAGTAGAAAGTAACTCATAGGCCTATGTATAGCTTTATTTGTAACACTCTCAAGTATTTCTGTGGCTCCCATTATTGCAGTATCTGCACACTAGATGCATTAATGACGGGGTGTACAGGCTATTTGGTGTTCTACGGAGAGAGTCTCTCAGTCTCTTTGCACCCCGACCTAATGGCACCTGTAAAGTAGTGTACTCACCACATGTAGCGCCCTCTTGTGTCAGGGTGCAATGATACTAGACGTCCTTGTCTTTGGCACCTCCTACAAGCCCATCTGTCTCTCACTGGGTCTTCTGTGACTCACACTGCTGGCCAAGTCTCACAAAGTTCAGTCCCCTTCCAGAATAACAGAAAGGTCCAACTTGAAAGTTCACAAAACGTCCCAACACAAAAGAGCCTTTGCTCCTCCCCCACCCTCAGGCTATTCCTTGGCCTGTCCTTTGGGGTCAGTCTTCAGTCCCACCTTAGTTCAATATTTCTTCTCTTGGGCTGGCAAGCCCCTTCCTCAGGGGGACCCTCTAGTCTGAGTTGTGACCTAGGGACCCTGTATTAAGCAGCTAGCTCTGCTTTTTCAAACATGCTATTGGTTCCCTTGGCTTCTTTCTACCTTCAAGCCCCATGTGTTGCTTCCCCACAGCTTGTGTTTAAATCAGTCTCCCTTTGGTTCTCTGGCTTCTCCCTAGATCCTCCAAGCTTCTCCTTTATTTGCTGGTCTAACCACTCTTCCATACCTCTTGGGCTCCACTAAAGTATTCTTAACTGACCCTACCTCAGGGCCTCCTTCACAGGAGCCTAAGCTACTCCCTGTGCACCCTCCTACCTCAGGGCTTTTGAATATTTAATATTTTTTTAATAGGTGGTAGGGATAAGCCCCATCACAGCACCTATAGGGTTTTGGCCAGGACACCAGGGTAAACTGCCACGGTATATTTAATATATGAATATAGCTGGTCAGGTGTTGCCTCTGAAAAACAGTACCTTCAACAGTGCAGTGTCCACTACCAACACCATACTAAGGCACTTGCTCAGTATCAACTCAAAGGGTAGAGGTCTGCATACTGAATCACCAGTACCATTGCTCATAAAAGTATTACCAGCCAAAATGGTCATTGCTTTTAAATTGAGACTGATTCCTAGATCTTAAAGGGCCTGATTCTCATTTTTACTGAGGCGCCTTTACTCTGGCAGTTGTGGTGTAAATGAGAATCAGGCCCTGTGATGGGGCATCTGTCCCACACTGGCAGAAAAGGGGTTAAAAACAGCCCTAGGAAGGCTGCGCAGGAGGCAGTGAATCACAGAAGGGCTTATAGGAGCAGCCAATCAGGGCCAGGCTGGCCCATATAAGAAGGGCTGCAGGACCTGGAGCTTGAGAAGGGAGGAGGACTGGCTGCCTTGCAAATGGAGGGCAGCAAGCACCCTGGACAGAGCACTGCTGCAGGCAGAGACCCTGAGAGCTAAAGGCAGCTCCTGGCAGGTTGCAGAGATTTGCAGACTGAGGGCAAGGGCAAAGAGGGTGCTGGAGCCACTGAAGGAAGTGGCTGGACCGTGGACTGCAGTTTGCCACTGAAGGGAGTGGCCGGACAGTAGACTGCATGTCCCCCTGGAAGGGGGGGGGGAACAGAGTGTGGCACAGCGGGAGGACAGTGTCACTGAAGTGGACACCCTGGTCCTGGGAATGATGTGGGTCCAGGAATGGAGGTGATGGCAGGTGAGACACCACCAGAAGAGGGTGCAGTGCTAATTCCCTGGACAGTCATCAGGAGGCGCCACAGTGGTGAGTCATGCCCTGCAGGGCCGGCTCCAGACCCCAGCGCACCAAGCAAGTGCTTGGGGCGGCATGCCACGGGGGGCGCTCTGCCTGTCGCCGGGAGGGTGGCAGGCAGCTCGGGTGGACCTCCCGCAGGCGTGCCTGCGGAGGGTCCGGTGGTCCCGCGGCTCGGGTGGACCTCCCGCAGGCACGTCTGCAGGAGGTCTACTGGAGCCGCGGGACCGGCGACCGCCACTGCGCCCCCCGCAGCGTGCTGCCATGCTTGGGGTGGCCAAATTGCTAGAGCCGCCCCTGATGCCCTGTCACATGCCCTAAGTCTTTGGGGCAAGGACCGGTGTTTAGTGCAGTTGCTAATGCAGTGGGGCCCTGATTGTATAGCTCCTGGGTTTTATACAAATAATAATAATAAAAAAATCTAAAACCACAAAATGTCACAAATACTGCCATTCTTTCCGAATTACACAGGCTAAGAGGAAGGAACTTGCCATAATAAGGGTTATTAGCACCCATATTGTGGCTCTTTCTGTAGATAAATTTGAGAAAACATGAGTGGCAAATCATATTTATTTAGGAATAGAGATATTACAGGGAGTCTCCAAGGGAAACAAAAGTATCTCTGCAATTAGAGAGACAAGGTGGGTGAGGTAATATCTTTTATTGGACTAACCTGTGTTGGTGGGAGAGACAAGCTTTTGGGCTTACAGAGAATTCTTTTTCCCACCTACCTTGTCTCTCTAATATCCTCTTAGACCAGCCTGGCTACAACAACACTGACTACAATCTCTACAACTGGAAAACTCAGAAAATTACAATTAAGAGACAATGGGCCAAATTCATACTCTTGTAATTCCATTGAAATCACTGGAAGCATTACATCAAGTGTAAATTTAACTCAAATCATCTTAAAGAAAACTTTCTTACAATAAATCTGTGTAGTAATATTGCTATCTCGAGGCAAGTAACGTAAAACTATTTAGGCCGTAATGGACCTGTTGTCCATTGTTGTAATGTTTAGATTAAGACTTGACTGTATCAAAGATACTAACGGGAGCAACTTATTTTGATTTACTTTTGTACTTATTAGAAAAAAGATTTGATCTTTGGCCCTGCTTGGTTATTCCTGCTAACAGAAAATTTAAAAACTTTGATATCTGAAATGTGGTCCTTATTTGCATGCATGCACGCAAGGGAATCAGATGGCTTGAGAGTAAGGAGGCTACTGTTGCTCTCTCTTGCTGCTGAGATGAGAATAATAGGATTTCTCCTTTTAGGTACTTGATGAAAACTCTAAGAATCTAATAACCCCTGCTTTCCTTTCATTAAGAATGCAGGATGTGTGTGCTAAGGAGTCGCAATGAGCATGTTATTTCCTATCTTGTTGCACAGCTATGTGTGTGTTTGTTGTGGTTCTGTACCTGCAAAAACAGGTAGGATGACCTTTTAAAAAATAAACAGGAAGAGTTTTTTTCTGGTTTTTTTTTTAAATCAATACATGGCTGCTGCAGTAAAGGAGAAGATAATAGTGCTGGAGAGGAAAAAAGATAAGAATGAAAGACAAATAGGTTTTATGCCTCAGGCTTCAGCTAATTGTTTTTTGAGTGCTTATTTTAGCAATGGTATGACCTCCATCTCACTTATATTGTCCTATATGTTTTAGGCAAATAATGTAACATGGAGATCTGTGTTAGGGAGATCAGTTTGATATCTCTATTTAAGCATTTGTTTGTGAGTCACTAGGATGAGAATGGAAGAAACGGATAAGAAAAAATATTCACACATAAAGATGCAAAAAAGAAAAAGCCACTTCCACTTAATTTTCTACAATCACAGTTAATATTTATTACTATCACTTGTTGTGCTAATGAGTTGAATGTAGATATAATTACATGAACAATTATATTTGCATGACAGTGATTTTAGTGAGTTATAATATACATTTCTTAATATTAAATTGTGATTGTTTTCCACAGGAGACCTTAATGGAAAAGCAGGCTTTTATAAAACGCAAAAATAGATTGATTCTCCACTGTACCCAAATGAGGACTGACAAGGAGCGAATCGTGGCTCTGTGATTCTCAGCTGCATAGTCTCAGCATAAGTTAAGCAGCATATGGGCAATTTTAATTTACATTGCTGAAAAAATGCCCCTCAGGTACTTAAAGCTAGAAGGGAATCAGGTGTCATCGACGCTCTGCTCTGTTCAATGTTGATATCAATCGGCTGTGTGCCTGTTCCCTCTGTGTGCTGCCCCGGGTCTGCACAGATAGCTGACACAGCAGACCCCAAGAGAACACCCAATGACCACAGACTCTAGTAAGGTACGAAGGCACCTGGGCCAGGTTTATTGTCGAAGAGAAACACAGTCTCCATCTCCCCGGCATAGAAGTCCAAGGTGCTGCTAAGGTGCTGCTAGCTAGTACATATGTGCTCCCTGACAATGGACTCCGCTCAGTCAGTGGCGGAATTTTCCACTGCCCCCTAGGCCAGACAAAGACACCACCCCAGGGATGCATTCTTATACACAGGTACAAACAAGTTACACATCACTCCTGACATATTGAGGGGCAACCCCTCTATGTAGTAAGGTGCCATCTCTCACCTTGTACATGTTGGTTAGAACAAAACAACTCTATCCATCATATTACCCTTTTGGCCCTGTCATTGGGATGAGTCAGCTTGTTCCTTGTTATCTGTGTGGAATGTACAAGTATGCGAATGTTCTGATATCTGGTATCCAGTACCTTTTAGGTATGTCTCTTTTTGCAGCATCAGCCCTTTCCTTGCCAGCTTCTGTGTGCAGGGCCTGCCTCTGGCTCACAGCTTAACTTTGCTTTATGTTAGCAAAGACTTGACATTACTTTAGTTCAGGCCTCAGGCCTCATACTGGGCCTCTGATACCAAGGTTTATATCTCTGGGCCTCCTCTTACTACATCAGGTTTAGTAGAATCTCACTCCACCATGCCTCCTTCCCTTCCCTCCTCTCCCCTCCCCTCCTTTCCTGTGACCTGCCCTTCCCTCACCTCCCCTCCCCACCCCCTGCGATACACCCTTTCCCTCCCTTTACTTTGGGTAGCAGAAGCCACCTCAGCTAGATTTGCACTGGTAGGGAATCCACCTACACCTGGGGTATTCTCCAGTGCAAGCCTATGTATGCTTTAAATTCACTTTGTGCACAAGTGCCTCAAGATAAACTTGGCATACTGGAGAACCTGTCCCATAGGCTTCTTGTTGTACCACTTTAGTGGGACTTACACTAACTATGTGAGTGCCCTTTCTTGGGTACCCCGACAAACAATTAAAATATAAGTAATACCTAGTAGACTGTGTCTATTGGCCCCTGGAGAGCATTGCCCGGTAGAACATGAATATAATGAACATTTAATAGTAAATATGTGCTCAATTTGTTTATTATTCATAAACCTCAGCTGCAAGGAGGACAGACTCAAAGTGTGTATGAGCAGCCTGTTGATCTCTCTTCAGCTTCCATAGTCTGCAGCTGCCAACACACCTTGACTCCTTGGAATCATAGAATCATAGAATCTCAGGGTTGGAAGGGACCTCAGGAGATCATCTAGTCCAACCCCCTGCTCAAAGCAGGACCAAACCCAACTAAATCATCCCTGCCAGGGCTTTGTCAAACCTGACCTTAAAAACCTCCAAGGAAGGAGATTCCACCACCTCCCTAGGTAACCCATTCCAGTGCTTCACCACCCTACTAGTGAAAAAGTTTTTCCTAATGTTCAACCTAAACCTCCCTCTCTGCAACTTGAGACCATTACTCCTTGTTCTGTCATCTTCTACCACTGAGAACAGTCTAGATCCATCCTCTTTGGAACCCCCTTTCAGGTAGTTGAAAGCAGCTATCAAATCCCCCCTCAATCTTCTCTTCTGCAGGTTAAACAATCTCAGTTCCCTCAGCCTCTCCTCGTAAGTCATGTGCTCCAGCCCCCTAATCATTTTTGTTGCCCTCCACTGGACTCTCTCCAATTTATCCACATCCTTCTTGTAGTGTGGGGCCCAAAACTGGACACCGTACTCCAAATGAGGCCTCACCAGTGCTGAATAGAGGGGAATGATCACATCCCTTGATCTGCTGGAAATGCCCCTACTTATACAACCCAAAATGCCATTAGCCATCTTGGCAACAAGGGCACCCTGTTGACTCATATTCAGCTTTTCGTCCACTGTAACCCCTAGGTCCCTTTCTGCAGAACTGCTGCCCAGCCATTCGGTCCCTAGTCTATAGCAGTGCATGGGATTCTTCCGTCCTAAATGCAGGACTCTGCACTTGTCCTTGTTGAACCTCATCATATTTCTTTTGGCCCAATCCTCTAATTTGTCTAGGTCCCTCTGTATCCTATCCCTACCCTCCAGCGTATCAACCACTCCTCCCAGTTTAGTGTCATCTGCAAACTTGCTAAGGGTGCAGTCCACACCATCCTCCAGATCGTTAATGAAGATATTGAACAAAACCGGCCCCAGCACCGACCCTTGGGGCACTCCACTTGATACTGGCTTCCAACTAGACATGGAACCATTGATCACTACCCGTTGAGCCCGACCATCTAGCCAGTTTTCTATCCACCTTACCGTCCATTCATCCAGCCCAGACTTCTTTAACTTGCTGGCAAGAATACTGTGGGAGACTGTATCAAAAGCTTTGCTAAAGTCCAGAAATAGCACATCCATTGCTTTCCCCTCATCCACAGAGCCGGTTATCTCATCATAGAAGGCAATTAGGTTAGTCAGGCATGACTTGCCCTTGGTGAATCCATGCTGACTGTTCCTGATCACTTTCCCCTCCTTTAAGTGGTTCAGAATTGATTCCTTGAGGACCTGTTCCATGATTTTTCCAGGGACTGAGGTGAGACTGACTGGCCTGTAGTTCCCTGGATCTTCCTTCTTCCCTTTTTTAAAGATGGGCACTACATTAGCTTTTTTCCAGTCATCCGGGACCTCCCCCGATCGCCATGATTTTTCAAAGATAATGGCCAATGGCTCTGCAATCTCATCGGCCAACTCCTTTAGCACCCTCGGATGCAGCGCATCCGGCCCCATGGACTTGTGCTCCTCCAGCTTTTCTAAATAGTCCCGAACTACTTCTTTCTCCACAGAGAGCTGGTCACCTCCTCCCCATACCGTGCTGCAGAGTGCAGCTGTCTGGGAGCTGACCTTGTCTGTGAAGACAGAGGCAAAAAAAGCATTGAGTACACTAGCTTTCTCCACATCCTCTGTCACTAGGTTCCCTCCCTCATTCAGCAAGGGGCCCACACTTTCCTTGACTTTCTTCTTGTTGCTAACATACCTGAAGAAACCCTTCTTGTTACTCCTAACATCTCCGGCTAGCTGCAACTCCAAGTGTGATTTGGCCTTCCTAATTTCACTCCTGCATGCCTGAGCAATACTTTTATACTCCTCCCTGGTTATTTGTCCAATCTTCCACTTCTTGTAAGCTGTTTTTTTGTGTTTAAGACGAGCAAGGATTTCACTGTTAAGCCAAGCTGGTCGCCTGCCATATTTACTTTTCTTCCTACACATCGGGATGGTTTGTTCCTGCAACCTCAATAAGGATTCTTTAAAATACAGCCAGCTTTCCTCGACTCCTTTCCCCGTCATGTTATTCTCCCAGGGGACCTTGCCCATCAGTTCCCTGAGGGAGTCGAAGTCTGCTTTTCTGAAGTCCAGGGTCTCTGTTCTACTGCTCTCCTTTCTTCCTTGTATCAGGATCCTGAACTTGACCATCTCATGGTCACTGCCTCCCAGGTTCCCATCCACTATTGCTTCCTCTACTGTTTCTTCCCTGTTTGTGAGCAGCAGGTCAAGAAGAGCTTTTCCCCTAGTTGGTTCCTCCAGCACTTGCACCAGGAACCATCAAGTCTTCCCCGCCTGCCCTTCCATCCAAAGGCTCACTGGAGTTAACGAGGAGACAGCTTTTGAGGATGGATGGCTTTCTGCCCCCAGGTTACAGGCAGGCTGATGTAAAGCTACTGCTGGGATGTGCATTGGATAAGCATTTACAATGTCTGAAAGACCGATTCTGCCATTGATTTTTTCCACAGCTTTAGCTACCATCTTGTCACTGGGCGACATGGGCTGCTTTACAGTTACTTCAGGGCTCCTTTGTCTGGAAGTTGGGGACAGATTGTGAAGGGCATATGGAAAGAGACAAAGTTTGTCTGTTTGCTAATGAAGAGAGAAAGGGATAAACAGACTCCACCTGTAGAAAGGGGTCTCAGATGACAGCTGAAAAGGAACACATGTTGTATTTGCTCCTACTTTGTTTTTCCTCAATACTTCAGTTTCATTTTACTTCATTGGCTCATGAGCAGGACTGGTTGAATAATGAAAGTCTATTTTTGCAAAAGATAAGGAAATGTTAAAGTATTGTTTGTTTTGAATTGTTCCAAAAATCAATTTTATTAAAAATATTATTTTAAATGTTATCAAAAAATTTCATTTACTAAAAACCCATGATTTAAGAAATTTAAAAAATTGGTAACCAGTTTGATGTTTTCCATAAAAATTTGTGGGTAAAATGAAAAAAGCCACAATATTTTAATTGAAAAACTTCAACAACGTTGACAGTATTTTGGAAGAAAATACACCTCTACCTGGATATAACACTGTCCTCGGGAGCTAAAAAATCTTACCACATTATAGGTGAAACCACGTTATATCAAACTTGCTTTGATCCACCGGAGTGCGCAGCCCCGCCTCCCGGAGCACTGCTTTAACGCGTTATATCCGAATTCGTGTTATATCGGGTCGTGTTATATCGGGGTAGAGATGTATTTGTAAAAAGGCCAGTGATTGAAAAAATAACATTCAGAAAATGTTGATTATTTCTACTCCTGAGCAATAAAGGGGCTTGTATATAATAAGTATCCAGGTCTGAATAACAAAAATCTCTCATTGGCAAAGCTCTCTACTATACTAAAATGGTCAAAAGAGAAAAAATAGCCACAAATAAGACCATGGGTAATCTCAGGGCTACTGTATGTAGCATGTTGCTGTTCTTAATGCTATCTCCTTTTCCTTTTGCAGTTTATATCAATTGAGACTGACACTCAAAACACACAATAACAAATTGTATTGTCTGTGAGGGTTGCCAAACAGAGAGAAACAATAATACACCTACAAAACACATAGACATATTGGTAATTTGTCTTCACCAAGCAAAATGGTAATAATTAAGTAAAAGATTGTAGGTGAAATCTGGACCTTATTTAAGTCAATGAGAGTTTTGTCACTAAACTGTATGGAGCAAAGATTAGGGTCGCCACCTTTCTACTCACACAAAACCGAACACCCTTGCCCCGCCCCCCTTCCTGGCACTCCTCTGAGGCCCTGCCCCCTTCCCTGGCCCTTCTCTGAGGTCCCGCCCCTGCCCACTCCATCCTCCCTCCCTCTGTTGCTCACTCTCCCCATCCTCACTCACTCGCTCATTTTCACTGGGCTGGCTCAGGGGGTTGGGGTGCAGGAAGGGGTGAGGGCTCCGGCTGGGGGGACGGGATCTGGTTTGGGGTGCAGGAGGGGGCTCTGGGCTGGGTATGGTGGAGCTGAGGGGTTCAGAGTATGGGAGGGGGCTCCGAGCTGAGGCAGGGGTTCAGGGTTTGGGAGAGGGTACGGGCTCTTGGCTGGGGGTGGGGCCAGAAATGAAGGGTTCAGGGTGCGGGAGGGGGCTCCAGGTTGGGGAGAGGTTTGGGTGTGTGGAGGGTGAGGGATTTGGGGTGGGGCTGGAGATGATGGATTTGGGATGCAGGAAGGTGCTCTAGGCAGGGACCGAGGGGTTTGGAGGGCACACAGCTCGAGCCTCCCTTGACACATTCCCACGCCTCCCTTGGGAGGCCTGCCCCATAGTTTGAGAGCTGCAGACCCAGCTGTGTGCTAAAGGCTGCTGAGCCGCGTGGCTGGGTCTGGTTTCCTGGCTGCCCGGCACAGTAGAGTGTGGGCTGCCCAGCCTACCGTGGTGGGGGTCTGGGATCTGGGCTGCTGGCTGGCCCCACACAGCAGGGGTCTGGGGCTGCCGCCCGGCCATCTACAGCAGGGGTCCGGGATCGGGACTGCCACTCGGCCCCGCAGTGTCTGAGGTCAGGTCTGTCGCCCAGCCCCACACAGCGGGTGTCTGGAGCCCAGGGCTGTCGGCCATCCCCGCATGGTGGGGTCCAAGGTCTGGGGCTCCCAGCCCCACAAGGTCGGGATCTGGGCTGCTGCCTGGCTGCCCTGCTTCACGGTCGGGTCCAGGTCAGGGGTCCGGGGTGCCATCTGGCCCCCTGCCCAGGGCTCTGCTCCTGGCCCCGCTCTGTGGAGGGATTTCTGTGTGGGAGGCACTGAACATAGTGGTCTGTGGGAGGGCTCGGGGGGTGGGGAGCACACTGTGGTTCTCAATCTGTGGCCCAGGTAACACATTGTGTTACAGCCCACAATGATAAATAGGTTGAGAACCACTGGTCTAGAGCAGGGGCAGGCAACCTATGGCACGTGTGCCGAAGGCGGCACATGAGCTGATTTTCAGTGGCACTCACACTGCCCAGGTCCTGGCCATCAGTCCAGGGGGCTCTGCATTTTAATTTAATTTTAAATGAAGTTTCTTAACCATTTTAAAAACCTATTTACTTTACATACAACAATAGTTTAGTTATATATTAGAGACTTATAGAAAGGGACCGTCTAAAAACGTTAAAATGTATTACTGGCACGCGAAACCTTAAATTAGTGTGAATAAATGAAGACTTGGCACACCACTGCTGAAAGGTTGCCAGCCCTTGGTCTAGAGGTACAAAACATAGGTCCAGCTAAGTGCAACAGAAAAATCTTTCACCTGACTATTGAGAGGGATAAAGAATCCTCCTTGTACAATGCCTCACAGGAAGGTTCTCCCATTTAATAACAGGGTAACTTGTATGGAAATATTCCAAGTAACGCTTCCCTGGACTTTTGCTGTCCTCGCTCTTTTGGAGTATGAATTGTGCTTTTCTACTGTATTCTGAGACCAGCTCATCTCTACTTCCTAACAGCTGTTCTGAATTTTTTCTTCAGTTTCCATTTATACCATTTTGCTTTATTAACTGAGCTTGGCTAAAAATAGCAACTCAAATTGACATTATAGTGATATATGAGTTTTAAAAATAATCTAATTGGTTTTCTTTTTTTACCTGCAAGTTACACACTTAGGCTTTTAGCATATTTTCATACCACATTTTCCATACTCATTTTCCATTACCAGGCTAATAAACCTGTTGTGTTGATTTAGACATGTATATAGTTACTTGAGTGAGGTGATTATCATTTGACTATATCTAGTATGAGAAGGTTATTGCAATACTATATTTAGATCCAAATTGCTTAGGATCAAATCCTGACATACAAGTGTAGGTGTTTCCTAATGCTAAGTGTAATTCAGTAGCAGAAAACTTGAGGGAGACTGCCAAACTCGCATCATGTCCCATATACTGGAACAAATATTTAACCAGCAAATCAAGGGCAATATTTTGTCATAAAAGGAAACTCTAATGCTTTCCTTGTAAAGTGGTGAGTCTTCTAAATTAGGACTGGTGGTAGAACCAGTCAAGAACAGCTAAGCCACTGGACTCTTCTCTCTTTCTTCCAAATTATCTTTAGGATTCTCAGGTTTATAGAAAGGAGATAAGTGTATTTTAAATAGCCCAAATGCTGCCAAAGCCTTTTAGAACAGCTTGCTCCACCCTGCCCCCTGTTTAATCTGGGAGTTTTGGTTTCCCAGTGCTGCAGCTCTGAAAAAGGAAATTCAGTGACTCAGTAGATAAGTCATGAGACTTTGGGAACATGGTTTGAGTCTCATGCCTGACAAACCATCATCATCCCTGTTTAGTATTAAGGGTTTTTTTTAACTAAACAGTTGACTTCATGGCTGACTAGGATTCCCAGTTCCTGGTCTTAGTGGGGCTTGTTACCTTTCTGACAGAATCAATACGTTCATAGTCTCATGAGATCCAGATGTTTCAGTTCCTTTTATAGATTGAAAGGACTTGGCTGTGATTTCATGGTTTTAGCTGCTTGCCTTATGGGTTGAAAGGGAGGAGGGGATATATGCTTAAAATGTGTTTTAGCTTTGTTTGGTAAGAATACATATTTAAAAATAAATGAGGGAAAATACGGGCAGGGATCAGTCTATTTGCATATGCGAGCAATAAACTCTATGTTGATGCATTTCAAAGTTTAAATGTAAGCAATAGACGTAATAAGCCAGAAAGAAGTTACCTCTTTTGTGGCAGATTTATCCTGCATTAAATCTAGTTTATGTACAGGATCAAGTCACAGGAATGTAAAGGATAAATGTCATTAGTGTGAAGAGAGTTAGGCAGGCAACTCCCATTAACAAGAGCCAGTGTGTTTCATTTAATTCTCTGTGCTGTGTATCATGGTGAGAAGTATACCATTAAGTATGTTGCATTATTGCAAGTTGCAGCAAATACATTGGCCCCTGACAAAAGTGATTATCTCAGTGGCCTGAGTTTTTAATGAGCTTGCATATGAATGAAATTTTCAGTACAGGGAGAGGTGGAGGGAACAGCTGAGCCCACAGTTATTCTGTAATCCTACAGTTATATTCCAGTGTTTGCTTATGAGAACAAAATGCAGTCTCAGCCTGTTTTGATAAACAGCAGTTACCTCTGCACCATCTAAAGGAAATAAAGGACAGTCTTACATGAAACATATTTCTTCCCTCATGCATAGGAACCTTAGTATCTTATTACAAATGCTCAAGTTGGTGTGGTGAAATCAGCCCAGACCACCTCTTGTGGAGCCTACATTACTGTTGTTTTCTAAATACACTTTGCATATACATGCAATTACTCATTACATTCTAATGGACAAAATGCTTTAAAAAGATAGTCTTCTCAAGGATAAAGAGCAGTTCTAACCTTTGTGGCCTCTTTCTTCCTCCCCACCCCCACCCCGATCTGGTTTTGCAACGACATTCTGTTTTCATACCCCTCCAGCATGTGCTAACAATTAAACAGTTACAATATAAAAGAGGAGGAAAAGGGCAGAGTTGTATACTGTGGGTGGTTCATTTTGTCAGTTTAATATTGAAAACATATGTGAATATTTGTATAAATAGAAAACAATTGAAGAATGCCATAGCAGCAACTTATAAAATAATTCTACAATGGTTAAGTGGTCTTTTCTGCACACCAGTGTTGCTGATATCTTGACATTTGCTTGGTGTGGCTAATTTTGCCTTTCAGATAATCTTTTTCCCCATATTCATTCTTCCATTCACACCAACACTTCCCTCTACCAGCCACAAATAGTCTGTCTCAATTCATTTACACACTATCGATCACTCTTACTGCACTAGAAACCCCTTGTAACATGAGTAGCACCCTACCAAATTCACAGCCATGAAGAACACATCACAGACCATGAAATATAGTCTGCCCCGTGAAATCTGTTCTTGTGCGCTTTTACCCCATATTATACAGATTTCACAGGGGAGACCAGCATTTCTCAAATTGGGGGTCGTGACCCAAAAGGGAATTGCGAGGGGGGGTCACAGGGTTATTTTAGGGAAGTTGTGGTATTGCCATCCTTACTTCTGTACTGGCCTCAGAGCTGGGTGGCCAGAGAGCAGAGGTTGTTAGCCAGGTGCCCAGTTCTGAAGGCAGTGCCCCACCAGCAGCAGTGCAGAAGTAAAGGTGGCAATACCATACCATGCAACCCTTTACTTCTGCCCTGCTGCCTTCAGAGCTGGGCAGCCAGAGTGTGGCAGCTGCTGATCGAGGGCCTAGCTTTGAAGGCAGCAGCACAGAAGTGAGGGTGGCAATACCATACCATGCCATCCTTACTCCTGTGCTGATGCTGGTGGTGGCTCTGCCTTCAGAGCTGAGTCCTGGCCAACAGCCGTTGCTCTCCAGCTGCCCAGCTCTGAAGGCTGTGCTGCTGCCAGCAGCAGCGCAGAAGTACGAATAGCTGTACTGCAACCCCCACTACAATAACCTTGCCACCCCCCCAACTCCTTTTTGGGTCAGGACCCCTAAAATTATAACACCATGAAATTTCAGGTTTAAATAGCTGAAATCATGAAATTTATTATTTTAAAAATCCTATAACTGTGAAATTGACCAAAATGGACCATACATTTGGTAGGGCTCTAAATATGAGTACTGTTTTGAGCAGAGTTATTGTTTTGAAGACATAGCCAGTGCTTTACAGGCATCCAGTGGAGCTGCTCAAGAGCCAATGTTTGAAATGCTTCTGTTACAGGCCAGATTTGGTACAATGGTCAGCATTAAAAAGTTAGCATTTGCCAGATTGGTGGTATGAATGATACCCAGATTTTCCCCTCCTACACCTAATACAGGAGAGAAAGGTGGTTACTGTAGCAAATATTGTCTTTTAACTGGTAACTCTTGTGTGACAGATATGGTATCTTTGGGGACCATATTGTATTTTCATAGAAAGCATGAAAGCCTGAGATGGGCCGCACAGTTTGAGCTGGTAGAATAGCCCTTTGTACCAATACAAATGTATTTGTGTTTTCCTGGCTCACTTTGGGATGGAAATAGAGGGTGGTTTCCTGTGCTATCTTGGATCACTGGGGGTGGGTGGGGCTTCCAGTGGGATCTGGGATCACTAAATAGTGATTAATGCAAAATCCCAAGCCTGGCTATGTAGATTTTCCAGCTTTTGAAGCTTCTCCTGCTGGGGAAGAGTGGGAGGGACTGATTTTAACTGTTTTCAGGAGGCTGGGGGACAAAGAAAGACTTCTGGTATAAAAGGCTGAGTTTAAACAGACTAGGTCCTTTTGGTTCAGCAAACAGGACCTTTGGTTGTAGGGTGGCTCCAACCTTTGCACAAGGATTGGAAAGACTTTGACCTAACAAACTTCCCATGTAGAAGCTGGGAGAGTCCCAGTATGATTAGTGAGCATTTAAATCCTTTTATCATTTTATATGTTTTTTTCTGTGATGCTTTTGCCTTAAGAATAAATGTATTTTGCTTTCTAAGAGCTGTGTGGTCACTGGTAAAAACCCTGTCATTGTTCAGGCAGGGTAAAGAGCAGGGGGCTGGATAAGTGTGAGAGCTGCTGAGGATATCACTGTATATGACAGGGAGATGTGCAGCCTTAAAACCCTGGTCAGAAGGGAGTGGGACTAGAGACAGCTGATAGCTTGAGGCCTGAGACCTGATTGGGCACTCCTGGAGCAGACTGCGGAAGGGGAATACAGGTGCAGTTACCCAGGAACTGTGACACCTTGTACATCTGTGTTCAGGCACCGGGGGACTGAAATGTTTTAAAACTGTTCTGAACACTCTCTCATACTATCACTGGCAGCTAACATAGCCTGAAATCTAAAGCTTAGCGTCTTACACATTCTATCATCTATAGTCATGGTTTTCGGCTGTTTCAATATGGTTAGCACATTACAACAGAATGCACTTTCTGGTCCTTCTTCTCAACTCGCCGTAAGGAAAGGGAGGGTTGTCTTGACCCCAGGGTGAGAACTCATGACCTATGCAATTGCACTGGCGATACGGCTGAGAGGACACTTCCATTCTAATTCTCTGTTCCCAGTTAGTTGTAACTTTTTTACCTTTCTAGGTTGAAACCTTTCAGGCTTTTCGACTTAACCAAGAAGTTAATTATTTTCAAAAATATCTTAATTTGTTTAGCCATTTAGTTGTCCAACAGTTGGGGAGGTGACTTAGTCTTTATTTAAGTTGCTTTTCAGACACTTCCTTGTGTTCAAATATCTCAAAGACTTTTCTTTTAAAACTTTTAGCATACCTATTCCTGAATTAGGAACTCCTATTTTTGCCACATCTGAAATACTTTGATCTTGAAAGAACCAAGTTACAGCAATTAAAAATAGCACATTGAGCATGCACAGCACATTCTATTGCTGAACTTCAGAAAACCTGTGGCACCAGGGTGACAGGTTTTGAACATTCATTGGTGATAATATTTGTGTGAGATCATTTTCATAGTTACCAGTGAGTCAATTTAGCATGGGTCTATTATTCATGGGACACACTGCTTAATAGCACTTTTTTTTTCTTGTAACACTTATGCAGTCATGAATTTCCCAGACATGTGTGTAGAAGCAAAACCTCTAACTTGTGAAGATGGAGTGTGTTCTGTTAGGTGCCTTCAAGACAGTTCAGGTATAACTAGTTCTAAATGGCCTCAAAAGGGTTGGGGTGTTAAGAGGACTAGTTAGTAGTGCAATATGTTCGTGCCACCAGACTGGCTATTTTATAAAAGCCTTCTGTCTTACGTTGCCTCAGGAAGGAGAGCCTTATCAGCAATTCCTATATGAGAGATGAGGCTTTTTGTTTTATATAGTTCATATACATCTCTTGTCTGCATTCTCTTTAATTTTTCGGTATTGCATGCTCTGTTAGTAACATATAGCAAATGGCAAATATTGGAGTCTTACAAAAATAGTCTGCAAATAAACATTAAAATGTTCGTTTCTTATGTGTTTAGGGTAACATCTCCAACTTTGACATCGTCATGGAGTCTGATTCGGGTACCTTCATGCCGATGGGCCTGGCTTTTACAGGCAGTGATAAAGCTCGTGCCATCCTGAAGGAGATTATGCAGCTGCTGCAGCCTATCAATGTTACAAACATTTACGAAAATGGTAGTGAAACAGACACTGAATATTGGGTGAGAGATGGAGTACCAGGTGAGAATGCTGGATGAAGTCATAGACAAAGTGGCTGAGTTGGCCTGGTTGTTTCTGTATGCTGTTACTTCTTAAATTCCGGTTGTTGCTCTATTTGATGTTTGACAACATTTTAAAAAAATCTTTTCCTTGGGTAATATTTATTAGAGAGGAAATATGTAAATATTTAAAGACTAACCACAGAATTAGGACAGAATGTGTGTTTGAGCATCAGTTTAATAAAGATTTTAGATTATGCATGGGACAACAGACCTAAAATCTTCTTTTAGGCTTTACGATTTATATTAATCTTTCCTATACCAGAGGTATAAAAATAGTAGAGCATTCTTTCAGCTTTGTTCTAACACAGGACCCCAAAACCCTTTGAAATTCAGCCCACTTCTCACTTGTTCTTATTTAATTTAATTTAAAAAAATTAATTGTTTTCAATACATTTATTCTGTGGGGATTCAGCACTCAAAGACGAAAAGGTGACGATACACTAAAATCTAGTGAAGGACAAAGCCCTGTATATGTAATTGAAAAATAGTTTCTACATTTATTCTCAGTGACACTTCTGAGCCTCATGCAAGTAGCAATCTTCTTGCAAAAGTACTGTGACTTGAAACTGGAGCAGGACAAAATTTTTTGGACAAATAGTTTATTTGCCGAAAAATGCATTTTCGGGTTGGCAGAAACTATTTGCAAATTTGACATGATAGCTTCAGCTGGGGAAAAGTTTTTCAGGGCCAGCAAACTGTTTATGTCCCCTTATAACCTTTAGCTGGGTGTGTGTGCCATTCTGTCCCTTTATAACTTTAGCCAGTGGTTAAGGCATTTGCCCAGATATGGGAGACCCAGGTTTGAGTCTGCACTCTGGAGAAGAGACTTGAACTCAGATCTCTTCTCTACCAGGTGAGCATCCTAACAACCAGGTTATAGGCTTGAAGGATGTGAGACTAATTGAGCTTTTACCATATTTTCAACACTTGAATAACCTAGCAGAAGATATTTTGGTTTTTGGTATTTAAAAACAAAACAAAAACTTTCTTTTTATGCTGGTTTATGTTTAAAGTACCTTGTTGTCTAATTGTGATACTGAAATGATGCAGACACATCAGATACTTTTGGAATCTTTCTGGCTTCTCTCTTCTCCTAACCTTGTGGACGGTTGATAGGTACTGAAGTGGGCTGTGGAGCATATGCCTCTTACTTTGGGGAAAATGTTGTTTGCTTAGGGCTCAGATCTTAGTTGCACTATTTCTACTCATGGGTGGTGGATATCATAGGCTGGGAGAGGATAGGGTGACCAGATCACAAGAGTAAAATATCAGGACAAGTTGGTGGGACAGCTACAGGCTCACAGCCCCAACCAGAGCCATGGGGGTGGGGGACGCACATGCCCCCCTCACAGGCACATGGCCCCAGCTCCAGCCCCTGCTGCAAGCCACAGGGAAGGGGTGCACATCTCCAGCTTCGGCCCGGCCGCAAGGAGTGGGGGGGTCTCATGGCTGGGGCTGGGGGTTGGGGCACAGAGGGAGTTTGGGTGAAGGAGGGGGCTCAGGGCTGGGGCAGGGGTTGGGGTGTGGGGTATGGGCTCCAGGAGGCACTTAACTCAGGCGGCTCCCCAGATGTAGCAATATCTCCCTCTGGGTCCTAGGCAGAAGCATGGCCAGGGGACTCCGTACAGAGCCTCACCCGCAGGCGCGGCCCCCGCAGCTCCCATTGGCTGTGGTTCCCAGCCAATGGGAGCTGCGGAGCTGGCGCTCATGGAAGGGACAGCACGCAGAGCCCCCTTGGCCATCCCTGTGCCTAGGACGCAGAGGGAGATGTTGCCACTTCTGGGGAGCTCTATGGAGCTGGATAGGGAGCCTGTTAGCCCCGCACCAACCAGATGCCTGGCAACCCTACAATATCGGGACAAATGGCATCCCAATTGTACATTGGTCAGGATGTGGGACAAAGAGTTAAATATCAGGACAGTCCCAATTTTATTGGGATATCTGGTCACCCTAGGGAAGGCGTGGCCCCGCCCTGCTCCATCCCCAGGTCTCCTCCTGCAGTTCCCAGCACTTTGCCCTGACCCAGGCTGGCTGGGGCTGGGCAACCTGCTGCAGGGACTCAGGGCAGCTGGCACTGGGGCCGCGCTGCCCGCCTGGCGCTCGCACTGCACCACCTGGTGCTCCAGGCAGGGAGTGCTGTGGCCATGCTGCCTGATGCCGGGGCCCATGGTCGGCATGCTTTGGGCTCCTGCGGGGAAGGGGGGACTGAAGAAGAGGGGTTGGGGGATAGCCTCCCCAACTTCCGGGTCACCAGCTGCCCGTGTTTCTGTTCCATGCACAAGTTACTAAGTGGCACATCAAACTGCTGTAACCCTGTAATTTACACGTCCTTGATCCTAGGCTCTAACTGCATGTATTTTACACCTGCATAAAAATATGCTAAATTGAGGGATGGGTAAGAGCTGCCAATGGTCAATAACCATGCCACTTCCATCTCCCTTTCTTCTGAAAGGCTGTGGATATGTACCGCTGCTCCTGGACTTCAGGTCCAGATGATCTGTATATCTGTGTAGTCATTAGCACATGAGAATTTCCCAGTGTATCTGGTGCATGTTTAGAAAATATAAAGGGGCAGAAATGCTGTCATGGTAAAATATGCTTTGGCTTTCGGGAAGAAAGATCCCCTTTTATAAAGAGATGAATTTTTCTAGGGACCAATGAATTCTTGATGAATTCTTCCCTCCACCCCATATTGTCTCTTTCCATGTGCACCTCACAGATCAGGACACTGCCCAGCCACCAACACTGCCACCTAACACAGCCTTTACCACCTACATCTGTGGTCATGCCTCTGGTTGCAAAGGTGGGAATGAGTATGTAGGAATATCTGGAACCTCAGCTGTTGTTTATGATGGGCGCATCAGAGGGGCTGAAGGGGAAGCACTGGGGCTATAGAGAAATTCCCCTGTTTGTGAGGTGCATGATGAGAGAAACTGTGTGTGTGTGTGGGGGGGGGGGTTTCTTAAGTTTCAAATCTGTTTAACCCAGTCAATAACAATACTTAGTTGTTATATAGCAATTTTCATCAACTGAAATTCAGTTCACCTTTAACGTTAAACATTAGGAGCATTAGCTGGTTTGTTTCTTTGCTGTTTGAAACTTTGCTTCATTTAATCTCCTGTTAAGCGAATCACTAAGTACCCCCACAATGCAAAGTATGATGCTTTCCCCTGGAGAGATGGAATGAAAGAATTAACTCCATTAAAAGAACTGCTGCTTCAGATTGTATCATACTGTACCAGAGAGAAGGCTTTAAACATCTTGCAAGCTTCACGCTTTGTCTGCAGTATTCTCACTGTTCAAATGAACACTTATGGTCTATAATAATATTGTAACAATCTGAACATACTATAACAGCTTTTCCGATGTTATCCAATTTAAACAAGCAGTCAAGTGTGGATACTTCATCAATTTCATTTACATAGTTTCCTGAAAATACACTTGGCTATTTTGTTTCCACGACGTATTACAGAAAACATGGAATACATCAGCAATAAGAATTTGTGACCCAAAATATTCAGTTCCTTATCATTTAAATTTTTACTGTATTAATTCGAGTTCAGGAGTAGCTTCTGTTCCACCTCCTCCTTTGAGTCAGAAAGCCCAGTGAAAACAATACTACTTGTGCTTTTTACCTTCATTCATAACTACCGGTACTTCTGGTGAAGGTTTAGATTAGGTTTAGCTAGTCAGGAATTTATCCACAAAAGAATGCTGGCTCTTTTGTCTGGAAGGTTTACCTGATTCAGAGAAGGGACCCACTCTCTGGCCCAATTCATATTTAATTATACAAATAAATAGGAGAGAGATCTCTCCAACAGGCGAGATTGACTCTCTAGACCAGAGCACACTCCTGGGATACAGGAGATCTGGGTTCAAGCTGCAGTTCTGAATCAGGAACAGGAGGGTATTGAACCTTGGTCTCCCATAAAACAGGTGAGTGCCCCAGCCACCAAACTACTGGCTATTCTGAGGTGAGTGTCTTCCATATTTTTTCACAAAAATTTCAAAAGATCTCATTTTCATTCAGCATTGGAATGAAACAAAATTCTGAAAACTCAACATTTTTCCTAAAACTGAATTTTTGTTTTCCACCCACTCCTAGTTCAGACTACTGCACTCCTGCTTCTCAGAGGCTAAGCTATTCTCTTTTACAGGGGAGTACAGTTGAATATTGTATCACTCATTTATCCTTTCCCTTAAATTGTGGAACTGCATGGAGTACCCATATTTGTACAAATAATAGCGCTAACTACTGTCAGGTGCCACAGATGTGCAAAGTGATCTAAAAACATTAATTAAGCATCTGAACACCACCGATGTAGTACAAGAGGTGGAATCTGTGGAAAAACACAGCAGTGGGATTTAATACATTGTGTAGCTTCTGAATGCTTGAGAGATTTCCTGCAGTGGTCTTTATATTCAACAATTTGGAGAATAATTTGAACCAAGAATGAGAAATCTCTACAATCTTAGTAAAACCAGACAATATTGTGTTTCTAACATTTGTGGTCTTATAGCTGTTGCTTCATAAAGCAGTAGGCAAAGGCAGTTGATTGCTGTGAAGTCTATTATAGGGTGATCTAGTGATTTGAGATGGCCATTAATCTTAAAGAACTAGTTTGTTAATTATTCAATTGTCTTCCAAAATCCTTAATTTCTGTCGTTTTTATTGCACATTTCGGCTTTCTCTCAATTAAGCTTTATTTCTAAACTCTGTATACACATAATGCCTTTTATTACAGCACATGTGTTTTACCAAGAGGCTTGGTCAGCACTTGCAAGTACAGTATATTGTTTCACATGTTGTGTTATAACAGGCTTGTCTGCTCTCTGAACAGGTGGAAAGACATGTAGTGACCCTAACTAGACAGATGTTCTAATATTTTAGTCAAGAAAACAAGGTATCTGATATGAGAGAGGCAGTGTGTGACTTCCTGCACTCCCCCTTCCTGTCTCTGTCTCTGTCTCTCTGTCTGGTCTCAGTGCCACAAGATGGGACAGAACACCACATCCAGAAGAACACCTACTCCCAGCAACTCAGGGTCTCCTTGCATGGGTGGATGGGCAGGCCGGGCCTATTTTTCTGTTCTCCTCCTGCTACATACAGAGTTCTGTGCTGGGTTGGTATTGGTGAACCCTCCCCATAGCCGTGAAAACCTAAATCCTGGACAAGTGGGATATACTTGTCATATCTTGGCATCAATGTATCAATTTCTGTGAGCCACTCAGTCTCCCTTTTAAATAAATAAATGTCTTTTATTATGGTACAGGAGGAAAATTTAGTATAAGAGTGTGTTTCTCAGCAGAAGTCAAATTTTGTGCAACTTGGGAGATATTAAATTGAAGCAGTATGCTAAGAGAACAATTTTAATTGCTTGGCACTTAAAGAACCTGCTATAACTATTACATCTATTAGAACCATTTAAAATCTTGATTGAATTTAGAGCCATGACTATTAACCTGTAAAATAATTCAGCTATGGTTTTCATTTATCATTGTCCCATAAAAAATAAGCTTTGAGACCTAGGAATTACTTTGCTGTAATTAAATGAATTAAATGTACTGTAACTTTCATAGAAGTGGATGTAGGTTACTTCATAGGGCATTATTAAAATGCTCACTGTTTAGCATAATATCACGTCTATATTAACCTTTCAGAACTTGTCCTGTCTATAAGTAAGGCTGTTGTATCCTTGTGACATTCCCTGGGGTGCAATCCAGACTGCTGTGTCCCCTTAATTCTCCAGCCTGGGAAGCTTTTTACTCTGCTTTGCTTATGAGCAGCAAACCCTTCCAGACTCTGCTCACTCACAGCCACCAGCATGTAATGTCACTCCCAGCTGAATACATGAATGCTATCAGGCATCCATGAATTACATATAGGGTGAGAGCCGCATATGCCCCAGCCTTGCTCCCCAGAAATGTGCGTCTTATACTATGCAGGACCCTCCTGAAGGGTATAAGCTTATAGGGAGTCCGTCATTCCAACAATGGGTAATGACTATGCACCAGGCTTGTTGACCTAAGTAGAGATTCCCAAGCACTTCAACCAAAACACACTGGTTTAGGCAAAACAATAAAACAAGTGAATTAATTAAAGGAAGACAGATTTTAAGTAATTACAAGTATAGCTGCATATGAGTCAGGATTGGTTACAAAGGAAATAAAAGGATAAACATACAAGCTAATTCCTAAACTTTACCAAGGCTAATAAGCAAAAGGGGTTCTCTCACCAAAAAGCTTACAGCAGTCTGTGCTAGCTGGAAAGCCTTCCAGCTAGGATCCCACTTCCCTGGTTCAGTTTAGATCAAAATGTTGTAGGGAAGGTTTCTCAAGTCCAGGATTGTGGAGAAGGGAGTAGTTGCTGGCTGAGATTCTGTGTTATGCAGGTCAGACTAGATCAGGGGTAGGCAACCTATGGCACAGGTGCCGAAGGCGGCACGCGAGCTGATTTTCAGTGGCACTCTCACTGCCCAGGTCCTGGCTACCGGTCCGGAGGGCTCTGCATTTTAATTTAATTTTAAATGAAGCTTCTTAAACATTTTGAAACTTTATTAACTTTACATACAACACTAGTTTAGTTATATATTATAGACTTATAGAAAGAGACCTTCTAAAAATGTTAAAATGTATTACCGGCATGCAAAACCTTAAATTAGTGTGAATAAATGAAGACTCGGCACACCACATCTGAAAGGTTGCTGACTCCTGGACTAGATGATCGTAATGGTCTCTTCTGGCCTTTAAAATATATACATCTATAAGTAAATCTCATAAACTTTTGATATAAAAAGATGCTTCCTTACTTTTAACTCTCAGCCGTCTCAAATATACTTGATGTTTTCAATATCAAGGGAGCTTTATCTTTTATTATGAGCAAATGTACTACATTTTGAGAATCCTAATTAACACAGAGATAGCAGTGCTTGTTAAGTTCACCCTTTCTGGAAGAGTTAAACTATAAAATTAAACTGCGTGGAAAGCTTAATTATAAATTGTTGCTGCATTACTTCAGTTTTCCTGCTTTATTAGTGGCTGTTCTCTTTTTTTATAGTCACTTGCACTGCATTTTAATTGGTAGTGTTTCTTTGGTGGCGATAGACTAAGGAACTACAACACACCGGATTAACAACTGGTGTAACATACCATTTACCTTATTAAAGAGAGGAAGCAGCCCTTAAAGAATCTCATATGAATATTTATAAATATTAAATGGCCTCATTAGGTTTAACAGTGAAAAACGGAATTAACAGATTTAAAGAATGTTGTAGTTTCCAATGGTTCTCATATCTTTTTTTGTTACTGGATTTACCTCTATTTTAGCTATGTGGTCTCTGTTACTTCTGTGAATACCAGTCCAAATGTTACATCTTGTTCCCTTGTTTTGGGCTGTGGAAATAGTAATTTGACATGGATTAGAATAAAAACACTTAATGCTAAACACGTTAAGCACTTAACCACATGAAAGTCTCAAAACATTTCAAAGGCATCAATTGATTAATACTCAGAAGACCCCTATCTTTTAGGAAGATTAGATGTGTCTCTTTGAGGGTACGTCTACACTAAAAACTTAAGTCAACCTATTTGGTTCGTGTCCATACTGTCCTTCTGTTGGTGGCATGTGTCCTCACCAGGAGCGCTTCCATTGACTTGAGCGATAGCATGAGGGGGCTGAGAGACCATGCTCTCAGCTCCATACACAGCTTCCCTCCTGCCCCCAGGAGCCATGCTGCCATGAGGCTCTCAGCTCTCTGCTGCCCCGAAGCTCATGGCTCCCCACCAGGAGCACAGCTGCCCCCACCTCCAGATCTTGACTCCCCGCTGAGTGACTGCTGTGCTCCTGATGGGGTGCCGAGAGCCCTGGTGGCTGCTGTGCTCCCAGTGGGGAGCTGGGAGCCTTGTGGGAGTGGGAAGCCAGGAGCCTCAGGGCAGCACCCGGCCTCCCAGCAGGGAATGTGGAGCTGGGATCCTTGATGTAGCCAAGCTCCCCACAGGGAGTGGGGAACCCGGGCAGCAGCATGGCTGGGCTTGGGGAGCCAGGACCCAGGGGGCAGCCTGGCTTTGAGCAGGGAGCCTGGCAGATGCAGCCTGAGAGTCGGAAGCCAGGAGCCCTGTGGGAGTGGGGAGCCCGGGTACACCTGGCTCTAGCTGGAGCCCCCACCCCCACCTCTTTCTTGTCAATTTCACAGCTCTCACATGGAGCCATGAAATTGACAAGAATGACAGCCAACAACTGAGGCAGTCAGCGCCCTAACTACACCGACATAAGCCCTACGCTACGCCTCTCCTGGAAGTGGAGTTGTTATTATTTCAGTGTAGCAGGGCACTTACATCGCAGGAGCAAGGCTGTACAGAGTGTACACTGACATAATTAGATCGACGTAAGCTGCCTTACTTAGTCCTGACTAATACTTAGTCCTGCCTTGAGTGCAGGGGACTGGACTAGATGACCTCTCAAGGTCCCTTCCAGTTCTGTGTTTCTGTGATTCTATGACCTAACTCCGTAGTGTAGCCCAAGCCTGAGACATATTGTAGCTCTACTGTTCAGCACACAGGAAACTACACTCTTAATGTGGGAGTGGTTATTCATTTAATATGTGATCATTTGCCACTAGCTGATTTTAAAAAGTAACATGCAGTGTCCTACATTAAAACACAATGTTCAGCGTTGATGTGCAGCAATGTGCAGTTTAGAAGTAACAAGTTAATTAAACCTTATTCCCTGAACTGTTCCATCTTCATTGAAGCTGAAACACAAAAGATGGAATAAATGAAACAAAGCTCTATTAGTTTAAACTCCATAAGAAAGTTAGGGATGGGAGGAAAGAGAATAATATTTTCCAAATAGAAAATTATGGAAGCTAAATGTAATTATTTTAATTTTCTTTTCTTTAATTGTTCCTATTTGGAATATTGTTGTACAAGAAATTAGGTGCATTAATAGTTGGGAATGCTGGATTTTTCTAGATAAATGTCTGTGGATCCAGAGAGGCTACTTTTTAAGGGCAGCTCCCTATTAATACTTGTGGTATTATCGTTAAGGCATATTAGTGAAGTATTTCATTTCTGGAGCACAAATTGTTTTTAAGTCAATATCACAGTTCTGGTGTCCACATGTTGAAAGAGATGTAAAATTTGGACCGGTTTCACAAAAAAAGCCACAAAAATTGCTCAAGGTCTGGAGAAAATGACTAATGGTGAGAGACTTAGAGCTCAGTGTGTTTCTCTTGTAGAAAAAGAAATCTGAGAGGTTGATTAGTGTATAGCTACCTTCATTGGGAGAAAATATGAGGGTTCTTTAATCTAGTAGAGAAAGGTGCAAGAACCTCTAGCTGGAAGCTGAAGCCAGACAAATTCAAATCAGAAATAAGATGCAACATTAATTGAAGGTGCTAAACAATTGGAACAAACTATCTCTTGATCTTCTAATCAAGACTGGATCCTTTCTGGAAGATACTTTAACCAAACACAAGTTATTGGGCTCAAACAGAGGTAACTGTATGAAATTTAATAATCTGTGACACACAGGAAGCCAAGCTAAATGATTTAATGGTCCCTCGGGCCTTAAATTCTGAGTGAGCAGAAATTTCTTTATATACTGTGGCAAGATACAATCTCAAGACAAACTTGCTGTAGTTTTCTATGTGTTTTCTTTCATTATTTAGGATATATATAGTACTGTATTTGTACTACTTTTCCCCTCAATGATCCATTGTATTCTACTGAAATAAAGTTCATTGATGAATATAATGAAAAAGGGAGTTAAAAACGATACCTGGTTTAGGTATTATTAGTAGTTTGTCACATTGACCAAATCTACAAGGACCATTGCTTCTGTCCATTGTTGCTGGAATTTTGCCCACCAAAGGGAGCACTTCCTAAAAAACTATCAAGTTTCTGTTGACTTCCAAAATGGAAACCACTGTCATGTCACTTTCATTATTTATTAAACATTCAAAAGTTTGCTGGGCATTTTGGAGCAGAGATCTACCTTACGGGTCCATAAAGATCTTGCAGTCTGAAACTCTACAGCAGCCCCTGATCTCAGGAACAAAGAACACTAAGAGCACATCATCCCGGTGCTCTTTCTTCACAGGTTCCATATGTGGTCACTTTTAATGCGTCGGTCCTTATCTTCAAAGCCCTCCATGATATTGGTCAAAGCTACTTGATGGGTCTCCTCACCCTCTGTAATGGCGACCTCCTTTGACAGCTGCATTCCACTGCAGCAGAACTGTCAACAGTAAGAGTGATTAGATTGATCTAATTTAAGAGTCACTTCAGGAAGATATTGGGAGGATCACAAACCTTGGCTTCTTCAGAGCAAAATACTAAACCCATTTCTTCAACCTAGCGTTCCCCAAAAAACCACCATCCTGATACCTGGAGGGTAGAGAGAGGGAGAGAGATACACATAACCAACACAGATGGATGCTACGTAAGAATTTAGATAGAAATTGGAGAGGAAGGAGGGTGTTGTGGTTAAGGCACTGAACTGGAATTCAGGAGATTTGTGTCTAGTTCCTGGCTTTATCAAAGACTTCCTGTAGGAGCTTGGACAACTCACTTAACCAATCTGTTTCTCAGTACCCCATCGGCAAAGTGTGTGTGATAGTCCTTCTGGTCTTCCATCCTTTGTCTGCCTTGTCTCTTTAGAGCAGGGGTTCTCAAACTGGGGGTCGGGACTCCTCAAGGGGTCACAAGGCTATTACATGGGGGGTCGCAAGCTGTCAGCCTCCACCCCAAACCTTGCTTTGCCTCCAACATTTATAATGGTGTTAAATATATAAAAATATGTTTTTAATTTATAAGGGGGGTCGCACTCAGAGGTTTGCTGTGTGAAAGGGGTCACCAGTAAAAAAGTTTGAGAACCACTGATCTAGACTGTAAGCTCATTGGGGCTGTGTGTGTACAGTGCCTAGCATAATGGAGTCCTGATTTCAGCTGGGGCCTCTAGACTTAGATACATAGCAACGGTACGATGCACTCTCATTTCCCCTTCATTTTATCTGTGATGTAAGTGGAGCTGCTCAGTAATAATAATGTTGTAATAGTAATATGTGGACCCAGTTATTGGGGTGTTTACTATATGAATATATTGGTTTAGTTTATATGGGGGCTGTAAGGAAAAAGCAAGCAGGAAGGAAAAAGGGAGGCACAAGATAAGGCACTTCTCAGCAAACACCTGAGGGCTGGTAAGAGGCAGGACCCTGACTGTTAGTTGAAGATTAATTTGGTCTGGAAGTGCCAAAGCCTGGGGACGCAGAAGAACAAAAGGACTATGGCAGTATAAAAAGGGGTTCTCCCTCTCAAAAGAGGAGGGAATTTGGGGGAACCAGACTAAGGCACAAGCACAGGCTGGGATGTCTGAAGAAGCTAGGCCTGCTCAGGTTACCCTCAGGGGATGGGCAGCCTTTAAGTAAGCTAGACATGCACATAGACTGAAGGTAGTTTTAAAGTCCTTTTCCTCTAACACTTTGCTCTTGCTGCTAAAATAAACAGTTCTTTGGTTTTGAGAAGACTGGTCACTATATACACCATTGGTCACAGACTCCTGAAGGGGAAGATCCATAGGTACGGAATCCAGTCGGACCTGCTGGGTAAGCAGAGTTGACACACAGGGTGATGTAGGCCAGACTAAGTTTTAAGTGTAGACCAAGCCTTTGAGAGGGAAAATTGCAGAATTATAATCGAGAAGAAGTAAAGGTATGAGATCTGGAAACTGAGGGGCTGCACTCAGAGAGACCTCAAAGGGAACAGAGGCCCAACTAGCCTTTTAACAGTGTTAAACAAGGTGACTGGCCCATTTAAGAAGGAATGGATCCAATTCACCTGCGACTAGTTAGCTACCTTCCAACAGGGCCTGATGGAGGGCTGTATTGGTGTGTCTACATACCTTTTTGGAATGAGCCTCCCAGCCTGGGTCAAGAGACTCGACCTAGCAGAGCTCATGCTAGTGCTCTAAAAATAGCTGGGTAAACAGCACTTTGGAGTTGCGACTTGGGCTGGAGCTAAGGCTCTGAAGCCTAGGGAGGGCAGTGGGCTTCTAACCCTGAGGAACAGGTTTTAAATGGTTTCAGAGAGAGTCTGCAGCAAGTCCTAAACAGTTAAAAGCTTCTGTTTGAACTGTCAAAGACTGGAGCATTGCGGCCTGGGGTTGCCAACTTTCTAACCGCACAAAACCGAACACCCTTACCCTACCCCTTCTCCGAGGCCCCGCCCCACCCCACTCACACCATCCCCACTTCCTCCATCGCTCATTGTCCCCCACCCTCCCTCACGCGCTCATTTTCACAGGACTGGGGCGGGTCCCTTTTCAACCTGGGCCCCAGGGATTTGGTGCTGAATCTAAGGATACGTCTTCATTGAAACAAAGTGGGTTCTTAACTTGGGCAGCTAACCTGAGTTTGCTAACTTGGGTTAAGATAGCAGTGAAGGAAAAAATTAAGTTGCAGTGTCTTCACTACTATTGTAACCTGAGTTAGCTAACCTGAGTTAAGAACACCCTCTCCCCTCCCCAATTAAGACATGAATCTATGTCAGACAGTTTTCTCAGGCTGCTGCAGTCTTTCTGACAGGTCACCATGCTTTTCAAGTCAGAACACTGTTTTATGGAGAATTACACAGGAACTTGTAAGTCATGGAGGGGAAATGAGAGTCTGTAACCTGCAGTAGAGAGCCACCAAGAGAAGCTTGTGGTCTAAGCACAAGACTACTAGCCAGGAACTACAGAATTATCATTCCAGCTCTGATATGAACTCCTTTCTTCACCAAGTCTTTTTACTTTTCTGGATGGATCTGTAATATGAGGGATAATACCTAGCTCACAGAGGTGTTGCGAAGATTACAGAAAAAGTAAAGTGTTTTAAAGAGGGAAAGAGCTGTTACTACTAAATTATTGGACAGTTCAGCCCTGTCATTAACTGGCCCAACTTGCATTGCAGTCAGCAGACATTGCATCCATTTACTCCAGGCCTGAATTTAGTGAAGAGGAGGTGAGGAAATTAGTGACTGACATGAAATGGAACCCTAAATATAGCCTCTTAAGAGTCTGTGATAGAGGATACTGAGAAAACAAACCTGTCCAAAAGCAAAACGCAGATATATAAAGAAGCTATAATATCATTGCATATACTCCCCCAAGAGAGCCAGAAAACCAGATTCAGACTGATTTTCCAGCAAAGCCACTCTCCCAGAGCCAGCAGCAGTGCTGTGACACAGTGGTGTCTCAATCACTGTGCAGACTTTGGAAACCCAAGAGGGCACTGTTCCTGTTGTGAGCTGGCTGGACTGTATTTTATAAATGAGTTTAGTTCTATTTAATTATATTAAACCTGAGCAATCACCCTCTGCACCAGTTGACTGGAGGATAACTAATGTAATGCTGATTTTTAAAAAAGGCTCCAGAGGAGATCCTGGCAATTACAGGCCAGTAAGCTTAACTTCAGTACGAGGCAAATTGGTTGAAACTATAGTAAAGAACAGGATTATCAGACACATACATGGACATGATTCATTGGGGAAGAGTCAACACGGCTTTTGCAAAGGGAAATCCTGCCTCACCAATCTATTAGAATTCTTTGGGGGGGGGGTCAATAAACATGTGGACAAGCATGAAACAGTGGATATAAAGTACTTCAGAAAGCCTTTAATAAAGTCCCACACCATAGGCTCTTAAGCAAACTAAGCAGTCATGGGATGAGAGGGAAGGTCCTTTTATGGATTAGTAACTGGTTGAAAGACGGAAAATAAAGTGTAGAAATAAATGGTCCGTTTTCATAACAGAGAGAGAGAAATAGCTGGGTCCCCAAAGGATCTGTACTGGGACCTGTGCTGTTCAGCATATTCCTAAATTATCTGGAAAAGGGGTAAACAGTGAGGTGGCAGAGTTTGCAGACAATACAAAATTACTCAAGATAGTTAAGTCCAAAGATGACTGCAAAGAGTTACAAAGATATCTCACAAAACTGGGTGACTGGGCAACAAAACGGCAGATGAAATTCAGTATTGAAAAATGCAAAGTACAGGAAATCCTTGATTTTACAATGTCCAACTTAAGACGAATGCCACTTACAATCTGAATTGACACCCTGATTCGACTTATGACCATTGGCTTTGATTTTACAATGCTTTGTCGCACAATGGAGTGTACTGCAGTTCCGAGTTACAACGTTTTGACTTATGATACAATTTTCAGGAACCAATTGTGTCGCAAGTCCGAGGACTGCCTGTAATGCACATTGGAAAACATAATCCCAACTATGTATACAAAATTATGGGGTCTAAATTCGCCATTCCCCTGGAGTCCAACCTGTATCGTGGTGGAGGGGATTGCTCATTGGAGCTATGCCATCAGCTATGGAGGCTGGTCCAAAATATCTCCTTGGACATTATGTGAGGTGGACAAGTCCAATGAGAACCCTGGAAATGATGGCTAATGCAGGTGGCAAAGACGCAGGGCAGCAGCTGCACCTAGCACCTGAGGTGAAGGAAGTTGCCGAGAAAGACTTAATGGCTCGGGTCGCACAGCATGAAGCCTGTACTGGTAGACCAGGAAAAAATTCACATTACTGCACCTCTATCTCATCCCAGTGGAATGAGTTATTCTTTGGGACAATCGTTCACTCTTGCTAAACATAGGATCAAGTCCACCCATGACTCCAATCTCTTTGAATAATGAAACTGTTGAGGCAGTCTCCAGCTTTTGCTATTTGGGTTCTATACTCACCAGTTTCTCTAGCTTTCATATGGAGGTTCTTCACTGGATTGGCACTGTGCACTGCATAACCATAGCCTTCAGGATTTATTTTGAAAGATATTTGCAAACAACTCTGTAAGTTTCCAAAGACTATATAGTACCTTCAAGCTTTTGCTGATGCCTGTAAGGGAACTGTGAGCTACTTCAGAGACATTCTCTATCTGCAGGGGATTGCTACTTAGGCCAGAGTATTCTGTTATATTCTACTGTGGTATTGTCCCCAGTCCAATTGTGCTAGATACTGAAGGCAGAGAGCCAAAATTTATCATTTGGCTGACACCCATTTGGAATGTATTGCAGAAACTGAGTCAGGAGGTGATGTGGCATCATCAAGGGCCTTTTTAAGGAGATCACGACAGGCAAATTTGTGGGCATATTGTATTTTGCTGGACTTAATCACCATTGTGGCTAAAGTCGCGGTCTTACAAGGAGAGAATTTTCTGGTGGAGATTGGCAGAATACTAGACAGTTTTATGCCGAGACTCAAAGAATGAAGGACCATCCTGGTCCATGTGTCTGAAAGGGCCCATGTGTCTTAAGGACAGCAGATGTGAAGGGGTAAATGTTTCTGGGTCTTTGAGGCAAAGCTGCAAAAAAAATCACCTCTATAGGGCAGATCCTTAGTTGATGTAGATTGTCATAGCGCCATTGAAGTCTACAGTGCAATAATTCTGCACTAGTTGGGGATCTGCATCAGTATGCTGGAAGCTGCCCTTGGACAGCTGGATGCCAGATTCACTAGGCTGCTATTACTACCACTCACATATACAGTTTTGTTCCATTTCAGGACAGAAAAAAATCATAATCATTGAATTCTGGCACAACGGAAAATCCACTTCTTCCCCAGCACTGCCTTTCAACCCCAGGCCACCCCTCTATGAGGATCCCAGTGCAAATACTGTTCTCAGTGTCCTGCACTACTACAGTGGTGAAATATGATTGCAAACAATTAATTTAAACAAACCAATCCACATACATGCACAAAGTACACTTCAGGATTTGATGCAGATATGAGTAAATACTCCACATGTAGATACTGTGTAGCTCCATCAGGTTATCCTCTTCTATCTTAAAGGGGGACCAGGAACAAAACTTTTGGCAGAGTTGAAGTGAATACAAACAGCACCGCCAGACAGTAATAAGGAAGAACTGGGCTACTGCTATTCTGTTCAATCAGATCCAGATTTCTGATCCAATGACTATTAGGCATATTATTTAAAATCCTAGAATTTTCCTTTGAATTTGAAATAAATTATTACGCAGTATCAGCTCAGAGTCACAATCTCAGTCTGATGTCAGTGGCATTTGAATTCAGGGTAAATCAAGGACATAACATGCACGCATTCAGTGAAACACCAAAGCTTATTAAAATGTTGTACTAAAAAATCAGAAAAGCTCTGCCACAAGATTATCTTCTGAACCATCAACATATGCATCACTCTGCCCTTCATTCACATTATTCAAATGTAAATGAAAGGTAGGGCTCCAGGATTGGGGCTCCATTCTGCTCGGCACTGTATAAATACACAGTAAGAACCAGCCCTGCCCGCAAAAGTTTCTAATTTAAGGCCCCTATCCTCAGCTGGCTCTGTCTGGGCAGCTGTGCCTGCAACTGGCTCTGTATGTGAGACCCCATTGCAGGTTCTGGCTCTAATTTAAGGCAAGATGCACATATGAAGAAATGGAAGAAAAAAGAGGAGGGTAACTGTGACAGTGTTATATGGTGACACGGACTAACTATGTGCACAACTATCTGCTTTCAGGCCAAAGGGTGTTTTTGTTTGTTTTCAGTTTTAGGCTATGAATAAACAAGAAGCATTAATGATATCTGTAATCCCTATTGGGCACCTGCCTAGCTGTTATTATGTGGTTATTTATTGATATCTCTGCCACATGCTTAAAAATGCTAACTGAATTTGCAAGCAAATGAGACATTGCAGCAGTAGAAACCTTGCTTCTAAATTATACACAGATTCCAATACAAGCAGAATGTGCTTGAAATCAAAGTCTGTGCTGGCAGTATTCCTTCATTTACATTTCAAGGGCAGAATTAAAACCCTTTGTATGCACAAAGTATGTCACTGGAAGAAATGTCATTGGAAGCAAAATGCTGAAGTCCATCCAGCCATTATCTTTCTTTTTCTCTCACTCAGACCTTTACAAGTCAAGTCCATCTGACAGGATAGCTCAGGCCCTGTTTACACTAGGGATGTGCCACAGTTAAAACCATTAGTGATTAGACACTGGTGTAGTTACAGCAATGCAAACCCTCCTATAGGCAGAGCGGCTATAAGCTGCAATTTGTACCTGTGCAGTTTATTTGAGTTTCAAGCAAGGGTTAGCTGCTTCAGTGCAAACTGTGCTTTATAATTGCCTTTTTGTCTCTTCTTGGGTCTTGCACTGGTACAGCTACATTGATAGATGGTCTCTGATGGTGAAAATCCCCAGTACAGACAAGGCCTCGGAGTTAACTCATAGTTCATGTTTTTTCCATGACAAAAGGTCTAGAGGGTTTCATATATTAACACCTAAAGTCAGCTCCAAAAATTTCTGTTTTGTATTTGAACAATCCAAGACTTGTGCTGCAGATTCCATCGTGCAACCAATCCTGAGCACCTCATGTTCTAAACATTTTATCTGGAAAACATCACAGATTATGCATCTCATTTTCATAGTAAGTGCTAAACAGGAAGCAGTAAGGAGAGCTAATTAGTCTGCATCTCTTTCTCTTTCCTAATTATTATGGATGGGTTTCCCCTTGTCCACCAAAAAGCTGCTGGCTAGTGATAGCACAGCTGTTCGTGGATAATCATAGTTTGGAACACATAAATTGGATATGGTTTGATTGTGCTGAACACTCTGCATGTACATCTTTTATTTCCGGAGTATTTATTTTTATATTTATTGGAAGTAGGGAGAAAGGCCAGAGCATGGTGAAGAAACATAGTTTTTATTTTCTCTGCCTTCCTCTTAAATTCTCTCTTTAGTGTAGGCTGCAAGGTTGGGGAGTAGCTTCCCTGAGGTCTCAGTTGTGAAACAGATGTGGACACTTTAAAAGCATCACTTTAGTCTTTCTGATAATGGCGTTCTTGACATTTTTGGAAACTCTTTATTCAAAATACCCTATTTAGTAACTGCTACTTCTTAGAACCTCTTGAACCAAATCATGGCTTTCAGCTACTAGTGATATGCGGAGTGGAATTTGGAAGGGGCCGCACTGCAGTTGAAATCCCTAGAGGAATTGTCTCCTGAGCAGGGGTGACTCTAGACATTTCGCCGCCCCAAGCACGGCGGCATGCCGCAGGGGGCGCTCTGCCGGTCGCCGGTCCCACGGCTCCGCAGGCATGCCGCCGAAGGCGGCCTGCCTGCCGCCCTCCCGGCGACCGGCAGAGTGCCCCCCGCAGCATGCCGCCCCAAGCACGCACTTAGCATTCTTTCTGGGGCTCTGGTGCAGAAGATCCTAGAGCAATACCTTGTAACACAGTGCAGCGCAAGTCCCCCCTACCCCCATACGCTGGGCCAGCTCTGCTGGGTTTACTAGGCAAAAAGGAATGCTGCCCTTCCCCTTGAGTTGGGTCACTAGTCCACAAATGTCAGCATTTCCCACACCATGTGTGTCTCAACCTTGCCTAGGAGTGAAGGGCTGGGGGAAGATTCCTTGCACCCATTTATTCACCAGTCCTTGTGTACCTGCATAGAGCCTACTAGATCTAACTCCTTGTTGCAGATCTGCATTTTTTCCTTTCAGCTTCTTCAAGCTGTATAAAGAACTTCCTCCTCCCCTCCCTGCATTTCCTGTGCGGCTTGGTTTATGTGCAATTTGGTGAATGTGACTTGTTCCCTCTTCAGAAAAATAAGGCAATATCCAATAAGTGGATTTCTTCCTGGATAGCATTATTCCATGTCAGTTGCTTTCTCCCTCTGTTCAATCCTTTTTCTTTTGGTTTGCAATGCTTTTGAAATTCACTGGAACTGAAAACAGCGTGATTGCCCTTTCACTGTTTCAGGAAAAGGATATTTGGCTGCAACATTCACTAAAATAGATTGCTCTAAAAGCACTCTGGGTGCCTCTTCTAATTCCAAATCAGCCCTGGGCCCTAGATATACAGTGCATGACAGAACCTAATTACTGAAGTAGTTATTATTGCCTCCTCTGCTGAACTGGGTTTTTGAAAGCCCAAATCCACATTTGCAGATCTGGACTCGCTGACAACTGTGAGAAGTGAGGGCAGTCTCAGGAACAATTTGACTGCACTTAGCTCTAATGCTGTTACTCTTTTGAAGTCTCCCTTGTATGTTTTTTGACCCTGAAGACACATGACTTCAGAACGTTATCAGTCCTCCAGTCCATGCAGCAATACTTCTTAGGTACATCTATACTGCAAGTGAAGATGTGATTGATTGTAACATGGTCTAGCTTTAATCTAGCTTGTATGGGTAACAATAGGACTAAAGATCTAGCAACCAGAATATATACCTAGGGTCCCCAGTGGGCTTGTACTCTGGTTGCTAGTCCTGCTGCCACTTCTCTCCTAGTAATACCCGTGCTAGCTAGATTATGCCAACCCCTGCTACAGTCGCACCTTCACTTGCAGTGCAGACATGATCTCTACAATCTGAATTTTGTTTTTCACATCTCTTTCTAGGCATTCAATATTAACTATGGTTAGAAAATGAATACCAAACCGACAGACCTTTGAGTGCTCCGTGTATGTCAGTTCCTGTGATCTTACATTATGCAGAATAGTGTAACATCTCAACTGAGAAGCAGACAAGATTATTCTGTATTCATACATGTTAAGGCCACAGGGACCAGTATGATCATTGCTTCTTGCATAAACACCAGCAGAGGAACCTCACCCAATAATTTATGCCTCAAGCCCATAATTTCTGTTTTGAGCTATAGCATATCTTTTTAAAAAGACATCTTGTCTTGACTTAAAGGCTTCAAGAGATGGAGTACAAGTATGAAAAGTTAATTTGGGCAAAGGATATCATCTTAAAAATGTGTTCCTCAGTTGTTTTGTTTTTGTAGGGCAAAACAAAACACCTTAAATTGCACTCAAAGGCTAATTGGCAGGTAGTGCAGTTTGTGGTTTTATGGCAGGGTATTCCACTTGATTAAGTCAGATTGTGGTAGTTCATCTATTTCAACTTCTGTGTGGATTTATGATGTAGCCATGCGTGCATGCATGCAAAAATTTGGTATATTTGCACACCTGGGGGAGGCAAATGTCTTATCTGAAGTTTGCTTCCGTCTCAGGCTGACAAAGCCTGAGTTTATTGCTCTTGTGGCTATTTTGTAAGACCTGTCTATTTAATCAGGCTTTTCTTAATGATGTGGACTGAGTAGAAAGGGGTCTCAGCTGGATTGAGACATTTATTTGAGTCTCAAAATTTAGTGTCAAGCTCAAGTTTAGGGAGCCAAATAAGGAAGCAAATTCCAGGTATGACACGTACCAGTCACCAGATGTACAACTCTAAGAACCGTCAGTTTATATATTCAGTTGATCTCAACAGCCAGGTTAAAATACAGAGAGGGAGTGGAATAAGCTACATATATGAATTATCATCACATTTTGTACCAGCGAATATCTGAGCAATCTTGAAAGGTGGTTCCACGTAGAGAATACACTGCAATAATCTAAACTAGAGATGACATTGGCTGCAACTTCTTTTTCAAATGAAAATGATGAAAAGTCTTACCCAGCACACCACTGTCTGACCATCCAGAAACAGAAGGGGATCCAATGTGATTTCTAGATAGTGAACCTGAATAATAAAAGCAAGCATGCCTTTTAATGAATGGGTAGATACCATCCACTGTTTCTTTGGATTGATTTTTTTTCTCCCCAATCCACCAACATGACTATTTTTTCGTCCAGAATGAGCTTCAATCAGCTAGTTCTCCTCTAAACCCCAATCTTGACCAGGCATTTGGAAAGTGGAGCAAATGCATCATGAGGATCCAACATAGAGCTGACTCATCGGTATATTGATGACTTCACAGGATGCCAGGCCCTCTGACTACGTTCTCTGCCAGTCTCACATGCACACTGAAAAGTGGGTACAATAGAGCTCTGATACCCCACATGAGAGAGCGGTTACAGAAGATGAGCAATTGCCTCATACTTACCCCTTAGTCCTCTCCAAAAGAGAAGAATGGAGCCACTCAAGCAAATTTCAGCCACCCTTGCCAAGGTTTGCACTTATGTTAACAATACTTCACAGTTAATATTGTCAAAGACTTCTGCTAGTTTCCCAGCCAGCCAATGATCTTCATTCATTGACTAAAGGAGATCATTTACCAACAAAACCAGCATGGTCTCTATGCCTTTCCCAGTCCTCAAACTGATTAAAAAAGGTGAAGGAACTCTAAACATTTCAGGTGGTGTGATTGTCAGGCCCAGTTTGACAGGTTGTCTTGTTATGACCTTCTAAATAAAGCTTCACAGAAAAGATAGGTTCTGTTAGACAGTTCTATGATCTGTACATAATAATCCTTGGAATGAAGGTGAACTGTGAGGTTTCATTTGACAGCTCAAGGTATAATAAGAACTTTTCTCTTGGGATTAGACAACTCCAGAAGTTCTTAAATAAATTTGAAGGTTTTTATGAGTACAAAAATCTCATGAGAATGTGCCATTTTTGTGAAGGAGAAACGCATTGCTTTTTGATCAAGGAAGAGAGAACAGGATAGAGGCGAAGGAGGATGCAGTGTGACAAGAATTAAAAAACCGAGAAAGGGCAAAGATGAGAAGGAGGAGAGAAAACAGGTGGTGGGAGGGAAGAGAGGAAGAAAATAGGAAATGAAGGAAACAGCAAGAAAGAAGAAAGGGGAAGAACAGATGCATTACTGAAAATAATGGACAGGAGAAGAGGATAATGCAGGAAAGAGTAAAAACGATCTAAGAGAGGGAAGGCCAGTAGATGAGGACAGTAGATGGAGGGAAATGAAGAGTTAAATGCAATCTGTTACTGCAAACCTGTTTCCCACATTGTCTTAAACAATCAAGTTGAATTTCCCAGATGTCAGTCAAATTGGACTCTAATTATGGAGACTTGGGATTATGACTTTTTGCAGTGGGAGCCAAGCCCAGTGATGCATAAATTAAGATTTTTTTAAAGAATGTGTTGAATTACTATCCCCCATCAAAATCTACAGATCATCATTCAATGGTGAGTTTCTATAAAAGATCAAATCACTTGGTATTCTCGACCATCATCAGTTGTCAATATTAGTCTGCTGTGCTTTTCCTTGCATTGTGCCATAGATAAAGTATTATGTAAACAAGTTAAAAATTTTCAGCAACATTTATTTACATTAGATTTTTTTCTTAAAAAATGGGGAAAATATCCCAGTTAGACTTGCACAGTTAAAAATGACATCCTAGACTTTGGCAGGGTCACAGTATATCATAGGGACTGTAGCAAATGTTTAAACTAGGCAAGGTTAGTTTACTCTGTATTGCACAAGATAGCCCTGTATTATCAAATTATCTGCTTTAGTTGCATCATAATTAGGACATAACCATTTTATAGCAGCTCATGAAAGTTGTATAAAGGTTGTACAGAGCAATGTTAACATGAAATATAAAATTAGGCTACAGGTATTTTTATCCAAAAAGGCTGCCAAATACACATTTCTGCATTGCTTCCTGAATTGTACAATTGTATGATCACAGTGGAGCTGGTAAAGCTTTATCTAGGGACAGATTTTCAAAGACACCAATGGGAGTTAGGTATCCAGCTCTTACTGAAAGCCAGTTGGAGTTGGGCACCTAACTGCCCTATGTGTCTTTGAAAATTCCAGGTCATTTAGCCAGTCTGTGTCATAAGAACATAAGAGCAACCATACTGGATCAGATCAGAAGTCCATCTAGCCTAGTATCCTGTCTTCCGACAATAGCCAATGCCAGGTGCCCCAGAGGGAATGAACAGACAGGTTATCATCAAGTGATCCATCCCCTGTCGCTCATTCCCAGCTTCTGGCAAACAGAGGCTAGGAACACCATCCCTGACCATCCTGGCTAATAGCCATTGATGGACCTATCCTCCAGGAATTTATCTAGTTCTTTTTTGAACCCTATTACAGTCTTGGCCTTCACTACATCCTCTGACAAGGAGTTCCACAGACTAACTGTGTGTTGTGTGAAAAAATACTTCTTTTTGTTTGTTTTAAACCTGTTGCCTATTAATTTCATTTGGTGACCCCTAGTTCTTGCATTATGAGAAGGAGTAAATAACACTTTCTTATTTACTTTCTCCACACCAGTCATGATTTTATAGACGTCTATCATATCCCTCCTTAATCATCTCTTTTCCAAGCTGAAAAATCCCAGTCTTCTTAATCTCTTTTCATACAGAAGCTGTTCCATACCCCTAATCATTTTTGTTGCCCCTTCTGAAACTTTTCCAATTCCAAAATATCTTTTTTGAGATGAGGTGACCACATCTGCATGCAGTATTCAAGATATGGGCATACCATGGATTTATATAGAGGCAATATGATAATTCTGTCTTCTTATCTATCCCTTTCTTAATGATTCCCAACATTCTGTTTGCTTTTTTGACTGCCACTGCACATTGAGTGGATGTTTTCAGAGAACTATCCACAGTGACTCCACGATCTCTTTCTTGAGTGGTAACAGCTAATTTAGACCCCATCATTTTATATGTAAAGTTGGGATTATGTTTTCCAATGTGCATTACTTTGCATTTATCAATATTGAATTTCAGCTGCCATTTTGTTGCTCAGTCACCCCGTTTTTGAGAGATCCTTTTGTAGCTCTTTGCAGTCTGCCTGAGACTTAACTAACTTGAGGAGTTTTGTATCATCTGTATCATCTGTCATGAGAGGATAGCCAACATATCAACAGGAATTTGCATCTCGAAAGAATTAGTTTAGTTAGCAATGATGCTTTATTTACTGTTTATTTTCCTAATGTTAGTCTTGTTGTTTCATGTAGATCACCTGGAATTCATATGCAATCAGCAACATGCTACACCCAATGGTCCAAATTCAGAACTGGTGTAAGGAAGTGCAAACAGCCCTCCACCTTCCCCCTTTCTTAATTTGGCTCAGTGTTGCTGCAAGAATGTAAACAAAAAAGGCTAATGCAATCCGTCGACAATGATGGAGGAGGAGTTTTAATTGCATATAGATTCCTTTTCCATTGAAGTATGTTGTTTTTTTCAATGTATTTGAAGAAAAATATACACTTTATAGTTCAGGAATATTTAGGAATCACTTGCTACCTGCCTATTTCTGTCTGTTCAACTCCACTGAGAGAATTGTGGGTTGTCTTAGACAGGGGTGAATGACCCACAGCCTTATTTTAAAGATAGCCTGAAGCAAACCCCAGATCTGACGAGCCCTGAACCTTGAGATAGGACCCCGATCTGAACTTTGTGGCTCAGGCACATCTCAGTTTAAATTGATGGTGATATACTAATAAGTTGGACACACATTGGTTGGCAGGTCCAATGCATAAGGCATTTTAGCAGCAATATCCAAAATATTTTATATTTATTAGGAAAGTAATCACCATTGTTTTACAACTCAGATGTATATTATGTAGTCAGAGTAACAAAACATACTTATTAATTTCCATTTCAGTAGTGTGTTGGTTGGGGGGGAAATTATGCAAAGCACTGTACAGGTGTATCTTACCGTTTACAAACTTAGTATTAGATAAGGATGCAACTGGTTAGTGAGGACAGTCATTACTATGAAAAATTAAAGAAATTTAAATTTTGGGAGAGCAGTTAATCAGAAAGATGGTTCATATAGGCCCCTATCCAACACAGCATTTAAGGACATAGGGACAGATTTTTAAAGGCATTTAGATGCCTAACTCCCATTGATTTTAATTAGGCGTTAGATGCTTAAATACTGTTAAAAATCTAGGCCATAAGCATGTGAGCATTACCACTGAAGTCCGTGGGACTACTTACATCACATAGTTAAGCATGACTGTGAGTGCTTTGCTCACTTGGCACCTAGGTAACACCACTTTGTTCAGATACATGAGAAAAATTGTTTGTCGCACTGACATTTTCTGCCGTTAAAACAATGACTGTAGTTGATAAACTAGTTGAGAAGGGGGAATGGGATGGATTTGTAACCCTGATCAGCAATTACACAGCACCTTTACAAACTGTTAGTTTTTATTTCATAGTCCTTGCCTTTTCTCCTCACAACATTCCATACCAAGTCTTCATTTTGAAGCATTTTTTGCACCGTATTCTTATAACAAAACAGGCTGAAGATGGTGTAGCAAACATGAGGTCTGATTTCAAGCTGTGCTGTTTGAGATTTCAGCTTAGTACTGTACCCCCATTTTTGTTTGTTTGTTTGTTTTCTTAAATCTGTGCTTATTTAAAACCAGAGGGTGGGCGGAGAAACGGCCTCCAGAGCACTTTTAATGTTGCAGCTTATTCTGCTTTTGGTAAATTGGGACCAGTTTAGGATATGTTGTATTAGATTCCAGTTAACCTATGTTCTACAGAGCAGAACCATTTCTTTTCCTGAGACCTGATTTCATACAATTTAATGCAAGTCTCCCCAGCTGCCACTGTGGCTCTGGAGTAATGAGTGAAAGGTTAATATGCTGTAAAAGTAACTGCAATAATCCTGAACTGTAATTTAGTCTGTTTAGTGTATCCACAGGATTAACACTCAAATACATTAACTAAAACAAGAAATAATGCATACTTTAGTTTTTGTCTCGTACATTGTGATCTCATTTAGTTAGCCAAGGAAGCAACTGACTGAATACTTTCCTTTTTCCTTTCTGTATAAGTCATGAATTTTAAAGACTGTCAAAAGAAATGACTCCGGACGTAATACAGCACGACATGTGATGTTATATAAACTCTGTGCTGGAAACTATTTCAGCATCTGTAGCAGTGTTGCTCAAGCACCTTACCCTGTAATTTCAGCATTTGAGACTAAACGACAGAACGAATGGCATTGTCACCCCTCTCCAAACAAATATTAATTTCCTCCATCACCTTTGCATTTTTTGTAAAATTTACCCTAAATTCATTGGCATGAAAGTCAGCAATGATCTGCGGGAAGAAGCAGGTGACGGGATGCAACGTAATATTTTCAGGGACCAGCTACAATAATTGGGTTTTCGTTACAATAATTGTTCTGATGATTGCATTAACCAAAGTCAGGTAAAAAATCATTTGTGGAACACCTACAGTAGCAATCTAAATGCTAAACATCACTTGCAGTACAATAGATACCATTTTAAAATGGATAACTTTATACCCAAAGTAGCTCTTAAAACACCCATTCTTCTAAAAGGGTAGCTGCTTCAGGGGAACTGATATTTGTGAAATTTCTTGTTTATCAAAAAACCAAGACATTATATTACTGTACAAGATCTTTTAACAGGTTAGTTTTTCCTGTTACTCTTCGCTTTAAAGTTGATTCCTTTGAAGTCAAATCATACATTTCCCCTTCCCCCCATAACTGCAGATGCCAGGAACCCACATGGGGTCCACCCCTGAAAACTTCCTGTGCAACCAATGCACAGGAATTTGGGGCTATTGAATCTACAACTAAATGGAGCCACCAGGTATTCTTCCATGTAGGAATGCCAGGTACAATGTGGAGTGGCTGTGCTCATGCTCTGTGATCTGAGGAGGAAAATTTCCCTTTCTGCAGGACCTTGTGAACTTCCCAGGGCACAGCACAGTTGTGCCAAGGCTGAGGTTTCCTCTTTATGTATGTATTCTTATGCTGTGTACTCTGTTTCAAAGAGGTACAGTATCATATGTTGCTACATATCTCATGGTTTACTTCCCAAAAGTTGGATTCCTTTTAGGACTCAATAGTGTTTGTGTTTCTCCCCTGAGTAGCGGCATTAAAGTCAAGGAGAACTTGAGGTTGAAGTTGAGGTCAGGAAGATTTTCATTTTGTTTTTTTTTAAATAATCTTTTGTTTACTGGATAACAAAACTGCACGTGTTCAGCATGGTGGGGAAAGCAACTTCATAAATAAAAATTAGCCTTTTTTTTAATCCTTGTGCTTGAATTGCCAGCTTACCAAAGGCTCCCTCTGCTGCTATGGGGGTGGATGTGAGTGTGTTCTAGATCCGTCTATCTGCATAAAGGTGTTTGGGAGATGTGAGGGGAGTATTTTAGCTCATTGTAAGTTGTTGTTTGCAGGGTTTATTTTAGCTTCACAGATTTTTGGGAACTTTGTCAAGGCCCTTCAGACTTTTGCTTACTGTTTGAGCAAACAAGCAATGAAAAGCAGCCTGGTCTGCTGAGTAGGGCACTGCCCTGGGCATCAGGAGTTCTGGTTTCTGTTCCTGGCTCAGCCACTCACCTGCTATCCGACACTGAGGATGTCACTTCTTCTATGTGTAACTCTTTCCCCTTCTACTCCCTCATGTCTATTTAGACTGTAAACACTTCCATGCAGGGACTGTCTCTTAATATGTTTATGTACAGAGCCTAACATAATGGAGCTCCTCTGGGAACTATTATAATACAAATAATAAATAACTGCTTATAAATCTTTATCGTTCATTTGCTTAGCAACTTAAATGGACACATCACTGTACCGTAGAAGATCAGTACCCTTCATCTAGCAGGTCTTATTTACAATCTAGAGGTACTGAACCATGAAGACACAGTACAAACAAGGCAGAATACGTACTGGGTGGGGAGTATCCATTACAGTTTGAAAGTTTAATGGAATAGCTGGGTTTCGAGAGTTTTCTTGAAGGTAAAGACAGTGAGAGCTTAGTATATTAGTGGGCAGACCATATATATTGTTGAATGGCAAATGCATACTGATTTCTAAGTACCCAAGATAGTTTCCTCTGATATTATTTATTATTTGTATTGCCGTATTGCCTAAGGTAATCACAGTGTAAGACAAAAGACAACAGATGGATACAGACTGATGGGGCGCAAAAGAAACTGAGAGACAGCATTGGTCAGTGTAATAGCCTGTGGTATCCGCACACCAGCAGTCTAACCATTGTCAAGGCTTTTGTAGGCATCTGTCACCTCTGCTCACTGGCCATGTCTGGGGATTAGCTCTGCCAGCCTGATGCCCTCTTCTCGCAGTTCCTCAGTCTGTCGTCTCACTCTGTGGCCCCCCTCTTGCTCCTCAGGAGTTACCGTGCCTTGTCTTCATGGCTTAGCCCTCTAGCCAAGTTGCAATAGTCCTCCCCTTCTGGGGTCCTATCAAAGTCTTTCACATCGTCCCGGGCAATCCTTAAGTCCCCTGCCATGGCTCTGCCACTCCCTCCGTGGCTAGAACAGACAGTCTCCAAGTTGACTGCACAGATTGTGCCACTGATTCCATGCCTGGTAGGGGAACCCAGGCCCACTCTTGACACTGGGTTCAAGCCCAGGGGCCATATCTCCAGCAGCTAAGGTCTGTACTACCACAAACCTTCCTGTCACTCCCCTGGACTACTTCCTACCTTGCCTATTCTAGGCTCACATTCTCCACTCTTCTAGCTAAACCCCTATCTCCTGGGTCTGCTAGATAAACCCTTGCTCTTGGGTCCAGAACCCTTTCTCTCCCTCAGCCCAGTGACAGCAGCCCTCACCCCTGCAGTTTCCTTTCTGCTACGGCTCCCTGCCTTTATAGAAGCCCTGCCTTTTCCTGCACAGGTGAGCTGCCCTTGATTAGAGCTTTCCTCTTAGACTGCAAACCAGGGGACATTTAGGCTAATAGGTTAATTGGCCCATCTGACTTATGTTGTCCCTTCCTTATCCCTCTTTGGGGACCCTTCTCACAAGGATCTCTTGAGTGAGGAGGTACAATCCCTCCTATTACTGGGGGTGATCAAACTTGTTCTACTGGGCTATATTGGAAAAGGGCTCTATTCTTGATACTTCCTAGTCAAAAGAGAAATGGTGGGGGGACCATTTGTGGAAATCAGAACTTTGAACACTTTCATCCAAGCTCAATGGTTCAGAGTGGTAACCTGAGCAATGAAAATTCCCTCTCTGGATCTGGGAGATTGGTTTGTTTCCCTTGACCTTCAGGATGCCTATTTCCATATCACCATGCATCTCTCATAAAGATGTTTCTTACATTTTGTGCCAGTCAAGAACTACTGCCAGTATTGTGTCCTAGCCTTCAGCCTTTACACCCCCCAAACAATCTTCACTAAGGTCCTGTGGGTCGCCGCAGCCCATCTTCACCAAAATGGGAATAATTGTCTTCCCCTACCTGGACAATTGGCTACAGAATGGGCACTCATTTCTAGCGGCTCAGACAGCAACCAGAAAAACTCTGTCTCTTTTTCCACTCACTGGCCTCCACCTCAACATGGAAAAATCTACCCTTGTACCTACTCAGCACATAGACTTTATTGGGGCCACTCTGGACTCCACTGCCAGGGTGTACTCACCCAAGGACAGATTTACCACTATGTCCAACGTGTGTCAAAGATACAACAAAGCCCACAAACTACAGCAGAGGTTTGCCTACAAATTCTGGGCCATGTGGCAGCCTGTACATTTGTGACATCCTTAGCAAGACTGTACTTTCAGAGTCTTCAGGCCTAGCAGAGACCCATTTATATGCCCAATAAGCACAGTTTATGCAAACAGTTGTCAGTACCTTGGAGAGTATTCACCTCTCTCAGTTGGTGGAAAGAACCATAAAAAGTGTGCATGGGAGTTCTGTTCCTGCAGCCGCCTTTCACAAGAATCATCATTACAAACCCCTCCCTAATAATCTGGGGCACATATTCCCAGGGCCTCACAGTTCAAGGAAGATGGACCCTTTGGGAGGCTATCCTCCATAACAACATATTAGAGCTGAGGACAGTTGGTTATGCTTTTGAACACTTCCTACTACACACTAGGGGCCACCTGATCAGAATAATGCTGAGCAACAGAGCAGCAATATATCAGTCATCCAGGAGGAGCAAGATCCCAATCCTTATGTACCTAATCCGTAAAACTATCCAACTAGTGCATATCACACCTCATACAGATCTCAATGGTTTATCTTCTAGGACTAAGGTATAGAGTGGTGGATTCCCGCAGCAGACATGTCAGCATTGATCACAAGTGGGAACTGAACACGGAGGTATTCCGAGAGATATGTCTTACCTCAGACACCCACTGATAAATCTCTTTGCAACTCCATCCAATGCAAAGTGCAGATCATTTTGCTTGAGGGGAGGGCATGGATGGGAGGTGCTCTAATCATTCCTTGGCCTCGCGTACTGCTATACATAAATCCCCTGACTCCCCTACTGCTCAGGGTTCTGAACAAATTGAAACAAGAAAAATTAGTAGCCATCCTCCTAGCACTATCATGGCTGAGAGAGGTGTGGTTCCTAGAGTGTGTTCGCATGTCTCTGCCGACTGCCTCTCTGCCTTCCCCTGATGGTGATTCTTCTCACCCAGGATTTGGGATTGACCACTCATCCAAATCTTTCAGCACTTCACTTTAAGGCATGGCTACTAGATGGCTTTCTGATATAGAATGAGACATACAAATAGTACTGCTTCATAGCAAAAAACCTAAAACAAGGAAAACTTACCTCCAGCAGTGGAAATGCTTTGAGACTTGGTGCAGTCACCAATCTATACCTCCTCTTGAGTCTCAGGTAACACACATTCTCGGTTACCTGTTCAATATAAAAGCCTCAGGGTTATCACTGAGTTCCAGCAAAGTTTATCTAGCTGCTATCACAGCTTTTCACTTCCCAAACTGAAGGGTTTTCAGTTTTCGACCACCCAACTACGACAAGGTTTATCAAAGATCTCTTCAACTTCTTTCCTGCTGGTAAAGAATCAGCTCCACCCTGGGACCTAAACTTAGTCCTCAACGCACTGAGGAAACCCCCATTTGAACCTATGGCAAACTGTTCCCTCCTCCATCCGTTCCTTTAAGACTATATTCCTCATAGCCATCAGCTGGGCCAGGAGGATTGGGGAACTTGGAGCCTTATCCACTGTACACAGTGTTCTGTCATGACAAGATGATGCTATGTCCTCACCCTCGCTTCCTTCCCAAGGTTTCCTCAGAATTCCACATCAACCAGGATGTCACTCTTTGAGAGAAGAATCAAACATTCACACACTGGATGTAAGAACAGCCCTTACCTTCTGCCTAGACAGGACTAGGCCCTTTAGGGCTTCACCCAGGCTTTTCATCTCAGTTGCAGAATGCATGAAAAGTCAGGTGATTTCCACCCAAAGACGGTCCATATAGGTTGCATGATTCATCTTAACCTGTTACAAAACCTTAGGAGGTTGCCCTTCTCCAGGAGTCATTGCTCATTCCACCAGGGCTCAATCTGCCTCAGCAACCCTGCTGAAAAGCATACCCATTTCGGACATCTGCAGGGCAGTCACTTGGTCTTTGGTACACACGTTTTTCCAGCATTTCTCTTTTGTGACTGCTTCCAGAGCTGACATGGCTTTCACCAAGGCTGTTCTATGTTCAGTACTGAATCCACCTCCTTAGCACCCTCCTCTTTGATGAAGGTACTGCTTGGGTGCCTCCTGATGTAGAGCACCCACACAGACACTACTCAAAGAAGACAGAGAGGTTACTTACCTTCTACAGCCACTGGAATTCTTTGACATGTGTGTCCCAATGGGTGCTCCAGTATCTGTCCTCCTTCTCTTCTGCCTCAGAGTCTCTCATTGGACTTTGTGGTTGAGAAGGAACTGGAGTCGCAGCAAGTCCACCCCTCCCTATATGTCCTCATGTTGGGGCATGGAGGTGTCTAGGGCTCAAGCACTGATTCGTGGACAGTGCTGATTAAAATTTGTGATCAAGAGTTCACTGGTGTGGGCACATCCTGACATGGAGCACCCCTAGGGGGACACATCTCAAGGAATTCCAGTTATTGTACAAGGTGAGCAACCTCTCCTGTTAAGGAGTGATTTGAAGGAAGAAAATGAGTTAACTGTGTGGCATTTACTGGGAGCGCCTCCCAAGCATGAGGGGCAGCAGGGGAGAAAGCATGAAAGCGCTTGTTTGGATATTTAACAAGTAGGTGATGGAGGCAACGGCACTGCGGGCCAATCGGAGGCAGGAGTTGACATTTCAATACTGACTGCAAGATGATAGACAGGGCAGGTGTAGACCATAAAGGGCCTTGGAAGTGAAGACAAGCGGCTTACGTTATACAGGATACTGGAATAAATTATTAAATGATCACTTTGTAAGCACCAAGAGGACAATAGTGTGATGGGTAATAGCCAACATGGATTTGTCAAGAACAAATCATTCCAAACCAACATTATTTTAGCATTTATGTGGGTTATACTTTACAAGATGAAAGATATTTTTCCCTGAATTAAGGAAAACACTATTCTATATTCTAGGATTCACTGTAATCAATCAAGTTACCCATATGGAAAAGTTGTGCAGAATAACATTTCATACTAAAATCTTCTTCAAGAGGTGTCCCTGTGGGTGCTTCACTGTAGGCGTCAGTGCGCCCCTGCGCCGTTGTTCGGAGATTTTTACAGCAGTACCCGTATCGGCCGCGCATGCGCGGAGCCTGCCTTACATACCAGTCTTGTCTTAACAGTGCGCATGCGCGGCCGAGCTCCTCAGTTCCTTCTCTCCCATCCTCAGCCAGAGTCAGACCTACAGCAGACTCATTAAAACTTTTTCTCTTACCCATTCTACATCCTTTTTCCCCTTATTTTAGCACTCTAGTTACTAGATAAGTTCATCCCCTTAAAAAAAAATGTGTTCCCGCTTATTCCTCTCAGCCTTCAGCTGACGCTAATATGCCTGGCTCCCCAGGATTTAAGTGGTGCACTACATGCAGGGACATCATCCCTATTTCAGATGGTCACTCCCAGAGTATAAAATGCCTGGGGGAGTCCCACAGTCCTCAAAAATGTGCCCATTGTTCCAAATTAAAATCCAGGGCACATAAAGACAGAGAACTCCGACTGAAAGTTATTCTTATACAGAAGTCACTTGGACCTGCTTCTGACCCAGATACGGGCTCCTCAGTGAACCGCAGCCCTCCCACCTCCAAAAAGGACAAAAAAAAAAGAAAACGCCTGCCTCCCTCACCCAGAAGGGAAATATTGCAAGCAAAAAGTTCGCTGGGCAGGTCTATTTCTTCTATGTAGACCTTCCCCTGGCTCAGCACCTTTGATGCGCCGGTTCCCCCAGCATCACGCTAATCCCGCCTGTGGCTGCGGTGACAACGCAAGCTCCCGGTGCTGAGGCTTCAGGCTTCTAGTTGCCTGCCTCTCTCATGGTACCGTCCGGCACTACAATGGGCACTATGATCACCAAGATGCCAAAAATAGGAGCAATGCCACCTCCCACCACCAGTGCTATGAATGAGACACAACAAGCTGTTACTCCACACTTCAATGAACACGCTACACATGCTTCCCCAAACCTTGTGGAGCCCATATCCACACAGGATGAGGCTATACTGCCTCCCCCACGAACACTGTCAGATGATTTCTTAAAATTTCAAGACCTCTTCAAAGGAGTCGCCAATGAGTTGAGGATTAATCTGGAGGAAGTTTCTGAAAACCAACATGAGTTGACTGACATCCTGCAACCTTCCTCCACATCCAAGATTGCCTTACCTATAAGTCCAGCCATCATGGATCCTTCCAAAACCATATGGCAGACACCGGCTACTAGTACACCTACCTGTAAGCAAGCTGACTGGAAATATTTTATTCCTTCCAAAGGGTCCAAGTTCCTTTTTACTCACCCAGTGCCAAACTCATTGGTAGTAGAGGCAGCTAACCAAAAGAACAAACGCCAGTTCCCAGGTCTACCCCAACTGATAAAGACAGTAAAAGGCTGGACCTGCTTGGTCGTAAAGTGTATGCTTCATCCACATTACAATTCCGGATATCTAATTATGTGGCCATTCTGGCAAAATATGACCAGAAAAATTATGAGAAACTCATGGACTTTATTGATGACATTCCAGAGGGCAAAATGACCATCAGTTTAAAGCCATAGTCTCTGAGGGAGAAATCATCTCCCGTACTGCACTACAAGCTGCGCTTGATGTTGCTAATACAGCTGTGAGGTCCACTGCTACAGCAGTCATGATATGTCGAGCTTCATGGCTTTCATCATCTTCTTTTCCTTGTGAGGTTCAGAATACTCTCAAAGATCTCTCTTTTGATGGTGATAAACTATTTGCCAGTAACACCAACAATGTGCTTCACTCCATGAAGGACTCGAGGGGCGACATTATGGTCTCTCGGTATCCAAACCCCTGCAAATAGGAGGATACAATATAGATACCAACCTTATCAACATCTATGCTATCCAACAATGTCATAGACCATATGAACAACAATGTCAGTGACCAAGATATCAATGTCATCGCACCAATTCATCAGCTCCGTGTCAACCCCCTCCCACTAATAAGCAAATTTGAAGATGTGACCGAGGGTATAGAATCCCTACTTCAGTGCCCATTCCCCGCACCCCCCATCCCATTTTGGGGCCCCCTCTCATGGACAACTGCTCCACCAAGAGGTGCAGCGCCTTACCAACACAGAGGAAAAGGATTCTACTCCCGTTACTTTTTAACACAAAATAAAACTGGGGGATGGCGACCTATTTTTGACCTCAGATGCCTCAATAAATTTGTAAAAAAAAAAAAAAAAGGTGACTCTTGCAACCATAATTCCAGCACTGGACCAGGGAGGTTGGGTTTTTAACCCTCGACCTGCAGGATGCTTATGTTCCTGTGACCATACATCCTGCCCACAGATGTTTTATTCACTTCGTTCTGAGTTCACAACACTACCAGTACAGGGTCCTACCTTTTCGGCCTCTCGACTGTGTCTCGTGTCTTTTCCAAACTCCTCGCAGTCGTAACAGCTCATCTCAGAAGGCAGGGAATCATAATTTTTACTTACCTCGACAACTGCCTTTTCAAAGCTAGGACCCTCCAAGAAGCCATTCAAGCCACACAACGGACAGTCCAATGTTTCCATGCTTTTGGCCTGCAAATCAACAAAGAGTATCGTCACTCACTCCCACCCAACAACTGGAGTTCATAGGAGCACGTTTTGACTCATGCAAAAGAATATCATCTCTCCCACTCCACCTTTTTAACACCATCCACCTTTTTATTCTCAAGCTATGCAACATTCCACAAGTGGCTGCACAAGCTTGCCTACACTTTTGTAGTCAGGAATGCTCACCTCTTCATGAGGTGTTTCCAAAGTTGGATTCCATTGTCTACAGACAGAATATCCATGGTCTGAACAAATTTTTATACATAACTCCTAGAGTTAAGCACTCCCTCTACTGGTGGACATTGCCTCACAACCTTTCCTCTGGGGTCCCCTTTCTACAGGACATCCCATCGGTTGTCATAACTACAGATGCATCCCTTATGGGATAGGGAGTACAGATGCCCCAATACACTACCCAGGGGCTTTTGTCTCCTACCGAGACGTCCCTTCAATCAACATCTAGAACTCTGAGCAATATGCAATGCCTGCCTCCAATTTCTCCCCTTCATACAAAACCAACATGTCAGAATAATGACTGACAACATTGCTTGCATGTTCTATGTAAACAGGCAATGGGGGGGTGATCCCACTCCCTTTGTACAGAAGTGATGAAACGATGGAACTGGTGTCTCAGACACAATGTCTGAATATCAGCTGCATACTTACCTGGCTCTCTCAATACCACCGCAACGACTTCAGCAGAAGATTTCCCATAGACCACGAATGGGAACTAAACGAGGATATAGTACTAGACATATTCCACACACGGAGATACGCAACCACAGACCTTTTTGCAACTGCAGCAAACAAGAAATGACCAAGATTTTGTTCCAGAGGGGACTAGGCAAACTCTCCTCAGGGGGTGCGTTCATGTTCCCATGGAACACCGACCTAATGTATGCATTTCCCCGATACCACTCATACACAAATTATTGATAAAAATATGAACAGACCAAGCCAGAGTCATAATGATATCCCCACATGGCCCAGACAGGCATGGTACCCTTTCCTTACCAAGATGTCACTTTCCGCACCCATCCCATACCCTCCGCCTGAATCTCTTGTCCCAACAACATGGTCTACTACTTCACCCCAATTTAACCATGTTACACCTCAAGGTTTGGCTCCTTCATGGTTCTCTCATGGCGAGCGAACTTGCTTGGAGCAGGTTCAAAATGTACTCCTTCATAGCACAACAAATTCTACACGCACCACCTGCCTTCATAACTGGACAAGATTTACACATTGGTGGGCTGTCACAAAAACCGCTCCTTTTTTCCGTGCCTATCCCACTAATCTTTGACTATGTGTTAGTGATTAAACTCTCTGGACTCTCCCTGAGTCCCATCAAAGTCCACTTGGTCCCAATTACAATGTTCCATGATGCCATCAACGATAGGACTATCTTTGCTCACTCCATTAGTAAGCGATTCCTTAAGGGGCCTCAAACCCTATACCCAGACATCAAACCACCTAATCCATTCTGGGACCTTCCCTTAGTCTTAACATGCCTAATCCAAAAACCATTTGAACCATTAGCCACATGTTCCCTCCTACATCTCTCTATGAAAACTGCATTTCTGGTAGCAATTGCCTCTGTGAGATGCACCGGAGAAATTGCAGCACTCAGGGCAGATCCACTATATACCATATTTTTTAAGGACAAAGTCACCCTACACTTACTCCCTGAAATTCTACTGAAGGTACACTCATCTTTCCACATCAATGAGCCTATCCATCTCTCTACCTTTTCCAAAACCACATTTGAATTCCTTTGAATCTAGGATGCACATTTCCAGAGCTGCCATTTGGGCTTTTGAAAATACGTTTGCAAAACATTATGCTCTTACACAGGGACCCATCACCGATGCACGTGTGGGCAGAGCTTTTCTATCTACTGCATTCCTTCCAGATCCGAAGTCCCTACCTCCTTGAGAGATACTGTGTTTCAGTCACCTACAGTGGAGCACCCGCAGGAACACCTCTCGAAGAAGAAGAGGAGGTTACTCACCTGTGCGGTAACTGACGTTCTTTGAGATGAATGTCCTTGTGAGTGCTCCGCTCCCCACCCTCCTCCCCTCTACTTTGGAGCTGAGGCAGCCTCCGTTGTAGAGAAGGAACTGAGGAGCTCGGCCGCACACGCATACTATTAAGACAAGACTGGTATGTGAGACAGGCTCCACGCATGCGCAGCCAATACGGGTACTGCTGTAAAAATCTCCAAACAATGGTGTGGGGCACACCGACACCTACAGCGGAGCACCCACAGAGACACTCGTCTCAAAGAATGTCAGTTACCGCACAGGTGAGTAACCTCCTCTTATACAATCAAATGGCCTTCTATGTGAGGTATGTCTATAGCGCATCTCAGTGCAGCATCTAAGCTCTGTCTCCATTTCTGATTAGGGCCTCTTCTACTTGTCACTATAGCATTATTATTACTAATGATGTTTATTACAGTAGTGCCTAAGGACCAATCAAGCTCAAGCCCCACTGTGGTAGGTACTGTACAAATACAGAGAAGCAGATTGTTCGTGCCCTGAAGAGCTTCCAATCTAAATAGATGAGACAGACAAAAGGAAAGGGATGCAACATACAAAAAGAGCAATCAGTGTGATGGTGGCAAATAGCATTTTAGAGACATGTTTTGTTTTGTTTGTAAATTGTGTGAAGTTTCAATAGGAAGTGATTAGCTAAATGGAAAGACAAGACAAGGGAATGGAACAGGGTCATTGAAGTGATGGGAGGCCAAGGGGAAAGAGCAGGGGAGAAGAAGGTTAGGTGGAGGGAATCTGAAGTGAAGCAGTTGGGTGGATGACTTCCATGACCTCTGTGACAGACTCGCAGCCTTACTAATACATACATGATGGTTAGCATCACAAGAAAAGAAGCAGTCTGTTTCAAATTCACCAACATTAAAAACAAAAAATTAAAAAACACCACACTTGGAATAATTATATGGATTTCCTTACATTGGGTTCCTGTGCTTCGTATATAGAAATGTGTTTACACTACTGCTGGTGCAACAAAGATATTAAGGGAAATACTGCCTTTCCCTTCTATATATATTATATGTTTGCTGGCTCATGTACTCGTAACAAGGCTGCTAACATTATGTAAAATTTGTTTATGCTAAAATGCTGAAAAATCCCATGTTCTATGGCTCAGTGAAATTATCATATGGGAACTTACTCTGTTGCATATGGATTTAATGAAGACCAGCACAGGAATAAATTCATGTTTATGTTAATCTTAAAATATATGTATTTACATAATAAGGAATTGCCCATTTTTCTCTGTAGGTGCCAGCTTGCATGATGACATCAGTAAATACTTCTGGTTTCATCATACTCAAGGGGACACAATGACAGTTCAGGATCCAAGCCAGATGAATCTCTGTGCTGCTGTTTGGACTGTCGTCTCCTATGTAATTGCTGACATGGAAGAGATGTTGCCAAGGTAATAAAAAAGCAAGAAAGAAGACTTATATTCTTCAGTCCACTCATGCATGTGGTCCACAGCTGTGGGAAATTCCTTTTCCATCCTGGTTTTTGCTGATTTTTATTTTTGTTCTCTGACCTCAAAGCAAATTCCTTTTACATGGTCCTGTTTACTGATTTAATGCCTTCCATTAGTGATTTTTATTTCATGTTTCTTCTATTAAGTACTTTTACACTCTAATCAATGTCTAATGTCTGTCTCCTAAAATTATTGCAGAATAGCCGTCTGTAAATAAGTAACCCTGTATAGCAGGAAAATACACTGAATAAATCTGTTGCATCACAATAGTAGTTTTACTGTGTTTACATGTAATGTGTGAAGGATTTTTGTAGTTTAGATATTAGTATGACACATTAGCACTAAAAGTGATCTCATGCTTCCATAGCTTTTTTAACTAATACAGTGTTCACATTGTGTTGGGGTTATAGGTCAGGCTAACCCTGGATGTTACTATTTGCTTAATGTCTTAAAGGTGCAATGGCTAAAATAGTATAGCTTTAAAAAATTTCCAAATCCATTCAAATCATGCTGGTTGCCCTTACTGAGACTTCAGAGACAGTGCGTAACAAAATCTTACACGTGGTGAGGGATAATGTTGTTCAATTCACACTTCATCCAGGAAAAGCCAAGTCTTTCATCATAGAAGGGAAACAGAAGGAATAGTGGGAATTCTGTCAGTACCCCCAGCAGAAGGGAGCTTGCTGGCCATTTGGTATTAAGCATCACAACCTGCCTCTGAATGTCCAAGTAACAGTTGCTACGAGCGCTTTCAGTCATTTTCTTTTGGAAAGAAGGCTGTATCCTGTTCTTTCTAATGCAGGTTTCACTATATGTATCTGCAGTGCATGTTTATATGGCTACACTCTCCCACCACACACAGTGTTTCATGCAGAGGAGACAGTACAGCTGTGTTCTGTGATCTTCACTGCCTGCCAACTGATACCTGGGTGAAATGTGAGGAGCTGGTTTTGACCTGCACAGCTCTAAACATTTCTAGTCCTTGAACTGTCGCTGTTCCCATGCAATATCATGGAGGCTGGATTCTAAACAGGAGAGGGTTGGTAGCTGGACATTGGCAGTGAAAATGAGAAGTTAATTTGAGGATTGACTTCCCTCATCCACTACTGGTTTTCTCTTTCCCAGCCCGGGTGGCCTGCCAGACCCACTCTGCTGAGGTGTGGGGTTGTTTTTTTAGAAGAGGAGACGATAGAATTGGGAGATATTCTAGGGCATGTTTTCTCCTCATGTTCTTTTGGCATGTATTAATTATTGTTAAACTTCTAAATTTTGCAGCATGCCTACTGAGTTTATTGATATACAGAACTGGGAAAATGGCTAAAAAAAAAAAAGTCACATCAGGTATTAAACTTGCCACTAATCATAGGACTGAAAGGGACCTCGAGAGGTCATGTAGTCCAGTCCCCTGCACTCATGGCAGGACTAAGTATTATCTAGACCATCCCTGACAGGTGTTTGTCTAACCCACTCTTAAAAATCTCCAATCATGGAGATTCCACAAGTTCCCTAGGCAATTTATTCCAGTGCTTAACTACCCTGACAGTTAGGAAGTTTTTCCTAATGTCCAGCCTAAATCTCCCTTGCTACAATTTAAGCCCATTGCTTCTTGTCCTATCCTCAGAGATTAAGAATTTTTTTTTCTCCCTCCTCCTTGTAACAACCTTTTATATACTTGAAAACTGTTATGTCCCCTCTCAGTCTTCTCTTTTCCAGACTAAACAAACCCAGTTTTTTCAGTCCTCCCTCATAGGTCATGTTTTCTAGACCTTTAATAATTTTTGTCACTCTTCTCTGGATTCTCTCCAATTTGTCCACATCTTTCCTGAAATATGGTGCCCAGAATTGGACACAATACTCCAGTTGAAGCCTAATCAGCGTGGAGTAGAGCATAAGAATTACTTCTCATCTCTTGCTTACAACACTCCTGCTAATACAATAATCTACAATAACTTTCAGTTGCTATTGGCCTGTGATGGATTTGAACTGTTGAGCTATTGGGGAAGATTCTGGTGTCCAAATGATAATTATCTGAGACATCCATTTCCTTCCAGCTATTGAGATTTACCGCAATAGAGCCCTGATAGTGTTCCTATATTGATTTTTAACTAATATACGTGTTTCACTAATCCTACACAGACACTGTATATAGATATTATCTCTTCTTTTTTTAAAAGAAATGGTTGACATAAACTTACCACAAAATTTCTACAGCTTTCAAAAGCAGTGTAGTGTAAAAGTAGCAGAAATGTTTCTTTGATGAGTGCATGGCTGGTGGTCCTCACTAATGGGAGATTTTTGCTCTTGTAAGTCTCTACATTCAAATCTTTGTCCTGTTTTTGAGACCTTACATGAACTTTGGCACCACATCTTTGTCTATTAAGTTCTGTCAAAGTGATTTTGTTCCTCAAAGATCCATAGGTTTCCAACAGGAAGGGTAAACTTGGTGTTACAAGCCTTAACCTCTGCCCCATTTGAGCCATTGATAGAGGTATTATTTTCAATTAAAGCATGTTCGTTAGCTGCCATTATGTCAACTGGCAGTTTCTGAGTTGGGAGCACTCCATAGAATGCCATATTGTATTAAGCCTCCAGACAAAGCTGTTCTGTACATAGCTCCAATATACATACCAAAGTGCAATTCCAAATTTTACATAGAGATTATTCTTCCCACCTTCTTCATTAGTCCATCCAAAAGAGAATCTGGAGTACAGCTTGGATGTTAAACGCTCAGTCCAAATTTACCTGAACCAATGAGAAAATTCACCATAGTCTTTGTGAAATACCATCTGAGATGCAGAGAGAGCAAAACTTCTATATTTATGATTGCGTGTTAGATCACAGCTTTCACGAAGAGCCTATAAAACTAAGGAAATTACTTCTTCTGAAGATAATATCACTCTTTCCACCAGTCTCATGGCCTGAGAGGAATGGATATTCTTCAGAGGAGATTTGCATGCCAGCTATTTTGACAAACTTCCATGTTTTCCAGTAGACACTATAGAACTGATAAACCTCTATTTCAAAGGTCCTACAGGCAGTGGTAAATAAACAATGAAATGATTTATATATAGATTTTTCTTTCCATTTCTATTGGGTCTTTGTAGCTCCCCTTCAATATTTTGCCTTTATTCCTGCTCAAAGTAGGAGTTATTTTCTTTAGTAGTGATGATGTTTTAGGTTTTAGCTATTAAATTTACACATAGGTTGTTCAGTTCTCTATTTGGAAGCATTTGCAATCACCTAGCCATGTGATTCAGAGATATCCATAACAGGACTGGGGGATCAGCCTTGATTTCAACTTGTACACTGCCTTTGATCTCTGAGTGAGGACCTCCTGTCATGCTTTCTTCAGAGACAAGAAATTAAGAGGTGGTAAAAAAAATTTATTTTCATGTGCAGGCAACACATAGGAAGTCCGGGCTTCTTGTAAATATTATGATAACATTATAAAATAAATGCACCAGACTAAGTTTCCTTCAGGTCAACCAGAATACCTCCAAAATTGCACTGGGATGCCCTTTCCTAATTTGAAGAAAGAGTGAAGGTATTTAAATGTAATAAAAATATGTGGAACAGTGTCAGTAAATTTAAACAAACATTTTACTGGAGATGTTACAAACCTCCTTCATCATCTGAGAGGAGGGGACAAACACAGGCAGGATTCCTTTCTGTTAGGAGTCAGAACTTCCAGACATTTCTTTGGGGTGGGTGGGGAGGTCAAATCAGATCCATCATTCATTTGGCTGACTAGACTATCTGCAAATTGAGATGAATGCCTGATGCAAAGTGGGTAATTTTTCTGTTTATAAAAGGAGGGAGTTATAGGCTGAGAAATCAGGTTACTGATTTTGTCCTTCATGTGATGGTGGTATTTGAAGTTTATACTGTGTCTTTGAATGATTTAAGTGTATGATCCCTTGGGTTTTTACCTCCCTTACAATAATTAAACAGAGATAAGAAGGACAGTAATTTCCTAGTACTAAGGTAAAGCTGTGATTCTTATGCATTTACACTACAGACATTTCTGGCTGCATATGTATTTAGTATGCTTCTCTCATAATGATCTGAGACACTGATATTTACCATGAGTAAATATCAAACTGATCTCGATATCTTTATCTGTCTCATGAAATATACATCCCATCTAAATGTGCCCAAATGATTAATTTACTGCTATTTAATGATTAGCATAAAAATCTCATCACTACACAAGATAGAAATGTTGCTACTAATTGCTGGTTGAAGTGAACGTTGTTTTCTGCATAGAAATTAATGGTGCGTACAGCTCAACTCTCTTGGCTGAATTGGGAAAATTCAAGACTTTCCTGAAGCAGAAGGCACTTGAATTTTTTTCACCTCTCCAAGCTAGAATTGGAAGCATTTCTATGAAAAATGAAGTGATGTCAGAGCTGATGGTAGAGCTGGAAAGAAAGTTTTGTGCACAAAGTGAACCAGACAATTGTCTTCATGCCATTTTTGTGAAATGCTTTTTATCTTGGCTGGTTTAGTATTCCTTTACTGTAGATAAAAATAAAATACTTTCCACATATATGTCCCAGTCTTCAACTCGCATTATTCTAGAAGTTCAGACAAATATCAGTTAAATAGTGTTTGACCAATACTGGGTCTTAGATTTATCATTATAATTATTTAATATTTATCTTATGATAATGACTAAAGGACTTGATCAGGTGTACAGAGCACTGCACAAACATGTAATAAATGTAAGCATGCCCACACTGAATAAAGTTGGGAGCACAAAATTAGAGGCTATTTTTGCCTGCTAGGCAGTATTGCTGTGAGTGAGTTAGGTAGAGATAAGGCTGAGAATCGGGAGACTTGGTTTCAAATCCTGGTTCTTATCACTGATTCTGTGTGATATTGGGCAAGTCACCTGATGTGCTCCTTAGTTTCTTTGTGTAAAAAGGTGATAATTATACTTATCTAGCTCATAGGTGTGTTTTAAGGCTTAGCGAAACACTTTGTAAAGTGCAATATAAATTCATAATAGTGTTAAGTTCAACCAGTGGCATTAATGGAAACAGACATCAGGACTAGAGCTGTGTGAATAACTGACTTTTTGGTTGGCTGGCAATTCAGAAAGGGGAAAAAAACCATGTGGGGTAGACCCCAAAATTAATTTTTTTGAAAATTTCAGAGTTGAAAAGTTAAAAAAAAAATGTCAGGTCAAACAACCCATTTTGCTGGACCCAAACTGAAACATTTTGTTTCAATTTAAAGTACTTGTTAACATATTTTTTTAATTGAAGGCAATTTTGAAACAGACATTTCAAACCAAAAAATCCAAAAGTAATATTCTTCTTTGAGTGATGGTCCCTTTACGTATTCCAAACATGGGGTATGTATGCGCGTCAGACGTTTTAGCAGCAGTGTCAATTGACGCGCACACGCATCTTACCTTGCCTCATGCTGCATGCAAGGTTATAAGAAGCTGTGTGGGGTGGTGCCCCCTAAATTCCATCTCACCGCACGGTCGTAGTCGGAAGCTTCTCTTTGCATGCTCATAGTCTCTACGAGAATAATAGTCTGTGGTATATACCGGGTAGTTATTTCGTTCCGTTTCTTTCTTTCTTCGTTCTGTAAATAGCGTAGTTAGTTTAGCTAGTCACCCCACACGGGACCTAGTCGGGTGTGTCACGTTCCAGGGTTTAAAAATTGTCTTGTGTCCTCGCTCGTTCTCTGTGAGCAACGAGCATGCTCGTTGTCTCTACTGCCTGGGAGAGGTGCACCTCGCCACCCACCACCTCCTGCCCAGATCCAGTGGCACCACCGATAAGGCAAAGGAGAGCTGCAAGCACTCCAATTGACACTGCAACAGCTTCCTGTTGCAGACTACTGTGATCCATGGCATTTCCTCGCTGAGCCATACCCGTTTGGGTAAGATGTCACATGCAGACCCCACCACACCACTCCCTAAGGCAGGGGGCAAGGCCAAGTGGAAAATATAGGTGGGCACTGACGGTCCCTGCGCCGACTGAGTGAGGAGACAGCCCACTGGGATGTACCCCTCTGCCCTGGCAGGACACATTAGGCTCTGCTCTGTGCACCCCCCCGGTTCAGTGGCCAGCGGGACGTGCCCTGGATGCTGGGACAGGTGGAACTGTTGGTCCTGATGACACACTTCAACTTACTGTACCCGCCCTCACCACTTCTCTCGGTTCCCTAGCCTCCTACACCAGCAGATGCACCGATCCTCCTCAGCTGGGACCCACCTCTGCTGATCGCAGCACTGTCTGCATCCACAGCTCCACCACTACTGGAGGTTTCTTTGGACTCAGAGAGCTTCTCGGCAGAAGACCCATCCTTCTCCCTAGTCTCCCAACATAGATCAGACTCCCAAGCGCATCAGCCACACCAGACAGGCTACACTCCAGTCCCACAGAGGTGGTACTCTCAGGGCCCAACCTCCTGGCAGCAATGGCCCACATGGGACCCTTACCACCAGCTGTACCCACTGTCAATGGTCTTGCACCTTTCCACCTGGGTCTCTCTGCCAGAACCAATCAGCTCAGACCCAGAAGAGGACCCAGAACACAATCTGGTACCGCCATTCCACTGGTCCTGATGGAGGCTTCCTCCTCTCTAGATGAGGCCCTAATTCCCCCTACCTTCTCGCCTCCTGATGATCACCACCAATACCAGGAGTTGCTGCAGAGGGTGGCCCTCGACTTGCGCCTCCCCAGCGGAGGTTCAGGACCAACATCACCAGCTGCTGGACATCCTCCAGCCTCGGGGACAAATGCACATTGCTCTGCCCCTCAATGAGGCCATCATGCAACCTGCATGGGTGCTGTGGCACATGCTGGCATCCTGCACCCCAACACCTATGAGGTCTGAAAGTATATAATTTGTGCCATCTAGTGGGGGTTGCCTTTCTTTTTTCCCAACCTACCCCAGCCTCAGTAGTGCACATGGCCATGGAATGGGCATGCCAGCACTCCTCTACCTCCACTTCTCCAGATAAGGTGGTGAAGCACCTGGACTCACGGACCACAAACTGTAGTTCTCTGCAGCCCTGCAGTTCTGTATATTGAACTACCACCTTCACCTCCTCCTCTGATGGCATTTTTTTCCAAATCTACAATTGGGTAATTTCATGCAACAGTGGCATTTTTAGTTTGCATGTGTGAAATTTCTTTGGGTTGCAAAATCATGAGAAACAAATCAGAAAGCCTCTTATAGATTCATAGATTCTAGGACTGGAAGGGACCTCGAGAGGTCATCGAGTCCAGTCCCCTGCCCTCATGGCAGGACCAAATACTGTCTAGACCATCCCGGATAGACATTTATCTAATCTACTCTTAAATATCTCCAGAGATGGAGATTCCACAACCTCCCTAGGCAATTTATTCCAGTGTTTAACCACCCTGACTGTTAGGAACTTTTTCCTAATGTCCAACCTAAACCTCCCTTGCTGCAGTTTAAGCCCATTGCTTCTTGTTCTATCCTTAGAGGCTAAGGTGAACAAGTTTTCTCCCTCCTCCTTATGACACCCTTTTAGATACCTGAAAACTGCTATCATGTCCCCTCTCAGTCTTCTCTTTTCCAAACTAAACAAACCCAATTCTTTCAGCCTTCCTTCGTAGGTCACGTTCTCTAAACCTTTAATCATTCTTGTTGCTCTTCTATTGACCCTCTCCAATTTCTCCACATCTTTCTTGAAATGCGGTGCCCAGAACTGGACACAATACTCCAGTTGAGGCCTAACCAGCACAGAGTAAAGCGGAAGAATGACTTCTCGTATCTTTCTCACAACGCACCTGTTAATGCATCCCCGAATCATGTTTGCTTTTTTTGCAACAGCATCACACTTTTGACTCATGTTTAGCTTGTGGTCCACTATAACCCCTAGATCGCTTTCTGCTGTACTCCTTCCTAGACAGTCTCTTCCCATTCTGTATGTATGAAATTGATTGTTCCTTCCTCAGTGGAGCACTTTGCATTTGTCTTTGTTAAACTTCATCCTGTTTACCTCAGACCATTTCTCCAATTTGTCCAGATCATTTTGAATTATGACCCTGTCCTCCAAAGCAGTTGCAATCCCTCCCACTTTGGTATCATCTGCAAACTTAATAAGCGTACTTTCTATGCCAATATCTAAGTCGTTGATGAAGATATTGAACAGAGCCAGTCCCAAAACAGGCCCCAGTGGAACCCCACTTGTTATACGTTTCCAGCAGGATTGGGAACCATTAATAACTACTCTCTGAGTACGGTTATCCAGCCAGTTATGCACCCACCATATAGAAAGCCCCATCTAAGTTGTATTTGCCTGGTTTATTGATAAGAATATCATGCGAGACCGTATCAAATGCCTTACTAAAGTCTAGGTATATCACATCCACCGCTTCTCCCTTATCCACAAGACTCATTATCCTATCAAAGAAAGCTATCAGATTTGTTTGACATGATTTGTTCTTTACAAATCCATGCTGGCTATTCCCTATCACCTTACCACCTTCCAAGTGTTTGCAGATGATTTCCTTAATTACTTGCTCCATTATCTTCCCTGGCACAGAAGTTAAACTAAATGGTCTGTAGTTTCCATTTTTATAGATGGGCACTAAATTTGCCCTTTTCCAGTCTTCTGGAATCTCTCCTGTCTCCCATGATTTTCCAAAGATAATAGCTAGAGGCTCAGATACCTGCTCTATTAGCTCCTTGAGTATTCTAGGATGCATTTCATCAGGCCCTGGTGACTTGCAGGCATCTAACTTTTCTAAGTGATTTTTAACTTGTTCTTTTTTTATTTTATCTTCTAAACCTACCCCCTTCCCATTAGCATTCACTATGTTAGGCATTCCTTCAGACTTCTCGGTGAAGACCGAAACAAAGAAGTCATTAAGCATCTCTGCCATTTCCAAGTTTCCTGTTACTGTTTCTCCCTCCTCACTGAGCAGAGGGCCTACCCTGTCCTTGGTCTTCCTCTTGCTTCTAATGTATTGATAAAAAGTCTTCTTGTTTCTCTTTATTCCTGTAGCTAGTTTGAGATCATTTTGTGCCTTTGCCTTTCTAATCTTACCCCTGCATTCCTGTGTTGTTTGCCTATATTCATCCTTTGTAATCTGTCCTAGTTTCCATTTTTTATATGACTCCTTTTTATTTTTTAGATCATGCAAGATCTCGTGATTGAGCCAAGGTGGTCTTTTGCCACATTTTCTATCTTTCCTACTGTCATAAACAGATAATTAAGGGTTAATGTCTCTTTTACCTGTAAAGGGTTAAGAAGCTCAGTAAACCTGGCTGACACCTGACCAGAGGACTAATAAGGGGACAAGATACTTTCAAATCTTGGTGGAGGGAAGTCTTTTGTTTGTGCTCTTTGTTTGGGGGTTGTTCGCTCTTGGGACTAAGAGGGACCAGACATCAATCCAGGCTCTCCAAATCTTTCTGAATCAGTCTCTCATGTTTCAAACTTGTAAGTAATAGCCAGGCAAGGCGTGTTAGTCTTATTTTTGTTTTCTCAACTTGTAAATGTTCCTTTTTGCTGAGAGGATTTTACCTCTGTTTGCTGTAACTTTGAACCTAAGGCTAGAGGGGGTCCCTCTGGGCTATATGAATCTGATTACCCTGTAAAGTATTTTCCATCCTGATTTTATAGAGATAATTTTTACCTTTCTTTCTTTAATTAAAAGCTTTCTTTTTAGAACCTGACTGATTTTTTCCTTGTGTTAAGATCCAAGGGGATTTGATCTGGACTCACCAGGAATTGGTGGGGGAAAGGAGGGGGGATGGTTAAATTCTCCTTGTGTTAAGATCCAAGGGGTTGGATTGGTGTTCACCAGGAACTTGGTGAAAAAGCCTCTCAAGGCTGCCCAGGGAGGGGAAGGTTTTGGGGGAACAGAAAGTGATCCAGACACTGAAATTTCTGGATGGTGGCAGTGTTACCAGATCTAAGCTTGTAATTAAACTTAGAAGTGTCCATGCAGGTCCCCACATCTGTACCCTAAAGTTCAGAGTGGGGGAGGAACCTTGACACCTACCCAGCGGAATAGCTTGCTTTTGGGCCCTTAATAGTGTGTCTTTGGAAAACTGCCAACTCTCCTCAGTTGTTTTTCCCCTCAGTTTTGATTCCCATGGTACCTTACCTATCAGCTCTCTGAGCTTACCAAAATCCGCCTTCCTGAGGCCTGGTCTACACTATGACTTTAATTCGAATTTAGCAGCGTTAATTCGAACTAACCGCTCAACCGTCCACACCAGGAAGCCATTTAATTCGAACTAGAGGGCTCTTTAGTTCGAATTTGGTACTCCACCCCGACAGGTGGAGTAACGCTAAATTCGACATGGCTAGCTCGAATTAGGCTAGGTGTGGATGCAAATCGAACTTAGTAGCTCCGGGAGCTATCCCACAGTGCACCACTCTGTTGACGCTCTGGACAGCAGTCCGAGCTTGGATTCTCTGACCAGCCACACAGGAAATGACCCGGGAAAATTTGAATTCATTTTCCTGTCTGGGCACTTTGAATCTGACGTCCTGGCTGGACATAGGGGCGAGCTCCGCAGCACCTGCCACGATGCAGAGCTCTCCAGCAGAGGAGTCCAGCCAATCCAAGAATAGAAAGAGGTCCCCAGCATGGACAGACCGGGAAGTCCTGGATCTGATCGGTATGTGGGGCGAGGAGTCTGTGCTGTCGGAGCTGCGCTCCAGCAAGCGGAATGCAAAGACCTTTGAGAAGGTCTCCAAAGCAATGATAGAGAAAGGATACAGCCGGGATGCAATGCAGTGCCGCGTGAAAATCAAGGACCTGAGACAAGGCTACCAAAAAGTCAGAGCGGCAAACAGACGCTCTGGAGCCCAGCCCCAGACATGCCGCTTCTACGAGGCACTGCATGCCATTCTAGGTGGGTCTGCCACCACTGCCCCACCAGTGACCGTGGACTCAGTGAATGGCATAGTGAACCTGGACAGTTCCTCCTCGATGTTCGCCGATGGGGAAGATGAGGAACGGTCTGTGGAGGACGGCGCAGGCGACAGCGAACACAAAACCGCTTTCCCTGACAGCCAGGATCTCTTCATCACCCTCACAGAGATCCCCTACCAATCCTCCCCGGCCGTTAACCCGGACTCTGAATCAGGGGAAGGATCAGGCGGTAAGTGCTATAAACATGTAAACATTTATTTTTTATAAAACAGGTATAAAAAAATAGAAATACTATATATAAAATTTTCAATGAAAAACTATATGAAAAGTAGGTCCACACATATAGGGATTGAACAATAATCCTCCAGGGACAATTCAAGAAAGGTCTCATTTAGGTCCTCGAAAAGCCTCCACAGGAGGTTCCTGGGGAGAGGTGCCTTGTTGGATGCTCCGTGGAAGCACACTCTTCCGCGCCAGGACATCCTTATGTAGATGGGAATCATCGCCTCCACAAGCATGGCCGCATATGGTCCTGGTCTCTGCAGGGCTTCCCTTAGCATCCGCTCTTTGTGACTCCGAGGGACCCGCATCAGGGTGATCTCGTTCATGAAATGCTGCATCTAATTAGGGCAATTAGTGTATTGTTACTGTTGTGAATGGTTGACTTTTACTTTGCATAACAATGACCCTCACTTAACAGCCACGTGTTGTAGGCCACATAGGAAAAGCATACATTGATCTTTCCCGTGCACTGGCGGGAGTGGCTGGAAAAGGGTCAGAGTATATGATTTCCAGATTGCCTTTAGCGGGAGGGCACAGCTATCCATTAACTGATAAGCAGAATGTACTGTAAGGCTTACCAGGACTGTCTGCTAGACGGATTCAGCTGTCTCTCCCCACTTGTCCGCTCTCCTGTGCAATGCCACAGCCAATGAGAGCGTATTCCGAAATCTCGAACTTGGCCCGAGATCTCGTGAGACTTGTTGCCCTGTATGGTCTTGTTCAGAGAAACTGACTAGACTGTGTTCACTGTTCGCAAACATGTATCTGTTCAAGGAAATCAGTTACTTTTCCCATCACACAGCTTCGTCTCTTTCCCGGACTGCCCCGGCATCCCCCTCGCAGAGGCTGGCGCAGATTAGGCGGCGAAAGAAAAAGACTCGGGACGAGATGTTCGCGGAACTGATGGCCTGCTCCAGAGCCGAGGCGGCAGAGCAGACACAGTGGAGGGAGACCCTATGTCAACAGCATCGCACACACATCGAACGGGAGGATAGGTGGCGGCAGGAAGACCAGCAGGCGACTCAAACGCTGCTTGGGCTAATGAGGGAGCAAACGGACATGCTCCGGCGCCTTGTTGATGTTCTGCAGGACCGCAGGCAGGAGGACAGAGCCCCCCTGCAGTGTATCTGCAACCGCCCTCCCCCGCCAAGAAGTCCTGCCCCCCCCTCACCCAAAAGTACAAGACGGAGGGGCGGTAGGGGCCGTGAGAACTGTCACTGCACCACTGCATAGCGCTAATGTACCACACACCTCTCACGCTATACATTTGTAGAAGTGCTTCCCTTACAGGCTCACCCAGTCCCAAATCCAAGTTTCATCCCCCCACTGTGTATTAGATTATTAAAAGCTGTTTGCTGTTATTCACTGTTTCGGTCACGTCTTTCATGTCAGAGGATTTTTTTTGTTTGGGGGGGGGGAGGGGATTTATAATTGCACGATATAGCCTACATTACCAGGGTACAGACTTGGGGGCATGATCAACTGCAGGGCACACACACACTGCAGTCAGTAGGCACCAGGGTCACTCTGTGTGGTGTATGCTGCCCCATGTCATTCTGTGATGTGTATGCTTGTCCAGGGTCCTAGCGCCTGCCACCCCCTTAATGTTAAGGCACGCTGCCCTTACCATGCACTTCCACCGTAGCAACGAGCCTCTCCGCTGCCCTGAGCCCCAGCAAGAGCCCTCATCCACGGACAGATACTCACCCTTCCCCCACACCCCTCACCCCTTCCTACGCCCAAACCCGCAGCCCACTGCCATCATCCAAACCCCTATCCAAAGAAGGCACCACTCGCCCCTTCCTGCAAACCCACACCTTCCTGCAATCCCTCCCCTTGATGCACAACCACTTGCAACCGTCCCCCACCTCAGAGACCTATGTAGGAGCAGGAGGATGTCATTCCTCTATGGAACAAGCGGTCTGTACATCAGTGCACACCGTGCCCAGCACAGTATGCGTCCATGTTTCAGCAACTGAACAGAAATGCAAAGTAAAACAAAGATTTATTAATAATGAGTGTAACAATTAATTTGATTTAAAACGTGCTTTGGAAGTGGGGGAAACTTGGAGAACGGGGTATGTAACCGCAGATCGAAATCGACACATACAGACACAGGCCCAGGGTCAGTTTTTCTTGAAAGCAAGTGGAGAGTCATAGGTTACCCTGCTCTCCGAGGAAACTAGCTTTCAAAGCCTCCCGGATACACAGCACTTCCCGCTGGGATATTCTCTCGGCACGGGTGTCTGGCTGAGCGTAAACTGCAGCCAGGCGATTTGCCTCAACCTCCCATCCGGACAAAAAGGTCTCGCCCTTGCTCTCACAGAGATTGTGGAGCACACAGCAAGCAGCAATAACTACGGGGATATTCTTTTCGCTGATGTCCGAGCGAGTCAGTAAGCTCCGCCATCTCCCCTTGAGACGTCCGAAAGCACACTCCACCACCATTCTGCACTTGCTCAGCCAGTAGTTGAAGAGTTCCTTCTCTCTGTCCAAGGCGCCTGTATAGGGCTTCATGAGCCAGGGCATTAGCGGGTAGGCTGGGTCCCCGAGGATCACTGTAGGCATCTGCACATCCCCAACCGTTACTTTGTGGTCCGGGAAGAAAGTACCTGCCTGGAGGCGTCTAAACAGACCAGAGTTCCTGAACACACGCGCGTCATGAACCTTGCCTGCCCACCCAACGAAGATGTTGGTAAAACGTCCCCTATGGTCTACCAGTGCTTGCAGCACCATAGAAAAGTAGCCCTTTCGGTTAATGTACTCGCTGGCCTGGTGGGCCGGTGCCAGGATAGGGATGTGAGTCCCATCTATAGCCCCACCGCAGTTTGGGAATCCCATCGCGGCGAAGCCATCTTTGATGTCCTGGACGTTTCCCAGAGTCACTACCTTTGAGAGAAGTTGCTCAACGATTGCGTGGGCTACTTCAATCACAGCAACCCCCACGGTAGATTTGCCGACGCCAAAGTGGTTCGCTACTGACCGGTAGCTGTCTGGCGTTGCAAGTTTCCAGAGGGCTATGGCCACTCGCTTCTGCACACTCAGGGCTGCTCGCATCCGGGTGTCCTGGCGCTTCAGGGCAGGGGACAGCAAGTCACAGAGTTCAAGGAAAGTGCCCTTACGCATCCTGAAGTTTCGCAGCCACTGTGATTCATCCCAGACCTGCAGCACTATGCGGTCCCACCAGTCCGTGCTTGTTTCCCGGGCCCAGAATCGCCGTTCCACACCATGAACTTGACCCATTGCCACCATGATCTCCACAGCGCGGCGTACCCTGCTTTGTGAGAGGTCTGCGCCACTCTGTGACTTCCTGTCCTCACCGCGCTGACGGAGCCTCCTCGCCCGATTTCTCAGCAGCTGACTGTGGAAGAGGTGGACGATAAGGTGCGAGGAGTTGACAACGGCCATAAGTGCAGCGATGATCGCAGCGGGCTCCATGCTCGCAGTGCTGTGGCGTACGCGCTGTAACTGACAAGAGAAGGGCGCGAACAGATTTCCCGCCGGAGCTTTCAGGGAGGGAGGGCGTGATTGACGGTTCAATGATGACAGTTACCCAAAACCACCCTCGACACATTTTTCCCCCCAGCAGGCATTGGGGGCTCTACCCAGCATTCCAATGGGCAGCGGGGACTGCGGGAACTGTGGGATAACTTCCCACAGTGCACCGCTTCCAAAGTCGACGCCAGCCCCGTTACTGTGGACTCAGAAATTCGAATTAGTGTATTTACTGTGGATACACAAATTCGACTTCATAAGGTCGAATCCACAAATTCGACTTAAGTAGATTCGAAATAGTCTTGTAGTGTACACAAGGCCTGAAATCCATTGTCTCTATTTTGCTGTACTCCCTTCTACCCTTCCTTAGAATTGTGAACTCTATGATTTCATGATCACTTTCACCCAAGCTGCCTTCTAATTTCAAATTCTTGCACCACCACCCCGCATCTGACTTTCTGAATTAGTTACTTTTAGTGACACTTTCATATAAGCTTTTCTTTTTTTTAAACTGTTTTCTCTGCTCCTTTGTAAAAATACAGCAAAGCCTTTGGGTCCCAAAGTTTACATCCTCATTTCTTACTTTGTATCAAAACTCATATTTCAGAAGAAAAAAATTTCAAAAGCAACTCTAGAGTTGTAAAGGGCAATGATCGTCCTCCCATTTTAGAAAGAACTGAGATTACTGTTATTTTGCAAGAAGCATTTGGATAATTTTGAGACTTGTATGTGCCTCTGATTCTTTGGAAATGCCTTTGAGTCTGGGATTTCACTGAGACTCTTTGTGGCTCTTTTTATATTCTCTGGAATATTTTTCATTGACCTTTTGAAAAAATCAGTGTCTGATCTGCTACACACACAGGATCATCTGTACCTCTGCCATTACCTAGATCTTCAGATCAGTGATTGGGCTGTAGAAAATTCCTATCTTATTGCCCATACTTAAAATCAACTTTCCTAGTGCTTTTAAGCTCAGACTCAATCATGTTCAGTGTTGTTTTGAATTTCTACCAGTCAGTCACATGGGTACAGTGATTTCTATATAGCAGAGAGAGAAAACTAATGATGGTTCAAAAGTGAGTTATAAAATGAAATTGCATTTTTGTATAAATCAGCCTTGCTGTTTTTCCTGTGCATTTCCCAAAGTGTTAACTCACCAGAAAGGCTCAGTGTTAATACAGAGAATTGGTAAAGTGAGAGCCATGAGACTTTTCAATCATGAGATGTTTAACTGGCATGGACTGCTGCATAGGTTTTGAGTGAAAACTATGAATCGACTGCTTTACTCAGGGCCGGCTCCAGGCACCAGCGCAGCAAGCAGGTGCTTGGGGCGGCCAATGGAAAGGGGCTGCATGTCCGGCTCTTCGGCGGCAATTCAGCGGCGGGTTCCTCAGTACCTGCCACCAAATTGCCGCCGAAGAATGAAGCGGCTTTTTTTTCCCCCCAGCTAAAACACTGGAGCCAGCCCTGGAAAAAGAGTATAAGTATCTAAAAGAAAACACATGCCTCTTTTCAACAGTAATCCTGCACGCAGAATCCTTTATCTTAATCCATCCAAATATAGACTGAATCTATAGTCTATCAATTCATAAATACCAAGAAGCAACAGTACAGTAGTATTGTGAATTCCTACATGCCTGGGAATTGAAACTACCTTTACTGATCTGCCTTCGCCAAACTGGAGAGGTGTTTGTAAATATTATGAGTTTGGTGAAAATACAGAATATGGACAAAACAGGGGATTATCTAAATATGTCAGCTGTTTAGCTCTTCAGAAAAGGATGAAAGCACTTTACATGGTGTTATATCTCTTTGAATTATGCCAGTTAACTTTTGTTCTTGGTGTTTGATATGTTAGTTTGGACCATTTACTTGTTCTGTTCAGTTTTAGCTACAGCTTTCATAGGTATTACAAATATAAGACAGTAAATAAAAATCTAGTAAGTATAGTAATACACTAAACCATATACAAGAACCATAAGCACAAGATGGAAAGCCAAAAGAATCTACTATCTTCAAAACCACAAGAAGCAAATTCAGTGCTATTTCTGCTATTATTTATCAAAAAAAAACAACTTCTTAAAAATTCTGACTAAAAAAACAATGTTAGCTAAATGGCTAAACATCTTGATTGAAAGAGAAATCTAGTCTTTGATCCTTTAAATTGAGTGACACCCTACCTCACCTTTCTGGTACCATAACAGCAGGCCTAATGTTACCCCTTGACGTCAGAGTGCAAGGGGAAGAAATTCATGTACAAACTTTCAGTAGTGTTCAATTGATCAGGACTCTAACAATGGGGGTTTGTATTGTAATCGACGCCATGGCAGGGAGTAGCTGTGAGTGCTGTGGCATACCAGCGCTCTAGACGTCTACGGGACACCCAGCATGATACCACACCTGGCGGAACTAGAGGTGCTCCAAGCACTAAGGCCCTCCAGGCAGTAGCTCTCAGTGGGTTTCCATAAATGCTCAGTCTGATGGCTGCCAAAGGAAGCTTCACTAGGGCACCAGAAATACACCTTGCAATTACGCTCCGCACCACTGCTTTCAGTTACAAACAAAAGATGAACTAGCACTTCCTAACTTGGTCCCTGAGGTCATCCAGGACGAGGGAATGACTGTCGGCCTCTTCTTGCCTAGTTCCAGGGATGTTCATTTCAGGCCACCTCTCTTCCCGAGATAGCAACACCTATAGATCCCCAGCCAGAGTCCAGTCCTTTTATCCACCTCCAACTCCTCCTGTTGCAACCAATGTAGGATTTCCCTGGAGACTGTACTGAGTTCTGGAGGTACAGAGATCCCCTTGCACTGCTGTTCCCGCACACCACCAAAAGGCTTAAACAGCAGGAAGGGCCTTGCACAAGGCCACCACTCCAGGGTGAAGTTCACCCTCTGTTTGTAAATTTGTAGCACTGACTCTTCTTGCAGTTCAGGAAGAGCTCCCTAGTTTTTGGTTTTGGTTTGCTGGTTTGTTTTTCTGATAGCCTGAATTATATTAAAAACTATAGCACTTGTCTAACTTTTAAACTTGCAATCGTTTTGTAATTTATAGCGTTGTCACCACATTGTGAAATCACTAAAGTCAAATAATTTTTATATTCTAGCTCTCTGCATTTCAGAGCTGCATCCAAACAAGCAGGAATGGTAATGGCTGTCAATAGAGCTCTTGACAATATCTTTAAAGTGAAAGAACTGAGTAAACATTTGTTGCATGTTCTCTGTTAGATGTCTATTAAAGTTTTATCCATCTCTTCCACAGCTGCACAGTAATGGACAGAGCAGGCATTCATGATATATATGTTTACTGCCTTTAGTCTGGGAGATGCCACTATAATGCTTCTAAATCTGTTTGATGTGTAAGATTAAATAAGACATCAATGTTCAGCAAACTTTGCGGACTTCGCAAATACCCAGGTACACCAGCATTGTTTATCATATGCTGTACTAATTTTTATTGACACTGTGGGGAGATGATCCTTTAAAATAGAGGCTTACTGTTTTTGCATCAGCTGGAGTAATTTTTTAATGTTAAACTAAAACCTTTAAAAAGGCCTCTCTTAAATGTTGATTATACAGTCAAATTAAATGACAGATTTCCCTTCCCTCCCCCACCCAAACTCAAATCCCTTTTTGTTTCCTCTCTGGAAAAAAATATTAGCACAGTTTAAAATAATTGTAGGATAAGATCTAAAATTGAAAATAGACTTGGAATTCTTTTAAATGACACTGCCCTAATAGTCTGGGAAATACACAAATGAGATGTCAACTCCCGATAAGCATCAGCCAGATTTACAGAGGCGATTTGCATAAGAAACATTTACAAATGTGGAAAGACAGCATTTCATATTATATATACTGTGAGTAGAGCGATCACTTGATCTTAAATTTAAAAAAAATAGCAAACTCTCGCTTTTCATGGGCTCTGCAAAAAGATGGATGCTGCCGTTAATTACCAGCATTCTAACCTATTTAAAATTGACTAAGGTGCTATAAAAGTTTGCTTTTTTGAGAAATCTCTTTTTTACAAATCAATCTGGTCTAAAGTGGTTTGAGCATGGGACAATAAGCCAAGAACTCCTGAGTTTTGATGCTGACTCTGTCACTGTCTTGCTGTGTGGTCTTGGCAATCCCTAAACCCAGACCGGCTCTCTGGTTTTCATTCATCCAAACCTGAAAGGGGTCTATTTTTTACATTTGGATGTGGCCAAAACCTTGGCAAATCATCGGTTCTCCCGAGATTTCTGCCACCTTTGGGCCTTGACCTGATGGTAACAGCTGATCTTCAGAGTGCAGCTTGTGAGTTCTCAGAATCATCTTAACCTCAGCCCTAGATCTGATTCACCCTTGACATTGAACTCTATCCCAAATGTGAATGAGAGCTGAATACCAACACCTCGGCCCACCTTTCCTATCCAGCCAGAGTTTGGGATGAAAACTGTGTACAGCTTGTTGGTTTGATACAGATTTAACTGCAAACCAGACAAAATGTAGGAACTGTGGAGAATTTCCTATTTGTTCAAAAATAGGCCTGCACCGAACCTCTGCAAACTGAAATTGTTGAATTTTCCAGTTCTTCTCTGCAACTCCTAGGGAAAAGCCACCCAAAAAAAAAAGTTGAAATGTTTTACTTACAAACCCCCCTATACAGTACACTAGAAGTGAAGTGAGCTAGAACATCTCAGTGTTTAGAAAGAGGGGAAATATGTTCACTTTGAAGTTTTCCTCAGGGGTGAGAGTTAGTATAATAAAAATATGTGCAATAAGTTTAATAAAGTGTCAATTTTGACTTTATCCAAAGGTAATAGCCATGTTTTCTCATTACTGCAGGAGCTGAGCTCTGCCACAATGAACAGGGAGACAGTTATGCAAATAAAAATAGGTCTCACCCTTGTCCATCATGCAGTACAGCAATTGAAATCAAGGATATACTTTCTCTCTACTTCTGTTCTCTGTGGTTACTGAACTTTTAGCACATATAATGAAGAATCATCCCTCACAAAGCACTTAAGGGTTAGTCATATATCACAGGATTTCCCACTATATCCTATTTTTATTACTAACTCATCCTGCTTTTATTTCATTTTTTTTTACTACGCACAATTAATGACAACGAGAACTTGTCTGGATGTAAAGTTAATGTTAAATTCTGAAGTGGTGCCGATGATTGAAGGAAGACTATTTCCTGCTAACTTACATTTAAAACTACCAAATATATCAATTATGTGCCTTTTCACATGCCAATCCATGGCTCTTCACTTGATATATGATATTAATTGCATCTCTTTGCTGAAGGGGAATCACATCAGAATTTGGCTACAGGAAACTAGTCTTTGCACTTTAAGGTGAAACTAAAACTGTATTTTAAAACAAATCATCACCTTGAATTATGTTTGTCAAACATTTCCTTTTGGAGACTGCTTCAAACATTGTCATAATTAACGTAGCTATGTGCAAGTTAGCCAAACTTAAGTAGTAAGAGCCAATTTACTTATTCTTTGTACTGAGGCTTTTCTTTGTAATAAGCTTCATGGCTGGGCTTGTTCTCACTCACTGCTGTGTAGCTTGTAAGTTAGCAGTAGAGTGAAATTGGTGTCCAGTGTGCCTAACCAGAAGTGTCAAGCACCAAAAATCTGGCCTTTCATTTGCCTTCAGGAAAGAGATCATGTTGCTATGAATCCAAATCATGATTTATTTATACAATGTACAGCAACTCTCACAATTAAAGAAAACCCCACAAGTGATTTGCTCCCTTTTTTCCCTCCCTTTTAAAGCGCACCAACTTTGTGGTATCACTGCAGCAACTCATGAATAATGTATGAAATGAAAATACCTCCTGCAGAGAGACTATATAGACAGTGCTTTGCAGTTGTCGTATCTCTGTACTATTTGCATCTCACTAAAATATATCTAGAGAAGCCTTACAGGACTAAAAGTGTGCCTCTGCCTTTCTACTTCTGGACAAGATTTTAGAGCTACCAAACTTTAAAAACATCCTAGCCCTTAATAATTTGCTTTATGCTTTATATAAAACCCAAAGCTTGATGTACAATTCTATAAGACAAATAACAGGATTGAAAATTAAAATTGGCAGCAAAGATTCTTTTCCAGTTTACTCTTTAGTGAAGATCATGAAGTAATTTTTTTCCTGGGTGAATCAATATATGTTCCAGAGATGAGGGGACAGACCCACCACTGAAATAAGGTAAGAGCAATTCCATTGCTGTCAGTGGAATTGTGCCCACTTTCTCCAACAGTGAATTTGACTCAGGAGTATGTCACTGCAGGAAAGGTCTAGTTCCCATTATTATTGAGTTTTAAATTCAGAGCAAATTAAATAGCCAGCCAATTTGCATCTTAAAGGATGATTTGGAACATAAGTAGAAGGGAGATCAGAGAAACTTGATGTAACAAGTCCTTTGAAAGTTTCTTAATGTCAGTGAATAAAAAGAACTTATAAATCAATACACGACTTTTCTAGACACCAATATGAAGTCGTTAAATTAGGAGTGATATGCTGCAAAGCTGGCATATTTGCAAGAATTCAAGCTATTGCATTCTGGTTACTTTGTATCTGGGAAAAGATACAGTTGCATGCTCTGTAAAGCAAAAACTTACAATACTCTTACATCAACAAAACAAGAGCGTTCACAAGAGGTTCCAAATCATTCCATCAGAGTAACAATTTCGTCCTGACAGTGTCGCACAAATGGCTTAGACAAAACCCTCTCTCCCTGTGTTTAGGTAGGCTAGGGAGGTGCCTGAGCTTTCTTGAACTGGGTACCGAAAGCTTTATTTTGTTACTGCTTGGCTGAGGAAGAGTGGACAGTACCCACTACTGTCTTCCTGTGTAATGCATGAAAATAAAAAAATCTGCCAGACAGACCAAGGGGTCTCAACATTTTCCTTTCTGAGGCCCCCCCATGAAGATTTAGACCCCCCCCCATCTGGGATGCCACCTGATGTACTGGGGTTTAACTGAGACTCTCCTGCTCCACCAGCCTGGATTCCCGCTCCCTGTTTTGCTCTCCGGCCTCTTGCAACACACACCACAGGTAGGGCCACACCCAGCTGCAAACGGACTGAAGTCAGCTCTGTGTGAGAGGGCTCCCCCAGCACTCACGTGCACACCCCTTTTGGGTGATAAACCCAAAAATATATTGTCTTGCACTGTATAGAAAAATCTCATAAAAAACTACCAAAGCTCATAAAAATTCACCCTCTTCCTCACTGTGAAGAGAGATGTGCATGACTTCTTGCCCCCCCATTAGAAATTACATAAACTGGGTTTAATAATAAATAAAACAAATTTTATTAACTATAAAAGGCAGATGTTAAGTGCTTACAGAGATAGCAAACAGAACTAAGCAGATTATTAAGCAAATGAAATAAAACTCACTAACTAAGCTTGATTCACTAAAGAAACTGGCTACAAATAGTAATTTCTCACCCTAAATATTGTCTGATTACAGAAAGTCTTGAAAGGCAACTGCACTGGCCTGCAGCTTGAGACTTCAGGTATATTACTCACAAGCCAGACACCCTTCCAGCTTGGGCTCAACCTTCCCCCCCCCCCCAGTTCAGTTCTTGCTTCAAGGTATTTTTCAGTGTCTCTTTGGGTGGGGAGGCAGAGGAGAACCTCAATGATGTCTCTCCCTGGTCTTATATAGCTTTTGGGTATGGCGGGAACCCTTTGTCTTCCAGTGGAAAAACACTGGCATTCCAAGGGGTGGGGGTCCAGTATCAGATGACCCAGACCCATGTCTCTGCAGGGCTCTGGCAGCCATTACTCTCAGGCTGCCTGGAGCACCCACAGGAAGACTAAGCCCTTTCACAGTCCATTGTCTTTGCTAATGGGCCATAAGCCCTATCTGGCTTTTCATTGTTATACCAGCAGGGGTAGTTGTGGGTGACACCCGGGGTGAAAGTAGAAATAGGGACTTACCAGTACGGGGCTGGGTTGGGGCTGGCTCTGGCCCCTGGAAGGGGCGGGGCCTCGGGCAGAAGGGGTGGGGATGGAGGGGGGTCAGAGACAGCCCTGGCCCGCCCTGTACTGGGGTAGCAGCAGTAGCCGGGGGCTTCCGCAGCAGTTTAAAGGGCCCAGGGATTGGCTGCCGCTACCCCCCTGGGCCCTTTAAACCTCTGCTGGAGCCCCCGGCTGCTGCTGCTGCTGCTACCCCAGGGCTCTGGCAGCAGGGCTCCGGGGGCTATTTAAAGGGCCCAGGACTCCCCTGCTTCTACTGCCCCGGCCCTTTAAATAGGCCCCGGAGCTCTGGGGTAGCGGCAGCAGGGCTCTGGCAGCTCTTTAAAGGGCCCAGGGCAGTAGAGGCAGCGGGAGCCTCAGCCCTTTAAATAACCCCCGGAGCCCCACCACCGCTACCCCAGGGCTCCGGCAGTGGGGCTCTGGCAGCAATTTAAAGGGCTGGGGCTCCAGCTGCTGCTGGGAGCCTCCGGCCCTTTCAATTGCTTCCTGGGGAAGCCGGTCCGCCCTAGCTTCAGTATAACTGCAGGTTTTGTTGAGAAAATGTTTCACGTTGCATTTCTAGTTGGCAATGTATTAAAACAAGACTTAGATCTTGAATACGCATAGCCGGTATAGCTGTATTGGCTGCCATATTCAGATGGCCAAACTATTAGTCCTTGTCTCCACAAAAACTTGCACTAGTTTAAATTAAACCAGTGTAACTTTCTTGTGTAGACAAGCCCTTAGACAAAGTGCCTTCTAGTTGGATGTTTGCAGCCTATGGAACTGTCTGGACATTTACAGAAAAGAAAAGTATGTGTTTGATCTAGGAACATTGTCTGATAATACTGGCTATGTCTGCACTGCACATTCCCTATGGCGATGTGTAGAGTAGATACACTAGATGCCCCCCAGCACAGATATAAATAACAGCATAGATGGTGAGGCACTACTTAGGTGAGTATAGTAAAGACACTCCTGAACCCTGTGGGTGTGGCCTCTAAATGGCTCCCCTTTCTACACTACTGTTTTTAGCAGTGTAGCATCTTGTTGCCTTCCCACTGCTGGTGCATTGATGCATCTATACACTGCAATGTGGATGCAACCTGCTTTTCACTGTGGCATATAGCTACACATACCCTATGTGCCGCAGATAGTCATGTGCAGTGTAGACGTAGCCACTGAGACAACTGTATTATTCACAAATAGCAAACAAACAGTTTCTGGCAGCGCTGAGCATAGAGTCATTGAAGAGGGATCACATGACATGAGAGGAACAGGAGAATTTTTTCAAAGCTTCTCTTCCCACCCTATTTATCTAAACCCTTTACGAAAACGTATTGTAATGTGAGCAGCCAAACAAATGTGTGTCCAGATGCCCTGCATTTCAAAGGTACCGAAATGATGCATTAAATGAGCCAGTAAAGTGTAATTAGTTAGGACTGGAGAAGAGCTGACAGCTTTGTGTGGTTTCAAGAGGACGCACTTACAACTGTCTATGCAACATATGAAATGGAAAAGCTTTGCAGAGCTCAGGGAGAATATCTAGACAGTATTTGCTGCATGAAGAGCGACCCGCTCTAACTCTCAATGGCAAATATGAACTTACTGGCTGCGTGCCAAGGGATTTATTTTTTCAGTTGGAGAGGTGCCGTTTTCACTCCCCATGTGGGCATAGTGACAGCAATTGTCCCTTCCATTAGTTGTAAGAGAAATGGTGTCATCACTGTCATAATAGATCATCTGTTAAAAATATAGACAGTACAGACAGTACAGAGGTTGGCCCCTCCTAATCTGAATAATTTACCTCACCAACATTTCTCTTTTGGCACTATGGAATCAGTCTCCCATGACCGACTTCACATCCAGGGAAGTTTGGCAATTGGACACCATCATTCAAGATTGGCCCATAATTTAGATTTTGTGAAACAAGTTTTAAAAAAGCCTAACCCAGTAAAATACTTGCATTGTTGTTTTGAAACAGCAAAGTTTTTAAAGAGACAAGGTAGGTGAGGTGGTAATTTTTTTTGGGACCAATTTCTGTTCTAATATCCTGGGACCAGCACAGCTACAACAACACAGCAAACAAAGTTTTTAAAGAAACTTTTCCCTGCCACCTAAATAACACCCCATCCTGCACAAAGGAAAACTCCTCAAACACACTGGGCTGAGAAGACCTCGTCAATCAGAAGACTCAGGAGAGTTGCCAAGTACAGTGAAACCTTCTTAGTTTTACTGTATGACAGTTCATGATGTTTATAGCAAAGTACAAGGAAAGTACTATATAGTTCTAAGGCAGCAGTGAGCGAGCTGCATTTCTGGTTATAGCAAAAAGATATTCTGGGCAAGAACTGATTGAGCTTGTTAATGGGTATTATAGTGGTCTGCACTCTTTGGATTCTGTGAGAATAGACATTGAACATGGAAAAGAGGTATTAAAAGGCACAGTAGTCTTCACTTTCAAACACTGGCCTACATAGGATTGCCACCTTGGTAACTGCTGGTAACTGGACCCTTGAGGGCCTGCCCCTGCCCCGCATCTTCCCTTGAGGCCATGCCCCTTGTCTGCCTTTTCCCCCCAGACCCCACCCCCATTGTTCACTCCTATTCCCCCCTCCTCCCATTGCATATTGGATCATCTCCACCTCTCTTCCCCCCCCCCCCACCAACTGGGCTCCCTCTGCTTCGGCGCTGGGATGGGAGCTGCTGCAGCTTGGCAAGGAGCCTTCCTGCAGGCAGGAGGTGGCTCCAGCTGAGCAGGGACTGGCATGAATTAATGGCCTGGCACCTTCTCCCACTCTACGGTAACCAGAATTTTGGTGTCTGGTCAGTACATCTGGCCAGACACTGCTAGGTTCCCTTTTCGACTGGACTTTCCAGTTGAAAACCAGGCACCTAGCAGCTCTAAATGGCACCCAGACACAGAAGCCAAAACTGAACTGACCGGATAAAACCCAGATGGGTGACAACCCTAGGCCTATATTGACATGTACATAAGAATATAAGAATGGCCATATTGGGTCAGACCAAAGGTCCATCCAGCCCAGTATCCTGTCTGCCAACAGTGGCCAATGCCAGGTGCCCCAGAGGCAGTGAACCTAACAGGTAATGAGCAAGTGATCTCTCTCCTGCCATCCATCTCCACCTTCTGACAAACAGAGGCTAGGGACACCATTCCTTACCCATCCTGGCTAATAGCCCTAATAGCTAATAGCCTTAACCTTCATGAAAAGTTCTCTTTTAAACCATGTTATAGTCCTAGCCTTCACAACCTTCCCAGGCAAGGAGTTCCACAGGTTAACTGTGTGCTGTGTGAAGAAGAACTTCCTTTTATTTGTTTTAAACCTGCTGCCCATTAATTTCATTTGGTGGCCCCTTGTTCTGATATTATGGGAATAAGTAAATAACTTTTCCTTATTCACTTTCTCTACACCACTCATGATTTTATATACCTCTATCATATCCCCCCTTAGTCTCCTCTTTTCCAAGTTGAAAAGTCTTAGCCTCTTTAATCTCTCCTCATATGGGACCTATTCCAAACCCCTAATCATTTTAGTTGCCCTTCTCTGAACTTTTTCTAATGCCAGTATATCTTTTTTGAGATGAGGAGTCCACATCTGTACTCAGTATTCAAGATGTGGGCATACCATGGATTTATATAAAGGCAATAAGATATTCTCCGTCTTATTCTCTATCCCTTTTTGAATGATTCCTAAGTTCCTGTTTGTTTTTTTGACTGCCGCTGCACACTGCATGGATGTCTTCAGAGAACTATCCATGATGACTTCAAGATAAGATATAAATAAGATCTCTTTTCTGATTAGTTGTAGCTAAATTAGCCCCAATCATATTGTATGGATAGTTGGGGTTATCTTTTCCAATATGCATTACTTTACATTTATCCACATTAAATTTCATTTGCCATTTTGTTGCCCAATCACTTAGTTTTGTGAGATCGTTTTGAAGTTCTCCACAGTCTGCTTTGGTCTTAACTATCTTGAGCAGTTTATTATCGTCTGCAAACTTTGCCACCTCACTGTTTATCCCTTTCTTCAGATCATTTATGAATAAGTTGAATAGAATTGGTTCTAGGACTGACCCTTGGGGAACCCACTAGTTACCCCTCTCCATTCTGAAAATTTATCGTTTATTCCTACCCTTTGTTCCCTGACTTTTAACCAGTTCTCAGTCCATGAAAGGATCTTCCCTTTTATCCCCTGACACCTTAATTTACATAACAGCCTTTGGTGAGGGACCTTGTCAAAGGCTTTCTGGAAATCTAAGTACACTATGTCCACTGGATCCCCCTTGTCCATATATTTGTTGACTCCTTTAAAGAACTCTAATAGATTAGTAAGACATGATTTCCCTTTACAGAAACCTTGTTGACTTTTGCCCAACAATTTATGTTCTTCTATGTGCCTGACAATTTTATTCTTTACTATTGTTTCAACTAATTTGCCCACTACTGACATTAGACTTACCAGGCTGTAATTGCCGGGATCACCTCTAGAGCCCTTTCTAAATATTGATGTTACATTAGCTATCTTCCAGTTATTGGGTACAGAAGCTGATTTAAAGGACAGGTTACAAACCATAGTTAATAGTTCCGCCATTTGAGTTCTTTCAGAACTCTTGGGTGAATGCCATCTGGTCCCTGGGACAAAAGAGATGTAGTTACAAAGGCCACCAATTGCACAACTTTCAATGATTCTAAAACATCAAAATGTTGTATTTTTAATAAATATAATTAGCTCTTCTCAACTGCAACAAAATGGAGCCACCATCGATGGACTGATTTCTTGGAAGTGTCAATGTAGAGAGAATGTAGCAGCAAACACAGAGACATTTGTAGGAGAAGCAATTAAATGGGTCTTTGAGGCTGGCACCACAGACCGAGAGAGGGGAGTTGTGAGCAGAGACAAGAGGAGATATTAAGGGAAGAGAAAACAGTTTATTTGTACATTTGATGTATTTCACCAAAGCTATAGACTCTGATATTCTGTTTAAGTTGAATAGGTTCCTATCCTGTATTTCTCCTTTTCACTTTAAAATCAAGATGGCGTTGTGCACTATAAAACAGTGTTTGACAACAGCCACATAGTCATATAGACTGGTAGGATGATACCTTCACCTACTGCCTTTTATGAGAGTTTCCTTTTGACCGCAATGTTGGCTTTGTTTCCCAATCAAGTATATTTAGCATCAGCTACATATAAGCTTTAAAACTGAATACTCACTTGAGCAATACTGACACCAATATGAAAATAGGAGAGCAACTAAAGTGAGTGATTATAGTGTTTCATATTTTAGGACCTGATTCTGCTTTGGCAGAAACAGACACATGGGATCTAATCATGTGAGAACCTGCAAGGTGCTGAGTAGCGCTAGATTACATTTTTGTGGCAAAAAATACAATTTTTCAGGGCACAAAAACTATCTGTGAATTTAGGTCAAATTTGGCAAAAACTTTTGGCTGAAAAAAATTGAAAAATGTGGCATGGTTTTTTTGGCTATTTTGAAATGAAATATTTTGGCTTTTTGTTGTGATGTGGCATTTCCTTTTGAAATTAGTTAACTTTTTAAAAAGGGGGGTGAAAATGACCCCAGAAGAAATGAAAAATGGGGAAAAAAATCATTTTAGCTTAAATGAGATGTTTTGTTTGGCATGAATCAGAAAATGTTTGGTAGTTTTTTGTTTTGGCGAGAAAAACTGAAAAAATTCACTTTGGGTTCAAACCAAACCCACAATTCTTTGATTTTTTTTGGTGTGGCCCCTAAATAAAAAAATCAGTTGTTCACTCCCCTCTAGTGCTGAGTACCTCCAGCATCCAATACAGCTCTTCAGGCAGGAACTGGCCATAGTATGTGTTTTTACACAGTTACCACAACAGGGCCCCAATTTGGTTGGATCCTCTTATAAGATAACTAGTAATAATCCTTAAACCACAGCACCCAAACCCCACCCTTCCTCTAACGCAGGCCTCCAGAATTCAGTAGTTCTCAAAATCCTTGAAATATTCAAAACTTTTGAAGTACCCAACTGGTTTCCTTTAAACTATTCTTTGTTTTGTTTTGTATCAGAAGCATTTACTGAGCTCTACAAAACAAGCTAATGTTGAACTTTCTCACATTATTCTTGCTTCAATTATCCTTGTGCAATTTTTCTGAATAAACCAGATGGGGAAGTTTGTAGAGAGATATCAAGTGCTCTCCCTCTTCTCTCTCTTTGTGTGTAAAGTTTATAATTTTTACAGACACACACAAATCCTAGCTCTTAACTAAACTAAACTAAAATACTTCAGGGAAGAAGCCACAACTATTTTGTATGTCTATGAGGCACCTAACACAATTTTGGGTACTGTAACATTATTAAATGTGTGTGTGTGTGTGTGTAAATTCCACTCATAAAATTTAACATGAATGTAATGTTGATGAAGGAGAAAGCATACAAAGGATAAAATTGACTGATCAACCTTAACTGTGGCTATGTGTATAAATTTGTCAAATAATAGTCTTTCATACAAAAAATGATTTATTATAATCATATTTATATGTACCATGTTATGATATAGCCTATGCTTATAAATTGAAATGAAAATTTGAGGTTAATCCTATTTTCCTAGTTTGACTTCAGTGAAAGTTTTGCCTATGGGAACATTAGCTGAGTAACAGCCTCGGGATAAGTCCTTTTATTTTTAAAGAAAAACAAAATGAAGCGTGTGATCCAAGGGGGCGCAGGCTCGTGAGGCAGTCTCTAGTGTGTAGTTCAGCACCCTGAAACCAAAACCCTCTGGCAACACAAGCACCGGCTTGCAGGCCTCTGCAGGCCTCATTCTCTCTGTGCAGACTAGTGATAGTTGTACACTGACCCCATAGTCCTCAGAGCGCTCCCTGCAATGTCCAGACCTTAACCACGAACATTCACAGAAGTTATCAGGTGTTCTAACCCCAAGGGGTCAGAGTACACATTAGCTTGTTTGATTCAGCTGAGGATCAACTCCTGTATAACAGCACTGAGATATATTTATAATGAAAACAGACAGGTTTCTTGTCAAAGGCTAAGATTTAAGAGATACTGAGTTAGGTTAATAATGTAAACAGAAATGGTTACATATAATGCAAAAAGTATAACCTAGAGTCTAAACTCAACTTTAACAGGCTAAACCCTTGTCTAAAGTAGTTTATTCCACCTAAAGCAATCTCCAAGCATCTCCATCCAGATGGCTGGGATCCTTCATTCATGAATGCAAGAAGTGCTGGCCTTTTTGCTTCCTTGGTGAAGGATAAGGGAATGTCCTTTTGCCTTCTCTTTATATCACCCCAAATTCATTCTTTTGTCTTGAGTCAGGATGACACCCGCCCTGCCCCCCACCCCCCGGTTTATTCCCTGGTGTGCTGACTCCATGTTGCCTACACATCCTTGTGTTGACTTTGTATGCAAAAGAAGCTTCCATTGTGTTGGCCTACAATGCTTAATTGACATGTGAACCGAGGCAAACAGATGAATATACATCTTTTGTCAAAAAGCTGTTTGAGAACCTTGCTTTGATTCAGATTTGAAAACATATTTTCCACTATACAGACATAACTCCTTACATAGTGTCAGTACATAATTTCACAACAATATTAATGACCAGCATGATCCTGACTTTCATTTAAAATCTCCCATGACAGTCTTTATGGATAAATACTATGAAAGCAGCGTGCTAGGTGTAGTGAGTTGGTCAGGCCTGATAAGAGTTGCTGTTATAGAACAGCGAATCCTTTACCAGGTGATATGGTGGAGTTCTTAGGGTCACAAAACCTTATTTTGTTTAAAAAAAATCAACCAACTTTGTGTGAACTAGCACAAGGAGAACTGGATAGGAGGATGGTATAATCAAATACTGGATATCTACCGCTGGTTTTAACACTATTTCCAGGAAGAGATGGGGTGCCGTGATGTACAATAACAGCCTCCGATGATGTACTTTGTGTCCTATGCAGTGCATGTGTGTAATGTGAAATTGTTATGGAATGTCCTTGTAGGAAAAAATATCTGAATTCCCATGCATCAGACCGACTCATTATCTCCTCATATGGGGATTATTGCTCTCCAATCAACACAAATCCCTTTTCAGTTGGAAATTTCCATGTGTTCTTCATAACCAGATTTTGATTTTATTTAAGTTATTGTTCATAGGAAACGAGGTTTGTTCATAGGAAAGTTTTCCCATTAGGGAAATACTCCTGCAAGGAGGAAAGGGATGATGTACAATAAACTGAAACTTGTATCAACTCATATTCTTGTGGGAGAACAGCTGAGTTCAGCCCCACATACTTTGTCTTATACCCACATGCACAATTTTCTTTTAAATGGGTAATGTGTGACAGCTAGTGTTGGTTGAAATTTTTGTCTGAAACACATTTTCAAAGAAACACGTCTTTTTCTTCCCCAAAGAGAAACATTCAGGAAAAGTCTCTGTTCTCTTCTTGCCCACCCCCCACCAAGTTTCTGGTTTTTTAATCAAACTCGAATTTCAATATTTTCAAATTTTGTTTCTTGAGTTTTTAAAAAAAAACCTTCCCTTTTCTCACTGAATGCAATCAGTTGAGTGATGTTTAGGCGATTTTTGTTGTTTGATCAGTTCTCTTCCTTTCTCTTCATTTCCTCACTCCCTACCCCACCCCCACCACCAGTTGCAACTTTTCAAAAGCTGAGGAAGTTTTTGAAAGGTTAGAGTGGCAAAGAAAAGGTGAGGAATGTGTGTGGGGGAGAGAGAGAGAGACGACAGTCCTGGATCTCATTCATTCTACTTCATTCAATAGAAGAAAAGTGTGGGGGGGTGTAACCCAAAAAACTGAAATTTCAAAATTTCTCAAAATGTTTTGCAAAAGTGTTAAGTTTCTTCAAAAATGTCCACTCTTTCCCAGCCAGCTCTAGTGACAACCTATTGAGAGGCAGTAGCTAGATTGATGAAAGAATTCTTCCTTTGACCTAGCACTGGCTACACCTGGGGTTAGGTCAACTTAACTACATCGCACTGGGGCTTGGCGTTTTTCACACCCCTGAGCAACATAGCTGGGTTGACATAACTTTTTAGTGTAGACCAGGCCTAGGACAATGTGAGTTAAAGGGCATAGGGTGAAATCCTTATCCTATTCAAGTCAATGAGGCTTCAAACCTTTCTCCCAAGAGCTGTGACAATATTCTCCAAGGCTGAATGGTGCTGCATTATTAAGAAGTGCCAGTAGATGTTTGAAATTTGCAGTCTCCAAGAACTCCACATTGCTTCCCACTCACACCCCTCTGTCCCTTCCCTCCCCACAACACTCACAGATCTATATCTGCACAGGGATGGAAAAGTTCAAGATTTCCCTAGCAGGTCTTCTGCATTGTTTAGAAGCTAAATAGATGAAAACAACATAAGGTGAAAACAACACGCTGGCCCAGAAAGTTTCCATTTTTTTCATGGGATAAGCATAGCTGCCCACTGCATACATCATCCTTCTGTTTCTGCAGATGATATTTATTTCCGTGTGTTGACTAATGGGGGAGGCATGGCTGCAGCTTGTACCCATTTGCTCTTAAAAGTTGAGAAGCAGCTTCCACTCTATTGTTAGTAAATGTCTTCAGAAATAATAGGACAGATCAGAGAAAAAGACAGGATGTTGTGTGGAAGGTCAGACTGAGTCTGAGCCTGTGGAAGTGTATGGAATGGAGGGAGGACACAAGGAGATTTCCCATTCTTTTCATCTCACAAACCCCTGTGCTCCTGGAGAGCCAGGATTGCCACAATTGCTGCCAACAGTGGCCACGGGACACTTGCCCCAGCCGATGCTGCTGTGTGGAAGGGAGCCACCAAGAGGAGTCTCAATGAGGTACTAGAGGGGAACCATGGTGAGTACAGGGGTGCTGTCTGGGTCAAGGGATGGCAGGGTTCATGAGTCGAGGAGGGAGAGGGTATGAAATGAACAGATTTGGGAGGGATGGAGGGGGAGAGAGTGTGGAGAGTATTGCAGGGAATGTTGTGAGCACTGCAGAGGTGGGCATTTTTTGAAGGAGCCCCTTGTTAAAATGTTGGCTGCATGTCAATGAGGCACTCTGACCCAAGGAATGGAGGTGCCTGGGAGAGCTTTGTGGACAAGTTACTCTTTTAGTTAATTTTGTACTTGGTGCCCAGATATCTGATATTCACATGAGAAATAGATGGAGTGCTATGGGCTGGGCATTACAATAAGGAAGGAGGCATAAGAGGTTAGGATGGGTTTTGTGGTTTACACAGATGAGTGAGATTGTATCCTGTTCCCACATCTGTTGCATTTTTCCTGTCTGATCTCTGGAAGTCACTTAACCTCTTTGTGCCTGCCTTTCCCCTTCTGTTAGAAGAAGATGGTAATACTTGCCTCACAAGGGTGTTGTCACATTTTATTCATGAATGTTTGCAATGTGTTTTGAGATACTTGGAAGGGTGGTTCTCTAGAAAGGCAAACGATATTCATTATGCTGTCTGTAGAGTGCCAAGCACACTTGTTGCTATATAAATAGTAATAATGATGGTTATTATTACAGACTGCCTAGAAGCTTAGGTTACTGTTGCCCAGCAGAAAGGTTTACAAGAAAGTTTTGTCCTGGAGAATAGCTGAGAAGTAACTAAATCATAATTTGTCCTACATAAATTTTCACCTCATAATGTACAGTTGTATGTTGCTATTTAAGGATTTATTTTAACAAAACTATTAAACTTGTACATTCCTCTTAAAATGCAGCCAACTCTTTTGGGGGCAGCCATAAGAGAAGAGTCAATCTCCACCCCACATTCCCACCAGGGATTTTTAGGGGAGCCTGCAAGTAGTGCCCCTTTCCCTGCCACAACCTGATGTAGCTAGAAATATCGCTGTAACACAGAAATGTATGTTCCTTCTGGTAGCGCTTTAGACTTCATCACAAGCCTCCTGCTGACATATATCCAAGGGGATGCTGGTGGTTGAGACTTGAGTGATGCTACCCTGAATGCAGCCTTAAATGAAATAAAGTGAGGGAATGCCTGGCCGGCTGTTGTAAGAATGCAGTTGTAGATCTTCTCGCCCCAATTTAAACACTGGTGATAGCTCAGTGCATTGTGATCTGTGAAACCACTTAGTGACCCGGCTAAGGGGTGTCTTGATTACAGCCTATACGCAACTACGTGGGGAATAAATATTCGATAATGGGCTCTTCTCTCTATCAAGGAAAGATATAACATGATCCAATGGCTGGAAGTTGAAACTAGACAAATTCAAACTGAAATGAAGGTGTACATTTTTAACAGTGAAGGTAATTAACCATTGGAACAATTTACTCGGGGTCATGGTGGATTCTCCATCACTGGCAATTCTTAAATGAAGATTGAATATTTTTTCTAAAAGACTTGTCCTAGGAATTGTTGTGGGGAAGTTTTATGGCCTGTGTTATACAGGAGACCAGACTAGATGATCACAATGGTCCCTTTTGGCCTAAGAATCTATGAATTTTAGATTTGCCAGTTCAAATCCAGGAAGGGTACTAGATTGACATCTTTGGATGCTGAAGTCTTCACTGATACAGAACAGGTGTGGCCATGTAATCTTCTCTACACTAACTCACCTGTGTGTTTCTCCCTGGCCTAATGAGACCAGCTCTGGGCAAGAGGCTAGTTCAGTCTACATACTCATACAATCTCTCCAGCAAAAGTGCAAAGAAAATTGCTAATTGCTAACGGTGGTGATGCTTTTGGCAATGGGTTCCTCAGGAAAGGCAGGATATCACTTTGTTTAAAATTAGCGTAATCTTTACCTACTGCTGCTAACTTGAGCTCAGCAAAAATTTGTGTCAATTTTGTCTATTATTTTCAGATGTCATCCCAGTCTTCTGATACGAACACACATCCAGCAGGAACTGAATTGAGTCTATCAGCTCATTTCATGTAGGTCACCAAACAGCAATCAGTTGGCAGTGATTTTTGGTGACTACCAGCCTAAGCTGCATTTCTGCTGGCAAGCTGTGGCAGCTTAGATGTGAGGAGCTCTCTCTCTATTTACTGTGCTGGCCAATTCCCCTCTGTCTAGACAACTTTTACCCCTTGGCACTTTTAGCAATAATACGGGTGTTAGCCCTAGTGTCCTGGCCAAATTCTGGTTTGGATAATTCTGCATACCTACATTCCCCATGTAATTTCAGTTAGACTCTGTATTTCCAACTTCCCTTCCAGCTGTGTTATGCTGTCAGATTCCACTCCAGAGGTGACTGTATTTCAGTGATGGATAAAATAATTCCTATGTAACATACATACAGGGCCTAGATTTTGTTCCATTGATGTTAATGGTCAATGGATCAGGTTCATAGTTTGCAAAGTGCTTTGAGAGCCTTCATGCTAAAAGGTGCTATGGAAATGAATGCTACCCAACAGTTTCATACAGAAAGCAAAAAATAATACTGGCTCCATCTGAAATGACAAGGCAACATACGCAGGGTCAGCAGAAAATAATTATTAAATGAGATGTATGTCTGGGACTCTGAAGCCTATTGTGCTCCCTATTCTTGTTAAAGGTTCAAAAAAAGCTGTAAATAAAATAAATAACAAGTCTCCTCAGTACTATACAGAGTGTTCTCTAGCCATTCTTCTGTCAGTTTTGTGGCTTGTGCACCATTTTTTGTCCCTGTGTTCTGATTCCTTTCATCTTAGAGGACACAAATTGTTCCTAATTTGTAAATAGTGACCAGTGTGATAAAGATCACAAAATCACTGTCCATTAAGAATTGCACTGCAATAAAAGATAAGTAAAATTTCAGGCCTGACAATACTGCCCTTTCGATTCATTGCTACCAAGCACCTGACAAGCACTGTCCAGTCCCTAGCTTCTGTTGAACTTATATGAATAGCAGAGTGTTCCATTGTTGGCCACTATAATTGAAAACTTGTTTAACAGCCTTTTTTTTTTTTAATGATATGATCCTCCTTTTGAAAGTTAGCTCTGTTGGCAACTTCTGTCTGAATTCTGTGGGATAGTATTTGGCAAATCACATGCTGACATGTTTATCTTGTTAGCTGTCAAGAAGAGTAAGTATGAGAGCTGAATGCTATCATTCAGCTTGACTGGAGAAATAGCTACCACTCATGAAATCTGACAGAATAAATATATTTTACAAACATGATTTGTCAAATTCATATTAATCCTTTGTGCAGATCCTGTCATGACTGACCTTAAATAGACCTGTGTTTATTGGCAACGTAGTGCTTAGACCACGTCTACACCAGCGAGCTCACAGCAGCACAGCTCTACCGATGCAGCTACGCTGCTGTAAGCTCGCTCGTGTAGCCGCTCTACGGCCGATGGAAGAGAGCTCTCCCAGCGACATAATAAACCACCTCAATGAGCAGTGGTAGCTATGTCAGTAGGAGAAACTCTCCAGCCAACACAAAGTGGTGCACAGTGCCACTTATGCCAGCGAAACTTATGTCACTCGGGGTGGGGAGGGGGTTAAACCCCTGAGCAACATAAGTTTTGCTGACATAAGTGACAGTGTAGACATGGCCCTAGTTTACCACTTTGTTCAGTGAGTCTATGCCAGGGGTCGGCAACCGGTGGCTCGCGGCTCGCCAGGGTAAGCACCCTGGCGGGCCGGCCCGGTTTGTTTATCTGCCGCGTCGGCAAGTTCGGCCAATCGCGGCTCCCACTGGCCGCGGTTCGCGGTCCCAGGCCAATGCGGGAGGCAGGAAGCGGCGCGAGCCGAGGGATGTTCTGGCCGCGGCTTCCTGCCTCCCGCATTGGCCTGGGACCACGAACCGCGGCCAGTGGGAGCCGCGATCGGCCGAACTTGCCGACGCGGCAGATAAACAAACCGGGCCGTCCCGCCAGGGTGCTTACCCTGGCGAGCCGCGAGCCACCGGTTGCCGACCCCTGGTCTATGCGATAAAGAAACAAAGTGACGTTGCCTGTTCAGAAGTGTTTGAGTTGGCTGCTGCACAGAAGGCTTGTTTTTAGGCTTTAACACAAATCCAATAAAAAGCAATGCAAGCAGTGCAAGGAAATGATGGCATTTGCACACTCCTGCCGACCTTCCAGGCAGTCCTTCAGGAAACCCTCTCCTGTGTTCAAACAGTGTGAGAAAATAGAAAGCAAACTGAACCTAAAATGTCTCATGGCACAAATATTTTAGTGTATTAAAAGACCTCAGCATTAAGAAATGCCTAAAACAGCAACACAGTTTCCTGCTTGACCTACGCTGGACTGGCCAGAGGCAGATTTTGATAACATACTGATTTGTAGTTTTCCAGGATCAAGACTAGAGGGGGGTTGTCTGTCCAGCTCCATCCCCACCAATATCAAAGCACTTCATTCCCATAAAAAAAATCAAACTTTGGACCATTTCCACTGCAGTATTTACAGAAAAGTATGTGTGTGGGGTGTGTGTGTGTGTGGGGGGGAGAAGTAGACTGAAGTTTTCCCAATCCCTGGTTTGTTTTTTGTCTTTGCTTGGGTGGTGGCCTCTTGTTTACGCAGCACAGGCATGTGCCATTCCACAGGAGGAATTTGCAAAGGGGTGACTTGAAAAGTTCAGTGCAAAATGTACGCATCATTGGGTAAGGCACTTAAAGGGTTAGCTCTGTGTTTGGAGGCTGATCATCTCTGGTGGGTAGGGGAAGGAAGTTAGATCCAGGGCCGGTGCAACCATTTAGGTGACCTAGGCGGTCGCCTAGGGCGCTGGGATTTGGGGAGGCGCCATTTTCTTCGGCAGCGACCGCAGCGGCCGGATCTTCGGCCACCCCGGTCACCATTGGCATTTAGGCAGAGGGAGCTGGGGCAGGGGAGCACGGGGAGAGCCACCTGCAGCAAGTGGGGGGGGGGGCGGTACGCAGGGGAACTCCCCGCCCCAGCTCACCCCTGCCCTGCCTCCTCCCCGAGCACGCCGTGGCCACGTCACTTATCCCGCCTCCCAGGCTTTTGGCACCTAAGCTGATTGGTGCCGCAAGCCTGGGAGGTGGGAGAAGTGAAGCAGCCACGGTGTGCTTGGGAAGGAGGCAGGGCAGGGGTGAGCTGCTTCACTTCTCCCGCCTCCCAGGCTTGCGGTGCCAATCAGTTTAGGCACCAGAAGCCTGGGAGGTGGGAGAAGTGAAGCAGTGACAGCATGCTCATGCGCAGAGCAGGGGTGAGCTGGGGTGGGGGGTTGCCTCGGGCGGAGGGTGTGGGGTGGGGAGCTGCCGCAAGGGGGGTGCCTCAGGGCGGAGGGGGGGAGCTGCCGCAGGGTGGAGGCAGGTGCAAGGTGGAAGTTTTGCCTAGGGCACGAAACATCCTTGCACCGGCCCTGGTTAGGTCTGTACAGTAGGCTAGCTGGAAGAAATGGATGTTCTAGGAAGACAGAGTAGAGTCACAAAGTGTCCAGACAAAAAATGCTGTAAATAAATCAATGTGATACTTTAGCCTTTTACATTATTTTTAAAGCAAGGATCAGAGCTCAGCAATCCAGGTTTTTTTAATGACAAAGAGAATCAACTTTGTCTCAGAGCTTCCCACTAGATTTCATATATGTTATTACAAATAAATTATGTTAAAAGAAAGTTAAGCTTGGGAAGCCAAATACTTAAAAGTTAGGAAATGTCAGATTCAAAGTTGTCTGTGCAACCTTAATTAAGCCCCTCTTGTGCATATGCATTATGATACAGTCTTTAATTACATGGTCACATGCTGGTTTTTACTAGACACTATTCAAGTCCTGCTCTGAAGACAGAATTATTAATTTCCTTATCGGCTTTTCTAAGGTGCTCGGCACTATAGTACCTGAGTGCCCCACAGACATTAATTGATTTATCTTCACATCATGCCTGTGAATGATGGGAAACTGAGGCACAGAGTGAGAGAAGGTCAAAAGTACCTTTTGGATGCCCAGTTTTGAGTTATTGTCTCATTGGTTTTTTGGTGCTCCCCTGTCTGAATCCATCTGTTGTCTCTTATCTTACACTTAGACTGTAAGTTCTTCAGGGAGGGACTGTCTTTTCTTCTGTGTTGTTCTGTACAGTGCCTAGCACACTGGGCCCTGGGCCCAGAGTGGGACTCCTAGGTGCTACAGTAGTAAAAATAATTAATAATAACGAGACACCTAGAACCTGATTTTTCAGAGGCATCATATAGCACTTCAGTTGCAGTTGTGAGAGCTCAGGACTTCTGCAAATCAAAACCCCAGGGCCTCAAGTCAGGTGATGATGATGATGATGGGTGATCACTCGTTACTGAGTCTGATCATCTTCCATGGGAGTTATGGGTCCTCAGGTGGCTAATAAGGCCAATCCTTGAACCACAAGTTCTACTACAATGAGGGCAGATGTTTTCAGGCTCAGCAAGAGGCTGTTGACCATGACTGGAGACCAGACTCTCCTTCCTCCTGCACCTCTTGTCCTCTTCGGCTTGTCGGCAAGCAAGTTCAAAATGCAAGGGACCATCATGTAGGACTTCATTCCATTTTAAGCGGTCCTGGGTAAGTGTCTCCCATTTTTTTTAGATTGTCCTTCAGCAAGTCCTTATAACACTTCCATTGTCCACCCACGTTATGGTACCCTTCTTTCAGCTGAGAGAACAGGGCCTGTTTTGGGAGGCGATGGTCTGGCATCTGACCAACGTGACCAGTCCAGTGGACTTGCTGATGGATGATCATTGCCTCAGTACTGGTGGTCTTTGCCTCTTTCAGAACACTAATATTGGTGCACCTGTCTTCCCATTTGATCTTCAGAATCTTATGAAGGCAGCGTTGATGGTGCTTCTCAAGGACTTTCAAGTGGTGTCTATAGGTTGTCCAAGTTTCGGACCCATACAACAGTGTTGGAAGAATAACGGTTTGATAAACAAGAAGCTTGGTATCTGTTTGAATGTCGTGATCTTCAAAGACCCTGTGCTGTAAACGAGAAAAGGCTACACTGGCACAGCTTAGGCGATGTTGAATTTCTGCATCAATATCTGCCTTGGATGAAAGATGACTTCCGAGGTAGAGGAAATGATAGACATTCTCCAGTGCCACTCCATTGATTTTGATAGATGGCATGTAATATCTCATTTGGAGAGGACTGATAGAGCACTTTAGTCTTCTTGATATTAAGAGTGCGACCAAGACATGTGTAAGCATCGGCAAGCACATTCAAGCTAGTTTGAAGATCTTTCTCAGAGTGGGCAAAGATTGCATTGCATACTGAAGTTCCACAATAGATGTTGTGGAAATCTTACTCTTGGCTTTCAGCCTGCTAAGCCTGAAAAGCTTCCCATCCATTCTGTATGTGATTTCAATGCCAGCTGTAAACTTCCCAGCAATTAGGTAAAGAATGACAGCAATAAAAACCGCAAACATGGTTGGAGTGATGATATAGCCCTGTTTGACTCCTGTTTGTACTTTGAAAGGTTCATTCCGGGAGCCAGTGCTGCTCAGAACAGTCACTTTCATATTATCCTGAAGCAATTTTGGGACACTGCTGTATTTATCAGGACATCCAATCTTAGAGAGTACAGTCCAGAGGGCATGGCGAGTCAAAGGCTTTAGTTAGATCAATAAAAGCCATGTACAGTGGTTGGTTTTGCTCCTGACACTTTTCTTGCAGCTGCCATGCTGTGAAGATCATATCTGCAGTTCCATGACATGGTTGGAAACCACTCTGTGACTCTGGTAAAATTTCTTCTGACAGGGGCAGAAGGTGGATTGCAAGGATCCATGCCAGAACTTTGCCTGCAGTGGCTAGGAGGGAGATACCACGATAATTTCCACAATCCACTTTATCCCCTTTCTTGAAAAGGGTGACAATCGGCATCCCTCATTTCACTGGGTATCTCCTCCTTTATCCAGATTTTAAGCATGAGCAGGTAAAGCTGCTGAATTAGCTCTGGTTCACTGTTTTTGAAGATTTCAGCAGGGATCCCATCTAGACCTGCTGCCTTCTTGTTCTTCATCTGCATGGTGGCATTGTGCACCTCATACAAATTGGGAGGGTCTCCGAGCTTGTCCCTAAATGGCCATTGAGGGATTTGCTCAAGGACTTTATCTACAACCATAGAATTATGGTTAAGGAGATCTTCAAAATGTTCTTTTCAGTGAAGATTGATGGCTTCATTGTCCTTCAGAAGTGGGTTCTGTCCTTAAAGTGAAGAGGATTCATAACATGACAAATTGGCCCATAAACAGCCTTGGTGGCACTAAAGAAATGACATGTATTGTGGATGTCCATGAGCTGTTGGAGTTCCTGTGCTTTCTCAGTCCACCATTTATTCTTAAGTTCTCTGGTTTTATGTTGTACTTCCACCCTCGCCTTGGCATGGGCTTCTCTCTTTATATTACAATTTATGTCATTCTGCCAAGCACAAAATGCCATTCTCTTCTCATTGATGAGTTGCTCAATTTCAGCATCATTCTCATCAAACCAGTCCTGATGTTTTCTGGTGTGGTAGCCTATGGTTTCCTCACAGGCATTGATGATTACTGCTTTCAACTGGCTCCAATGTTCTTCAATTTCTTCTGGAAACTCTGATGGGAGCTTTTCTTCTAAGACTGCTTGGAAGTGGTCACGCTTAACAGGGTCCTTCAAATCTTGAACCTTCAGTTTGTGTTTGACCTGCTTCTTTTGCAGCATCCATTTGGGAGCAATCTTAATTTTCATTGTGGATCGAATAAGGCAATGATCAGTCCAACAGTCATCAGCACTTGTCATTGCTCTTGTGAGAAGTATGTCACTACGATCTTGGGTATGAACTGTGATGTAGTCGAGGAGATGCCAGTGCTTTGACTGTGGGGGTCTCCAAGATGTTTTGAACTTTTCCTTTTGTCGGAAAAGGGTGTTCGTAATAACAAGGTCATATTCGGCACACTTGGTCAGGAGCAGAATTCCATTTGATTTACTTTTGCCAACTCCTTCTTTCCCGATTTGTTCGTTTCCACAGGTCTGAGTCTCATCCAACGCGTGCATTGAAATCCCCCAGAAGGATGATCTTGTCTGCTGTAGGAGTCTCTGATAAAAAGGTTTCCAACTGAGAATAAAAATCTTCCTTTACATTCTCATCGGCATCCAGTGTTGGTGCATAGGCACTCACAATAGTTGCCTGTTGATTTTTGGTGAGCTCAGTCGGAGTGTCATAAATCGCTCATTGATGCCAACTGGTACCTCAGAGAGGCACCTTATGAGCTTGTTCTTTATAGCAAAGCCCACTTCATGCAATCAAGGTTCATCTATAGATTTTCCCTTCCAGAAGTAGGTGTATCCTCCTTTCTCCTCCCTCACCTGTCCTTCATCAGCTCTTCTAGTTTCGGACAAAGCAGCAATATCGATGTTAAACCGACTCAATTCACGAGCAATCATGGCTGTAGGTCACTCTGGTCAGTCACTGTTTGAGTTGTCCATCAGGGTACATACGTTCCAAGTTCCAAAGTTGAAAAGTTTCTTACATTTTCGACCGCTGAGATGGTGATCCTGCTAGATGCGGCTATCCAGCCAGGAGAAACAGAGGCAAGACTATTTTTAGGGTACCGATACACTGAAGGACACACAACTATTGACCATCTATGAAAAGTTTGGTTTAAGCAATTTACCCAACATAACATAGGAACTCTGTGGCAGAGTCAGGGATAGAATATGGTTCTCAAGGCAGCATTCAGGTGCCTTAACCAGGAGACCATCCTCTTCCTTCCTACAATTCCCTGCTTCATTCACCACACATTTTCCAACATCCGCAACAAATGAGGCGGAGGTCCTACTCTCAACACCTTCCTTTACTACACAACCCTGATTCATCCTCAGAGCTCAGTCTGTCCTGTGCACTGAATGAGAGGGGAGTCCTGTAGGAAAAAAATAGTATCTGTTCATGTAATTAAAGACTGTATCATAGCTCACAGGAGGGCAGAATTAAGGTTGCATAGACAGCCATAATTCAGGCATTTCCTACTTCCCTTGACTTTTGCAATCTCAATATTCTTTAAATATAGTTGTTTTGTATTTAATAATATATAGTAAAAGAGGGGGAAATCCTCCATGCTGTTCTGACTATAGTATCCATAAAGCACGTAGAGCTGAGAGGAGTTCAGAAATACCGTATAGGTTTGCACCCTTAATTAACTAAAGCCCCCCAAGCAAAGACACTATATCTTGCATCCGTATGTTTTAAAACAGAGTGATATAATGTACAAGGTTTCTTCAGGAGGTGACATGTTGATTACAGACTGTCCCTCACTTTCCTACTGACTGGAAAAGGTAGCTAGTAAAATTAGTTTAACTCGGCTTGTGATTTGCAAGACCGAACAGCACCTGTAATTTCACATCCTTCAAACCAGCTTTTATATCTCATGACATAAATGCTAGACCCATGTGTGACACTGAATGGGCTAATGGCAGGAAACTCTGACAGGTTGAGTTATGCCAGAAGACTGCCAAGTAGCATGGGGTTCAAGTGAAAGAACACGTTGTACTGGGAGAAACTTGACAGGAGAAGCCATTTTGTAAGCTGAACTGGCACTGATGTATCTGGCACTGCCTGAAAACCGTTCAGTATTCAGTCCAAATCAGAGGCTTCACATGAAATAAACAGTAAAGACAATACTTTCACAAGGGGCTTCATAACTAACATGTTCTTTCTTCTCTTTGAACATGATGACATTTATTCACTTTTAATATCAGGTTATACACATGGGAAAACCCACCCTTATTTCAATGGTGCTTTGTTTATGATTAGCATGTACATCTGACAATAAGACTAGATTTTTAAAATGTATCTTTTCTTTTTTTTCCTTTCTTACTATCAGGGATCTTAGAAACTTCTCTAGAGCGATAAAGCCAGCTCACAGCCGCTTCAAAGAGCTTCATAACTTCCTAACCATTCTAAGCTTTTAGTTTTTAATATTAAAATCAGCAAAATAATTTAAAAAAATTCTTGGGTTTGATGTTTGGTTCTCTTCTATCCCTGTTCTCTCAGGTTTGCTACACCAGCTTGGATCAGTGTCCAGGGACATATCCTGCATCCAGCACTGGCTAACATGCATTGCTCCAAAGGACAATGAACTGCTATACACACATACACAATCACCTCACCAATTCTGCAATACTGTACATGGGTGGAGAATGCCTTTCTGATCCTGGTAGCAGTCACCATACACTTGTATATGAGACTGGGATAGCCTTATTTTACCCAGGTGACTGACTGAACATGCTTCTTAAAATCACCCAGTGCAGCTATTCTAGCCTCCCAGACAATTAACCACAACTTGAAAAGGAAGGGAAGGGGAAATCCCACCCTTATTCAACAATTATTTTCCTAATGTACTTTATTCTTTAAAGTCCTTTGTAGAAGGATGATAAATAATTGATCCCATCAGCAATGATGCATTAATATAACCATCTTATTAATAGTCATAACAAAAAACTCCCAGGTAATTACAAACTTACTGTAATAGTCTAACATTAAAAGAAAACCAAGAGGGAGGATGATTGTTGTGGCGAAGACACTGGCTGAGCTCAAATCCTGGCTCTGCCACAGACTTCAGTGTGATATTGGGTGAATCACATGGCCTCTCTATGCCTTAGTTCCCAATCTCTTTAAAAAGATTGGGAATGTAATTTTTTTTGGTCTTCTCTATATCAGTTCTTTGGGGCAAGGATTCTCTCTCTCTCTCTCTCTCTCTAAGTTCGTACAATGACTAACACAATGGGCCATGGTCTTGGTGTGGCCAGTATGTGCTCCCATAATACAATAATCAGCTGTGGTGTTTTTTTCTCTTTATCCCTGCAGAGTAAGGGGGTCACTTTAAAAAAAGTTCATATTTACATACTGGGTCACCCACCTGTCTCTGAGACAGATTTGTAAAGGGTTGAGCTCTCTTAACTCCCTTTGAAAGTGCCCAGGCACTCTCAGAAAGGGTTTGGCACCTTGCAGCATTGAGCGCTCCATAGGAAGTAGGGCTGAAAAGCAGACAGAAGAGCCTGTCTCAGATACCTGCTGTTCCTGTTAACAATTGCTGAGATTCTCAGTAACTTTCTAGTTCTTTGAACTGCTCTGTCAGTGCTGAAACTGCATCATCTTCTTCCCAAAAGAAACTGCAGAATCCTCATCTAACTGTGGGGTCCAGCACATTTCAGAAAGAAGCAGTTGCCATGGTCTGTCGCATTTATCTGGCTACCAAGTAGATGCTGCTTGCCAAAAATCTATTTAAAATGTACTGTAATTAGGCAATTGTACAAAAGCAAATGGTGTTGGTTTTTTTTTAAAAAAACCCTGCTGGAATATAATGGTTCTTAACAGGGTAGTTACTGTTTAGTGTTACACTCTTGCTTATTTAGCTGAATTTGGAGTCTGAGTCTGTAAAATCTGCTTTGGCAAGTCATATTAATCCATCTGCTGCCATGAAATTATAACAACTCCACTATCTAAAAACTTTGGGATATTTTCATTGAAAATCTGGTACAAGACAAAGTAATCAGTTGACTTTCTATTTGTTCCAGATTTGAGGGGCTAAGACCAACATTTTCACCAGTGGTCTCTGATTTTGAGTGCCTCCATTTTTAATGCCTAGCTTCTCATAGACTCATAGACTTTAAGGTCAGAAGGGACCATTATGATCATCTAGTCTGACCTCCTGCACAATGCAGGCCACAGAATCTCATGGTTAGAAACCTTCGTCTAATTTCAAGTCTAAACTTCCTAGTGTCCAGTTTATATCCATTTGTTCTTGTGTCCACATTGGTACTAAGCTTAAATAATTCCTCTCCCTCCCTAATATTTATCCCTCTGATATATTTATAAAGAGCAATCATGTCCCCCCTCAACCTTCTACTATTGTACAAAACTATACAAAGTGTTGACAAAAATGTGATACCCCCTCAGGTCTGATGTTCAGGGGCACTGAATATGCACAGCTCTTATTGGAAACAATGGGAGATTCAGGTGCTTATCTCTAGAAAAACCAGGCCTGAGAAGTCTCAAGTTGGGCAACCAAAAACTGAATAATCCAAAATCAGTGTCTTCTTTTGCAAACATGGCTTGTTGGTGCTGGCCCTTGCTACCACTGAAGTTAATGACAAAATTCAGACCAATTTCAGTAGGAGCAGGACTGGATTCTAATAGCCTGGAAATTGAATGGTGAACTGACGCAAATAAAATAAGAAATAAGCTTAACACTTGTAGGCGAATCTGAACGTCACTTAGCTATGGGGGAGTTTGATCCAGAACCAAACATTGTGGGTCCGGTCTATTTGTAGCTGGAACTGAATCTGTGATAAACCACCTGGGATGGGCTTCATGTCTCTTTATTTACTCAATGGTTAGGAATCAGCACATCAACTTGAGATGGCCTCAGGAAATGGTATATAAATTAGCCAGAGGCTAAAACTCTGGTGATGTGTTTTATCGACTCCTATGTGGCAGACAGAAGAGGCTGGGGTGCCCAAAGGAGAGATTCTGTATTTGCTGCTCTATCCCCATCACAAGGTCTTATAGCTGAAACTGATGCAACTTTATAGTGGGAAGTCCTGGTACCTAAACATAGCTAAGAGCAGTTCATTAGACACAACCATATTTGTTAGCTATTAAGGCTTCAGAAACTAAACCAATTGCTTTAATCTTTCATGCTATCAATTTTAATGGAAGCTTTTTTACAAGAAAAAAGTACCCACCCCAGCACCCCATTAAGATTTTCAGAATTTCAAACTGCACCCACTTCAAAAGGATTGAGAGATCCATTATCTTAATTTGTTCCCTGCTGTGCTCTCCTAACTTTTTCTTGTGTACAGGATACAGATCATGTTATTCTTGAGGTTTGGCAATGATGTTGGTATTTCCTTTCAGGATAGAAAAAAAAAGCAACATTTTATTTCTGATATAGCCCAGACAGCACCGGCCCAGAGATAAGAATGTATTTACTTGGAAATAACATTTTGCCTCTTAATATATAAATACCGCCATTTTGTTTCTAGCTTAAACTCTACATAGTGGCTGATGGGAAAAAATGCATTTCTTACACATATGATGATGCTTTTCTTGTTGAACCCTGTAGTTCCTGGACTGGGTAATTTGAGCATGCTTATGGGAGAAAATATTGTCATTTAAGTGCCCTATCAAATTGGTTGGTTGAGTTTTTTAACTGGTGCCGATTCATCTCTTAATGACACCAGTATTAAACCAGTGTATACAACACTAGTGTTAGGCTCTGCAGGTCTTAAATGCAGGCACATGGGGGTTCTGGAAACTAGCACACTCCAGTCATCCACCTGGCAGCTCATAGACAGCAGCTAGACCGGGGTCCATGAAGCCCAACTGCAACACTAGCCCTGCCCCTACACTCTGATTAGGAGAGCTCTAAGCTCCTGATTGGCTGCACCCTATTTAAGACAAAGGAGGAATCAGGAAGTTGTGTGCATAACTGGGCTCCACCCTGCCACAGATTATTTGCCTGGTGTTTACCTGTTCCTGTCTTCTGATCCAGACTTCCTGGTATCCTGTCTAGTCCTGACACTTTGTAACTGCCTCCTGGTTCCAACCCTCTGAGTCCATCAACAGATCCTGATCTCCTGTTATCCTGACTTGGCCTGATTCCTAGTAGCTGAATTTTGAGTCCTGACCTCTGGTATATCTCTCAGCTCTGATCTCCTAGAGTTCCAATCCGACCTTATTCATGGTAATTAGCTCCTAACCCTGCTCTTGGATTATGCAGATGTGTTTGAAACAAAGAATGTGGAAAACCTCCCCCCACATTGAGCCTACATGTGCCCCATAGAATTACAGCCAGAGCAAAGTGCCACTGAGGCGCCATGTCTGCACCTGAACTGGCTATGCTCCAGGTATACCTTCTGAAGAATCTGCCCTGCGGGCCTAGCTGCAAATTGACATTCCTGGCTGGTGACCTAGTCCTTTTTGTTAAGAAAAAAGATGGCAAGCTCCAATTCTGTATCACTTACCATGCCCTAAATCAAATAACAGTAAGGAACTGGTAACTGCTGCCCCTGATTCCCAAGATACTGGATTACGTGGGAGCTGCCAGTATATTGACTAAATTGGACTTCTGGGGAGTCTATGTGACGTTATTGATATAATCTGGGACCATACAGAACATGGTTGCAACCAAGGTCCTGTAGTGGCACCAAATCTTATGTAAAGGGGGTCATATAAGATGTCTATGACCAGGTTATGGGTTGCTGGTTCTGATTATGCTGTCTATATGTATGTATCATTTTGTAGTTGAAGTTATGAGTATTGGCTCTATACTGTCTGTATTTCAAATTTGTGCTTGTGCTTCTGGGTGACATCCCAGACAAGTTGGTGTCAGCCCTGCCTAGCCTGCTTGATGGCCCATTAAGGACCATCAGCTATACAATTGACCCATTGAGAGAAGGCAGATACGCCTTGTAACTCAGCAGGGTGTGCAGGAACTTGCCCGTGTGACTGCACGGGCAAGTTCCATTTTGCTGTAATTTTCCACAGTAAGAACAAAGAAGTGTTCTTACACCTGGAAGAGACTATAAAAGGCTGATGCCGCATCTCCATCTTGTCTTCAATCCTGCTTCTTATCTCTGGAGGAACTTGGCTACAAACTGAAGCTCTGAATGACCCATCCCAGCAGGGGATGTACTCCAGAGACTTCATTTGAACCTGCAGTTTATTCCATCACTGCTACAAGCCTGAACCAAGAACTTTGCCATTGCTGTATGTAATTGATTTCATTTAACCAATTCTAGCTCTCATCTCTATCTTTTTCCTTTTATGAATAAACCTTTAGATTTTAGATTCTAAAGGATTGGCAACAGCGTGATTTGTGGATAAGATCTGATGTGTATATTGACCTGGGTCTGGGGCTTGACTCTTTGGGATCAAGAGAACCTTTTTCCTTTATTGGGGTGTTGGTTTTCATAACCATTTATCCCCAGGACGAGTGGCACTGGTGGTGATACTGGGAAACTCGAGTGTCTAAGGGAATTGCTTGTGTGACTTGTGGTTAGCCAGTGGGGTGAGACCAAAGTCCTCTTTGTCTGGCTGGTTTGGTTTGCCTTAGAGGTGGAAAAACCCCAGCCTTGGGCTGTAACTGCCCTGTTTTAAGCGATTTGTCCTGAATTGGCACTCTCAGTTGGGTCCCGCCAGAACCGCATCGTTACAGCCCATAACCTTGTGTGCATTAGGGAAGATGTTGAATGGAAGACTGCCTTCTGAATGTGCTATGGTCATTTTGAATAACTGGTGATGCTGTTCAGCCTGACCTATGCCCTGGCTACCTTCCAACACTTCATAAAGAATGTGTTTCAGGACACATTGGACCACTACATAGCAGATGACATCCTGGTCTTTTCAGACAATCTTGAGCAGCACATTGGTCATGTTTGAGTGGTCCTTGAGTGTTTATCGTAACATGGAGTGTATGCTAAACATGAGAAATACATGTTTGACTCCCACAGAATTTCTGGGCTTTATTCTGATCCTCCAGGGAATCAAGATGGAACCACACAAGATCCAGGCCATCCATGACTGGATCATCCCCCCGCATGACCTGAAACCTGCAATTTGTATTGGCTTTGCCAATTTTTATTGGTGGTTTATCCCACAGTGCTCAAAGCAAACTGGACCCCTCACTGCTCTGCTCTGGAAGAATGCGCAGTTCCAGTGGTACCCCAAAATCAAGCATACATTTTATCAGCTGAAACTCACCTTTGTCACTATATCCATACTGGCCACCCAGATGCCATACAAGCCTTTCTTGTAGAAGCTCATGCCGCTAGTAAGGCAATTGGGAACATATACTCCCAGTGACATGGACCCAAACAAATACTACACCCATGTGCCTATTATTTGTGGAAGTTTGCCCATGTTGAACTGAATTATGAGAGACTGGTAAGGAGCTCTTAGCCATGAAGGTGGCCTTTGAGGAATGGCATGGAAGGGGCTCACTATCTGGTTTAAGTATACACTGATTTAAAAACCCTGGAATATCTGTGCAGGGAGAAGGCATTAAATCAATGGCAGCTCCGAGGGGCTTTATTCTTCACTATCACATATCATGCTGGAACCAGAACTGGCAAGGCTGACATTTTGTCCTGAAACTTTGATACTGAACCCTGTGACCTAGCCAGGAACTGGCCCATATTCTCAAGCTCTGCAACTTCCTGAATGCTGCTTTTAATCAGGACCCAGTCACACTGCTCTATTCTGCCACTGCCTTAAGAATTCCACCTGACAAACGAGCTGCCATTGACAGGAAACCACACAATACTCAGGAAGAGGTCACTTTCGTGAATAACCACATTTACGTTCCTCTGGGTCAGGTGAGAATGGCAACCTTACAGCCATGTCATAACTCTCTCCTGGTAGGACATCCATGTTGCTCTAAGCCTCAGAAACTGATGTCCGGTCTTCCTTTGTGGCCCCAAATGTGCCCGGCACCTTCATTACATCCTGCAATAGATGCGCTTGAGGCAAGATACCGTGCCACAAACCCTGCAGTCTACTTCAGCCTCTAGACACCCTGTCCTGATCCTGGACTGCTATTGCATTTGATTTTATCATGGAGCTTCCAGGGTTTAATGAGTTTATGACCATCTTAATGGCATCCAAATGGCCCACTTCATTCATTGTAATGGCCTTCGCTTTGCTGAACAGACAGCCCAGCTGGGGATTAGCCATGTGGATTAGTCTTCAAGGCCTACCAGATTGTGTCACCTCTGATTGAGGGTCACAATTGGCCCAATTCTGGTGCAGGGAACTATGTCTTCGGGGTCCAGACAGACAGTGATGACTCATGTCTGCTGATAGTGAGGGGCACAATGTAAAGGGGGGACAAGTGACTGCCCCATGTGTTGCCACTGGGAGGAACTTCCAGAGTCACCATCATGGGCCAGAGCAGCTAATTTCATCAGCACCGGCCACAGGAGCAGGAAGCATGTGCCTCTGGGTCAGGCCAGGGAGATGCACAGCACTACAGCGTCTCCCGGGAGCTCCCAAATCCTTGTGGACACCTCAGCAGGGGAGGCATGGGATGCAGGCAATGCCCTACCTCTCATCAAGCAGAGGCCAGGAAACCCGCTTCCAGACACTTCCCCAGCGATCTCCCACCCTGCACCCAGCCCAGTGCCACCAAGCTCTCCCATCTGGGTTGTGCTGCCTCTGTGCAGTAGCTGCCTGAGATAGAGCCCAGCGGGGAAGCAATAGCAGCCCGTCCCCTCCATTCCCCACCCAAAATGTGCCAGAGAGGAGGAGGGTCCTTGTCCCCAGCAGCTGGGCCTGCACGCCAAGCTCCTCCCCACTCTCTGGGTTTCAGAACCTGGGCTTCCACTTGAGCCCAAATGTCTGCACTGCTATTTTTAGCCCTGCAAGTCTAAGACAATTGACCTGGGCTTTGAGACTCAGTGCTGTGCGTTTTTCTTTGCAGTGTAGACATACCCAGAAGAGCTGAAATAGGCAGGCAAGCCCAGTGCCAAGGAAGATCATAGACTCATAGCATCATAGGACTGGAAGGGACCTCGAGAGGTCATCTAGTCCCGTCCCCTGCACTCCTGGCAGGACTAAATGTTATCTAGACCATCCAAACATCCTGGTTACTGAAGCTATAAGGAACAGTCAGCGAAGTCAACTACTTTGTATATTACAGCATTAGCCAGTTAGTGTTTTCTCCAAGTGTGACCTAATTTTTGGAATTTCTACTCTGGCAGCAATGCCTCTAGACATCAGCACCTCATAAGCAGTGGTACACACTGGAGAGAGGGTTGCCACCCTAACAAAAGGTGCAGAAGCACCCTCTGGGAACGGGCTTAACTCCAATTCATCTTCCCTCACCCTTTGCACAAGGGGAAGGTCATAAAACCAACTGAAGCTCAAGCTGGGGATTTTTTCCTTTCTCTATTTAAATTTCCTCTTATAAACAATACCTTCTCACCTACATGGATAAAACTTGAGGAAGAACGCTCATTAAGAGTTGTCTTCTGTTTCTTTGGGTTTTAGTTTTGCCCGTGATCCATGGAATAATCTGAGTTGTCATGGTTCCACCTCCTGTCATGCAAGCTTAGCAGTAAAGTTAAAAACACCTGGTCTCCTGATTTTATATCCCAGTGCAGCAACACAGTGTGACTTTGCTTATTCTTGTCATAGCATTAGGGTAATACATGATGATAGGTCAGAACATGCTGATGCGTTTTTGTCATGGATAGATGCAACCACCTGATGTGAAGAGTCTAAAAGTGATTATTTTGTGCTCTGTGACAAATGGCATTACACTCTTATCCTGAGGCTGGGAAAGCAGGTAAAATGCATGAGTTGCCTACAGGTCACCAAACACCTGCTGGTTGAAAGATGCTGAACAGATTCAACCCATATAAATACATTTTCCTTGGCAATCATCATCTTTAGTGAGCCACTGATAGTTTCATTGTGCTAAAGAGTGTGCTCTAGAAACCACGCTATATTTTAGCTCTGAAGTAAAGGCATATTTTAGTCGGTTTTAGCCCCTGACATCTGATTCTTCAGGGGGCCCAGAGTTAGAAAGTCAAACAAACCAGAGCATAATCCTTTCTTCGAAGATGTTGGGTTGTGGTAAATGGAAAAAGTGTGGTCTGCAATATATATGTACTCACTTGGCCAAGTTCTACATTTTGTCAGAGTCAGCAATGTCGGGGGGAAATTGTGATCTCTTTAAACTGTGCACTGTATTTTCAGCAACTACTTGTAGCAGTGTCCTGGGTATTATTTAGTGCCAAAGCCCCCAACAGATTCAATGAATGGGGATAGTCAACCTTTATATTTGTAGGAATGAATTAACATAAGTATTAGGAATCAGGGCTTGCGGCAGAGCCAGTTTCCAGGGAACCTAATGAGTGCAGCTGGCCTGTAGTAGGCTGCCTGACTGGCTACACTGCCTGATTGGTTGGAAGAGTCAGCAGACCAGCTCTGAAGCCCACCAGAAGGGGGTTGGCAGCTGCTCAAAGCGTTTGCCTACTGCTGCGATAGCTTCTGTGCTTGCTTGTTACCCACCTTTTTCCAACCTTTCTCCTCTCTTGTCTCACTCCAGGTAAGTCAGCTCTGACTTTCAGCTCTGATTCCTGACCTCTGACTTTGGTTCTGACCTGTGGCTCTGGCATCTGGCCTTTGACTCTGGGTCTGACTGTCAACTCCAATTCCTGGCTATCAATTCCTTCTCCAACTACTGCTAGGCCTGACTCCTGCTCCAACAACAAGGCCTGTTTGCCCAGGTCCCAGTCTCTGATGATATGATTTTCATCAATGACTAAAAAATGTCTAGCTTTGTCACACTTTGTTTGCCGCGTTGGAATAAAAGCCTGACTAAATTAATTGCTAATTGCTCTCTGAGGGGCAGGGGAGCAATGAGAAATATATTTGGCTTTGTAATTTTTCAGAAGAAAATGGTGTCAGTAAAGCACTAAACAGATGTAGCACATCTGTATATACGGACCAAATGTTACAGCTTGTTGTAGCTTGTTTGCAGAATATCCAGGTCTTACATTACCAAGTCCTGTTTCTGCTCCCATGAATGGGGAAAACACTGGTTTTGTATGTCTCTCCATTTTAGCTTCTGCTTGGTTAGTTGTATCACAAGATATGAAATAAGCGAGGTAGAATCCAACAATGCAATGTGTAGAAATTATCACATTGCACAGACTAGAAGAAAACTATACTGCATGTTTTTGACCCCTGAGAAGTGGGGAGAAAATCATAGTAACCATTCTACAGTAAACACCCTAACCTAGTTCTGACCTTTTCTATGTACAGTGGTGGGCGTTATTGCAACTAACAAATGTATGCTAAAATATAGATGTCTTTCCCTTCTTTTGGGAAATAATACCCTATTCACTTCCTAATTCAACTCAACTACAAGATACTAATAAAACAAGTCCCCAGCGCTAAGTGTATAGTATTCCTGAACAGGTTTGGGTTTGTTCTTAGCTCTTATGTGAGTGGAGTAATCCAAAGAGACTATTAGCTTTATAACCAAGAGCTAAAATGTGGGTAAATGAAGCATTACCTTATGGCTTAAGGAAAGGTTACCTTACCCACATAATTACGAGAATTGTTGACCCTAATATGAACACTGCTGCAAAGATGTGCTGATTAGAAGTGGTTATCAGCAGACACTCTGTAATGTTTACTGTAAGAGCACGCTGAACCTTTCATAAGCAGAGGTGCTGTGGTTTAAAAAAATACTTAATTTTAAAAGTGTCACACTTGTTTTGAAAATATTGCTGTTTACTTCTCCAGTGGGGGCAGCAGCATTGTCTCTAGTTCACAAATTAACATTTCCGCTATTCAAAAGCCAATATCTCTGATTGCACTAACAGATTATGAGGTGTGACTAATAAATTCATATTGATTTTAATCTATACCTTGGTATTTTCACCAACACTTTTTTATTCAGAAAATTCAGTCTGCAAAGGCCTTTGACTTTTGAAGATACAACAGAAGGGAGTGCATGACAATTTGAAAATCGTATCGCCTTTGCAGTGTCAGGCGGAATAGAGACACACACTTCCTGGATACATTCTATATGCATCTTTAAAGATGAATGTATGTAAAGTGTGTGTCAAGAGCTTTTTAAAGTCTCTGTTTATAACCAGCACCACTTCTTAGAGTTATAGGCATAGAGTTCAAGGTCAGAAGGGACCATCAGATCATGTAGTCTGACTTCATGTCACTCACAGGGCAACACCCAAACCTCACACGCTAAACCCGAGAGCCAAAATTGGTCCAAATTATTACATCCTAAGACTATGTGCCACAGACAGAGAATAGGAAGAATCAAGATGCACCAATGCCCAAGGCCCCTATAATGACAGGAAATTAAGTGAGATATATATATAGATGATCCCAGCAAGTGACCCTGACCACAAGCTGTAGGGGAAGGCTAAACCCTTCGGTCACTGCCAATCTGACAAGGGGCAAAATTCCTTCCCAGCCCTATGGGGATCACTTAGACCCTGAGCATGTGAGTAGGAACCAGCCAACCAAGCACTTGACAGAGAGAAAGTTGGGTGCCACCTTAGAGCCTTAGTGAACCCCCCCCTCCAGCTCTGGCCATCCCTGATGCTTCAAAGGTAGGAGACAAAAACAAATAAACAAAATACCAGAATACATGGGGAGGGGAGGGGAATCCCTTCCTGACCCTGCAGGTGACTAGCTTTAGCCTCGAAGCATCAGACTTCAGAAACAAGATATAAACTCCTAAGCCCTGGCCCCTGCATCATCACTGTCATGAATAGTTAGTTAAGGGGTCCCATTTCAGCGAGTAGCTGTGGATATTATGGGTCCTTTCCCAAAGAAGACCCCCAGAGGAAAGCAGTACATACTGACTTTTGTGGACTTTGCTACCAGATGGCTGGAAGCAGTAGCTCTAGGCAACACCAGGGCTAAAACTGTGTGCCAGGCCTTAACTGACATTTTTACCAGGGTGGGTTGGCCCTCTGAAATTCTTACAGATTCGGGAACAAATTTCCTATCAGGGACCATGAAAGACCTGTGGGAAACTCATGGGGTGCACCACTTGGTGGCCACCCCGTACCACCACCAAACTAATGGTCTAGTGGAAAGGTTTAATGGAACTTTGGGGGCCATGGTCCATAAATTCGTAAATGAACATTCCAATAACTGGGATCTAGTGTTACAGCAGTTGCTGTTTGCCTACAGGGCTGTTCCACATCCCAGTTTAGGATTCTCACCATTCGAGCTGGTGTATGGCCATGAGGTTAAGGGGCCATTACAGCTGGTGAAGCAGCAATGGGAGGGGTTTACGCCTCCTCCAGGAACTAACATTCTGGACTTTGTAAGCAACCTTCAAAACACCCTCTGAGACTCTTGGGCCCTTGCTCGAGAGAACTTAAAGGATGCTCAAGCGGAGCAAAAGGTCTGGTATGATAGACACACCAGAGAGCGTTCCTTCAAGGTTGGAGACCAGGTCATGGTCTTGAAGGCGCAACAGGCCCATAAGATGGAAGCGTTCTGGGAAGGACCATACATGGTCCAGGAGCGCCTGGGAGCTGTTAACTACCTCATAGCATTCCCTGATTCCTCTTTAAAGCCTAAAGTGTTTCATGTTAACTCTCTAAAGCCCTTTTACCCCAGAGAAGTACAGGTCTGTCAGTTTACAGTCCAGGAAGGAGATGACACCGAGTGGCCTGAAGGTGTCTACTACGAAGGTAAAAGAAATGGTGGTGTGGAAGAGGTGACCCTCTCCACAACCCTGCAATGTCTACAGCGGCAACAGATCAAGGAGCTGTGCGCACACTTCGACACCTTGTTCTCAGCCAACCCAGGACGGACTGAGCAAACCTGCCACTCCATTGACACAGGTAATGCTCACCCGATTAGAACCCCACCCTACCGGGTGTCACCTCATGCCAAAGTTGCTATTAAACAGGAGATTGACAACATGTTGGAGATGGGTATCATCCGCCCTTCTACCAGTGCATGGGCATCTCCAGTCGTTCTGGTTCCCAAACCAGATGGGGACATACGCTTTTGCGTGGACTACTGTAAGCTAAATGCTGTAACTCGTCCAGACAACTATCCAATGCCACGCACTGATGAGCTATTGGAAAAGTTGGGACGTGCCCAGTTCATCTCTACCATTGACTTAACCAAGGGGTACTGGCAAGTACCACTAGATGAACCCGCCAAGGAAAAATCTGCCTTCATCACCCATGCAGGGGTGTATGAATTTAATGTGCTTCCGTTCGGACTGCGGAATGCACCTCCCACCTTCCAAAGGCTGGTGGATGGCCTACTAGCGGGATTGGGAGACTGTGCAGTTGCATACCTCGATGATGTGGCCATTTTTTCCGATTCATGGCCCGAACACCTAGAACATTTGAAAATGGTTTTTGAGTGCATCAGGCAGGCAGGACTAACTGTTAAGGCCAAAAAGTGTCAAATAGGCCAAAACAGAGTGACTTACCTAGGACACCAGGTGGGTCAAGGAACCATCAACCCCCTACAGGCCAAGGTGGAGGCTATCCAACAGTGGCCTGTCCCAAGGTCAAAGAAACAGGTCCAATCCTTCTTAGGTTTGGCCGGATATTACAGACGATTTGTACCACACTACAGCCAAATCGCTGCCCCACTAACTAATCTGACCAGGAAAACCCAGCCAAATGCAGTTAAGTGGACTGATGAGTGTCAGAAAGCCTTTACCCAGCTTAAGGCGATGCTCATGTCTGACCCTGTATTAAGGGCCCCGGACTTTGACAAACCCTTCCTAGTTACCACCGATGCATCTGAACGTGGGGTAGGAGCGGTACTAATGCAGGAAGGACCGGATCACAACTTCCATCCTGTCATGTTTCTCAGCAAGAAACTGTCTGAGAGGGAAAGCCACTGGTCCATCAGTGAAAAAGAATGTTACGCCATTGTGTATGCCCTGGAAAAGCTACACCCATACGTTTGGGGCCGGCAGTTCCAGCTACAAACTGACCATGCTGCGCTAAAGTGGCTTCACACCAACAAGGGAAACAACAAGAAACTTCTCCGCTGGAGCTTAGCTCTCCAAGACTTTGACTTTGACATTCAACACATTTCAGGAGCTTCCAACAAAGTTGCTGATGCACTCTCTCGTGAAAGTTTCCCAGAATCAAGTGGCTAAAAAGTGTTCTTAACATGCTTTCATGCTTAGTAGTCTATGTAATAGTACATGTCTTTTATTACTCTGTTTGTTTTACAGTTCTAGGAGGAAATCACCGCCAGTGGATCCCACTGTGGCGATTTGGGGGGCGTGTCATGAATAGTTAGTTAAGGGTTAAGTTTCCACCTGTAAAGGGTTAACACATAGTACCTGGTGAACACCTGACCTGAGGACCAATCAGGGAAGAGAATTTAAAATTCCTAGGAGGGAACTTTTTCTCTCTGTTTCTGTGTGTGTTGTTCTTAGCCGTTTGGAGTTACAAGGGTCCAGATGTATTAATCAAGTCTTCTACAAGTTTCCACCTTTCTGAACTAATTTCTTCTAGTCAAGATAGTGAGTATTAAGCCTGGTCTACACTAGGCGTTTAAATCGGTTTTAGGAGCGTAAAACCGATTTAATGCCACAACCGTCCACACTAGGAGGCACCTTATATCGATTTTAATGGCTCTTTAAACCGGTTTCTGTACTCCTCCCTAACGAGAGGAGTAACGCTAGTATCGGTATTACCATATCGGATTAGGGTTAGTGTGACTGCTGATCGACGGTATTGGCCTCCGGGCGGTATCCCACAGTGCACCAGTGACCGCTCTGGACAGCATTCTGAACTCGGATGCACTGGCCAGGTAGACAGGAAAAGCCCCGCGAAGTTTTGAAATTCATTTCCTGCTTCCCCAGCGTGGAGATCTCATCAGCACAGGTGACCACGCACAGCTCATCAGCACAGTTAACAATGCAGTCTCCTGAGAATCGTAAAAGAGCCCCAGCATGGACTGCATGGGAGATACTGGATCTGATCGCTATCTGGGGAGAGGATTCAGTGCTAACAGAACTGCGTTCCAAAAGACGAAATGAAAAAGTATTTGAAAGAATTTCTAAGGCTATGATGGATAAAGGCCACAGCAGGGACTCAGTGCAGTGCAGAGTGAAAGTTAAGGAGCTCAGACAAGCCTACCAGAAAACCAAAGAAGCAAACGGAAGGTCCGGGGCAGGTCGAAAAACATGCCGCTTCTATGCTGAGCTGCATGCAATTTTAGGGGGCTGCGCCACAAGTACCCCACCCCTGATCGTGGATTCCGAGGTGGGGGTTGTAATCTCTGCCATGGCTGAGGATTATGCAGACGGGGAAGATGAAGATGAAGAAGAGGAGGAAGACCTAGCAGAGAGCACACAGCACTCCGTGAGCCCCAGCAGCCAGGAGCTTTTTATCACCCTGACGGAATTACCCTCCTCCCAGCCCTCACAAGCCACTATCCCAGACAATGACGCCATGGAAGGGAGCTCTGGTGAGTGTACCTTTGCAAATAGCAAACATTGTTTTTTAAGCAAGCCTTTTTTAATGATTGATTTGCCCTGAGGACTTGGGATGCATTCGCAGACAGTATAGTTACTTAGAAAAGTTTGTTAACATGTCCGGGGATTGAGAGGAAATCCTCCAGGGACATCTCGATGAAGCGCTCCTGTAGGTACTCCAGAAGCCTTTGCAGAAGGTTTCTGGGCAAGGCAGCCTTGTTCCGCCCACCATGGTAGGACACTTTACCACGCCATGCATGTAGCAAGTAATCAGGTATCATTGCGTGGCAAAGCATAGCAGCGTATGGTCCCGGTGACTGCTGGCATTCAAGAAGCATCCGCTCTTTATCTTGTTCTGTTATCCTCAGCAAAGTGATATCGTTCAGGATAACCTGGTTAAAAATCAGGAATTTAAGTAAGGGGGGTGGCCATTTTTCTACTGGGTTCGTGGACTGCATCAGCTTAAAAAAAAAACTTTCCTGCACGTAGCGAAGCGGGGGGAGGGGAGGAGTGAAATGCCGATGATCTTTTCTGTGTTTGGTCACCGGCGATCTTCCCCAAGCTACCAGACACGCAGTGGGTGGGGGGGTGGGAAGGTTGTTGATTAGCAGGGAGCTAGCGTGGTATTAGCCATGCGTTGGGGGGGAGGGGGTAAATCACTACAGAAGCCGAAAGACAGTGGCTTACCATGGCCGCATGCAAGCTGAATTCTGATGCCTGGACCTGTGTCTGTGAGATCTGTAACTCCAGAGCTGCAAGCACTCACTATTAAGATGAAAAATGCGACCTTGTAGGGAAATCACATGTGCTAGGTGAATAGTGCTGTTCACTGTGAAAGAGTATAACCATTGTTCTGTAAAATGTATCTTTCTAAATATTTATCTCCCTCATGCAGCTGCAAATTTTTCAACCATCCCTCCTCCATCCCAAAGGCTAGCACAGATAAGGCGGAGGAAAAAGAAGACGCGAGATGAGATGTTCTCGGATATTATGGAAGTTACACGCAACGAAAGAGCTCATCTGAATGAGTGGAAGGACGTGGTATCAAATTACAGGAAAGAGGCCAGTGAACGTGAGGACAGGAGGGATGAACGTGAGGACAGGAGGGACAACCGAGATGAGAGGTGGCGGCAGGAAGACCGGCAGGAAAATCAGCGGTGGTGGCAGGAAGATCAGCGGTGGCGGGATGCAACTCTGGGGCTGCTGCGTGATCAAACTGACATGCTCCGGCGTCTGGTGGAGCTTCAGGAACGGCAGCAGGATCACAGAGTGCCGCTGCAGCCCCTGTATAACCACCCTCAACCCTCACCATGTTCAACATCCTCCTCACCCAGACGTGTAAGAACGCGTGGGGGGAGGCTCCGTGCACCTGCCCACTCCACCCCCGTGGACAGCCCAACCAGAAGGATGTCGTTACTGTGAATTTTTTTTAATGGCCTTCTCCATCCCTCCTATCCTCCTCCCAAACCACACCCTTACTTCTCTCCCTCTTTTTATAATGAATCAATAAAGAATTCATGCTTTTTAAATGAGAGTGACTTTATTTGCATAAGTAAGCTGTACTCGAAGGGGGAGGGGGAGTTGCTTACAGGGACTGAGTCAATCAAGGGGGTTGGGTGTTCATCAACAAACACAGCAGTCACACTGTACCCTGGCCATTGATGAAGCTCGTTTTCAAAGCTTCTCTGATGCACACCGCTTCCTGGTGTGCTCTTCTAATCTCCCTGGTGTCTGGCTGCGCGTAATCAGCGGCCAGGTGATTTGCCTCAGCCTCCCACCCCGCCATAAAGGTCTCCCCCTTACTCTCACAGAGATTGTGGAGAATACAGCAAGCAGTAATAACATAGGGGACATTGGTTTGGCTGAGGTCTGAGCGAGTCAGTAATGTCCGCCAGCGCGCCTTTAAACGGCCAAATGCACATTCCACCACCATTCTGCACTTGCTCAGCCTGTAATTGAACAGATCCTGACCACTGTCCAGGCTGCCTGTGTATGGCTTCATGAGCCATGGCATCAAGGGGTAGGCTGGGTCCCCCAGGATAACGACAGGCATTTCAACATCCCCAACTGTTATTTTCTGGTCTGGGAAGTAATTCCCTTGCTGCAGCCGTTTAAACAGAGTAGTGCTTCTGAAGACACGAGCGTCATGAACCCTCCCTGGCCATCCCACGTCGATGTTTGTGAAACGTCCCTTGTGATCTACCAGTGCTTGCAGCACCATTGAAAAGTACCCCTTCCGGTTTACGTACTGGGTGCCCTGGCGCTGCAGTGCCAAGATAGGGATATGGGTTCCATCTATCGCCCCCCCACAGTTAGGGAATCCCAGTGCAGCAAAGCCATCCACTATGGCCTGCACGTTTCCCAGAGTCACAACCTTTCGTAGCAGCAGCTTAGTGATTGCTTTGGCTACTTGCATCACAGCAGCCCCCACAGTAGATTTTCCAACTCCAAATTGATTCCCGACTGACCGGTAGCTGTCTGGCGTTGCAAGCTTCCACAGGGCTATCGCCACTTGCTTCTCTACTGTGAGGGCTGCTCTCATCTTGGTATTATGGCGTTTCAGGGCAGGGGCAAGCAAGTCACAAAGTTCCATGAAAGTGCCCTTTCGCATGCGAAAGTTTCACAGCCACTGGGAATCGTCCCACACCTGCAACACAATGCGGTCCCACCAGTCAGTGCTTGTTTCCCGGGCCCAAAATCGGCGTTCAATGGATAGAATCTGCCCCATTACCATCAGGATCTCCAAAGCGCAGGGGCCCGCGGTTTGAGAGAATTCTGTGTCTACGTCCTCATCACTGTCATCGCTGCGCTGCCGTATCCGCCTCCTCCTCACCTCGGATTGAAGGTCCTGGTTCACCATAGACTGCACGAGAGTGCGCGAGGTGTTTAAAACATTCACGATTGCGGTATTGAGCTGAGCAGGGTCCATGCTTGCTGTGCTATGGCGTCTGCACAGTTCACCAAGCAAAAAAGGCGTGAAATGGTTGTCTGCTGCTCAGGGAGGGAGGGGTGAGGCTGTACCCAGAACCACCCGCGACAATGATTTTTGCCCCATCAGGCACTGGGATCTCAACCCGGAAATGCCAAGGGGCGGGGGAGGCTGCGGGAACTATGGGATAGCTACGGGATAGCTACCCACAGTGCAACGCTCCAGAAATCGACGCTAGCCTCGGACCGTGGACGCACACCACCGATTTAATGTGTTTAGTGTGGCTGCGCGCACTCGATTTTATAAAATCTGTTTTACAAAACCGGTTTATGCAAATTCGGAATAGTCCTGTAGTGTAGACGTACCCTTAGAAAGATACTTTGTGTCCTCATCTAATAATCCTATGTTTGCAATTCTGTGCGTTTGTTATTGATTATTCTTAATTCTGCCTGTATTGTTTGTACTGAGAAGGAGAGAGGATTCTCTCCAGAACTTAGCAAGGTTATACCCTATGAGTGTCCAGCTTGGACTCATAGAGATTCTGAATTTTCTTGTTTTTCTTTTAATAAATTCTTTCTATAAAGATTTGATTAAATCCCTCTACTGTGGATACAGGGGGAGGGGGCTAAGAAACTCTCTCTCGGTGGTGAGACAAGCTTATCTCTGGGCAGAGAGGGGAGGGGGGAGGTTTCTCTCTCTGTGAGTTGATCTGTGTTTCCCCAGGGAACGTCTCTGGAAAGAGGAGGGGGGGAAAACAGGGGTGTCTCGGCCCACGTGAATCGACCGAGTGGTGGCAGCAAAAAGGGGACCTACCCTAGGATTTTAGGGTGGGGGGATACATGCGGGTCCCCACATTGGAACCCAACAGTTCCAAGTGGGGGTGAGACCTATGACAATCACAAGCAACCCCATCCTACAATACTATTCACAAATTTGTCCATCTCTCTCTTAAAACTAATTAAGTCGTTTGCCCCCACAGTTCCAGTTGGGAGGCTGTTGCAGAACCTCATGCCTCGGGTGGTTAGAAACAGTCTTCTAGTTTCAAGCTTGAATTTTTTCATGGCCAATTTATATCCATTTGTTCTTGTGCCAACATAGTCGTTTAATTTTACCCATCCTGGTGTTTATACCCCTAATGTATAGAGAACAAGCAATCATATCCCCTATCAGCATTAATTTTACTAGGCTAAAGCAGCCAAGCTCTTCCAGTCTCATCTCATAAGACAGGCCCTCCATTTCCCTGATTATCCTAGTATCTCTTCTCTACACCAGTTCCAGTTTGAATCCATCTTTCTTGAACATGGGTGACCAGAACTGTACACAGTATTCTAGATGAGGTCTTACCGGTGCCTTGTACAATGGCATTAGTACTTCTCTATCTTTATTGAAAATGCTTTGCCTGATACATCCTAGGATTGTGTTTGCCTTTTGGGCAGCTGCATCACACTGGTGGCTCATAGTTGTCCTGTGATAGACCAAGAGATCCAGGTCTCTCTCCACCTCCGTTGTTTCCAACTAATGAGCCTGCAGCTTATAGCAGAAATTTGTATTATAAGACCATAAGTGAATGGCCTTGCACTTTGTACTATTGAATTTCATCTCATTTCTGTCATGTCAGTCTTCAAGGTCATTCAGATCTTCCTGAATAATATTCCGATCCTCCTCCATTTTGACAATGCCTCCCAATGTGGTTTCATAACCCCTTTTCATTAACACACTCTTATTAGTTTTTTTAATAAGATTGGTCCCAAGACCAATCCTTGAGAAACTCCACTAGTAACCTCTCTCTAGTCCGAAAGTTCACCTTTCAGCTAAACCTGTTGCCTTCTCCCCTTTAGCTTGTTCTTTCCCCACCTTACAATTATTTATTAATCCCCATCTACTTTAATTTAATTAATAATTTCCCATATGGATGTAGTACCAAGTCAAATGCTTTACTGAAATTCAAGCATATTGGATCTACTATATTTCCCTTACCTAAAAAATCAATTACTTTCTCAAAGAAGAAAATCAGGTTAGTCTGCCACAATCTACCTTTGGTAAACCCATGTTGCATTACATCTCCTTTTTCTGTTTGCCTCTGAATTTAATTATTCTTTCCTTCACAATTTGTTCTAAAGCCTTGTGTACTACTGAGATCAGACTAAGGGTCTATACTTGTCTAGATCACTTTTTGCCTTTTCTTAAATACAGATATGATGTTAGGTATTCTTCATCCATATGGAACTACCTCTGACTAGATAGAATTGTTATAAATCCTCGCAAATGAAGTAGCAGTCTCATGCACCAGTTCTTTCAGTAGTCTGGGATGGGAATTATCTGGTTTCCCCCCCAAAGTGAGTGCATTAAGTTCATTTTCGTCCACTTCAGATGTGGTAATTTCCATTTCTGTACTTTCATTTCCATCAGCCATGCTGCCTTCATGTTTGTGTTCAATCTTATCAATCTTATTGAAAATCGAGGCAAGATATTCATTTAGTGTGAAGGCCATACTTAGGGTATGTTTATACTACCCGCCAGATCAGCAGGTAGTGTTCGATGTATCGGGGATCGATTTATTGCGTCTCGTCTGGACACGATAAATCGATCCGCTAATCGACACCCGTACTCCACCTCAGCAGGAGAAGTAAGCGGAGTCGACGGGGGATCCGCGGCAGTCGACTCGCCGCCATGAGGACGGCCAAGTAAGTCGAACTAAGATACTTCAACTTCAGCTACACAAATAGTGTAGCTGAAGTTGCATATCTTAGTTCGAACACCCCCCCCAGCCCAGGCCTTAGATTATTTTTAATCTCCTCCCATCCATATTGCACAGTGGCCAGTCTTCATTCTTCCAAGAACTAAGTCAGCTTGACTTTTAGAAATTCCTTTTTGAGGTGGTTATTCATCCTATTGGGTCTGGATCCTTTCCCTTCAAGTTTTCCCCCCTTACTTGGGATGCAAATTGCAGCTAGTTTTTTTATACTTGATTTAAAGAAATTCTAAGCATCCTCCACATATAAGTCCTTGAGTTCTTCAGTCTAGTTGATTTCTTTAACTAATTCCCTTAATTCCTCAAAGTCAATCTAAAACTGTAGTTAACAACCTGGTTTTGGCTAGCCTTCCATTTAATTTACACTGAATCAACTCATAAGCTCTCATTCCAAGGCTATTTCCTACAACCAGTTCTTCCATGCATGATGTCCTCACCATTTACCAAATCCAAGTCTAAAACTTCATTACCTCTCATTGATTCAATGACTATTAGATGAAGAAAGCTGCCTTCTTTCATGTCCAGGAACAATTGGGGCCCTCCCAGCATTAGTGGCATTTAATCTCCAATCTACATCCAGAAAATTATAGTTTCCCATTATGACACAATTCCCAGTAGCATACGCACTGACTCCATGGGTGCTCTGGGGCTGGAGCACCCACAGAAAAGAAATAGTGGGCACTGAGCACCCTCCAGCCACCTGGCTGATCAGCTGTTTGTCCACCCGCCGCCAATCAGCTGTTTGGAAGGCCCCACTGATCAGCTGTTTGGCAGCAGGCAGGAGACGCTCAGGGGAGAGGGGCAGAGTTGGGGTGGGACAAGGTAGAGCAAAGGCGGGGCTTAGGGGGAAGGGATGAGGGTGGAGCACCCATCTGGGAAAATTAGAGTTGGTGCCTGTGCCCAGTAGTACTTATCTCTCTAGCAATATGGAAGAGATACACATCAGAGTCCAGTTATGGAGTTCTATAGCAGATCCCAACACTATCCTAGTACAAATTCATTTATAATCCTTCCCCAAAGCTATTTTGACCTAAACCGATTCAGTTTTGTCCATTCTATCATTTAGTTCTTCACAATTTATTGAATCATTGAGTTACAATGCTACCCCATCACCTTTCCCTTTATTTCTCTCTCTCTCTCTCCTAAGAGCATATACTCTTCAATACCTGTATTACGATCATGAGTGCTATTCCATCATGTTTCTATAACCCCTGTCTGGTTTGACCTCCTGCACCAGTAATTCCAGTTCCACCTTTTTATTGCCCAGGCTTCTTGTATTTGTCTACAAGCATCTCATGTGTTTCCCTTGGATCTCACCCAGTTTTCTAGCTGGATTAGGTATAGTCTTTTCACTAACTGTGACCCCCTACCTGACTACTACTCCAATCACTATTTTACTTTCTTTATCATTGCTGTCTAGATTCTTATCTTCTGGTGCTCTTTTATCCCTTACTGTATCTTCATTTAGCTGATGTTCGTCCTCCTTGAAACAGAATATTTTGATCTTTTTTTCTGAAATGAAACATTGTTGAAATCAATCTGTTCCTGCAGAACATTTTGACTTTGTAGACTCAGCATTTTCTGATGGAAAATTGCTGTGTAGGAAATTTTTCAACCAGCTTAACTCCTGACTTTATGCAGGGCGAACAATTAGTGAGTATGTTGATGCATAAAGCTTTGCAGAGGTTGCCACACTAGGATCAGTGAACAAGACCCATCATCACACATGTGACATGGCTGCTTGTAACTTGTCAGAAGTGTTCCGGTGAGTACTTTTGTGTGAGGCTCAAAGACTTCTTACACTGCTAGATCATTTCACCAGACCTCACTTCTGATGGCCTGACTGCCTGTCCAGAATGGTGATAAGTTACATTTACTAAAAACAGCATCCCTGAGGGATCCCTTCTCTTAGATCAATCAGAGTGCTGCATGAGTAAAGGGCAGAGCAAGGGCTCTAGGATTAGGCCCTGGGAAATCATACACTTAGGCCTTTGTTCTGCAAAGGAAACCAGTTATTTTCTGCTGGCCAAATGTACTTTGTTTTACCCTTTATTGGCACCATCTTCAGAGAGCTCAAGGTATGACCGGAAATGGAACCACTCGCTACTGACACATTCAAAGCTCAGGTGTCAGGGAAGAAAACATTCCATTTAGTCTCATCTTGTTGTGTTTGCCGACTTCTTAGAGACGTTTTCCCCAAAGATCAGCAAAGTCCTGTGGGGGGGAAGTATATCCAGGCATTGGCACCGCGATTACAGTTAATTCATAATGAAATGAATGGAAGGTTGCTGTAAGTGTTGAATCCCAAGTTTTGGGCATGGGTCTTCATCCAGAAAATGTTTGCAAGCAGAATGCGGCCTGGAAACATTGGGGAAAAAAAAGGAAACATGAAAAACCATTTCCTGTTTTCCTTTTTGTCTTTCTTCTATTGGAAAGTAACTAAGGGCCTGATTCAAAGCCCACTGAAGTGAATAGACTTTGGATCATGAATGCATGATAGACCTAGGCCAACAGCCAGTGGCCAATCCTCCTCCGCCTCCTCTCTATATGAGCTTCTCAGGAGAAGGAGGCTAGTCTGGTAGCCCTATCCCCTAAAAGAACTGGGGAAGGGACGTTAGTGGGGAACATTTCTAAGCAATATGTAAAGACACTTCTGAGTGCAAGAGAATTGTGGGAGCTGGAACTATAGTTTGAAGAGTGAGGCATCTCCACTATCACTGATACAAAGAAGAGGGAGCTGGAGGTGGGGATGGTCAGCTAGTATCTCTGAAAGGCCTGAGAAATTGTTTTTGGGGCCCCTTCCAGTCTCCACTACCCTTCCAGTCCTCACTCACAAGTGCCCTGGGAGGAGAGGTCAGGATAAAGTTCTAATTTCTACTTCTGAACCACAGAAGCAAAGATTGACCTTTTTTGTGGATCTGGTTTGAGCTGAAATTCAGAAAATGTATCTAGCTCGAGTGTGATCAGATACAAAGTTCCAGTTTGGGCCTGTATCTAATTAAATGTGAGCAAGCAGATGGTTGAAAATAGTCTTGTGATTCATGCATAATGGACAAGAAGTGATCCAACCAATAGCCATCTTTGTATTTACAATGCAAGCTGAAAAAATTTAAGAATATGATGGACAGAACTGCAGCAATTACCCAGACAAATGATGACACATTTGCAGAAATCCCAGCAGTCAAATTGTATTAAAAGAATAAAAGCATTAGCTTTACTGGGGTTTTGTTGAGAGAGAACACTATTTCAAATAACATCTAGAAAACAAAGGAATGATCATTGACAGACGGTATTCCGGGGATGCCCATTGAATTAGTGTTCGTGTTGAAATGATCTTTCTGCTGATTTTCCTCAGCTGGCTACAAAAAAATTCAAATGGCATTTCCAGGAACTGCAAATTGCACGTCAGACTGATGCTCAGGTCCCAAATCAGTGATTAAAAGATATTTGTGTGTGCCAGGAAATGAAAATCTTTTTTTTCTATCTTTGAGAAACACAATAAGCTAGTTGTTTTTGTGACTGTTAAAAGTAACTTGCATGAAAATGTAGCTTGCAAAGCTTGCTGCAGAATTGACAGAGAAACATTAACAAAAGCACATACTCTCAAGTGGATTAAAGTGCCACAGAAACTGCTAGATGTAACGTAGTCAAGAAGGCTAATGGCTGGTTCTTCAGATTGTAGGACCAAGGTTGTAAATATCTGATTCTTTTACCAGTTCAGTTGTGAGAGGTAGCTTAATCTAGTGGATTGAACAAATGAGGAGGATAAGGAGCCAGGAACTCCTGGAGTTTTAATCCTAGCTCTGACACTGACTTGTTGTGTGGCCTTGGGCAAATCATGGAACTTTTCTAGCCTTGCCTATAGTAACTAAATTACACTGCAGTGGAAACAGCAATGGAGACAGGACTTGGACATTTTAATCACTGTGATGTTTAACTCTATGGCTAGACCATTCAGGAGCCACTCTGTGGTCTGTGAACGGGGTTAGATGATGTGTTAGTAGAGATGCTAGAGCCCTATTTACACTACACCAGTGGAACTGCACCATCACAGGATGGCTCTGAAGTTAGTTAATGCTGATGCAGCGGTATCTCAGTTTTCCAATCTGTAATACTACTTCTCTATCGAGCTCTTCATTTGCCACTGCTCTATGTTTTGAAAACAAAGTGCCTAGCAGGATTATTAACCAGGTAGGTAGCTCTCTGTTTACAAAATAATAAGCACAGCACTGTTTACCAGCAGATAAAGAACAAAGGGGGGCAATACATGGGATGTAATCAATTAGGGCCTGTTTCTGCCGCTCTTACTGTGTTGAATAATGATGAGCACTTTCTTCCTCAAGTAGCCAGGTTGACTTGTCCCAGCATACCCTGCCTGTATCTGCCACAAGGATACCAGGGGTCTAGTTAGAATGGAATTGCAGTTAGATCAATTGTGTTTAGTGGTGGTACACAGCTAATTCCCTCCTCTGTAACAGGAAATACTGATCTCATGCACCTCTCAGGGTATGTCTACACTATGGGATTATTCCGATTTTACATAAACCGGTTTTTAAAAACAGATTGTATAAAGTCGAGTGCACGCGGCCACACTAAGCACATTAATTTGGCAGTGTGCGTCCATGTACCGAGGCTAGTGTCGATTTCCAGAGCATTGCATTGTGGGTAGCTATCCCATAGCTATCCCGTAGTTCCCGCAGTCTCCCCTGCCCATTAGAATTCTGGGTTGAGATCACAATGCATGATGGAGCAAAAACAGGGTCGTGGGTGATTCTGGGTAAATGTCGTCACTCAATCCTTCCTCCGTGAAAGCAACGGCAGACAATCATTTCGCGCCCTTTTTCTCTGGATCGCCCTGGCAGACGCCATAGCATGGTAACCATGGAGCCCATTTAGCCTTTTTTCACTGTCACCGTATGTGTACTGGATGATGCTGACAGACGCAGTACTGCACTGCTACACAGCAGCATTCATTTGCCTTTGCAAGGTAGCAGAGACAGTTACCAGCCCTATTGCACCATCTGCTGCTTTGGAAATTGGCGATGACGGTTACGTGTCATATTGTACCGTCTGCTGCTGTCATGGGTGCTCCTGGCTGGCCTCGCTGAGGTCGGCCGGGGGTGCATGGACAAAAATGGGAATGACTTCCCAGGTCATTCCCTTCTTTATGTTTTATCTAAAAACAGAGTCAGTCCTGCCTAGAATATGGGGCAAGTCTACTAGAGAACCAGAGAGCACAGCCGCTCCGGGTCAGAGCCCCAGATATCCCGCAGAAATGATGAGCTGCATGCCATTCTAGGGGGTGCCCCTGCAACAACCCCACCCATTGCTTCCCTCCTCCGACACCCCTCCGGGGCTACCGTGGCAGTTATCCCCCCATTTGTGTGATGAAGTAATAAAGAATGCAGGAATAAGAAACACTGACTTTTTAGTGAGATAAAATGAGGGGGAGGCAGCCTCCAGCTGCTATGATATTCCAGGCAGGACATCTCCATTACTCATTAAAGGGTGGGGGGGAAGAGGAGCACAGCCTCCCACTGCTATGATAATCCAGAATCTTCATTAGACATGAAAAGGGGGGAGGGAGAGGAGCTCAGCCTCCAGCTACTACGATGAGGACGGTTACCAGCCCTATTGCACCATCTGCCAGGACTGAATCTCCAGGACACAAAGCTTAAAGAAGGGAATGACTGGGAGTCATTCCCATTTTTGCCCAGGCGCCCCCGGCCGACCTCACCGAGGCCAGCCAGCAGCACTCACAGGATGATGACGAGGATGGCTATCAGTCATTTTGTACCATACCGTCTGCCGGTGGGGAGGGGATGCTGCTGTTTAGTGCTGCAGCACCCCGTCTACCAGCAGCATCCAGTAGACATACGGTGACATTGAAAAGAGGCGAGAAATGATTTTTCCCCCTTTTCTTTGACGGGGGGAGAGGGGGAGGTAAATTGACGACATATTCCCTGAACCACTGGCGACAATGTTTTTGACCCTTCAGGCATTTGGAGCTCAGCCAAGAATGCAAATGCTTTTCGGAGACTGCAGGAACTGTGGGATAGCTGGAGTCCTCAGTCCCCCCTCCCTCCCTCCATGACCGTCCATTTGATTCTTTGGCTTTCCGTTACACTTGTCACACAGCACTGTGCCGAGTCCCTGCTGTGGCCTCCGTCTATCATAGCCTGGAGATTTTTTCAAATGCTTTGGCATTTCGTCTTCTGGAACGGAGCTCTGATAGAACAGATTTTCTCCCCATACAGCAATCAGATCCAGTATCTCCTGTACGGTCCATGCTGGAGCTCTTTTTGGATTTGGGACTGCATGGCCACCCGTGCTGATCAGCGCTCCACGCTGGGCAAGCAGGAAATGAAATTCAAAAGTTCGCGGGGCTTTTCCTGTCTACCTGGCCAGTGCATCTGAGTTCAGATTGCTTTCCAGAGCGGTCACAATGGTGCACTGTGGGATACCACCCAGAGGCCAATACCGTCGAATTGCGGCCACACTAACCCTAATCCAACATGGCAATACCGACTTCAGCGCTACTCCTCTCATCGGGGAGGAGTACAGAAATCGGTTTTAAGAGCCCTTTATATCGATATAAAGGGCTTTGTTGTATGGACGGGTGCAGGGTTAAATCGGTTTAACGCTGCTAAATTCGGTATAAATGCGTAGTATAGACCAGGCCTCAGACTTGGTAATGACAGGATGAGCTAAGGGTGAGGCCTTAATTGTGAAGTGCCTTGCTTTTCAGGCTTTATTACCACTTTTAATGTTAACATAGATTTTGTTGCTTAATTAGGGTTGCCAAGTTTCTAATCACACAAAACCGAACACCCCTGCCCCCTTTTCTGCCCCTTCCCAGAGGCCCTGCCCCTTCGCCGAGGCCCCACTCTCACTCGCTCCATCCCCACACTCTCCTGTTGCTCACTCTCCCACACCCTCACTCACTTTCACCGGGCTGGGGCAGGAGGTTGGGGTATGGGAGGGGAGTGAGGGCTCCTGCTGGTAGTGTGGGCTCTGGGGTGGGGCCGGGGATGAGGTGTTTGGGGTGTGGGAGAGGGCTCTGAGCTGGGGCAGGGGGTTGGGGTGAGGGCTCTGGGTGGGGCCAAAAATGAGGGGTTCAGGGTGCAGGAGAGGGCTCTGAGCTGGGATAGGGGGTTGGGGTGCTGGGAGGTGAGGATAATGGCTGGGGGTGCAGGCTCTGGGGTGGGGCTGGGGATGAGGGGCTTGGGGTGCAGGGCTCCAGGCTGGGATTGAGGGGTTCAGAATGGGGGGGTTGCAGGCTCTGGCTAGGGGTGTGGGCTCTGGGATGGGGTTGGAGGTGAGGGGTTTGGGGTGCAGGAGGGGGCTGGGGCAGGGGGTTGGGGTGTGAGTGCGATGTGGTCTCTGGGAGGGAATTTGGGTGCAGGAGGGGAAACTGGGCTGGTTGCAGGGGGTGGCAGTTCGGGGTCCTGGCAATGCTTACCGTGGCTGCCAGGTCCCTGCAGCCCCTAGATGCATGGGCAGCCAGGGAGGCTCCGCACACTGCCTTCGCACCCGCAGTCACCACCTCTGCAGCTCCCATTGGTCACGATTCCCAGCCAATGGGAGGTGCAGAGCTGGCCCTCAGGGCGGGGGCAGGCCACGGAGCCTCCTCTGTCAGCCATGAGTCTAGGGGCTGCAGGGACATGATGGGCGTTTCCGGGAGCCGCATGGAGCTAGGACAGACAGGGACCTGCCTTAGCTCCAGGCCTCCGGTGTCACCAACCAGACTGGAGACACCAAGTCCCTTTTTGACCAGGCATTCTGGTTGAAAGCCAGGGGTGGGATAGCTCAGAGGTTTGAGCATTGGCCCGCTAAACCCAGGGTTGTGAGTTCAATCCTTGAGGGGGCCGCTTAGGGATCTGGGGTAAAAATCAGTACTTAGTCCTGCTAATGAAGGCAGGGGGCTGGACTCAATTACTGTTCAAGGTCCCTTCCAATTTGAGGAGATAGGTATATCTCTAATTTGGGGGGGGGGGAACCCTATGCTTAATAATTATAGGGCTTACTTCATCTATATGGATACATCATTTTTCTGATGCAGCCTGTTGTTCTGTACGTAAACATACTACTTGGTTGGGAATGTTATGCTGCCATCAGAAGTGTAATAAACCAGAATGAAACTCTTTTGCAAACTTTGCAGTTTTATTGTAATCTTGATTTCCTTTCAATCTCCCAGCAAACTAATTTGCATAACACTGATTGCCTGCTTTCTCCAGGCATCCGTGGCTGCTCTTCTCTTTGCTAAGTGAAAGGTCTTTTCAGAGCACTATGTACATTTTAGATGTGTGAAGCCCTTTTACTTCTTGTATTTTATTTTCTTCTGGGAGTTAATATATGACTTATAGTAAAGGTAGCAAGATTGAAAAGCTACAAAAGAATCCCAGACATGCTGTGGGTTATGTACTGTTGAAAATACAGTCTCCCAGGATCCAGAAATGGAGGCCAAATTCAGTCCCTGTGTAACTATATTGACTTCAATGGCCTTAAACCAGAGATGAATTGTGCCAACTAACAGGCAAAAAGGCTGAGATGTTGATAAAGCTGAAAAGCCAGCAGGTGACTATCAGCTAGCTTGAAGGAGAGAGGGAAAAATCAGTGTCCAGTTGCTAGGTGACAGATTTCTAGCTGGCAGTTCTCTGTTCTTAAAAGGCCAACACTGTGTTTTTGTTTTGGAAAACAGGATTAAATTTTGCAAATCAGAATACTTGCACACAGACTTCACTCTGATTTTATTTGTCTGCTGATTGATGAATCGATAGGCTGTCAGCTTCATGGTATTTGACTTTGCAGCCCACCCTCACCCCTCCTACACAGTATCCACAGTTACAGAACAGCAAGCCTTTCATAACATATAGAATTGAGTTTCTAAGGCAGGCCAGGGCCTCCCGGGGGGTGGGGGAGGGGGCAAGTGGGGCAATTTGTCCCAGGCCCTGGGCTCTGCAGGGGCCCCCACGAGAATGGCTGAGGCTCCCTCCCCAGCCCCAGCCCGACCCGACCCCGTCTCCACCCCTCTCCCGGAGCCTCAGCGCATCCAGGAGCATCCCTGGACAGCTGCAGTGTGGCTCTGGCAGGGCCCCTGAGCTCCTCCCTACTCAAAGCCATGCGGTAAGGGGACGGGGCTGCGAGCTCCCTCCGCTCAGCCTGGAGCTCGCAGCCCCACCTCCTTACCACACGGCGCTGAGTGGGGAGGGGCTCAGCCCCCAGCAGGGCCACGCTGTGGCTGTCCAGGGATGCTCCTGGATGTGCTGAGGCTCCAGGTGAGGGGGGAGCTGGGGCCGGGGCCGGGGCTGGGGCCAGGGGGGTTGGATAAGGGGCAGGAAGTCCCAGAGACAGTCAGGGGACAGGGAGGGGGCAGAGGTTGGGGGGTGGAGGCGGTCAGGGTACAGGGAACGGGGGAGGGTTGGATCGTGGGTGTTCTGGGGGTCTGTCAGGACTCAGGGAGGGGGGTGGATAGGGGTCGGAGCAGTCAGGGGACAGGGAGCAGGGGTGGGGTCCCAGGTTGGGGATGGGGGTTGGGGTCTCTGGGGGACGGTGAGGGGACAAGGAGCAGGATGGGTCGGGGATTCTGAGGGGAGCGGGCAGTCGGGGGGGCAGGAAGTGGGTGGGGGTCGGATAGGGGGCAGGGCCAGGCTGTTCAGGAGGCACAGTCTTCCCTACCCTAAAGCTCATTCAGCAGTTTGAGGCTTGCAGAAGAGCCAAGCTGTTAGCTTTTCCATTAGGGCTACCATCCCTATCACTTCTCAAATGCCAAATTATAGTCTATATTTAATTTCAGTGCCATAGGGAGATTCATGTCAGGGGAGGGTAGCTTCATTTAAAATTAGCCACTGGGAGAGGGATCACGTGAGAAGAGTAATATCCTTCCTAACCCTACCAAGGGAGACTCCCTTCCCCTGCATTCCCTGAGGCTCCAGAGGGGTTAATTCAGTGGTTCTCAAACTTTTATACTGGTGACCTATTTCACATAGCAAGCCTCTGAGTGTGACCCCCCCCCCCCTTATAAATTAAAAACACTTTTTTTATATATTTAAAACTTTTATAAATGCTGGAGGCAAAGAGGGGTTTGAGGTGGAGGCTGACAGCTTGTTATCCCCAGTAATAACCTCGTGACCCTGAGGGGTCCCGACCCCCAGTTTCAGAACCCCTGGGTTAATTTAATTTTAGCACCCTGTGTCCATTCACACGCATGTGCTATTTTGAGCATTTCAGTTTTCACAACATAGGCTCATCCCAGATTCTGGAACAAGCTCAAATGCTCAGTTCGTGGAGTATGTACATAAGCTATACTAAAGACAAACCCACAGTAACCGTCTCCAGTTTGTGAGGGACCTCATGGAGCCAGTCTCTAGGAAACAGATAAATGCATGGAGGTGAAGTCCATTAATGGCTATTAGCCAGGATGGGTAAGGAATGGTGTCCCTAGCCTCTGTTTGTCAGAGGGTGGAGATGGATGGCAGGAGAGAGATCACGTGATCATTACCTGTTAGGTTTACTCCCTCTGGGGCACTTGGCATTGGCCATTGTCGGTAGACAGGATACTGGGTTGGATGGACCTTTGGTTTGACCCAGTATGGCTGTTCTTATGTTCTAAGCTAAATGAACCCAAAGTTATGGAGACAGATATGAGTCAAGGAAGCCAGCAGAGTATCAGAAACCTGGAAAAATCTGACTGGATGGGCTCAGGCATTTGGTCACAAGCTGAGGTGGTTCACAAGTTTGGGATTTTTTTTAAGCAGAATTTTTTTATTGTTTCTTTAAACAATGAAACACAGCAAGCAGCAAATATTTGGCCACATACTTCTGAAACCCCAAACCATATTCAGGTTTTGGCAGACTAATTTCAGCTTTTCAATTAAAAAAAACACAATAGATTTTGAAGGAAAGCACACATTGTCCGTGATTTTTTTCTGCTTTTTAAAAACCCCTAGTTTTTGATCCAGAAAAAGTTTTGACGGAAAATATTTGTCCAACCCTTTTAATGAGCTTTAGTGCCTTTTAGCACTAGCTGATGCTGGGAACCAGTGATACCTTGTAAAGAAGTTTTCTCAAAACTGGGTTTGTGCCAAGATGCAGAAGGTTTATTTTTCCCAGGGCTGCCCATGGGGCGGGAGCAAGTGGGGCAATTTGTGCCAGGCCCCGCAGGGGCCCCCAGGAGAATATAGTATTGTATAGTATTGAAATTTTTTTTATGGAAGGGGCCCCTGAAATTGCTTTGCCCCAGGCCCCCTGAATCCTCTGGGCGGCCCTGAGGCAGGCCAAATTCTGCCCATTGACTTCAGTTTTCAAGAGGGGAGAAATTGATCCAAATTATGTTTTTTTTCTCTCTCTCTCTCTCTCTCTCTCTCTCTCTCTCTTCTCCTATCAAGATATGGTAACTTCCCTTCTCTCTACTAATTTGAGAGTAGTTGTGAATTTCTTGGACATTATTCCAGATGCTGGAAATGGACACTGGTAGCTTCAGTCTTCAACAAAATGAAGAAGCTTAGAAAGCACAACCGATGAGGAAAGGCTGAAAGAATTGGCATGGTTGGCCAAGAAAAGAGAAGATTGAGTGGGGAGGGCCCACGTAGCCAAATATGGAAAAAGATTTTTTAAAGACTATGGTGATCAATTGTTCTCCATGTTCACTGAGAGTAAGGCCTGGTCTACACTAGGATCTTAAATCGAATTTAGCAGCGTTAATTCGAACTAATCGCTCAACCGTCCACACCAGGAAGCCATTTAATTCGAACTAGGGGGCTCCTTAGTTCGAATTTGGTACTCCACCCCGACAGGTGGAGTAACGCTAAATTCGCACTTGCTAGCTCGAATTAGGCTAGGTGTGGATGCAAATCGAACTTAGTAGCTCCAGGAGCTATCCCACAGTGCACCACTCTGTTGACGCTCTGGACAGCAGTCCGAGCTTGGATGTTCTGAGCAGCCACACAGGAAATGACCCAGGAAAATTTGAAATCCTTTTCCTGTCTGGACAGTTAGAATCTCATTTCTTGCTTTGACATCGGGGCGAGCTCCGCGGCACCTGCAACGATGCAGAGCTCTCCAGCAGAGGAGTCAGCCCAATGCAAGAATAGAAAGAGATCCCCAGCATGGACAGACCGGGAAGTCCAGGATCTGATCGCTGTGTGGGGCGAGGAGTCTGTGCTGTCGGAGCTGCGCTCCAACAAGCGTAATGCAAAGACCTTCGAGAAGGTCTCCCAAGCCATGACACAGAAAGGATACAGCCGGGATGCGATGCAGTGCCGCGTGAAAGTCAAGGACCTGAGGCAAGGCTATCAAAAAGTCAGAGCGGCAAACGGACGCTCCGGAGCACAGCCCCAGACATGCCGCTTCTACGAGGCACTGCATGCCATTCTCGGTGGGTCTGCCACCACTGTCCCACCAGTGACTGTGGACTCAGTGGATGGCATAGTGAGCCAGGACAGTTCCTACTCGATGTTCGCCGATGGGCAAGACGACAAAGGGTCCATGGAGGAAGGCGCAGGCGACAGCGAACACAATGCCCCTTTCCCTGACAGCCAGGATCTCTTCATCACCCTCACAGAGATCTCCTACCAACCCTCACCGGCCGTGAACCCGGACTCAGAGTCAGGGGAAGGATCAGGCGGTAAGTCGTATAAACAAGAAAATATTTATTTGCTCGAAAACATGTATACCAAAAATATAAATTCTATCTATAAATACTATATCTAAAAGTTTTTAAAGGGAAACTAAACGAACAGTAGGTCTACACAGATTGGGATGGAACAATAGTCCTCCATGGACAATTCCACAAATGCTTCAAACAGTTCCTCAAATACCCTCCGCAGGAGGTTTCGAGGAAGAGGTGCCTTATTTGGTCCTCCGGTGAAGCTCACTCTTCCACGCCACGACATCCTCAGATACAGGGGAACCATCGCCTCTACCAGCATGGCCGCGTAGGGTCCCGGTCGGTGAAGTGCTTCCCTTAACATCCTTTCTTTCTGCACTCGAGAGACACGCCTCAGGGTAATCTCGTTACTGAAGTGCTGCATCTAATTAGGGCAATTAGCGAATAGTTACTGTTCTTAATGGTTTACTTATACTTTGCATAACAAAGCCCCGCGCTTAGCAGCCACGTGCTGTAGGCCACACAGGAAAAGCATACATTGATCTTTCCCCTGCAGTGTCGGGAGTGGCTGCAAAAGGGTCATAGTATCTGATTTCCAGATTGCCTTTAGCACGACGGCACAGCTATCCGTTAACTGATAAGCATAATGTACTGTAAGGCTTACCAGGACTCTCTGCTAGAGGGATTCTGCTATCTCTCCCGACTTCTCCGCTCTCCTGTGCAATGGCGCAGCCAATCAGAGCGTAGGCCAAAATGTTGTGCTTCTCTGGAGACCACGTGACACTTGTTGTCCGGTACGGTCTTCTTCATAGAAATTGACTAGACGGTGTTCACTGTTCGCCAAAATGTATCTGTACAAGGAAATCACTAACTTTCCCCATCACACAGCTTCGGCTCCTTCCCGGACTGCCCCGGCATCCCCCTCGCAGAGACTGGCAATGATTAGACGGCGAAAGAAGAAGACTAGGGACGACATGTTCGCTGAACTGATGGCCTGCTCCCGAGCAGAGGCTGCAGAGCAGAAACACTGGAGGGAGACCCTATGTGAGCAGCATCGCACACTCATGGAACGTGAGGATAGGTGGCGGCAGGAAGACCAGCAGACCACCCAAACGCTGCTTGGTCTCATGAAGGAACAAACGGACACGCTTCGTCGCCTTGTTGATGTCCTGCAGGACCGCAGGCTGGAGGACAGGGCCCCCCTGCAGTGTCTCTGCAATCGCCCTCCCCAGCCAAGAAGTCCTGGCCCCCCCTCACCCAAAAGTACAAGACGGAGGGGTGGTAGAGGCCGTGAGAACTGTCACTGAACCAGAGCAGAGCGGCCGTGTACCCCGCACTTCTCACGTTAGAAATTTGTAGAAGTGCTTCCCTTATAGGCTCAGCCAGTCCCAAATCCAAGGTTCATCCCCCCACTGTTTATTAGATTAATAAAAGATGTTTGCTGTTAATCACTGTTTCCGTCATGTCTTTCCTGTGAGAGGATTTTTCGGTGTATGGGGTGGACAGGGGTTTCATACTTGCACGGTATAGCCTACAGTACCAGGGTACAGACTTGGGGAAAGGATCAACTGCGGGGCACACACACACTGCAGTCAGTAGGCACCAGGGTCATTCTGTGTTGTGTATGCTGCCCCTGATCATTTCGTAATGTGTATGCTTGTCCAGGGTCCTAGCGCCTGCCACGCCATTACTGTGAAGGCAGGCTGCCCTTACGATGCACTTGCAACGGATCCACGAGCCTATCCGCTGCCCTGAGCCCCAACAAGAGCCCTCATCCACGGACAGATAGTCACCCTTCTCCCACACCCATCACCCCTTCCCACGCAGAAACCCGCAGCCCACTGCCGTCATCCAAACCCCTATGCAAAGAAGGCACCACTCGCCCCTTCCTGCAAACCCTCCCCTTCATGCAGAACCACTGTCATCCGTCCCCCACCCCAGAGACCTATGTAGGAGCAGGAGGATGTCAGTCCTCTATGGAGGAAGCGGTCTGTACGTCAGTGCACACCATGCCCAGCACAGTATGCGTCCATGTCTCAACACCAGAACAGAAATGCAAAGTAAAAGAAAGATTTATTAATAATGAGTGTAACAATTAATTTGCTTAAAAACGTGCTTTGGAAGTGGGGACACTTGGAGAACGCGGCATGTAGCCGCAGATCCAAATCGACACAAACTGACACAGGCCCAGGGTCAGTTTCTCTTGAAAGCAAGTGGAGAGTCATAGGTTACCCTGCTCTCCGAGGAAACTTGCTTTCAAAGCCTCCCGGATACAGAGCGCTTCCCGCTGGGATATTCTCTCGGCACGGGTGTCTGGCTGAGCGTAAACTGCAGCCAGGCGATTTGCCTCAACCTCCCATCCGGACAAAAAGGCCTCGCCCTTGCTCTCACACAGATTGTGCAGCACACAGCATGCAGCAATAACTACGGGGATATTCTTTTCGCTGATGTCCGAGCGAGTGAGTAAGCTCCGCCATCTCCCCTTGAGACGTCCGAAAGCACACTCCACCACCATTCTGCACTTGCTCAGCCGGTAGTTGAAGAGTTCCTTCTCTCTGTCCAGGGCGCCTGTATAGGGCTTCATGAGCCAGGGCATTAGCGGGTAGGCTGGGTCCCCGAGGATCACTGTAGGCATCTGCACATCCCCAACCGTTATTTTGTGGTCCGGGAAGAAAGTACCTGCCTGGAGGAGTCTAAAGAGACCAGAGCTCCTGAACACACGCGCGTCATGAACCTTGCCCGCCCACCCGACGTTGATGTTGGTAAAACGTCCCCTATGGTCCACCAGTCCTTGCAGCACCATAGAAAAGTAGCCCTTTCGGTTAATGTAATCGCTGGCCTGGTGGGCCGGTGCCAGGATAGGGATGTGAGTCCCATCTATAGCCCCACCGCAGTTTGGGAATCCCATCGCGACGAAGCCATCTATGATGTCCTGGATGTTTCCCAGGGTCACCACCTTTGAGAGCAGTTGCTCAACGATTGCGTGGGCTACTTGCATCACAGCAACCCCCACGGTAGATTTGCCCACGCCAAAGTGGTTCGCTACTGACCGGTAGCTGTCTGGCGTGGCAAGTTTCCAGAGGGCTATGGCCACTCGCTTCTGCACACTCAGGGCTGCTCGCATCCGGGTGTCCTGGCGCTTCAGGGCAGGGGACAGCAAGTCACACAGTTCAAGGAAAGTGCCCTTACGCATCCTGAAGTTTCGCAGCCACTCTGTGTCATCCCAGACCTGCAGCACTATGCGGTCCCACCAGTCCGTGCTTGTTTCCCGGGCCCAGAATCTCCGTTCCACAGCATGAACTTGACCCATTGCCACCATGATCTCCACTGCCCGGCGTACCCTGCTTTCTGAGAGGTCTGCGCCACTCTCCTCACCGCGCTGCCGGAGCCTCCTCGCCCGATTTCTCAGCAGCTGACTGTTGCAGAGGTGGACGATAAGGTGCGAGGAGTTGACAACGGCCATAAGTGCAGCGATGATCGCAGCGGGCTCCATGCTCGCAGTGCTGTGGCGTCCGCGCTGTCACTGACCAGAAAAGTGCGCAAACAGATTTCCCGCCGGCGCTTTCAGGGAGGGAGGGCGTTTGTGAGTGACGGTTGAATGATGACAGTTACCCAAAACCACCCTCGACACATTTTTCCCCCAGCAGGCATTGCGAGCTCTACCCAGCATTCCAATGGGCAGCGGGGAGTGCGGGAACTGTGGGATAGCTTCCCACAGTGCACCGCTTCCAAAGTCGACGCTGGCCCCGTGAATGTGGACTCAGAAATTCGAATTAGTGTATTTAGTATGGATACACAAATTCGACTTCATAAGGTCGAATCCACAAATTCGAACTAAGTTGATTCGAAATAGTCTTGTAGTGTAGACAAGGCCTAAGACAAGAAGTAATCAGCTTAGTTTGCAGCAAACGAGATTTAGATTCGATATTAGGCAAAACTTTCTAAATCCAAGGATAGTTAAGTACCGGAATGGGTTACCTAAGAAAGTTGTGGAATCCCTGTCATTGGGGGCGTTTCAGAACTGGTTAGACAACCATCTATCAGGGATGGTATAAATAAATATTTAATCCTACCTGAGTGCAGGGGGATGGACTTGATCACCCCTTGAAGTCCATTTTACCTTATATTACTATGAAACAATATGTTCTAATAAACTCAGTGTCTTCTTTCCCCTTTGAAGTGTACTCTTCATGCCATTATTGAAATAATTTATGAAGATATTGTATAGAATCAGATCCAGGACAGATGCCCTTCTAGCTTGATTATGAACCATTGGTAACTACTCGCTAACTATGGTTTTCCAACCAGTTATGCACCCACCTTATAGAAGGTTTGTCTAGGCAATATTTCCCTAGGTTGCTTATGAGGTCATATGTAACAGTATCAAAAGTCTTACTGAAGTCAATATATATGACATCTAATGCTTCCCCCCCACATCTACAAGACTTGTTACCCTGTCAAAGAAGAATACTAGGCTTGCTTGACATTTTGTTTTTGACAAATCCATCTTGACTGTTACTTATCACCTTATGATCTTCTGGGTGCTTACCACTGTTTGATTATTTGCTCCATTATCTTTCTGGATATCAAAGTTAAGATAGCTGGTCTATAACTCCCTGGGTAGTCGTTATTCCCCTGTTTATAGATAGGTACTGTAGTTGCCCTTTTCCAGTCCTCTGGGATCTCTCCCATCCTCCATGAATCCTTAAACATAATTGCTAATGGTTCTGAAATCTCTTCAACCAGTTCCTTAAGTATGCTAGGATGTATTCTTGCAGCTTCTCTATTGGCTTTCCAGGGGGTTTCCAGTGTATTCTGTCCCTGCCCCAGACTCTAAGTAGGCTGGGAAATGATGTCTGGATGCTTTGAAGCCATTGTTGTTGTAGTTCATAAGGTAGGTCCCTTAGAAGCTCAGTCCAGCATTCCAGGAGCGGACAAAGTCCAAAAGGGTTACAATTAAATGGTCCCAGCACTGATGAGTAGTATCCAAGTATGCGCTGAAGATGCTGGCAGTGGGAAAACAGTATTACTAACCCTCGTGATTTTTATTATGAGTCTAGCAATATTTGATATTTTTCTTAAAGCCCCAGCTTATGGAGTCAAGTGATTCTATGGGAGTCTCAGCTGTCATTAAAAAAATTGTACATTTCTAGCCATCATGGTTGCAGAGAGGAGGTTGCAAATGTGACCCTAGTACCCAAAGTGACCCTCAAGACCTAAAAATCAGAAGGCAAATAAAAAGAAGCCAAAATGTATTGTTTGGTGGTGGTGGTTGTTTTTAAATAAAACTCATAATTTGAAGGTAATGGATCCTTCCAGCAGCCTTCTGGTGCTTGGAATGGGGATTTGAGTTAGAAAGAAAGGAAGTTCTTAAGATTAAATGAAATGAACATTTTCATTTTGAATCAAGTTGAAACCTCCTGCAGGAAAAACCAAAGAGAAATGCTGAATAAAAATGTTTCATTTTAAAATAATTTCTGAAGGGAAAAATGTCAGTTTTCCAAGAAGCTCTAGTTCCAAATCTTACAATATTATCACATGTATCTTGTTTATCCTGAACTCTTGTCTATAACAGGAATGATGTAAGCTCCTTCTTTTAGTTGTTAAAAGAGTGGTGTTTTTTTCCCGGACTATGCGCACATTAAGCACTTGTCTCTTTGCTCATGAGCAAAAGCCTTCACTTTGTATTCAAAATTCCCATTTGCCTGAGTAAGAACTGCAGGTTTAGGTACTGTAGGATAATATTTGGTGTGGGATTGATTCTGAGAGATAAAGTCCTACAACCAGTAACTCCATCTAGTACTGAAAACTTCTGCTAACAGTTCCTGAATTGAACCTTTTTATTGTGTTTCTCATCAAATGCAATAAATATGAGTGAGTTTCAGCTGAATCAGACCTTGTCCTCAACTTCTTACTGTAACAAAACCAACAGGCCTTCAATTTGAATTTTGGCAGCTTTAGTTCACCTACTACTTTTTTGTTGGATACAGCCAAACCATATGACTTAGCCTTTATTTACACCAAAGATTCTTAGTCCCCACTGTCCCTTTCACTTCCAGCTGAAGCTATAATCAGTGGTTGTGGAGGCCAGGACTTTTATTAGTGTAAATTAGATTGGTAAACCCAAAATATGCTATGAAAGCTGCATATTACTCTGTGTTTTTATCAAGGCATCCACAACTTTTTCCTCAACTGCTTTTTCCATTGGCGAACTCAGAGCCACTGAAAAAAATATGTCTACACAGTAACTAGACACCCGCGGCTGGCTTGTGCTAGCTGTCTCGGGCTCTCGTGGCTTGGACTGTGAGCTGTTTCATTGCTGTGTAGACTTCCAGGCTCAGGCTGAAGCAAGGAGGCTATCTATTGTACCAAAGCTACAATGGGTCATGGAAACTATCCTAAGAAACTTGCCATCAAAATGAATGAATCTCTTTAAGATTATTGTATCTGAAAATTCCAGAAAGATACCTACATATTTTTCTTTGCAAGGTAGCTGATTTATGAAAAGTTAATATGGTTTTCACTAATACAATCATATTTTGTGTATTTCAGAATACATATTTCAGAATACTCTGAAAGCACTTGGGGAGGGGAGGTCTACATAGTAGTACAAAAGATCATTGAATATAAAGCAAACATAATTAAGAACAACCACATAAAATTTCACACTACAAGAGCAAAGAGAGGGAGCCCACCATGTGGGGAGGGAAAATGTTAAATATGGGGGCCAGCAGCTTTCATAACTTTAAAAAAGAAGCCTGAGGGAGGAGTTTCCAGCTGTAGTTCAAAGTGGGGGAGAGATTTGCGTGATAGATAATGAGGGGCAGTGAGTTCTATACCCTCGTGAGTTCTATATCCACATGAGAGGAAGTGGTGGGATCCCTGAGAACAGATGGTGTCTGAGCATATACCCTTCAAGAAATTCAGTGAAAAGTCTCATGTATATAAATTAACTCACCTGTAGAGTAGGAAGTAAAATTTGCCTCCCTCCATGCCATTTGAATTCACCCCTGGTAGAAGGCAGGCAATGTTTGCACCCCAGGGACTGTGTGAGGAGAAGTCAGCTTTCAATTGCACTGGAGAGCTCTGCTTAGTGGCGTATGCACAGGAGTTGTGCTGAATCAGAGCATTCCCCGGGCATTCTGACTATATATCCCTGAACAGCAATTGTGTTAAGCTGTGCTGACTGGCTTCAAGCTTCCTAGAAGAGTCAAAGAAACCTTAGAACAATGCCGCCCACCTCCGGGGAGATTTTCCACCACCGGGTACCATACATTCTGGCTTATGCCAACAGCAGCCTATCACCAAACTGAATCAAGCCATGAAGAGGTAATGTAATAAAAACGCAAAGCTTTTTGGCTGCAATGGAATGATGACCTCAAATGATCACAGAATTACTAATGACCACTTTATTAGAACATCTATACACAATTCTAGGCCAGATGAGCATTTGTTTAATTTGATTGATTTGGTTTGTAACTTTGTACCATTTTCATTTATCAGCAAAGTGCAATACAGTTAATAGAGATTTCCTAAAGTGTGCATATGTCAATAGTCACGTGTGATGCTAACCTATGATGCAGACACCTGCATGGGCTCTCCTGCCACTCAAACCCTAATTGTGCAGGAGACATGCAGAAAGGGTGCCAGTGTATACCCTGTCTGCTGTGGATGAGATCTGTACTCTGGCTCTGATCCAGCTAAGCACTTAAACATATGCTTTATGTTAAACATATGAATAGTACCATTGACTTCAATAGGACTTCTTACATGCTTAAGTGCTTTGCTGGATCAGGTTCAGAAGGCTCAGCATCATGTAGGATCTAGTCTGAGATCCACATGGGCTATTGCTGACAATGGTGAAGGGGCGTGGCAGGGGCCTGTAAATCTAACACATTGAAGGCCGGGACCATTTCTCCCTCCCCTAGGATGGAGTAACACCTGCCCCTTTGTGCTCTGGCTTTGGGTTTAGGGTGGTTGAGTTTCACCTTCCCAGCTTTCTGACACATCATCTGCATCAAAGCTAATTAGCTGGACAGAGTAATACACCCATATTGATGTCATTCAGTGTATAAAGACGTTTGCTAATTCACTGGCATGAATAACCATTACCTTGCTCATAATGATAATTCGTTGCCCTTTATCATCTAGGAACAGAGAATTTAATTTCACTCGCTCTATTTCTGAAATGGAACTAAGATAGTTGATATTTGCCTGTGGTGGCAGGGGACTGGACTTGATGACCCAGGAGGTCCTATGCTCATTTTAAAAATCTGTTTAAATTTGCTTTAGCGATTCTTGATGAAAAGAAAATGGACAGTGAAGGAAAGATTCCCTTTCATTTGGATCCAGATGGAAGACTGGCGGATCTACTAAGTTTTGCTGAGCATAGTTCAATTCTCAAGACTTATGATACAATAAATGTATTTGTATATGTAATTTTTTATGCTGGTATGCCATTTTATTGCAGCAATAGATCAGAACCAGAGTTAATAGAAAAGCAAATAGCTATTGTTCTTCTACAGTGGAAAGCCAAGTGTAAGCAATCCCATAAGTGGTACTTGTATTTCCCACAGGTTGAATGCACAGCTTGACAGATTGCTTGACAAAACACCAAACAGCTCTCCTACAGCAGAGGAAGACTGTGATTGTGTTTAATTCATAAAATAATTTGTGACCCCAAGAAATAGCTGTTGTGATCACTGAGGTAATTGGAGCATGTTTTAACATAGGAAAGGCACAGTTCCCACACCTGTAGAAACATTTCAGTGGATAATTTGTTACGTGGGAGCTCCACTCATGCCGCTGACCTCTAACCTGCCGCATCCGGAGTTGGCCTCATGCAACAGTGGCCATGGAAGTATTGAAAAACTGGTAGACTTGTTGGTGAGCCAGAGACCTCCCAAAGATGGAATATTCAACTCCTTTCCAATCTTCTCTTTGCACTAGATGAGTTTGAGCACCCTGCTTCCTGAACATGGCACTTTCCTCCCAAGGAATGATGGAAAGAAGGCAGGAAGGCAGAGCTTCTCCAGAGCTGTGGTGCTCGGTTGCTTGACTTACTTTGATTGCAAACAGGGGTGACTCCAGGCACCAGCGCACCAAGCGTGTGCCTGGGGCGGCAAGCCGTGGGAGGCGGTCTGCTGGTCACTGTGAGGGCGGCAGTCAGGCTGCCTTCGGCGGCATGTCTGCGGGAGGTCCGCCCGTCCCACGGTTTTGGTGGCAATTCGGCAGTGGGTACACAGAAGGTGCGAGACCAGCAAACCTCCTGCAGGCATGCCGCCAAAAGCCGCCTGACTGCCGTGCTTGGGGTGGCAAAATACATAGAGCTGCCCCGATTGCAAACTCCCTTCTTCCTATTTCAAACTTTTAATTGTGGAAAAAAATACATTTGGGAGATAGCAGCTGGTATCCTGACACCACGACTACTCAGCCCTGAACTGTCCCCGATCAGCTGGGAAAATCCCATTCTCCCCTGGAGGGACATAAGTGAAGGCATCATCTTCCTCCCAGAAATTAGGCTCCAGTGAACCCACTACCATGTATAGTCATATCTAATAAAGGGGAGGAATCTCAGACTGTGCCTCAAAGGAGGGGGCATATCTGAGGTCTGTGGATGTCCCATGCTCTGGAACTGCACTACACTGTGTAAGAAGAGGATCTAACTGGGCTGTGGCACTCGGGGCAGTCCTCGTGTCTGCAGGGCAGCAACGTCAGAGTGTGGCCCTTTGGGTCACATGGCTTGGGCACTTCTAGAAAGTTCTTGCTGGAGGTGGGTGAATTATTTGTTCCCCCCACCCCAGCAAAACCACAACTAAAAAATGTGTGGGAATCAGCTACATAAAATCTGCCTAGCTCCCAGACCTGTGCTCAATCTAATGTGCCCTCCTGCCTTTAGTGGCTCACCCCTTCCTCTTTTTCCTCCCTTTGTACACTCCCCTGAAGGTGTGACATTTTGAGGGATTGTGGCTTTTTTGAGTGTGTGTAGATGTTTCAGTAAGAAACATTTCCAGTTGAAACATCTGTGAAAAAAAAATATTGAGGATACAAAATCTCATGAACCAAAGTGCTGAAAACTTTCCCTCAACTTTTGACACAACTAATGTTGCTGCAGGAAAATTAAAAGCTACAGTATATTTCATTGCATACACAATATGGCCACATTCATAGCAAACAGGACACAGAAGAGGGAGTGACTTGAGGCTGGTGGGTAGAACACCGCATGTCTACACTTAAAACATGGCATCAGTGAAGCTGCGTTACTGTAGCATTTTAATGAGGATGCACTAAACTGATGGGAGAAATCTCTCCTGTTGGCATAGTTAATCCACGTCCCCAAGTGGAGTCTGTGGGAGACATAGTGCTGTCTATACTGGGAGATTAGGTCAGTATAACTACATGGCACATGGGTGTGAAAAATCCATAGGTATACTGATATAGGTCTGTAGTGTGGATCAGATCTTAAGCTAGAGAGCTGTATTGCTGGAGGAATACATGCACCTTTTCTCTAGCCTGAGGCATCTTTGGAGACAGATTAATGGTGGGGACATGAAGGAAAGGCCAAATCTGGAAATCCTTCTCTCATCATATGATAATGGTAAAGAATCACAGAAGGAATTGCTTTCTTCCAACACTGAGCAAGGAACATGATTAGAATAAGGAAAACAATATTCGCCTTAAGGCCTGCCTCTCTCACGCTCTGCTTCACTGCAGAACTTCTGCTTAGAATGTTCCCAGCCCCTCCTGCCTGGCTTCTTACTACAATTGTAAAGCACCCGAGCACACACCCTTCCAGCTCTGAAGCGGAAATGACAGGCTTGTTTTTCCCATGCAGAGTTTTATAAACTTTTGACTTCTTGGCCTTCAGCACCTGTAGCTGATTCCTTCCATTTCTTAAAACAATCACTGACACCTGCTTAAACATCTGTCTCTTGAAGGCCACCTTCAGCTTAGTGCCATTATACAATTTCAGATTCTTGGCTTTAAGGCAATGGGCTGTGTAAGCCAAAGCAGAGACGCTATCATTTAAACAACTATTTATACTTACTGTAATTGCCATCTTGGAGTTTTCATTTTAGAGAGTATTTTGGAGGGTTTTTCCCTTGTATTTTGCCTTTTAAAACAAAACAAGGGAATTGTTATTATGCTGTGATAGTAAAGAGGATATTTGCAACCTGATATATAAAGCTCTAATGGAAAATATTTATCCCAAAGGGCCTTTCTTAAGTTGTCCAACCTTCAGAGGGAAGGTTAACACACCAGTCTTAATTTACTGCAGGGGCCACAGTCCTGTCAGAGGTCTTTAAAAATGCATGATCTTACGTAATACGTACAACAGCATGAAATGGAGTGCATACAGCTTTACCGTGAAGCTGCATGGAGTCTATAAGAGAGGATGTTTAAGGGCCAGCAGCCAGGCTGATCTGTTTCAGTGGGGTTTAATGTCTGCATGGTTCTGTTTACAAAAAAATGAAATCCCTAGCTTCCAATTTGAATGTCACTAATCATCTGCAACCTTAGTACAGCGTAGAAAAACATGAACTCTGTTCCCTCCTCATTTCCATCCCACTCCTCTTTTCCTTTCTCCTTTGAAATGCTTGCACTGCTTGCCAGTATAGTACTGCCTGATAACTGGCTGCCAGGCTGAGTTTTTCACAAGTTTGCCACGTTGCAGTGACAGGACCATGTCAGGGGCCAGATGCTTCAGAGTAAATAAATAGCACATCTGGGGCTTGGAAGTGGGCCAGCGCCATATTATGGAAAAAGCTGGTGAGGAAACATATCCAAAGAATACACAGCTGGAAACCATTAATTCTGGGAGAAAAGAAAAAGGAAAACACTGGAGAGAAAAATCTAGGATTACTAGTGTTTGAAATCTTGTGCATTGTAACTGCAAAGAAACAAGGGGCTCCGTTTATACAGCAGTTGAATTAATAGCATTCCTGAAAAATTGATAGTTTACAGTAATTGACCTCAAATAACATAAGGGCTGATCAGGGTGGGAGGCTTGACTCCTCGCTGTCTGGCTTTCTTGACTGTATTTGGTAACATCTTAGCTATGTGAATGCATGAACAAGACTGGTGGTGGGCCTGCAGCGTGGTGGTGATGGTGCAGTAGGGCTGCCCTTGTGGAGACTTGCTGTTGGGAAACACTGCAGGTTCCCAGGCCCCAGGGTGTGTCTGCCCTAGATGTGGGAAGTGTTAAGAATCTGAAAAGGAGGTGGATGCTCCCATTGCGTCATTAATACAGCAGTGGGAGTAGCACTCCCGATAGATGATTCATGCAACTGAATCAGCAGTGGCTGTGAAGGGGATGCTCCCACTCATTTTCTGAGCCAGAGGCTAAACATCACACTGATTTCACCAGAGGGGTGGCGGGAAGAACTTAAATAAGGGCAAACTGGTACAAAGCAGGAAAAACAGAAATAAAGACATGCATGGCTTTTCTGAAGGCCTTGAATTACAAGGAACATCTAAATAAAAATACTCTGGCTTTGGCGTGACCCTCAGTAATTATGTGAAACTGTGTTCCAAATGAAACATACATCATGCTGCAAAGCTTTCTCCTTTTGGTATGGGTACCAGTCTGAGCATTGGGTAGCTTAAGAACTACCAGTCTAATGCCATACAAGACACAGTCCATGTTCCTGAACTTCTAGTGTGGGATAACTGTGTAATAACTTTTTTACTGTAAGCTGCAGGCTAATTAGTGACTATTTCTCTCCCCCCCCCCACTCCCTCCCTCTCAGAACAAGATGACAATTGACTGCAGCTAGTAGCTAACCAGGCCAAGGTATCAGGTATTGTGTATGTAAAACAAAATACGGTAAGTGCTTGTATAATATTATGTTCACAATGAACTTGGAGGGAGAGGAGGAGTTAAATCTATCTACCTACCTATCTATCTATCTTCATTGCCAGCCTCCTTCTCTCTCTGGGACATACTAATTCAGATTTGTCATTGCCTAAATATAATATGTAGTGACGGGCATGAAACAAAGCCCCAGATCAAAACAGTCCCATCTGGGGAAGTTCAGATCCTTACCATTTCTCTGTAATAGGGCCACTCTGTTGTTTATATAGAAACGGGGTCTTTGCTTCATCTTTACATTTTTAAGAATTTCACTGTGGTGCCAGGACAGCAGCCATTTTGTTTTCTAACTGTTTCAGGTAATTCTATGGCGCCTCTTACTGTAGCATCTGAGCACCTCACAATCTTTAATGTATTTATCCTCACAACACTCATGTGAGGTACAAAAGTGTTATTATCCCCAATTTACAGTTTGGGGAACTGAGGCACAGAGAAAGTGACTTGCCCAAAGTTACACAGTAAGTGCATGGTGGAGCAGGGGATGGAACCTAATTCTCACACGTTCTGGGCCAGTTTCCTAAATACTGGGCCATCCTTCCGCTCCCCTTTTCAGAGCTCTCTCACTAACTCACTCCGCTCTCTCATTGAGCTTTTTCCTTTCTTATTGCTGCATTTACCTTAAATTGAAACATGGCAGTTTCGACTGAAAGTAAATGGTTGCTCTTTGTGCATGGAAAAACAAACCAAAAACCTGAATGCAAACGCTTTTGAATGTGCAGAAGTTGAGATCCAGCTCCAAACTTTGTTGCTTGGGCCCATCTCCAGTAACAAGTGACTAAAACAAAAAATGTGTGTTTGGCGTCACGGAAACTATTTGGTCCATGTCTCATTTGTTTATTAGTGCTATTTGCTACTCTTATGATGGTAAGCTATAAAGGCCTCAATAAGGACTGGGTGCTAAGTACTATACTAACATAATAAGTTACATATACAATAATTGGGCTCAGGACAAGGATATCTAAGTGAAATTCTTTGGCCTGTCTAATTCAGGAGGTCAGGCTAGATGATCTAATGATCTCTTCTGTCCATAAAATCTGTGACTCCATAGAATAGAAAGTCCCTGCCCCAAAGCATTAATATGATTTAAAAAAAACTTTATCATTTTCCCCACAAATTTAAAAACGAGGGTGAAATTTTCTTTTTTTTCCAAATGGTTCACACCAAAAGCTAGCCATCTAAGTTCCTATTAAGGCACCCGAATACCTAATTTAAAATCCTATATTTGAAAATTTGGCCATGAAATTGAGATAGACTCATGAATTTAGCAATACCATTTTGGCTTGACTGTTCAGATAATCCTATAATATGTATTAATAATAAGTACAATGTGTCATTTTTTTTGTAGTTTGACTTTATGTGGTTGTTACCATGTATATGTGTGATCCTTCTGTCAGCTGTTAACATAAAAAAGGACTGGATTCAATATATCAAGGGTCTCTCTAGACAAATAACTGGACCAACTGTGTAGAAGAGGCCCAACTCAGAGTTTCTGGGATCACGAACTGCCTTTTCTGGTCAGCCTTAATGAGCAATATTGCTTTGTTAACATACACTGAGTCTGTGTATGAAACAAGAAAAACTATATCAGGAAAAAAATGGTACACAGCATCAACTTGGGAAAATACAGCCTCGGAATAGATATAGAATGATAAATAAAACACTCCTCCATAGTAATGTTGTGAGTAGTCTGTTAGCTTGGTTCCCCATCCACTAGTGTGAATGTCCAATAGGCAAATGTCCCTTTACTGTATCATTTCCCCCTGCCCAATATGCTGAACTCTACTCATGTTTTGGTGTCAGTGAGTAGCATAGCACCAGAGTCCTGGAATGCACTCAGGCAGGCACCTCTGCAGTCTCTTGGGAAGCACTGCCTAGTCTTGTACTGAGGCCCTGCCATCTAACCCAGCTAGAGTGAGTTCAGCGCTATTTAATGGCTGTGTAGAAGAGGCCTTATTGGAGTAGATTTAGCTTTGTTGATATTTTCTAGGGCTGCAGTAAGAAACTACCTTTGCTTTTAAGTGGGTCAGTGCAGAAGCCATGCAACGTCCAGAGCTGCTTCCATAGCAGCTGTTGGTAGAACTCGGGTGGAAACTCTGCCTCTTTGACAGCAAGTGAATCAGGACTAGTCATTTTCTTTGTGATCCACCATCAGAGGGAAAGGCTGGCATCTTACATTCTCACTGTTGCCGCCACCTGTGATGAACCCCAAGTAACTAGTTATACTATCTTTCCATCTGTTTAGTGTCTCTGGAATAATAGAAAGGAGTCAGCAGGAGGGAAGTGAAGCTCTGGATTAATGCTTTCATGTGACTCTAATGGTTTTCCCTGTGAAGCATATAGTAAAGGAGAGTTCAGACAGTATAACACAAAACCCAACCACCAAACAGACTGGAATTCTCTGAAAAACATGTGCTATGCCCCAAAGTGTAGAACATCACTTGATTGCGCAGTCAGCAGAACATTATATTTGTTGGAGTTCATTTCCTTTGGAGTTCTGTACAGTAAGATTCATAGGCTGAGTTAATCAACAAAGTAGCTGATTATACAATGACTTCGTATTCTGAGGGATTAGTGAGTACCTCTGTGACTTTCCCCTGGTGTTATCTGGACTGGTGATCTGCTAGGTCACTCCAGTCCTTGACTCTGGGAGCCAGTCTTACCCTGCTCTGCTGTGAGAACCCCCACTCCCGGGCTGTTCACGCACTGCCTCTACCATGTAAGATGCTCCCAGCTACATGAGTGAGCACTTTTGGCCAGCCGCTGCTTGGATTGTGCAACTGAATGACACTAGCCAATATCTCCAGTCCCAGGGTCCATTTATGCCCACTGGATGCTGCAAGCTTATATGAGTTCATCAATTTAACAAAGAAATTGATACGTACCCGGCTTGTTATCCCAAGGGGAATCTCTGACACGCTTCAAACCAAAGGCACTGCTTCAGGTAGAATAAACAAACAAATGTATTAACTACAAAAGATAGATTTTAAGTGATTATAAGTCAAAGCACAACAAGTCAGATTTGGTCAAATGAAATAAAAGCAAAACATATTCTAAGCTGATCTTAACACTTTCAGTGTCCTTACAAACTTAGATGCTTCTTATCACAGGCTGGCTGGTTGCCCTTCAGCCAGGCTCTCCCCTTTGATCAGCGCGTCAGTCGCTTGGTGGTGGTGTCTGTAGATGGAACTGGAAGAGAGCGAGCATTGCAAATGTCTCTCCCTTTTATCATGTTCTTTCTTCCCTCTTGACTTTGCCCCCTCCCCTTCAGAGTCAGGTGAGCATTACCTCATCGTAGTCCCTGGCTGACCAAGGGAAAGGGGGTGACTCACTCAAGAGTCCAACAGATCCTTTGTTGCTTCCTAGGCCAGTGTCCTTTGTTCCTGTGCGGCTGGGCCGAGTTTGTCACATACATGCCCGGATGAGGTGTGAACTGCCCCTCTGCTCCTTGAGAGTTTTGCCTGGGCTTGTTTTAAGCCATAAGGATACATTTTCAGCCTCATAACTACCGTATATACATGAAATTACAACCTATAACATTACTATAACAACAATGCTCAGTGCATCATGAGCCTTCCTAAGACACCCGACATGACAAACTTTGCATTGGATACCACACAATCATATTATATGGATGAACATGGGGGTGCAGGGTGTTCCGTGAGGTACAGAGTGTCACAACCTCTGATTTTCCTTTTTCTTATTTTTTGGATAGGGTCAGTAACTTTCTCACATCATACCCTTTGGGGAATTGGTGGTGATTGAGGCAAAACCAATGATCAATGAACAGGTTGCTCCTTAAAGGACCCTGAAGTCTAGGAAATATTCAACAGAACCATTAATGAACACTCTGAAAATAACTGTATTTTGGAGTATAAGCTCTCCACTTGTTCTCAAATGAAGGAAAAGTCAGAAAGGCCACATGTGAGGGGCTACACAAACCCCACACTGGACAACAAGGGGTTAAGGAGCTGCTCTGAGCTCTGGTAGCTTCACTCTGCCACACCTGCAAGGCATACACAGACTGTCTGGAGGAGGAGCTTAAAAGGGGAGCAGAGCAGCTGAGCTCATGCTTCTTAGAGACATTGTTTCAAGTGGCCTGTTATGGACAATTCTGCATTCATTTCACATGATGAATGATTTCTTTGCAATCATAAGGGACAGAAAGTTTTTTTTTTAAATTAAAGTTTATATTCTGGAGTGAAATTTGTAGCTGGCTAAGCCACTGAACAACAGAAAACCTGGAAACATTGAGATATGGGTCACTCACTATTTAGATCCCAAAATGGAATTTCTCAATAATTGGTTAGTTCTAATTTAAGAATTTGTTTTTTGTCTATCTGATTGTTTTTGCTGGTGGTGAGTTATTTTGTTTTTAAGTGCAAGGTGTCATTATAAAAACCTTAGTTATATTTTCAGTTGTGTCAGACAATTTATCAGTTAAGGGTGATTGATTAGCATTATCGGTAATACCGTAAATGTTTCCCCAATTATTAAAAATGCAGTGCTTGTTCTTTCTGGGCACTTAATATGCTTGGTGAGGTCTACTCTAACTGTGATGACTGAATGATCTTTTCCAGCATCTTAGCACCTATCTGTATTGAGTGTAATTATTTTGGTGTAGGATCGCTGTGGTAGGAATTGGACATATGAATCATGGATGACCTGGCTGTATAGACCATTCATCAGGATTTATTGTCACTCTTGTTATTTGTTTGTCTTCACCTGTCTTCTTGGGGTTTTGTCAACTCAAACCTCCTGTACAGCCCTTTCAATCAGCTGATGTCTCTTGTAGCGAGGCACATGCTGGGCCTCATTGGTTTAGGCCCCAGTTGCCATCTCCAGTCAGTCAGGAACACCTCCGCTTGATGCAACACCAATTTTCTTTATTTACAGTTGTTTTCCCACCACCACTTTCCACCTATGTACAGGTTTCGCAGCCAACTCTGCCAAGTGCAGGCCTGGCCAGCAACACACCAGAAGGCTCCCACCTCCCTCTGTGCCTGGCCTTTCTCTCCCCTGGCTTCCTCCCAGTCTCTATAGCTCTGGCTAATGAGGCTGGCAGGTGCTGCCCATTACCAGGGCTATCCAACCAGCCCCAATCCATTCCCCTTGATTGGGGCTGGAGTGGCAGGGGCTGATTAAGTGCTTCTCACTCAGCACCCTGTCACATCTCCACAGTTAGCTTTACTATAATATCCAAACAAGTGGCTGAAGGGATTCCAAGAATGGGTGAGCTGAAGCCTCAAACAATCACTTCATAGATTTCTTCCAGAAACGTTCTGTAGAATTCCTGGCTTAGGGGGTATATACTTGGTACTTTACAGCTTTCTGTAACTTACAAAAACTGAGTTCACATGGGAAGTCTAGGCTTGCAACTGTGGGGAAACTTTCACTTCAACCTGACTGTTTCTATAGGCCATGTCAATCAATCTCTTGCACTCTACAATAAATGGAATTACGGCTCTCCTAGAGGTTGACCAGACATTCTTTTGGCCAAAAAAGAATGGTTCCCCTTGCCAGCTTATGAGTACATCTTGCAGTTGTATTATTCCCTTCAACAGTCCCTTATTCATTAGTGTATGCTGAGTGCTAGTGTTAATTGCTTTCTAGTCCCATTCCTGTATGGCAACAGTGCTTATTAGTTACTGCCTGGTGGTCTGCAGCTTTTGTTTGTGTTGCCACGAGAGCCTTTTTGGTTTAGCAATGCTCAGTTCCCATAAACAGTCTGTTGGCTTCTTGTAAGGTTGTGTAGGTCGGGATAGTACATGGGTTGCATGAGTTGGATGATTAATTTCTTTTTGGGTGATTAATCTTTTCTCTTGTCTCTTCTGGATTCCTTATACTTGCATTACATCCCTCAAAGTGTCTTCAACCACAAAACCAGCATGAAGACCCTTACGTGCTTACCGGTAATTTGCATATGAATTTACAACAATGTGTTTAGAGCTGGATTTTCAACTAGTCTGTTTGTTGTATTTACTTTTTCTGCAGTCTTTCGTAATTGTTTGTTATAGTCTTGTTCATTTCCCACACTGATAACCTGACCCTACCTGAGGAAGAGCCTGCCCAATAAAAGATATTACCACACCCACCTTGTCTCTCTAATATCCTAGGACCAACATGGCTACAACACTGTATACCTACTGCTGAATGTCTTTCACAGTATTGATCCAGCGTTGCAGATAACTGGCCATTTCACAGACATATACTTTTTAAAGTTGATAACCAGTTCTATTTCCTCAGACTGTAATTTCCATGAAAAGTATAACACTTGGAGAGAGTATACAACCTCTTGGGCAGAGATTCATTTTCTTTTTGTCATCCTTCACTGTCTATCCAGTTTTACAAACTTATGGTAGCATTAGCATCTGTTTAGAATTTTTCCTGGAATAGTAAAGTCTTTCTTTGAACCCAGGATGGTTTCCCACAAAGCATTAGCAAGTATTACTGATGCCCAAATTTTCTCTGATTACTACTGAAACTTCGTACACATCTTTCCAACGTGCTAATCAAGATAAACAGAAATGCTAGACAAAAACATTGCCACCATCCAAATAAAAATTTCAAACCATACCTCTTATACATTATTCATAGGTATGACATGATATTTTAACTGGTAACTGATTGTCAGTGCACCAGGCAACTTTCAATCACTATTTTACTTGTCATTAAAGTATTCTGAGGCATGTTTTGAACATTAATTCATAGAACCATAGAAGTGCGTGACTGGAAGGGACCTCAGTAGATCATCTAGTCCAGCCCCCTTCTGATTCCTTCTGATGTTTTGTTTCAAAGGGAGTACTTGTCTCTGATAATTTATTTAAATGTCCTGTTTCTTAACTCATTTTTTTTAATGCTAGTTAGTCCAGGCTTGTGTTATTTTCTACGTTCAACCAAAACTACCCCTTACTTGATCTCCTGTTTTCTATAGTCAAGTGTGCAAGTCTTAACTCAATTAACACAAGTGTGCAGATTGGTTTAGTTGTATGTTGGCAGTTCATTCTTTTCACAGCAGAGCTAAGGAAAATATTTCTGGAGGCAGCAGCATTCCTTTCAATAGGAGAAGATTCCTTTCTTTTCTACAAAAATAAAAGAAAGAACTAGAAAAAAGCCAAGAAGAAAGTTTATTTTCTTGGTGGCAGCCAAGAAATTGTATTTTCCAATAAATCAAAAACTTCCTCTGTTTGCCCACAAAAGTATTTTAAAAACAGATCCCAGAATTGGCTTCCTTTCTTGGTGCACTGAAATTCCTAGATTGCATCTCCACTTTTGAAGAGTGAACTAGCGTTTGTTGACGTGCAAGCCACAGGTGTTTAATGGCGGTGTAGACATACCCTTTGAGATGAGAGGTTATTGGACCAGGGGGGTGATGGATGTTTCCCTGGTGAGAGTGAACTTCCAGCAGAGAGGCTGGAGACTAGGAAGAGCAGGTTGGACTCCAGCTGGAAGGACTGGGGTGGCCGCTCAGGCAGAATAACAGGAGAAGGCCGAAGAAGAGCCCAGGTGCAGCAGGAAGCATCGGAGTGTGGTATATGTTATGTTGATGGACTAGATGTTGTAGGATTTTAAGGACCAGACTCACTGGGGTGACAAATGAACCAGGTTTGGGGGCTTTTGTTATAGATTACTCGCATTAGGTTTTTGTAATAAACCAGCCCCAAGAAGGCATGTTATTGAGGCAAGAGAGTCTCTTGGAGTCTTTAGGAGTCTGAAAGGGAAAGTGGGATGGCATCCCTGGCATTAGGGTGCCCAGTTGCAAGGGGGCACTTGAGGATGCGAGGGAATCATTCACAGCCTCTCTGCTGAGTCACCCAATCAGTGCAAAAAATGTTGGTGAGTTTATGATGTAGGCGCTACAACTGAGATGCACCAAACTCCTCTCACACAGGAGCCACCAAAAACCCATTTGATGGAACCAACTTTCAGTCTCTGCTAAGATGGGCTGGAATCAAACTGGTAAGTGGAGGCTGTTAAATATTAGGAAAAAATGTCCCTGTCCTTTGTTGAAAAGGTTGGAAATTCAAAATTTTTCAACTGGCTCTCCCAGGGGTGCTGGAACAACTTGTATGGTGGGGTGCTGAGAGTCACTGATCCAAATTGTAAACCCTGTATATGATGGAAACCACTTCAAACCTAGGGGTGCAGCAGCACCCCCTGAGTCCCTAGTTCCAGCACCTATGGGCTCTCCTGATCTACAGATGCAGCATATTAGCAGTGCCGTGAAACTCCCAGTCCTTCAATGAATGCTAATTTAAAAAGGAGTCTTATGTTCCTCAGCTCTGGAATTTGCTGTGGAATTCACTCTGGTGCTCAGGAATCCAAGCTTTCCTTCTAAATGAATGTGTCTAGCCTTCCTGGTTGTGAAGAAAACCTTAAAAACATGACCTGAGTGTAATCTGATGCAGAGGTATCTGCCTGAATCAACAAACAGGCTTAAACAATGGCTCTGAGAGATGTGACCTGCCACCATAAATCTCCATAGGATGTTAAAGATGACAATTCAGAGCACACTGAAATCTGAAAGTGAGGGACAATGAAAAATAAATTGAATTTAACATCAGAATAAATGGTGCACCCAGCCCTAAACCAATTGGACTGTATATTTTCATATTTAAATCAATAAAAATCACCATTTTAAGATTTAACATTTCTCACTCACTTTATATAGAGAAATGACAGTCAGTTTGTGGATCTCATTGTCAGAAGATGTTGTGAAGGCCAAAAGTATAACTGGGTTCAAAAAGAATTAGATAAGTTTATGGAAGATAGGACCATCAATAGCTCTTAGCTAAGATAGTCAGGGATGCAACCCCATGCTCTGGGTGTCCCTAAGCCTCTGGCTGCCAGAAGCTGGGACTAGATGACAGGGGATGGGTCACTCGATAATTGCTCTGTTTTATTAATTCCCTTGGAAGCGTCTCGCACTGGCCACTATTGTAAGACAGGATAGTGGGCTAGATGGACTGTTGGTCTGACCCAGAATGGCCAGACTTGTATAAAATGTGTATATGTAAGCAGGGTCTGATTGAGCTCTCCCCTGACATCTAGAAACAAACTAGGGGGAAAGATGCCAGGAGCAGACCATGTTTGAATAGACATGCTTACTCTGCCTAGGCAAACAGCAGATAGAACTGCTTTGTCAAAAGGATCAATTTTGGCTAGTTTTGGGTTGCAACTCACTCTAATTGAATGCAGGAGAAATGTTGTTATCCTTTTTGTAGGAGTAAAGGGCAGCAGAACTGTACTTATCCTGCTCTTCTTGAAGGGGTCAAGGTCTAACCAAAGCTGAACCTTACACACACACACACACATACACACACACACACACACCCCTGTGTACTTTGCAGCAAGCTGGACCTAAATTCTGTATCAGATTGTGATAAATTTAAAAATCTGTTTGATGAGATATGGAAACTACTCCCAAATTATTCTCAAACCTGGCACGGTCCAGTCAGCAAGTTTCCTATAGCCATTATAGCTGAGGAAGGAACTGCATCCAGCCCTTCTAGCTGAAGGAGTACACGGTTCAGGGCCTCTGAGGATGCTAGAAGATGGAGTGATGGTAAGGGGCAAATGGGGGCATATGGCTCACCTCTCCATTAAAAGAGTGGTGCTGTTACTGTACAAGACATTGATTAGTCTGAAATATTGAGTCACCTTTTTCTATAGGGTACTATTTCTCTGGAGATGGCAGTCCAAGTAGAATGAATCTGGATTTAAGAGCATTTGATACAAAGGAATGCATTTATATTCATCAGCAAAAATCACAGGGAATACTTCAAGATGATCTAAGAAAAATATTCAAATTGTAAAAAGCTTTGATAAGTGGAATGAGAAACTCTTCAATGTGATGAGAAGGCTGTAAAAAACAAGAGACTAAGTCTAAAAAGTAGAAAATTTAGAATGAAGGGGAAATTCAGCCAGAACTATTTCAATCAAAGTGCAATAAGTATGGGAATAAATTATTGCTAAATAAAGCTATTGAAGCAAATAGTGGAAATGAATTCAAGAGACAGCTAGCCATTCATATGTAGAGAACAGAGAGTTCACTTTTTTTGTCCTTATAGACTTGAAAAGTTGAGAGAGTACTAGTCAAGTACAATGAGGAAGATATTTGTGAATCATGTGAAAGACAGAGAAAGGCCCAAATTTTCACATCTTGTGGTATAAACCACACTCACAAAATGAATGTGCATGTCTGTGCACATGGCAAATCTACATTTACTGGTTAGCAAAAAAAATAAAATAAAATAAAAAGTCAGAACAGAGGTAATGTAGAAAGTGTGTTTCAGAGGAATCAGACTAATGCTCAAAACATGACTTTCCTTATGAAAATTCAACAGCTTTAGAAACCCCCAAACACTAGAATATCTAGAAATGAATAGTTCACGGTTTGAGCCTGTTCCCCACTTCCATATAATCCTCAATTACTCGCCGTCACCTACCTGATTTACACCAGCTGCCCAAATTTCACACAGCCACCTCTAATTTGCAAAAACTAAACGCCGAAGACAAGATAACACGTTATGAGGAGACTATTGGAAATGGATCCTTTTAGTATAAACGTCTCATAATTTGCTATTTTGATCCTGGCATGTGCTCTTTGCAAATGTTTGGGTGCAAAGTGAACTTTGGAGGTGCTGTGTGCCTCAGGAGGGGTTAGCGGGAGTGATGAAAGAGCTAGGTGATGAATGACAAGAAAGAGGACTGGAATCCAGGATAGAAATGAACAGCCCTACCAAGGCCCTTCAAACGAGCACATAAAATATGGTGATCGTCCATAATAATTAATAATTACAAATGATCTCATTCAAACACCGGTAGCCCTCAGCTCATCTCGTCACAAAAAGCTCTGGTCTTTGAAGCTCTGAGCTCAGATGGTTAAATCTGTGTGCTGACAGACCAAGGCACAAAGCCAGGTCCAGAGTCAAGAGGCTCCCGTAGAAAACTCCCTGCCGCCTGTGCCCTCCCATTTACATCCAAAGGGACACTCACTTAAGTACCTCTGCTGATGACAACTGTGACAGTACCACATGTGGGGCGAAAGTAGCAGTGTCTTCGGCTGCCAGTTCTCAAGCCATTTACCACTTGTAAGTCATAAACAACACTCCACCAAGAAGAGAAAAGGACTGTTGTTATCATAGTAAAAGAGAAAAGAGTCTGACTCATGGACAAAAATGAATAAAATCTAAAGTGAGTCCCTCCTCTGAGTCTCTTTTCTATGTATTTTTTTAGGGTCTAATGTTATACTCATTAAAGTTAATGGAAACTTTGCCATTTAATTCCATGGGAGCAAGATAAGGGCTTTAGATGGGAAAAAAAAATCTATTGATATAAAGTTAGTTGGACTTGTGGTCCTAAGTCCCATAAGCACCGTTTAACCCCCTGTCATAAACTCCTTTGGGCGGGAATTATCATTATATTTGTATCCTGTGCAGCACAAAGCACATCAAGGGTCCTTGTGATGGGGTGTCTACCCCACCCAGGATTGGAAGTGCTGAAGATGGTCAGGGAGGCCTATTAACTCCACAGGTAGGGTTGCTAGTTTTGGTTGGATGTATTCCTGGAGATTTCATCACATGACATAATCTTTAATTAAATATTAATCTTTAATTCCTAGAGACTCCCGGCCAATCCTGGAGGGTTGGCAACCCTATCAGGCTGCACCTGGAGGGAGAGCCAGGGAGCAGGGAACTAATTGGAAGCAGGTTCAGCTGTGCAGGAACACTGTATAAAGCCCAGGAGTTGTGAGCAGTAAAAGGGGCTGCTGGGAAAGGTTGCAGGCATGCAGCAGTCACTCCTTGGGCAGAGGGAGGAGGGTTTTGGAGCTGGTACACCAGAGGGAGAAGGGGACCAGGTGTGGTAGGATGAAGTCCAGGGAAGGAGCAGTGAGGGCTGAAAAAGAAAGGCCTGGTTCCAGGCCTGGAGTAGACGGTGGGCCCATGTTTCCCTACCAGGCACTGAGGGAGTGGCACCATGGGACAGTGAGAGGGAAGACTGCTTAGGACTGCTAGGGAGAAGGGACTCTGCTGTCCCAAAAGGGAGGAACATTGAGTGACCTGGCCGGAGGCCTGAGTCACGAAAAGGATGCTGTGGTTCCTGGAGTGAGAGAGGGGCTCCAGACCTGAGACAGAGACAGAGTGATAGTGTGCAACTGCAGGAAGGGGTGTGTTGACCTCAAGAGCTAAGCCCTAGAGTGACCAGGAGGAGGTGCCAGACCAGTGGTGAAAGGTGCATCCGGTGACTGTCCTTAATAATATGGTAATAACTCTAACACTGTGTACGGAAAGATGTTTCACAGGATTCCACTGAAGAGGACTCCTGTCCAAGAAACCATTCTGAATTATGACTCACTAGTTGCAAGCATGTAGGTAAGATTTTAAATGCATCCAGAACCAATAAAACAAGTTCTGAAGAACAAAATGTCTTTGTTTTTTCCTGATCTTGGTTACATCCTCTGGGCAAAAAGGAAAATGTCTATTAACAGTAATTCTTAGACCAAGAGAGTAATATCTTAGGGTTTTATTCTGCCATTCATCACCGTAGCATATGAATGCTAGTAGTATCTACTACCACAACCATCCTGTAATTTGTCAGTCTTCCATTTATGAATAAATCGTATTTCTTTGGTATAAAGACCCTGTGGTAAAGTTTCTAGATACAATCAAGACTGGGTAAGTCTGCTGAAGAGTCTGGTCTATAACTAATTTTTGTGTTTCTCCAAGTTTTATTAACTCTCATAAATCAATAGTAATAATTTCTATTGTTAGCGATTTCCCCCTCCAAGCAATGTTATATAACATTATATGTAATAGTTTGTGAAGATCCTGGAGTTGTATCAACATTTTTGCTTATGGGTTTATTCTCTGGAAATTATTTTTAAGGAAAATGTCAAGAGTGATGCCCTAAAATTACTGCTGAGCAGCTGTGGTTTGGTTTGCAAGTGCACTTCTCACTATCCTTCCTCTCTGCTCAGTTCTTGTCAGCAAGGACAATATATTGAAATTGGCAAGAATGTTGCTCTTCAGACCTTTCCTGCTCACAAGAAGAGAACAGAAAAGCAAAGAAGAGGGACCTTGGATCAGGAGGACAGATTAAAAAATAACCAAAACCCCAACATTTTTTTTAAATCTCCTCCTTGTCTGTGGGAGTGCATCATCTGTCATTCTATCTTTTTCTGTGTCCCTCAGCAGTACAGTATCGGAGCACATTATTATTATACAAGCAGCTTCTCTGAATTTAAAAAAAAACAATGTCCAACCATCAGAGCCAAAATTTAACTTACTTAAAAAGGGAGTAACTGCACTGGAAAATTGAACCAAGTCCAGATAGATATGCTGAATGCCTATAGGAACCTCATAAATAGGGCCCTACCAAATTCACATTGACCAAATTCATTTTGGTCAATTTCACAATCATAGGATTTTAAAAATCAAATTTTGTGATTTCAGCTATTTAAATCTGAAATTTCACAGTGTTGTAATTGTAGGGGTCTTGACTCAAAAAGGAGAGGTGTGGGGGTCACAAGGTTATTGGAGGGGGTTGTGGTACTGCGACCCTTACTTCTGCACTGCTGCTGGCAGCAGCACTGTTTTCAGAGCTGGGCAGTTGGAGAGGAGTGGCTGCTGGCTGGGAGCCCAGCTCTGAAGGCAGAGCTGCTGCCAGCAGCAGCACAGAAACAAGGAAGGCCTGGTATGGTATTGCCACCCTTATTTCTGCACGCTGCCTGCAGAGCTTGGCCCTCAGTCAGCAGCTGCCACACTCTGGCTATCCAGCGCTGAAGGCAGCAGTGCAGAAGTACGGGTGGCATGGTATGGTATTGCCACCCTTACTTCTATGCTGCTGCTGCCAGGGCGCTGCCTTCAGAGCTGGGCACCTTACCAACAGCTGGCGCTTTGCGGCTGCCCAGCTCTGAAAGCAGTGCAGAAGTAAGGGTGGCGATACCACAAACCCTCTAACATAATCTTGCAATTCCCTTTTGGGTCAGGACCCCCAATTTGAGAAATGTTGGGCTCCTCTGTGAAATCTGTGTTATACAGGCGGGGCGGCTCTAGGCACCAGCACGCCAAGCACATGCCTGGGGCGGCAAGCCACGGGGGACACTCTGCCGGTCGCTGCGAGGGCGTCAGGCAGGTTGCCTTCGGCGGCATGCCTGCGGAGGGTCTGCTGGTCCCGCAGCTTCGGCGGACCTCCCGCAGGCGTGCCGTCGAATCTGCGGGACCGGGGACCTCCTGCAGGCAAGCCGCCGAAGGCAGCCTGCCTGCCGTACTTGGGGCAGCAAAATACCTAGAGCCGCCCCTGAATATAGGGTAAAAGCACACGAAAGATCAGGTTTCACAGGGCAGGAGACCAGATTTCACAGTCCGTGATGTATTTTTCATAGCTGTGAATTTGGTAGGGCCCTACTCATAAATATCTAAACTAGAGAGATTAGATTAGATTAACCAGACAGTAGGGGGCAGGCAGCACATAACTCCTTTATAAAATATTTTTTAAATGTAGCTCTAGGTCCCACAACCTTCTTGGGCCACTCCAAGTTTATATTCTAATTGCCTCTCACAGCCTGACTAACGGGCTATTCAGTCCATTTAGCTTCATATGGTTCTTCATTCCTTTGCAGATCACCTTTAAGAATAATATTTATGTAACCCTTCTGCCAGGTGGAGCCAGAAGGAACCAGGGCCGGGTTCAATATCTAGGGGTTTCTTTTCAACAATACAACACAGAACCAGCTTGAGCCCCCTGTGATGGGTTGAGTCACAGAAACCCCCTTGAGACTGTCACCTGACGTGCTGGAATTACCTCTGAGTCCGTTTTCCCTGCCAACTTGGGACTCCAGAACCCTGCCTTGTTGAGTCAGACATGCTAGCCTGCTGCAACACAGACCCAGGTCTGGTCCATGCCCCCAAAGCTGCAGAGTTTAACCAAAAATTGCTCAGCAGGTCACCTATCTCCAGCACCCTGACATCCAGCTCCCAATGGGATCCAAACCCCAAATAAATCCATTTTACTCTGTATAAAGCTTGTACAGGGTAAACTCATAAATTGTCTGCCCTCTATAACACTGATAGAGAGATATGCACAGCTGTTTGCTCCCCCAGGTATTAATCATTTACTCTGGGTTAATTAAAAAACAAAAGTGATTTTATTAAGTACAAAAAGTAGGCTTTAAGTGGTTCCAAGTAATAACAGACAGAGCAAAGTAAGTTACCAAGCAAAATAAGACAAAACACGCAAGTCTAAGCCTAATACATTAAGGACCTGAATACAGGTAAATCTCACCCTCAGAGATGTTCCAATAAGCTTCTTTCACAGACTAGACGCCTTCCTTGTCTGGGCCCGATCCTCTCCCCGGTGCAGTCCCTGTTAGCTCCAGCTCAGGTATCTTAGGTGAAAAGCAGGGGCTTTCTCATGACTGGGTCCCCCCTTGTTCTGCTCCACCCCCTTTTGTAGCTTTGGCCCAAGGCGGGAATCCTTTGTCTCTCTGGGTGTCCACCCTCCTCCTGAATGGAAAAGCACCAGGTTTAAGATGGATTCCAGTGCCAGGTGACATCAGGAACACCGGAAGGCTTGCAAGTAAACAAAGTCATTTACAACCAATTGTCCTGGTTAATGGGAGCCGTCACGATTCCAAACCATTATTAATGGCCCACACTTTGCATAGTTACAATAAGACTCTAGAGTAATACTTCATATTTCTAGCTTTAGATACAAGAATGATGCATACATACAAATAGGATGACCACACTCAGCAGATTATAAGCTTTGTCATGATACCTTACAAGAGACCTTTTGCATGAAGCATATTCCAGTTACATTATATTTACACTCATGAGCATATTTCCATAAACATATGGAGTGCAATGTCACACTCCCACCCAGTAACCTGGGAAAATTACACACCACCCCGGGCACCTCTGAGAGGCAATACTTCCCCATTTGCAGGCACAGAGTCTGAGTGTAGAAAATACACTTTTAATGAAAGGAGAGGTCACCCAACATTAATAAGGGAAAATGCCACAAGCAGGATTCATAAACCTAAAACTGTGAGCAGGACACCCACTCCAGAATGTGTGGGGCAGAGTCTTCTGCCTCATCTTCTTGAGTTCTACAACCAAAAGTTTGTTACCATTGTCCTCTGCTGCTCCCTCACCATACCCCACTCAGAGTGGTTGTCCTTGGTCAGTGAGGACCCAGGTTCCAGAAGTGCATCTGTGTGAGTTCACCTCCCACCCTAGGAAGAAGACACCTGGCTTACTCCACCATCTGAGCACTTGCTCTATCGGACTGCCCTGCCAGCTGCTGCTCCTCACTGCCTGGCTGCCCTGCCAGCTGCTGTTCCTTGGTGCTTCCTGACTGCTTGCCACTTTTGCTGGCCGTTCCCATCGGCCACCCATTAGTCACCTCCTACTGCCACTTGCCTATCTGTGGTGACCTCTGTAAGTCAGTCTCTTAGTGATTTTTAGCTCTCAGCAGGCTGGGCAGAAACACTGCCTCACCACCAGAGATTTCAGCTCTCTTTGAGTACTTAACATAACAAAATGGCTCCTAATGAAGCCTATTTAGCTCTATCTTTGAACAGTGGGAAGAAACAGGCTAAACCAGATTGTCTAAGGGAGAGTCCATACCTCCTGCTGGGACACCTGTCCCCACCCCTTTTCTTTTACAGGGGTCTGGCATTCGAATCCCTGACTTAACGAGGTCCTTTCAGCTGAGGGTGACCCCCTTGGGACAGGTTAAGCACAATTCTGCTCCCCTTTATTAATACAGTAAAGACAACAACATTGATAACAGCATTTCACTACCCCCACATTCAGTATAAAGTGATTTGTAACCCAACACCAGCCAAAGTTGATTACTTTAAACTCTATCTACTGGATATCTAAACAGATTACATGTGTTCATGTAACTACAGTTTGCTCCTGAAGTCTCTCCCCTGCCCCAGTTAGCTGTCAGGGGAGAGTTCATTCAGACCATGCTTATATTTATTTGTATTACTCCATCTCCTCCATTTAAGGCTATATAATTTTTTTTCTCAGGTTTATGGCAGCTTTAACTTTGCAGAAGCAGTGTTGTGGCTACGTTAGCTATGAAGACACAAACGTATTTGGTACCTGGTGTTAAGGACATCTGTGCCTTTATAGTTTTTCTTTTCCTTCAAAAAAATGTGGTATTAAAAACCATTGGCCTTCGGAAGGCAAGTTCACCCCTTTTGTACCTGCATTTTGATAAAATATTTGTGGCAATTGTTTCCCTTGGAGATAGGTATATTGACGCATTTGTTTCTATTTTGTATAAATTTAAAATAAGCATATATTAAAGACAAAATAAGAAAAAGTAGTCACTGAAGAATATATTCTTGCAAATTATACCTCAATAGAAAAGGCCTGATCCTGCCAGGTGCTAATCCTTCTCAGCTCCCACTGAAGTCAATATGGTCATAGGTTTTTACTCAATATAAGCAAAAAAAAAGTCTCCTCATACACCCAAAGCCTTTTCCCTCATCTATATTTCTGTGTCTGCATTCCCTTACAGAAGTACAGTCAGGAGTTGTTTATATGAAAGGCATGGTCTCAGCAGAGAACTGAGAGACAAAGTCTCCTGTGATCTAATCCTGGCTCTGAGACCAACTCAGAAGAAAGTCATTTAGCCAGACAGGTATGTTGTGAGGCTTAATTAGTTTATACATACGGCATTCTTTGAAGATGAACAGTATTACAGAGGTGGTAAGTATTACGTGTTAGGGACCTGAGAAATTTCAATGTTTGTGTATATAACAACTTTTTATTGAGGATTCGCCTACATAAAAGAAGCAGTCAACTTCCTTGAAATCAATAACGAGCAGATAAGACCTACCTTATTCAACCAGTAGGTTTTTAATTTAAATATTTTTTTTCTTTTTTAAATAAATACATATTTTACAACATAAGATGGGGATACTTCTTTTTTTTTTTAATGGCTCTTGTTGTGTTGCTACTGAGCAAATTATAGAATTGCCTTGTTACCAGGGAGTTGTGCGGTAGGTGCTTTTTTACAAGTGCAATATAATCCATGGAAAACCCATGCAAGTAGAATGTGAATCATTTATCCACTAGAACTTCTGGTGCTTATTGCCTGCAAATATGAAAGTGTGTTTCTAAGTGAGTGGGTAGAAAAGCAGACTGTACAGAGGACATACCATACAATTTGCCCAGTGGGCTCTTAAAAATACTATCTATTAGTGTGATACTAGAATTTCCTCTTTTGAAACAGCTTTCTGAAGAAAGAAAAAGAATTATGCAGAACCATATGTGCTTCAAATTTATGATTTGCCAGAAGCTGGGTGCAGTTTATGTGGTGATAAAAAGAAAGGGATTGACATCAAAGGGGCATCCTAATTTAGCAGTGAGCCAGGATAAAGAGTTGTATTGATTAACTGGCTTAGTGGGTATCACACTGACATGAAAGCGTGACTCCTTCACAGTACAAGAGATCCCTTGCCCTGCCTTTGTGGAGCTGTTAAATTCTAACCTGCTGCTAGTGCTTCTGCACTGTTATTGAATTTATATTAGTGCTGATACACACCGTATGATGCCTACATGTTGTGAGTGCCCAATGGACGTGGACTTGGAGCAACCAACTCAATCAATTTCAGGCATGTTTTTCCCTTAATTTGGGGTGAAATTGGGTAATACAAATTCTGCAGTTTCCACTTAATCACATTGAAGTCAGTGGGAATTGTGATCATGTAAGGACAGCAGGATTTGACCTGCTGTGTCTAAGAAGGTCTGATGTATCGGTATAGGTAAGATTTGGAAAACCATGAGAGAAGAAATCACCGCATTGGAGACCACATAGTGACACTCAAAACAGCAAAGGAGTACAAAAAAATAAACCAAGGGTTCTAGCCTGAAGGCTGTGAACACTGAAACCGTGCCACAATGTGGTGGTCAGCTCGCAGCAGATGATTTCCTTAGCTATGTGCTACGGCTGTAGCAACATAGGGGAAAAAAAGAGAGGATTTTTATGTCCCAGAATAAAATGCTTTGAAGACTAGGTGAGGGTTATTCCTCACACAGGTGCAAGTTGGGCCACCCAGAAATCCTGCAACCTGAGCCAGCAAAGCAGCAGCTTCCAGAAAACATTTATTCCTGGAACAAGAAGCCGCTGTTAGGAAAAGTTAAACATGATTAAAGTTACAAAAAGGCCAGGAATGCCAAGACTTGGAGCCTTATTTAACTTTTTTTTTTTTTGAGGCATGGATGTGTCTGTTCCTCACTGACCCACATGCTGTAAACAAACCCTGAATGAAAAACATTTACCAAGGGCATTACTCTTCCCTTTTGTCTGTGTAAAACTAGTTACTTCATACTTAATGATATGGCAAACACCCCTCCTTCACCTCTCTCCAGATGAGCCCCTGATTTTAGTAAATACCCAGCAGTCCAGACTTCTGAAGTGCTGATGTCTGAATCTAAAGTAAGTCTGTGTCAGCAAGCATGGTGGAAACCAATGTGACACCCCCTGTCTATAGTCTTATATACTAGTTCACCCAGCGCTTAATCTGTAATTAAATCGGTGCTGGGGCTCAAGCAATTTTTTTACTTTTATTAGTGATGCGGCAAGCCCAGAGGTGCTGGGGCACAGCCTTGGCAAGCCCTGGCACAAACTAAGCACAAAATTTACCATAGTATCTTATCCCTCCCACCAACAGGAGGAGAAAACACCCTTCCATGAAGATATTTTTTTCTTCCATCCATACTAGCATGAAATATAATTTGTTGACTTCAATTCACACAACCACATTCACTTGATCTGTATATGACTAGATAGATTTTTCTCCCATCTCCACTCCCAAAGTAGCCACAAGGCCACATAGCACTTTGCAGTGAAGGGCTTTGGAGCAGGTATTTTGCCTTCATATGGGTTTGTACAGCACCTAGCACAAAGAGACTTGATCCTAATTGGGCATTACTGCAATGTCACTATTATTAGTCTTCCTTTATTTCTTACTGTTAATGGGATTATCTGAAACTACCCATTACGCAAATGGAAATGTTGTAGGAGACTCATATGGTGCACAGGGGGATCATGGAATAATCCTGCAGCTGGCACCAGAAAAATATTAATTACCTGGTCTAGTTTTAGAGAGGACCGAAGCATGGAGAACATTTAATTATCTGCACTATCTATAGCATGTGTGAAATATTTCTGTGCTTCTTATTACATCTGTATCAGGACTTCATTTTTTCCACATAAAGATTTTAATTACATAAAATTTTCAATTACAGCTTTAATTTCCAATTTTTTTAATAAGTTTGCCATGCAAATCATTAACTTGCTTTTAATTTCTCTAACAGCCCTCTCAAACTTTTCATTAGACATTCCCAGTTCTCTTTCCATTAACACTGTCTGTGGGGAGCCCAAACATCAGTCTTATTAGTCATATTATCTGCTGCTTCATTTAAAGAAAAAAGTCTTTGGATACAAGGCCAAAGTAGGGTTGCCAGGCATCCGGTTTTCGATGGGAATGCCCGGTCACAAAGGGACCCTGTCAGCTCTGGTCGGCATTGCTGACTGGGCTGTTAAAAGTCCAGCAGCACAGCAAGGGCCCGGAGCAAAGGCAGGCTCCCTTCCTGCCCTAGCTCTGTGTGGCTCCCGGAAATGGCCACCAGGTCCTTGCAGCCCATAGACGTATGGGTGGCCAGGGAGGCTATGCGCACTGCCCCTACCCACAGTGCTGGTTCCGCAGCGTCCATTGGCCGGGAACTGCGACTAATGGGAGCTGTGGGGGCAGTGCCTGTGGGCACGAGGGCAGCATACAGAGCCTCCATGGCTGCCCATGTACCTAGGGGCTGCACTGCAGGGAGCTGGGGAGCCATAGTAAGTGCCGCCTGGAGCCTGCACCCCACACCTCCTCCCGCACTCTAACCCCCTGCCCCAGCCCAGAGTCCCCTCCCACACCCAATCTCCCTCCCGGAGCCACACACACGCCCCACCCCCCTGCCTCAGCTCTGAGTCCCCTCCTGCCCCCCAAACCCCTCATCCCCAGCCCCACCTCAAAGCCCACACTCCCAGCCAGAGCCCTCAGCCGTCCCTCACTCCCTGCCCCAGCCTGAAGCCCCCTCCTGCACCCCAAACCCCTCATCCCTGGCACTACCCCAGAGCCTGCATCCCCAGCTGGAGCCCCTCACCCCCATCCCCTACCCCAGCCTGGTGAAAGTGAGTGAGGGTTGAGGAGAGTGAATGACAGAGGGAAGGGGGATGGAGTGAGTGCGGGTGGGGCCTTGGAGAAGGGGTGGGGCAGGGGCAGGGCCTCAGGGAAAGGGCAGAGGGCAGGGCGGGGGTGTTCAGTTTTGTGTGATTAGAAAGTTGGCAACCCTAGGCCAAGGTCCTCCTTCCCTCACCCCTTCCTTGAGTACCCAACTGTAGTGGGGTGGTCCTGCCCTGAGGGGGTTAAAGCAGCCCTGTAGAGGGCAGAGGCGGAGAAATGCTAGGCTGATTGGGGGAAGCAGCCACAGGTGGGGCCACATCCCAATCAGGCCACAGCTGGCCCTATAAGAGGGCTGAGGGCCAGAGACTGCAGGAGACATTCTCTCCCTAGCTTCAGAGACAGAAGGACCTGGCTGCATGGGAGCTGAGGGTACCTGAGGTGGACCGGTGCTGGGGAAGGGCAGAGGGAGCTGGGAAGCTCCAGCCTAGGAAAACCCTGGGCTGCAGCCTTGTTAGGGTAAAGCAGTGCTGGGGCAGGGCAGAGGGAGCTGTGGCGCTCCAGGCTGCAGGCCTTGCCAAAAGGGCCAATAGGTACTGGGGCTGCAGGGAGACAGCCCAGAGGTAAGCAGAGGCAGCAGGTGACCGATGATGAGTGGTTTACAGACTGCAGGCTGCTCCAGGGAGTGGGGGCTTGGTGATGACTAGCAGTAGCCACTGAGGCAAGGTGGGGATAGAGGGTTGGGGGTTCCCCTGGGAGGGGAGAACCAGAGACAGTGGGTTGCTGCTGGGGGCAGAACCCTGAAAGAGGGGGCACTGGGGTCTGGGAGAGACACGGGGGCCAGCGGTGGGTGAGCCACCGGCCTGCAGAGGGCACTCTGGGCTGGAAAGAGCTAATTCCTGAGACAACCAGCAGGAGGTGTTGTGCTGATGAGTCATCTCCCCGCCACGCCAACCTACAGACAACTAGAGTATAGCCAGCTTGGGGTACAGCTTACAAAGGTTGGCTCTATAAGACTGATCTTGGCAGCCAACAGTTGTACGTGGTGTTATAGTAAGGCTTATAGTATAATGGCTCCAGTGTTGGAGGAAACCACATTGCCACAGATGCTGCCTAGAGGTGGATTTGTATGAACTATTTTGCTGCTGTTTTTGTTGCGGGATTCCCAAAGTCCTCTGTGTGGTCTCCCTCTCTCTTTGCTGCACCTTGCTTCAGTCATTGCCCCACATACCTCTCATATGTCCCTCTTTCTGAGGGGTGTCACTAATTCTACTCCCAAAATTACGTATAATCCACACAGTTATGGGGGATAGATCCTGGTACAGTCTCTTCCCTATCTAGGAGCCCAGTTAAAGTCAATGGAACTCAGTATCAGTACAGGCTTCAGCAGCCCTTGGTGTCTCCCTCTTTTTTATTGCTGAAATTCATTTATAGCAACACTAAGCAATCGTGAGTGAGGGTTATAGGAAGAGTCACACTAAAGGAATGAATCCACATCACTCTTTCCTACAGTGTCCTGTATTGTTGGTCTTTGTTACACACTGCAGCTCACTGTGAGGGGGTGCACCAATCCTACACTAGGATAGAAGGGGTTCATGAGAACCTCTGGGCTCAATCAGACCCACCCTGCTACACATCCAGAAGGCATCAATCCTGGAGTTAAAAGGGCTGAACCTGACTCAGGTGGGGCCTAGCCAGGGAACTGAGTGTGGCTGCTGGCAGACAAAGTCTCCCTGAAAGGGAAGAAGGCCTGAAACTGGGAATGCAAGGCAGTGGTGAGAGAAGGGAGCCTGCCCCGTGTTCTCCATGCTGGCAGAGAGGCCTGCAGGAAGGCTCCCGCTGAGTCAGTCACAGTCCTGCTAGGGAAGGAGAAAACTCTTCTGCAGCAGAACCAGCTGGGTGGCTGAAAGCGCTAAGAAGCTCTGCAGTGAGGCTGTGGAAGAGGTCTAGAAAGAGTGATGCTGATACACAGTGAGTCTAAGAAGAGGCTGTGGGAAAGGGCTATGGCAGGTGGTGGTAGGAGTGGCCCAGGGAGAGAGCAGGGGGTTGGCATAGCCAGACCTTGACTGCTTATTTAAGGGTCCCTGGACCAGAAACAAGAGGAGAGGGAAACCCAGGTCCTTCCTCTTAGCCCACTGAGGAAGGTGAGGGTGGAAATATTTGGCTACAAGGGTATGAGACTATTGAAACCACCTGATACCAGGGATAAGGAGTAGTGAGTCCAGAGTCAGAGTGAAGGCCCAATGTAAGGTCAATGGACTATTGTTTGTTGGACTGTTGGTTTACCCTGGAAGGGGTAGGACTATATGTGATGTGGCCGGAGAGCTGAGTTGGAAGAAGAAACAGACCACTACTGGGCTATAGTGGTTCTCAGCAGGGAGCGCAAAGAGAGGAGAACCAGCTACATCATGTCCAGCCCACAGCCAGAGACAGGGCTGGCTCCACGTTTTTTGCCGCCCCAAGCAAAAACATTTTCCCACGCCCCCCCGGCCCCACTCCATTCCAACCCCTTCCCCAAATCCCTGGCCCCACCTCCTCCCGCAGGCGTGCCGCATTTCCCCTCCTACCCCTCCCTCCCAGGGGAGAAGCAGAGCAGAGGTGCACTCGGGAGAGGAGGCGGAGGTGAGCTTGTGGGGGGGAGTGGTGCCTCTGTCCCCCTCCCAGGTTACTTCCTGCGGCTCTCCCACCGCCACAGCTCACCTCCGCTCTACTTGCTCCCCTGAGCGCACTGCCGCCGCTCTGCTTCTCTCCCCTCCCTCCCAGGCTTGCCGCAAAACAGCTGATTCGCGCGGCAAGCCTGGGAGGGAGGGGGGAGAAGCGGAGCAGCACTGTGCTCAGGGGAGCAGGTGGCAGTGGAGTGGAGGTGAGCTGGGGGGGAGCGGTTCCTCTGCCCCCCCCAGGGTTACTTCCTGCGGCCCTCCCTGTGCCCCCCACTGCCGCATCTCACCTCTGCTCAGGGCCGGCTCTCGGCTTTTTGTGCCCCAAGCGCAAAAAAAAAAAAAAAAAAAAAAAGGGAGCCAGAGTGCTTGGAGCGCTGGTGCCTAGAGCCGTCCCTGGCCAGAGAGTCACACTCATATGGACTTGGTCAAGTTGAGAGGCACTCCCAAACTGCTCTTACTATATTAGTCTTCCACTAACCCAAGGACAAAGAGTTCTCAGGCTGTTTCTGGACCTCCTGTGTGCCAGGACTCAGCATTCCTTGTAAGCAACTGGGATGATCAAAAATGGGATGTATATAGTTATTACTGCACCTGTGGTTGTCATTGTCAGAGGAAATTATCAGGCTATTTTTTTTCCAAATCAGGAGTAATAATAAAAAGGTAATAATTGGAGATATACCAGTCTCCTAGAACTGGAAGGAACCTTGAAAGGTCATTGAGTCCAGCCCCCTGCCTTCACTAGCAGGACCAATTTTTGCCCCAGATCCCTAAGTGGCCCCCTCAAGGATTGAACTCACAACCTGGGGTTTAGCAGGCCAATGCTCAAACCACTGAGCTATCCCTCCCCCCACAGTGAGAGAGACCACTTAGCCCACTGGCAGAGACAAGGACTTTCCCAACTAGCCAACACAGACTAAGACATTTTCAGGAACACAGGGTATGTATAAAGGCTGGAGTTGGAAGGTGTCATTTCCTGCTTCAGTAGACATACCTGTTCTTGCTTTGATCGAGCTAGTGCACTAAAAATAGCAGTGTGAGCAGTGGGATGGTCTAGCTGCCCTGAGTACAAGCCTATCTGAAACCCTAGGTATATATTCAGCTGGTGAGCCCCCACAGTGCCCTGGCTACACTTTTATTTTTAGTTTGCTAACTTGATCAGAGCAAGCAGAGATATGTCTACTTGAGCTGGAAATTACACCTTCCAACTCCAGAGCAGACATACTCTTACTGACATACAGGTGACCAAAGCCATATCATGCTGGTGAGACTCTCTAGGGGTGCAGGAACACATTCTTTATGCACTCAAATGTAATAGGGGCTCAGTCAGACCTGTGAAATGGGTAATTATGTTTTTAAATAGAGTGGAAGTCCTGTGTTTTGGATCCCCAGTTCCAATACACAATTAGTTCTGAAACAGCACCAGGCAGACTTTTGCTGTATTAGTCTGTAATTGATGGGAGGTGGGGCAGAATCAAGAGAATGGTATTGCACACAAAGGGAGTCCCAGGTTCCACCTACCTTTGGACAGTGTGTGTGATATTGATGTCTCTATCTAGATAGATCTAAGTTATGCCTCATTTAGCTCCATCAACAATTCTCCCTAGACTGCAATGGGTTCTAAAAACCACACATATACACACCCACATCTTACAGTATAGCTTAGTAGTAAATCTTCCTATTAAGGGCTGGATCCTGCAACCTTTACTCAGGTAAGTAGCTCTTATTTGTTTAAGTGGTCTAGTCAAAGTCTCCGGGACTTCTTAAGTGTAAAAGGCCTAATTACACAAATACAGGGTGCAGGATCATGTCCTGACTCATGCACTAGTGACATATGGTAGGACCTTATCTTATGCTCCTTAATGTCGCAACCCTATGCTCAGTTATGGTTTCTGTATGGCCAATTGTCGGTCTACGGCCATCTTGTTCTGGTAAAAGGACAAGGCAACCTCCATTTTGGGTCAGGCCCTTGTTCCTCAGAAAAGACGGGAAAATAGAAAGGGTGGGAACCTAACCTTGCTCAGCAACACTGTGGTGCTGTGTGCAACCCTAAGGTGCAGTGTGCAACATTATAGTGCCGTATGCCTTTTTCCCGCTCTTTTTGCCTGGTCACCTAGGGGTCAGGCTAGTGCCATGTGCATAAGGCTAGTGTGTCAGGTGCAGCTCCTGTTTGCGTAGAGGGCAACAGTTCGGAGCCTGGAGGGTGTAGGAGCCAGGGCCCAATCAGATGCTGACACGAGTAAGGGCCTTCGAATAAAACTATGTCTCCCACCAAAATCTGCAGGAGTATCCGCATGTTAGCTGAAAGGCCTGATCACCCTTTCAGCCAGAAGGATCTCCTCCGGATTTAGCTATCTCGGGTCGTGTCGTTTCTCAGATTACCCTCCCCCCACCAATTTGCCATGTACTCGGTGTCTGTACTGCTGGTCAGCTGCTCCTGGAGTGTGGTATATGCATTGTAATTTCTGTAAATACTCTGTTTGCTTAGCCTCTTTCCCTTTTCCCCTCCCTTACTTAGTGCAACGTTGCATGTGTACAGTATATAAGAGTATTAATTATTGTTCTGGTTAATTGTTGTATCTTGCAATATTTGGTTAATTTGTGTACAGTTTATTCAGTTTTGTGTATTTGTTCTGGATTTTAGTGAGCAGTTGATCACAGGTTGTTTAGTTTCTTGTTGTTAGATGTAAATAGACTGTTTCAAGTTGTGTAAATTACTGTTCTGGTTAATTACTGTTATCTAGCTTCTCCCCTCTACCCTTTGTTGGTTCTCTCTTTGTCCGGACTGAGGGCTGTTCTGTCTCTGTGTCTATCCGTCCTTCTGTGGAGTGTTTGAGTCTGGGTGCTGTCTCCATCTGGGGATCGGCCGACCAAGGGGCTTCTGTCCCCACGGTCTGAGTGAGTGGAATCTGCACAATCGCAGCCGCACCACACTTTGGGTAAAACCCTTGGTGTGAAAGCAAGGGCGATTGAGGCAGTAGCCTGTGGGCTCCTTTTGTGTGTTGCACCGGGCACCGCTCTGACAAACCCAAATTTCCTTCTTGTGCAATTGGTGCATGTTTGTCCACTTAGTGTAAAGTAGTGAGTAGTGTAAATTTGTATGTTAATAATTTCTCAGGCGAATTTGTACTCTAACAATTTTTGGGTGTGCTTGCATTTTGATAAAATCTCAGTTAAAGAATCGCCCCTTTCCCTGGCCCAGGTTGTAACTCTCCCCCAAATAAACACAGCCATTTGGCTTTAAACTTTATTCTGCTGCAGCTTGTTTTTTCCTCTCCCAATAAAAAGCTGTTTGAACCTGTATTTGTCTCGGACACTTAAAAGTCCATGGGAGCCTTCAGTAGGCTTTGGGTCAGAACACACTCTTATCCTGCTATCTATGCATATTCTTATATAGCCCTTATCACATATAGTATCTGTGCACCCACAACCATTAACAGATTGTATCTTCAGATCACCCCTGTGAGATACGGAAGTATGATCCCTATTTTTACAGACAGGCACCTGAGGCACAGCACAGATTAAGTGATTTATTGGCCATCGGCACAGTTTTCAAATGGAAAATTGGATTTGCAACTAAACACAATTTTGTTTGTGAGAAGTATCTGTCATTGAAAAGGTGCCACAAGAGATTTGCAGAGGGTGAGCTAATGCAATGGGCGCAAGGGGAGGCAGATAGGACATCTGTAGGTAGGAATCCAACTAAAAAGTATGTACCATTGGCTGTTTGGTAGAATGAATGTAAAGACTTTGGGGAAAAGGTTACAAAGTATATAAATAAAAATGAATACTATAACGCACAAAAACCCCTAGCTATATGGACATAGGAATTACTATGAAACTGTGTAGGTCTTATCGTGTAGTCTTGCAACTCCCCGTCTTTCACATCAGATGAAGTGTTGGGTGTTGATATATTTAGAGATGAAATTACAAATGAATGGATAACTGAGCCATAAATAAAGCGAAGTGAAACCAAGCTGCGTATCAAAGAAAGCTGTGATGAATGGCAGCCTTCCATATGCATGACTTAAATTGGGATGAAGAAAAATGAAAAGTGGTATTGAAGTACAACTGAGAGAGACCTGGTGGGGGAAAAATGTAGAAATCAAAATAAATTTAAAATAACAAGATGTCAAGTAGACTGGAGAGTTCAATATACCAAGGCTAAATTCATCCTTGGTGTAACACACTGTCTTCCATGAAGCTATAGCTGGGATGAAAGTGGCCTCTGGTATTTAATTATAGGCTGTTACAGCAGCGTGAGATCTCATGGGAAATCTTGAAAGATATTGACAGGCATCAAATTAGCATTTGCCTCCACTGTACGTATAATCTGATCAGAAATATTTCACATTTGCAAAAAAGTTAGTCTATCTAAAGAAATAATATCTGTAAAAATAGCCATGGTACAAGAGAGCTAGCCAGCTGATCAGATTTTTCTTGAATAAGCAGCATCAAAGGGGTCTTACATATGCCTTCCATAGATTAACAATTGTGTTCATTATAGTAGTGCCTAGAGACCAGCTAAATTCAGGGTCCCACTGTACAAACACAGAGTAGTAGACAGTCCTCCTCCCAAAGAGTGTAGAGTGCTCTCAGTGCATCTTTCCAGGTGGCCATGCCTCCAGGCGATCCCCAGTACGGAGCAATGGCGAGGTGCTGGACCTCATCAGTGTTCGGGGGGAGGAAGCTGTCCAGTCCCAGCTGTGCTCCAGCTGTAGGAATTATGATACCTTCGGGCACATATCAAGGGCCATGATGGACAAGGGCTATGACTGGGATGCGGTGCAGTGTCAGGTTAAAGGAGCTGCGGAATGCCTATCGCAAAGCCTGCGAGGCAAACGGCCACTCCGGTGCTGCCCTCGTGACTTGCAAATTCTACAAAGAGCTGGACGTGATACTTGGCTGCGATCCCACCCCCACTGCAACGACCACCATGGACACTTCTGAGCCCAGTGCAGCGGGGTAGGGGAGCAGGGAAGGAGGAAAGCGCGAGCGATGGTGCTGAGGTGGGTGGAGACACCCTGGAATCCCTAGATGCCTGCAGCCAGGAGCTCTTCTCGAGCCAGGAGGAAGGCAGCCAGTCGTGGCGTCCAGTGCTTGGGGAAGGGCAAACAACAGAGGAGGTTCCTGGTAAGTGGTTTTCTTTTTGGGAAGGAAGTTTTTAGGTATGGGCTCTTTGGGTGAGGAGGGGGGACCATTGCTGCACACAGGCAAGCTGCGTATGGGCTAGGGAGGAAGCTGCATTGTAGGAGAAGACCCTCTCTTGCTTTCCTGGTCACCATCAGCAGCGAGATATCTTCCAGGACGAACTCCTGTGGAGAATGTTGGGGCAGTGTTCAGTGTAGGTGCCCCCGCAGCTGTTGGCTCTCCCCAAGGCACAAAAACCCAGAGGACAGTACGGCCATGAAACAATCAGTCTCCACTGACCCTGTGCTTACTCACCATTTCTGGGGCTCCCGTGGGTTATGTGCGCTCACTTTGGGACAGGCAAAGTATGTTTTTTGTGATTGCCCTCCTTAAGTGCAGGGGAATCATTGCTCTGTCTGGTGTGTACAATGCTGCCTCTGTTAAGTATTGCATTTTGCCTGTATAGGTGCAACCTTGAGATCTCAGCCGTCATTCTTATCACCGGCCAACAGACTGAGAAGACTCTGGAAGAGGCTGTGTAAAAGCCAAGAAGACATGCTGCATGAAGTCATGCAGCAGTCTCTAAACGAGAATCGAAAGGCACAGAAGTGGAGGGAGAGTGAAAGGAGGATCTGCCAGGAAAACGCGATGCACTGGCGGCAAAGCACAGAACGGCTGATTAGCATAATGGAGTGCCAAGTGGACTCTATCCAGGCACTCGTCGCCATGCAGGCAGAACACCCCGCAGCCCTTGTCCCAAAACTCTTCCCCTTGTGCCCCCATGTCCCCTCCAACCCACTTTCCCCAACATCTGGGTTCTTACCACCCCCAGCTGCCTCCTACACCCGTAGCTTCACCACCCACCCACGAAAACTACAACCCTTATCCACTGCACTCAACCCCCCTTAACATGCCTTATAGCCATCCTGAAGCACTCCAGACAGGATTCAAGAGTATGAAATCAGGACATACTCAAACCTGTGAATGAACCGGTCCCCACTCCACCCCCTTGCCCTTTTGGTATTTCTGCGTTACTTTGTTTTTTCAATAAATGAATTTTCTTTTCTTTCCTTTCCTTTTCAATAAATGGGTTTTTTTTTACTTTGAAAACATATTTTATTAGTGCATAAAGCAAAATATATCTTAGCCCAGGAAAGCAACAAGCACTGCAAGTCAGTGTACCAAACACAGCCACTGCATTTAACTCCCGTGCAGAGCACCAGACATTACTGATGACTTTCAGCCTCAAATTGCTCTGTCAAGGCATCCATGATCCTTGCAGCCCCACGCTGGGCCCCTTTAATAGCCCTGCTCTCTGGCTGTGCAAATTCAGCCTCCAGGAGTTGAACCTCCGAGGCCCATGCCTGAGTGAAGCTTTCACCTTTCCTTTCACAAATATTATGGAGGGTACAGCACGCGGATATAACCGCGGGGATGCTGTCTTCAGCCAAGTCCAGCTTCCCATAAAGAGAGCACCAGCGGCCCTTCAAACGGCCAAAAGCACACTCCACACAGTCATTCGGCACCAGCTCAGCCTGTAGCTGAACTATTCCTGGCTGCTGTCCAGACTTCTGTGTAGGGTTTCATGAGCCACGCCATTAAAGGGTAAGCGGGGTCTCCAAGGATCACAATGGGCATTTCGACTTCCCCTACGGAGATCCTCTGGTCTGGGAAAAAAGTCCCAACTTGCAGTTTCTTGGACAGGCCAGCTTTCCGAAAGATGCGTGCGTCATGCACCCTTCCGGGCCAGCCTGCGTTAATGTCAATGAAATGACCACGGTGAGCCACAAGCACCTGGAGAACTATGGAGAAATACCCGTTTTGGTTAACGTACTCGGAGGCTAGGTGGGCTGATGCCAGAATAGGAATATGCATCCCATCTATTGCCCATCCGCAGTTAGGGAAACCCATTTGTTCAAAGCCAGCCACAATGTCATGCACGTTATCCGGAGACACGGTTCTTCTGAGCAGGATGCAATTAATGGCCTTGGCAAACTTGCATCAACACAATTCCAACCGTCGACTTTCCCACTCCAAACTGGTTAGCGACCGATCAGTAGCAGTCTGGAGTTGCCAGCTACCAGATTGCAATAGCCACCCGCTTCTCCACTGGCAGGGCGGCTCTCAATCTTGTGTCCTTGCGCCACAGGGTTAGGGTGAGCACAGCACACAGTCCCATGGAAGTGGCTTTTCTCATCCGAAAGTTCTGCAGCCACTGCTCGTCATCCCAGACTTGCGAGACGATGTGATCCCACCACTCAGTGCTTGTTTCCCGAGCCCAAAAGCGGCGTTCCACAGTGGAGAGCACATCCATGAATGAGACAAGCAATTTCATGTTGTATGCGTTACGCGACTCGATATTATCGTCGGACTCCTCACTGTCACTTTGGATCTTAAGCAGTAACTCGACTGCCGAATGAGACGTGCTGGTGAGACCCATCAGCATGTTCCGCAGCAGTTCGGGCTCCATTCCCGCAGACCGAAAGGGAAGACAACGCGCGCTCTGCACAGAAACCATTGAAAGATGGCACCAAATGTGGATGGAAACACAGGGATTGCTGGGATGCAAAGCAATGCATCACGGGGTATTGGGACAGGATCCAGAATGCCCCGTACCCCCTTCCCACAAGCCACAGTGCCAGAATGGGAAGAGGTGCTCTGTGGGATAGCTGCCCATAATGCACCACTCCAAATGCCACTTCAAGTGCTGTGAATGTGGCCACGCCAGTGCGCTTGCAGCTGTCAGTGCAGACAGACTGAAGCGCTTTCCCTGATGCGCTCTCTGAAGGCGGATTTAACCCAAAGTGCTCTACATCTGCAAGTGTAGCATGGCTTATGTCTACACTACCGTGCTATGTTGACCTAAGTCGATGTAGTTTAGGTCTACACCACACTGGGTTGGTGGAGACACTCTCCCGTCGACTTACCTTACTCTTCTCATTCAGGGTGGAATACCGCAGTCAACTAGACCCACTAAATCAACCCCCGGTGCATTGCTCACCATAGCGTCGATCCAGCTGTAGTGTTGAGGGAGCCTGAGAGAGAGGGGATGAAATTACTGTTAATCTAGAGAAGGGGTGGGAAAACTTTTTGGCCCAAGGACTACATTCGGGTGGGAAAACTGTATGGAGGGCCAGGTAGGGAAGGCTGTTCCTCCCCAAACAGCCTGGACCCTGCCACCATCTGATCCCTCCCACTTCCCGCCCCCTGACTGCCCCCCTCAGAACCACCAACCCATCCAACCCTCCCTGCTCCTTCTCCCCTAACCGCCCCCTCCCGGGGCCCCCTGTCCCTAACCTCCCCTGGGACCTCACCCCCTATCCAACCCCCCCTGCTCCCAGTCCCCTAACTGCCCTGACTCCTATTCAAGCCCCTGCCCCTTGACAGGCCCCCCAGGACCACATGCCTATCCAACCCCCACTGTTCCCTGTCTCCTGACCCCTATCCACACCCCCACCCCCTGACAGGCCCCCCACGGGACTCCCACAGTTATCCAATGTCCCCTGTCCCCCATCCCCTGACCACTTCCCAGAAACCCTCACCCCTTATTCAACCCCCTGGTCCCCTTACCATGCCGCTCAGAGCAGCATGTCTGGCAGCTGCGCTGCCTGACTGGAACTAGACATGCAGCCACACTGCTCCGCAGGAGCACACAACCCCACCGCCCAGAGCGCTGCTCGCGCGGCGGCGTAACTGCAGCGGGGGGGGACGGGACAACGGGGGAGGGGACAGGGGCTAGCCTCCCCGGCCAGGAGCTCAAGGGCTGAGCAGAACAGACTCGTGGGCTGGATGTGGCCTGCGGGCCATAGTTTGCCCACCTCTGACCTAGAGGCTAACCCCTTCACCAGCTCCTCCCTCTCCTCAGCAGCCACACATTAGGAACATAAGAGCTCCCTATGCTTGTCCCCTGTTCAACCTGATGCTCCCCAAACACTGCTCCTTCTCATCAACTCCCTGCTCCTCCCTTCCCTCCTCATCCTTGAGCCTGATGAGCACTTTCCCAAAGCGCCTCTTCTTCAGGCTGCATTATAGGTGAGGACCTCCCCAACAGCAGCAGTTCCTTTCCTGAAGAACAGGCTCTGTGGGAAAGCATCCAGCCAAAGCAACTGCTACTATGTCAGCAATCTTCATCCTTTCCCAAACAACAGGGTCTAAAACATTCATATGTAGAACCCCTACACTGTGTGTCAGTTAAGGGGGGCTGCAAGGTTCTGTCCTATAGCAGACTTTGTTTGGCCCATGAGAGAGGGTGGGGAGCAAGGAGACAGATGTCACTTGGTGCAAACCCTGACACTAATGCAACTTAGAGATGCAGACAGACAGGTCTGAGTCTGCGACTGACAGAGTCCTTAACAGACCCTAGTGTAAAGACCTCATAGCAGTGTTGCACAGCCAAAGCAGAGTGGACTGAAGGTTGGGCTATATGATTTGTTGGGCATGATTGTTTGTTTGTGAAGTCTGTCTCTCTCAGGGAGGGGAGGAGTAAAGGATATGTACTGTTAGATGCTTCAATTTACATTTCTTTGATTTTCCAGTAGTTTAATTTTAGACAAATATCAAAATAGTTGGCTGCTTTTCCAAGCCAAAGATCCAGGCTTCTGGAGGTTCTCTCATCAATGGACACAAAAAACCTGCTTTGCTTTACCTACAGTAAATCCATAAGCTAAATAAAGGTTCTGGGAAGTTTTGCAATAGTCTGGCCCACCTCTGGTACCAGAGTCAGGAGTTTTCATAAAACGAGTAGGGAACCAAAAGTAAATGAAATCGAAAAATAAATTCTTTTTTTCCTTAAGCACCTTATGACTTAATAGCTACATTTATTTTCAGTGGAACAGCTCACACATGGGGAAAAAAATTTAAAAAAATGAGGGCACTTGCCTTTTAAAATAAAAGGAAAAGCTTTTTAAGGTGGAACACAGTAATGAGACACTGGAAATACTTCATTAATCAGCGGAGTTTATAGTTCAGTAACAAATGGAGCCAAATTTAGAGAAACTGGCCATGGGTTTTTTTTCGTGTGTGTGTGTGTGTGTGTGCGTGTGTGTGTGTGTGTGTGATGTTCCCTCTCATGCTCTAGTGATTACAAAGTACATTTTATCAGACTTCCCAAAGAGACTGATCACATTCCCTTTCTAGGTGGTACCAGAAGCTGTAACCTGTGTTCGTCACAGTCTCCTACCCTCTCTAGCCCTCACATTGTTTCCAGATGGAATAAGAATTTAGGAGAAGGGTTGGAAGGGGAATTTGGAAACAGGCCGAGTTTCTCATCTCCTACATTTGAAAAAAACGTACATATTATTTGCCACTATTTACTCTGAAACAAAACTGAATGTCACAAATAATCTGAGGTTTACCCAGAAATCAGAGGAGGGATTGCAGAGATCTAGGTTCAATTTTACGGTCTAGCCGTATTTTACAGCTGAGTAGCTCTGATAGGCGGTATGTGTTATATAATAACAACACATATTACCTTTATACCATAAATCATTTACTGGGATTTCTTTCCTCAATTTTAAAATGTTATGGGCTAGATCCTCAGCTGTCAACTGAGATCAGCTCAGTGCAATTGAGTCGGTGGTGGGCAAAGGTTGCTGTAAGACATCTTTGCATTTCTTGAACATGGGGTTGGGGCTTGGTATAATTTAGAGAACTCTCTGGGCTGCTCTAAATTACACCCATTTTCCCATGCCCTCCAGGATCATTCCAGCAGCTGGAGATATCCTTGGCAAGGGTGTTGGGACACCCAGGCCATGCCTACTTTCTCCCCTACCCATATGCTGGGGGTTAGGAAGTGGTTAGTACAGAGCCACTATATCAGCTCTGTGCCACCCAGGGGCTCCTCTTTACACAAATAAATCCTATAGGAGCCCTTTAAACCAAAACTGCTGGAGCAAAATCTGGTTTTTAATGAGTTAACTTAAAATTAATGACAGCTTCAGTGTATTTTTTCCAGATAAGATATTTGTATATGGAGCTAGTAATTTAAACTGTAGATTAGATGTTTAACATTGCAGGGAAACATGTATATAACTGACACCTGTTTTATACAAACTATTAGGTTCTATATACAAGTACAGTTACAATACAAATATTTGTTGGGATCCTAGTTTTCATTGCATAAATACTCTTGACTGGTATAAGCTGCCTAGCTAGGCCAATTTGAAAATATTTTCAAATATCCCTGCAAGGCATATACATTTTGAAAACTCCACAGCAAACAGCAGCTTCCATATGAAGCACACAGAAATAATTCTGTTTAAATAATATTAAAGATGTTGTACAAATTGGCACATGCTCAGGAAATTCGAAGCTGATAAAACTTTAATGCATAGCCTGGGCAGGAGTTGTTAGATGTTAACACACAACTCAACACCAGATACCCCTAGTCACTACAGCACAAGGTTGGAGTGGCAGCTTTCCCTTTTTGTTTCCATTCACCATTAAAGTTTGTGACACACCTTTAATGTTACATAAATATTGGCTATTTCTGTGTTAATTCCTGGCAGGTTTTTCCCTAATAACTGGTTGGTTGTTTATATGATGTTTTAATCTTGCAGAAGTCAAGTCACCTTCTTTGAACTTTTGTGTTTAAATTGGTGCTTTAATGCCATAACTAGCTGTTGTGGCTGAAGTCCTATTGTAACCATTGTTTTCCCATTGGAGAATATTGCTGGGACTATTAATAGAACTATTTTTGGCAGCAAAATCACCATCTCAGTTGCAGTGTGAGTGCATTATCATTGTATCATCTGCAAAGTCTGCAGGCAGGAGGTATTCTGACATTTCAGGATTGGAAAAAGAAATCTCACAATTCTACCCTAGCTCTCGGGATTGTTGAGAGGAGAGCAGGGACAAGATTGTCTCCAAATACAACACTCCTTTCAAAGGTTATGGTTATGGTCTGGTGATGAATGCCCTCTGGAAATTATTTCTTCAAGATCAACAACAAAAATCACTGCTACTGAGAATTCTAAACTGTGGCCTGCTCCAGTTGCCCAGTCTAAAGGGGGAGCACAACATAGAAAACGCTATCACCAGAGCTGTGCCAAATTCATTGATGCCAATGATGACACTAGCCGAACAAAGGATTGGATTCATTCCCCACATGGATGTAGGGGTACAAGTTGTATTACTTATACAATTGGTAACGACCATCCCCGGTCGTTCTGCAAGCCTTAGGTACAAACTGTTCAAGGAACTTTTAGAGTTCAAGGAACACTACTAGCCTCTGTTCCTGCATGGACATGTCATTGGCCTCATCCAATAGTTGAATCAGAGGAGGAAGCTAAGGGACAGATCCAATCCCCACTGAAGTCAATGGAAAGGCTCCCATTTTTCTTAACTCTTCACTGTAATCTCTCCTTCTAGCAGCAGAAGGAAAGTCGCAGTCCTGCTTTTGCTTGGAGCACAACAAATCTTAAGGCTGGTCCTGCACAAGTCTTTCTGGGTTATCCATGTCAGGTGCTGTCTCTATGCTAATTATTCTAAAAGCCAGGAGGGTGCTTTTGAATACTAAAAAATCTCTGTGTCTGGTTCTAGTTAGTTCAGTGAGCTCCATTACAGTGTGTGTTGAGCTTGGCTTCCATTTCTCTCTGGAAGAGATGAAGGCAATATTATTCCGCTACATTGTACATTTTTTTCTGATGTCTATCGAGAGTGGCAACTGCAATATATATTTCATGAGGTTCATTTCATTTCTTACCACTACCAGAAAAGGCAGACTAGTGTAGCATGAACAGGGAGTAGAGTAAAGTAATGAGCTGTCAGGAAGTCAAGATTAGAGGCAATGCCCTGGCTGTTCAAAATCCTCAGCCATGCTCATGTCAGGAAAGCAAGCTGATACAGCTCAGCCTTTCTCAGGAATTCATATGTAACCCTCAGAGCAAAACATCCATTCAAGTAACGTGAATCACCTAATCCACTTGTGTTATACCTCCACTTTTCCAGACATATTAGAATTGAAAGCATATTTATGTATTTTCCTATTGAGCCAACTTTTTCTTTTTATTCCACTTTAAAAAATAAGTGGAGCTTCCACAACTGTAGTGTTTAGCAAAAGAAATGACACAGTTGTACAAGAAATATGATAGTTTAATGCATAATAAATTGTATACTGTGATATACTGCAAAGAAATTGAAAATGAAGCTTTAATGTAATATTTTAGGAAAAATAAAAATGTTCCTTTCAATTTAAAGTGTTTTCCAAGAGGCATTAATGATTAACTGCTGGGTAAGATGGCTTAGTTATTTTGTATGCTTGTTAACAGCTGCAGAAGTGGCTGAATGGAGAATATTCAACCACACACTATCATGGGCTTTCTGCTGTCCTCGGATTAGGGGAAAAGAAAGAAACAATAATCATTCCCCAAGTGTTTTTGCCAGAATCATCAGGCTGGGGAGGATGAGGTACAATAGATTTTGTTCTGTCTGAAAATGACTGGAAAAGGATAAACATAGTACCTATTTTTAAAAAGGGGAGCAAAGAGGACTTGGTTAATTATAGACTAATCAGCCTAATTTTGATATTTGGAAAGATACTGGAACAAATTATTAAACAATGAATTTGTAAGCATTTAAAAGGTAATAGGGTTATAAGGAATAGTCAAACCAACCTAATTTCCTTCTTTGACAGTTACTGGCCTAGTGGATGGGGGGAAGCAGTAGATATGATATATCTTGATTTTTTTATGGCTTTTGAGACAATCCTACCTGACATTCTCATAAGCAAACTAGGGGAAAGTGGTCTAGAAGAAATTACGATGCATAACTGAGTGAAAAACCATACTCAAAGAGGAGTTTATCAAGGGTTTGCTGTCAAACTGGGAGGACGTACCTAGTGAGGTCCCACAGGGGGTTGTCCTTAGTCCAGCATTATTCAATTTTGGAGAGTGTGGTTATAAAATTTGCGGATGACACCAAGTTGGGGAAGGACAGGATTAGAATTCAAAATGACCCTGGCAAATTGGTCTGAAATCAACAATATGACATTCAATAAAGACAAGTGCTAAGTACAATGCACAGCTACAAAATGGGGAATAAGTAGCTAGGCAGTAGTAGTACTACTGGAAAGGATCTGGGACTTATAGTGGATCACAAATTGAAGGAGTCAACAATGTGATGCAGTTGTGAAAAAGAATAATATTCTGGGGTGAAGTAACAGGAAAGTCATATGTAAGACATGGGAGGTAATAGTCCTGCTCTGCTCAGCACTGTTGAGGCCTCAGCTGGAGTTCTGTGTCCAATTCTGGAGGCCACGCTCTCGGAAAGATGTGGACAAAAATGATAAAAGGTTTAGAAAACCTGACCTATGAGGAAAGGTTAAAAAAACTGAGCATATTTCATCTTAAGAAAAGTAGTCTGAGGGGGAAACCTGATAACAGTCTTCAATATCTTAAGGGTTGTTATAAAGAGGTCAGTGATTAACTGTTCTCCATGTCCACCGAAGATAGGACAAAAAGTAATGGGCTTAATCTGCAGCAAGGGAGATTTAGGCTAGATATTATGAAAAGTTTTCTAACTGTAAGGATAGTTGAGAGGTTGTGGAATCCCCATCATTGGAGGATTTTAAGAACAGGTTGGACTGTCCAGGCTTGTCTAGGTTTACTTGGTCCTGCCTCAGCACAGGAGGCTGGACTTGATGACCTTTCAAGGTCCTGTAATCCTACATTACTAGGATTTTACACACTTTCTCTCAAATCTTCAGAGTTGATACAAGATCATCACATCATGACATGATTATGACATAACCTGATGGCATTTCACCACATCAAGGTATTCAGTTCTGTTCACAATGCTGCAGTTGAGTGTAGCAATATGTACTGTTTTCTAGATAACCGTGGGAGGTACAGGATACAGCCAGAGGGCTCTTCTCAAGCCAGGGACAGACATGATAGTATTCAAAACAGCAAGGTTTCTGTCTTAAATCAGGCTAACACTTTACAAAATGATCATGTTCTTTATTGGCTAGTGTCCGTGTTTTTCCTAACCTGAGAGGATGTCTGTTATACTTATGATGTCTTCCTATCCTGACACCATAGTAAAAGTAAGACAAATAGGTAAGCTGGGGGTCCAGATTTGAAATGCATTACAGTAAATATAGCTTCTTTACTGACTACTCACAGAGAGCAAATCCTGTTGCATAAGACGAGTATCATTTTTACAAAGTAACTTTTCAGACTAGAGCCACACTTTGAGTGGGATTTCATGTTTATGGGTGTTCTCAGGAGCATATGGTGACTCATAATGAAAACTATTTAGCTTTAGAACAGCTTTACAGTCAGATGAGTTCCTTGAGATGAAAAATAGTGCTATAGAACTTCATCAAGATGAGAACTTGTTAGGTTCTATATTACAAGATATAATTCATCATTTTATATTCTAAGACCAACTACCATAATTTATATAATGATTCTAATAGCTTTTCCAGATGATGTATTCAATTATTTTAAGTGTATAAACCATGTAAAGCTGGATTTTTATTTATGATATATGCCTTATATTTTCAAATCTATAACCACAAAAGCTCATGGTTTCACAATAAATAATATAGCCAATGAATTTAGTCCCTTTCTGCTTGTCGGATCTCCACAAGTAAACTTAATTTCCTCAAATGTATACCTGATCCTCAAGCAGTCAAGTATTTGTTTTTGTAATTTTTTAACTCTATAAATGATTCCAAGCAGTTCCCTCTAAATATTAATTATAATTTTGACTGGCCAGATCAATCATATTGTATTGTGTCAGTTTCCTGATAGGATGTGTGTGTAAATGTGAATACACTCTGATGTGAATTTTGAAAATGGTAATTCATAAATATTTCTGTGCACTTTTGAAATCAATTTTTGTGTGCATACACAAAACATGCATACACACTAGCACAGCCGTATTTGCACACAGGATTGTTGAAATTTCCCATACATATAAAACCGATGTACATTCAAATGTATATTTAAGTGCATAGTTACTTATAGCAGAGGTTCTCAAACTGCAGTCCATCTATCACTGGTGGTCCATAGAGCACTTGGTGATGATTTGTGGGAAGGAGGCAGATCACACATTCTACTCTTTGTTTCTACCTACTAAATTGCATTGCAAGACAATTAAAAGCACATTAATATTCCTTTTCCATGTAAGCATTTGCTTTAGTTGTCACAGAGGTATTATGCCGTAGCCAGCTGGTGGAAAGGTGTCCACAAGACTCTCTATTAAGACATGATCTGCACGAAGAACAAATCTGAATCCCTGACCCACAGTATTTATAGTCACAAAGGCCTTTTTGCACATGGACTTAAATTACTCCTAAAAACTCTTTCCTGCTGCATTGCGTACAAAAAAAAAAGACTGTTTAGAGTCTAATTTTAAAAAAAGAACCACTTTTGATGTCCATGGGCCTACAATGAATACTTGCATATTCATGTTTCTGTAACCCATGTCCTTAGCCCCTCGCTGTCACTTGTCTATCAAGGTTATCAAGTGCCCAGTTCTACCCCCTTTATTCACATTAAACTGAAATCTCCAGTCTGCTAAATCCACTTTGCACTGCACTTAAAGTGGTCACCGGAGGCCAGTGCAGAATTCTCACTGTTCAGGGGAATGCTCTGCTCATGCTCTGCTGGTATAGGTGGCTTTGCCATCTCCTGCACCAGCCAGCCACCCCGATGGAAGGGGAAGAAGGGGGCATGTCTGTGGGTGTGCTACTCCTGATCTTCCACTAGTAGGCATCCTGAATCAGGGAGCCACAACTGACATCCTGCAGCCCCCCTTTCCAGCACAGTGCTCATATTTGGCCAGAGACTGGGCAGAACAGTATTTGGAAGTGTTAACAAGGTGCAGGATCAACCGCAGCCGGTAGGATCCAGTAGTACTGCATGTTCATTTCACTGCAAAAATCACTCTGTAGACTTTCACTCCTGGCAGCCAGCTGCCACTTCTTTCCAGTGGCTTAGTTTATAAGTGAAAACACCAAAGGAAATATCACTGTTGTATTTCCAAGACCCTATGCCAATTTCTTTATAATGGCTGAATTCTTCCTACTACAGAATAACAAATTCCTTTACCTAAACATTTAAAATGGTATTGACCATAGAAAGAAGAATATAATTTTAAAGCCTTGCCAAAGTTGAGATACATTATCAGGAGCACCCAAGTCCAAAGTTGATTTTTTTTTAAAATGAAGGGTTTTATTCTGTAGAAAAATCACAAGCCTCCTTCCCAAAAAAACAGATTTAGAAATGAGTCCGCATGGGATCAGAACTCCAATGCTGAGAATCTCAGACAATGTCAAAGAGGAGCAGAGCTTTCTGCCACAGCTGCCAATTATTTGTCTTTCTAGTTTATTTCTCGAGCCTCCCTTCCCCACTATATCATCCACAGTGATATCCCTCACATTGGTGGGGATCACAACATTACTGCAGGCACGTTTAAACTGTTTGCCCCTTTTATGAAGTACGTTGTTTCCCAAATATAAGCTAAGAGGGTATTTTCATGACAAAGGGATTACTATGGAAGTAGTGGCATGATCCACACTATAGTGTTATTATATGTCCATTTGTTAATGGCTCTCACAGTCCCCTCTGGCTGTGTGAACTGGTAGTAATAACCACACCAGTGTTCCTTGATAATTTCATGCTCACTATAAATCCTAATTTAAATATGTTTACATCCCTTCTGCTTGCACTGATAACACAATTTATTTGGTTCAGCATGTAGGAGGCTCTTATTTCAATCATAAATCCTCATGGCCACCCATCACATTGTGGCTGCATTAAAGTGAGATTATGGACAGAAGAGGAACTATAAAAATGTACCTTTTTACTGAACATTTCTGCATCCTCTGAGTCATATCCTCTTAGTCATGAAAATAAAAAGTATTGATAGGCATGAACCCAGCAGGGCAGTACAGCTGTAGCGGAGCAAGCTGTATTCTGTACTGCCTTGTGTATCATCAACAAAATTATCAGGTAAGCTCTGGTTCCAGACTCTCTATTCTCATCAACGAAGTATGATGTAAGGACTGCTCAAACAGTGATTAGGAGGAACTGGCAGTTAAAATGTTTTGACTTGAGCATTTAGAGTAAATTGGAGATGAAAATCACCGAAGGGGAATAAATATAGACTATCGGGCCGTCATTTTTAACAGGGTCACTTTTCTGACCACAACCATACAGAACCCTTTAAGGCTGATTATCAGCTTGGCAGTGCGCCAACATTCCTCCTTCCCATCCCACTAAACCGCTGGTGGGAACAGCAACACATAAACCACCCTACTTCTGCTGGAATTTTGAATCCAAACTTAGCAATTGGTGCAGAAAATGAACCGAACACCTTTCAGTTCACAAGCATTCTGGGTCAGCAAACTTCCTGCCTTTGAAGAACAGAATACCATGGCTGCCTACTGGAGCAGTAAATACCTGCAGGAAGTCAACTGAGTCATGCAAAATAAAGTTGATCATTAATGGTGGGCTACAAAGCAAAGGCAGGACATCCTTCTCAGTGCTATACAACTACATGCAAATAGCACAGTAGGGTTGTGATTAGAGCTGGGAGAAATTTTTTGGTTGAAAGTTATTTTTGCTGAAAAATGATTCAGTCAACTGAAACATTTTGCAAAGTTGTGTTGAATTTGCTGAACAGTTACATTTGAAAATAAACTTTAAATTTTTTTTGGAAAACATTGAAATGCTTCATTTTGTCACTTTCAAAACCAAACATTTCAGTGCTTCACTTTGAAATGTCCTTCCAGTTTTTAAATTTACTTCACTTTTTTATTATCTCTGTGCCTCGTGGTGTTATGAGAACTAACTAATTGATTATTGGTGCTATATATAAGCAAAGTATTATTATTAATCAAAATTCCCAGGGCAAATTTTCACAGCTGGTCTCTGGAATTGTGCTCACTAGTTTTTATGTACTCCAACCACTCATTTGTGTCCATGTTTGTGCTAGAGATGGACTCAAAGCACAATCCTGGATCTGAAAAAAGAAGTTCTGATCCAAGCACAGACCAGAACTTTGTAGTTGTCCCCTAATGAGCCAAGAGAAAATCATAGATCCAACCACTGTCTAATTTTGGGAAAGTTCGGTTTGGTCTCTAGGTCTTAATCCACATTTTGCAGCTCAGGCCTATCGCTTCATTTAAACCTTCAAATGAGAGGTGCATGTACCATTGCAATGATGGCCCTTTGTTTAGTGGAAAAGAAAGAGGCTTCCTCCAGCATAACTTCTGCTCATTTAACCAAACATAACATGAAGCCACAAGGCCTATCAAAGATGAACACAAGAGATTCCTCAGCAAGAGACACCTCTGGGTATAGCTACAGTGCATCTGGGATCATGCTTCCCATGCCAGGCAGACAGACTCATGCTAGCTCCGCTCAAGCTACCATGCTAAAAATAGCAGTGTGGACATCGTGGCACTGGTTGAGATTTGGACTAGCCACCGGAGTTCTGGCCCACTGTCTCAGAGCTTAGGTAGCTAGCTCAAGCATCTGCTTCTGCCACAACATTTACACTTCTATTTTTAGAGTGTTAGCTCCACTCGATCTAGTGCAAGTCTGTCTACCTGGGCTGGGAGGCTTGCTCCCAGCTGCAGTGTAGGCTTATCTTGTAGGGGAAACATAATTGTCTACGGAGTGGAGCAACAGTGAGATACTGGCATATGAGTGGAATAAATTATGCCATTTACAGAGAGCATTAAAGCCTCACACTCAGTATCAAAGCCCAACAAACTATGTATCAATTAATAAGGACTCAACTCTCTCTCTGTGTAGATTACCGGTAAATTACCAGGAAGCAAATCAGTAATTATATGGGCTTGAAAACGTTTTCTCTCTTCCTCCCAAGGAAAAAAAATTGAGCTGAGTTGTTCACCAACAGCTCCTGTTTTTAAGCTGCATTACCAGACACCTGGCACTAAAACTACTAACAGCATAAAAATGTATGAAGGAAGAGGCCAATATGAAGCCACAAGCAGCGATGTGTGGTGGTGTACTCATGCTGAATGCCTTGTGAGTAGAGCTGAGCAAATAATTAATTCACTGTGAATAACTTAGTCAACAAATTTCCTTTATTTTCCTTTGCAAATTGCTCTTTGATGGCTGATGTTTTCCTTGAAATGGTGGTGTTGGAAATAGTTTGCACAAAGTTTTCAACAAATAATTTGTGTTCTGTCGGTTACACACAAACAGTTTGTTGTGAGCGTTCAGTATTTGAGATACAAGATGATTTGGTTACTTTTAATAGAGTATTTCCATTATGGTTGGATGAATAAAACTTACAGAATCAGGTTTCTGGGGTAAATACGCAAGTTTATGTAGGCAGCATTCATTTTTGAGTGACTATTTCCCAATATTCATTTAAAATTTGTGTTTCTGCAAAAGATTTCTATTGTACTAAACTCAATGGCCCAATTCTCAGGTCTAGATAAGCTCTGTTTGGCACAAGGCCCACATATGTGGGTGTGGATGTGGGCAGCCAGGGAGGGTGCAAAAATGGCTTCAAGCCACCTTCCATGCTTTTTTGATCTCCAGAGCAGCCGAGAGTCACTTTGGTCACCAGTGTGCCTTAGAACAGCCTTGAGGCTGCTCAAAAGCTACACCACTACTGCGAGCTGGGGGTGTGATGGCCCCTACTTGTGTACACATACTTGCACTAGTTCTCAACGAGGTAGCATGAGTATCAATAACAGTGGAGCTGTGATAGCATGGACATTGCCAGTAGAGGTATGGCTGAGCCAAACCTGCCTGAAACCAGTGAGTATGTACTTGGCACGGCTCAGCTATGATCCTGCTGCCACAGCCCAAGCTACTGTGGCTACACTGCTATTCATACTCCTGCATACATGAACAGGGAAACTGAACCCCTAGCTCGTAGTGTAGACATAACCTACATTACACCAGTTTGTAACAGCCCTCCCAGGGCGATTACCCAGGCCAGGGATTACCAAAGCCTAGTTTATTTCTGCTGTGCCCTCACCCATACCTGTGCTGAGGAAGCTCGGATGTAGTAGCATAGATCCAGCTAAACCAGCCCTATACCAGCCACAGATTATTCCACTGCATGGGAGATCTCAGCGGTACAAGGAAGGCAACTTTCTAGAGCAGTGCAAAGGAGCCATACATTGTGACGGGAGCTGGCCTCTTAGTTGGAATCCCTGTGGAAGAATACACGAGGGGAGTAAACGCAGTCAAAGTGAATTTGAATAAAATTTTAGACATTTTTTATGCCAATTGCCAAGCTCTATCTGTAAGAAATAAGACCAAAACAAAATAGAACTACACCGTTTGCAGGTGTGTTAACTTCCTACATTCACCACATGACTGGAGAATGTCTTATGCAACAGCTTCCCCCTGTAAACTAGGGGCCCCAGCCTGCAAGTGCTGAGTGCCTCTTGCTACTTCACTGGAGTTGTAGGGCCCTCAGCACCTCAGAGGAGAGACTCTCTACCTTGCAGGACAGGGCTCTAACTCAATATTGTCATTGCTTAATTTGTAATGAAAGAGGTGCTGGGGCTCAAGCAATTTTTTTACTGACGTGCCATGCCTAGAAGTGCCCAGGGCTAAGCCCTGGCAAGCTCTGGCACAAATTACGCACTGCATATTGTCACATTTGTGTCAGCAGTCCAGTGACATGGACTTTTCATTGGCTAGTCACTCTCAGACTTCTGGCTATGCTATGTTAACGTGCCTTACTAATTGTTTATCCCAGAAACTTTTTGGTGAGCTGGTTTTCACTCCTTCAAAACCAACGAAGACTGCAGAGTCGCTCCCTCGCTTTTATTAGTAGACAAATAAAATGACACCCAGAGCAACGTTCAGTTACTAGTGGGAAAATAGGTAATGTAGGGCCCAATTAAACTCCCCTATTGACTTCCATGGGAGCAGGGTCAGGCCTACATTTTAACATAAAAACCACACATGTACTTTCTTAAATTGATCATGTATTTTATTAGGTGCCCTTCTCCACACATCTCTCCCCTACAAACATTCTGTTTGGAGGACACAACAGCACAGTAGAAAACCAATTAATACGGATACATTTAAAAGCTAGAGCTTTATAAAAATACATATCTTTACATTAAAGGCTCCAGTTCAACACTGCACTTTTGGTGTCACATTGTCCTTACGGAGTAAGAGGTTGGCATCTTTTGTATTACATATGAAAAGTAAATCACCTAGGGCCCAAACCTGCATGGTGCTGAGTGCTCTCAACTCCTGTTGACCTTCTTTTGGGAGCAGAGTGTGCTGTGTGCCTTTGCATGATGAGACCCATAAACTAGTCTTAGCAGTGGAAAAATACAGGGTTCCTACTGCCCTTCATGGCAAAACTCCCAGTGACTTCAATAGGAGCAGGATTTGGTGCACGGCATACAATGCATGCTTTCACTGGGAAAAGGATGGGACCCCTGCTGACGTTTTCCCCAGTCGCCACCACCCGTGAACACACTGCAGTAGCCTGCCTCTCAACCATGAAATGTCTGGCAAAGCCTACTAAAATAACAGGAGATGTTTAATGGCCTGTGTGGAATGGTTTAATTTTTTACTTGTGAGAAATGCAAAAATCAAACATTTTGTGAGTTTGAAAAATCCTGACTCACTCCTTGAGATGTGAAATGGATGCATTAGGTCTTGTATTCAGAGCATAATGATGTGAAAAGCTTTGGGAAGCAAACTTAGGCTGTTTTTGTTCTATATCCTTCACCCTAACATAGAGCATCTTGCTCTAAAGCCATCAGAATTCTGTCAACTTTATCAGAGAAGTGAAGCCATCACAATTGGATTTTAAACTAACTCTCAGCTTATAGGTTTCAGAGTAGCAGCCGTGTTAGTCTGTATCCGCAAAAAGAACAGGAGTACTTGTGGCACCTTAGGGTATGTCTACACTACCAGATTAGTTCGATTTAACTTAATTTGAATTTGTGGAATCGACCTTACAAAGTCGAATTTGTGTGTCCACACTAAGGACACTAATTCGACTTTGTGAGTCCACACTAATGGGGCAAGCATCGACATTGGAAGTGGTGCACTGTGGGAAGCTATCCCACAGTTCCCGCAGTCCCCGCTGCCCATTTGAATTCTGGGATTTCCCCACAATGCATGCTGGGGGGAAAAATGTGTCGAGGGTGGTCTTGGGTAACAGTCATCATTCAACGTGCTTTCGGACGTCTCAAGGGGAGATGGAGGAGCTTACTGACTCGCTCGGATCTCAGCGAAACCAGTATCCCCATTGTTATTGCAGCTTGCTGTGTGCTCCACAATCTCTGTGAGAGCAAGGGGGAGACCTTTATGGCCGGATGGGAGGTTGAGGCAAATAGCCTGGCTGCTGATTACGCCCAGCCAGACAGCCATGCGATTAGAAGAGCCCAGCGGGAAGCGCTGTGCATCCGGGAGGCTTTGAAAGCTAGGTTCCTCAGTGAGCAGGGTAACCTGTGACTATTAAGTTTGTTTACAGAGAAGCTGAACCTGCCCCCGTTTCTTTACCCAGTTAATGTTGACTATCCTCTGCAGTTACATACCCCGTTCACCCCGTTCACCCCCTTCCAACACACGTTTAAAAATAAAGTTAATGGAACATTGTTAATTAACAACGTTTTCTTTACTAATGAATTCGCGTTAAAGGGTTGAAACAGGGACGTGGTGGGTAGGGTGTGCAGTGATGTTAACACCGCTTCTACACTCGAGGAATGATAGGCTCCAGCTCCTAGAGCGGTCTGCAGTGCCGGACTGGTTGTTTCAACGGAGCCTGCCATTCCTCCTTTTCAGGACTCTGTGTGGGGGGGCTATGTGACCTTGTGGCAGGGGAGGACGGTTACAGATTCCCCTGCTGCGTGGCTCTGTGGTCCGGGACAAGGACCGCTGCATAAGTTCTGTAACCGCCCTCCCATGCCACAAAGTCACGTACCCCCCACCCACACAGAACATGGAAAACACCTCCCAGACCGACCAGGGTGCCTACTGACTGCACTGTGTGTGTGACCTGCTGTTGATCCTGCCCCCATGTCTGTACCCTAGTAAAGGTGACTGTCCTGTGCAATTAACAACCCCCTTCCCCACCCCCCTTCACAGACAGTCTTCTGTAGAAAAACTTGACGGAAATAGTAATTAACTTTTAATAATCACCTACACAGTTAGGGGATGAAACTGGGATTGGGGCTTCGGTGAGCCAGGAAGGGAAGGACTTCTCAACATTTAGGGAATGAGAGCCTTCTTGTATTTGTGCACTCTGCAGGGGTGCAGTGACAGTTTTCACGGCCCCTGTCGCCCCTCCTTCTTGTTACTTTGGGTGAGGGGGGTTTGGGACTTTGTGGTGGGGGAGGGCGGTTGCAGATACAGTGCAGGGGTGCTCTGTCCTCCTGCCTGCGGTCCTGCAGAACATCCACAAGGCACCGGAGCGTGTCAAATTTTCCCTGGGCATTTCCTGTGTGGCTGGTCAGAACATCCAAGTTCGGACTGCTGTCCAGAGTGTCAACAGAGTGGTGCACTGTGGGATAGCTCCCGGAGCTACTAAGGTCGATTTCCGTCCACACACAGCCTAATTTGACATAGCCATGTTGAATTTAGCGCTACTCCCCTCGTCGGGGAGGAGTACAGAATTCGAACTAAAGAACCCTCTAGGTCGAACTAATTAGCTTCCTGGTGTGGACGGGTGCACGGTTAAGTCGAATTAACGCTGCTAAATTTGACATAAACTCCTAGTGTAGACCAGGCCTTAGAGACTAACAAATTTATTTCAGCATAAGCTTTCGTGAGCTGTAGCTGTAGCTCACGAAAGCTTATGCTGAAATAAATTTGTTAGTCTCTCAGCTTATAGTAGACTTCAGATTTATTTCTAGAGCAGTCAATATATGAGAGAACTTTTGCCAAAAAAATTCATGAAAATTGTTCCCTTTTTTTTTAAATATGGCTTTTTTTCATTCAGCTGTATAATTGGCTGAAAAATAAGATTTTGAGGGTAAAAGTTTGTCTTTTTTATTGTTGAAAAAAATCAGAATTTTACATTTTTTGACCAGCTGTATTTATTCCTAATCTGTTCATCACTAGAGGGGTCAGATGGAGCAGAAAAGTATTCAAGAACATTTGTTTGAATAAAAACTACAAATTAACGGCAGTATTATTCATGACCTCTTTTAGTGGCCTCCACAAACACTTGTGTCCACCAAAATTTTTATGGAAACAGGAACTTGCAAAAACTGATGGGAATGTGGATGTGTGAAAGGATTCTCACCAGAAGTATTTGTGTAGCCACCTTGAAAGCTCTTTGTGGGTTTGTGAGTCATCCAATCAGAAAGCAGAAACACTGTTATGAGACTTGAGTGACTAATCACACAGCACAAATAGCTAAATGCTGCTCTCAGTTTATACTGGTATAAGTCTCAAATAACTCCACTGGCTTTAATGCACTTAGTAGTGCAAGTGAGAGCCCAGTCTGGCATGGGATCTTTATAGTTTAACTATTCTTTATCTACATTGGCTTTTCTTGAGAAATATTTTTGATAAAAAGCTATTTTTTCTCTGTTTTAGAAAATTGGCAAGAATGAATTAATCCCTCTAATTACATGGCTGGAAATAATTTAATTGAGGTATTGTAGGGCTTAAATCAGCCACCATAGAGAGCCAATGAATACAATGGAAATGATTATTATGATGCCTGTAAGCCAGCTGCTACCTCTTGCCCAGGCTGCAGGCATTAGCTAAGAATTGACATCCTTGTAGCTGGAGACCATACCAAGTCACCTGTATGTTAGTTTTGCGCAAAATACTTAGTCTTATAAGAATGTATTTAGTGTTTAGACTCTGTGAAATGCTTGTGAGTGGCTGCATGCATTAATCTCACTTGTAACGTCTTTATTCCAAGCTATAAGAAAATATGTAAGTTGTGCTTTTTAATTTTGAAAACATTTGCTCTGGACCAAGGCCTGCTCCAGCGTTTTTGCTGCCCCAAGCGGCGGGGGGGGAAAAAAAGCCGCGATCGTGGTTGGCAGCAATTTGCCGCTTTCTTCTTTGGCGGCAGGTCCTTCCCTCCGAGAGGGACCAAGGGACCCGCCGCCGAATTGCCACCGAAGACCCCGACCTGCCGCCCCTTCCTCTTGGCCGCCCCAAGCACCTGCTTGCTGAGCTGGTGCTTGGATCCGGCCCTGCTCTGGACTTGTGAACTCAGGCAGAGGAATCATCCCTCCCCCTCCTCTGCCCATCCAGAACTATCAAAATCTGATGGGCCATCAAGAATCGTGGCAATACAAAGGATTGCTTAATGGCCCTATTGCATCTCTCTGGAAGGAAACTCATCCTGTGGGCTTGGAAGCTGAATGAAGGAAATAAAACAAAGCCCCAGGAAAATTTTCCATCTTTTTGACTGTTTGAACTCTGAAGTGCCAGAGACTCTAAACGGAAGCCAGATTCCCCAGGGGCTGCCTCCTGGAGCTGCCCTGAAAGACACTTTGAATTGACAATGAGATGTCCTTGTGGCATCTTAGAGACTAACACATTTATTTATTTATTTGTTAGTCTCCAAGGTGCCACAAGGACTCCTCATTGTTTTTGCTGATACAGACTAACACGGATACCACTCTGAAACCTTTGAATTGACAGATAACTACAACTCTTTCACTCTTAGGATTTAGATAATAACTCATTTGTGTGTACGTTTGGTTGCTTTAACCTGTAAATAACTCTCTAATTGCTTTTTCCTCATCAATAAACCTCTAGATAGTTTATTACAGGATTGGCTACAGGCATTGTCTTTGGCGTAGGATCTAGGGTACCAACTGACCTGGGCTAAGAGACTGGTCTCTTGGGACTGGAAGCAATCTGAATGTGGTGTGGTTTTTGGTGAAAGTAATCATTTACCACTAAGTCCAGTTTGTCTGGGTGGCAAGATAGATTGGAGGATAAGGGGACTGTCAGTGACTCCATGGTAAGACTGTTATAGTGGTCCAGGAGATCACATTTGTTACTGACTTAGTGAAATCTAGTTATAGAACACACCACCAGTTTGGGGCATCTGTCATGTTTTTGGCAGTCTGCCCTGAGCTAGGCACTCTCAGTCATGAACCACTCCAGACAGCGTGACAGTTGTATCAACAACAAATGTTGCTATTTACAACTTTGAAATAAGCCATTAATATGTATTGAATTTAGGTCTCTTGCATAGCAGTGACCAGTGCTACAGCTAGGCCACTGGGCAAGCCAGAGCTGTTACGTTTTTAATTAGGGGTTGGAGAATTAATTCCATGTGAATATGCTGCATCTAAGTCTATCATTATAGCTGAGAAAGATATGAAGCTAAGTCTCCCCTTCCATATTGCCATACAATGCAGCCATTAGGAGAGTCACCCAGGTGTTCTAGTGTGTTGCCTCCTTAAATACATTTATCCCTTTTAGATCACTTTAAAAGGGCTGGTATCTAGTGTCTGTCAATTGTTGGTAACAGTTTAACTGTGCAAAAGACATGCTACTAGCCCACATCTCTGCAACTGACCTCCTGGATGACCCACAAAATCCTCAGCTGCATGTGAAAAGGGAAACTGGCTGAGCAGGTATTTAACTTCCAAAGAACCAGGATATTGTTTTGATTGGAATGCAAAATGGGCAAAAACCACTCTCAGACAATTGTAATGGCAGCAGTTCCCCAGCAAATGCACCCCGTTCATATGTGTCAAATGCTTCTGCCCAAGTTTATCCTTGGGGTAAATCCCTTGAGTGCACTGGAGTTACCCCAAGGAGGAATTTGGCCCTCTGTGATCACACCTGCTCAGCTTCAGCATGAGGACTAAACTGAGCCATTTTGACAAACGGTGTTGAAATGCTGTTCCACAAAACAAATGCTACCAAACGGCAAACTTCTTACCATTCTGTGTAGCCACAAAGAAGAGGATTAGTTTGGAGTTGCTGCCTTAATACTGTCTGACTATAGGGGATGATGAGATGTCAGGTTTGGGAGTAAGGTGCTTTTAGTAGCTTTACATTAGTTTGAGGGAATAGCATTAATACGATTTCTAGGCTTCGTTCAAATGAGGAGCACTCTCAAAATTCCAAGTCATAAAGCTTCCCTGTGAGACCTGGAGGAACATGCTTTCCTTGGACCCTTTTAGTCCACACACTTTACAGGTTGTACGTATGTTCCTAATTTTAGGGGCTGAAATATTTTCTATGCGTTCAGTTCTGTCATTTAAGCACAACCCTGCGGTGGGAGTGGTGCAGAGTGCACAGCCTGGGGAGGAACTATGGCAGGAAATCAGAGGCTGAATTCCTGCCAGAGATTCCTGAAACACAGGGGAGACTGCTTACTGCTCTACCTTTTCAGGGGTTGCAGCATACTCACCTGGTCAGCTGCACTAGCTGCTTCATGAAAGGGTCAAATCCATGGCCTCTCTCTCCCCTCATAGGGTGTCATGCTCCAAGGGGCACCCAGAGGCATGTGATCTTGAGATCACAGATGTTTGTCTGCATTAGATCTTTGAACTCGCCCATCCCCTTACCCAGCTGGGAAACAGCCAGGCACAATTTGGCCCTACATTATTTATGTGTTTCCTGCACTGGCCACTCACCTTGATGTTGAAAAGAGGCTGTGTGTTGTGATTCACCAAACACTGCTATAGAAAGTTACAAAATAGAATTCTGCAATAGCTACTTGCAGAAGTTACAATCTTTCAATCCATTTATTAAAGTGCTTGCAGTTCTCATTTCAAGGTGGGGGAAACAATGATAAATATTGAACTGAAAAAGTTAGACTCTATTAAATAAAAAGTTAGGAAACTCAGTGCACAGTATTGGCAATTGCATCGCCTGTTTTCTTTATCGTCCCTGAATAGGCGGCTCATGTAACAAAACTTGCCAAGCACTACCACTTTAGACATTCTGTATTCTCAGACAGGGGTGGCAGCAAATTCCAGCTGCATCAGTCAGTGGAAACCACTCAAGTGACCTTGGAGAATTGTTACATGCAAGGGCAACTGAGTCACATGAATCTCTGACATTATCTATCTTCCCATTTCAATGATTAAACATATATCCCTAGGAGACTGAAAGGCTACCAACTCTAGCAGGTGTTTTTATCTCTACGTTATAAGTGGTCATTGATTAATGAATAATGATTTAACTTAATAAAGCTTCCTTTCGAGGAACAAAATGGATCTGACAATGTTACATCAAGTCTCATATCCTGTTTCTGAATGCTTGAAGAAGGTGTAAAGCCGCCCTTAAGAGCAATAATGCAATAACATACTTCTGGTGGAAGTCTTTTCCTAACCTCAGGCAGTTAGTGGTTGGCTCATGGCCTGAATCATGAGACCAGGCTGAGCAGGATTATGAGATAGGGCTGGGTGAACATTTCTGCAAGTATTCACTCAAATAAGAAGCTGAATTCACTTTGGCTGTGTTCATGTCCCTCTTCATACACTTCAACTAATGAGTTGTAGGCATAGATTAAGGAATAGTCACACAGCATGAATACTGATCCTGTAAACAAGTGCATTCATTCTGGAAACCCAGTTCTAAGATTTACACTCCTCCAATCAGTGTAAAGGAATAATACTACGAAACCTATGGGTTCAATCAAAACTAATCAACGCAACTCAAATTTTGAATACTGACTACTTGTAACAACTGCTTGCAAACAATCTACAAACCACCAATTATTCAAAAAAATCATTTTGTGAATCATTTTGAATAATGAGCATATTTGAGAACATTTAAACAGGTGCTTTGCACATAGAAACTAAATTCTTCAAATCTATTATTCATTGGGTTCCACTAAGAAACAACCCATTTTTTCTGACCATTTTTAGACACACTTACATATGGGGCTTTGTCAGAAAATTCCAAATTATGTTGAAATGGAATGTACCAAAAAGGTAAAGTAGTTGATGCTCATAGGTGGCTGACATACTTGTCATGACATGAACCTATGTAAATTTAATCAGTGATATGCTGTGTTCCAGACCAATATCTTTCTTGAGAGTTGACAAGCATGCTAATTAAAACACTCTACAAGCATGCCAGTTTGTATCTGAATATTTCACCATACTCCACGTATTAATACTTGCTTACAACTTCCCTAGGCAAGTCAGGCTGAAGAGACAGAGGCCTGGTCTACACTAGGCGTTTAAATCGGTTTTAGGAGCCTAAAACCGATTTAACGCCACAACCGTCCACACTAGGAGGCACCTTATATCGATTTTAATGGCTCTTTAAATCGGTTTCTGTACTCCTGCCCGACGAGAGGAGTAGCGCTAATATCGGTATTAACATATCGGAATAGGGTTAGTGTGGCCGCAATCGACGGTATTGGCCTCCGGGAGCTATCCCACAGTGCACCACTGACCGCTCTGGACAGCATTCTCAACTCGGATGCACTGGCCAGGTAGACAGGAAAAGCCCCGCGAACTTTTGAAATTCATTTCCTGCTTCGACAGCGTGGAGAGCTCATCATCACAGGTGACCACGCACAGCTCATCAGCACAGTTAACAATGCAGTCTCCTGAGAATCGAAAAAGAGCCCCAGCATGGACCGCTCGGGAGGTAATGGATCTGATCGCTATATGGGGAGAGGATTCAGTGCTAACAGAACTGCGTTCCAAAAGACGAAATGAAAAAGTATTTGAAAGAATTTCTAAGTCTATGACGGATAAAGGCCACAGCAGGGACTCCGTGCAGTGCAGAGTGAAAGTTAAGGAGCTCAGACAAGCCTACCAGAAAACCAAAGAAGCAAACGGAAGGTCCGGAGCAGGTCGAAAAACATGCCGCTTCTATGATGACCTGCATGCAATTTTAGGGGGCTGCGCCACAAGTACCCCACCCCTGACCGTGGATTCCGAGGTGGGGGTTGTAATCTCTGCCATGTCAGATGGGGAAGATGAAGAGGAAGAAGAAGAGGAAGACCTCGCAGAGAGCACACAGCACTCCGTGACCCCCAGCAGCCAGGAGCTTTTTATCACCCTGACGGAATTACCCTGCTCCCAGCCCTCACAAGCAACTATTCCAGAGAATGACGCCATGGAAGGGAGCTCTGGTGAGTGTACCTTTGCAAATAGCAAACAGTGTTTTTTAAGCAAGCCTTTTTTAATGATTGATTTGCCCTGAGGACTTGGGACGCATTCGCAGACAGTATAGTTACTTAGAAAAGTTTGTTAACATGTCCGGGGATTGAGAGGAAATCCTCCAGGGACATCTCGATGAAGCGCTCCTGTAGGTACTCCAGAAGCCTTTGCAGAAGGTTTCTGGGCAAGGCATCCTTGTTCCGCCCACCATGGTAGGACACTTTACCATGCCATGCATGTAGCAAGTAATCAGGTATCATTGCGTGGCAAAGCATAGCGGCGTATGGTCCCGGTGACTGCTGGCATTCAAGAAGCATGCGCTCTTTATCTTGTTCTGTTATCCTCAGCAAAGTGATATCGTTCAGGATAACCTGGTTAGAAATCAGGAATTTAAGTAAGGGGGGTGGCCATTTTTCTACTGGGTTCGTGGAATGCAGCAGCTTAAAAAAACCACTTTCCTGCACGTAGCGAAGCGGGGGGAGGGGAGGAGTGAAATGCCGATGATCTTTTCTGTTTGGTCACCGGCGAGGCGATCTTCCCCAAGCTACCGGACAAGCAGTGGGTGGGGGGGAGGGGGAAGGTTGTTGATTAGCAGGGAGCTAGCGTGGTATTAGCCATGCGTTGGCGGGGAGGGGTAAATCACTGAGACAGTGGCTTACCATGGCCGCATGCAAGCTGAATCCTGATGCCTGGACCTGTGTCTGAGATCTGTAACCCAAGAGCTGCAAGCAGGCACTATTAAGATGAAAAATGCGACCTTGTAGGGAAATCACATGTGCTATGTAAGGTGAATAGTGCTTTTCACTGTGAAAGAGTATAACCATTGTTCTGTAAAATGTATCTTTCTAAATATTTATCTCCCTCATGCAGCTGCAAATATTTCAAGCGTCCCTCCTCCATCCCAAAGGCTAGCACAGATAAGGCGGAGGAAAAAGAAGACGCGAGATGAGATGTTCTCGGATATTATGGAAGTTACACGCAATGAAAGAGGTCATCTGAATGAGTGGAAGGACGTGGTTTCAAATTACAGGAAAGAGGCCAGTGAACGTGAGGACAGGAGGGACAACCGAGATGAGAGGTGGCGGCAGGAAGACCGGCAGGAAAATCAGCGGTTGCGGCAGGAAGATCAGCGGTGGCGGGATGCAACTCTGGGGCTGCTGCGTGATCAAACTGACATGCTCCGGCGTCTTGTGGAGCTTCAGGAACGGCAGCAGGATCACAGAGTGCCGCTGCAGCCCCTGTATAACCACCCTCCCCCCTCACCATGTTCCTTAGCCTCCTCACCCAGACGTGTAAGAACGCGTGGGGGGAGGCTCCGTGCACCCGCCCACTCCACCCCCGTGGACAGCCCAACCAGAAGGATGTCGTTACTCTGAATTTTATTTTTTTAATGGCCTTCTCCATCCCTCCTTTCCTCCTCCCAAAGCACACCCTTACTTCTCTCCCTCTTTTTATAATGAATCAATAAAGAATTCATGCTTTTTAAATGAGAGTGACTTTATTTGCATAAGTAAGCTGTACTCGAAGGGGGAGGGGGAGTTGCTTACAGGGATTGAGTCAATCAAGGGGGTTGGGTGTTCATCAACAAACACAGCAGTCACACTGTACCCTGGCCATTGATGAAGCTCGTTTTCAAAGCTTCTCTGATGCGCACCGCTTCCTGGTGTGCTCTTCTAATCTCCCTGGTGTCTGGCTGCGCGTAATCAGCGGCCAGGTGATTTGCCTCAGCCTCCCACCCCGCCATAAAGGTCTCCCCCTTACTCTCACAGAGATTGTGGAGAATACAGCAAGCAGCAATAACATAGGGGACATTGGTTTGGCTGAGGTCTGAGCGAGTCAGTAATGTGCGCCAGCGCGCCTTTAAACGGCCAAATGCACATTCCACCACCATTCTGCACTTGCTCAGCCTGTAATTGAACAGATCCTGACCACTGTCCAGGCTGCCTGTGTATGGCTTCATGAGCCATGGCATCAAGGGGTAGGCTGGGTCCCCCAGGATAACGACAGGCATTTCAACATCCCCAACTGTTATTTTCTGGTCTGGGAAGTAAGTCCCTTGCTGCAGCCGTTTAAACAGAGTAGTGCTTCTGAATACGCGAGCGTCATGAACCCTCCCTGGCCATCCCGCGTGGATGTTTGTGAAACGTCCCTTGTGATCCACCAGTGCTTGCAGCACCATTGAAAAGTACCCCTTCCGGTTTACGTACTGGGTGCCCTGGTGCTGCGGTGCCAAGATAGGGATATGGGTTCCATCTATCGCCCCCCCACAGTTAGGGAATCCCATTGCAGCAAAGCCATCCACTATGGCCTGCACGTTTCCCAGAGTCACAACCTTTCGTAGCAGCAGCTTAGTGATTGCTTTGGCTACTTGCATCACAGCAGCCCCCACAGTAGATTTTCCAACTCCAAATTGATTCCCGACTGACCGGTAGCTGTCTGGCGTTGCAAGCTTCCACAGGGCTATCGCCACTCGCTTCTCTACTGTGAGGGCTGCTCTCATCTTGGTATTATGGCGTTTCAGGGCAGGGGCAAGCAAGTCACAAAGTTCCATGAAAGTGCCCTTACGCATGCGAAAGTTTCGCAGCCACTGGGAATCGTCCCACACCTGCAACACAATGCGGTCCCACCAGTCAGTGCTTGTTTCCCGGGCCCAAAATCGGCGTTCAATGGATAGAATCTGCCCCATTACCATCAGGATCTCCAAAGCGCCGGGGCCCGCGGTTTGAGATAATTCTGTGTCCACGTCCTCATCACTGTCATCGCCGCGCTGCCGTATCCGCCTCTTACTCGCCTCGGTTCGAAGGTCCTGGTTCAGCATATACTGCACGAGAGTGCGCGAGGTGTTTAAAACATCCACGATTGCGGTATGGAGCTGAGCAGGGTCCATGCTTGCTGTGCTATGGCGTCTGCACGGTTCACCAAGCAAAAAAGGCGCGAAACGGTTGTCTGCCGCTGTCAGGGAGGGAGGGAGGGGTGAGGCTGTACCCAGAACCACCCGCGAAAATGATTTTTGCCCCATCAGGCACTGGGATCTCAACCCGGAAATGCCAAGGGGCGGGGGAGGCTGCGGGAACTATGGGATAGCTACGGGATAGCTACCCACAGTGCAACGCTCCAGAAATCGACGCTAGCCTCGGACCATGGACGCACACCACCGATTTAATGTGTTTAGTGTGGCCGCGCACACTCGATTTTATAAAATCTGTTTTACAAAACCGGTTTATGCAAATTCGGAATAGTCCCGTAGTGTAGACGTACTCAGAGAAACAGCAGCAGCAAGTTCTACTGGGAAGTGAATCAGTTCTAAGGTGGGTTGGTCAACATTCTACAAGCAAGCAGAGGATAGTGTTCTCACAAGCAGGGGCCTGATTTTCCATTACCCTGAATGACTGTTTTACACCCACTTTGCACATGGTGCAGGGCAATGGAGAATCAGACCCAGGAGTGAAAACAGGATACATAACACAGAAACATTGAATCTATCTCCCCTTGTAAGTATTCTCACACTTCTTATCAAACTGTCTGTACTGGGCTATCTTGATTATCACTTCAAAAGTTTTTTTTTCCTTACTTAATTGGCCTCTCAGAGTTGGTAAGACAACTCCCACCTTTTCATGCTCTCTGTATATATATATATATATCTCCTCAATATATGTTCCATTCCATGCATCCAAAGAAGTGGGCTGTAGCCCACGAAAGCTTATGCTCAAATACATTTGTTAGTCTCTAAGGTGCCACAAGTACTCCTGTTCTTTTTGCAGAAACTGGCTAGTGCAACGACTGTAAAAGGAGAACCTAGTGTCTACTTTGGTACTATAAGTACAGTTATTAGTTGAGATGGAACAAAACTGAATCTTTTTATCAGAAACTCTCTCGCTGCTTCTCTCAAATTCCAAATCTGGTGGTTCAGATAAAATGGAAACTGGGTCTAAACCCTGCTTGGTTTTGCAAACCTAAAAGGGCTGTGCCAAACCCACCAGGATTTGCTCATTACAAACCCCCTTTTTTTAATACCACCCCTCCTCCCACTGAATTTGGGGGGTTCAAATAATGAAACCCTGGATCTGAAATACCTTTAGTTTTCCAAAACCTAAATCAAACTTACACAAAATCATGCTCAGTCCATCTCAAGGAACCAGCACAGATTACTCTTAAGAATGGGCGGGGGCAAGAACTAAAGAAGTTGACTGCACAGACAATTGTCCTGGAGACTGTGCAAATTCCTTGGTCAAAGGAAGCATGAAATAGGGGTATCTTGGAGGTTAGCAAATGGCTGCTGAGGCTTTACAGAGCATTCTACTTTCTTCTGCAAACAGAGGGGTGACTCTGTACAGATGAAATGCCTCCAACAGAGAAACCAGTTTCCTGGGGACAGGATAGCTAGAACATAATATTCCAGGTTTCCTGATCACAATAAATGACTGTTATTTGGAGCAGCTAGTCGATATAGTATACTTGGATTTTCAGAAAGCCTTTGACAAGGTTACATACCATAGGCTCTTAAGCAAAGTAAACAGTCATAAGAAAACAAACCCAATAGAGAAGAAAATAGGAAAAGAAATAAAACCAATGTTATTGCTCTCTGGGCATTTCAGAACCTGAAACAGAAGACGACAATTTCTCCACATATTGATAATCCTGGTGTGAATATTTTTAAGAGTGAGTCTGGAAAGGGTTTATTATTTATTTATTTATTTATTTATTTACAGAGAGACCACCAAAAAGCTAGGCACTATACAAACACATTGGAAAGCATGATCCATGCCTTAAGTACTTTATAGTCTAAAAGCTCAAACAGAAAAAAGGTGACGGAAAGATGTACATCGTACAAGAGGAAGGGTCACAGTGATGTGTGCCCATGTCTTGATAGAATTTTGTGTTAGTTTCTTTGCTTTAAAATATATATAAAATAATCTCCAGCTAGGCAGCTATTTTTCTGTAGGAATGTCACAGGCTGGCTGGCCCTGTAAGGAGATGACCCCCCTGTGAGAGATCAGCTACTACCCCGGCTGATCTTGATGGGCTAGGGATCAGATGGCCCTGTTTAATTACTAGATGCAGAGGGAGTCATGGGATGCCTTCAAAGGGCTGTGACAGCTCAGGGCGGGAGGGGAGCTACAGAAGGGTGGTTGGCTCTTCTGGTAGGCCCTAGAAAAGGGTTACTCTCAGGCAGATGGCCTGGAGGAGGAGTAGGGAGGCTGGCTCTGGTAGATGGGAGACTCCCAGACTGGAAAACTCTGAAAGGCAGCACTCTGTAGGAGAACAGGGGAAAAACTAAGAGCTGAGCCCAGAAGGAGTGGGATACCCTTTTATTTAAGTTCCATTTGGGACTGTTTTGTCTAAGGCACAGATGTACAAAGGGACTTAGGTACCTAAATCCCAGATTTAGTTGCTATTGCAGTCCACAAAACTGTGCTCAGCTTCTGCCTAACCCTGTAGGCACCTAAGTATACTTGGCGCCTATATTTTCACTGTAGACATTCCCTAGGTATTTAAGTTTCTGTCTCTGGGCATGCACACTGCTGCCTCAGTCAGTTGCCCAGACTGGAAGACAAGTGTTGTTAATAATAGTAGGGCCCAGATTTTCCTGAGTGTGATAGCTGACAGATTTCTTCACCAAATAGTCACTGAACCAACAAAAGGTCATGCCATTTTAGATTTGGTATTGGTCAACTTGGTGGAATGATGATAATCAATGGGACATGGTAATACTAGGGTACAACATACATAGGAATGACAGAATAGGTTGTGCTGGTGGGGGAATACATTATATGTGAAAGAAAGCATAGAGTCAAATGTAAAAATCTTAAATGAACCAAACTACCATAGAATCTCTATGGATAGAAATGCCATGCTTGAATAATAAAAGTATAGCAGTAGGAATATACTACTGACCACCTGACCAGGATGGTGATGTGACTGTGAAATGCTCAGGGAGATTAGAGAGGCTATAAAAACCTCAGTAATAATGGGGGATTTCAACTACCCCCATATTGACTGGGCCCATGTCGCCTCAGGATGGGATGCAGAGATAAAGTTTCCTGATCACGATAAATGACTGTTATTTGGAGCAGCTAGTCGATATAGTATACTTGGATTTTCAGAAAGCCTTTGACAAGGTTACATACCATAGGCTCTTAAGCAAAGTAAACAGTCATAGGATAAGAGGAAAGGTCCTTTCATGGACCAGTAGCTGGTTAAAAAATAGGAAACAAAGGTTAGGAATAAATGGTCAGTTTTCAGAAAGGAGAAAGGTAAAAGTGGGTCCCCCAAGGAGCTGTACTGGGACCTGTCTTGTTCAACATACTCATAAATGATATGGAAAAGGGGATGAATAGTGAGGTGGCAAAATCTGAAGATGATACAAAATTATTCAAGATAGTTAAATCCAAATATGTTTGTGAAGCGTTACAAAGGGATCTCACTAAATTAAGTGACCGTGCAACAAAAATGGCAGATGAAATTCAGTGTTGATAAATGCAAAGTAATGCATATTGGAAAAAATAATCTCAACTACCCAGACAAAATGATGAGATCTAAATTAACTGTTACCATTCAAGAAAGAGATTTTAGAATCATTATGGATAGTTCTCTCAAAAAATAATCCACTCAGTGTGCAGCGGCAGTCAAAAAAGCTAACAGAAAGTTAGGAATCATTATGAAAGGGATAGATAATAAGACAGAAAATAGCATAATGCTGCTATATCCATGATACGTCTACAGTTCTGGTCACCTCATCTCAAACAAGATAAGTTAGAATTGGAAAAGCTACAGAGAAGGGCCATGAAAATGATTAGGGAAATGGAACAGCTTCCACATAAGGAGAGATTTAAAAGACTTGGACTGTTCATCTTAGAAAGGAGGAGATATGAAAGGGGTCTATAAAATCATACATGGTGTGAAGAAAGTGAATAGGACATTGTTATTGACCCCTTCACATAACACAGGAACAGGGGTCAGCCAATGAAATGAATAGGCAGCAGGTTTAAAACAAACATAAGGAAATACTTCTTCACACAATGCACAGTCAATCTGTGGAACTCGTTGCTAGGAGATGTTGTGAAGGCCAAAAGAATAACTGGGTTCAAAAACAAATTAGATAAGTTCATGGAGGATAGGTCCATCAGTGACTATTAACCAAGATGGTCAGGGATGCAATATCATGCTCTAGGTGTCCCTAAGCTTGGCCACTGTCAGAGAGTCAGGCTACAGGGCTATAAGGACCATTGGTCTGACCCAGTATGGCTGTTTGTGATGGGGTATTCACCCCCACACTATCCAGGAAAGGGCTAATGAGGCACAGAAGGGGCCAGTTAACCTGTGGGAGGATTAGGCTTGATAAGCAATTCTTTATTGAGGCTAGAGCCCAGCTGATTCGGAGCAGGTGGGGTTAGTATAAAGCCAAGCAGTGAGGGCACAAGGTGGCTGTAGTCACTGTCTGGGCACAAAAAGGTGAGTAGAAATAAATTCAGTAAAATCCAAGTAAAAGCCCTGGGATCCTGATGGAAAGGGCCAACCCCAGAGGAGTTGTGGGGAGAGGGAACCTGAAAAGGCAGGGTAGGAAGAAGCCCAGGGGAAACAGCAGCAAGAAAGGGAACTGTGTAGACCTTGGCTGCTTGTTATAGGGTTCCAGGGATGGAACCCAGTGTAGAGGCTGAGTTTGATCTCCCCTACCAGCCATGGTGAAGTGGCACAGGATTGTTGGAGATGCCAACCAGACAGCTGGGACAGAGGAATATGGCTACCCTGAAGGGGAAAACTATAGTGACTTGGCTGGAAGGCCAAACCACAAACAGGGAGCACCCTGACTCACACAGAGGAAGCACTATAGCTCCTGGAGCATAGCAGGACCTGTAGCATGAATGAGAGTCAGAAGGGGGTGTCTGAACAGGCAGACCTATTACCCAGACACAGCCACAGAAGTGAGTGGAAGAAAACCAGTCCTCACTCTGAGTTTGTGTGCAACATGTCAGAGACAGTTTATTCTCAAGCAATTGCAAGGGGGAGAGTGCGCATGGCCAGGGATTCCCCCTTCCTAGGCAGGTCTCCGCTTTACAAGCAATATAAGGCAAGTATTTATATCTTCCCATTACATGCATCAATGGCTAGCGGTTTATCCTTTGTTTATACAAACTTCCTTCAGACACTACCTTATCTCAAGGTTTCTGCTTAAATCAGCATTCCATCCTTATCAGCTAAAGCGAGGCAAGAAAGCTAAAGTGGAGGCGAAAACAGCATCTCCTACAACTCTCATGTTGTTAGAATTAGAGGCCTCTCTTAATTCTGCTTCCACATTCCCCCATTTTGTGTTTATAGCACAACTCTATTTTCATTAGACATTGTTTTTCTGTTTCCAGATTAGCGAGATCAACCTTACAAGTTTTGGTTGGTGGTAACGGTAATACATGATTAGTATGAACTGATTAGTATGAAAGCTATTTCCATTATTACACCTCTTATAACAACAATAACATTATCAACATTCCCAATATAATTCTATGATGGGGTTATTCCAGAGCCTTAATTACATAACGTGATATATCATAACTGGTACACAAGAGAAATGTTCTGTGGGCGGTATGGAAAGCATGCTTTTCAATTTGATATATATTTTTGAGTACATGAATTTGACCTTGTAATTCAGAGATTTTCTGTACTTCTGGTAAGAGGGAAAGCAGATTTAGGAATCAATTAGGTACTAAAATAGTCCAATTAAAGGGTATTTGGAACCTAAGGGTTAACGGTAAGACTTGGTTTGCAGGCCGATAGATAATGTAGCTGCCTGCAGCAGTAGTAAGATTAAAATGTATCTCTTGCAAAAGGGAGTTCTTAACATATATGCACCTGTCATTAGCCTGGAAAATCAGGTGCTCTGCTAGGGTTGTTCCTAGTCTCATGCCTTCCCAACAAATGTTGTCATGAACCGTGACAACCTCTCCTTGTTTCAACTTACATTGAAGCTGTGGGGGCTCTAACGGCCAGAGTGTCCATTGACTTCCTATCCCTATCCAGATATCAGGTGTTATTCCAGGAGCACCGACTATAAATCAACTAGGCTCACCAGGTGGTTTAATTTCCCAAATATTGTGGTGAATTACTCAATCCCACATGCATTCTCTATTACACCATTCTGATAAGGGACGACTCATTCCCTGGCTGTTCTGTGTGGAATTAAGTGCATGTCCCCGGTATTCTGGTAAGAAATGGTGTAGATTTCTGGCCCTAGGAGAGGGTTCTGGCTGTGGATCATGAGTGGAGATAGGTGTTTAAGTCCCAGAAGGGTGGGTCTTAGGACAGACCCCTGCTATCGGCTAGTTCAGGCAGGTTCTTGCCTAGCATGATGGCTTTTATGAATCCCATTCTAAGGAGCCTTTCTCTCTCCTATGATCGTATTGGGGAGCTGTCATGGGTCTACCCTCACTTGAAACTGGGCGGTTTCAAAGTGAGGACCCGCATGTCTTCTGCCACCATGTCCTATGGGATCTCACCCCCACTTTGAGCTTGTGGGTTCAAAGATGGGGACCCGCAGGTATTCTGCCACCACCCTAACCCTTAGGGTAGGGTTCCTTCTCGCTGCCACCACTCAATTAGGAAATGTGAATTGAGACACAGTCCTTCCCCAAAATCCTAGGGGATTCCAAGAGCCCCAAATCCATGGAGTTCTCACACCCAGGAGAAACAAACCATTCCCCCTGCTTCCTCCCCCCCCTCCCTTTTCCTAGGAGAGATACCGGGATCCAACTACAGAGGGATACCTCCCCCTCCCCTTTCCCTGAGAATCCACCCAAGGAAAGACCAACAAGTCCTTAATAGAAAAGAATTTATTAAGAGAACAAAAAGAAAGTACAGAATCTCTATGAGCCCAAGCTGGACACTCATAGGGTATAACCTTATCAATCTCTGGAGAGAATCCCCTCTCCCCCTTTTCTCAGTAAAAGCAATATCAGCAAACAGGAATAAAGCATTTCCTTTAGCAAACACACAATTGCAAATATAGAAATCAAATCATAAGACTAATTCGCCTTTCTAATTAATACTCACTATTAATTAGTAGAAACTACTTCAGGAGAACTTGGAGACATGACTGTCCTCTGTTAGATCCAAAAACAGTTCTCACAGCAAACAAAGAAAACACAGACAAAAGCTTCCCTCCACAGAGATTTGAAAAAAATCTTATCTCTGATTGGTCCTTCGGTCAGGTGGTCACCAGGTACTGCATGTTAACCCTTTACAGGTAAAACAGACTTTAACCCTTAACTATCTGTTTATGACACGCCCCCCAAATCGCCAACAGTGGGAACTACTGGTGGTGATTTCCTCCTAGAACTGTAAAATAAACAGATAAACAAAACACATGCACTATTACATATACTACTAAGTATGTAAACAACAAGATATTTGACATTGAAGAACACTTTGTATGCATTTGCCCGGACATACTTGGCAACGTCCTTGCCCATCCTCCCAGTGGAAGGACTTCCCCAACCTGTCTTTGGTTGTGTTCACCCCAGAATGACCACTGGGATGTCATGGCCCAAGCTTAAGAGCTTGTACCGGTACTTAGTTGGAACTACCAACTGTCTTTGAGGATGCTGGCCTTCCTGGTGTTCACCAGAAAGAATGTCCTTATATAAAAGTCCTTGTTTTACAACAAACTGGAATTGGGTAGAAGAGCTGAGAGGCGGTGGGTTGCTTCGTGCCGCCGCCCAAGCTTTCTTAAGGCTGTCATCGGCTTCCTGCTCAGTCTGGAACTGTTTCCTTGAAGCTGGAGACACTAGTTCCTCCTTAGACTGTGGACTTGGACTTGGTCCCTCTGGAAGTGATGTAGGTGATGAGGTTGTTTCCGTTGACTGTGAACCGCTCTCCACTGGTGCACAAGGTGATATTTCAGGCTCTGGCTGAGCCTCTTGGGTAGAGTTGTCTGCTGCTTCTGCCAGTTTAGGCCCGTTGGCGCCCCCTGGCGGTGGAGTTGCAAGCGCTGGCGTCAGTGCTGGCGCTGGTTTTGCCGCTGGTTGCTCTTCCAGTTCCGGTCCTGGGACTGGATGTACTATGGCTGCTGTAGTTGTTGGCATGAGATTCGGTTTTACCATCTCTGTCTGGGTCTTTGGTAACACAGACAGGGTCCTGGTGGATGGCTCAGGAACAGGGATGGGAGTGCCTGCTTGTTTGGCCTGGCCGCGGGTGACCACTCCCCCCCTCTTGGCCAGCTGCACATGGTTGGCCAAGTCTTCCCCCAATAGCATGGGGATGGAATAATTGTCATAGACAGCAAAAGTCCACTTTCCTGACCAGTCCTTGTACTGGTCTTCAGGGATGCTGTACCCATGGCAGGTCCTTTTAAATTTTTTCAAGAAGGCCTTAGTGTTCTCACCTGCCATGTAGGTGGGAAATTTCTTGGGATGGGGAACAGTGCCTTTTGGTGTTGGCCACACCCCTCTGCAGTCAGTGAATTTTATGTGTGGCTTGCTGGTGTTGCTTTTTGGTGCTGGTCACACCCCTTTGCAGTCAGTGAACTGGTTTCCCCAATTCCTAACCCTTTCTATTCCCGAGAGACTGAATAGAAAAGAAACAAAACCTTTTCATTTGCAAATGTGTAGTTGCTGTTTGCTGATATACTGAGAAGACCAAAAAACTGGTTTGTCCTGTTTGTAGCACTTGCTAAGTACCTCACAGTAGGGGTCCTTCTAACAAAGCCTGTTAGAAAAACTTACACCTCTTTCCTAGCTGTTTTCAAGCAGACAAAGAAAAAAGAAAAAAAAAAGAAAAGAAGAAAAAAAAATCCTTTCCTAACACAGCCCGTTAGAAAACCGTATTTCTCCCAGCTAAACCCAGCTGAAAATATGTTTCCAAAAAAACAATAATAAGCCCAGCTGACCGGCTGGTGCTACTTAGTACCTGCGAGAAAAGTGTAGTAAATCCTCTCAGGGATTTGTATTCCCTGGCTCCAGAGGATTTCAAAAGACACAGGGAAAAAAAAACCTGGCTGGAGGGTTTCTGTCTCCCCCCCCCCAAACCTGTTTTCCCCACTGGATGGGAATGTACTTTGTCGAGCACTTCCCCCCACCTTAGGAATCCTGAGTGATACCTGATATCACAAAGGAAGGACACACCTCTAGGGAAGAGTTTTTCCTCAGCATAGCCAGCAGAGTAAAAAAACCTCCTTCTAACCCTGAAAACTGCTTCAAAACTGCCTTTTCCTCAAGCTGCCTGTCCAAGCAACAGAAAGAAAAGCTGCTTCCAACAAAGCCTGCTGGAAAACTTAATTCCCTCCAGCCAACCTGGCTGAAACTGTAAACTCCCTCTTCTCTCAGGTTGCTTTCCTGCTCTAGAAGAAGAGAATAGCTCCCTTCAGCGTAGCCCAGCTGAAAAAAACTCCTTGTAACAATGGGTTCGAAACTCCGCTGCCACCATGTCATGGGTCTACCCTCACTTGAAACTGGGCGGTTTCAAAGTGAGGACCCGCATGTCTTCTGCCACCATGTCCTATGGGATCTCACCCCCACTTTGAGCTTGTGGGTTCAAAGATGGGGACCCGCAGGTATTCTGCCACCACCCTAACCCTTAGGGTAGGGTTCCTTCTCGCTGCCACCACTCAATTAGGAAATGTGAATTGAGACACAGTCCTTCCCCAAAATCCTAGGGGATTCCAAGAGCCCCAAATCCATGGAGTTCTCACACCCAGGAGAAACAAACCATTCCCCCTGCTTCCTCCCCCCCTCCCTTTTCCTAGGAGAGATACCGGGATCCAACTACAGAGGGATACCTCCCCCTCCCCTTTCCCTGAGAATCCACCCAAGGAAAGACCAACAAGTCCTTAATAGAAAAGAATTTATTAAGAGAACAAAAAGAAAGTACAGAATCTCTATGAGCCCAAGCTGGACACTCATAGGGTATAACCTTATCAATCTCTGGAGAGAATCCCCTCTCCCCCTTTTCTCAGTAAAAGCAATATCAGCAAACAGGAATAAAGCATTTCCTTTAGCAAACACACAATTGCAAATATAGAAATCAAATCATAAGACTAATTCGCCTTTCTAATTAATACTCACTATTAATTAGTAGAAACTACTCCAGGAGAACTTGGAGACATGACTGTCCTCTGTTAGATCCAAAAACAGTTCTCACAGCAAACAAAGAAAACACAGACAAAAGCTTCCCTCCACAGAGATTTGACAAAAATCTTATCTCTGATTGGTCCTTCGGTCAGGTGGTCACCAGGTACTGCATGTTAACCCTTTACAGGTAAAACAGACTTTAACCCTTAACTATCTGTTTATGACAGGAGCCAAGGCACCTAACCCAGGGCTTGTGGATTCTAGTGATTTTCAAGGTGCTTAAAATTAGGCATTGCAATGCTGAGTGTTGCAATGCCTAAGTCCCTTTGTGGATCTGGGCCTAAATCTGTTACCAGTACCTTAATGGGTGGTGCTGAGAGAGTTTCCCTGGGATGGGGAAAGGGAACTGAGGCAGGGTGAATAGTGCCATGGTGGGCCACAGGTGGGCATTGCAGAGGCCAACTGTGACCCACAGTTCTGGTAGACTTGAATCTTCAGGAAAGACTTGAGGGTAGTGGCCTGTGCACCATCTCTCAGAAAGAGCATTCCTAGAGAATTGCAGGGGAAGGCATCATAAAACAAGGCAGATAGATGGTTGTGGGACAATATGAGAATGTCAATCTTGGATTATTATATTAATACTTTAATACAGCTTCCTAATTTATTTTACTTTACAACTAGATGGCATGTGAAAAATGATCATAGCTACTGTGAAATCTGCAAAGCACCTGAATCTAGCTCTGATTAATCTTATTTCACGTGCACTTGAAATAAGAGCTTGTGATCAAGAGTTAACCATCTTCAGAAGTTAACTGCTTCATTTTTCTAGTAGGGATTAAAAAGGCCACATTTCAGGCTCAGTTTTTGGTTTCTGCTTCTGAGGTTCCCACCTACTTTCTTTTTAATGATACCTTGAAATAGTCTTTCTTCTAGTGGAAAAATTAGTTATGCTGCCAATTCAAAGAACTAAGACTTCAGCATTCCAAATTAAAGGAAACAATGTATATGTGTATTCCAGTTACTTGCATTACTTCCGTAAACTGAAGAACGGGTAAAAGAGGGTGGGAGGCATGGCTGGTTTTTGCTGGAGTCCCCCCATTCACTTCGTGGCTGGGTTAACAAAAGCTCTCAATGGGAATTCGTTTCACAGTCTGTTCATGTTCCCAGTTTAGGGCTACTCTGCAGGACATTCTCATTGTTTTTCATCTCCACTGAAAGACGGTAGTATTTTCTGTTCCTATGTACAGAACAGTTTCTGGCTGTAAGACATTTCTTGATTTGCAAACAATATTCTAACTGAGGTAGCATGCAATGAATTCTAATACGTTTACACTAAACTTTTAGGCCATCATCTTCTACTACAGTATTTGGTTTTGTCTTTTTTTTCTTTGTTCTTATTTCCCCATTCCCTTTTCCTGATTCTGTATTTCTTTCTTCCCATCTGTTCCAGTGTTCTTCCTTCTCAGCTTCTTCATCTCTGTGGACCCCTCCTCTCTTCATCTCACCCAGGGTTTTTTTCTGACCCTACCTCCTTGAACGCCATTCTTCTTTATTTATTTTTTCATCTCTTCGATATCTCACTATTCTCCTTCTTTTCAATATCCTTCTCTTTTTCTCTCTCCCTCCTTTTCCCTATGTTTTTTCTCCCTCCTTTGCCTTGATGGGGTTCTTTCATTCCCCATCTTCATCCCTCCAGTTTTTACACTCATTCTCCCAGTTGGTCTCTTCCAATAACAAAATAACTTCATCTCAAGGTTTTGGCCTTCCACAACACAGGCACAGAGTATTACACTGTTAATACAACATAAACATAAACAGCCACAGGCATGAGAACACAATTCTGCATTAATAGGAGTGCTCGTCTGCAGTAGTAAGCCAAAAAGGACAGCATAAAAATCAATGGAGTTACTCCAGTGTACCAGTGGAGTGACAATAGTGAAGTGTTGAATTTGGCCCTATAACTTGACAACTTATTTCTGATTCACTCCAAACATCCCAGAAAATTCCTACTCTAGGATGAGTTGTGAAATTTCAAGTGGACTAGTCTCCTTTCAGGGGAGAGTAACACATGGATAACGGGCTTCATAATGGAAAGCTAGCTTCAGGGTCACAATTACTAAAGTTATAAGGGAGGAAGAGTTGTCTAATGACTATTGCAGCAGCAGGTTGGAGTCAGGGTTTGGGTTCTAGTCCTGGCTATATTACTGATTTGATGTCTGACCTTGGGCAAGTCACCTACAGTCCTTCTGTATCAATGAACCTCTGAGTAAAATAATATTTCCCTCTTAGGAATGCTGTGATGTTTAAGGTTAGTAAAACTAATAATTCTGGAATTATTAACCCACCATGTCATTTCTAAGACAAAGTTGTAAGGTATTCCTGCACTGTACTAAACCTAATAGTATCCTTCAGCTGCACTTAGCCAAATAATCGAGTCGTCTTGGGAAATATTTAATAGCGGAATATAAACACTGGGAATTGCTAAAAGAGGTTTGTGAATATCGAAGAGATCTGAGCAAATGTGCGTTGGACTCTTTCTATCCCTTTAATAATATGAGCTCAATCATGCTTGGAGTTAAGTTTGTAAGAATCTGCCTCTGTTTCCCCAGCGCTTCTTCCTTATTGTATGAAGTGAGTGAGTCAAGTTGAGTCTAGGGGATCCAGTGTCTTTTGGTATATTGCTGCTCTGATGCACCTAGGTAACAAATACAGTGAAACCTCTGCAAAAGTCTGTTCTTACAAAACATCCCCACATATAAGCCCTGTTCTCCACCTTTCATTAAGCAACCAATTTTTTTGCAGGGGGAGGGGGAGGGGTGGTCCTTTGGTCATTTAAGACAAGGTTCATTGTAGAATCAAGGATGTAAGCAAAATTCTGGTTCTTTAGCCACTACTTGCAGTACAAAGGGGTATGGGTGTGGTCATGGCTCCTCCCTCATTTTCTTTCCTCCCTTTGGATAGTTCTGCTGTAGGCACTCGCCTCAGGGAGTCCTTCCTCTCAGGGATAGTCATTGGTCTTTAGTCCCCCTCTCCCCTTTCACAAGGCTGGTCACAACTACCCTCTCTAAAATAAATAGTTAAAATTCAGCATTGAATCTTAGTGAACGGTAACTGGGTATGATCAGTACACAGTTATTGCTAACCTCACCTGCTGTTCTCTAAATGGTTCTTGGCTTGCAATGGAAAAATGGAGATGACTTCTGGATAAACGATGTCACATGGCAGCACTTGGCTTACCAGCAAGTATTCACAGACTTAGCAAGTATTTAAGTTTAAGATGGACTTTCTATTCAAAGAGCAGCATTGCCTGCATTGTTTAGGTACCAACATAGGCTATTTAATAAACAAAAGCCAAGTTCTGCTCTGTTACACTTGTGTAAAACTGGAGTAACTCCACTGAAATCATTGGACTTATTCTGGTTTGACATAAGTGTAAAAGAAGACCTGGCCTAAGACATCTTTTTGGTTATTCTATCTCCCTCTGATCACAACACACCCTGGAACTTTTAGTTTAGAAGGATCCATATGGCCATTTAGTGCATGGCAGGCTAGAGTACTGCAGATTTACACCCCCAGCATGCCATGCATTAAATTGCACTATATAGAAGCCCCTACTCTTTAAAACAAACAAATCACACTATTGGAAGTAAATTTCATGCAGTGTCTTATTTTAATCATTTTTCTGACTACCTGGAAAGGCCATAGAGCCAAATTCAACTCTTAAGTTATACCAATGCAATCGTACTGTGATGGGATATAGAAGCCCCCACCAGCATGAAGGAATTAAGGAACTGTTTTGGTCTCAAGTGCCCCCCCAACACCACACCTGCAAATCATGCCAGAACTGGAGGAGGAGTTATAAGAAGTTCAGAAGGGGACAACCCTGGGAAGGGAACAGGGAGCTGGAGGTCTGACAGCTAACTGTGCCTCAGCCTTTGCAGAAGGAGGACATAGGTCCCCGAGTTAAGAAGGGGAAAGAGACAAACTTGTGCTGGGAACCCAGTGAACTCTGAGGTGCATGAGGATGCTTTCAAGGCTCTCTAAAGTAATAGAGGCCAATATCCTGATAAAAGCTGCCTACGGGTTTTCTTTTCCTTTGTGTTTATTTTAACCTCATTTGCTATTTGTTTGGTTGGTGGTTTGCTTGTTTTTGTGATGGTGGGGTTTGTTTGTAGCTGTTTAGAGACCCTTTGACTTCCCAGCAGAGTTTGAGATTTGGAGAGGCTGCAGAATCAGGCCCAATATCAGCAATGTACACAGTATACACATACACACTGTAATTCACTTATACAAATTATAGAGAGAATTGACTTAAATGCAGCTTTCCACACAGATATAGCGCACACTGTCTCTAATACATTTTGACAATAGAGGGTAAGCTTCTTTTGACTTATTCTTGCTGAAAATGCAAGCTGACAGTTTATTCATGATCTTAAACCACTCCCTTAGACTTTTCTAAGTCACATCCTTCCACAAAGATTCATACTAGCTTTCTTTGAGACTTTCAGCTGGTATGACTTATATATGGATTTTCTTTCTCTGACAAGGGAAGCTAAAACCTACTTCTCCAATGCATCTAAAAGTGAAATTCAGTACTTTTTTTTGTCAGACTGTTTATCATTTTTGCAAATAAATACTCGGATCCATTTCCTTCGGAAAAGGTTTGTCTTTGTATGACAGGCATATAAATAGGTTTCATTATAGTACTCTAGTCACTGCTGCAGCTTAGTCTGGAGATAAAAAGGAATTCATTTTCTAGATTTTTTTTTCCCCCTGAATGTGAGCTCTACATTATCAGAGTTCTTAACATAAAAAGAATAGAGTATATCAGTTTGAATTATTTCTATCAGACTTCATGTTAGTGATGGAGGGCCCAATCCTGCTCCCAATTAATTCAATCAGAGCAGAATCAACTTAGCTAAGCCTCAGCAACTTAGCTTTATGGTGTCCCCTAGGCTGTGTGGCCCCAAGCAATTGCCTTCCTTGCTATTCACTAACACCGGCCCTGGCTTTTATACACAGAAACAGTTGTTGTGGCACAGCTGGACTGTGGAGTTTTTATAGCATGTTGGAGGGGCCTCAAAGAAAATGGTTGAAAACCCCCGCACTAAGGAACTTTTAAGTGCATGTCAGCAGGGTCCACAAGGGCCAGTTAGTGCACACCACGCTAGTGCAGGCAAATATTTATACCCCTTTGGTGTAAGTTAAAGCACTGGGCAGACATGTCCTGAGTATTTTCCAGTTGACTACAATGGAAGCAGGAGCAGACCCACTCTGTCTGAGATCATGGGTGTTTTTTTGTTGTTTTTTTTAAAGTAATGTCACAGAATCACAGGACTGGAAGGGACCTTGAGAGGTCATCTAGTCCAGTCTCCTTCACTTATGGCAGGACTAAATATTATCTAGACCATCCTTGACAGGTGTTTATCTAACCTGTTCTTAATCTCCAGTGATGGAGATTCCACAACCTCCGTAGGCAATTTATTCCAGTGCTTAACCACCCTGACTATTAGGAAGTTTTTCCTAATGTCCAACCTAGACCTCCCTTGGTGCAATTTAAGCCCATTGCTTCTTGTCCATCCTCAAAAGGTTAAGAACATTTTTTCTCCCTCCTCCTTGTAACAATCTTTTAAGTATATACTTGAAAACTATTATCGTGTCCCCTCTGTCTTCTCTTTTCCAGACTAAACACACATAATTTTTTCAATCTTCCCTTGTAGGTCATGTTTTCTAGACGTTTAATCATTTGTTGCTCTTCTCTGGACTCTCTCCAATTTGTCCACATCCTTCCTGAAATATGGCACCCAGAACTGGACACAATACTCCAGCTGAGGCCTGATCAGTGCAGAGTAGAGTGGAAGAATTACTTCTTGTGTCTTGCTTACAACACTCCTGCTAATACATCCCAGAATGATGATGATTTTTTTTTTTTTGCAAAACATCGTTATACTGTTGACTCATTTAGCTTGTGGTCCACTATGAACCCCAGATACCTTTCCACAGTACTCCTTCCTAGGCAGTCATTTCCCATTTTGTATGTGTGCAACTGATTGTTCCTTCCATTTAGGAAGGAACAATCTTTGCATTTGTTCTTATTGAATTTTATTCTATTTACTCCAGAACATTTCTTCAATTTGTCCAGATCATTTTGAATCCTCCAAAGCACTTGCAACCCCTCCCAGCTTGGTATCGTCCGCGAACTTTAGAAGTGTACTCTCTATGCCATTATCTAAATCATTGAAGATATTGAACTGAACTGGACCCAGGACCAATCCCTGCAGGATCCCACTTGATATGCCCTTCCAGCTTGACTGTGAACCACTGATAACTACTCTCTGGGAATGGTTTTTCAACCAGTTTTGCACCCACTTTATAGTAGCTCCATCTAGGTTGCATTTCCCTAGTTTGTTTGAGGTCATGTAAGACAGTATCAAAAGTAGGTCTGTCAAGCAATTAACAAAATTAATCACAATGAATTCCATGATTAATTGAGTTAAATAATAATGAAAAACCATTTAAATATTTTTGGATGTTTTCTACATTTTGAAATATACTGATTTCAATTACAACACAGAATACAAAGTATAGTGCTCACTTTCTTTATTACAAATATTTGCACTGTAAAAAAAAGTAGTATTTTTCAATTCACCTCGTACAAGTACTGTAGTGCAATCTCTATCATGAAAGTGCAACTTACAAATGTAGATTTGTTTTCTTACATAACTGCTCTCAAAACCAAAAACAAAACAAAACTTTATAGGCTACAAGTCCACTCAGTCCTAGTTCTTGTTCAGCCAATCGCTAAGACAAACAAGTTTGTTTACATTTACAGGAGATAATGCTGCCTGCTTCTTATTTACAATGTCACCAGAAAGTGAGAACAGGCGTTTGCCTGGCACTTTTGTAGCCAGCATTGCAAGGTATTTATGAACTAGGTATGCTAAACATTCGTATGCCCGTTCATGCTTTGGCCACCATTCCAGAGGATGCCCTAATTAAATTTGATTGAACTCCTTGGGGGAGAACTATATGTCTTTGGCTCTGTTTTACCTGCATTCTGCCATATATTGCATTTTATAGCAGTCTCAGAGGATGACCCAGCACATGTTTATTTTAAGAAAACTTTAGCAGCAGATTTGACAAAATGCAAAGATACCAATTTGATATTTCTAAAAATCTCTACAGCACTCAACCCAAGATTTAAGAATCAGAAGTGCCTTCCAAAATCTGAGAGGGATGAGGTGTGGAGCATGCTTTCAGAAGTCTTAACAGAGCAACACTCTGATGTGGAAACTACAGAACCTGAACCACCAAAAGAGAAAATACCTTCTGCTGGTGGCATCTGACTCAGATGATGAAAATGAACATGCATCAGTCCACTCTGCTTTGGATTGTTATCGAGCAGAACCATCATCAGCATGGACTCGTCCTATGGAATGGTGGTTGAAGATGAAGGGACCTATAAATCTTTAGCACATCTGGCACATAAATATTTTGCGACACCAGCTACAACAGTGCCATGCAAATGCCAGTTCTCACTTTAAGGTGACATTGTAAACAAGACGTGGGCAGCATTATCTCCTGCAAATTGTAAACAAGTTTGTTTGTGTGAGTGATTGGCTGACCAAGAATTAGGACTGAGTGGACTTTTAGGCTCTAAAGTTTTCAATTGAAAAATAAAACAATGCAGTTTTTTTGTATATAATTCTACATTTGTACGTTCAACTTTCATGATAGAGATTTCACTACCGTACTTGTATGAGGTTAATTGAAAAATACTATTTCTTTTGTTTATCATTTTTACAGGACAATTTGTAATAAAAATATAAAGTGAGCACTGTACTCTTTGTATTCTGTGTTATAATAGAAATCGATATTTGAAAATGTAGAAAAATATCTGAAAATATTTAATAAATTTCAATTGGTATTCTATTGTTTAACAGTGCAATTAATTGTGATTGAGTTAATCACATGAGTTAACTGCAATTAGTTGACAACCCTAATCAAAAGCTTTAGTAAAGTCAAGATATACCATGTCTATAGCTTTCTTTGACAGGGTAACAAGCCTTATGGATAGGGGGAAAGCGATCAGGCTGGTTTGACACCATTTGTTCTTGACAAATCCATGCTGACTGTTACTTATCACCTTATTATCTTCTAGATGTTTGCAAATTGATTGCTTTTATATTTACTCCATTGTCTTTCCAGGGACAGAAGTTAAGCTGACTGGTCTGTAAATCCCCCAGGTTGTCCTTATTTCCCTTTTTATAGATTGGCACTGTATTTGTCCTTTTCCAGTCTTCTGGAACCTCTCCTGTTTTCTATGACTTTTCAAAGATAAATCGCTAATGGCTCAGATATCTCCTCAGTCAGCTCCTTGAGTATTATAGGATGCATTTCATCAGGCCCTGGTGACTTGAAGACATCTAATTTGTTTAAGTAATTTTTAAGTCGTTCTTTCCCTGTTTTAGCTTCTGATCCTACATCATTTTCCCTGTTATTCACTATGCTGGTGTGTGTATGGTTGCTTATGTTTGCCAAACTTTAACTGTTGAAGCTGACACTTTTCATGCTGGATGTCTGCTTCCAACTTGTTTTAGGATTATTTATTTTTTAAGTTTCTGCTAAACCAGTTCTGCTGTTTCTGAGTATTGAGATCAGGGAGAACATTTAAAACTATTTTGTTGAGAATCTCTGCATTGGTTCAGGGACTTGAAGTTTGGCAGGAGGAATTATCCCAGTGTCAGGCATGTGCCTTTTGCTATTCCCATGGAGGAAAAAAAAATGCCCAAATTGGGCAAATGATAAGCTTCTGAAAAAATCTCACTTGTGCTCAGTAGAGACCTGCTAGAGTTTGGCAGCGAAATTCTCCAAAGATTCTTTGTCCTGAGCATGCTCTACCCCACACAGCTCCTACATGTAACTGGATGGCTCATATTCCATCCCAGGGCTGCAAGGCCTAAGCAGGGCTTTTCTTTCCCTGCCAGAGGCTACTGTGGTACTAGGCACAAGAGCAGAGACTTTCTGTGCATTCAATGGTCCTACTGCCACTGAGAAGGAAAGAGCGGCCTGCTTTGAATTCAGAGAGGTGAGGACTGGATGGATGGGAAACCAGGAAAACACAAGAGGAGAGGGGATTACAGGAGTCAGAAAAGGGAGGGAACAAAGGTGGAGGGGAGCAAGAGCTGAGGAATGGCCAGAGGTCTTAGATAGGAGCAGCAGGAGAGTGGGCAGGAGTGAAGTGGTGCTCTGGTGGTAGATAGGAGCAGTGGGAGGGTGAGGGAAGTTGAACAGTTGCAGAGGGAGTGGGGAAGCAGGAACCAGGGGGCTGGGGGGAGGTGGTGGATAGGAGGTTAGTGTGATGGGGCAGCAGTCAGAGGAATGAGGTGGGCAATTGGATGTGAAGAGAGGGGGATGGGCTGAGGTACAAGGGCAGAAGTGTCTATAAACACACTCCCTTTTACAATCTAGAATTGAACTTCAGAGTGCTGAGTCTCTACTTTCCTCTGTCAAAAATACTGTGTCCCATTCCCATCTAGTGGCAGGACTAGAGAAGATAACAGCCTACTACTGCGAGGCAATTTGCTCAAGTGGTGGAGGCCTGGAGCAGATCTAAAGGTCTGAACCCTGCTGGTGAACCAAACTGGAGATCAATATGGTTCCATAAGATGGAATTTTTGTTGTTTCAGTCTTAAAAGTATTGAGAAATTTACATTAAAACAAACTGCATTAATCAAACACTCAGAAGTTAACACAATGCCAGAACTAAGGCTGTCTGTGCAACCTTTTCAGCCCGCTTATACCTATTCATTATGATACAGTCTTTGAGTACATAATTGGATACTATCTTTGTTCTTGTCACTTTTAGTACACCATATGAACTGCACGATGGGATGAATCAGGGGTTGTGCAGTGATCAAGGCTTGTCTGTAGGATCCCTGACACATTTCTTTCGTAAATTGGAAGGTGTGTAATGAATAAGAGTGGATTGCTGAAAAAGAAAAGATGGTCTCAGAGAAAAGTAGGGCTAGAAGGGAACCTTGAGCAGTCACCTAGTCCATCCCCCTGTACTGAGGCAGGACGAAGTATAGCTAGACCATCCCTGACAGGTGTTTGTCTAACCTGTTCAGAATTGCCTTCTATGTCATGGAGTCCAGTATGTCACTATCCCTAATAAATGGAAAGTTTTTCCTAATCTCAGTCTCCCTTGCTGCAGATTAAGCCCATAAATTCTTGTCTTTCCTGCAGTGGATATGGAGAACACTTGATCACCATTCTCTAACAGCCCTTAACATATTTGAAGACTTATCAGGTCCCCTCTGTCTTCTTGTCTCAAGACTAAACATGTCCAGTTTTTTAAACCTTTCCTCAGGCCAGGGTTTTCTAAACATTTTATCATTTTTGTTGTGCTCCTCTGGACTCTCTCCATCTTGTCCACATCTTTCCTGAAGTGTGGTGCCCAGAATTAGATACGGTACTCCAACTGAGGCCTCCCCAGTGCAGAGTGGAGCAAGAAAACTACCTCCCATGTCTTACATATGGAATAGTAGTTTTTTTACAACTGCATCATAATGTTGACTCAATCAATTTGTGATCCACTATAACCTCCAGATCATTTTCAGTAGTACTACTGCCTAGCCAGTTATTCCTCATTTTGTAGTTGTTGGGTTTTTTCCCTTCCTAAGTGTTGTACTTTGCACTTATCTTTATAGAATTTCATCCTGATTTCAGACCAATTCTCCAATTTGCCAAGGGCTGTTTTCAATTCTAATTCTGTCCTCCAAAGCGCTTACAATCCCTCAAAGCTTGGTGTCATCTGCAAATTTTATATGTATGGTCTCCATTCCCTTATCCAAATCATTAATGAAAATATTGAATGAATAGTACAAGACCCAGGACAGTCACCTGAGGAACCCCACTAGATATGTCCTCCCAGTTTGATAGTGAGCCATTTACAAACTACTCAACCAGTTGTGCACCCACCATAAAGTAACTTCATCTAGACCTCACTTACCTTCAGCACTGGGCAAACTGGTTGAAACTGTAGTAAAGAACAAAATCATTAGAAACATAGATGAACATAGTATGTTGGGGGAAGTCAACATGGTTTTTGTAAAGGAAAATCATGCCTCACCAATCCACTAGAATTCTTTGAGGGGGTCAACAAGCATGTAGACAAGGGGGATCTAGTGGATATAGTGTACTTAGATTTTCAGAAAGCCTTTGACAAGGTCCTTCACCAAAGGCTCTTTAGCAAAGTAAGCTGTCATGGGATAAGAGGGAAGGTCCTTAATGCATTGGTAACTGGTTAAAAGATAGGAAACAAAAGGTAGGAATAAATGGTCAGTTTTCAGAATGGAAAGAGGTAAATAGTGGTGTGCCCCAGGGGTCTGTACTGGGACCAGTCCTATTTAACATTCATAAATTATCTGAAAGGGGATAAACAGTGCAGTGGCAAAATTTGCAGATGATACACAACTACTCAAGATAGTTAAGTTCCAGGCAGACAAAATGGAAGATGAAATTCAATGTTAATAAATGCAAAGTAATGCACATTGGAAAACATAATCCCAACTATACATATAAAATGATGGGGTCTAAATTAGCTGTTGCCACTCAAGAAAGATCTTGGAGTCATTGTGGATAGTTCTCTGAAAACATCCACTCAATGTGCAGTGGCAGTCAAAAAAGGAAACAGAATGTTGGGAGTCATTAAGAAAGGGATAGATAATAAGACAGAAAATATATTGCCGCCTTATAAATCCACAGTAAACCACATCTTGAATACTGCATGCAGATATCAGAGATCATAGAATATCAGGGTTAGAAGGGACCTCAGGAGGTCATCTAGTCCAACCCCCTGCTCACAGCAGGACCAACACCAGCTAAATCAACCAATCCCCAACTAAATCAGACTTAGGTTTCTCTATAATCAAGGGACCACAGATGTCCCAACACCACTTCAGCCCACTGCACATTGGGCCAAAGGCTATGCAGCCTCTGCCTAAGGAGATAGGAGAGGCAGGCACGAGGGAAAAGAGAAAGGACCCAGAATGAGGGTGTAGAGAATAGGACAGAAAGGAGGACAAAGATATGGTCACCCCATCTCAAAAAGATATATTGGAATTGGAAAAGGTTCAGAAAAAGGCAACAAATTATTAAGGGTATGGAACAGCTTCCATCTGAGGAGAGATTAAGAATGGGACTTTTCAACTTGGAAGAGATGACTAAGGGGGGGATATGATAGGGGTCTATAAAATCATGACTGGTGTGGAGAAAGTAAATAAGGAAGTCTTATTTACTCCTTCTCAAAACACATGAACTAGGGCTCACCAAATGAAATTAATAGGCAGTAGGTTTAAAAACAATCACACAGTGCACAGTCAACCTGTGGAACTCCTTGCCAGAGGACGTTGTGAAGGCCAAGACTATAACAGGGTTAAAAAAAAAACTAGATAAATTAATGGAGGATAGGTCCATCAATGGCTATTAGCCAGGATGGGAAGGGATGATGTCCCTAGCCTCTGTTTGCTAGAAGCTGGGAATGGGCGATAGGGGATGGATCATTTGATGATTACCCGTACTGTTCATTCCCTCTGGGGCGCTTGGCACTGGCCACTGTTGGAAGAGAGGATACTGGGCTAGATGGACCTTTGGCCGTTCTTATGTACCTGGTTTGCTTTTGAAACACTGCTACATGGCATTTTCATAAGAATTACTAAAAATCAAGATAACTTGTATACAAATTCCCCCTTATTCACTAGGCCAGCATCCCTGTCAAAGTAGTAATTTAGTTGGATTTGTCAGGAACAATTTTTAATTCCAAATGAATGTTAGTTATTACTTAACTCTATTATTCATCCAGGTGCTTACAAATTATTTAGTTGGTTCCAGTATCTTTCTAGATATAGACCAGTCAGCCTTGCTTCAGTAATTCCTTGGGTCCTATGTTGGGTCCCTAGATACTATGTTTGCTCTTCTCCAGTCCTCTGGGACCTCAACTGTCCCCTAGGTGTTCTCAAGGATAATCACTCATGGTTCCGAGATTGCTTTAGCTAGATTCTTAAGTACCCTATGGTGAATTCCATCAGGCCTTGAGGACTTGGATACATCTAACTTTTCTAAATATTCTTTAACCTGTTCGGGCTTGTGTTCCTTCTCTTTTTAATGTTAATTGTTTAAGTATCTAATCAAAAATTAATTTTTAGTGAAGTCTGATATAAAAAATAGGCCTTAAACACCTCAGTCTTCTTGATATCTGTTATTAGCTCTTCTTCCCTGCTAAATAATGGACCTACACTTCCTTCATCTTTCTTTTTTTTCCTAAGGTATTTCTAGAATCTCTTATTGCCTTTTATGTCCCTGGTTATGTGTAATTTATTTTGTGCCTGGTTAAGGCCATTGAACACTGCCCTGGAGAATGGGATTTTTATCACTGCCTCTGCCACAGCATTCCTATGTAAAGTTAGGCAAGTCATTTAAACCAAAGCTTTTACAGGTAGCCACTAACTTTGCCCAGTGTGAGATTCCCAGGGACAGATTTACAGAAGTGCTCAGCACTCTGAGCTGAATCTGAAGTTGATTGGAGCTGTGCTTTGAACACAAAGTGCCATAAAAATACTAAGGGCTCTGAAAAATCATCCTGTTGATGCGTCAAGCTGGGCATCCAAAATTAGTGCACAACTTTTACAATTCTGACTTTGTGCCTTGGTTCCCCTGCTATTAAAGAAAAAAAAATCAGATCAGTACCACCTAATCTCTCAAGTGTGCTGTGTGGATAAACTCATTAAGGGTAATGAAACACCGTGATACTATGGTGACAGCATCACAGAAATGCCCATGAGGAAATTAGTAATTTTATCTTCAGTGCAGGGGTTGGGTAGTGTGCATTAAATAAGCGTAGGGCTACACCCTTAATAAGGAGAAGAAGAAATATTGAATAACTACCCATTCACTCAATAAGACAGGACTCCTGTGATCATGTAGTAATGGGTTATATCTTAATGCATAATACAAGAGGGCCAAATTAACATTGTACAGTCAACTTTAGTTCTGACATTTCCTAACTTTTGAGTGCTTGACTTTGCGACCTTAATGTTCCTTAAACACTTTATTTTTGGATGTAATATTAAATATATGGTGGACCAGATCCTCAGCTAGTAAATCAGTGTAGCTCCATTGCACTCCTTGCAGTTATGACAATTTGCATCAGCTAAGGATGCAGCCTGTTGTTCCTGTCACTTAAAATGTTAACCTCAGGAATTCTCTAGACTTTTCTATATATTGAATATCCTATATATCTACTTGGTAGTGTTACTGTCTCTTTATTTTGGTCTTTTTTCTATATAAATTGACACATTAAATAAAAGATTATGAACACCAGAAACATTCCCGCATTCACAAACAGTTAAAACACACACATGAGGTCCTGGGCTGCAAATTTCTCCTTTTCATTCAAGAATATTAGAACTATTACCAACAGGGATCCACTTGATGATGAAACTCTTGAAACCTTCAGTATTATGAGGTGTAAGGCTGTCATGAAACTCCACCCTATACTGCAAATTACTTTATATCTTGCTACATTCCAAACTACATGACTCTATTGCTTTCCATGGGATGGTTACTAATTTTAAAATGAAGGTACTTACTGCAAAAGTAACCACTGCCAATAAGTTATCATGTATTTAAAACACTTAACTTTATCAAAATATATGGCAGATGTGCAATTTAAGAAGAATCATGTTCTGTTCCACTTTTGAACCTGTAGATAACACTATCAATTAAGAAAGAAATTAGTATGATTCTTGCTATTCACCTATAGGTGTCTTTAATTTTTTATTTTTTTCCTGCCAGTATTATCCTGTTTCCTTGATTTCCCTAAAGGAACACACAGAATTTACCAGTCTCCTCCCTACTGAAAATTTTACTTCTGACTGGTCTCCCCTGTAAATACGTACATTTCCTCTATTTTTGCTTGCATAAATCTCTACTTGCCATGAGTACAATTCCAGGTCACAGTCAAATCAACTAGATTAATATTTTTCACTTCTCTCTCCAGCTCAAAAATAGCCATGAAAATAAAGACACCTTGTCTGTCAAGTATACTCAGCCTAAGAATTACCAACCATCAGTTACGCATATACATAAACATCTCTAACATAGGGTTTTGGGGGGAAAAAATCAGTAAAATTTTGGAGGCATAGCAAAGCATACAATACAATTAGAAAGATGAATGAAACAGCATAGACTGATTCATTGGTAGTATGCGGGGACACAGAGGTTGAGCTCTGTGGCTACAACCCTCCTTTTTCAGTTTCAATAACCAGAACAAAATAAAAGGATACCCATTTTTGGTATCTGCTTTCATACAGAGAGAGATAGTAGGCAATTATACAGGTCCTGTTCTCTCCAAATTTTAGCAGCAGAGCAGGATTTTATTTTTAACTTTGCAGGGGAAATCACCATGGTAACATAATGAACTATGAGAGTGAGCTATCTGACTGATGTTATGGTGAACAAGCATTGACAGGAAAGGCAGAGATAAAATTCATACCATTCCAAAGCTGGGCTTAGTTCACCTAGTAGCTGAGGTCAGCAAGTCTCACTTTCCAGACACTATCATGAGATGTACTTATCCCCAGGAAGAAAGAAACATGTCTTAAAGTGTAAATTTCCCTCTTTGGTCACCTAAAACAAACTAACGAAGAGGTGTACTTTGCATGTCAGTGACATGGAGTGATAAGCAGGAACGCTGGAGAACCGTAAATGCACATGACAGCTGAACAAATGCCTGGACCATGAATCTTTCATTCTAGCGAGTATCACCACCCCCAACACTATACAGCTGTTAGGGTTTCTGAGCATTTCAGGTGCAAACCCCTGTTTTCATGGAGGTATCGCTCACCTTTAAAACTTTGCCCCAGATGAAAATGTACATGACAAACTGAAGAAGAAATATTCCCGAGTGGAGGCTTTGTAACTTCAAAGGAAGCCATTTCAATGAGTGACTGACTAGGGAATAAAAATATCACCAACCTGGTACCTAAACTGAAATCTTGCTACCTATGTTCCTTTTCTTGTTCAAATAGTGTCTGCACTGTGACTGGATCATCATGTGCATTCTGGCTCTTTACAAGGCCTTCTAAGCAACTCTTGGCTTCCCCGGAGTTTGCTGGCACATAACAATGAGCTTCCTCAAACATAATTCATTTTCTGTTCTGTTACACAGGGTTTCCACTTTTTCTTTATTAACCTTTTCTTCTATCTACATTCGAATAGGCATGCTGAGTACTTTTCATCCACTGATCTCAAAGCCCTTTACACGTCAATTCCAGTACTCTCAAAAACCCACTGGGGGCAAAGCTAGGAGTAGAACCCACAAGCCTCAGCTCCCCGTCCCCTGCTTTAAACAGGGAACAAAACTTCTGCTGTACAGTTGTCTGAATGAAATTGAAAGGAGACCAACATAACCACTTTTAAGTAAGTTCAAGTATGACAGCAATACAGATGTTAAAACAACACCTCCCCACAATGACCTTGCATGACCATTTGAGCCTCGCTTCTATTTTTCATTAACACAAAGCAAACGCTAAACTCGCATTACCTCACTGAAAAGCCCAAAGGAAACCAAGTTTGATGTTGGATCAACTCTGGCCATGTGGTGGTTTATTGCTATGGTACTGAGACCTCAGGGACCGTGCACATTCTTCTCGTAACTTCTTCACCTGCCAGCATTCTGAGTTCTACTCCAAAATTATGTGAAGGAAATAACTGACTTGTAGGGGAAAAGAAAAGTCCTGATAGAGTTCTTGCACATGATTCTCAGCAGAGCTAACCTAACACAGACTATGTCCTTTTGCAATGTGGCTTTGCTCTACTGGGAGCATAAGCAACTTTCCTGATGTACCAGCAGCACAAGAAGACTGCACAGGAAGTCACGGCGTAAGTGGCTTTCCTGAAGCCTGTGCTCCCTCCTAATGTGTTTAGTGAAAGCACATGGATAAAGAGTGCAGTGAAGTAGTGAACTACTAAGAAAGAAAGGAGGTGAGGGACGAAGGAGAAAAGAATAGGAAAAATAATTGTCTATAGAATGAAAAAACATTCTAGCTGAAACATGTTGTGTGCATTTATTTACAAAGATTGTTGGGAAAGACTTTCTGGTCAAAATCTTTGATAGCTTTTCTTCCTTCTGTCTCCATCTTTCTGCTGCAATTGTCACACTTCAGGTAGTATACCTAAAGTGCTTTTGACAGACTTTATGGCCTTGTCTACACTAGAAAAACTAGTAACAGCTACAGCAACTGCTAGCCATAGTGCTTCCGCAGTGGTGCTAGCAATGGAGTAAGTACTAGTCTATTCCAGGCTCAAGTGTTTTAACCACTGTGTCACAAAAACCTGCACTGACAGCTGCACCCTTCTTGGATACTGCTGTAATATAGGTAGTAGTTTTTCCTAGTGTAGGTATGCCCCATAGGAAGAAACGTAGCCTTGTGATAAAGTCAACACTCGAGTTCTAATCCTTGCTCTTCCACAGACTTCCTGCGTGATCTTGGGCAAGTCACTTAAAACCAGACTTCTAAAGTTATATAGATGCTTAAAGATAGGTGCCTAGGCACCTAACTCCCATTGAAATAAATGGGGGTTCTTAACTGCAAAATTAGAAAAATAATACAATGCACTGAGCATACAAGAGACCACTGACTTCTCATGTATAGAATCAGATTCAACAGTGTGTCAGAGATATTACACTGGAGGAATTTCTTTAGAGCTCCACTCTGTTTTTGGAGTAGGAGTATCAGTTCTATTTATCCCCCTTTGCTTCAGTGCAGTTGTGAGTGTCCAGGGTGCACAGCATAGCAACAACCCTGAAGTACTAGGTAGTTATGGATTTGTTAGGGCTTGTCTATATGGCAGAGATAGCATGCAGTAAGCCAAAATGTAATTCTACAGTGCACCAGCTTGTTGTGCATAACTTGCCATGTAGAAAAGCCACTAGAATGGGTTTACCTCAGAGGTGCATTGTAAGGCTAGGGTTCATTAATGATATGGTGCTTTGGGATATGTGCAAAGTATTATCATTTTATTCACAGATCCCAATTCCATTAGGCCAATGTCACTTGCTTGTTCCAAGTGTCCGATTTCACCTGTATTTATGCATATCTGAGGAAAAACCCTACAGACTGATGGTAGCGGGAAAATATTCAAGAACCAATTAGAGGTCTCATAGAAAGGTATTTTCTGTTATGTCCTTGCGGGTATGGGATCTCCCACCAAAAGTTTCTAGCAGTCTCAATGCAGATCAGCAGTATAAGATCTTGCAGCAGGTATTTCGTTATGGTAATCCCATGAACCAGGGGTTCCCAAACTTGTTCCACCGCTGGTGCGGGGAAAGCCCCTGGCAGGCCGGGCCGGTTTGTTTACCTGCCGCATCCGCAGGGTAGGCCGATCGCGGCTCCCAGTGGCTGCGGTTCACTGCTCCAGGCCACTGGGAGCCGCGATCGGTCGAACCTGCGGACGCGGCAGGTAAACAAACCGGCCCGGCCCGCCGGGGCTTTCCCCGCACCAGCAGTGGAACAAGTTTGGGAACTACTGCGATGGACGAATGAGACAGAGAAGATCCTGAAGTTTTATGGATGGAGATCTCCTATGAGATATTGCCCAGTGATACTTTAGTAGAGTAATGATATAGGGCTTGCAAGAGAAGTTCCCTTTAGATGAAATCAGGCCCGCTGACGGGGAAAGGTGGGGGGGCAAAGAGGGCAATTGCCCAGAGCCCAGGCAATTTAAGAGGGCGCAGGAGTCCCTGGCCACCATCCTCACTGGCGGCAGCACAGCAGGGCTAAAGCAGGCTTCCTGCCCGCCCTCGCTCATGCTCCATGCCACTCCCTGAAGTGGCTGGCACCATCCCTGTGGCCCCTGAGGGAGTGGGGAGTCTCCACATGCTGTCCCTGCCCTGAGCACTAATTCTACAGCTCCCATTGGCCAGGAACTGCGGCCAATGGGAGCTACAGGGGCGGTGCCTGGGGGCAGTGGTGCACAGAGACCTCCTGGGTACCCTGCTTAGGAGCAGCTTCCAGAGGGCATGTGCCGGTTGCTTTTGGGAGCCGCCCGAGGTAAGGGCTGACCCCCTGATCCCCTCCTTCTCCCAACCCACCTACCCCAGCCTAGAGCCCGTGCCCTGCACCCAAACCCCCTCTCAGGCCTTCACCAGCACCCCCCCCACACCCAAACTCCCTCCCAGTGCCCAACCCCTCACCCCCTCCTGCACCCAACCCCCTGCCCCAGCCTGGTGAAAGTGAGTGAGGGTGGGGGGAGAGCAAGAACAGAGGGAGGGGGGATGGAGTGAGCAGGGGCAGGGACTCAGAAGGGGTGGGATGAGACAGGCCTCATGGAAAGGGCAGGGCAAGGGTCTTCACGATTAGACAGTTGGCAACCCTACTGGGTGGGCATGTGAAAGCCCTGGCTGTACTGGAAGAGTGTGCCCAGTAGTGCAGCTGGCAGCTTGCTGGGCACCAGCCAGTGCTAGCACAGCACTGCCCAAATGTCAGGTGGACCATGTCCACACAGGCGCAGCTTGTGGGTGCTTCGGGGCCCATTGACTGTTCTGCCCTGGGGCCTGGAATTGCTGTCCGCGGGCCTGGGTGAAATTGATTAACATGCAATATAGTCTGAGCCCTGGCCATTCATACAGATGATTAAGTCCTTAAGTAGCTTGCTTATTATTTCTTCTTTGTCTTTAATACATATTAAAAATGAGAGTACAAATAACATTAATAAATAACCAGAAATCCACAATACAAGTGAATGTCTGTACTCTTAAAGCAGGTCTCAGATCCCCCCGGGACACAGTTATTGCTGTAAGTTCCAGTTCAGAGAGAACATACAGCCTGTAAACAGAACACACACTATGTACCCAGCTTTTCTGTACTGTGCTGATTCATCAGGTTGAAAGCTGTAGAAATTAAGCTATTGAACTATAGTAATATATGCATTATGTATGCCAGGATTTCTTCTATGGTTGAGATGGTGTTATTTATAAAACCTTCCCATGTGTGCATGTGTAAAATTCTAAGTACCTGTTTTATTTTTCCTCTGTAAAACAGATATATGAATCCTGGTCTTCTTACAGAAGACTCTAACAACATCTTTGGGGATGGTGCTTCATACTGAATATGAATAAACCAAAGATAAATAGTAATGTTGCTACAACTCTGTGATAACACTGACCCCAGGAATATAATGGACTATCTGAAGGCCAATAAAGTAATCCCATTAACACAATATTCTCAGTGTAGGATATTTGATACAAGATGACACAATCAGTTACAAATATTTTGCATATAGTTCATGTAAAGAAAAAAGAATCCATGTGAGCAACAATGAATGAGGTGTGTAACTCTGGGACCAATCTGCATGGATTGCAATTGGACAGTGGGAACGGTTACTGATTGTCTGGCAGTTTAACCCTTAGTACCTGGCTGTGCATACTTACTGCACAACTATAGATGATACCACCCTTACTACTGGACTATCTATTCTTTGCTGAAGCATGAAGCAAAGTTGTGAAGTTGAAACATTGAGTTGAATCACATCATGAATCCCAAGGAAACCTAAGCTAAAAAATGTATTCCATATTCGGTAAATGTTTGGATTAAGAAAGGGTAATAATGAGAAAGTTAATGTCCGGTTTGCAACCTTTGCACCCTAGCACCATAGAAATCCCCAAAACTAAGGCCTTGTCTACACTGCAAAAAATTTGCCAAAAGGCAGCTTTTGGCAATGAAACAGTGGAGTTATATACAGGGCAATGCCACTTTTGGTAACAAAACTGCTCAGTTTCAGTGACAAAATAAAACCATCTTGACAAGAGTCATAGGGCTTTTTACACAAAAGTTGTGTCGCCAAAGTGCCAATGTAGACACCACACTTGATTTAATTGCTATGATTGGCCACCAGAAGGTGTCCCACAATGCCCATCTGGACCACTGTGATCAGCAGTTCCAACTCCGCTGTGCTTCAAGCCGGGTAAGCAACCTCGCACCCCTCCCCTTTAAAGCCCCAGTGTGGAGAGCTTGCATCTTCCCAGCTGATCATGGAAGCTCCACGTGGAGCTTCTGGATCTACTCAGTATTTGGGGAGAGGAGGCTGTGCAGTCCCAGCTGCACTCCAGTCATAGGAATTTCCATACCAATGGGCAGATTTCTCACAATGGTGCTAAAAGGACTATGATCAGGACACACTGCAGAGCAGAGAAAAGATGAAGCAGCTGAGGCACGCATACCAGAAGACAAGGGAGGCAAACCATCCCTCTGGTGCTGCACCACAGATCTGCCATTTTTATAAGGAGTTGGACACTATCCCGGGCAGCGACCCCACCTCCACCACCAAGAGCCCCAGGGATAGATCAGCAGGGCTGGAGCGGGTGGAAAGTGGACCTAACCCAGAGGATGAAGTCATTGATGAAGAGGTGGACTTAGACAACGACGTGGAGCCTACAGTGGGGTCACCCAGTGGCGTGTCTAGTCAGGAGCTGTTCTCCACTCTGGAGGTGTCTAGCCAGTCATACTCTGACAAGCAAGAAGCAGGAGAGGAGACCCCTCGTAAGTGGTTTTGCTTTGTGAAGTATGAAGGTGGGTTGAGAGCATAGAAATGTACAAGGCTCACTGTGTCTGTGTGCTGGACATTTCCCTGTGCAGCTAAGGACTACAGTGGAACAGGGTGTTGGTGCACACAGATTTCACAGGAATCCTCGAGAGAGGTCTCTAGGAAACTTTCCTGGAGGTACTTGGCAGTCATCTGACAAAGGTTCCTTGGCAGAGCTGCTGTGTTCCTTCCCTCATAGAAGGAAAAACAAACAAACAAACAAAAAAAACACCCCACAAACCCACCCACACACACCTTTCCCATGCCATTCTGCAATCACTTGTACAGAGACCAGAGCAGCACATAGGTGAGTAGCATAGGGACTGGGGTGGGAGCTGCAAGCATGTACGGTATTAGATGCACCCTTGCTTCCCTTCAGGAGTGAGAGATCTGCTACAATGACACCCATGTGTGGAAAAGGGTGGGAAACTTTAGAATATTATCTCTAGTTGACTGCACCATGACCCTTTCATATTGCTTTTCTCCCCCTGTACAATGCCCCCTGCTCTGGGGTAAACTCACTGTGCTTATCAAGGATCGGTGTGAAAGGGATTGGTATGTTACCAAAGGTATTTTACAGTAATGTTTCAGTGTTGTACATGTACTTCATCATGCTTCTGTGTATTGTTCCTTGTGCTCCTGCAGATGTGCCCACTACACACCAGCACAGTGCTTCTGCCAGATAAACACATGCGATGGCACAAATAAGACATGTTCCAGGAGGCGCTGCAATACTCAGATGCAGAAGAGAGAGAACACAGGCTGTGGATGAAAATGGAAAGGCAGGACTTAAAGGCTGCTTTTTTTTTGGTGGGGGGAGGAGGAGGAAGAACAATGCAACTGAGAGGATGATTAGAGCTGTGAAGCAACAAACTGAGTTGCTGAAGTCCCTCATAACACTCCAGACTGATCGGTTATAGGCCTGCCCTCCCCTTAAGCACATTCAGAACTCTTTCCTATGTCCTCCCCAACTCTACCCGTGCATTCCTTTCCGCTTTCTGGGACTTCTTTCCCATTCACTCCACCCCCATGGACACCTTTTCAAATGATAGCTGGACTTATGCATAGCTCTGAAAGTCAGCCCTCCCCTTGTATCTCCTCTCCCCACAAGCATTTTGTGGGTGGTGGGGGATTTTGTGTGTGTAATAAAAGGAAAGTTTTTTGAATGATAAGCAATCTGTCTCCAGCAACATATAAACAAGCAGTTTAATCATTTGCTGACATTGAATCCTTGGCCACACAAGTCACAAGTGCTTCCTTGCAAAACTTGATTTCATTAAGCGTTGCAGTCTCAGTCACAGCAACATACATTACTGGTCCTCATCTTCAAAGTGTTCCCTCAATGCCTCCCTGATTCTAATTGCCCCCCATTGTGCCCTTCTGATAATCCTGGTAACTGGCTGCTCAGAAGCAGCAGCCAGGTGTTCTGCCTCAGCAATCCACCCCTGAACAAACTTTTCACTCTTACCTTCACAAATATTGTGCAACATACAAACACATGGCTATGACCATGGGAATATTATCCTCATTGAGGTCTAACCTGCCATAAAAGCATTGCCAGCACACCTCTAATCTGCCAAATGCACATTTCATGGTCATCCTGCACATGCTCAGCCTATTAGTGAACCGCTCCTTACTGCTATCCAGGTTTCCTGTGCAAGGCTCCATGAGCCATGGCATTAAGGAGTACGCCAAGTCTCCCAGGATCACTATGGGCATTTCAACATCCCCTATTGTAATCTTCTGGTCTGGAAAGAAAGCCACCACTTGCCGCTTTCTGTACAGGCTGATGTTCCCAAAGATACATGCATCATGCACCTTTCCAGTCCACCCCGCGTGGATGTCAGTGAAACGCCTGTGGTGATCCACAAGCACCTGCAACACCATGGAGAAATACCCCTTCCTATTGATGTACTCTGTCGGAAGATGGTCTGTTGCCAAAATTGGAATACAAGTGCTATCTATCGCCCCTCTGCAGTTAGGGAAACCCATTTCTGCAAAGCCATCCACTATTTCACCTACATTGCCAAGAGTCATGGTTCTTCATAGCAAGATGCAATTAATGGCCCTGCACACTTGCGTTAATGTAGCCCTAACAGTTGACTTCCTGACTCCAAACTGATTTGTAGCTGACTGGCAGCAGTCTGGAATTACCAGCTTCCACACTGCGATTGCCAGGTGCTTCTCCTTTGAGAGGGCAGCTCTCATTTGGGTGTCCTTGCACCACAAGGCTGGGCAAGCTCTGCACAGTGTTCCAGGATGGCAGCTTTCCTCATCCGAAAGTTCTGCAGCCACTGCTCATCATCCCAAACCTGCCTAACGATGCAATCCCACCACTTAGTGCTAGTTTCCTGAGCCCGAAAGCAACAGTCCACCATGTGCAGCTGTTCTATGAATGCCAAAAATAATCTAATGTTGCTCCTATCCATGGCAGACAGCACATCAGGCAACTGTGAATCCAGTTGAGTTAGGAACTTCATGATTAACTGCACTGCAATTCGCAATGTGCTACTGACAGCTAGCAGAGCATTGGAGAATATTGTGGGATTCATTCTTTCAGACAGATGGTAGGGCAGGCATAAAACAAGGGACATTAAAAATACCATGAACTGAAGATGGAAGCAATTGAAATGCTGAGACAGAAGGCAATGCATCATGGGACATTGAGCCCACACCCATGATGTGCTGCGATCCACTCTGCCTTCCCACAAGTCCTAGCGGTAGAAGGTGGAGAGCTGAACTGTGGATAGCTACCCACAGTGCATTGCTCTCACAGTTGATACCACTACCCCAAGTGTGGATGCGCTCTGCCAACAGAGGAGGACAGTGTGAACATGTAATAACTATTTTCTTTCAGTGCTTTTTGATTGTTGACCAAACTTTTAGGGAAAAACCTCCATAGGTGTTGACATGGCCTAAAGCTAGTACTATAAATCAACAGGAACTGACTCAGTGGCTGATGCAGTCAGCTGTACTAGCTGAAGAGCATATTAGCAAGAGAGAGACCTCAGTGTTGGAAGGTAGAATAAGGCATGGGAATAGCTCACATATGGAATGGCAATTACTTTTTGTTACAAGTGCAGTGGCTTTTGTTGGATCAATTCCTGTAAACCTCTTAGAAACAGAGCAAGTGAGCTGTAAATGCTGTATCTGTTGTTTCTATGTTTCAAAACAAGATGTCCTGGGGGGAATTGCACAGCTCCCCCACACACAAAAACTTAGTTAAAAAGGAATTAAGGTTGGAAACATAAGATTGTTTTGGACTAGACTAGCTACACTTTCCTTACAAAAATTCTCTACCTTTTCCTCACAGGGTTAGCTGCCTCTGGCCCAGCCTCACATGTGCCTGGTTTATCCCACCACCCCAAGTAGAGGGATTGAGTACAAGAGTCATATGATGGGGGGAGCAGGAAAAATGCATCTCCAGCAAGGTATGGGAAAGAAGATGAAGGAAAAGGGGCCAAAAAAAAAAGTGTTAAGAAACAAGGAAGTGGTTTTAAAGGTCTGTGAAGGCTGCTCTTTTTCATCCTCATGGAGGCTCACTGGTCTTAGAAGGGGAAAGGGACAAATCTTTGTCTACCTTACCCTCCACAAACTGAATTCAATCTAGAAAAAAAGCATAACTTGTTTCAGCATCTGAAGAGATATTATGAAGAATGGATACATTCTTCCCTTATTTTTAAAGAGGGAAAACTCCATAAAAATAAATAAAAGTCAGAAACAATAATATATTAAACAAGTGCTGCATAAGATCTTCTGCTATTTAAGCATCAGGCTGGAGGAGCTGCTCATATGAAAGCCTGTAATGCAGTCATAAGAAGCTTATAAGTACTGCTTCTGGGAAGGAAAGATGGAGCCAAGCTGAAAGAAACTGACTCCAGGCCAATTTAAAAAAAAAAGAAAGAAAAAAGACCACCACAGATTTCACATTAAAGAGAATGGAATCCAAAATATGCTTAGAGACTCAACCTCCAGAAGTCTAACTATCAACCTTTCTGCTAATGCTGCACTATTTCCAAACATGGCAATAAATCTCATGTTTGGAAATTTATTCTTGCAACCTTAAAGGACAGAAACTGGGTTGTTTTGTTTTTAACAACAAGAGTTACATTTTGTAGACTGAGAGGGTCACCAGAGAAGTGCTGATACAGACACTATTGAGTTTCAGCTCTATCTGATCTCTGTGTGTAGGACCCCCTACAAATAAGATCCTTGTTTTGGTGGAAACCGGGTTGTTCAAAGCATTTTCTAGCAGTACAAAAACTTCTATTTCTAATAACATAGCAAGCACATTTTTGATGGGATAATTTTACAAGCAGAACCCAGGAACTCTAAACTCATTAATGAGCAGTGGGAGCCAGGACTTCCAGACATGGCTTTGCAGTTTTACTCCATTACATTGGAAGAAATTCCTTTATTTGGACCAGTTCCTTTATAAGGATTTTCCTTGTAGTCACAGAAAACAAACAAAACATGAAAAAGTCAAAGTAGAAAACAGGTATTTTCATTAAACCAATCCAGGAAGGATCATTCACAACATCTTTCCAACTTCAGCAATTAACTCATCTCAGTGTCTTACTATTAATGGAGTTCATTTATGAGGAACAATCAGAAAACATCAAAAACAAATCATGATGTTAAAAACATGCTACAAGTCAATCACTTACTAGTTCTTTGCTGCTAGTGCTGCAATGAGGGTCTCATTTCACGGCTTGGTTCTGGCACAAAACCTTGCACCTGCTGGGAGTCAACGCAAGTCTTTCCTCTGCTTAACATCCCCAGTCCAATGGCCAGACAGCAAGGGCCAACCAAATTCTTAAGGATGATTGGTCTTCACTTCTCCCTTATGTGGAGTTTGTCTACAACACAGGCCATGAATCTACAGGTCAAAGCCATTATTTTACTAACTATGGGTACCACCACCGATTCCACCCTCAATTACCCACGTATTCTTCCTACCTGTCTGCCTCAAACCTTGTGCAGCAAATTTGTCAGGCCCTGAAGAAGCACCTGGGGGTAAGGTTGCCAACCATCCCGGATTGTCCTGCAGTTCCAGGAAGTAAAGATTAATCTTTAATTAAAGATAGTCATATTATGAAACATCCAGTAATATATCCAACCAAAATTAGGAAACCTACCTGGGGGGAAGGGGCAGGAAAGAGCAGACTATAGGAGATATGCAGACCAGCATCAACAGCAAGGCCCCATCTACTCAGTAGGACATAATGTATGGCTCTCCACACCAATATACCTACTCACAAGCTGGACTTAATGGTTCTTTGGCCCTTTTGAGATCCTGTAACAGGATGTGAACTTCCACTACCCAGCTCTCTGAAGAGTCACCTGGTATTTTATTTTATGTATCACTTTTGAAACCTTACACAGAAAACCCTCTCACAGAGCCTAGCCACCTTCACAGGGACAGAGCCACAAGGAATACATAGGTCACAAGATTCTGGACTCCAAACATAAATATTGCAGGCTCTGGTACTTTACAGAGAAGGAGGGATAATGTCCTGAGGAGTGTACCTGGGAACTTGTACATGACTCCACACTTGTGATTCCAATGGAATGCTTGCACTCTATGAAGCTTGGTCCCACATCACCCTAAGGGCACCCCTTAGAGAAAGGGGTGATGGCAGGAACTTTGGTTCTTGAACCCACAGCCCCAGGTTTCTTAGGAGCTAGGCAGTCCCAACTTGCCACCCAGTGACCTGCTAACAGCTGCCTGAGGACCCCAGTCCTGGGATCTGATTGATGAAACACAGAGGGTCCTGACTGGGTTAAACAGAAGCTGGGGACCAAGCACAGGAACAGGAAGTTGCCCATTCAACTGGGTTCTTCCTCCTCAGGGCTGCTTTCCCTGCAACACCTGCTCCTACTGCCTGCTGCTGATCTATGGGTAACCTGATCCTGCCTGACTCCTGGTTTGCCCTCTGGCCTGTCTCAGACTCTGACCTCCTGGCAGCTGACTCCTGCTCTGACCACTAGGTCAGACTGCTCACATCTCAGTCATGACACCTGCACACTTTAGAGGGATGCTTCATACTGGCCCATGCAGAGCTCTGCAATGTGAGGAGAGTCAGAGGAAGGGCCTACAACAAGGGTAGTCAATTATTTTTTGTCAAGGTCCAAATTTATTGGTCAAGGGATAGTCAAGGTCCAGACTCCAGAGAAAATACAAAATAATGATAAAAGATTTTGGGGTCCATTCAAAAGCATCTGGCAGTCCAGATTTGGCCTATGGTCTGCCTATTGACTACCCCTGGCAGAGAAGGGCTGCAGCAGCTTCCTCCTGTTCAAAACATGCTCATGTTTTCGGGATTTGGACTTTAGTCTACTTGGAACTGGACTAAGACCATTAAATAACTTTAATTGGGCCAAAAAAAAAACCAAAAACTTGAGCTTGAGACAAATTTAAGCCTATGACTGAAAAGGATCAGTATGTTAATACCAAGTTTCAGGGTAGAGATTCCCACTTCCAAGTATTCAGTGTCTATACTGCTTCCTGTATTTTACGTGTGATCTGACCAGTGCTGAATGCTGTATTGAGGTACAACCACAAAAGGATCCTCTATTCTATGCAGCTCTAGAATGCACTGCCCTTGTCTCTATCATTTTGTATTGCTTGCCAGTATGTAACTTCCTGTCCACTGTTACCTTGTGGGCTCTTCCAGCATTACTCTCTTCCAAGTTGCCCCTTCCCATATTCTGGATTAATTCCCCTTCCATGTATTAGTTTGTACTTCAGTTCAAATCACTCTTATTTCCTGCATACATTTCTGATATTAATATTTACTGAGCATTAACAGTTTTCAGTGCTGTGTTCAGTGCTGTAAAAACAGATGAAGACTAATGAGCTCATGAGAGATGGCAAGACTTATACATGTAATTTTTTGCAATGAGTTTGCATATTGAATTATAATAGGACTTCCCACATGTGTCAAGTTATTCACATGCAAAAGTGTGTGCAGGATTGAGGCCTAAAAAAAGAAATTATTATTCATATTACTCATAGCAGAACCTCAAGGCAAGTACCTGTCTAATCTGACTACCTGCATACCACTGTCCTTCCATGCTTCTTCTACTGTTTGTCACAGTAGGTGGGCATGGCTGTCCCGTCTCTGCCTCTGAGGAGGCCACACCTCCTCAGAGCCTGGGCTGCAAGAGTACTTAAAATCAAAGGAAGGGGAATTCACCATACTCAGTGGGTCCCAACCTTCGAGCAGGGCAGGGCTGCAAATAGGCAGGACTCTGACTTGTAGTCACACAGAGCTGTAGCACCAAGCACCATCTACGGGTCTCCAGCAGGGGTGACTGAGGAACACAGTCCTCCTAGTCTAATGAAGAAGAGTACTGCCACCCCTGATAGTGTGGTGGTAGGGGGACACAAGCCCACCCAACTCCACCACATCATAGCCCAGGACCTAACAGTGGCAGACTACTCTGCCACGGTCAACAGGGAATCCCCCTGCAACACACTAGCCACATTTCTAGCAGCACCACAGCCAGACAGTAGTCTGGTTCCCCTGGGCTGCTTCCTACTCTCCCCCTAAGGTGTACCTGCATCCAGGGATTGTCTTCAGTCTCCCTGGGATACACCATCAAGGTAAGCCATAGCAGCTTCTCAACATCAGGAGTGGCAGGGTTCTTTGGAAGCTTATGCAGGTCCTTGGGGCAGCAGTGGTTCTCCTTGGCTTACCACTCCATCAGTGGGGAAACAGCATCTGTCTCCTACATCAGCTCCCTCTCAACTGAGTTGCTGGGACAGCCTTTTATACTTCCTTTTCCTGTCCCGCCCCTCTGCTTCCAGTGTGTGGGGCATGGCCCTCCTGGTTCCACCCACTAGGCGGCTTGCGGCATTCCCTCCACATCTGCCTCTGAGGGAGGCCATGTCTCCTCGCTACAGTCACCATCTCATTGTGTTGTGTCTAAAATTAGGGCCCATCCCTGCAAACATGTACTCTGAGTTCTATGGAGCTGCTCACAAGTTAGGTTATTCATGTGTGTTTGCAGGACTGGATCTTAAATTGTCTAAACTCTTCTGGGCAGGAATCTTATATGTTCCTCTGATGTGAATAACACTTCTAGGTATTGTAAAAAGATTAATAAAATAATGAGTCCCTAGCACTGCAGTCGGAGCATAATGTTCTACATATGTACAAGTCAAATAAACATATGTAGAACCTCAGCAGTATAAAAAGAGGAACAAAATATTCTATTGTGGATTTAAAAAAAAATACATATAAACAATACATTTCTAACCTTTCTAGGTCTCTGTGTTTTTCTTCTCTACAGGCTGCATAATAATGTACTCTTTTAAAATATTATGCTATATTTAATCTCTCTTCCATATTATTAATGGGGATATAAATAAATTCAGACCTAACATTGATCTATGAGGTACTCTGCTGAATACGTTCTTCTAACTCAATGTGTAATTTGATCATCAGCACTAAACAATCTTGCTTAGCTTTTGGCTTGCTCAGTGAGCTTCTGTGAATCTGATAGTGTTAGAAAATGTTTTGCCTGGTTAGTAAAGATATAATTTGCATATAAATTTAAATGACAATAATTCTCTTTAAATGTTTTAACACAATGCTCAGCTGTGGGGCCTGAGGCAATGTATACTACCAACATCTTCCAAGAGATGACAAAGAAATGCAGGCAAATGAGGGGAAAAGAGGAATCTTGTTTCTTCCACTCTCCCCCACCACCACCCCCACTGACATTATTGGTATTTCTGACAGAATATGTAATTGATTATTCTAAGTCTTAAGTAAAATATGACCCAGCAGGAAAGATATTTAAGAATATTCCCTACAATGCATCATTTTTTGGAAAACACAAAGAACAATTTAGACAAAGTTACACACTGCCCCTATTTAGAGTAGGGGAACCCTGAATACGGCCCCATATCTAAGGGGAGGAATATTCTACCAGTATATAAGAAAATGTGCTTTTAAAGTATCCTCCAAACAGCAGTGCCTAGCCTCACGGTTTCTTTTATCCAGAACATCCCTGCATGTAAAGCAAAACATCTGGTTATGGGTCTTTCATCATTGATGACAACACATAACTACTGTTTATTCCTCTTTTTCCACCTCATAATTGCTGGCCATTTATTTTAAAGGTGGCAACCTTAGAAAAAATAAAATGACTGATCTTTTGCACAGGCTCCAAATGTCAAGATGTGAAAGATGTTTTATCATCAGCATATGGCATCTGTCTGGTCTTCGTAAGGAGGTCTCTAGTTGGATCAGAAATGTTCTCTAAACTGGATTTCAATGTCTCTAGCTGTTAGGTTGCCTTGACTAAACATCACTCTGAACATTATTTACCTTCGACTTAATTTGACCCTCAGGAATTTACACATAGTTTAAAGTTTCAGAATAAATTCCTCAACTAACTCCTCGTTAAAATTACTTGAAGGATTCTTTTATGATAAAAACATGCTGGCTCCCAGAAGACTGTATCTGCATAAATATACACATTAGTCTTTAAGACTTCCCACATCCTAGTACTGTGGTCAACTGCTTTTTTACATGAAGATTGAACTCCACAGCATATTTGCTGTGCTAGGAATCAAGATATTTTCAGTACATTGCCAGATAAGGAATTTATTTAAGTCCTTCTTAAATTATCCAGTTCTCTAGATTTCAACTGATACAAAACTGTGCTAGAAAATCCTATGTAGATTACTAATGGAATAGAGGCAGAATGGCAGGAGGATGGCAAAACAGCGAGTTAGTGAAAGCTATAGCAACTAGAGAAGGCCTATAAAATGTTTGCCTACATCATATTTAAGTTGGAAAGATGTTAATGTAAGCAGTCTGAATGAGCTCTTCCCTGACATCTAGTGATAAGCTGTGGAAAAAGACTTCAGGAGCTGATCTCGTTTGCATGGACACACTCACCCTGCCTATGTGCTCAGCATGATGGGATTGCTTGCCCAATGATCACTCATGGCTGGTGTTGGATCCCATGTCTCCTTGTTATTGTGGCAGGAGTAATAAAGGGTTGTCATCCTTGTTGTGTGAACCGAGGGCAGCAGAAATGTATCTGGCATACCCCAGTGGAGGGACTCACCCTCAATGGAATGGCACTCACTAGGCAAGGGACATGGGTTCCAAAGCCCAATGAGTGGGAGTGATGGTATGGGCCTGGGGGTGTGTGGGGGTGTTGTCATAGATACTATTTGACCCACCCTCTTCGCAGTATAATAAGAGCTAATTTAGATTTAACTGAGAGTCTTGTTACATATGGCAGAGCTGAAATCACTGATACCTCGGTCTAAGTATTAGACCTACACTGGGACAGAGTCTCTATTACAAGAGACTGCCCAGTGTGCACCAGCAGTGAGGCTCCTCCACTGAGAGCTGAAATCACTGAGAGCTCTGTTAAGTGGGGGGCCCTGAAGACATCTTGGCAAGTGGCCAGCCAGGTGGCTGGTGGAGAGGTGTGGCAAGCGGCCATCAGGGAGGTTGGTGGAGAGAGCCAGAGCAGAGCCCTGCAGAGAGGTGCAGCAATCAGTCATTGGGGTGACAAGCAAGTCCCCAAGCAGTGGAGCATGTAAGGTGCCTCCTTTCCCTCTACACAGGGTGGGAGGTGAACTCTGTGGCTGAACTTCTGAACTCTGGGGCTGCATTGGCCAAGGATAGCAACTATGAGTAGGGTACAGAGAAGGACAGCACATTAAAGGGACTTTTGGGTTGCTGGACTTAAGCACCTGAGGGGAAAAGGACACTGCCCAACTTACTTAGGGGTGGGTGTTTTGCTCATGGCTTATGTTTATGAACCCTAGTTGTGGTGTTTTCCCAAATTAATGCTGAGTTACTTCCCTCCTTTTATTAAAAGTTTTTCCTACACTCAGACTCTATGCTTGCAAGAGGAGAAGTATTGCCTCTTAGAAGCGCCCAGGAGATGGTGTGTAATTGTTCCAGGTCACTGGTTGGGGGCTTACGCCAGTTTTCTGTTGTATTGTTGAAAAGGAACGCCTAGATACTGAACCCAGCCCTGGTTGCTGCTGGCTACACCTGGCAGAAGGGTTACATTAACAATAAGAACTTATTCAGTAGTTCAGACAAACTATATTGTGATTTTGGGACACTTCTGTGAGTCCAGAAATGAAGTGCAGTAGATCATCTGCTTTTTATAGTATGTGACATTTAATAGCATATTTTAAGGCATTTTAATTTATTGTAACTTTTGCTTTTTTAAGGAATTCCAGCCTACATTCAGCCCAGATTTATGCCAGCTTCTTCCAAGGTTAATTCAAAGCTTCTGTAGCACAAAGTCTTGCTAGGAACAGATGTTATGGCAATGGAAAGCAATTACAACTAGCTATGGCCACAGAACATCCACATAGGCCAAGAAGTGGGTGGTGCTATCAGGAAAGCTGGGGGAATGCTGAGCCAGTGCATCCCTCTGCAACCTCAGGCAAAAGGTTTCTAAGCATAAAATGCCTCCCTCTAGCCTTGGAAAACCCAAGTTAGGGAAGCAACTTAAGATGATATCAGAAGATGTCAATTGAAATTCCCTGGCCACTTGCTCTCCCTTGGGATAAGTCTCCCTGGAATGCAGTCAGGCTGACCCAGGGAAGTTTTAGGCAACCAGGCCTGGTGGTTGGATTGGTGGTTGAGAACACATACCAAGAGTTTAAGCTACAGATAGAGTCAGGACCAGGCCAAAGGCAGTGCTGAAACCAGGGTCTGAGGACAGGCTGTGGGTCAGAACCAGGGTCAAACTCTGTGGACAAGCCAAGTCAGGATTGTAGTCTGGATGCAGGCTGAAAGTGGAAGCTGGGTTGAAGTCAGTCCTAGAGTTGCCAACTTTCTACTTGCACAAAAATGAACACCCTTGCTCCACCCCCACTCACTCCTTCCCCCTTCCCTCTGTCACTTACTCTCCCCACCCTCACTCACTCATTTTCACCAGGCTGGCTCAGGGGGTTGGGGTGTAGAAGGGGGTGAGGGCTTTGGGGGTGCAGGCTCTGGGGTGGGGCCAGAAATGAGTTCAGGGTGCAGGAGGGGGCTCTAGACTGGGGCAGGGAGTTAGCATGCGGGGGGTGAGGGCTCCAGCTGGGGGTGTTGGCTCTGGTGTGTGGCCAAGGATAAGGGATTTGGGGTGCAGGAGGGAGCTTCGGGCTGGGGCTGAGGGGTTCAGAGTGTGGGAGGGGGCACTGGGCTGGGGCATAGGCTTGGGGTGGGGGTGGTGGGTAGAGGTGAAGGTTCTGGCAGAGGTGCAGACTGTGGTGTGGAGCTGCGGATGAGAGGTTTGGGGTGCAGAAGGGTGCTCCGGGCAGGGACCGAGGGATTTGGAGGGTGGGAGGGGGATCAGGGCTGAAGCAGAAGGTTGGGGCGCGGGAGGGACTCAGTGGTACAGGCTCCAGGCGGCGCTTACCTCAAGCAGCTCCCAAAAGCAGCAGCATGTCCTCCCTCTGGCTCCTATGCAGAGACATGGCCAGGCAGCTCTGCGCACTAGCCCATCCACAGACATCACTCCCATTGGCCACGGTTCCCAGCCAATGGGAGCTGCAGAGCCAGCACTTGGGGCAGGGGCAGCATGCAGAGCCCCCTGGCCGCTGCTTCTGGGAGCTGCACAGAGCCACTTCAGGGAGGGAGCCTTAGCCCTGTTGTGTTGCCAACTGGACTTTTAACGGCCCAGTCAGCAGTGCTGATCAGAGCTGCCAGGGTTCCTTTTCAACTGGGCATTCTGGTCGAAAACTGGACAGCTGGCAACCCTGGTCAGTCCAAGAGTCTGGAGATCAAGAGGCTGGTTCAGGGCTCAAGCAGAACAGGAGCAAGCCTGGAGCAAGGTCAGAATAGGGCACGGACGAAGCTGAAGCAGGTTGGAACAAGGACAGGATTGAGGGCATGCTGGAAATCTAGGGCAGGGTAATCAATTATTTTTTATCAAGGTCCAAATTTATTGGTCAAAGTACAGTCGAGATCCAGATGCCAGAGAAAATAATACAAAAATAATTACAATAATGATAATAAGTAAATAAAAGGATTTCACGTCCTTTCAAAATCGTCTGGCAGTCCAGAGTTAGCCCGCAGTCTGCCTATTGACTACCGCTGGCCTAGGGAGTCTGTAACACTCTGAGGCAGCAGGAGGGACCCTAGCCAAGTGGTGCTGTTGCACAGGCTACCTTGTGGCTCTGGCAGTGAGAGTGAAATACTTTACATTATCATCTGACCCAGGCCCTGCCCGGAGATGGGTTGCCACAGCTAGAGGAATGAGTTGGAACAGAGATTGAAGCACTGGGGATGGGCAGGTGAAAGTCCTCCCACATTTAAAGCCATCCCCCTACCCCCAGCCTAAGGAAGTGGTCCACAAACTTTTTACCTTGTGCCCCACTCCCCCCCCCATTACTCCTCAGCTATAGTGAGAGGCAGCTCCAGTCAGTCCCGGTCACCCATGCTGACCACATTGAGCCCATCCCAGAGGACCCCTCAGGTGTTTGCATCAGTCATTTCCAGGGAGAAGAGGCTAGCATAGAAGCCCCTGGCTCTTCCACACATCTGTGAGAGGGATGCTCTCCTCCACCAGAAGGCAGGTGATATGCTTTTTGGGGAGGGGTGAGTCATGTAGCTAAGTGAGCAGGTTGTGGGTTTGCCTCACAGCTGTGAAGAAAACATCAGACCCCATCTCTCATGTGGATTCATTATCTGTTCAAACACACCCATGACCTGATTTTCAAGAGGTTCTGAGCACCCCCCCCAATCCTCCCGGAGCTAATGAGAGCTGCAGGTACTCAGCCTCATTGCAGCTCTGAGCACTGTAGTATTTTACTCTTCTAGATAAGTGGCTCTCAACCTTTCCAGACTACTGTACCCCTCTCAAGAGTCTGATTTGTCCTACATACCCCAAGTTTCACCTCACTTAAAAACTACTTCCTTACAAAAACAGACATAAAAATACAAAACAGTCTCAGAGCACACTATTACTGAAAAATTGCTTACTTTCTCATTTTTACCATGTAATTAATAAATCAATTGGAATATAAATATTGTACTTACATTTCAGTGTAAAGTATATAGAGAAGTATAAACAAGTAACTGTATGAAATTTGAGTTTGTACTGACTTTGCTAGTGTTTTTTATGTAGCCTGTTGTAAAACAAGGCAAATATCTAGATGAGTTGATGTACCCCCTGAGAGACCGTTGCATACCGCCGGGGATACACGTACCCTTGGTTGAGAACAACTGTTCTAGAGAATAAAGAAGAGTGTGTGTATTACCCTGAGGTGATGTTCATATGAATTTTAATGTGAGCTAAAATAGGGGAGTCACTTATAGCACTTCTAAGGTAAGAAGACTCATATTTCCCATTGGTGCAGAGCAGGGAAATCCTGAACTGAAAGAAAAAGGATAATCTGAGGGAGATTTGAGAGACTGAATGAAGGCTGCATTCTATTTTAAGCAGTCAACATTTGTTGTGATGGATTGAACCTATTCCCCAAACCCTGAAGGCTAAGGATACAGTGTACCCTTGCTATAAAAACTCTAAGGCCTGGTCTACACTAGGATTTAATTTGAATTTAGCAGCGTTAATTCTAATTAACCGCACACCCGTCCACACCAGGAAGCCATTTAATTCGACATAGAGGGCTCTTTAGTTCGAATTCTGTACTCCTCCCCGACGAGGGGAGTAGCGCTAAATTCGACATGGCTATGTCGAATTAGGCTAGGTGTGGATGCAAATCGAACTTAGTAGCTCTGGGAGCTATCCCACACTGCACCACTCTGTTGACGCTCTGGACAGCAGTCCGAGCTTGGATGCTCTGACCAGCCACACAGGAAACGACCCGGGAAAATTTGAATTCCTTTTCCTGTCTGGGCACTTTGAATCTCATGTCCTGGTTGGACATCGGGGCGAGCTCAGCAGCACCGGCAACAATGCAGAGCTCTCCAGCAGAGGAGTCCAGGAAATCCCAGAATAGAAAGAGGTCCCCAGCATGGACTGACCGGGAAGTCTTGGATCTGATCGGTGTGTGGGGCGATGAGTCTGTGCTTTCGGAGCTGCGCTTCAACAAACGGAATGCGAAGACCTACGAGAAGGTCTCCAAAGCCATGACAGACAGAGGATACAGCCGGGATGCAATGCAGTGCCGCGTGAAAGCCAAGGAGCTGAGACAAGGCTACCATAAAATCAAAGCGGCAAACGGACGCTCCGGAGCCCAGCCCCAGACATGCCGCTTCTACGAGGCACTGCATGCCATTCTTGGTGGGTCTGCCACCACTGCCCCACCAGTGTGCGTGGACTCTGACGAAGGGATAGTGTCGACGGCCAGTTCCTCGTCGACGTTCACAGATGGGGAAGATGAGGAAGGAGATGAGGAGGGGGAGGCAGTCGACAGCGCTTACAACGCTGATTTCCCCGATAGCCAGGATCTCTTCATCACTCTCACTGAGATCCCCTACCAACCCTCCGCAGCCATTACCACGGACCCTGAATCAGGAGAAGGATCAGTCGGTAAGTGCTTTAAACATGTAAACTTTTATTATTAATGGAACAGGAAAATAGACTAGGCAAACAGACGGTCTACATGCAGGGGAATGGAACAGGAATCTTCCGCAGAGATCTCCACAAAGCTCTCCTGGAGGTAGTCGAAAAGCCTATGGAGGAGGTTCCTGGGGAGAGCTGGCTTATTGGGTGCTCCGAGGTAGCACACTTTTCCGCGCCACGCTCTCATCTGGTACTCCGGGACCAGTGCCTTGATGAGCATCGCAGCATAGGGCCCTGGCTTGTGCTGGCTTTCATTCAGCATGCGCTCCCTGTCTCTCCGTGACACCCTCCTCAGGGTGATCTCGCGCGCAGACTCCTGCATGGAAGTAGAGTGATTTGTGTACTATTACTATTGGTAGTGCTTCACTGTTCCTTAGAACAACAAGAAGCGTCACTTTAGAGCCACGTGCTGGAGGCTACAGAGTGGCAGCATACAGGGATCTTTTCCAAGGGAAAACCGCGAGGGGGTGGAACAGGGGCAGAGTTTATGCTTTCAGGATTGCCTGCAGCAAGAGGACAGAGCTGGACATTGACTTTTAAGCAGCCAAAAGCCTTTGGCTTACCATGCCTGGCTGCTCCACGGATTCAGCTTTCCTGCCCCGCTTGTCTGGTCTGCAGTGCAATACCCCAGGCAATGAAAGCGAATGCAGATAAATCGAACTTTCCCTGAGTGAGTGCTCAGGAGATAGGTGCCGTCCATGGTCTGGTTCACAGGCAATGAGTAGACTATATTTCATTTTTAAGAAAAGGCATCTTTGTAAGCAATTCACTCCCTTTTCCCCCTCACACAGCTGCAACAGTATCCCGACCTGCTCCACCATGCCCCTCACAGAGGCTAGCGCAGATTAGGCGTCGTAAGAAAAGGACCCGGGACGAGATGTTTGCAGAACTTATGGGCTGCTCCAGAGCAGAAGCGGACCAGCAGAGCCAGTGGAGGGAGAACCTCACACAGCAGCAGTGCTCACACAGCGAACGGGAGGACAGATGGCGTCAGGAGGACCAGCAGGCGACTCAAACGCTGCTTGGACTACTGAGGGAGCAAACGGACACGCTCAGGCGCCTTCTCGATGTTCTGCAGGACCGCACGCAGGAGGACAGAGCCCCCCTGCACTGTGTCTGCAACCGCCCTCCCCCGCCACACACTCCAATACCCACCTCTCCCAGAATAACAAGAAGGAGGGGTACCAAGGGCCGTGAAAACTGTCACTGCACCACAGCGGACTGCTAAATTACCCAAAAGTTCTCAGTCCCTAGATTTTGAAAAGTTCTCACCTTTACTGTGTTGTCGAGTATTAAAAGTAGTTTGCTGTTAATTACTGTTTCTGTCATGTTTGTTTGCTGAAGACTTTCTGTGAAGGGGGGAGAGGGGTTTGGTAATTGCATAGGACAGTCACCATGAACAGGGTACAGACATGGGGGCAGGATCAACAGCAGGTTACTCACTGAGTGCAGTCACTAGGCACCCTGGTCAGTCTGTGAGGTGTTTTTAATGTTCTGTTCATAGGCGGCAGGTGCCCTGCTCCAGGTATACTTGGAGGTGGGTCTCTCCCCCGGCCCAGCCTGGATCGGGCCCTGGCCCACGCGGGTCTCCCTCCACCCCATCAATTCCCTGCCTGGAGCAGGTCCCAGCGCCCACCTGCCACCCCTCCCCCAGCGTGTCGTCTCCCCCCTACCCCCGCGCTGCGTCCCTACCTGACAGTAGAGCGGCTACCGGCAGAAATGCTGTCTGCTGCCCCAGGGTACTAGCGCCTGCCATCCACAAATGGCAAGGCAGGTTGCCATCACCCTGCCCTTCTACCATTGCCCTGAGCCTCCACAATGCCCCAAACCCTCAGCCACAGCCACAGCCCGCAACCCCCTATGCCTCCTCCCCCTTCCCACACACCCCTCACCCCTTCCTACGCCCCCACCCCCAGCCCAGAGGCTGCACCCAAACTCCGTCCCAAAGCCTACACCCCTCACCCCTTCCTGCACACCCACCTGTAACCGTCCTCCCCCCAGAGACCGCTGTAGGAGCAGGAGCCTATCATTCCTAGAGTCTAGAAGCGGTCTCTACATCACTGCACACCCTACCCACCACAGTCCGCATCCCTGTTTCAACCCTTTGACGCGAAATCATTATTAAAGAAAAGGTTTTTAAATAACAATGCTCCATTACCTTTATTTTTACACGTGTGTTGGAAGGGGGCAAACGGGGTGAACGGGGTATGAGACTGCAGAGGAGAGTCAACAGTAAATGGGTAAAGAAACAGGGGCAGGTTCAGCTTCTCTGTAAAGCAACTGGACAGTCATAGGTTACCCTGCTCTCTGAGGAACCTAGCTTTCAAAGCCTCCCGGATGCACAGCGCTTCCCGCTGGGATCTTCTAATGGCACGGGTGTCTGGCTGAGCGTAATCTGCAGCCAGGCGATTTGCCTCAACCTCCCATCCCGCCATAAAGGTCTCCCCCTTGCTCTCACAGAGATTGTGGAGCACACAGCAAGCTGCAATAACAATGGGGTATTGGTTTCGCTGAGATCCGAGCGAGTGAGTAAGCTCCTCCATCTCCCCTTGAGACGTCCGAAAGCACACTCCACCACCATTCTGCACTTGCTCAGCCGGTAGTTGAAGAGCTCCTTGTCACTGTCCAGGGCGCCTGTATAGGGCTTCATGAGCCAGGGCATTAGCGGGTAGGCTGGGTCCCCGAGGATCACTGTAGGCATCTGCACATCCCCAACAGTTATTTTGTGGTCCGGGAAGAAACTACCTGCCTGGAGGCGTTTAAACAGACCAGAGTTCCTGAAAACACGCGCGTCATGAACCTTGCCCGGCCACCCGACGTTGATGTTGGTAAAGCGTCCCCTATGGTCCACCAGTGCTTGCAGCACCATTGAAAAGTAGCCCTTTCGGTTAATGTACTGGCTGGCCTGGTGGTCCGGTCCCAGGATAGGGATGTGAGTCCCATCTATAGCCCCACTGCAGTTTGGGAATCCCATCGCGGCGAAGCCAGCTATGATGACCTGGACGTTTCCCAGGGTCACTACCTTCGAGAGCAGTAGCTCAACGATTGCGTGGGCTACTTGCATCACAGCAACTCCCACGGTAGATTTGCCCACGCCAAAGTGGTTCGCTACTGACCGGTAGCTGTCTGGCGTGGCAAGTTTCCAGAGGGCTATGGCCACTCGCTTCTGCACTGTCAGGGCTGCTCGCATCCTGGTGTCCTTGCGCTTCAGAGCAGGGGACAGCAAGTCACACAGTTCAAGGAAAGTGCCCTTACGCATCCTGAAGTTTCGCAGCCACTGTGATTCATCCCAGACCTGCAGCACTATGCGGTCCCACCAGTCCGTGCTTGTTTCCCGGGCCCAGAATCGCCGTTCCACAGCATGAACATGACCCATTGCCACCATGATCTCCACGGCGCGGCATCCCGTGCTTTCTGACAGGTCTGTGCCAGTCTGAGACTTCATGTCCTCACCGCGCTGCCGTTGCCTCCTCGCCCGATTTCTCAGCATCTGACTGTTGAAGAGGTGTATGATAAGGTGCGAGGAGTTGACAACAGCCATAAGTGCAGCGATGATCGCAGCGGGCTCCATGATCGCAGTGGAGTGCTGTGGCGTCCGCACTGTCACTTATAACAGGAAAAGTGTGCGAACTGATTTCCCGCCGGCGGGAGTGACGGTTGAATGCTGACAGTTACCAAGGACCACCCTCGACACAGTTTCCCCCCCCCCCAGCATGCATTGGGGGGAAATCCCAGAATTCCAATGGGCAGCGGGGAGTGCGGGAACTGTGGGATAGCTTCCCACAGTGCATCGCTTCCAAAGTCGACGCTTGCCCCGTTACTGTGGACTCACACAGTCAAATTAGTGTATTTAGTGTGGCTACACAAATTCGACTTCATAAGGTCGATTCCACAAATTCCACTTAAGTTGATTCGAAATAGTCTTGTAGTGTAGACATACCCTAAGACTGTTTCTGTTTATTGAGGATTATTGTGCTTTATCTCTCAGTGGTTCTGCAGTTTACAATAATCATACTCCATAACATGAAACAGTACAACACAGCTCAGATCAGCCTTACACAGAGGGTTTTCTGTACTAGCTGAAATGTTCACTCGTTAAACATCCATCTTGCAATTAAGCATTCTTCATACAGTATCTCAACAAGAAGAACTCAAGATTATTTCCATAAAGCCCGTGTAACTACATTCAACTTGGCAGAATATAAAAGATCTGGAAACACAGGCAGGTTTCTGTAGAGATCACAAGCTTCTGGAAATCAGATGTTGACCTTCCACTTCTGCAACTTCAGAGCCTGTTCCGCACACTGTTTTGTTTAAGGTGGCTGCAGAGGCTGGGTTTAAAGAAAATAAATGTGGTGGTTAGTTCTGTTTCCAGTGGCTGCCACACTATGAAGCTTCTCTACATGTGGTAAGTTAGCTCAGGTGAAACTCAATGAAGATGAAAAATTAAAATGCACCTTTTTGAGGAGAAGACATGGCTGATAGATGAAAGCAGGCTTGTTGCTCAGTACTACATAGTAAACTTTAGAGGTAGGTAATCGAAATATGAATTGAATTTATTTTTAAAAAAAAGAATTATTTTGGGGGCAAACATTTGTAAAACAGCCCCTCGTTTTGTGCCTGCAATGAACTGCAGAGAAAAAGGTAGAGGCCGGGGGAGACTGCTGCTTTTCTTCTACACCTCTGCTTTTCTTCACGTTATTTTAACTGTTGCAGATCATGTTGTTGGAGCCATAGTGCATATTAGTAGACACTGTCCCAAGGCTCAGTCTCACAAGATACTGAGGACACAACTACCATTGCAGTCAAGGGGAGTTGAGTGCATTCACTGATTTTCAAGTTCATACTCTTAGACCATTCATGAAGCTGAGAGATCAAATGAAAAGTTGCAGGCTATTCAAACTGCTCATGGGCTGCTGGGGGATAGAAGGGCATGGCGGTGGTGAGGAGGAGATGTATTGGGTAAGCTAAATATGACAGCAATAAGCACCTACAGTGCTAGTGATTTTAAAGGGTCCAGTTAACTGTCCCCACACCACCATAAGGCCCTCACACATCTATAACTGAGGCCTGTAGAGCTATCAGGCAGCTGGCATCTCCAGGCTGCCACCCAGCAGCAGCTGTAATAAGCTTATGCTCCACTTCCCATGACCCACTGTGGACACAGGCCATGGGAGGCTCTGCCTCAGGGCTAGTCTACACTTACCGTCCGGGTCGACGCGGTGAGTTCGACTTCTCGGAGTTCGAACTATCGCGTCTGATCTAGACGCGATAGTTCGAACTCCGGAAGCGCCGTGGTCGACTCCGGTACTCCACCACTGCAAACGGCGGTGGCGGAGTCGACCTTGGAGCCGCGGAGTTCGACCCCACCGCGTCTGGACGGGTGAGTAGTTCGAATTAGGGTACTTCGAATTCAGCTACGCTATTCACGTAGCTGAATTTGCGTACCCTAATTCGAACCCCCTTTTTAGTGTAGACCAGGCCTCAGGGGTTTGACAGATAGCAGCTTCATGGTGCCTGATTGACTACCTGCCCTACCTAAACCCAACGGGCATTCCAGGAACCGTCTTCTCTAGTTGCCATGACTGTTCTTGCCCCTGAGTTCCTGGCTTTGACCTTGGCTTGGTCTGGACTTTGCCTCCTGACTTGGACCCTGACCCTTGGTGTCGACCCTGGCCTGGAATCTATGAACTCCTCCACTACTCCCAGCCACAGCTTTGCCCCTGCTCTGACCTTGGCCCTGACTGCCCCTATTGGGATTCTGACAACCAGCAGGGAGCTGCACCAGGCCCTTTAAGGGTTTCTTCCCACTTCTACCCTCTTCCTGCCTCCATATCACATGATCAGCTGTGATAAACTGCAGATTAGGTGTGGCCTGGATGCTCAGCCCCAGCACAGCTATAATGGGGATGTGGGGGTCAGAGTCTTTACCGGCACTGCTTCCCCATCCCCAGCAGCAGACAAGGCAAGGAGCCACTGCAGCAGGGTGGCTTTGGCCTGGACAACACCCTCCTCCCCAATGAAAGCAGGTGGTGGTGATGCCTAGGGCAGCAAGATGTCTATCCTCAGCCATGGGGTTAGTTAATCCTCCAGTACCCGGAGGACCATGCCTCTTGATTAATAGTCATTGTTACTAAATCCATCCATGACACCATAATTTTACATTGTGAGCATGGCAAACATCCACGGAGCTTTTACAGAGCTGTAAAGCAGCACATTTGTTGTATTCCAATAAGAACATCCTACTCCTCTAACTAAACTACCTTTTAAAGCCAAATAAAATAATACAATCTGAAACACTAAGTAAAATTAATGTCTGATACTGCAAGTTGGTTATTTTAAACCAATATCCTATATAGATACACTTCATCACTCTTAAGTATTCACATGGAGAGGCAAAAGTTGCACAATATAGCCTTGTGCCTGAGGCCCTGGTGCCCATTGAAGCAAGGCAAAATATTTGCATCAAACCTCAAAACCCACTTGAACAGACCCTGGGGTTTGCTGTGTGTTGCTTTTGTGCATCTCAGCCCTTGATCATGAAAATCTGGAAAATAGGCTGATGTTGTTCCCCCCACCCGGGAGGCCAGAGGTGACCCTTCTGCCATGCTGGCCCCTCTTCCTTTCCTCCAACAGCCATTCCTGCCCTATTTCAATTTCAAGCAGCCTCCTGAAAACATCTGAGCTAAGAGAGGGAATTCAGGTGCCTGTTGGGGAGACAGAGAACACCTGTCTATCTTCCAGAGTTTTCTACTTGTGTCCAACACCATAGCATCTGAGCAGATCTCAGGTTGATTAGATTGGCAGTAAACCTTGTGGAGTCTCTAGTGCTCCTGCTTATAGGAAACTTGGCTTACTGTGATCTATTTGCTGCTGGGTTTTATATATTCTTGGTGGGGAGGGTTTTGTAGGGAGGGGATTTAGTGGTAAAATTTAATGCAGTTCGGAGCAGAATCATTTCTATACATGCACAGTGCTGCACTCATTCATGCCAACCTCCTAGTAACTGCAACTGTGGAAGGATTGCAGAATTGAAACCCTTACTCGTGCTGTAAAAAGTGGATTTTATCCTGATTTTGGGTGTTTCTTAGTTAACTGGCTGCTACCTGCTGCTCCACAATCAGCATAGGAATCACAAAACTCTGGGCCAACTTAATTCCTGGGATAACCTCCAGGAATTATACCAGGATGAGATGGCAGTTTGTAAAATCCACAAAATGCGGGAGTATTGCTTTCCTTCAAACTCTCTGTGATGTATATAGTTTGTTAGTTAAGCTTACTACAGAGCCTCTGAAGAAGTATGAACATTGCAATGTCTTTAGGGTCTGCAGTACTGGGGGCTATTGCTTTTTCGTTTGTTTTGTTTTGTTTTAATAAATGACTACCATCTGTCTAATGCACATTGAAGCAATAGGACTAAATTTGGGCTCAAACTTGACAATTTTCCTTCAAATGACCTGAGTTATTTGATGAGGAGATTAAATTACTTGCTTTTAGGGCAGGCCAGTAACTTTGTTCCAGCAAAAAAAAATGCTTGACTTTTAATTTCCAGGGATTTTTGGCGCAAATCTAAATGCGCAGTCATTCCACTGCGATGTCAGCCCCAGTTCTTGTACCTCACTATCTACCTCTGCAGTCATCCTGGCGTAAATCTGTCAAATGTCTTTATACATCTATTCTAGGCATGAGAAAGCTGCTTCAAGAAAAGAATTTTTTTCACAGGAGTATTTAGCTTGAGCCCCATGCTTTTCTTCTGGATTTCTGAGATTACTGCAAAGACGAATTACCACATGCAACATAATATAGTAGCTTCTAAAGGCCCAATAATTTTGTTTAGAGTTCTCTAACACTTCATCAAGGCATCACTGTATGTGATGACACCAAGGAGCACTATTAATTCAAATTGTGGCTCTTTGTACCACTTGAGAATATATTGTAAGACACATTTCATCTATTGGGTTTGGGATATGGTCTCTTTGTAACCCTAGAATACTGTACAAAATAACACAATTGCAACACAAAGGCAACATGAAGCACAATACCAGATAAGTTCCAGATGAGTACTACACCGTATCACTTGAGGTATATAGGCCCTTTTTTCATTTTATCAGTCAATATATTACAACAGGGTATTAACGCAGAGGTATCACTTCAATTAGCAATCAGTATTCCTACCTATTTTGCTTAATAAAAAAAAGAAACGCTACTCCTGAGAATGAAGATCAGGGCTGTCTTTCTCTCACACACAACCACCCACCACACTTACTAACTAAATGAAGTGAACTGGTCTTTACAAAGAAGGCAGCATGTGCTTTCTCTTTGTGATGTTTGCCCCTCTGTAGAGAACTGGCATAAGGTCGTGCACCTTAAGGCTGAAGTGGTGCATAGGTCTAGTGTTGACTCTGCACAGGGGTGCAATTTCCCCAGTATGCATCAGACAAACATTTGCAGGTTTTAGCTTTTCAGTACTGGGCACCGTGCAGGAGACTCCAACTTACTCTTATTGGTGATCAGAGGCCCTCCACGTCTTACCACTTTCTATTTCTGTGTATGATTCTTTCCATGTCACCTTATATACTGCTATTGTTATTTTCTGTTTGTGGGGTTAACATATGGACTTTTTAAAAACAGAAAAAACAGTTACTCACCTTCTTGTAACTGTTGTTCTTCAAGACGTGTTGTTCATGTCCATTCTAATCAGGTGTGTGTGTGTGGAATTTTTTTCCCATAGCAGCATCCGTCAAGTCGACCCAGGCACCCCTTGGACTGGGGCCTTCATGTCGCTCAATATAGAGCTCTGTCGACCCACCACCCCCTCAGTTCCTTCTTGCCGGCTACTCCAACAGAGGGGTAAATGGATGAGTATTGGAATGGACATGAACAAAACATCTCAAAAACAACAGTTAAAAGAAGGTGAGTAACTGTTTTTTCTTCTTCGAGTGCCTGTTCATGTCAATTCAGGTGACTCCCAAGCCGAAGTTCTGGAGGCAGGGTTGGAGTTGACTAGTGATTGGAGTACTGCTCTACCGAAGGCTGCTTCATCTCTGGCCTGCCGGGTGATCGCATAGTGTGCAGTGAATGTGTATATGGAGGACCACGTTGCTGCTTTGCATATTTCCTGGGTGGGAATCTGCGTTAGGAATGCCATCAAGGAAGCCTGCACTCTGATGAAGTGCACCGTGAGTGGAAGAGCAGGCACCCCTGCCAAGTTGTAGCACTCCTGGATGCAGGACGTGATCCACGATAAGACCTTTCATCCTGTCTGCCATAGCTACAAAGTGTTGAATAGACTTCCAGAATGGCTTTGTTCTCTCAACATAGAAGGCTAGTGCTCTGCGAACATCCAGTGAGGGCAGCCTCTTCTGCCTGCTGCTTGAATGTGGTTTAGGATAGAACACTGGGAGGAAAGTGTCCTGGTTGATGTGGAATTGGGAAACCACCTTTGAAAGGAAAGCTGGATGTGGTCTGAGTTGAACCTTGTCCTCATAGGACACAGCGTAGGGAGGCTCTGATGTTAGGGCCTTGAGCTCAGACACCTCCTGGCTGAGGTTATCACTACCAGAAATGCCACCTTGTGCGAGAGATAGAGCAGGGATCATGTCACCAGTGGTTCAAAGGGCGGCCCTGTCAATCTAGATAGGACCAGATTGAGGTCCCAGGCTGGGACTGGCTGTCGAACATGTGGATATAGCCTGTCAAGACCCTTGAGGAAATGGCTAACTGTAGGGTTGGCAAAGATCTCAGCACCTGGATGGAAGGCTGAGATAGCGGCCAAGTTAACCCTTATTGATGACACAGCCCTGCTACTTAAGGTGGAGAAGGTAGGCCAATAAATACAGTATAGAAGCGAGAGTGGGTTACAAACCATGTTGCATCGACCAGATTGAGAATCTCTTCCACTTGGCTAGGCAGGTAACCTTGGTGGAGGGCTTTCTACTGCCAAGGAGGACTTGTCTGACCGGGTCTGAACAGGAAAGCTTTATTGGATTCAGCCATGGAGCTTCTATGCTGTGCGGTGTAGTGACTCGAGGTTTGGGTGCTGGAGATGACCATGCTCCTGGGTCAATAAGTCCAGGAAGAGTGGCAAGGTGACTAGGGCTTCCACAGACATTTTCAGGAGTGATGTGTACCAGTGGTGGCAGGGCCAGGCTGGAGCTATCAATATCACCAAAGCTTGTTCCCTCCATATCCTGAGGAGAACCTTGTGAATGAGCGGAATGGGCAGGAATACATAAAGGAGATGGTCTTCCCACGGGAGAAGGAATGCTTCCGTGATGGAACCCAGACTGTGACTCAGGAAGGAGCAAAACTGCCGACACTTCCTGTTGCGCCATGTGGTGAACAAGTCTATCTGGGGAAAGCCCCACTGATAGAAGATAGAGTTCACGACATCTGGGCATAAGGACCACTCGTGGCCATGGAATGACCTGCTGAGATAGTCTGCCAACTCGTTCTGTACCCCTGGGAGGTACGACACTTGCAGGCGTATTGAATGCTCTATGCAGAAGTCCCACAGCACGAGAGCTTCCTGGCACAGGGGAGAGGAGCATGCACCCCCGTTTGTTGATATAGAACATTGCCATGGTGTTGTCTGTCATCACTGATACCCACTTAACAGGGAAATGTGTATAGAAAGTCTGGCATGCCAGGCGCACCACTCTCAGCTCTCTGATATTGATGTGGAGAGCAAGCTCTGCCCGAGACCAGAGGCCTTGAGTTCTGAGGACGGTCCCCCAAATGTGCTCTCCAGCCCAGAGCTGATGTGTCCGTCGCTAGGGAGAGAGACAGCTGAGGGCTGGAGAAGGGGACCCCTGCACATACTACCAGTGGGTCGAGCCACCACAGGAAGGAGTCGAAAACCTGGCAGGGCAGAGTTACAACCCTGTCCAAATTGTCCAGGGCTGGCTGATACACCAACACTAGCCACAACTGAAGAGGCCTAAGTCTGAGTCTGGCATGCTGCACCACATAGGTACAGGCTGCCATGTGTCGTAGAAGTTTCAGGCAGTTCCTTGCTGCAGTGGTGGGGAACTGCCTGAGACCTCGAATGATGTTGCCGAGGCCTTGGAACCTCACCTCCAGGAGGTATGCCCTGGCCTGGGTCGAGTCCAGCACTGCCCCTATAAATTTTATCTGCTGAACTGGAGACAATGTCAATTTTCCCTCATTCAGAAGAAGGCCCAGATTGTCGAATGTCACTTTTACGAAGTGGACTTGTGCCTCCACTTGAGCTCTGGAGCGTGCCTTGATGAGCCAGTCATCGAGGTGCAGGAACATCTGTACCTGCTGCCTGCCCAGGAACATGGCCACGGCTGCCATGCACTTGGTGAACACTCAAGGTGCTGCTGACAGACTGAACGTGAGGACTGTGAACTGATAGTGGCTGTTGTTCACCACAAACCTAAGGTATTTTCTGTGGAGCAGAGTTATTGCTATGTGAAAGTACGTGTCCTTCAAGTCGAGGCTGGCATATCAGTCCCCTGGAGCCAATGAAGGGATGATGGAGGCCAAAGAGACCATGCAGAACTTGAGCTTCTTCATTAACTTGTTGAGTTCTCACAGGTCTAGGATGGGCCTGAGCCCACCTTTGGCTTTTGATATTAGGAAATACCTGAAATAGAAACCCTTGCCCTTCAGCTCCTGAGGAACCTCTTCCACTGCCCCTATTGAAAGGAGTGAGTGCACCTCCTGTATGAGGAGTTGCTTGTGAAAGGGGTCCCTGAAGAGGGACAGGGAAAGGAGTGGAAGGGCAGGAGGGCACAGAATTGGATGGAGTATCCCCTCTCTACTGTGTGGAACACCCAGTGGTCCAAGGTGATACGGAACCATGCACAGTAGAAAGGGGATGGTTGGGATGAGAAGGTAAAGCGGAGTAGATCCAGTTCTTGTTCTGGTCCACTGTCCTCTACCACACCTTCAAAAGGTCAGTTTGGGGCCGGGAGGTGGTTTGGATTGGCCAGAGCCCTGGCCTGAGGATGGGCACAGCCTTTTCCTGCCGCTCCTATTCCTCCTCCGGAAACCGTCCTATCGGTTCTGTTGTTGGTAGAACCGCGGCGGAGGTTGTGGTATGGAATGTTTCAGCTGAGTGGTGGGAGTATGGAGGCCCAGTGATTTGAGGGTGGCTCTTGAGTCTTTTAGGCTATGAAGCCTTTTATCTGTCTTTTTGGAAAACAGAGTCACACCCTCAAAGGGGAGGTCCTGTATGGTCCGCTGGACCTCGTGTGGCAGACCTGAAACTTGGAGCAAAAGAACCCCTTCTCATGGCCACGCCTGTAGCCATCACCCTGAAGGCCGCATTAGCTCCATCTAGCACAGTCTGCAGGGAAGTTCATGAGATGAGCTTGCCCTCCTTGACCAAGCCTGAGAACTCAGTATGGGAGGCTTGTGGCAGCAGCTCTGCAAATTTTGCCATTGTTCCACATTTTATAGCAGTACCTGCTAACAATGGCCTGCTGATTTGAAATGCAGAGCTCAACCCACCCGTAGAATAGACCTTTCTACCGAAAGGGTCAAGTCTTTTCGCTTCCCTGTTTTTAGGGCAAGGTCCCTAATAACCCTGCTGCTCGCGCTGGTTAGCAGCATCCAAAACCAGGGAATCAGGGGGCGAGTGCGAGTACAGATGCTCATAACCCTCCCATGGCACAAAGTAACGCCTTTCATTGTGCTTAGCTGTGTGGGGCAATGAGGCTGGAGTCTGCTATAAAGTTTTGGTTGTAGCAGATATAGTTTTGATGAGAGGGAGGTCCGGAGGGTGCAGGTCCGGAGGGTGCTAGGATGTCCACCATGGGATCTGCACCCTCGATTACTTCCTCCGCCTGAATGCCTAGGTCCTGGGCAACACTCCCCAGCAACTGCTGCAACATCCTGTTGTCCTCCAGAGCTGGGGCTATGGCAGTGCTCACCAGTGCCTCATCTGGCGAGGAGGAGGAAGAAGCCCCCATAAAGGGTGGCTGTTCTCTCCCCTCGGCACCCAAGAGGTCCCACGACTCCTGGGGATCCCAGGCTGGAGCCAACCTGGATGGTGCCATGCCCATAGGTGCCGGCATGGAGGACACCCATGCTGGGGCTGCAGGAGGCATCGCAGGCATCGCTGTAGCCTTCAGTGCCGGCATTGATGCCGATGTCAGCGCCGTTGTAGTCATCAGTGCTGATGCCAGTGCTGGGGCCGATGGTGATAGTGCTGCAGCTGATGGCACTGATGTATACAGTGGCGGTGCCTCAATAGCAGGCTGCTGTGCCTGAGAGATCGCCAGGGCTGCAGGTCCCTGAGGGGCGGAAGGTGGAAACGAAAGTAGCCAAGGCTACCTATGTTGCTGTCGAGCGCAACCCTTGGCTCCATCCCTGGCTCTGAAAGAAGGCCCAGGGCCTCCAGAAGGGCCACTGCACTGGGTTCTGCCACTGTGGGGGCCACGGTTCCAGGTAAACTTGTCTTTTCCACCATGACCTGGACCTCCTACTTCTGGTTGTGCCAGAGCGATAGGAGTTGGACTCTGACTCCGAGGTCTCTGAGAAGGAAGACCACAGAGGAGCTGCACTGGGGGATGCTGAGTGTTGGGAGCTAGGGGACAGACTGGGCTCTCGTTTCCGAATGACTGGTGTCAGAGGGCGCTGTGGAGAAGGCGAGTACCGGGACAGCATAGATAGTTTCCCTTCTGACTGTACTGCAGGGTGGACCAGTGCTGTCAATGCTGGCAGTCCGTCCCTCCTTGGAGGTGAGAACGGTGCCATGAGGCACAACAAGTCCGAAGCCGCATTAAACGCCTCTGGGGTTGATGGGAGCTGCAGCTACTGACTCCTGAGGGCTGGCGAGCGGCGGGGGGGGGGCGGACTCAACTGCACTTCCAGAGCAGGAGTTGACATGGCCCTCACAGGCACCGTGGCGCTCTGGCCCAACTGGGGTCTCACAGTTGCCGGCTCCTTAGATTTAGCCAGGGGAGAATGATCCCTCTCTGGTTTCTCTTTCTTCTGAGGCACCACCAATGGAGAGCAGTGCATAGCCGCCGATTGGCTGCAGGAGGAGCCATGACAGTGCCAAGAGTCTCTGGAAGAGTCCTTTCTCGGCACCGGTTCCTTGGATGATGGCACCAGGGCGCTCCGCACCGAGGAGGAGGTGTTGTGCGCGGGGTCCTGGGTCTGAATGGGGGCAAAGAGCTGCCTCCCTGAGCAGAACTTTGAGCTGCTGTTCCCTCTCTTTCCAAGTTCTGGGGAAGAACTTGCAGCAAATTCTGCAACGGTCCTTTTGGTGACCCTCACCTAGACACCCTAAACATGCAGTGTCTGGGTCACTTTTTGGCATGTGCTTAGCACAGACCTCACACTTTTTGAACCCTGGGGACCGTGGAATACCACAGTTCCATGGATTGGATTGGGTTGGGGGGAACCCCCAACAAACTTTAACTATCTATAACAACTACTAACTATAACAACAACTATTAACTACAGATAACAGAGAAAGGCACTTGCTAAAGCAAGGGCTATAGGATGTTCCAACTAACCATCACTGGTGGTAAGAAGGAACTGAGGGGGGACAGGTTGACAGGGCTCTATATTGAGAGCCATGAAGGCGCAACTCCAAGGGGCACCTGGGTCAACCCGACGGATGCTGCTATGGGAAAAAATTTCCATCCGCCGTGCACGCGCACACACACACCTAATTGGAATGGACATGAACAAGCACTCAAAGAAGAACTGTTGATTTTAAATTTAGAATTTACGTACTGAGTCTTAACTGGAAAACTGGAACTGTCGGAGAACCACCTGCCTTATGTACAGAATAAATAAATACATACCGTGTTTGGAAAACAGGAAACAAATCAATGTTGCAACAGATATTTGAGAAGATCCATCATGAGCACTGTGACCAGCCTCATTCTCTCTCATCCCTTTGTTAAACTCAGCCTCATACCAGTATATTCTTCTTTTAGAATGAAGAAAGCCTGATCCCATGCCCAAAGACAGTCAAAAAGCTGCAGAAATACCACTGCTCCATTTCACTGAGGAGGCGGCTAAGAAGCAGTAAGGTTGCAGAGAGGGAATCCACAATTCCTTGAGTACCATAAAGCCCTTCAGTATGATGGCATTCTCCATAGGAATGAGCAGCCCATATGGTGTAGCAGTGGTCTTAGCTCAGCTGCACAGGTGCGCTGGTGCTTGCTTTCGGGATGGAAGGAGAGAGAATTCTTCCAAATTGGCCTCTCCCACAAAAGCTGCTGATTCTTACTTTGTTGTAGGGGAGGGGAAAGAGATGGATTTCATCTTTAGCTGGTGAGGAGCATGTTATTTAATCACTCTGCCATCTGGGAATATAAACCCTTTAGCATTGGCAGCTGAGTAGTCTTTTCACTGTTTTACATCTAGGCCCCTAATCCTATCTTCACTGCACAGTAATCTTCACTGTGCCGGACAATCTGTAGGGATGAGAGTGGAAGGAATTCTTTCCTAGCAGGCTGCAAGGCTAGAAGACCCTCCATGGTCAGCATACATTCCCTGATGGGAAAAATGGTCAGAGGATTCACACTGCTTTGGCCCACTGATTTCTCTCTCACCTCTAAACTCCTGCATTGCCACACTGAGTCCCCATGGAGCTGGGTTCTGTGGTATGCAAGGTTTATGGACAACCCCAGATCCTACTCTGGTTCCACTGTGCATAGGGGATCCTCTGTGCCAGTGGAGAGGAGTATGCAGAGTTGATCCTTTATGCACGAAAGTGATGTCATTAGCCATTTCTAGCTGGGATAAGAAAACAGTCCCTCTCTCCAAAGCCGGTAGAATTCCCATGTGGCATCAACTTTGTTCTGGCACAGAATGTCATTAGCTGACAAGCATTTGCAAGTCTTATCAAGAAACTTAAAGAGTAAGGGTGTGTAAAGGGGCACATGCCTCTTGAACATCTCCAAGCAGTGGGAAGAAATACCACAGTCCTTTTCTCAGCCTGGTGCCCCCTGCAAGCTGCCAGCTATCCCTGGCAGGCCTTCAGTGGCTTGGCCCTCCAGCCAAGTCACAGAGTGCAAATGAAGCCCTTCTGGGGTATTAAAGAATCCAGTAGTCTATTCACCATCACTAGGATCTTCAGCCCCAGCTCTAGGTCCCTTAGGGTATGTCTACACTACAAGAGTAGTTTGATTTAACTTAGGTCGAATTTGTGGATTTGACCTGATGAATTCGAATTTGTGTATCCACACTAAGGACACTAATTCGACTTTGTGAGTCCACACTAATGGGGCAAGCGTCGACATTGGAAGCGGTGCATTCTGGGCAGCTATCCCACAGTTCCCGCAGTCCCCGCTTCCCATTGGAATGCTGGGTAGAGCCCCCAATGCCTTCTGGGGGAAAAATGTGTCGAGGGTGGTTTTGGGTAACTGTCATCATTCAACCGTCACTCCCGCCCTCTCTCCTTGAAAGCGCCGGCGGGAATTCTGTTCGCACACTTTTCTGGTCAGTGACAGCGCGGACGCCACAGCACTGCGAGCATGGAGCCCGCTGCGATCATCGCTGCACTTATGGCCGTTGTCAACTCCTCGCACCTTATCGAACACCTCTTCCACAGTCAGCTGCTGAGAAATCGGGCGAGGAGGCTCCGGCAGCGCAGTGAGGAAGTGAAGTGTGAGAGTGGCACAGACCTCTCACAAAGCACGGTATGCCGCGCCGTGGAGATTATGGTGGCAATGGGTCACGTTCATGCTATGGGACGGCGATTCTGGGCCCGGGAAACAAGCACGGACTGGTGGGACCGCATAGTGCTGCAGGTCTGGGATGAATCACAGTGGCTGCGAAACTTCAGGATGCGTAAGGGCACTTTCCTTGAACTGTGTGACTTGCTGGCCCCTGCCCTGAAGCGCCAGGACACCCGGATGCGAGCAGCCCTGAGTGTGCAGAAGCGAGTGGCCATAGCCCTCTGGAAACTTGCAACGCCAGACAGCTACCGGTCAGTAGCGAACCACTTTGGCGTGGGCAAATCTACCGTGGGGGTTGCTGTGATGCAAGTAGCCCACGCAATCGTTGAGCAACTGCTCTCAAAGGTAGTGACCCTGGGAAACGTCCAGGTCGTCATAGATGTCTTCGCCGTGATGGGATTCCCAAACTGCAGTGGGGCTATAGATGGCACTCACATCCCTATCCTGGGACCAGCCCACCAGGCCAGCCAGTATATTAACCGAAAGGGCTACTTTTCAATGGTGCTGCAAGCACTGGTGGACCATAGGGGACGTTTTACCAACATCTACGTCGGGTGGCCGGGCAAGGTTCATGACGCGCGTGTGTTCAGGAACTCTGGTCTGTTTAGACGCCTGCAGGAAGGTAGTTTCTTCCCGGACCACAAAGTAAGTGTTGGGGATGTGGAGATGCCTACAGTGATCCTCGGGGACCCAGCCTACCCGCTAATGCCCTGGCTCATGAAGCCCTATACAGGCGCCCTGGACAGTGACAAGGAGCTCTTCAACTACCGGCTGAGCAAGTGCAGAATGGTGGTGGAGTGTGCTTTCGGACGTCTCAAGGGGAGATGGAGGAGCTTACTCACTCGCTCGGATCTCAGCGAAACCAATATCCCCATTGTTATTGCAGCTTGCTGTGTGCTCCACAATCTCTGTGAGAGCAAGGGGGAGACCTTTATGGCAGGATGGGAGGTTGAGGCAAATCGCATGGCTGCTGATTACACTCAGCCAGACACCCGTGCGATTAGAAGAGCCCAGCGGGAAGCGCTGTGCATCCGGGAGGCTTTGAAAGCTAGGTTCCTCAGAGAGCAGGGTAACCTATGACTGTCCAGTCTCTTTACAGAGAAGCTGAACCTGCCCCTGTTTCAGTTACTATTGACTTTATTCAGCGGTTACATACCCCGTTCACCAGGTTTCCCCCCTTCCAACAGACGTTTAAAAATAAAGTTATTGGAACATTTTTAATTAACAAAGTTTTCTTTACTAACGAATTCTCGTTCAAGGGTTCCAACAGGGACGCAGACTGTGGTGGGTACGGTGTGCAGTGATGTACAGACCGCTTCTACACTCGAGGACTGACAGGCTCCTGCTCCTACAGCGGTCTCTGGGGTGAGGACGGTTACCGGAGGGTGTGCAGGAAAGGGTGGGTTTGCAGGAAGGGGTGAGGGGTGTGTGGGAAGGGTGAGTAGGTGTGGGGGGATGATGGCTCTGGCTGGGGCTCAGGGCATCGGAGAGGTTCATGGCTAGGGTGGAAGGGCATGGTAAGGGCAGCCTGCCTTGCCATTTGTGGATGCCAGGCGCTCGGACCCTGGGGCAACATACACCTCCCAGACTGACCTGGGGCAGCAGACACCTCGCAGAGTGACCCGGGTGCCTAGTGACTGCACTCTGTATGTGACCTGCTGTTGATCCTGCCCCCATGTCTGTACCCTGTTAATGGTGGCTGTCCTATGCAATTAACAAACCCCTCCCCCCCCTTCACACAAAGTCTTCTGCAAAGAAACATGACGGAAACAGTAATGAACAGCAAACTATTTTTAATACTCAACTACACAGTTGGGGGATGAAACTGGGATTTGGGATCGGGTGAGCCAGGAAGGCAAGCAATTCTCATACTTTAGGGAATGAGAGCTGTTTGGTACATGAGCGCTCTGCTGGGGTGGAGTGACAGTTTTCACGGCCCCTAGCGCCCCTCCTTCTTGTGATTTTGGGTGAGGGGGGGACAGGACTTTGTGGCGGGGGAGGGCGGTTGCAGATACAGTTCAGAGGGGCTCTCTGCTCCTGCCTGCGGTCCTGCAGAACATCCACCAGGCGCCAGAGCGTGTCCGTTTGCTCCCTCATTAGTCCAAGCAGCGTTTGAGTCGCCTGCTGGTCTTCCTGCCGCCACCTGTCTTCCCGTTCGCTGTGTGAGCGCTGCTGCTGAGAGAGGGTCTCCCTCCACTGGCTCTGCTGGGCCGCCTCGGCTCTGGAGCAGGCCATCAGTTCAGCGAACATCTCGTCCCGAGTCTTTTTCTTTCGCCACCTAATCTGCACCAGCCTCTGTGAGGGGGATGCCGGGGCAGTTCGGGAAAGAGCCGCAGCTGTGTGATGGGAAAAAGGAAGTGATTTCCTTCCAAAGATACATGTTTGCGAACACTGAACACAGTCTACTCAGTTTCTGTGAACAAGACCATACAGGGCACCTAATCTCATGTGCTCTCAGGACAAGTTCGAATATTCGGAATTCGCTTTCATTGCCTGGTGTCTTGACCTGGAGATCGGACAAGCGGGGCAGGACAGCAGAATCCGTGTAGCAGCCAGGCCTGGTAAGCCGTAAACTTTAGGCTGCTTAACAGTTAATGGATAGCAGTGCCCTCCTGCTGCAGGCAATCTGGAAAGCATAAAGTCTGACCCTGTTCCAGCCCCTCGCGGCTGTCCCCGTGAAAGATCCCTGTATGCTTTTCCTCTGCAGCCTACAACACGTGGCTGTTAAACGACGGTCATTGTTATGCAAAGGAAAAGTCAAGCATTCACAATAGTAACATTAAAGTAATTCCCCTAATTAGATGCAGCAGTCGCCGAGCGAGATCACCCTGAGGCGGGTCTCCAGGAGAAACAGAGAGTGCATGCTGCGTGAATCCCTGCACAGACCAGGGCCCTATGCTGCCATGCTGGTCGAGGCGATGCTCCCATTATACCTCCTGATGGCCTGGCGCGGAAGAGTGTGCTTCCACGGAGCACCCAACAAGGCACCTCTCCCCAGGAACCTCCTGCGGAGGCTTTTCGAGTACCTCTCAGAGAGCTTCGTTGAACTGTCCCAAGAGGATTTTTGTTCGATCCCTATATGCATTGACCTTCTTTTTATATAATTTTTATTCCTGTTTTGTTAAGAAATAAATGTTTACATGTTTATAGCACTTACCTTCCCCTGATTCGGAGTCTGGGTTAACGGCCGGGGAGGGTTGGTAGGGGATCTCTGTGAGGGTGATGAAGAGATCCTGGCTGTCGGGGAAAGCAGTATTGTAACCGCTGTCGCCTGCCTCGTCCTCCACAAACCCTTCCTCATCTTCCCCATCGGCGAACATCGGCGAGAAACTGCCCCTCGACACTATCCCATCATCAGAGTCCACGGTCACTGGTGGGGCAGTGGTGGCAGACCCACCGAGAATGGCATGCAGTGCCTCGTAGAAGCGGCATGTCTGGGGCTGGGCTCCGGAGCGTCCGTTTGCCGCTTTGATTTTTTGGTAGCCTTGTCTCAGGTCCTTGATTTTCACGCGGCACTGCGTTGCATCCCGGCTGTATCCTCTGAGTGCCATGGCTTTGGAGACCTTCTCGTAGGTCTTTGCATTCCGTTTTTTGGAGCGCAGCTCCGAAAGCACAGACTCATCGCCCCACACAGCGATCAGATCCAAGACTTCCCGGACAGTCCATGCTGGGGCCCTCTTTCTACTCTGAGATTGCATGGACTCCTCTGCTGGAGAGCTCTGCATCGCTGCCAGTGCTGCTGAGCTCGCCACGACGTCCACACAGGAAATGAGATTCAAAATGGCCAGACAGGAAAAGGAATTCAAATTTTCCCGGTGCTTTTCTTGTATGGCTGATCAGAACATCTGAGCTCGGACTGCTGTCCAGAGCGTCAACAGAGTGGTGCAGTGTGGGATAGCTCCCGGAGCTAGTAAGTTTGATTTGCATCCACACCTAGCCTAATTCGACATAGCCATGTCGAATTTAGCGCTACTCCCCTCGTCGGGGTGGAGTACCGAATTCGAACTAAAGAGCCCTCTAGGTCGAATTAAATGGCTTCCTGGTGTGGACGGGTGCACGGTTAATTCGAATTAACGCTACTAAATTCGAATTAAAGTCCTAGTGTGGACCAGGCCTTAAATTCAGCCCTTTGTTTGGGCTCCCAGATAAGCTCTATCCCCTACTTTGACATAGGGTTGCCAACTTCCTAATTGCACAAACCCCACCCCTTCCATGAGGCCCCACCCCTTTCTCCAGCCCTTCCCCAAGGCCCCGCCTCCCCGCTCACTACATTCCCCCTCCCTCAGTGGCTTGCTCTCCCCCACCCTCACTCATTTTCACTGGGCTGGGGCAGTGGGTTGGGGTGGGGCCAGGGATGAGGGGTTTGGGATGTAGGAGGAGGCTCTGGGTTTAAGGGGGCACTCAGGGCTGGGGCAGGGGCTCAGGGTTGGGGTCCGAGCTTACCTCGGGTGGCTCCCAGTCAGTGGTGCAGTGGTGCTAAGGCAGACTCCCTGCCTCCCCTGCCTCCGTGCTGTGCCCCGGAAGCAGCCAGCAGGTCCAGTTCCTAGGAGGGGGGCCAGGAGGCTCCACGCACTTCTCTCACCCACAGACACCACTCCCTAGCCCCCATTGGCCATGATTCCCAGCCAATAGGAGTGTGGAGCCAGTGCTCGGGGCGGCAGCAGTGTATGGAGCTCCATGCCCCCCCTCTCCCCGAGGAGCTGGACCTGCTGGCCACTTCCAAGGCACAGTGTGGTGCCACGAGAGGTATGGACTAGTATGCCTTAGCCCTGCAGCACTACCGACCTGACTCTTAATGGCCCAGTCAGCGATGGTGACTGGAGCCACCAGGATCCCTTTTTGACCAAGCATTCCAGTCGAAAACCAGATGCCTGGCAACCCTAGGTAGACACTTTACTTGTGGGGGAACTTAGGCCCACCCACTACTCCAGGGTCCAACCTAGGGCCCCTGTACACAGCAGTCACATACTGCTCACCTCAATCCTTTACTGCTGCTACTTCCCTGGGCCTGTTTTATTTCCAGCCCCACCTCAGGGCCACCATCCCCAGCACCTTCTTTCTCTGCAGGCCCAGTGTAAATGCAACCTGCCATAAATGCTCCTGTTGGGCTTCTGTGGCTGTAGAGCAGCACTCCTTCACTTCTCTGGGCCCAGCCAGGAACTGACTTGCTAAGGCCAGGCTGCTCCTTTTATCTGGACCAGGACAGCCCTGATTGGCCCCTCTAGCCCTTGGAGGACCAGGTCTCTGTGGTTTCCCAAATGTCTGCTTCAGAGAGTCCTTTCTAAGCAAGCTTGGAGGACTCACCTTCACTGATCTATTCCTGCCTGCTTGCTGCTTCCTGGGACGAGGTGTAGTAGGACCATGTCCCCAACTCCAGGGAGCCACAAAGGTCAAATACACTCCATCACAGGACCAGATATTTAAAGGTAAACATTCAAGTGGGTGCCTGGTAAGATTTTTCAAAAAAGCCTAGGTGCTAACTCAGATAGGAGCTTCAGTGCTTTTGAAAATTCCACTACATGCCTATCTGCATCTTAGGTGCCTACCTAGCTTTAAAAATCTAGCCCTAAGTCCCTCTACTTTGGATCATTGGTGAAATCCTGGCCACATAAATCAACGAAACAACTCCCATAGACTTCAGTGGACCCAGGATTTCACCCTACATCTTCAAAATTTGTCATTGGGTAACTGCCTTTTGTTGAAAAGCTTTGATGGAGTCTAAGAAATGTATGCAAAATTATTTAAAATTACAAGAATTACCAGATCCTTGGACCTCACTAAGTTCCCGTTGCATGGAGCCAATGGTGGAAAGTGCTCTTCAAACTGCCTCAAGAAGGCAGCTGAGGAGTCTCTCAGGACAGGGAAATCCTTGGATAGCAATAGCACAAAAACAGCTATGCATTTCTGCCCCTCTCTTGACATGGGAGGTGGGGAGCAGCATGCTAGGGTGGGAGCAGCCAGGGCTGGCCTGTTAATGATAAGTTATTCTGGGAGTTATTTCTGCCTCAGGTTCAGGAAACAGAAACATGGCTTAGAGCCACCTCCCCTCTCCCTCCCCCCAGCTGTGTTGAACATGAGCTCAGCACAGCTGAGGATCTAGCCCTTAATCTTATTTCTCTAGTCGATTGATGAGGGCAATACATCATTCTTTTCCCCAGTCACCTTTTACTTCTTCCTGCTGTATTTGTTTCCATTTCAATTTAAGTTCAGTAAGAATTGTCTTGGGCAAAAATGACTTAATAATTCCAAAGAAATGAAAGAGAGATAATGTGATGCTGCAAATATGTCTTGGCAACCTGCTAGCTAGGGATGACTTTGGATCAAATTATTATACAATTATTATGCTATCGTATGTACTTCTCAGGCATTCGTCATCTTAGTGGCTCAATGCCACATACTGTAAGTAAATGTTAAGGTACCACAGATTCTAAACCATCCCTTATATGCTGAAGAAACATATTTTTCAAGATACTCAGTGCATTTTGTTGCACAAAATCCTCCAAAAATGGAAACGCTGTGATATAACTGATTCCTTTAATACCATCCTCTAACCAAACATTCCAAAGGACAATATACTCTGATGTTTAATCTGAGTATATTTATTTTTATTACAGGAGTAACTAGAGGCCACCACCAAGATTGGTGCCCCTTTGTGCTAGGCACTGTATAAACACAGAGTCCCTGCCCCAGAGAGTTTACATTTCAAGTAGGCAAGACTGACAAAGGGTGATATGAAATAATTACACAATGTGATTTACTCTCTCAAGGTCAGTGGCTGATCTAGGGACAGAACGCTAGTCTCCTGCCTCCCAAGCTACTGCTTTACCAGTGAGACCATACTGCTCCCTTTTATGGGGCTCAGTAGACTGGCTTGAGTATTAAGTCCTTGTGGTTAAGTCTACACAGCCAGTGAAAGTGAGCCTCCCTGCCCAGGCTGACAAACTTGGTTTAGTGGGGCTCACTCTAGCGCTGTAAAAATAGCTGTGTTAACAGCATTTTGAAGTTATGGCTCAGGCTGAAGCTCAGGCTCTGAAGTCTAGGGAGGGGGATGAGCTTCCAAACCCAAGCTCTAACTTCAAAGTGCTGGCTATGCAGCTATTTTTAGAGCACTAGCATGAGCCCTGCTACCACAAGTCTGTTGAGCAGGTCTGGAAGGCTGACTGCCGCAGGCTGTGTAGACTTACCCTCTGTGTCAGTTCTCATGCTGTCCCACTTCCATGAATTATTTTTGTTCAATTTTTTTTAAACTATACCAATAACAAGGATTAAATTATTAGAAATACATTCAATTAATATTATGGGATCACTCTTCAGCCTCAAACGACACCTTTAACTTATACTTCTGATCCAACTAAAAAGATATTTATCAACATGGATAACCAGGAAGAAGAAGTGGGTGATGCTTTTTTTTTTTAAACAGCTAACAAAATAATCCAAAGCACAGAACTTGATGGTGATGGGGGACTTCAACTATCCATATAACTGTTGGGAAAATAATACAGCGGGGCACAGATTATCCGTCAAGTTCTTGGAATTCATTGGAGACATTTTTTTTTATTTCAGAAGGTAGAGAAAGCAGCTAGGGGAGAGGCTCTTCTATTTGATTTTGACAAATAGGGAGGAACTCATTGAGGATTTGACAGTGAAAGGCAGTTTAGGTGAAAGTGATCATGAAACGATGAATTCATGATTCTAAGGAATGGAAGGAGGGAAAACAGCAGAATAAAGATAATGGATTTCAAGAAGGCAGACATTAGCAAACTCAGGGAGCTGGTAGGTAAGATTCCATGGGAAAAACAGTTTGAGAGAGTTGGCAGCTTTTCAAAGAGACATTATTAAGGGCACACACAAATTATCCCAGGAGATCTTCAATGATATGAAACTCAAAAAAGAGTCATACAAAAAGTGGAAATTAAGTCAAATTACAAAAGATGAATATAAACAAACACAAGCATGTAGGGACAAAATTAGAAATGCCACGGCACAAAATGAGATTAAACTAGCTAGAGACATAAAGAGTAACAAGAAAACATTCTACAAATACATTAGAAGCAAGAGGAAGACCAAAGAAAGGGTAAGCCTGTCACTCAATGAGGGGGAAAAGACAATAACAGAAAATGTGTAAATGATAGAAATGCTAAATGATGTTTTTGTTTCAGTTTTCAACAAAAAGTTTAGTAGCGATTGGACATCTAACACAGTGAACACCAGTGAAAATGATATAGTATCTAAGGCTAAAATAGGGAAAGAACAAGTTAAAATAAGTTCTGTTTGCCAGAAGCTGGGAATGAGCGACAGAGGATGAATCACTCAATGATTACCTGTTCTGTTCATTCCCTCTGGGGCACCTGGCATTGGCCACTGTTGGAAGACAGGATACTGGGCTAGATGTACCTTTGGTCTGACCCAGTATGTCTGGTCTTATGGTCTTATCTAAAAATTACTTAGACAAGTTAGATGTCTGTGAGTTGACAGGACCTGATGAAATATATCCTAGAATACTCAAGGAGCTGACTAAGGAGATATCTGAGCCATTACCGATTTTCTTTGAAAACTCATGGAAGACTGGAGAGATGCCAGAGGACTGGAAGAGAGCAAATATAGTGCCAATCTATGAAAAGGGGAAAAAGAACAAGTTGGAGTCTTACAGACCAGTCAGCTTAACTTCAGTACCCGGAAAGATAATGGAGCAAATAATCAAGTAATCAATTTGTAAACACCTAGAAGATAAAAAGATGATAGGTAACAGTCAACATGGATTTGTCAAGAACTAATCATGTCAAACTAACCTTATATCTTTCTTTGACAGGGTGAAAAGCCTTGTGGATGGGGGGAATCAGTAGATGTCATATATCTTGACTTTAGTAAGGATTTTGATACTATCTCGCATGACCTTCTCAAACAAACTAGGGAAATAGAACCTACATGGAGCTACTATAAGGTGGATGAACACCTAGTTGGAAAACTATTCCCCAAGAGTAGTTATCAGTGGTTCACAGTCAAGTTGGAAGGGCATATCGAGTGGGATCCTGCAGGGATTGGTCCTGGGTCCGATTTTGTTCAATATCTTCATCAATGATTTAGATAGATAATGGCATAGAGAGTACACTTGTAAAGTTTGCGGATGATACCAAGCTGGGAGGGGTTGCAAGTGCTTTGGAGGGTAGGATTAAAATTCAAAATGATCTGGACAAACTAGAGAAATGGTCTGAGGTAAACAGGAGGATAATCTATAAGAACAAATGCAAAGTATCTACTTAGGAAGGGACAATCAATTGCACACATACAAAATGGGAAATGACTGCCTAGGAAGGAGTACGGCAGAAAGGGAACTGGGAGTTATAGTGGATCACAAACTAAATATGAGTCAACAGTGTAACACTGTTGCAAAAAAAAGCACATATTCTGGGATGCACTAGCAGGAGTGCTGTAAGCAAGACATAAGAAGTAATTCTTCCGCTATACTCTGCACCAATTAGGCCTCAACTGGAGTATTGTGTACAGTTTTGGGTGCCATATTTCAGGAAAGATGTGGACAAATTGGAGAAAGTCCAGAGGAGAGCAACCAAAATGATTAAAGGTCTAGAAAACATGACCTATGAGGAAAGATTTAAAAAATTGGGTTTGTTTAGTCTGGAGAAGAGAAGAGAAGACTGAGGCGGGACATGATAATAATTTTCCAGTACATAAAAGGTTGTTACAAGGAGGAGAGTGAAAAATTATTCTCTTTAACCACTGAGGATAGTACAAGGAAGCAATGGGCTTAAATTGCAGCAAGGGAGGTTTAGGTTGGACATCAGGAAAAATTTACTAACTGTCAGGGTAGTTAAGCACTGGAAAAAATTGCCTTCAGGAATTGTGGAGATTTTTAAGAACAGATTAGACAAACCCTGTCAGGAATGGTCTAGTTATTACATATTGCTGCCTTGAGTGCAGGGAACTGGACTTGATAACCTCTCAAGGTCCCTTCCAGTCCTACACTTCTATGATGTGGCTATCCAGACTGTTTCTTTAAAACTACGGAAAGAAGCTGGGCAGAAGTGGGTTAGGGAAGTGTCAGGTCAGGAGCTCTGCAGTGAAGACAAGACAGAGCAACTACAGGGATGATATTGTCTTCTATATTCAAATAAAGCCACAAGGAAGTGACTTTCTGTGATTTTTTTTTTTACCACTACCACATGATGTTGTGTCAGACACTGACTCATTTTGAGCGAGCAGAACAGAAAACACCACCTTGCAGTCCTTGAGTGGACTTTCAGCTTGATAGGTTCATAGGATGGCCTGAGAGGAAGGCCTGCTGCACTGGATTCTAAACTGCAGTGAAGATTGACACACAGAGTGATAAAGCACAGGCCAGCCGACTCATTTATTCAATGGAGAGTGAAGATGAAAATATTTATAAACCATTTGCCTTCGCTGAGGAAGGAGAGAAGAATAACGAATATGTCATTCTGCGAAATGCTGTGTATATCATTCCCAAACATAAACACAAATGGGCGAAGGATGCAGAGCGAGGGCCAGAGAAAGCATGGAAGACTTTCAAAGGGCCCTTTATGAACAAGCAGACCATTGTGCCGTTAGTGTCAATAAGGATGAATGCATAAGGGTTCATCTAGAAGTTGAGATTTAAAACAAGGAATTTTGAGAGAAATTACTGTTAATATCTCTGGTAACTCTGGAACAGGCATTGCAACTGCCACAGCAGCTGGAGAAAGTGAACACGCAAGTCACCCTACAAGAAAGTGGGGGAGGCATGATGCAAAAAGTAAAAAAGAAAAACTGTCCATGGAAAAGAGAAAAGAGCCATGAAAAGGCCTCCTTAAGAGCATGGAGTTCTCTGGGCAGAAATGTGGTAGGTGCAGCATGGAAGATCTCACGCCAGATGAGGTCTGTCCATCTGGCAGAAACACATGCGGCAAATGTGAGCAAATAGGCATTGGGAATGTGTCTTCTGAAGCAAAAGAACTAGGGAGAGAGCCCATTTCTGTGTAAGTAATGCCTATGCCACCCACCTGCTTCCACAGGTGGGAAACTTGATGGGACCAGCAGTGACTAGAGCATCTCCAGTAGAAAGGGGAGAGGAGGAGAGCACAGACAGGGGCATGCAGGGGTTGCTCTTTTCCTCTGGAATCTCTACCCATCCATTGGCCAGACAGAGGAGGTGAGGAGCTGATTGGGCCCTTGCTCTCCTATTTCATTAATTTAAACCCCCATCTTGACCCTAAGGAGCCTCTTCTTGCTCCATTTCAGCTTTCTGACCCTGTCTCTGAAACTATATGTCCAGAGTTACATTTTGCAGATGCTGTGGATCTAACCAATCACTTATTTGGGGGGGTCAGGAAGGAATGTTTTCTTTCCATTGAGGCCAAACTGGCAGTGGGTTTTTGCCTTCCGTTCAGCATCCCGAAGGCACAGGTAGGTTAAATGGGAAGAGGATTTAGTAATTTGTGTTAGTACTTGGTAGGGATGTTAGCTCTTGCAACTTGAGGCCAGTTTCCAGTGCATTTAAAAGGCTAAAAGTGACAGTTCCCAGAGGCAAAAACACTTAGGATTTTGCTGATAGGCCTTTTGCCCTTGGGATAGGGGGAAACCTTGTGGCCTTCAGAGGCCAAGGTCCCCCTTTCAGTACCATCTGTCCCCCTTGCAGGGGAGGGAGGGAGCAAAACAATTCAGAAGAGTGAGCTGAGTCCTAAGGATAGGCTGAGGAGAGTCTACGCCAAATTATGGGTTATATGGTAGGATCCCTATAACCCCTGCACTGGAACCACTTAAAATGCCTGGTATGTGAAAGTCTGCATGTAGCCCCCCTCCCCTGTGTTAAGTATAATAAAAATAGGGCCTGTCTCTTAAAATCCATTGCTGTCTCTCCTCATTCACTGCCGTGTCCAGATCAATTTCCTGGCATCTGTGTCCAGACACAGCATTCATGAATCACCACTGCCTTTCACCTTGAGTAATCGTTGAACTTGTGCAAAGCGAGTGCAAAATGCTACCTCTTTGCACAGACAGAAATGACTATCCAAGATACAGGACAATGAAGAATCAGGCCCTTAGTGTCAAGATTTGCAATAGTGTTGATAAATTTAAAATTGATTCAGAAGCAAAAGAGAGACAGTGTAGCTTCAGTGATAATATTGTCTTCCTTATTCTAATAAAGTTCCTTGTTCTGTTACAAGAAAACCTTCAGTTCTTTACCATTGTCATTTGACAGTACTCACAACCTCCTATTCTATAGTAAAAGAATACAATCCTCTTTAATTGTTGTTTGGCTGAGCCTGCCCAGCCACACCTGGTGTGTCTGGCACAGCTGCACAGGGCCCCAAGGTGTTTCTGGGGCAGGCCCAGCCCTTGCACTGTGTCAGGTTCAAGTGCAGCCTCACTGCCGAGTCCCTGTACAGGGAGAGGTGGGAGCTTCTACCCTTCTCATAATAATCCAACTGAAGTCTGATATAACTAAGCATAGTCCAAAACAAACAAAGAATATGGTAGGGAGCTAATTTTGTTTTGTTGTTGTTTACAGACACAGGAGTAGCATTTAGCTGCAAAAAGAATCTGTCCCTCTATGTGATCCATCAGCTCAGCTGGTGGAACACCTGAATACTAGCCAAAGGAACTTGGATGTATTCCTGCTTCTGTTTTTTTCTCTCTTTTCATCTAAACATCTGTTTTCCCATGTTGAGACATGAGCTCATAGCTCCTGGAACAAAGAGAAACCAGTCCTTACAGCAAGTATGTGGAAGTAGCATTAGGTCCTCCCACATATTTCTTAAAAACACCAACTCTCCTCTTCTCCATTTAGCACAAACCCCTCCATGCCAGCTGCTATTCTGTAAAGAATTAGCAATGGACTTCAAGATGATCTGCCACTGTAGGCAAATCTTCAGTGTGCTTCCCCCTTCTTCATGGGCCAAGGGATGGCAGATGTGGCCCAGCCATGACAGAGGGGCAGCCAGGCTAAATTTAGTGAGTGCCATTGCAATTTGGTATGCGAGCTCAGAGTGCCATTCAAATTTGGCCTGGGTTGCTGGGTCAAATCTGCCATCCTAGGCAGTCAGCCAAAAATCGGCAGCTGTCTAGTCTGCTAATAGGTAGAGTGGCCTCTGAAGGTTAGCTGCTTTTTGAAAGCATATCCAGGGGTTATGGCATGATCTAATGAAAAATATCAGAGAGAAATGTATTTTTACAAGGAAAACATGACCTTGATAGCAGATCCATGACAAGTGTCACAAATTATATTTTTTCTTTATCACAACATTCAGTGGAACTATTCCCCCATGTAAAGTTACTTGCATGTGTGTTTGAAGGTTCAGGGCCTAAATTTAGAACTAAGATGAAAGAGAAAAACTAACTAAGGACTACACAGACATGACCATGTGTTGTTTTCTGTTGTAATGCATGCTTTTCATAGTCTGCTAGTATTAGCTTTTGTTTGTTTGTTCTTTTATATGTATTTGTATTGAGACATTAATATGCAAGAAGAATACAAGTCCTTTCATCATATTTTACATATATTGTAAGTTTAGAAGAAGGTGGATCAAGTCAATAGCAGTTATTCAAAATATTTTAAAAGGTCCAACGGTTTCTAATATTTAAATCCAGAACATTTGCTTTCACTAAATCCAATTAATACTTTCTTTATACAATCAGATAATACAGACACAGAGCATCAAGCCTGTAATTGTTACATAAAAACAAAATCACTACATTTTATTTTATTTCTTTGTTCTCTTTTGTTTGAGCAAAACTTGGAGGATAAGAGTCAAGAAGTCAGAAGGGCAAAGAGAGACAAGAAGATGGTGAAGGGGGGAGTAGGATGTGGGGGGGCAGGGTCAGTGAAGAAGAGAACTTGGAGTTGGTTAGTAAAGTGAATCAGGTAGTGATACAAGCCAATAGATTAGTGTCAATGTGGGCAAATTGATTAGGAAGATCCAGAAGAGTAAAAGCAGTTTTGGATCAGTCTTGAGTCCTCCAAGTTAATGTAATGTCAGGAGTGCAGTGAACTGCAAGGATAAGTAAAGCTGCAGCTGGAGACTGAATGTATGAACCTACTGCTGTCTGCTGAGAGCTGTGACCTCTTAGGGTACATCTACATGGCAATTAAATGTCCGCACCTGGCCCAGATCAGCTGACTTGGGCTCACTGGGCTTGAGGTGCAGTGCTGTAGAACTCCTGTATAGACATTTGGATTTGGGATGGAGCCCAAGCTCTGGGATCCCACAAGGCAGGAGGGTCCCAGAGCCAGGGTTCCAGCCCAAGTCAGAGCATCTACACAGAAATTTTCAGCCAGAGCCCCACGAGTCCAAGTCAGCTGACCCAGGCCAGTTGCAGCTGTGCCATGGGTCCTTAACTCCAGTGTAAACGTACCCTTATAGACTGACCTTGGTGTAATGGAACACTAAATTGTATTATACTGTTCAGCCATTAGGTGGCAATGAATTGCAAACAAGCTCCACAAAGAACCTGGAGGTACCAATATCTTCTTTAGTTTATGCTAAGGGGAAGTGGACAGAACATGTCTTTAAATTCTTTGACTTTACTGAAGACAGTCACAAAGATGACTATGAAAGGGCTCTGGCTATGTTTGATGAATATTTTATATCTCAGAGAAATGTGGTTTATGAAACAGGATATTTCCACCAAAGAATTCAAGAATAAGGGGGAAATGTTGAATGTTTTATAAGACCTCTGCAGACATTGGCTGAAAACTATGAATTGGGGATTGAAAAACATGAAAATATCAGAAACAGGCTGGTTATTGGATTAACAAATAAAAATCTTTCATAATAGTTACAACTGAAGACAGACTTAACCATAGACACAGCTATTCAGATAGCAAAGCAGACTGAGCTGATAAGACAGCAAAACCAAGAACCACTGACCAGCTATGAAAAACAAGAAACTATCTTAGAAGCTGTAAAGAATCATAGAAGTAACAGAAATGATCTCAGTAGATCCAGGTCTCAAGTACAGTAATACAATCTGAACAACCCCACAGGGTAGGGCACTTAGAGCTAGGGTTAGGATTCCTATGGGTGGGGCACCCCAAACTAGGGTTATAATTCCTATGGGTAGGGCACCCCTCCCTTTGGTTAGGGTTCCCATGGGTAGGGCACCCCGACCTAGGGTTAGGGTACCAATGGGTAGGGCACTTGGAGCTAGGGTTAGGGTTCCTATGGCTCGGGCACCCGGAGCTAGGATTAGGGTTTCTAAGGGTAGTGCGCCCGTACCTAGGGTTAGGGTTCCTATGGGTAGAGCACCGAGAATCTAGGGTTAGGGTTCCTATGGGTAGGGCACCCGGAGCTACGCTTAGGGTTCCTATGAGTAGGGCACATCAACTTAGGGTTTCAGTTCCTATGGGTACGGCACCCCGACCTAGGGTTAGGGTTACTATGGGTAGGGCACACCGACCTAGGGTTAGGATTCCTATGGGTACGGCACTTGGAGCTAGGGTTTGGGTTCCTATGGGTATGGCACTTGGAGCTAGCGTTATGGATCCTATGGCTCGGGTACCCGGAGCTAGGTTTTGGGTTCCTAAGGGTAGTGCGCCCGGAACTAGGGTTAGGGTTCCTATGGGTAGAGCGCCCAGAATCTAGGGTTAGGGTTCCTATGGGTCGGGCACCCGGAGCTAGGGTTAGGGTTCCTATGGGTAGGTTACCCGGAGCTACGGTTAGGGTTCCTATGGGTAGGGCACCCAGACCTACGGTTAGGGTTCCTATGGGTAGGGCACCCCTCCCTAGGGATAGGGTTCCAAAGGGTAGGGCACTTGGAGCTAGGGTTAGGGTTCCAATGGGTTGGGCACCGGGAGCTAGGGATAGGGTTCCTATGGTAGGTCACGTGGAGCTAGGGTTAGAGTTCCTAGGGGTAGGGCACTTGGAGGTAGTGTTAGGGATCCTATGGGTAGGGCACTTGGAGCTAGCGTTAGGGATCCTATGGCTAGGGCACCCAGAGCTACGCTTAGGGTTCCTTGTTGTAGGGCACCCTGACCTAGGGTTTCGGTTCCTATGGGTAGGGCACCCCACTCTAGGGTTAGGGTTCCAAAGGGTAAGGCACTTGGAGCTAGGGATAGGGTTCCAAATGGTAGGGCACTTGGAGATAGGGTTAGAGTTCCTATGGGTAGGGCGCCAGGAGCTAGGGTTAGGGTTCCTATGGATAGGGCCCCAGCAGCTAGGGCTAGGGTTCCTATGGGTCGGGCACCCAGAGCTAGGGTTAGGGTTCCTATGGGTAGAGCACCCCGAACTAGGGTTATAATTCCTATGGGTAGGGCACCCCTCCCTTTGGTTAGGGTTCCAAAGGGTAGGGCACTTGGAGCTAGGGTTAGGGTTCCTATGGGTAGGGCATCCGGAGCTAGGGTTAGGTTTCCTAAGGTTAGGATACTTGGAGCTAGGGTTAGATTTCCAAAGGGTAGAGCACTTGGAGCTAGGGTTAGGGTTCCAATGGGTAGGGCACCCGGAACTAGGATTATGGTTCCTATGGGTAGGGCACCCCGACCTAGGGTTAGGGTTCCTATGGGTAGGGCACTTGGAGCTAAGGTTAGGGTTCCAAAGGGTAGGCACTTGGAGCTAGGGTTAGGATTACTATAGGTCAGGCACCCAGAGCTATGGTTAGGGTTCCAATGGGTCGGGCACCCGGAGCTATGGTTAGGGTTCCTATGGGTAGGGCACCCCGACCTAGGGTTTCCGGTCCTATGGGTAGGGCACCCCGACCTAGGGTTTCCGGTCCTGTGGGTAGCGCACCACGACCTAGGGTTAGAGTTCCTATGGGTAAGGCACCCGGAGCTACGCTTAGGGTTCCTATGGGTAGGGCACTCCAACCTAGGGTTTGGGTTCCTATGGGTAGGGCACCCCGACCCAGGGTTAGGATTCCTATGGGTAGGGCACTTGGAGCTAGGGTTAGGGTTCCTATTGGTATGGCACTTGGATCTAACGTTAGGGTTCCAATGGGTTGGGCACCCGGAGCTAGGGATAGGGTTCCTATGGTAGGTCACGTGGAGCTAGGGTTAGAGTTCCTAGGGGTAGGGCACTTGGAGGTAGTGTTAGGGATCCTATGGGTAGGGCACCCGGAGCTATGCTTAGGGTTCCTATGAGTAGGGCACCCCGACCTAAGGTTTCGGTTCCTATGGGTAGGGCACCCCGACCTAGGGTTAGGGTTCCTATGGGTAGGGCACCCCGACCTAGGCTTAGGATTCCTATGGGTAGGGCACTTGGAGCTAGGGTTAGGGTTCCTATTGGTATGGCACTTGGATCTAGCGTTAGGGATCCTATGGGTAGGGCACCCGGAGCTACGCTTAGGGTTCCTAGTTGTAGGGCACCCTGACCTAGGGTTTCGGTTCCTATGGGTAGGGCACCCCGCCCTAGGGTTAGGGTTCCAAAGGGTAAGGCACTTGGAGCTAGGGATAAGGTTCCAAATGGTAGGGCACTTGGAGATAGGGTTAGAGTTCCTATGGATAGGGCCCCAGGAGCTAGGGTTAGGGTTCCTATGGGTCGGGCACCCGGAGCTAGGGTTAGCGTTCCAATTGGTAGGGCATCCGGAGCTAGAGTTAGGGTTCCTATGGCTAGGGCACCCCGAACTAGGGTTATAATTCCTATGGGTAGGGCACCCCTCCCTTTGGTTAGGGTTCCAAAGGGTAGGGCACTTGGAGCTAGGGTTAGGGTTCCTATGTGTAGGGCACCCGGAGCTAGGGTTAGGGTTCCTAAGGTTAGGATATTTGGAGCTAGGGTTAGAGTTCCAAAGGGTAGAGCACTTGGAGCTGGGGTTAGGGTTCCTATGGGTGGGGCACCCAGAGCTAGGGTTAGGGTTCCAATGGGTAGAGCACCCGGAACTAGGATTATGGTTCCTATGGGTAGGGCACCCCGACCTAGGGTTAAGGTTCCTATGGGTAGGGCACTTGGAGCTAAGGTTAGGGTTCCAAAGGGTAGGCACTTGGAGCTAGGGTTAGGATTACTATAGGTCGGGCACCCGGAGCTAGCGTTATCGTTCCTATGGGTAGGTCACGTGGAATGATGGTTAGGGTTCCATAGGGTAGGGCACTTGGAGCTAGGGTTAGGGTTCCTATGGGTAGGGCACCCAGAGCTAGAGTTAGGGTTCCTATGGGTAGGTTACTCGGAACTAGGGTTAGGGTTCCTATGCGTTGGGCACTCGGAGCTAGGGTTAGGGTTACTCTGGGTAGGGCACCCGGAGCTAGGATTAGGGTTCCAATGGGTAGTGCACCCGGAGCTAGGGTTAGGGTTCCTATGGGTAGGACACCGCGACCTAGAGTTAGGGTTCCTATGGGTAGGGCAATTGGAGCTAAGGTTAGGGTTCCAAAGGGTAGGGCACTTGGAGTTAGGGTTAGGATTACTATAGGTCTGTCACCCAGAGCTAGGGTTAGGGTTGCTATGGGTAGGGCACATGGAACTACGGTTAGGGTTCCAAAGAGTAGGGCACTTGGCGCTAGGGTTAGGGTTCCAAAGGGTAGAGCACTTGGAGCTAGGGTTAGGGTTCCTCTGGGTCGGGCACCCAAAGCTAGGGTTAGGGTTCCTATGGGTAGGGCACGTGGAGCTAGGGTTAGGTTTCCTATGGATAGGGGACCCGGAGCTAGGGTTAGGTTTCCTATGGGTAGGGCACGTAGAGCTAGGGTTAGGGATCCTATGGGTAGGGCAACTGGAGCTAGGGTTAGGGTTCCTATGGGTAGGGTACCCCGACCTAGGGTTAGGGTTCCTGTGGGTCGGGCACCCGGAGCTAGGGTTAGGATTCCTTTGGGTAGGGCACCCGGAGCTAGGTTTAGGGTTCCTAAAGTTAGGATACTTGGAGCTAGGGTTAGGGATCCTATGGCTCAGGGACCCGGAGCTAGGTTTAGGGTTTCTATGGGTAGGGCACCCGGAGCTACAGTTAGGGTTCCTATGGGTAGGGCACCACGACCTAGGGTTAGGGTTCCTATGGGTAGGGCACCCGGACCTAGGGTTCGGGTTGCTATGGGTAGGGCACTTGGAGCTAGGGTTAAGTTTCCTATGGGTAGGGCACCCAGAGCTAGGGTTAGGGTTCCTAAGGGTAGGGCACCCAGAGCTAGGCTTAGGGTTCCTATGGGTAGGGTGCCCCTCCCTAGGGTTAAGGTTCCAAAAGCTATGGCACTTGGAGCTAGGGTAAGGGTTCAAATGGGTCGGACACCCGGAGCTAGGGTTAGGGTTCCTATGGGTAGGGCACTTGGAGCTAAGGTTAGGGTTCCAAAGTGTAGGGCACTTGGAGCTAGTGTTAAGATTACTATAGGTCGGGCACTCGGAGCTAGGGTTCCAATGGGTAGGGCACATGGAACTACGGTTAGGGTTCCAAAGGGTAGGGCACTTGGAGCTAGGGTTAGGGTTCCTCTGGGTCGGGCATCCAAAGCTAGGTTTAGGGTTCCTATTGGTAGGGCATGTGGAGCTAGGGTTAGGGTTCCTATGGGTAGGGCACCCGGAGCTAGGGTTAGGGTTCCTATGGGTAGGGCACCACGACCTCGGGTTAGGGTTCCTATGTGTAGGGCACTTGGAGTTAGGGTTAGGGTTTCTATGGGTAGGGCACCCGGAGCTAGGGTTAGGGTTCCTATGGGTAGGGCACCCGGAACTAAGGTTAGGGTTCCTAAGGGTAAGGCACTTGGATGTAGGGTTAGGGTTCCTATGGGTAGGGCACTTGGAGCTAGGGTTATGGTTCCTACGGGCAGGGCACCCGGAGCTAGGGTTAGGGTTCCTATGGGTAGGGCACCCGGAGCTGGGGTTAGGGTTCCTATGGGTAGTGCATCCGGAGCTAGGGTTAGGGTTCTTTTGGGTAGGGCACCCGGAGTTAGGGTTAGGGTTCCTTTGGGTAAGGCACCCGGAGCTAGGGTTAGGGTTTGTGAGGGTAGTGCGCCCCTGTAGCCCTGAGGATTAATCTGTTGGTCTGTATAAAATGTCTTTTTGATAAAAGTGTGTAGGCTGCATAGATTAATAGAATTATTTACAATAAGCTGTAATGCAAGATACCTAGAAACTTCTAGGCCAGACATCCTGGCCAATTTCCTCTGTGACGCTGAAAGCAACCTTTAAGACCCTTACTCAGAAAAGTAATAATAGGATACAAACCTACGCAAATTGTCTAGGGACCTTTTTAATGTCTGCTAACCTTTCACCTAAATAGGGTGAAGAGTGGGGGATTTCTGCCCACAAATTTCACACATATACACCGCAGATGCGTACATATCTGTCATCCATACGCACTTAAAAGGTCAGCCTATGAAAACAGGTACCCTCACCTTTCCATGGGGGAAAGACAAATTTGGGCATAGGAGGAAGGATTTCTCCCTATAAAAAGGGTGACAATCCACCATTAGACAGGCAATACATCTTTCTATTCTCCATCGCCTCATCCTGCCTACATCTACAAAAGCTGTCAAACTACTGATAAATCGTGGTGTTATTTCTTTTCAAAGTTGTAAGTATGAAATAATTCTTATTTCTGCTAAAGCATCTAAACTATAAAGGGTTTAACTTATAACCAGTTTCTTTATAACTTCCTCTATCAGAGGTGTGAAATTCACTCTAGTGCTACTGCTATAGAGTGCATTTAGAACTGTGATATTTTGTAACTTTGTAATCTCATACTGCTTTTAACATTTTACATTTACTTATTGTTTCATTGATTTTAAATAAAAGGTCTTAATTGACTAATTTTGTCTCAGTGTAATTTCCTGTCAGATACCCCAATCTCCTTGTATAAATTCTGTGAAGCCTGATTCAAGACGAACTTTATCTTCTGATCACACACATTGGCGAGCCATACCCATATTATTAATATCTATTAATTATTATTAATTAATTAGAAAATTATTTATTAAATAAAACTAAATTAAGTGGATAAATTCCACTGTCCCTACTAACCCTCCCCACATCAGGCTACACCCCGGAGCTAGGGTTAGGCATCCTATGGGTAGTGCTTCCCGCACTAGGGTTAGGATTCCTAAGGGTTTGTCATACGGGGCTAGGGTTAGGGTTTCTAACGGTAGTTCACCCTGCCCTCTAGTTAGGGTTCCTATGGGTGGGGCAATTGGAGCTAGGGTTAGGGTTCCTATGGGTAGGGCTTCCCACTGTAGGGTTAGGGTTCCTAAGGGTAGGGGACTTGGAGCTAGGGTTACGCTTCCAAATGGTAGGGCACTTACAGCTAGGGTTAGGGTTCATATGGGTAGGGCTTCCCACCCTAGGGTTAGTGTTCCTAAGGGTAGGGCACTTGGAGCTAGGGTTATGTTTCCTATGGGTAGGGCTTTCTGCCCTAGGGTTAGGGTTCCTATGGGTAGGGCACTTGGAGCTAGGGTCCCTATAAATAGGTCTTTCCGCCGTAGTGTGAGGGTTCCTAAGGGTAGGGCACTTGGAGCTAGGGTTAGGATTCCTAATGGTAGGGCACTTGGAGCTAGGGTTAGGGTTCCTATGGGTAGGGTTTCCCACCCTAGGGTTAGGCTTCCTAAGGGTAGGGCACTTGGAGCTAGGGTTAGAGTTCCTATGGGTAGGACACTTGGAGCTAGGGTTAGGGTTCCTATGGTCAGTGCTTCCCGATCTAGGGTTAGGGTTCCTAATGGTCGGGCATTTGGAGCTAGGGTTAGGGTTTCCATAGGTAGTGTTTCCCCTCTTAGGATTAGGGTTCCTAAGGGTAGGACACTTGGAGCTAGGGTTAGGGTTCTTTAGGGTAGGGCACTTGGAGCTTTGGTTAGGGTTCCTATGGGTAGGGCGCCCCACCCTAGGATTAGGGTTACCATGGGTAGGTCACTTGGAGCTAGGGTTAGTGTTCCTCTAGGTAGGGCTTCCCGTCCTAGGGTTAGGGTTTCTAGTGGTAGAGCACTTGGAGCTAGGGTTAGGGTTCCTATGGGTAGGGCACTTGGAGCTAGGGTTTGGTTTCCTATGGTTAATGCTTTCCGCCCTAGGGTTACTGTTCCTAAAAGTAGGGCACTGCGAGCAATGGTTAGGATTTCTAAGGGTAGGGTACTTGGAGCTAGGTTTAGGATTCCTACTGGTAGTGCAATTTAAACTAGTGTTACGGTTCCTATGGGTAGGGCTTCCCGCCCTGGGGTTAGGGTTCCTAAGGGTAGGGCACTTGGAGCTACTTCCCGTAAACTACTTCCCGTAAACCACCCTTTCACTAACTAGGAGACAATGCAGGCAGAAGCCCAGCAGCAGAGTGGGGGCTATCCAGTTTATTGCACTGACTGTCGCATGTATGATTACCTGCCCTGTGGGTGGGTGGCGTATGTGTGCAGTCGGTGCAAGGAGCTCCTGGCCCTCAGAGACCATGTACGGACTTTGGAGGCCAGGGTGGCGGAACTGGAGGAGCTGAGAGAGGCAGAGAGGTATGTTGATGAGGCTTTCCGGGACATTGTAGAATTGTCCCACCTCCGCTTAGACAGCTCCTGTGCTGTTGAGGAGGAAGAAGGGCCCAGGGAAGTAGAGCAGTCAATGGGAGCAGAGGGAAACCTTCCCGTAGTTGGGACCCTCCTTCCAGATGGTGCTGGGGTTGCCTCTCGCACTGAGGTTGCCTCTCCGGGGGAGGGAACTCTAGTTTCTAGGAAAAGGCAGGTGTTAGTAATGGGAGATTCGATTATTAGAAATGTAGATAGCTGGGTCTGTGATGACCGGGAGAACCGTATGGTGACTTGCCTGCCTGGTGCGAAGGTTGCGGATCTCTTGAGGCATCTAGATAGACTTATGTGTAGTGCTGGGGAGGAGCCGGTGGTCGTGGTACATGTAGGCACAAATGACATAGGGAAGGGTAGGAGAGATGTCCTGGATGCCAAATTTAGGCTGCTAGGGAAGAGACTGAAATCCAGGACCTCTATGGTGGCATTTTCAGAAATGATCCCAGTTCCACGCGCAGGGCCAGGTAGGCAGGTAGAGCTTCAGAGTCTCAATGCGTGGATGAGACGATGGTGTAGAGAGGAGGGGTTCACGTTCATTAGAAACTGGGGAAACTTCTGGGATGGGAGGAGCCTATACAGGAGAGATGGGCTCCACCTAAACCAAAGTGGAACCAGACTGCTGGCACTAAACATTAAAAAGGTTGTAGAGCAGTTTTTAAACTAGGAGATGGGGGAAAGCCGACTGCTGCAGAGGAGCGTGTGGATCGGACACAGACTTCTCTTAGGGGAGAGTCTGATGATAGAGAATCTCCAGGTTATAGTCAGGAGCAGAGGAATGAGAAGTATAATGTAAGGGCCGGATCAGATGATAAACAGTCACATAAAAAAGAATCTGGCACATCAGAAAAAGGCAGGCTAATAAACAGGGACAAGTTTTTAAAGTGCTTGTACACAAATGCCAGAAGTCTAAATAATAAGATGGGTGAACTAGAGTGCCTTGTGATAAAGGAGGATATAGATATAATAGGCATCACAGAAACCTGGTGGACTGAGAGCAATCAATGGGACACAATCATTCGGGGGTACAAAATATATCGGAAGGACAGAACAGGCCGTGCAGGGGGAGGAGTGGCACTATATGTTAAAGAAAGTGTAGATTCAAATGAAGTAAAAATCTTAAGCGAATCCACAGGTTCCATAGAGTCTCTATGGATAGAAATTTCATGCTCTAGTAAAAATATAACAGTAGGGATCTATTATTGACCACCTGACCAGGACAGTAATAGTGATGATGAAATGCTAAGGGAAATTAGAGAGGCTATCAAAATTAAGAACCCAATAATAGTGGGGGATTTCAATTATCCCCATATTGACTGGGAACATTTCACTTCAGGACGAAATGCAGAGATAAAATTTCTCGATACTTTAAATGACTGCTTCATGGAGCAGCTGGTACGGGAACCCACAAGGGGAGAGGCGACTCTAGATTTAATCCTGAGTGGAGCGCAGGAGCTGGTCCAAGAGGTAACTATAGCAGGACCGCTTGGAAATAGTGACCATAATACAATAGCATTCAACATCCCTGTGGTGGGAAGAACATCTCAACTGCCCAACACTGTGGCCTTTAATTTCAAAAGGGGGAACTATACAAAAATGAGGGGGTTAGTTAGACAAAAGTTAAAAGGTACAGTGACTAAAGTGAAATCCCTGCAAGTTGCGTGGGCCCTTTTTAAAGACACCATAATAGAGGCCCAACTTCAATGTATACCCCAAATTAAGAAAAACTGTAAAAGAACTAAAAAAGAGCCACCGTGGCTTAACAACCATGTAAAAGAAGCAGTGAGAGATAAAAAGACTTCCTTTAAAAAGTGGAAGTCAAATCCTAGTGAGGCAAATAGAAAGGAGCACAAACACTGCCAACTTAAGTGCAAGAGTGTAATAAGAAACGCCAAAGAGGAGTTTGAAGAACGGCTAGCCAAAAACTCCAAAGGTAATAACAAAATGTTTTTTAAGTACATCAGAAGCAGGAAGCCTGCTAAACAACCAGTGGAGCCCCTTGATGATCAAAATTCAAAAGGAGCGCTTAAAGATGATAAAGTCATTGCGGAGAAACTAAATGGATTCTTTGCTTCAGTCTTCACGGCTGAGGATGTTAGGGAGATTCCCAAACCTGAGCTGGCTTTTGTAGGTGACAAATCTGAGGAACTGTCACAGATTGAAGTGTCACTAGAGGAGGTTTTGGAATTAATTGATAAACTCAACATTAACAAGTCACCGGGACCAGATGGCATTCACCCAAGAGTTCTGAAAGAACTCAAATGTGAAGTTGCGGAACTATTAACTAAGGTTTGTAACCTGTCCTTTAAATCGGCTTTGGTACCCAATGACTGGAAGTTAGCTAATGTAACGCCAATATTTAAAAAGGGCTCTAGGGGTGATCCCGGCAATTACAGACCGGTAAGTCTAACGTCGGTACCGGGCAAATTAGTTGAAACAATAGTAAAGAATAAAATTGTCAGACACATAGAAAAACATAAACTCTTGAGCAATAGTCAACATGGTTTCTGTAAAGGGAAACCGTGTCTTACTAATCTATTAGAGTTCTTTGAAGGGGTCAACAAACATGTGGACAAGGGGGATCCGGTGGACATAGTGTGCTTAGATTTCCAGAAAGCCTTTGACAAGGTCCCTCACCAAAGGCTCTTATGTAAATTAAGCTGTCATGGGATAAAAGGAAAGGTCCTTTCATGAATTGAGAACTGGTTAAAGGACAGGGAACAAAGGGTAGGAATTAATGGTAAATTCTCAGAATGGAGAGGGGTAACTAGTGGTGTTCCCCAAGGGTCAGTCCTAGGACCAATCCTATTCAATTTATTCATAAATGATCTGGAGAAAGGGGTAAACAGTGAGGTGGCAAAGTTTGCAGATGATACTAAACTACTCAAGATAGTTAAGACCAAAGCAGATTGTGAAGAACTTCAAAAAGATCTCACAAAACTAAGTGATTGGGCAACAAAATGGCAAATGAAATTTAATGTGGATAAATGTAAAGTAATGCACATTGGAAAAAATAACCCCAACTATACATACAACATGATGGGGGCTAATTTAGCTACAACGAGTCAGGAAAAAGATCTTGGAGTTATCGTGGATAGTTCTCTGAAGATGTCCACGCAGTGTGCAGAGGCGGTCAAAAAAGCAAACAGGATGTTAGGAATCATTAAAAAGGGGATAGAGAATAAGACTGAGAATATATTATTGCCCTTATATAAATCCATGGTACGCCCACATCTCGAATACTGTGTACAGATGTGGTCTCCTCACCTCAAAAAAGATATTCTAGCACTAGAAAAGGTTCAGAAAAGAGCAACTAAAATGATTAGGGGTTTAGAGAGGGTCCCATATGAGGAAAGATTAAAGAGGCTAGGACTCTTCAGTTTGGAAAAGAGAAGACTAAGGGGGGACATGATAGAGGTATATAAAATCATGAGTGATGTTGAGAAAGTGGATAAGGAAAAGTTATTTACTTATTCCCATAATACAAGAACTAGGGGTCACCAAATGAAATTAATAGGCAGCAGGTTTAAAACAAATAAAAGGAAGTTCTTCTTCACGCGGCGCACAGTCAACTTGTGGAACTCCTTACCTGAGGAGGTTGTGAAGGCTAGGACTATAACAATGTTTAAAAGGGGACTGGATAAATTCATGGTGGCTAAGTCCATAAATGGCTATTAGCCAGGATGGGTAAGAATGGTGTCCCTAGCCTCTGTTCGTCAGAGGATGGAGATGGATGGCAGGAGAGAGATCACTTGATCATTTCCTGTTAGGTTCACTCCCTCAGGGGCACCTGGCATTGGCCACTGTCGGTAGACAGATACTGGGCTAGATGGACCTTTGGTCTGACCCTGTACGGCCTTTCTTATGTTCTTATGTTCTTATGAGCTAGAGTTAGGGTTCCTATGGGTAGAGCACCTCGCCCTAGGGTTAGGGTTCCTAAGCAGGGCTGGCTTTTGGCCAATTCCTCCAATTCCCCCCAGTCGGGCCCCTCGGCTAAGTGGGTCCCACGCCCAGTGAGAATCTATTCCCTGGCTAGAGTCGCCTTTTTAATTTTAATCAACTGGCGTCGCTCCAGGTCTTCCGCAGTACTTCGGTGGCGGGTCCTTCAGTGCCTCCGATGATCTGGAGCGAGTGAAGGACCTGCCGCCGAAGTGCCTCCAAAGACTCAGAGCACCGCCCGGTGAGTACAAGCCCCACGTGTTTTTTTTTTTAACGTGATTTTTTTTTTGTCTTCCCTGCTGGGGCCCCGTCAAAACTGTGCAAATTAGGCCCCGCACTTCCTAAAGCCGGCGCTACCCACAATGGTCAGTGCAGATGCAAGCAGCTATGGCCTATGTGGTGTTTTATTGCGATAATATGGCTGTGAATGGATGCCAGTTGCATTTTACTCTTGCATACTCACAGAAGCAGAAAAATGATGTGCACTTCGTGAAAAGGAGTGTCTGGCAAGCAAATGGGCACGTGAGAACTTTTACAAATGTCTAGGTGGATTGAATTTGTTTACATTGATAACAGACCATAAACCACATGTAACCCTCATCAACAGAAAAGATCTGTATCAAGCATGGCTGAGATGCCAGCATCTATTGATAAGATAAATGTGATTTAACCCAATTGTAAATATGTTCCTGAGAAAAACCTCATAGTAGCAGACACTCTGTCCTGGAGCCCAACATTGCACTGAACTACCCGAGAGTTCAAAGATGATGTAAAGGTGTATATGGATGCTGTAGGTACATACAGACCAGTGTAAGAAAAGAGATTACACCAGCTACAAAAAGCAACCTCAACAGACATGAAACTTCAGGAAGTTTAAGTTACATTAAGGGTAGGGGCCAAGTATCTAAAAGACTCTGAAGAAATGACAAGAGTCCACTTTGTGGTGTGTAGACAATTCAGAGAGTCAAATGGACTCATGATTAAAGGCAATCACATCCTAATTCCAAATTAAATGAGAGGAGAAATCCTAAACCTCATCCATGAAGGACATCATGGGTTAACTAAATGCCATGAACAGACCATCCAGTCAGTGTGGTGGCTGGGCATCAGCAAGCACATACTATATTCTTTACCTGCACGTGAACATTACAGGACTGACAAACCAACACAAAGAATATTTAACAACACCACCCCCTAACAAAGAGACCTTGTAAGAGACTAGCTGCAGAATTATGCAAATGTAGAGGACATCATTACCTGGTTATCATGGACTATTTTTCCAGGTATATAGAAATAATATACTAGAAAGACATAGCATGTCACAGTGTTATCAAGAAACTGAAGTGCACTATTGCTCACTCTGGGTATTCCAGAACAACTAGGGATGGACAACGGTCCACAATTCACTGCAACAGAATTTAAGTCATTCTGAACAAAATATTATTTTGTAGAAGCAGCAAAGAATCCTGTGGCACCTTATAGACTAACAGATGTTTTTGCAGCATGAGCTTTCGTGGGTGAATACCCACTTCTTCGGATGCAAAATATTATTTTGATCATTTAGAGAGGCTGGGAGAGCTGTACAGACAGCCAAGAAAATCCAATAGCAGGAAAATCCATTCCTTGCTCTTCTAAGTTAGACAAAAACACCAAGAGCAGCTACTGGAAATAGTCTAGTACAACTCCTGATGGAAAGACAACTCAGAATTATTGTTCCAACTTTAGAAATGAATCCATCTCCAAACTGACCAGGTATGAAGAGAGTAGCTAAATTGGATAAAAAGTATAAAAGAGCTTATGATTCTTTTACAATAAATGCCACTAAGAGAACTGCCAGGTGTAGAATCTGGTGACTGTGTTGATGTCAAATTGGATGGAGAAAAAGGTTGGACACCTCTAGCTGTCATGTGTTTAAAAAAAAATTCACTGTCCAGATCACATGTGATTGAGACACACAGTGGAGAGTTCAACAGAAATCTTTGACAGCTATAGTTTGTTCCTTAGAAAGACCAATCAACAGAGTAAACTCTACATATGGTGGACACAGAACAAGAAGACAACTCGAGGATTCTAAACTAACCACAGTCAGTGATTGTAACTAATGGACAGCCAGATGACAAAGTTCGTACATGTTCACGTCATGTAATTAGAAAACCAGTATGATTCAGAGACCCTTAACAAACATATGTACTGAATTTCAAAGATAGTGTGACAGTGTAAATATTGTAAATGGTAGGAATGTAGAACTTAAAGGGGGAGATATAATGGTATGCTAAACTGTATTATACTGTTCAGCCTCTAGGTAGGACTATGTGTAAAATACCTTATTTCAGCTAACCTCAACCATACCTGGCAGTGCATAAAAGGATCTTATTATGAACACATGCGGTGTGCATCTTGCTCAGAAGTAAGCTCTGTAGCCATTCTATATTTGATACAGGAGCATGAAAGCTGGAAGTTTCCTCCTAATGCTGACCCATATGGATGAGGATGGAAGTGGAGAGGCTGCTGCATGCTTATAGTGACTCCTTGTATTCCAGTGAGAGGTCAGGGGAAGGGGACGGTAGATTCTTAAAATTTTAATTTGTTTCTGTCTTCTATCAACTCTCTTTCTGCTTTTTCTTTGCACTCCCAGCCTCTTTCACATTCCCCCCACTCCCTTCAGTTTAGAAATGAAGAGCCTCCAATTCCCCTCACAGAATTCTTAGAATGCCTCCCTCCACTAGGCCCTATTTTTGAAATTGAAAATAGACACTGAATCATAGCAAACCAATCATTAGTCATAGAAGGCTGGCAATGACTTCAGTGACAAATCTGAGGAACTGTCCCTGATTAAGGCTTTGTCTACACTGAATGATGAAAGTTTTAACAACAAAAAGCACCAGTGTGGACATTCAGCGGTGGGGGATGCGCTCCCAGCAATGAAGCTAGCACCCCTCGTTGGAGATGGTTTTATTTTGTTGCTGGGAGAGCTCTCTCCCAGCGATAAAGAACAGCTACACCACACACCTTACAACAGCGCGGCTGCAGCGGCACAGCCATGCCACTGTAAGGTGCACAGTCTAGTTCTAGCCTAAGATGTCAGTAGAAGAGGTTTTGGAACAAACTGATCAATTAAACAGTAATGGGTTACCAGGACCAGATGGTATTCACCCAAGAGTTCTGAAGGAACTCAAATGTGAAATTGCAGAACTACTAACTGTGGTATGTAACCTGTCACTTAAATCAGCCTCTATACCAGATGACTGGAGGATAACTAATGTAATGCTGTTTACATTCCAGTTATTACATTTCACACTTCTTACAATGAATGGACAAATTAATCCCTGGTTAGAGTAACCATACATCCCATTTTGGCTGGGACAGTTCCTTTTTTTAAGACCTCTCCTGGCCATCCCGACTTTTTTTTTTCAAAAGGAGGCATTTGTCCTGTTTGCTCTTGCTGACTTGATCATTTGGCAAGAACAAATGGGACAAATGCCCACCTTTGTCAAAAAAGTGGGTATGGAAGAACATGGGGGGGTGGGGAGCAGAGATGCCAGCCCACAGCAGGGGGTGCAGAGCTGGGGAGGGGAGACAGCCTTCCAGCACTGGGTTGGGGGGGCAGCAGGGTTCCAGTCACAGGCTGACAGCCCCCTTCTTAGCCTGAAACAGATGTAACTATGGCCTGCACAGATCAGAAGATGGGCTGTCTGCAGATCCTACCCCCTCCCACATCTATCATTGGGTGAGCTATTAAGACAGAGACAGAATAAGGTGTAACACAGAGAACATTTATTATGCAACTAGTGAACAAGCTAGGCAAGGACCCCTTCAGGTAATAACAAAAGGTAAGCAAACACACTCGGTTGTTAACAGGTACCAGAACATGAAGCTCAGAGCCTTTAAACCCCTTTAACTGTGGGTGTAAAACATAGGAAAACCACAGTGGGTATTACAATACCATATCCGATGACATGGACACAATGACAAGGACTCAGGATACCGACAGGGACAACAGTGATAATCAGGGGGGCTAGACACTGGACAGGAACTCAGAAACTAGGTGTTCTTCTCCCTCTGGACAGGTCCTCTGGGCAGGTCTTCTCCTCTCAGGTAGATCTTATGTGCTTGACCTCGCAGTTGTTGCTTGAGCTCGTAGTCCAGTGTGTGTATGCACACAACTAACATGATGTAGCAGTTGCATGCAAGTGAGTGTTAATGGGACCAAGAGTTCAAAGTCCTATGAGTCCTGATCCCTCTAGGGCTCTCCTAGCAGCTTGGCTGATCTTAGGAGACATTGGCTGCCACTCAGATGGACAGCCCTGAGTAAGAGGTGCACCACCCTTAAATAACTTCCAGTTACTAGACAGATTATGGCTGCCACATGACTTAACTGCCCTAGCCTTTCCTGCCTGGATTTGAAAAAGGCTGGAAGGACGCCAAATCCTCTGAGAAGAAGGGTGTCCAATATGGAGGCTTAACTGTTCTTTTACAAATCCAAGATGGACATTACATAATGTCCAGGTCAGAAACAGATTTTACCCAACATCCTGAGGGGTCCCCTCCAGCAGGGTTCTAGCCGCAGGCAATAACCTCACTGGGGTGTTGGGGGACAGGATTCCAGACAGGGGCAAAAGCCTCACGTGGGGTGGGGGACGGCCCTCTGGTGAGTAGCTGGGGATGTTCCATTTTCTCTTTGAGAAATATGGTCATCCTATCCCTGGTGTTACTCCATTGACTTCAGTGGAGTTACACTAGGAATAAGTTTAGTCCAATTAGTCCAATTTAAGACGAACAACAATAAAAACAGAGACTACAGTGCAAGATTTACTGTAAAGTACATCAGGATTTTTAATTTGTTATATAGTAGTCAGATTTGTATAACTGGTCTCCCTGATAAAATGCTTAGTTCACTTCTTGTCTGGAAGATTTCAGACTCATTAATTCGCCTTATCGATAGCAATTCATGTGATTCAGTCATAGGAAATGTTACTCCACAGATGCCTTGAACACATTTCCAGATAAGAAAAGAACTCCTTGTTTTTAATCATCTATATCATTTATCATTACTTCACATCATTCATAAGTATTTTTCCAGAAAGGCCTTTTGCAAGTACACTGAAACAGAAGGTTTTATAGGAAACAATGCATCTAATATTTTGTCAGCTACCAGATTGTGTAAAGAAATAAGGCAACTTTAATCATACTAATTATGATTTATGGCAAACATATTACTCGGTATTGTTATTCAGCTGGTTAGTTCTTGTTTGTATTGCTGTTTCAGGCTCTGTGGTTGAATTATAAATCGAATGATAGGATTTTATTGGATAAGCAATATCTGCCATCTGCTGGAAGTACATATTCTAGCACCAATGTCAGTGTGGTGTTTTGGCCAACCAGTCCTCCAATAAACCACAGTCTCCAAGAAGTCTGAACTAACAAGATTTCAGAAGATTCCTATCTTCAGATAATGATCTTAGCTCTAAAAAGTAGCTTTTACCACTGAAAAACTTAACCTCTGAGGTAACAAATAGATCCCCTATAATAATAACACCTAGCTCCTATATAGCACTTTTTATCAGTAGATCTCAAAGCAGGTCACTATCATTAGCCCCATTATACAGATGGAAATGTTAAGGCACAGACAGGTGACTTACTCAAGGTCACTGAGCAGGTAAATAGCAGAGGTGGAACCAGCACCCAGGTCTCCTGAGTCCCACTCCAGTGTGCTATGGATTAGGCCATACTGCAAGAATAGCTTTGCTCCTAACCCCCAAAAATTGTAGGGTGTTTTAGGGTTTTGACAGAACAGTCTGCCTCTAGCAATGATGCAATTATATGCTAAAACCAATGCTAACAACAATGAAGGGGACACATTCACCTATCTTCATTTATACTATTGTAAATCAAGAGTACATTAACTGAAACCAAAAGAGTTACACCAATGTAAACCCAGTATGAAAGAAAATCATGCATAAGTCTTCTATAACCATGTTAATTTGGCCATGTAGCACATATATAGATTTCTGTATTTACCTCTCTCTCTAATGTGTGTTCTGTGTCTGTACTTCATGTAGTTTTTGAGTTATGACTGATCAAAAAGAGATTATCAAAATATTCAAACTGATTTTGAAAGGACCATATCTCATAAGAACAGCCATATTGGCTCAGACCAATGGCCTATATAGTCCAATATCCAGTTTCTGACAAGGGCCAGTGCCAGATGCATCAGAGGGAATGAACAGAACAGGGCAATTTCAAGTAATCTATCCCCTGTCATCCAGTTCCAGCTTCTGGCAGTCAGAGGTTTAGGGATACCCAGAGCATCCCTGACCATCTTGGCTTATAGCCATTGATGGACCTATCCTCCATGAAATTTATAATTCTTTTATGAAAACATTTATATTTCTGGCCTTCACAACATCCCCTGGCAATGAGTTCCAAAGGTTGACTGTGTGTGATGTGAAGAAGTACTTCCTTATGTTTGTTTTAAACCTGCTGCCTATTAATTTCATTGGATGACCCCTGTGTTATGTGAAGGGATAAATAACACTTCTTTGTTCACTTTCTCCACACTAGTCATGATCTGTTTTGCCTCTAAGGTGTACACCTGTGCGACCGCACAAGAGGGCATCAAGGACCACGCATCTAATTAGTGGAGCCGCACAGCCACAAGTGTGCCTGGACCCTGGAAAGGATGTTTAAGGTGAGCTTGGGGGAATAGGGTCTGTGTGGGGGCAGTGGGGTGAGGTTCGGGGGTGGGGAGCTTGGGGCATGCAGGACTAGGATGGTGAGAGAGGACTACCTCCAGCTCTGGGACTGCGGCTGTGAGAGAAGGCTGGGAGGAGTCCTCTCCCCCCACTGCAGCCTTGGTGTAGGGGGAGTGCTGTGTGGTCTACACTGCAGGGCGTTGGTGATAAAAGAGAGAGACAGATTCTTTCCTGAAGGGTTTGGCTTCATTCATTCATTCATGCCCGTCACCCCAACCGGGGTATGGGCCGCCAACCACAGATCTCCATAGTCTTCTATCCTGGGCCATTCGCTCTAGCTGGTTCCAGGTATAGCCCATTTTTTTGCCATCAACCTGAAGGTCGCGTCGCCAGGTATTTCTTGGGCGGCCTCTTTTCCGCTTGCCTTGGGGGTTCCACTGCAGTGCCTGTCTGGTGATGTTGGTTGGCTGCTTGCGTAGTGTATGTCCTATCCAGCCCCACCTTCTCCTTCTAATTTCTTCCTCTGCTGGGAGTTGATGGGTCCTCTCCAAGAGGTGGATGTTACTGATGGTGTCTGGCCAGCGGATCTGGAGAATCCTTCTGAGGCAGCTATTAATGAAGGTCTGGATCTTCCTGGTGGTTGTTTTGGTTGTCCTCCAGGTTTCAGCTCCATACAGTAAGACTGATTTCACGTTGGAGTTGAACAGTCGAATCTTTATTGCCAAAGACAGCTCTCTGGAGCTCCAGATGTTCTTGAGCTGTAAGAAGGCTGCTCTTGCCTTACCAATCCTTACTTTGATGTCTGCGTCTGTGCCACCCTGCTGGTCGATGATGCTACCTAGGTAGGTGAAGGACTGCACTTCTTCCAGGGGGCTTCCATTCAGTGTGACTGGGTCGTTGCTGATGGAATTGATCCTAAGGATCTTGGTCTTGTCCTTGTGGATGTTGAGGCCAACCTGTGATGACGTGGCTGCCACTACGTTGGTCTTCTCTTGCATCTGCTGTTTACTGTGCGAAAGGAGTGCAAGGTCGTCGGCAAAGTCCAGGTCATCAAGCTGGTCCACAATGACCATTGGATTCCATTCCTACGCTTGTAAGTGGATGTCTTCATAATCCAATCGATGACGAGAAGAAAGAGAAGTGGTGACAACAAGCATCCTTGTCTGACTCCGGTTTCGCACCTGGAAGCTGTTTGTGAGCTGCCCTCCATGGATCACTCTACAGTGTATGCCGTCGTATGAATTCTTGATCAGGTTGACCACCTTTGCTGGGATGCCATAGTGCCGAAGGAGCTTCAGAGGGTCTCTCGATCCACGCTATCGAATGCTTTTCTCATAGTCAACAAAGTTGATGTACAACGAGGAGTTCCACTCCATAGACTGCTCGACTATGATGCGGAGCGTTGCTATCTGGTCCGTGCATGATCTGTTTCTGCCGGAAACCTGCCTGTTCATCTCGTAGCTGTGGATCGACGGCATCCTTCATTCTCTCTAAGAGGACTCGGTTGAAGACCTTCCCTGGCACCGACAGGAGTGTGATTCCTCTATAGTTGGCACAGTTGCTGAGGTCTCCTTTCTTGGGGATTTTGATGAGATATCCCTCTTTCCAGTCAGCCGGAATCATTTCTTCTTCCCATATTTTCTCAAAGAGGGGGTACAAGCATTTCCACTGAAGCATCCAGGTCTGCTTTCAGGCCTCTGCTGGGATATCGTCAGGTCCCAGACCGCCTTCCTGTTCTTCATCATGGTGATGGCTTTTTCTGATCTCGTCTCTGGTTGGTTATCGCAATTGATTGGGAGGTCCTCGTTGGCTGGGTCGATGTCTGGTGGATTTGGTGGTGCTGGTCTGTTCAGGAGTTCCTCAAAGTGCTCCGCCCATCTGTTCATCTGTAGTTCTATTCCTGTTATAGACTTTCCCTGCTTGTCTTTAACGGGACGTTCTGGCTTGCTGAACTTTCCAGACAGTCGCTTGGTAGTATCGTACAGCTGTTTCATGTTACCCAGCTGTATGCTGCCTGCTCTGCTTCTGCTGCCAGTCCATCCACATAATCTCTCTTGTCCTTCCTAATATTCCTCTTAACTGCTCTGTGGGCTTCAGCATACTCTTTTTGAGCTTTGGCCTTTGCTGCTCTAGTCCTGCTGTTGTTGACTGCTGTCTTCTTCTTCTTTCTGTCTTCTATCTTTGTCAAGGACTCTGCTGTGATCCACTCTTTCTGCTGGTGTTTCTTAATTCCAAGCACTTCCTGGCATGCTGACCTAAGTGTGTCTCTCACTTTCTGCCATCTGTTGAGTACACTGTCTTCCTCTTCCTCAGACCGATCCTGCAGTACTGAAAACTTATTCTTCAGCGTCAATCCAAAATCTTCCTTGGTCTTATGGTCCTTCAGAAGGTTGAACGTTGTACTTCGCTCTTCTGTCTGACGCGTCTATCCAGTTCTTCTTCAGCTTCAGCTTCAATCTGGCCACCACTAAGTGATGGTCGGACGCCACGTCTGCTCCTCTTCTAACTCTAACGTCCTGCAAGGATCTTCTGAACTTCTTGCTAATGCAGACATGGTCCGATCTGGTTTTCTGTCATGCCTGCTGGCGATACCCAGGTACTCTTGTGGATCCGCTTGTGAGGAAAGATGCTGCCTCCTATGACCAGGATTGTTAAGTGCACACAGATCCACAAATCTCTCTCCATTCTCACTCATCTCTCCCAGAGCATGGGTCCCCATGACTTGTTCGTATCCTGTGTTATCAGGTCCAATTTTGGCATTAAAGTCTCCCATAAGGATGGCAATGTCTTTGTCTGGGAGAGTCTCTAATATTTTCTGGAGTCTGTTGTAAAAGTAGTCTTTGTCCTCCTCTTCACTGTCATTGGTTGGAGCGTAGCACTGAACAACATTCATCTTAATCCTCTTCATTTTAGTTCTGAAGGATGCTGTGATGATCCTGGGACCATGTGCCTCCCAACCAATCAGTGCTCTCTGTGCCTGCTTGGACAACATGAAGCCTACTCCCTGTGTGTGGTGTGCGTCGCTCTCTTCATGTCCTGAATACAGCAACAGCTCTCCTGTCAACAGTCGTCTCTGTCCAGCTTGCGTCCATCTTGTCTCGCTAATGCCTAGTAGGGTCAGGTTGTTGCTCCTCATCTCTGCTGCAACCTGGCTTGAGCATAGACAAAGTTTCATGCTGGTTCTTATTTTGCTTAAATTATTATTTGCATCCCTTTTAAAGATCTTTCTTCTATACTGAAAAAACACATCTTTGCTCTCTTTTTGATTGGGTGTGTCAAGGTTTCCTCCCCCACTCTGAACTTTAGAGTACAAATGTGGGTAGTAAAATCCATGAAAGTCAGTATGTACTGCTTTCCTCTGGGGGTCTTTTTTGGGAAAGGACCCAGAATATCCACAGCTACTCGCTGAAATGGGACCTCAATTATGGGGAGTGGCTGGAGAGGAGCTTTGACCTGGTCTTGGGGCTTTCCCACTCGTTGGCACACCTCACAAGACCGGACATAATTAGCAACATCCTTGCCCATTCCCTCCCAGTGGAAGGACTTTCCCAACCTGTCTTTGGTTCTGTTCACCCCAGAATGGCCACTGGGATGATCATGGGCTAAGCTTAAGAGCTTTACCCGGTACTTAGTTGGAACTACCAACTGTTTTTGAGGATGCCAGTCTTCCTGGTGTCCACCAGAAAGAGTCTCCTTGTATAAAAGTCCTTGTTCTACAACAAACCAGGATCGGTTAGAAGAGCTGAGAGGCGGTGGGGTGCTCCATGCCGCCGCCCAAGCTTTCTGAAGGCTGTCATCTGCTTCGTGCTCAGCCTGGAACTGTTCCCTTGAGGCTGGAGACACCAGTTCCTCCTTAGACTGTGGACTTGGGCTTGGTCCCTGTGGAAGCGATGTAGGTGATGAGGTTGTTTCCGTTGACTGTGAACCGCTCTCTGCTGGTGCACTAGGTGATATTTCAGGCTCTGGCTGAGCCTCTTGGGTAGGGTTGTCTGCTGCTTCGGCCAGTTCAGGCCCGCTGGTGCCCTCTGGCGTTGGAGTGGTAGATGGGTTTGCAAGCGCTGGCATCAGTGCTGGCAATAGTTCTGGTGCTGGTTGCTTTTCCAGTTCTGGTTCTGGGACTGGATGCACTATGGCTGTTTCAGTTGTTGGCAGGGGATTCGGTTCCACCACCTCTGTCTGGGTCTTTGGTAACACAGACGGGGCCCTGGTGGACGGCTCAGGAACAGGGATGGTGTGGAAGCTTGCTTGGCCTGGCTGCATGTGACCATTCCCACCCTCTTGGCCAGCTTCACATGGTTGGCCAAGTCTTCCCCCACTAGCATGGGGATGGAATAATTGTCATAGACTGCAAAAGTCCACATTCCTGACCAGTCCTTGTACTGGACAGGCAATTCAGCTGTAGGCAAGTTTAAAGATTTTGACATGAATGGGTGAATTGTCACTTGGGCCTCTGGGTCGATGAATTCGGGGTTCACTAAGGATTGGTGGATAGCTGACACTTGTACCCCAGTGTCTCTCCACACGATAACCTTCTTTCCACCCACTCTCAAGGTTTCCCTTCGCTCCGAGGGTATTTGAGAGGCATCTGGGCCTGGGGATCTTTGGTGTGATGGGGGTGTAATGAACTGTACTCGGTTGGGGTTCTTGGGGCAGTTGGCCTTTATATGTCCCAGTTCATTACATTTAAAACATCGCCCAGCTGACTGGTCACTGGGCCGAGGTGGGTTGCTGGAGACTAGTGAGGAGGCACAATAGGGGGTCTGGGGCTTTCCTTGGGTTGTAGGTGGGGTCTTGGGTTGCCCCTGGTGATAGGGTTTATTTTCGGTTTGCCCCCTCTGATATTCGCTCCCCTTGCTAGTAGTTTTTTTCTTTTCTGCCACTTCCACCCATCTGGCTCCAATCTCCCCCGCCTCGGTTACAGTTTTGGGTTTCCCATCTAGGATGTACCTTTCTATTTCCTCAGGAACACCCTCTAAGAACTGCTCCATTTGCATTAGGAAGGACAGAGCTTCCAGAGATTCAGCACTTGCTCTTGATATCCAGGCCTCCCAATTCTTTTCAATGTGGTAGGCGTGTCGGGTAAATGACACATCGGGTTTCCACCTTAGGGCTCTGAACTGCCGACGGGCATGCTCAGGTGTTAGCCCCATTCTGATTTTGGCCTTGATTTGAAAAAGTTTATAATGGTTCATTCGTTCCTTAGGCATTTCAGTCGCCACCTTGGCTAAGGGTCCACTGAGCTGTGGCCTCAGCTCTATCATGTATCTGCAGAGATGTTGTACCCAAGGCAGGCCCTTTCAAAAATTTCTAAGAAGGCCTCAGTATCATCACCTGCCTTGTAGGTGGGGAATTTCCTGGGATGGGGAACAGTCCCTGGAGAAGGGTTGTTAGGGTTGGCTGTTCCATCCTGCTTAGCCTGTGCTAAGTCCAGTTCATGCTTCCTCTCTCTTTCCCTCTTTTCCATCTCTTTTTCTTTTATCTCTAGCTCTTTTTGTTTCCTCTCCATCTCTCTCCTGTGGTCAGCCTCTTTGGCTTTCTCTTCTGCTTCCAGCCTAGCCAGCTCCTGTTTAGTTGCCCCCTTGGTACTCATTTTTCTGCTTTCTTGTGCTGGCCACACCCCTCTGCAGCTCACTGACTGGGATGCCACAGCTCAGGGCTCCTTGGTTAACAAAGACTTTCTAACTAGCTATACCTGAGAGGTAGAAAGAAAGAAAACAATTCAGCTTGTAAATGCCTTTTGCTGGCTGTTTGCTCACAGCTTGAAGCCTCTTAACAAAGACCCTTGTTAAAAAAAAACTTAACACCTCTGCCCTCAGGCTGCTTTCCACGCAGTTAGAAGGAGAGAAAAAAAATCTCACTGGCTTTTGGTTCTCAAAAATATCCCCCACCGCTGCTCACCACGTCAAGGTTTCCTCCCCCACTCTGAACTTTAGAGTACAAATGTGGGGACCTGCATGGACACTTCTAAGCTTAATTTACTAGCTTAGAACTGGTAACACTGCCACCAGCCAGAAGTCAGTGTCTGGCACACTCCCTGTCCCCCCAAAACCTTCCCTGGGGAACACAGATCCAAACCCCTTAGATCTTAACACAAGGAGAAATTAACCATTCCCCCCTCCTTTCCCCCACCAACTCCTGGTGAGTCCAGATCCAATTCCCTGGATCTTAAAACAAAGAAAAATCAATCAGGTTCTTAAAAAAGAAAGCTTTTAATTAAAGAAAAAGAAAGGTAAAATCATCCCTGTAAAATCAGGATGGAAAATACTTTACAGGGTACTTAGATTTATATAGCCCAAAGAAAACCCCCCTCTAGCCTCAGGTTCAAAGTTACAGCAAACAGAGGTAAAAATCCTTCCAGCAAAAGAAAAACATTTACAAGTTGAGGAAAACAAAACAAAGCTATCCCGCTTTGCCTGGCTGTTACTTACTAGTTTGAAACATGAGAGACTGATTCAGAAAGAGTTGGAGAGCCTGGATTGACGTCTGGTCCCTCTCAGTCCCGAGAACGAACAACCCCCAAAACAAAGAACACAAAACAAAGACTTCCCTCCACCAAGATTTGAAAGTATCTTGTCCCCTTATTGGTCCTCTGGTCAGGTGTCAGCCAGGTTTACTGAGCTTCTTAACCCTGTACAGGTAAAAGAGACATTAACCCTTAACTATTTGTTTATGTCTGTTACAGCTCCATTTTGTTTCTTAAAGCTGTCCCCTTACTCCATTTTGTTCTTGTTCTCCTCTGTGGCCGCCCTTCCCTGGCTGTTAAGTTGTTACCAGGGCCTCTGCCCTTCTCAAAGGGAGGGCCCCTTAAGTTGTTTAACAAAAGCCATTGCCCTTCTCAAAGGAATGGCCACTTATGCTAAGTGGGACCACTGCCCTGTTCAAAGGGTTAGTCCTGTTATCACCTTGTTAAAACCTGGGCTGGGTGTAGGGTAGGCTCTATCCAGAGCTGCAAGACTATTGTGTTTTTAAGATCCTGGGCATGAGTCATACCTCTGGGCTCAGGACTAGTCCTAACATGCCTCTGTGGCTACCTGCAGTTTTTCCCTGCTTGCTCTCCTCCCTGTGAGAAGGGGAACCAATCAGAGTTACTGGCGGGAAGCTGCCAGGGTTTGCCTTTAAAAACAGACATTTTGAACAGACTTCAGAAAGGTTCTTGCATTGCTGCCTGGTCTGATCAACCAGGGGTTCTGGGGGTCCTTTCTCCGCTCTCGTTTTATTTTTGAGCGTACCCCCGTTTTTGAACCCCCCCCCCACGAAGAACGAATTGCTGCCTGAGAGATCTCCTGATTATCAAGACTGTACCAAGCCTTCTGATGTTCTTGCTGCTTCTGCCTCTGTTGCTGCCTTGGGGATGGTAAGAATCCCTCTGTGAAACTTTCTATACTTTTATTTTATTATTTTAGCTGCTGGCTCTGTCTCCCCAGCACACAGACTCAAGCTAAACCTTGGTCTGTGTCCTAAAGCCTCTCTTACCACCACCACCCCCCTTATCCTGGCTGCTGGCTCTGTCTCCCCAGCACACAGACTCAAGCTAAACCTTGGTCTGTGTCCTAAAACCTCTCTCTTAAACTCTGTGGCACTCTGCCACTAAAAATAAGTTTGTGCTGCTGCTAAGTTCTGCTCCTGTGGGCTTTGCCTTGGACTGTTTTCAGCTGTATCCACTGCTGCAGTCACCCCCCCCCCCTTCTTTGGAGCTGTGTCCTGGACACACACCACTCAGCCCTCTAGAACTATCCTTAGCATAAGGTGCACCCATTAAGTTAAGTTTAGCATTATACTTTTGTAAGTTAGGCTTAGAGAATTGTTGCATTGTGTTTTAATTTGTGTAGTCTTGGTTAAGTTAGCTCATAAATAAGATTTTGCTGTGTTCTTTATAATTGTAATTGTCTGTCTTCCCACTGCAAACACCCCCCCCCCCAGCTTCTCTGTGTCTTTCTACCTTGTTACACTCTCTCTGCTGCTTAAGCTTGCAACCTGTTTGCTCTGTCTCACTAAGTTTAAATCTCTAGCATAAAACCCCATTGGTTACTTTCTTCCTTTCTGGTACCCCTCACATTCTACATTTACACCACTGTGACACATTTTTACCTGGAATTGTTTGTTATTTAACACATTTTATCCATAACTGTTAGTTGGTTATATGCTGCTGTGACACACCTTTTAACATAGAAATCGCTAGCTACCTGTTACATTTATACCTCAGTGTTAACTGATTACCCACTGTATTGCATCCTACTGTGTTGTACCCCACTATTGAAACTCCCTTACTGTTCAACAAAAAGGAACCCCTCCCCAATTGTCTACCTTAACAACCCCATACCCCTCACTATTGAATTTTCCCTGTTTTTGTATTTTCTTAATAAAGTTTATTTTGCACCCCACCCGTGTGGTAATTGCTCCCCAAGATCCCATATACCTGCTGGCAGGGACATGGCGTCACGAACAGGATCTTGGGGTAACAATTACTGCCATCCCTGTCCCTGGAAAGAGGCCAAGACCTCTGGGACAGAGGAAGACCAGACCAACCACCTACAATACCACTTGCTGCAAAGTAAACAGCAGCCTGAGGCCCTAGAATGGGTCTGTACTATTGGCAATGGCCAGAGCTCCAGGGTGTATACCACCCACCTGGGGCTCACTGATGTGGGGTGCCTCCTAACCTGCCACCCCACATTCAGGGCCAGCCCTGCTGATTCCAGCCTCCGGCCAGTCTGCACTAAGGCAGGAGAGCCAGCCTCAGATTCAGATCCCACCCGCCTCTGGAGAGAGGTGGGAAGGGTCATGAAAGCCTGCGGGGGGGCCCCATCTAAGCTCACCCCTGAACCTCGAATTTTGCAGGGGTCCCCCACCCACCAGATATTAACAGAACTGGTGCAGAAGCTGGATGAAATTCGAAAGCCCAAGAAACTGTGGCATGACATATATAAGCCCCAAAAGGTAGCCACAGTTACCTATGAGATCCTGGCTCAGGCCCTTGATAAACTAACTGTTTTCCATGGGGCCCTAATGACCTCGGCCAAGGAGGCCACTAGCCAGCCTAGCCAGGAGGGACCACCACTGACCCCTAGCCTGCCCAGTCCCAATAAATCCCCTGAAAAACCACCCCCATATATCCGCCCAGAGGCCTCATCTCCCCTCAAGAAAACCCCACTATACCCAGCCCTACCTTCAGCCCCTCTAGAGGCCCAAGCCCATGAACCTGCACCCACTGTCACCTCTGGTGAAGCCCTGCCAGTATCCATCAGTCGTATAAAGATTGATGACCAGGGCAACACCACACAGGTGACAGAACTCCGACCCCGCTCCAAAGCAGAGATGAAGGAGTTCATCTCAGACACTGCTAGGGAAGCCAATGAGCCACCACTACTGTGGCTAGGCCGCTTGGCCCTGGAACATGGACAGGAGCTAGTAAATAGAGAAGAGGGCATAGTACTAGCCAGGACCAGTAGCTGGTCCCGGGGTCTCTCAGGGAGCCCGGTGATATCTAACACCGCATGGCCCCTGACTGCCCCAGCCCTGGCTTTCCTCCATTTACAGCACTCCCTTCAAGGGGTCCAAGTCCCCAGAGGAAGCGTCAAGGACATCCCTTCCCTGAGATGTGCCATCGCAGGGGGGTCCATCATGCTATGGTCCCCTGCCCTACACCCTCTCGGACTTACTCAGGCCCAGATTAACCAGGTCAATGCCTTCAGGCATGTTATTGACCCCACTGAGATACCCATAGCCGAAGCTGCCATTGACTTAGCCATGGATAGCAGTACCACCCCTGACACTGGGGCAGTTCTGTGGCTAAGGGGGTATGCTAGGCGCCCCATTGGGCGACTCTATGAAGCCCTCGAGAAAGTAAGATGGCCCTCAGCCCAAGCTCTACCCATCAGTCCACCCCCACCGCACGCCAGTCCACCCCCACCACACGCCAGTCCACCCCCACCACACGCCAGTCCACCCACACCACACGCCAGTCCACAACCCAGGTCTCAGTACTCACAGCATTCATTTACAGAACGCAAAATCTTTGGGTTCTTATTGTACAAGGGCCTCACTAAGGAGGTTGTACGTAAGCTCAGTAGTGAGCAGCAAAGAGCCTTGGCCATAGCTCTGGGATGGGAAGAGCGCCCAAAACCTTCCCAGCCAAAAAACGAATAGCGGCCGGGTGCTTGGCGGCGGCCAGCACCCGGCCAGGGGACCCCCGTCCCTATTATCCGCTAGTTTTTGACAAGGGTCTTGTCATCCCCTTTTTGCTGGACACGGGGGCACAGGTGTCCATTGTACCCCCTCATGTCCCTCACACTCCCACAGGACACACCATTTATGTGCAAGGCCTCAATAGCACAGAGCCCTGCTCAGAGGTAAAGGTACATGCACACATAAACCACACACCAATAACATTTCGGGCCCTAGTGGGACCCACGCCCCTCCTTGGGGTTCAGGAGCTATGGCGTTTTAAACTGGCCAAAGCCGTGCTCGATGCACTACCAGTCACCCTATCGGGTGCCAGTGCCCCCCACGAGCCTGAACTGCTCAACCCCACACCCTGGAAATACAGACCCATACCCACAGCTGGGTCTGTGGGCATTGCCATGCTTGCTGTCCAGTGTGCTCTCCCATGGGGTAAATCTGCCACAGGCCCCCTAAAGGGGCCTCATGTGGAGCTTCTCCCATACCTCACCTTCACCCCGGCCCCCCAGTTCCAGGGAGCCCCTGCTACTTGGGAGCGACTTGTTTACCAGGCCCAAGAGGTATTTGGACATTGGGCCCTCAAGTCCTCCTCCACCACAGCTCCCACTGAGCCGGGGGCTATTGGCCAACTAAGTGCCTATGCCCCTTGGATTGTATCTGATGGGGGCACATCGCCTTCTCCCCGAGCAGGAATGCTATGTGCTACCTGTAACACCCTCAAAGTTAAACCCTTAGATTTTTCCAGCTCAGCTCAGAAGACCGAAGCAGAAGGCGTCCTGTTGGCAGCCTCTCACATTGTGGCAGCCCGCCCGAAAACATGTGTGGTCCTGGGAGTGGACTCAAGATACTGCGTGTCCATCCTGGTGGGAGAAGGACGGCCCACCGCTCATGAAGAAATATGGGCACAGGTTACTCAACTGGCAGCACAGTCCAAGCTGCCATGGTTTGTTACCCATTGTCCTTCACACAGGTCTGACAGTAACCCTCTTCATTCCAGCCTGGATCCACAACTCCAAGAATATAAATGTAACACATTCCAGGTTAACATTATCTCTTGCAGCGATCCCTTCATCACCTGGCTCCATAAAGAGTGGGGGCACCTGCCTGCCCGTGCCCTACATCAGCTGTTGACTGACCGAGGGAGACGAACATCGAGTGTGTGTAGGCAGCAGTGCACCCAAGCTGTCCAAGGGTGTCTGAGCTGCCAACAAGCACGAGTCACTAACAATCCTGTCTATGCTCATGGTGCTTATAGCCCTGAGCACTTTAGCCCGGGTAAAACCTGGCAGATGGACCTCATTGGCCCCCTCCCGGGGGCAAAACAGTATCTAATGTGTTCTCCCCTCAGGCGATCTACTGCACCAGCTGTTTCTGTAGTCCTTCTCCAGGTAATTGCTGCCTGGGGGGCACCCGAAGAGATCCAGACCAATGGAGGGCCACCATTCACCAGTAGAGCTATAGACCAGACGGTGTCCCAGTGGGGGGAATCAGTCGCCATGATTGCCGCCCCGCCTCGAGAAAACCCCCTGGTTGCCTGGTTGAGAGCCTACGCCCTACAGGAGGTCCTCATCGGGAACCTGTCAGATGTCCCCCCATCACACGATTGCGTTGCCTGTACAAGACCAGAGGCCTCAGAGGGAGGGTCCCCCTTCCTCTGGGAGTACCTCCCCCTCACGAACCTGACTCCACAGCATCCAGCTTCAGCCTGCAACGACACAGACTGGGTTCATCAGCCTCTGTTCACGTGCCACACCACCAGTGACGCCCTCACTATCCTAGCCAGCTACGCCGAGCAGAACCATCTTCTGATCCAGACCAACCTACAGAAGGACTTTTGTGTTGCCTTAGAGGACCCTGATCCTCGCTTTAAGGGACAATGTTGCCTGCACCTTCAGCCTGGGTGGAACAACATCTCAGCCGTGGCTGACCAACTGTCCTCCTTCGCCATGCAGATTCGTAAGGAGCGTAAGCAGTGGGATCCTGGGCCCAGTCCATTGAGCAGTGGCTTATTACTGTTGCTTTTATTCTTGTAGCCTTTTTGTTGGGGATGGCAGTGGTCAAGCAGCTAATTCGTAAGGTTGTGTCAGCCCTGCCTTTGCAGGTGAGGTATTCCTCCATCCCCTTGGACAGCAGCAAACCACCACCTCCATACTACGAAGACGACGACTTGTAAAACACCTATTTTTTTTTTTCTTTTCTCTTTTACCTTTTTTTTTTGGTCTTTGCATGGGATATCCCCCTCACAGCCCGTTCAGGTCGGCCAGGGGGGCATGTCTGTTACAGCTCCATTTTGTTTCTTAAAGCTGTCCCCTTACTCCATTTTGTTCTTGTTCTCCTCTGTGGCCGCCCTTCCCTGGCTGTTAAGTTGTTACCAGGGCCTCTGCCCTTCTCAAAGGGAGGGCCCCTTAAGTTGTTTAACAAAAGCCATTGCCCTTCTCAAAGGAATGGCCACTTATGCTAAGTGGGACCACTGCCCTGTTCAAAGGGTTAGTCCTGTTATCACCTTGTTAAAACCTGGGCTGGGTGTAGGGTAGGCTCTATCCAGAGCTGCAAGACTATTGTGTTTTTAAGATCCTGGGCATGAGTCATACCTCTGGGCTCAGGACTAGTCCTAACATGCCTCTGTGGCTACCTGCAGTTTTTCCCTGCTTGCTCTCCTCCCTGTGAGAAGGGGAACCAATCAGAGTTACTGGCGGGAAGCTGCCAGGGTTTGCCTTTAAAAACAGACATTTTGAACAGACTTCAGAAAGGTTCTTGCATTGCTGCCTGGTCTGATCAACCAGGGGTTCTGGGGGTCCTTTCTCCGCTCTCGTTTTATTTTTGAGCGTACCCCCGTTTTTGAACCCCCCCCCCCACGAAGAACGAATTGCTGCCTGAGAGATCTCCTGATTATCAAGACTGTACCAAGCCTTCTGATGTTCTTGCTGCTTCTGCCTCTGTTGCTGCCTTGGGGGATGGTAAGAATCCCTCTGTGAAACTTTCTATACTTTTATTTTATTATTTTAGCTGCTGGCTCTGTCTCCCCAGCACACAGACTCAAGCTAAACCTTGGTCTGTGTCCTAAAGCCTCTCTTACCACCACCACCCCCCTTATCCTGGCTGCTGGCTCTGTCTCCCCAGCACACAGACTCAAGCTAAACCTTGGTCTGTGTCCTAAAACCTCTCTCTTAAACTCTGTGGCACTCTGCCACTAAAAATAAGTTTGTGCTGCTGCTAAGTTCTGCTCCTGTGGGCTTTGCCTTGGACTGTTTTCAGCTGTATCCACTGCTGCAGTCACCCCCCCCCCCTTTCTTTGGAGCTGTGTCCTGGACACACACCACTCAGCCCTCTAGAACTATCCTTAGCATAAGGTGCACCCATTAAGTTAAGTTTAGCATTATACTTTTGTAAGTTAGGCTTAGAGAATTGTTGCATTGTGTTTTAATTTGTGTAGTCTTGGTTAAGTTAGCTCATAAATAAGATTTTGCTGTGTTCTTTATAATTGTAATTGTCTGTCTTCCCACTGCAAACACCCCCCCCCCCAGCTTCTCTGTGTCTTTCTACCTTGTTACACTCTCTCTGCTGCTTAAGCTTGCAACCTGTTTGCTCTGTCTCACTAAGTTTAAATCTCTAGCATAAAACCCCATTGGTTACTTTCTTCCTTTCTGGTACCCCTCACATTCTACATTTACACCACTGTGACACATTTTTACCTGGAATTGTTTGTTATTTAACACATTTTATCCATAACTGTTAGTTGGTTATATGCTGCTGTGACACACCTTTTAACATAGAAATCGCTAGCTACCTGTTACATTTATACCTCAGTGTTAACTGATTACCCACTGTATTGCATCCTACTGTGTTGTACCCCACTATTGAAACTCCCTTACTGTTCAACAAAAAGGAACCCCTCCCCAATTGTCTACCTTAACAACCCCATACCCCTCACTATTGAATTTTCCCTGTTTTTGTATTTTCTTAATAAAGTTTATTTTGCACCCCACCCGTGTGGTAATTGCTCCCCAAGATCCCATATACCTGCTGGCAGGGACAGTTTATGACAGGGTGCCTGCATAAATTATATCACATACTTTGGGACACAGGACTGATAGAAGAGCAAGAGCTATAATAATAGTCTACGATCACAAAAGGATAAGTTTCCTGTCAAAAAGAATGTCAGCAATGCATCAGAATATTAATCAAGGAAATCTTTCCTGGACTTTCTGGAAGTGATTTGTTTTTGTACTATTTGTGTGGAGGATAGCGGGACAGTCCCAAAGGATGGTGCTGAGCTGTCAGAAATCCAGAGGCACCAATGTTTTTCTGCAGTCAGGACCAAGGTGAGTTGACATTTGATTCTGAAGGCCCATTGCTAGTAACCTTAAACCTGTATTTTTAAATTAGATACACAGGTGGGAGCAAAAGAACAGGATGCAGGTACACACAGCCAGTGTATCGGAGACTCTAGCTGGGAAGGCACATTTCTTTGATCCCTTAGAGCACAAGTGCCATTCAGTGAAGCTGAATGGTGGCAGATTCAAAACTGGTAAAAGGCAATCTCATATCATACAACACATAATGAGACAGTGGAACTCACTGCTACAGGACATTGCTGAGACCATGAACCTAACCAGATTCAAAGAGAGATTGGACATTTATATCAATAACAAAAATAGCCAGAGCTATAACTGTTAATGCTAATGAAAATTTGGGAAGGGATACTAAACCAGGGTTTAAGCCAATTTCTAACAATTATGGGTTGTGGAGCACTATCTCATTTCTGTCTACTGTGGGGTTTCATGCCTGTCCTCTGAAGCATCTTTGCTGGCCACCATCAGATGTGTGATACTGGACTAGATGGACCATGGATCTCATACAGCATGTCAATTCCTATGTCCCTAATTCCCATAGATCCCCATTGTTTCACTGTGTTATCGTTTACAGTGTGTTCTCAGCTGCTGCCTCAATGGGCAGGATGGGGCAAATGCAAGAAACTGTCTCTTCCTCCTGGCATGCCCCTGGGGAGCTGTCAGGCACAATCACAGTCTTTGCATTACCAGCAGGTCCCATACCCTTCAACAGATTCCAGTGTGTTCTTCCTGCTACTCTCCTGAGCAGAATCAGTTGGTGGCCAGTGCTGCAGTGAGGCTGGGAACAGGCTCTACCTCTCCCTACACCAATAGGCAGACTAGCACCTTTAGCAGCTCCAACCAGAAGAAGTCTCAGCTGCTGACATGAGTAGCAGTCACCCCACGCTCGGGGGGTGGGTGGAATTGGGCAGGAAGAGGCAGGGTGTGGGTGGAGCAGGGGAGAGAAGAGGTGAGGTGGGGTGAGGTGGGGTGGGGTGGGGTGGGGCCTTGGGAGAAGGTGTGGAGGGGCAGGGCCTGGGGCAGAGCTGGGGGTCAAGGACCCCCCCAGCACTCTGAAAGGAACCTGTGCTTTTAGCCTCTAACTGCCTCTTTTACTCTGCTGTTTAGCCATGGTTACATTTTTGTTGGTCCTCTTACTGTTTTGTTTTGGGTTTTTTTAGATTTGGTGTCTACATTTAGTTTAAGCCTCTCTTATGGTGTTTTTAAATAGTATCCATGCAGCTTGCAGGCATTTCAACCTTGCGATTGTTCCTTTTAACTTCTGTTTAACTAGCTTCTTTATTTTTGTCTAGTTCTCCTTGTTGAAGTTAACTATGATGAGTTTCTTTGGCATTTTTTCCCACACAGATGTTAAATTTTATTACATTATGCTTGCTGTTACTGAGTGATTCAGCTATTTATACTTCTTGGACAAGATCCTGTGCTCCACTTAGGACTAAATCAAGAATTTCCTCTCCACATGTGAGTTCCAGCACAAGCTGCTCCAAGAAACAGTCATTCCTGGTGTCTACAAATTTTATCTCTGCATCCTGTCCTGAGGTGACTTATACCCAGTCATATATCTAGTCATTTTTATTGATTTCTCTGCCTTTGCAGCCCCTTTAATCTCCCTGAACATTTCACAATCACTGTCACCATCCTGGTCAGGTCTCCAGAATCCCCCCTGCAGTGTACCTGCAGGGCCAATCAGAGGGGGAGCCAGGAGGGCCATTTGACCTGGGCCTCAAGCTCAAAGGGGCCTCAAATGTTAATTTATTGGCATTTGATAAGTTTCTCAACTTGTTTTTATGAGCATCCCTATCAGACCAGAATGTGACATACTCTCTCATCATAGAGCTGCAAATTTAAGCAAATGAGATGTGAGTTGGTAAAAGATAATTTTTTGTTAACTGATATAGATTTTGTCATATTAAAGAGTTAAAGATGTTCATAAATATGAATAAAAATATATTGGTTCTGGTGGCACAAGATTAAACCATGATGAACGTGTCCTCTCAGATCAGCTGATTATATAAACAAACTACTACTAGTGGCTGGTGCTGGATCAAGTGCATGTTGAAAGGTAGAGAATTATTACATTTTAGTGTCTTTATAGTTTTACGTCTAGTTGACTAAGGAATTATTTGTGTGTGAGAATTCCTCATTATTATCTTCATATGGTAGCTAAAAGAGGTGACTGGTTGGTTGGTTGAGCCCTAGCATGGTAGCTTGGCCATCATCATAGGCTTTCATAGTCTATAGGCCCAGATTCAAGGTGAAAATCTGTGAGGACAATTTTGTATGGTGAGTTTCATGAGGACACACGTTTGACATTTTTGGACATTAGATGGTTTGCATGGATTGATGGTGTTCAACCAGTTGTGCGGCATTTGAATTCAGTGAGAAATGCTTTAAATGAGCTTAAATCTCTCAACCTCACTGCACAGGCTTGAACTGAACTTCAGTCTATTAAGACGCACATGTCCAAATTTGAATGCATTCTGATGTCCTCTTTGTGGATGAAGCTACTTACAATGATCCACAAAACTAATCTGGTAATTGAAGCATGCAATGCTACACTTGGGGCAGGGAGGGATAGCTCAGTGGTTTGAGCATTGGCCTGCTAAACCCAGGGCTGTGAGCTCAATCCTTGAGGGGGCCATTTAGGGAACTGGGGTAAAGATCTGTCTGGGGATTGGTCCTGCTTTAAGCAGGGGGTTGGACTAGATGACTTCCTGAGGTCCCTTCTAACCCTGATATTTTATGACTTGAGAGGAATAACAGTGAAAGTCTTATCAATGACTTTCAACAGATTCATGAACAATGGGATGCAATCCTGACTGAGTCCAAATTAGTAGCACAGAATATTGGCATTTCATCTGAGTTCTCCACCAATTGCAATTTACCTACTGAATCCAATGCCAAGCAGCATTATAGGGTCCCAATGTCTTCCTTGTCATCATTGACTCTATCCAATCAGGTCTTACACATCAATTTGAGTCACTGCGACTAATTTGTACCCTTTTTGGTTTTCTTTGGCAGTTCAATAGACTGAGTAATGAAGATCTACTTTCTGCAACTGAACAATTTCAGCAACAGTACAACAAAGAAATCTCAAAAGATCTCAGTCACGAGGTCATCTTCCTCAAACGAATATATTCAATGAACTTTAAATTGGATTGCAAGCCAAAGGAATTGCTTCAAGAAATACTCAAACTTGGACTCTCTGGGGTGTTTCCTAATATCACAATTGCATTGCATATTTTTCTCAGTTTGCCTGCATCAGCAGTTTCAGGTGAACACACCTTCAATGTGTTGAAGCAGGTAAAGAACTATCACTGTTCAATTATGGGACAAGAGCGTTTGAATGGGCTCGCCATTCTTAATATCAACTGTGACATTGCACGAAATCTAGATTTTTCCTCAATAATTAGTGCATTTGCACAGAAAGACTAGAAAAGCATTGGTTAAATAAAAAAATTATTCAAATGACGTCTCACTCTTTTTTTTGGTGCCTTATTTTGTTTTCATGTGTTGTCATTTTTTATTTTTATTATGGCTAGGGGCCTCAAAAGCTGGAAGTGGCCCAGGCCTCTCTGGACCTCTGAGAGGGCCTGTGTATCTGTAACTTGGAAGGAAAATTCTACATTGATTCCAGAGATACTCTAATTACTTTCAGCCTAATAGCCCTTTAGGAAAATTCAAAAATAATCAGACTTATAATAGCAGTGGCAATCTTAACTGTAGACTGGCTGCCACCACTTTATAAAAATGGGGGGCAGAAGAAGGACTAACAAGTAGACAACATAGGAAGCTTTATACTGTTTCCACTGAAGACATTGGTGGAACTCCTATGAACTTTAATAAGAGCAGAAGCAAACCTAAGATAAAAATCTGACTAAAAGAATTTTATATTCAGCTGCATGGCATTGTAGATGGGTGGATTTTAAATATGTATCAATTTCGCATGCCCCGAAAAATTACATTGAAACCTCTGTAAGATCTTTTACATGTTCATGCTCTACTAATATGAGTCCAACTGACAACATGAAACAAATATAGGTTCAAGTTTTGGAAATATTTCATGTATATCTAGGTAGAATTTTAATAGATTTTCTTAGTAAAACTTCAGAACTGATCTTCACTGTTTCTGAGATTGGATTTGAGAGAGAAATGAAGGAACAACCCACCTTATTCAGTCTCAGTGGTAGACAAAACTTTGAACTATGCTGGTGATGTGTACACGTGAAGGCCTGCATTGCTCTCTGGTGGCAGACACCAAACTTTTCCTGAGTGGTTGAAAATATCTGTTTTCAACCTCCTCTAAACACTGAGCCTTTTTCTTTAATCTTTTCACTCTGCCACTGTCTGTTCCTGTCTTGGGTTCATGTGAGTGCAAGCAGGGTTTTGTGGTATAACTGCCTAGTGCCCAGAGGAAATAGAGTACTGTGCAATCACTGCTCTTTCAGTCTCTGTTGTGTTGTGTGCTGCTGCTAACTGGTGTCAGGCATAACAAAACTAAATATAAAAACAAACCTTGAAACATTTAAAGTGCTCTTTTAATTTTATTTTAATGTCACAAAATGATTTCATTTTGCCTACTTACTGTCAGTCATAGTTCAAGTAACAGAAATATACTTCAGTGGGGTGATAGTGGTGTATATTTATTCTTTTATTCTCCATACCTCTGCCAGGCTGGCTACATATTTAAATAAATAAGTTCAGGAAAATCTTTGGGACTCACTTAGAGCTTTCTCTTGTCTCTCAGCATCTCAGCTTCTCAGATGCTCCAGCCTCAGTTCACATACACACACCAATGCACAACCCCATACTGGACTCAATGATATTGTGACACTTTTCTTCTGAACACTACTTCCTCTTTCAGCACTCTTCAAGCTTCTCCTTGCAGAACTGTTTAAATTCCTATGCTCTGGATGGAGCTTTTTTCCCATTTTTTTTTTTAAAAGTCTCATTTATTTCTCAGCCTAGGAAGTAAACAAGGGAGCCAGAATTTTCCAAGTTGCATAGGTGTATAAATAGAAAGTTAGGCTCATAAGGGGCATTCTCAGAAAGCTGACATAAGCATAGGTTGGGTATGGAGGCTGTATGCACTCGGATATGATACCTATTTTTTGTGCATTCTGAATATGGCCAAGGAGTTAGGCATCCAATATGGATTTTCAAACTAAACAGGGGGAGGGAGAATCATATAACAGGATTTATTACAGAAATTGTAAGCTCTGTGGGGCAGGGTCTGTGTTTGTCCATGACTGGGGCTCCTAGGTGCTATCACAGTAAAAAAAATAGATGTGCTGTAGAGTTAGAACATCCGAGGACACACCAAAATGGTTGGGTGCTCACCCACTTTTCTCTTTGAAACCCACTCAGTGCAGCAGAGGCTGCTCTGGGGAACATCCAAAGACACCTGCTTTTGGAGGAAATAGGGCTAGTGGGAGGAGCTACACAAAGTGGTGTGAGGCTAAAGTGAATTTTATTTAAGACTAAGTTGACAGCAAGAGGATTCACAAGGCTGATAATTTAGGAATTGTGTAACCAGAGTAAAAGCACACATCTGCTGCATACTCTTCTGATGGCTAACGAGGGTGGTTTAGCAGGCCAGTCCCCCTACTCTGCAGATGACCTCTGGCTGGACGGGAGCACTACAGTCTCCTCCTGGGAGAATGACACTTCTCCCTCACTCTGGCCTGAGCTCCCTTCCCCAGATACTGCCTGTTTGGCTGGCTTCTTCTTGGCACCATGGTGGAGTGTCCTCCATTTCATCATTATGTCCTCCAGATTCCTCCCAAGGCCTCCCAAAGCATTCACCAGTGGTAGAAGCAGCCATTGACATCCTGGCAGCATCTGACACTCACATCAGCAGAGCACCATTTTGGAATTCCTATTTGCTAATGCCTCATTATAATATGCTAATGAAAAAGGAGCAGAGATCTGTCCAAGTGCCCTGCAGCAACCAGCCACATTTATTGCCTTTCTTTTGAAAATCTCACATCTAATTTTGCAAAAATGTCTTTAGGCAGCTCCTTCTGGCTCTCCAAGCTCTACCACACAGTGCCATCCAGTATTGCTGGGTGTCTGATCCAGTGCCCTAATAGACTGCAAGCACTAGCCGGTATGATTGGTCATAGCAGTATAGTGAAAGAGGAGGATCAGAGGCAAGATTCTGTAAATTATCTGTGGTTACAGGTCCCTAAATCCACTTGATTTTTCATAATCTCCCCTAAATCTGATTTCCTCTGATACTGTTACCCTCTTCTCCTCTTCTGTTCTGAACATGAACTGTTCCCGTTCTAACAGTTCTTTGGAGAAAGCAATTTCAAAAGCTGCTTTTATGTCTCCTATAACTCTGAGGTTTGGATAGTTATCTGATTATACAGGCTGTTCCACTGAGTCAGAACTATGCCAAGATCTCCTTGCCAGACAGTCAGGATTTGATTCTATCTAGGACAGAGCCAAAACACAGAGCATTAAACAAGATAATGTTTTCTTTCCTTATCTCAAGTCTTCCATCACTTTCTGGAACAATCCACATTCAAGATCTGTAGCATAGGAAGCAGCCTTTCACACTTACTCTAACCAAAATGGCAGGGAGGTTGCTCGAGCTGAACTTGTAGGTCTTTATAATTATTTTTATTAATAGTAACAATATTACAGTAGTGCCCAAAGACCCAATCAGGATCACAACCCTATTGTGCTGGACACAGAACAAACCAATGATCAGACACGCACAGGAAAAAGACAGTCATTGTCCTGAAATGGTTACAGTATAGACAAGACAGAAGGTGGTAGGGGAGAGTGATTCAACATACAAGCAGAGTGATCAGAGTGAAAACTGGCAAACATCATGTTAAGTACATGTTTTTTACAGTTTGTTCTTTGTTTTGTTCTCATCTATATGGAGGCTGGGCTTTTGGGGAAAGTGTAGCAAATGAGTTAATAGGAGCACAGGATTAGGAAAAGGAAGGAACAGGAGGATGTATATAAGTGGCCAGGATAGAGGGAGTTGAGAGAGGTGGGAGGGAGGGACAGAAGGGAGCAGAGAAATGAGAATGCAGTAGAAGCACTGTGAGGAGGAGGACCAATCAGGAGCAAGGACAAAATGTCCAGCTTCCAAAGTGAGGCAGTCTGATTATATCACTTGTATACAGGGTGTTCTGAAGGTGATTGAACCATTACCTTCTCCTAAATTTCAACTCTTAATCATTTTGTGCAAGTGCTCTCTACCTCCTCCCCAAAGGTGGCAGTATTTCAGTGGGGTTTATATGTACTTAGTTTCTGAGAAGCTTCAGTATAAAACAGTCTACATAAATGGAAAACATCTTAGGCCTTGTCTACACTACAAGACTATTTCGAATCAACTTAGTTCGAATTTGTGGATTCGACCTTACGAAGTCGAATTTGTGTATCCATACTAAATACACTAATTCGAATTTCTGAGTCCACATTCACGGGGCCAGCGTCGACTTTGGAAGCGGTGCACTGTGGGAAACTATCCCACAGTTCCCGCAGTCCCCGCTGCCCATTGGAATGCTGGGTAGAGCCCCCAATGCCTGCTGGGGGGAGAAATGTGTCGAGGGTGGTTTTGGGTAAGTGTCGTCATTGAACCGTCAATCACAACCTCCCTCCCTCCCTCCCTCCTTGAAAGCGCCTGCGGGCAATCTGTTCGTGCACTTTTCTGGTCAGTGACAGCGCGGACGCCACAGCACTGCAAGCACGGAGCCCGCTGCGATCATCGCCGTTTTCTCCTCCTCGCACTTTATCGTCCACCTCTTCCACAGTCAGCTGATGAGAAATTGGGCTACTTTTCAATGGTGCTGCAAGCACTGGGGGACCATAGGGGACGTTTTACAAACATCAACGTCGGGTGGCCGGGCAAGGTTCATGATGCGTGTGTTTTCAGGAACTGTGGGCTGCTCAGACGCCTGCAGGAAGGTAGTTTCTTCCCGGACCACGAAATAACTGTTGTGGATGTGCAGATGCCTATAGTCATCCTCGGGGACCCAGCCTGCCCGCTAATGCACTTGCTCATGAAGCCCTATACAGGCGCCTGGGACAGCGACAAGGAACTCTTCAAATACCAGCGAGCAGCGAGCAGCGTGACCTGTGACTGTTCAGTTTCTTTACAGAGAAGCTGAACCTGCCCCTGTTTCTTTACCCAGTTACTGTTGACTCTCCTCTTCGGTTACATACCCCGTTCACCCCGTTACCCCCACTTCCAGCACACGTGTAAAAATAAAATACATGTCCCATTATTACTTAACAAAGGTTTCTTTATTCATGACTTTTCGTGAAAGGGTTGAAACTGGGACGCAGACTGTGCTGGGTAGGGTGTGCGGTGATGTAAAGACCGCCTCTAAACTCAAGGAATGACAGGCTCCTGCTCCTAGAGCGGTCCGCAGTGCCGGAATGCTTCTTTCAACGGAGCCTGCCATCCCTCTTTATGTAATTCTGTGTGCGGGCGGATATGTGACCTTGTGGTGGAGGAGGACGGATACAGATTCCTCAGCTGCGTGACTCAGCGGTCCAGGACAAGGACCGCTGTATAAGATCTGTAACCGCCCTCCCCCGCTGCAAAGTCACATCTCCCCCGCCCACACAGATCCTGGAAACCACCTCCCATACCGACCAGGGTGCCTACTGACTGCACCGTGTGTGTGACCCGCTGCTGATCCTGCCCCCGTGTCTGTACCCTGGGAAAGGTGACTGTCCTATGCAATTAACCACCCCCTTCCCCACGCCCCCCATTCAAACACAGTCTTCTTTGAAAAAACATAACGGAAACAGTAATTAACAGCAAAGCATTTTTATTAATTAAGTAGACAGTTAGGGGATGGGACTGGGATTGGGACTACTGTGAGTCTGGAAGTGAAGGACTTCGGCAAATGTAGGGTATGAGAGCTTTTGGGTACTTGAGCACTGTGCTGTGGTGCAGTGACAGTATTCACGTCCCCGGCCGCCCCTCCTCCTGATTATTTTCGGTGAGGGGGGTATGGGACTTTGTGGCGGGGGAGTGTGGTTGCAGATACACTGCAGGGTGTCTCTGTCCTCCTGCGGTCCTGCAGAACATCCACAAGGCGCCTGAGCGTGTCCGTTTGCTCCCTCACTAGTCCAAGCAGCGTTTCAGTCGCCTGCTTGTCTTCCTCACGCCACCTCTCCTCCCGTTCGCTGTGTGAGCGCTGGCACAGAGAGACGGTCTCCCTCCACTGGTTCTGCTGGTCCGCCTCTGCTAGGTAGCAGCCCATACGTTCCTCGAACATCTTGTCCCTTGTCTTTTTCTTTCGCCGCCTAATCTTTGCCAGCCTCTGCGAGGGGGATGCTGTGGCAGGTCAGGAGACAGTGGAAGCTGTGAGATGGGAAACAGGGAGTGAATTCCTTGCAAAGATACATTTTTGCGAACAATTAACTGAGACTAGGCTGTCTCTGTGAATTCTGGGTTGAGACCCCTGTGCCTGCTGGGGCACAAATCATTTTCGCGGTGGATTCTGGGTAAATGTCGCCAGTCATTACTTCCTCCGGGAAAGCAACGGCAGACAATCATTTCAAGCCCGTTTTCCCAGAATTGCCCTGGCATACGCCATAGCGTGGCAACCATGGACACTGTTTTGCCTTTTGTGTATGTCACCGTATGTGTACTAGATGCCGCTGACAGAGGCGGGCCAGCAGCGCTACACAGCAGCATGCTTTTGCTTTTGCATGACAGCAGAGATGGTTACCAGCCATATTGTACCATCTACCATACCATAAATTGGTAATAAGATGGTAATAAGATGGGCATGGTTACCTGTCCTTTTGCACTGCACCATTTGGTGCTGTCATAAGTGTCCCTGGCCGAGCAGCCAGGGGCGCAAAAGCAAAAATTGGGAATGACTCCCTGAGTCAATCCCTCCTTTTTGGTATCTAAAAATAAAATCAGTCCTGCCTAGATTATGGGTAAGTGTACTAGAGAACCACTGTATCATAGAACCAGAGAGCACAGCTGCTCTGTGTCCGATCCTGCATAAATTTGGAGCTGTATGCTATTCACAGGGGGTGCTCCTGCAACAACACCACCTGTTCATTCCGGCCTTCCCACAGCCTTCCTGGGCTACCATACCATTGTCCCACCACTTGTGTGATGAAGTAATAAAGAATGCAGGAATAAGACACAGTGACTTGTTTGTGAGAAATGAGTGGAAGGAAGCCTCCAGCTGCAATGATAGTCCAGGCAGGACATTAATTACTGTGGATGAAGGAGCCCATCATCCCTCTGCTAGTCCAGGGGCAATTCAATCTTTTCTTTACACAGGAAGGGTGGGGGCTGATGGAGCTCAGCCCCCTGTTGCAATGATGAGGACGGTTACCAGCCATACTGCACCATCTTCCATGAAAAATTAGGGCCAGGCGCCCTTGATCGACCTCACAGATGCTAGTACGCATGGTTACCAGTCCTTTTGCACTGCCCCATGTGCCAATAGGCTGATGATGAGGACGGATACCAGTCTTTTTGTACCATCAGCCATCCATAGCGTGGGGGGAGCAAGGATGTTGGTGTTGAGTGCTGCACCATCGCGTCTATCTGCAGCATTCAGTAAAGATAGGGTGACATGTAAAAGAGTCAACAGAGGATTGTTTTCACTTCTGGTGGTGGGTGGGGTGTGTGCGCAAATTGCCGAACTATGCCCTGACCCACCGCAGACACTGTGTTTGACCCTAGAAGCATTTGGAGCTCATCCAAGAATGCAAATACTTTTCGGAGACAGCAGGAACTGTGGGATACCTTGCGTCCTCATTCCCCCCTCCCTCCATGACCGTCCATTATATTCTTTGGCTTTCCGTTACGCTCGTCACGCAGCTGCGTGCTGAGTCTGTGCTATGCCGTCTGTCCGTAGATTTTTTAAAAATACTTTGGACCAGGCGTAAAATTACAGTAATTACCCTAATTAGATGCAGGAGTCTCCGAGCGAGATCACCCTGAGGACGGTCACTGAAGGAGATAGATAACGCATGCTGCGTGAAAGCTAGCACGAACCAGGGCCCGATGCAGCCGTGCTCGGGGAGGCAGTGCTCCCTGAGTACCTCATGAAAGCCTTGCGCGGAAAAGTGTGCTACCACGGAGCACCCAATAAGGCAGCTCTCCCCAGGAACCTCCTGCTGATGCTTTTCGATTAACGCAAGGAGAGCTTTGTGGAGATCTCCAAGGATGATTTCTGTTCTATCCCCATATATAGAGAGCCCTCCTTTTCACACAGTTAAGATTCCTGTTATATTAAGAATAAAAGTTAACATGGTTAAAGCACTTACCGACTGCTCCTTCCCCTGATTCAGGATCCGGGTTCATGGCCGGGGAGGGTTGGTAGGGGATCTCCGTGACGGTGATGAATAGATCCTGGCTGTCGGGGAAACCAGCGTTGTAAGCGCTCTCGCCTGCCTCGTCCTCCACAAACCTTTCCTCATCTTCCCCGTCCGCGAACATCGCCGAGGAACTGTCCGTCGACACTGTCCCATCGTCAGAGTCCACGGTCACTGGTGGGGCAGTGGTGGCAGGCTCCGTAGCGTCCGTTTGCCGCTTTGATTTTTTGGTAGCCTTGTCTGGGGTCCTTGATTTTCACGCGGCGCTGCGTTGCATCCTGCCTGTATCCTCTGTCTCTCATGGCTTTGGAGACCTTCTCGTAGGTCTTTGCATTCCGTGTTTTGGAGCGCAGCTCCGAAAGCACAGATTCCTCGCCCCACACACCGATCAGATCGAAGAGTTCCCAGTCAGTCTATGCTGGGTCCCTCTTTCTATTCACAGATAACATGAACTCCTCTGCTGGAGAGCTCTGCATCGTTGCAGGTGCTGCGGAGCTCGCCCCGATGTCCAGCCAGGACGTCAGATTCAAAGTGCCCAGACAGGAAAATGAATTCAAATTTCCCCGGGTCATTTCCTGTGTGGCTGGTCAGAGAATCCAAGCTCCGACTGCTGCCCAGAGCGTCAACAGAGTGGTGCACTGTGGGATAGCTCCCGGAGCTACTAAGTTCGATTTGCATCCACACCTAGCCTAATTCGAGCTAGCCATGTCGAATTTAGCGTTACTCCACCTGTCGGGGTGGAGTACCGAATTCGAACTAAAGAGCCCTCTAGTTCGAATTAAATGGCTTCCTGGTGTGGACGGTTGAGCGGTTAGTTCGAATTAACGCTGCTAAATTCGAATTAAAGTCCTAGTGTAGACCAGGCCTTAGAGGATTATCCAAACCTCAAGACCAAAAAGAATGTGTGTGCCAGTGGGATTTTGGCATCTGCAACAATTGTGTCACCTTTGATTTTAACAGCATCTTGTTCTCCTGTAAGGATTTTTAATCAGCAGCTGCCTGCTCACCTATTACCATAACACTCAAAGACAGTACTGGTATACTGTTTATAGTATTCTATTCACATTCTTCACCCAGAATTCCCCAGTGAACATCTGCACACATCTGAATGGAATTTGGCAGGATGATATTAATGCAGAAACCAGAATGTGCATCTTTTAGACATGGCTAAAGATGGAGCAGCAGTTGTTGAAGGATAGTTTCCATAAATGGTACCTAGTAAAACAGATGCCCACAGTGCTCCTCTTTGGTTTACAACATTTAATATTTTGCTGAATTTCCAACCGACTTAACAAAAAACAGAAGAAATTCAGAATAGTCATTAACTCTATTAAATTCAATAGTATAAGCCACTAAAATGTTTCATTAAACCATATGTACATATAAATGCTGCAATGTTGTGTAGAACATTGCTGTGCTTTCTTTACTCAATAATAACTTGGACACATGGCTAAGTGGTATTATTCCCTTTTTACAGATATGGTATAAAAGTACAGAGTAAAGCCAAAATTATCAAAATTATCAACTAATTTTAGGTGCCCAGTTTGAGACACGCAGGATCACACAGTGTTTTTCAGAGTACTTCTCATTTAGTAGCACAGTCCTCTTGAGCCTCTCTTCACACACTGCTCATGATACCCCTTCTTCCTCGGTGCAGTCATTCCTCTTCCTTGGCACATAACCTCTCCCAATCTCTCCTCTTCTTCGGCACAGTCCTTTTTTTCCCACCTCTGCATGAACTCCTGTGGCCCCCTCTTCCTCTGTGCGTTCCTTTGTAATCCTTCCTCTGCTCGACCTCTAGTCATCCCACCTCCTCTTCTTCCCCTGGGCAATCCCTTGTGGATGCTCTTCTTTCTCTTTCCATGCACACTGTCATAATGGCTCCTTCTTTACCAGATCTACCACGCTTCCGCTTCTCGGCCTCCATGCTGTCTCCAGTAACTCTCCACCTGTGTAAGTGTGTGGGTGCATGAGGGTATGAATGCAGTGAATGTGTGCAGGTATGAATAAGCTCCATCTCTTTTCTATCTGACCTAACAGTGGCATTGTAATAAAACTAATACAAGTGTGACCCTGGGTTGGTTTTTAGGGGAACAGAGGTAACAGGCCCGGCACCATGGTAAATCCAGTACTGCTCATCAGTGCAATCCTGTGCCCCCTCCCCAATTCCTCCTCTGCACAATCCTTTGAGCTGAGCTAATTGGAACTTTAAAGAAATAAATCTTAGGTTAGCCCTTACTAGGGGAGTGGATGCCTCAGGGAATTGCTAATAAAATATGGATCCTGTCATTTGTAGATCATTGGTTTTAATCCAGCTCATTTCAGAAGGGATTAAAAATTGCCCCCTCTGATTGATATTTGGTGGCTCCTATCTAGGGTAACCAGACAGCAAATGTGAAAAATCAGGACAGGGGATGGAGGGTAATAGGAACCTATATAAGAAAAAGCCCCAAATATCAGGACTCTTCCTATAAAATCGGGACATCTGGTCACCCTACTCCTCTCTGAGATTAATTTGGTGGGACTCTGTTCCAGCTCCACCATTCCAAACTCACAATTTCACTTTGAACTTAATGGTAGACTAAGCAGAGAGGCCAAGAACTGCATAGGACAATAGAGACTGAACTGTCCCTGTTATCCTGAGAGGAAGGCCCCCATAGATTAGGACTGAGGTATGATGACTAGGCAGATTATATGGAAAGCTTGCCCTTTGGTGCTGTGTAGATAAAGAGAACTTCATTCACCATGGCTTTCTAGACAATGTCTTTCATCAGCACTAAAGTCCCACAATCTTTGGAAGATTAAGTTTTTGATTATATGCCAATTAATCAACTAAATGTATATAATTTCACATATAGGCTGCACAAAACTTGGCAATTATTAATGTTAATGAGCATTTATTTGCATGACTAATCCTTTGAAATCAATGGGACCACTCACAGGAGTATGTTCACAATGGAATAGGTAAGAGTTGGGCCTGGTCTACACTACGCGTTTAAACCGGTTTTAGGAGCGTTAAACCGATTTAATGCCACACCCGTCCACACTAAGAGGCCCCTTATATCGATTTTAATGGCTCTTTAAATCGGTTTCTGTACTCCTCCCCGACGAGAGGAGTAGCGCTAATATCGGGATTAACATACCAGAATAGGGTTAGTGTGGCCGCAAATCAACGGTATTGGCCTTCGGGCGGTATCCCACAGTGCACCACTGTGACCGCTCTGGACAGCATTCTGAACTCTGATGCACTGGCCAGATAAACAGGAAAAGCCCTGCGAAGTTTTGAAATTCATTTCCTGCTTCCCCAGCTTGGAGCGCTCATCAGCACAGGTGACCACGCACAGCTCATCTGCACAGGTAACAATGCAGTCTCCTGAGAATCGAAAAAGAGCCCCAGTATGGGGACTGCACGGGAAGTACTGGATCTGATCGCTATCTGGGGAGAGGATTTAGTGCTAACAGAACTGCGTTCAAAAAGACGAAATGAAAAAGTATTTGAAAGAATTGCAAAGTCTATGACGGATAAAGGCCACACCAGGGACTCAGTGCAGTGCAGAGTGAAAGTCAAGGAGCTTAGACAAGCCTACCAGAAAACCAAAGAAGCAAATGGAAGGTCCGGGGCAGGGCCAAAAACATGCCGCTTCTACGCTGAGCTCCATGCTATTTTAGGGGGCTGCGCCACAAGTACCCCACTCCTGTCCGTGGATTCTGAGGTGGGGGTTGTAATCTCTGCCATGGCTGAGGATTATGCGGACGGGGAAGATGACGATGAAGAAGGTGAGGAGGACGACCTTGCAGAGAGCACACAGCACTCCGTGAGCCCCAACAGCCAGGAGCTTTTTCTCACCCTGACGGAATTACCCTCCCAACCCACTACCCCAGACAATGAAGCCATGGAAGGGACCTCTGGTGAGTGTACCTTTGCAAATATCAAAGATTGTTTTTTAAGCATTTTTTAATGATTGATTTGCCCTGAGGACTTGGGATGCATTCGCTGACAGTATAGTTAATTAGAAAAGTTTGTTAACATGTCTGGGGATTGAGCGGAAATCCTCCAGGGACATCTCGATGAAGCGCTCCTGGAGGTACTCCAGAAGCCTTTGCAGAAGGTTTCTGGGCAAGGCAGCCTTGTTCCGTCCACCATGGTAGGACACTTTACCACACCATGCATTTAGCAAGTAATCAGGTATCATTGAATGGCAAAGCATAGCTGCGTATGGTCCCGGTCATTGCTGTCATTCAAGAAGCATCCATTCTTTATCTCACTGTGTTATCCTCAGCAAAGTGATATCGTTCAGGGTAACCTGGTTGAAAATCAGGAATTTAAGTAAGGGGGATGGCCGTTTTCCTACTGGGTTCGTGGACTGCAGCAGCTTAAAAGAAAACCCTTTCCTGCACGTAGCCAAGCGGGGGGAGGGGCGGAGTGAAATGCCGATGATCTTTTTCGTGTTTGGTCAGCGGGGATCTTCCCCAAGCTACCAGACAGGCAGTGGGGGGGGGAAGGGTGTTGATTAGCAGGGAGCTAGCATGGTATTAGCCATGCGTTGGGGGGAGGGGTAAATCACTGCAGAAGCCGAAAGACAGTGGCTTACCATGGCCGCGTGCAAGCTGAATTCTGATGCCCGGACCTGTGTCTGTGAGATCTGTAACTCCAGAGCTGCAGGCACTCAGTATTAAGATGAAAAATGCAACCTTGTAGGGAAATCACATGTGCTATGTAAGGTGAATAGTGCTGTTCACTGTGAAAGAGTATAACCATTGTTCTGTAAAATGTATCTGTCATGGGTCTACCCTCACTTGAAACTGGGGGGTTTCAAGGTGAGGACCCGCATGCCACCATGTCAAAGGTCTCACCCCCACTTGGAGCTGTTCGGCTCCAATGTGGGGACCTGACTTGGTTTCCCTCTAAACTAAAATCCTAGTTTAGATCTAGTAAGCTGCCACCACTCAATTAGGAAATGTGAATTGAGACACAGTCCTTCCCCAAAATCCTAGGGGATTCCAAGAGCCCCAAATCCATGGAGTTCTCACACCCAGGAGAAACAAACCATTCCCCCTGCTTCCTCCCCCCTCCCTTTTCCTAGGAGAGAGAGATACCTTGATTCAAACTCCTTGAATCAAACCCAGGAGGAACTGTCTCTTCCCCCCTCACCTTCCCCTGAATTTCCACAGAAGAAGGAATTAACCAAGTCCAAAGAAAAGAAAAGAATTTATTAAGAGAACAAAAAGAAAATACAGAATCTCTATGAGCCCAAGCTGGACACTCATAGGGTATAACCTTATCAATCTCTGGAGAGAATTCCCCCTCCCCCTTTTCTCAGTAAAAGCAATATCAGCAAACAGGAATAAAGCATTTCCTTTAGCAAACACACAATTGCAAATATAGAAATCAAATCATAAGACTAATTCGCCTTTCTAATTAATACTCACTATAATTAGTAGAAACTACTCCAGGAGAACTTGGAGACATGACTGTCCTCTTAGATTCAAAAAGAGTTCTCACACAGACAAAGGCTTCCCTCCACAGAGATTTGGAAAAAATCTTATCTCTGATTGGTCCTCTGGTCAGGTGGTCACCAGGTACTACATGTTAACCCTTTCCAGGGAAAACAGACTTTAACCCTTAACTATCTGTTTATGACACGCCCCCCAAATCGCCAACAGTGGGAACTACTGGTGGTGATTTCCTCCTAGAACTGTAAAATAAACAGATAAACAAAACACATGCACTATTACATATACTACTAAGTATGTAAACAACAAGATATTTGACATTGAACAACACTTTTTATGCATTTGCCCGGACATAGTTGGCGACGTCCTTGCCCATCCTCCCAGTGGAAGGACTTCCCCAACCTGTCTTTGGTTTGTTGACCCCAGAATGCCCACTGGGATGTCAGGGCCCAAGCTTAAGAGCTTGTCCCAGTACTTAGTTGGAACTACCAACTGTCTTTGAGGATGCTGGCCTTCCTGGTGTTCACCAGAAAGAATGTCCTTATATAAAAGTCCTTGTTTTACAACAAACTGGAATTGGGTAGAAGAGCTGAGAGGCGGTGGGTTGCTTTGTGCCGCCGCCCAAGCTTTCTTAAGGCTGTCATCGGCTTCCTGCTCAGTCTGGAACTGTTCCCTTGAGGCGGGAGACACCAGTTCCTTTGGGAGCGATGTAGGTGATGAGGTTGTTTCTATTGACTGTGGACCGCTCTCCGCTGGTGCACAAGGTGATATTTCAGGCTCTGGCTGAGCCTCTTGGGTAGAGTTGTCTGCTGCTTCTGCCAGTTTAGGCCCGTTGGCGCCCCCTGGCGGTGGAGTTGCAAGCGCTGGCGTCAGTGCTGGCGCTGGTTCTGCCGCTGGTTGCTTTTCCAGTTCCGGTCCTGGGACTGGATGTACTATGGCTGCTGTAGTTGTTGGCATGAGATCCGGTTCCACCACCTCTGTCTGGGTCTCTGGTAACACAGACAGGGTCCTGGTGGATGGCTCAGGAACAGGGATGGGAGTGCCTGCTTGTTTGGCCTGGCCGCGGGTGACCACTCCCCCCCTCTTGGCCAGCTGCACATGGTTGGCCAAGTCTTCCCCCAGTAGCATGGGGATGGAATAATTGTTATAGACAGCAAAAGTCCACTTTCCTGACCAGTCCTTGTACTGGTCTTCAGGGATGCTGTACCCATGGCAGGTCCTTTTAACCTTTTTGAAGAAGGCCTCAGTGTCCTCACCTGCCATGTAGGTGGGAAATTTCTTGGGATGGGGAACAGTGCCTTCTGGTGCTGGCCACACCCCTCTGCAGTCAGTGAATTTTATGTGTGGCTTGCTGGTGTTGCTTTTTGGTGCTGGCCACACCCCTCTGCAGTCAGTGAACTGGTTTCCCCAATTCCTAACCCTTTCTATTCCCGAGAGACTGAATAGAAAAGAAACAAAACCTTTTCATTTGCAAATGTGTAGTTGCTGTTTGCTGATATACTGAGAAAACCAAAAAAAAACTGGTTTGTCCTGTTTCTAGCACTTGCTAAGTACCTCACAGTGGGGGTCCTTTCTAACAAGCCTCCTAGAAAAACTTGCACCTCTTCCCTAGCTGTTTTTAAGCGGACAGAAAGAAAAAAGAAAAGAAGAAGAAAAAAAATCCTTTTCTAACACAGCCCGTTAGAAAACCTTATTTCCCCCAGCTAAACCCAGCTGAAAATATGTTTCCAAAAAAACAATCTTCCTCTCCTTCTGAGTTGTGGTACTAATAAGCCCAGCTGACCGGCTGGTGCTACTTAGTACCTGCGAGAAAAGTGTAGTAAATCCTCTCAGGGATTTGTATTCCCTGGCTCCAGAGGATTTCAAAAGACACAGGGAAAAAAAATCTGGCTGGAGGGTTTCTGTCTCCCCCCCCCCAAACCTGTTTTCCCCACTGGATGGGAATGTACTTTGTCGAGCACTTCCCCCCACCTTAGGAATCCTGAGTGATACCTGATATCACAAAGGAAGGACACACCTCTAGGGAAGAGTTTTTCCTCAGCATAGCCAGCAGAGAAAAAAAACTCCTTCTAACCCTGAAAACTGCTTCAAAACTGCCTTTTCCTCAAGCTGCCTGTCCAAGCAAACAGAAAGAAAAGCTGCTTTTTGGTAGAAATGCCTTGCCAGGTTCGTCACCGCTGCCAACCATGTCATGGGTCTACCCTCACTTGAAACTGGGGGGTTTCAAAGTGAGGACCCGCATGCCACCATGTCAAAGGTCTCACCCCCACATTGGAGCCGAACAGCTCCAAGTGGGGGTGAGACCTTTGACATGGTGGCATGCGGGTCCTCACTTTGAAACCCCCCAGTTTCAAGTGAGGGTAGACCCATGACAGTATCTTTTTAAATATTTCTCTCCCTCATGCAGCTGCAAATTTTTCAAGCCTCCCTACTCCATCCCAAAGGCTAGCCCAGATAAGGCAGAGGAAAAAGAAGACGCGAGATGAAATGTTCTTGGATATTATGGAAGTTACACGCAAGGAAAGAGCTCATCTGAATGAGTGGAAGGACGTGGTATCAAATTACAGGAAAGATGCCAGTGAACGTGAGGACAGGAGAGACACCCGAGATGAGAGGTGGCGGCAGGAAGACCGGCAGGAAAATCAGAGGTGGCGGCAGGAAGATCAGCGGTGGCGGGATGCAACTCTGGGGCTGCTGCGTGATCAAACTGACATGCTCCAGCGTCTGGTGGAGCTTCAGGAACGGCAGCAGGATCACAGAGTGCCGCTGCAGCCCCTGTATAACCACCCTCAACCCTCACCATGTTCCACATCCTCCTCACCCAGACGTGTAAGAACGCGTGGGGGGAGGCTCCGTGCACCCGCCCACTCCACCCCCGTGGACAGCCCAACCAGAAGGCTGTCATTAATGTGAAAAATTTTTACTGCCCTTCTCCATCCCTCCTATCCTCCTCCCAAACCACACCAAACCACACCCTTACTTCTCTCCCTCTTTTTATAATGAATTAATGAATTAATAAATAAATCATGATTTTTAAAATATAGTGCCTTTATTTGCATAAGTAAGCTGTACTCGAAGGGGGAGGGGGAATTGCTTACAGGGAATGAGTCAATCAAGGGGGGTGGGTGTTCATCAACAAACACAGCAGTCACACTGTACCCTGGCCATTGATGAAGCTCGTTTTCAAAGCTTCTCTGATGCGCACCGCTTCCTGGTGTGCTCTTCTAATCTCCCTGGTGTCTGGCTGCGCGTAATCAGCGGCCAGGTGATTTGCCTCAGCCTCCCACCCCGCCATAAAGGTCTCACCCTTACTCTCACAGAGATTGTGGAGAATACAGCAAGCAGCAATAACATAGGGGACATTGGTTTGGCTGAGGTCTGAGCGAGTCAGTAATGTGCGCCAGCGCGCCTTTAAACGGCCAAATGCACATTCCACCACCATTCTGCACTTGCTCAGCCTGTAATTGAACAGATCCTGACCACTGTCCAGGCTGCCTGTGTATGGCTTCATGAGCCATGGCATCAAGGGGTAGGCTGGGTCCCCCAGGATAACGACAGGCATTTCAACATCCCCAACTGTTAATTTCTGGTCTGGGAAGTAATTCCCTTGCTGCAGCCATTTAAACAGAGTAGTGCTTCTGAATACGCGAGCGTCATGAACCCTCCCTGGCCATCCCACGTGGATGTTGGTGAAACATCCCTTGTGATCCACCAGTGCTTGCAGCACCATTGAAAAGTACCCCTTCCGGTTTACGTACTGGGTGCCCTGGTGCTCCGGTGCCAAGATAGGGATATGGGTTCCATCTATCGCCCCCCCACAGTTAGGGAATCCCAGTGCAGCAAAGCCATCCACTATGGCCTGCACGTTTCCCAGAGTCACAACCTTTCGTAGCAGCAGCTTAGTGATTGCTTTGGCTACTTGCATCACAGCAGCCCCCACAGTAGATTTTCCAACTCCAAATTGATTCCCAACTGACCGGTAGCTGTCTGGCGTTGCAAGCTTCCACAGGGCTATCGCCACTCGCTTCTCTACTGTGAGGGCTGCTCTCATCTTGGTATTATGGCGTTTCAGGGCAGGGGCAAGCAAGTCACAAAGTTCCATGAAAGTGCCCTTACGCATGCGAAAGTTTCGCAGCCACTGGGAATCGTCCCACACCTGCAACACAATGCGGTCCCACCAGTCAGTGCTTGTTTCCCGGGCCCAAAATCGGCGTTCAATGGATAGAATCTGCCTCATTACCATCAGGATCTCCAAAGCGCAGGGGCCCGCGGTTTGAGAGAATTCTGTGTCTACATCCTCATCACTTTCATCGCCGCACTGCCGTATCCGCCTCCTCCTCGCCTCGGTTTGAAGGTCCTGGTTCACCATATACTGCACGAGAGTGCGCGAGGTGTTTAAAACATCCACGATTGCGGTATTGAGCTGAGCAGGGTCCATGCTTGCTGTGTTATGGCGTCTGCACAGTTCACCAAGCAAAAAAGGCGCAAAACGGTTGTCTGCTGCTTTCAGGGAGGGAGGGGTGAGGCTGTACCCAGAACCACCCGCGACAATGATTTTTGCCCCATCAGGCACTGGGATCTCAACCCGGAAATTCCAAGGGGCGGGGGGGCTGCGGGAACTATGGGATAGCTACGGGATAGCTACCCACAGTGCAACGCTCCAGAAATCGACGCTAGCCTCGGACCGTGGACGCACACCACCGATTTAATGTGTTTAGTGTGGCCGCGCGCACTTGGTTTTATACAATCTGTTTTGCTAAACCAGTTTATGTAAAATCGGAATAATCCCTTAGTGTAGACGTACCCTTGCACATCCTAGCTCTAAGATTATAGAATAGTTAGTAGACCAGTACACAAGAGTGTAACTAAAAGAAATGGATGAGATAACATTAAGACAAAACTGAGAGTTATCCTCTGTAGTAGGAAGAGGGCCTGAAACATAAGCCCATGTATTAGAGGACTGGTATGAGGCCTGAGGCCTGGCCTAAAGTAGTCAAACTTTGCTGCTATAAAGCAAAGTTAAGTTATGAGCAAGAGGCAGACCCTGCTCACAGAATCTGGCAAGAACAGGGCTAATATTGCAGAAACACACATTCCTAAGTGGGGCTAGGCATAAGAATATATACCCAAAGACATTCCAGAAAGGTGGTACCAGAACACCTCGATACCAAACACACTCCCCAAAGATAACAGGAACACACCGACCCATCCTAAAGATAAGGTCCAGATGACAGTGTGATGGACAGAGATGTACAAGGTGTTGGGTGGTAACTGGCTACATCAGAGGGTGTCAACTAACTATATTAGAGGGGCAGTGCGTAACTTGTTTGTAATGATGTATAAAAAGATATCTCAGAGGGATTGTCTTTGGCTGGCCTAGGGGATAATGGGAAGTCCCGCCATTAACTGAGCTAGTCCATTGCAATGGGCATACATGTGTTAGTGTACCTGTAACCATTGAGTCAGGACATTAGGACCGTGCTTCGTTAGCAATAAATCTGACCAGCTTCCTTCGCTCCAAACTGAATCTGTGGATTTATTGGGCCGTTTGATTGGAGCCCGCCGTATGGGCTATCTGGCCAGAGTCCAGGCCCACTGACAGCAATTCCAGGCCCCAGGGCAGAACAGTCAATGGGCCCCCACACACACTCAAGCCACGCCAACGCGGACATGGTCCGCCTGATATTTGGGTGGTGCTGCGTCTGCACTGGCTGGTGCCCAGCGATCTGCAGGCTGCGCTGCTAGGCACACTCTTCAGGCATGACCAGAGCTTGCACATACCCACCTGGTAGGGTTGTCAACTGTCTAATCGCGCAAACCCATAGACCTTTGCCCCGCCCCTTCTCTGAGACCATTCTCCTGTCACGCCCCTTCTCCTAGGCCCTGACCCTCCATCGCTCGCCCTCCCCAACCCTCACCCACTTTCACCAGGCTGAGGAGTGGGGGTGGGTGCAGGCTCTGGGAGGGAGTTTGGGTGCAGGAGGGGGTGCAGGCTCTAGGCTGAGGCAGGGGTTGGAGTACAGAAGGGAGTCAGGGGGTCGGCGCTTACCTTGGGTGGCTCCCAAAAGTGACCAGCACACCTCTCTGGCAGCGGATCCTAGGCAGGGAGCCCAGGTGGTCTCCGTGCACCGCTATCCGCAGGCACCGTCCCTGCTGCTCCCATCAGCCACAGTTCCCAGCCAATGGGAGCTGTGGAGTCGGCGCTCGGGATGGGGGCAACGCATGGAGACCCCCTCCCGAAGGGCTGCAGGGATGTGCTGGCCACTTCCAGGAGCAGTGCAAAGCGAGGGCAGACAGAAGCTTGTCTTAGCCCCACTGTGCTGCTGGCAGCAGCTGGGGGCCAAAAGGCTCTTTTAAATCACCCAGACCCCTGGGCAATTGCCTCCTTTCCCCCGCTCTGAGCCACCCCCACTCCCTCCACTCCCCCATTGGCGAGCCTGCCAGAGTCAGTATAGCACGCAGAAAAAACACACACATACAGCCAAACATCTGACCACATTGGTAACCCAGAACCACTGATTTGGTAAGTAAGCAAGCTGTCCTCTGTAGGAATCACAATCTAACATGGCAAAAAACTGTGTGTTAGGGAATCCCTTTAACTCCTCCCTGAAAATCATGTTGGGGACACATAATTTAAAAAAATACTGTTGAACCTTTCAAAGAAGTTAAAGGGTGTCATACAGTTTTGAGATCAGTGAGAAGAAAAAATTCTCCACAGAGAATATAAAAGAAAACTGAAAAGTATTAGTGCCTAGGTCTCATGGTTTATAAAGGGTTGGGACTGTTCCAGTAACATCCAAAAGAGTTTGGCAATGGTCCAACTGGCATTTATGCAAGAACATCTGCAAAGAAAAGGAGGGGTCCATTGCCCAACAGTCATTCTGATACCAACATTAAATTGACCTATTGGTACAGTACATATGGATATGAAAGAACAAGACAACAGAGGAAAAAGAAATGAGGTTTTTTAAATGTTATGTCCATTTTGACTACTAAGAACAAACTTTAAATCCAGAAAAAACAATGAGAGGCAAGGATGGAGTGATTTGTGATAAATCAATCCTACACTTGTGTATGTTCTATACTTTAAGCTCATGGGGAGTCTCACTGAAGTCAAGCTCTTTGGGGCATGCCTTTACTTATTATGTACAGCACATGGCAGAAACAGTAATACATACAAACATTTAACAATAACAATGAATAGTTCAGAAGGCTTGGCTCTGGATTCTAGAATTAAAGTGTATATTTATGATAAATACTTACCAAACAAGAGACATAGGTTCAAGTCTAGGGTGCTGGATGCAGATGATCTGCACAGAACTTCACACCATGTTTGTGTACATTTGAAGGTGACTCAGAGCTCACCTTTGTGATTCCGTAGCTTCTGAGCAGGATCCGTTCCCTTGTATCAAGTTACAGTAACCATAGGACTGCTCTAGTTTATGCTGGCTGTAAAGACTTGAAGGGGCCAAATTTATAGCAAAGGATGTGCTTGGCAAAAAGACACCATGGCTATGTTCCTATCCTCTAGGGACCCTCCTTTTTCCATATTACACCAGCAGAAGGGGAAAGGAGTGATATAAGAGCACCTACACTAGCTATATGTAGGGCCCTACGAAATTCCCAGCCATGAAAAATGTGTCATGGACCGTGAAATCTAGTCTCCCCCCATGAAATCTGGTCTTTTGTATGCTTTTACCCTATACTATACAGATTTCACAGGGGAGACCAGCGTTTCTTATATTGGGGATCTTGACCCAAAAGGGAGTTGCAGGGGGTCACAAAGTTATTTTAGGGGGGTCACAATATTGCCACCCTTACTTCTGCACTGCCTTCAGAGTTGGGCAGCTGGAGAGTGGCAGTTGCTGAATGAGGGCCCAGCTCTGCAGGAAGCAGCACAGAAGTAAGGGTGGCAATACCATACCATGCCATCCTTACTCCTGTGCTGCTGCTGGCAGCAGCTCTGCCTTCAGAGCTGGGCTCCTGGCCAGCAGCCACTGCTCCCCAGCTGCCCAGCTCTAAAGGCAGCACCGCCACCAGCAGCAGCACAGAAATAAGGGTAGCAGTACCACAATCCCTCCACAACTCCTTTTTGGATCAGGAACCCTACAATTACACCACCACGAAATTTCAGATTTAAATTGCTGACATCATGAAATTTACAATTTTAAAAATCCTATGACCGTGAAATTAACCAAAATGGATCATGAATTTGGTAGGACCCTAGCTATGTGCCACTGGGAGATCACCCTTACATTGAAGTGAAACTTCCTGGACCAGTTAAATTGGCTTTAGGGATAGATTACACTAATGATGAAGTGTAAAGAAGACACTGCAATGCAAAATCTGATCTTAGGTCTCTCACTTAGGCATTGTCTACACTTAAAATTGATACCGGCAAGCTATGTCGGTCAAGAATGTGAAAAAGCCATGCCCCCTTGTGACATCTATGCCAACAACCCCCACACTCCAGTTCCTCTCCACCATGTAGACATAGCTGTGCCAACAAAAGAGGGCTTTGGTCTGCCTAGCTATGTCATTCAAAGAGGTGGTGTTCCTATACTGGCAGAACTCCTTGTTCTGTTGGTGTATGCTGCGTCTACATTAGGTGGCTATGCCAGCATAGCTATGCTGGCATAGGCTCTGTAGCATAGACACAGTTTAGACAGGAAGAGATGGCAGGAGGCATTACCTCACAAATAGCTTACTAGCTGAGCAAGAGCTACATTTAAGGTACAAATCTTTTTTTTAACATCTAGCCTGAGTAGTAGATATGAAGGAGAGAAAATGGGAAAGCACCTTCCCCCCAGCCTATAGAGGAACTGCAGCACTGCTGTGATAAGGCTACATCAGTCCACTGGCCGAGGTAGCCATGCACTCTTGTGATGAACCCACCTCCTCATGAAATGGGTATCAGAGGATCCACAAAGCAACAGACTCCCTGCTACCAGTGGCACTGAGCTCCTTGCCAGATGTGCAGCCCCCAGGAATTTTGCCACAACTCCTGGTGCACCAGTTCTGTTTCCAGGGGAGCATCTGTAGTCTTGGAAGAGGGAACAGTGAGTTGTAAAAAGATATCTGAGGGGTTGTTTGATAATCATGGTGAAACAAAGAACGTCTGCAGGGAGAGGAGAGATGACAAAAGAGGGAGCAAAGAACTAAGTTCACGATTTTCCATGTTTCAATCTTGCTCTTTACTTTAATCACCTGCTTCTATTTTGGAATGTGTAGTCCTATTTTCTTTTGCTGCATGCTCTGGGGAATGCTATATTTAAGAGGTGAGATTTCCAGTGAACATTTCCATTTTCCCTGAAAAATGCAATTGACATGGGAAGTCATGTTGGCAGAGGAGAGAGAGTGAGAGAGTCCTAAATCCTCAAAGGTTTCTAGGCATCTAACTTACCAGGATTTTAATGGGAGTTTAGGTGCCAAATCCATTTGAAGATCTGGGCCAGAGTCCTTGAAATAGCTAGGGTCAAGCCTATTAACAGCTTTGAAGAACAGTATGAGAATATTATTTTAGATTTGGTATTCAATGGATAACCAAGGTAGTATCTGGAGCTCTGATGTATTCATTCCACCCTGTAAGGCTGAATGACACAGACTTGCACTGAAACAACAATCTCACACCTTTTGTTATTATGGTGGAAGACTGTGTCTTTTGAAATAAAAATACCCTATTTTGATGTTTGCGTAATTTGTTATTTTATCAATTTAAGAGAACGGAACAAAGACACTCTTCAAATAGGGTCAGCTAACATGATTTTACAACACACCTTTTTATCCCCTAGAATCTAGATCTAGACAAATCTATTTCCCAGAACTATGCTGTTATCATCAGTGATGCTACCACTTGGTGGTGCCACAGTTCTGCTTTTAGATAGCTCTGGTCCTTAAGTTCAATCAGTTATATTTTGGAATTTAGCCTTGACCTGAATTCTTGTAATGTTTTCCTTCATATGCTAGTTTATTATAATAGTACTAATATCTAGCTTTTATATAAAGTGGACTCCATTTATAAGAATCACTAATACACCTCTACCCCAATATAATGCGGTCCTCGGGAGACAAAAAAAATCTCACCGCGTTATAGGTGAGACTGCGTTATATCAAACTTGCTTTGTCCCCCGCCCCGTTCCTTGTTCCCTGACCGCCCCCCCTCCAGAGACTCCCATCCCTAATCACCCCCAGGACCCCACCCAACTCCCCTGTCCCCTGATTGCTCCGACCCCTATCCACCCCAACCCCCTGTCCCCTGACAGGCACTCACAGGCAGCAGCAGGAAGCGGAGCAGCCTGGCCCCAGCCCACTCCACTCTGCCACCTCCCAGCCGCGGCACTCCGCTTCCCGCCGCAGGTGAGTGCAGGGGGGTTGGGGAAAGGACCCCCCTGCTCTGTACTCACCTCTGGCGGGAAGCGGAGCACTGCTGCTGGGAGCTGGCAGAGTGGAGCAAGCTGGGGCCGGGCTGCTCTGCTTCCGCCACTGCTGGTGAGTGCCGGGGAGATTCCTTCCCCCAAACCCCCTCCCCTGAGCAACACGGCTGGGGTTACGGCTAGGGAAGCAGAGCGGGCTGCTCCCAGCCCCCCACTAATCCTCCAGGCCACTCTGGGACTGCAGGGCCCCCAAAAGTGCCTCACTCTCCCCCCCCTGCTTCCATGCCAGGGAGGGTTTAAAAAGGTCTCCAGCAATTGGGGCCAGCTGAACCTAATTAGTCCCCTGGTAACCCCTGTTCCAGCTGAACCTTATTTCTCCATGGCTATCTCTCCTCAATGGATAGGGAGAGGCCTTTTAACCCCTCTGGGACTAATTACTACCTCTCCCTTTGTAGCCATTTGTCCTGGGTTTGCCACATATTCCCCCCCTCCCAGCTCAACACTACGGGGTTGGGCTACTTGGGTCGGAAAGCAGTGCACCCTCGACAGGCCATCCGCATTGCCATGTTGGGTTCCAGACCTATGTTGTACTGTGAAGTGGAAGGGTTGAAATGACAGAAACCATCTTGTTACTCTCACATTTTTGTCCTTGTTTTGGTGCATCCACTGCAAAGGAGCATGGACCGTGACCAGGGTAAACCTCCGTCCAAACAGATAGTAGCGGAGGCTTTCTATGGCCCATTTTACTGCCAGGCATTCCTTCTCCACTATGGCGTATTTCCGTTCCCTAGGTAGGAGCTTCCTACTGAGGAAGAGGACCGGGTGTTCCTCATCTCCGACCATTTGTGAAAGCACCGCCCCCAGCCCTACTTCAGAGGTGTCTGTTTGTAGGATAAACTCCTTCTCCCAGTCCGGGGCTACTAGTCCGGGTCTGTGCAGAGGGCCATCCTCAGATCTGCAAAAGCGGCTTCGGCTGTAGCAGACCATTTTACTATGTCTGGGCCCCGAGCTTTGGTTAGGTCCATTAATGGGCATGCCTTGGTGGCAAAGTGGGGAATGAACTGTCTATAGTACCCCACTAGTCCCAGGAATGCTCTGACCTGTTTTTTCCAGAGTGGTTGGGGCCACTTCAGTATAGCTTCTAACTTGTTGAGCTGGGGCTTCACCATGCCCCTCCCCACTATATACCCAAGGTACTTGGCCTCAGCTAACCCGATCGAACATTTGGAGGGATTTGCAGTCAGTCCTGCCTTCCTCAGGGTGTCCAGGACTGCTTTTGCCTTCTGCATGTGCGTCTCCCAGTCGGGGCTATATATGATGACGTCATCGAGATAGGCTGCCGCGTACTTTCCATGGGGTCGTAACAGTTTGTCCATTAGCCGTTGGAAAGTAGCGGGGGCCCCATGCAACCCAAAGGGGAGAACAGTGTACTGATATAGTCCTTCTGGAGTTGCAAAGGCCATCTTCTCCTTGTCTGCCTTGGCCAGGGGGATCTGCCAATAGCCCTTGGTAAGGTCAAGGGTAGACATAAACCGTGCCTTTCCCAATCGGTCAATCAGATCATCAATCCTGGGTATAGGGTATGCATCAAATCGGGACACCTCATTCAGCTTGCGGAAGTCATTGCAGAACCTCATACTGCCGTCTGGCTTAGGCACTAAAACCACGAGACTGGACCATTGACTATGAGATTCTTCAATGAGTCCTAAGGCCAGCATCTTCCTGACCTCTCTCCTAATCTCTTCTCTCTTGGCCTCCGGGATCCAGTATGGCTTGACGTTCACCTTCACTCCAGGCTCTGTGAAGATGTGATGGTGAACCTCAGTCGTCCTGCCTGGCTTTTCCGAGAACACATCCTGGTTGCGTTTGATCAGGCTGATCACTTCTGATCATTGTTCCGGAGTCAACTTTGGGGATATTCCCACCAGGTCGGGCTGGTTGCTTTTAGGGGATGGTGCCCCCAGCGCAACCGCCAGAGCTTCTCTATGCTGCCAAGGTTTCAGCAGATTTATATGGTAGATCTGCTCCAGCTTCCAGCGACCTGGCTGTCGGACCTTATAGTTGACTTCTCCTATAGCTTCTATTACCTCATATGGCCCCTGCCACCTGGCCAGGAGCTTGCTCTCCGCTGTGGGTATGAGCACCATCACCCGGTCCCCTACCTGGAACTTCCGGGTCATTGCTTGACGATTGTAGTATGTCCGTTGTGCCCCTGGGGCCTTCTCCATGTGTTCACGCACAAGGGGAGCAACTCGGGCTATTCTGTCTTTCATCTGCAGCACATGTTCCACAACGTTTCTCCCCGGGTTCGGCTGTTCTTCCCAGTCTTCTTTAGCCAGGTCCAGTATGCCCCTGGGGTGGCGACCATATAACAGCTCAAAGGGGGAGAATCCAGTGGAAGCCTGAGGAACCTCCCGTACGGCAAACAGTACATAAGGCAGCAGGGTGTCCCAGTCTTTCCCGTCACGACTAATCACTTTCCGTAACATGTTTTTCAATGTCCTATTAAAACGTTCGACAAGGCCATTGGTCAGGGGATGGTAGACCGATGTTCTAAGGGTCCGTATGTGGAGCATGGTACATAGGTCCTTCATCAGTTTAGACACAAAGGGGGTCCCTTGGTCCGTCAGGATCTCCTTAGGTATTCCTACTCTGGAAAAAATCTGGACTAATTCTTTGGCTATGATCTTGGACATGGTATTCCATAGGGGTATGGCCTTGGGGTACCGGGTGGCATAATTTAGTACTACCAGAATGTACTGATGGTCCCGGGCTGATTTCTCCAATGGCCCTACTATGTCCATAGCTATTCGCTCAAATGGAACCTCAATAATTGGCAGAGGTACCAGAGGGGCCCTTAAGTATGGTCGGGGCCCATGTATTTGGCATTCCGGACAGGAGGTACAATATCGCCGGACTGCCGCATAAATGCCAGGCCAAAAAAACCTCTGTAGAATCTGATCAAGGGTCTTATCTACTCCTAGATGGGCCCCGAACAGATGACTGTGGGCCAGATCCATTACCGCCCTCTGATGCTTCCAGGGGACCAAGAGTTGTTCTATTACTTGCTCTTGGACCCGGACTACTCTATATAGCAGATCCTTCTTAATCATATAATATGGCCCTGGGCCCTTAACTCTCCCCTCCACTGGGACCCCATTTACCTCGACTACTTCCTTATGAATATTGTGGTATATGGGATCATTGGCCTGATCCTGACCAAAATTCCCACGCGCGGTCCCCATTTCTCCAAATTCTGGGGGGTCTACCTCCGTCTCCCCCTCGGGGAAAGCCCCTGGGGAACCAGGTCCAATTATAGGGTTGTTGATGGCCGACCCAGTCCCGCTGTCAGCTGAGCCCCTTCTTTCCCCTGCCAGCGTAGACTTCTGGTACTGGGTCAGGATCTTCGTCCCCCTCCTTTTATCTGCCCTCCGTTCCCTCCGAGTCTTCCTGGACTTCCCCAGTGAGAACAAATTCTGGCTAAACTCATGGAAGGCTGGGGGAGAGTCACCTATCTGGGCCATACCTTGGGTCCCAGGGTCATTATTTTCTTCTACCTCATCCCCGGGGAGTAGGCCATCAAACCCTGGGAAGTCTTGTCTGCTAAGGACAGGGTAAGGGAGTTTCAGAACTACTCCCACCGTCAACTTAGTGGGGTTTCCGAGAACTTCTATGCTTACAGGGATGGTTGGATAATAGTTGACATCCCCATGCACACAGGATATTCCCGAGCGTTTGGCCCGGGATAGTTGGTCCTGCCTGACCAGCTTCCCCGAGACTAATGTGATTGCACTTCCCGAGTCAATTAATGCTGTGGTCTCTATACCATTCATCTTAATGGGCCTAGTGTATCTATGAGGGACCATCACAACCCCGACTAGACTTATTAGATCACATGGTCCCCCTACATCTCCAAGTTCACATTGCATAGGCTCTCCTAGATTTGGGCATTGGGCAGCAATATGCCCCAGTTCGCCACAGGCATAGCATCGGTACCCCGCTCAGGTACCCCCTATTTTTCGGGCTGCTGGGATTTATCCCCCGAGTCTTTCCCCCCCAGTCCTCCAGTCTCTCCGGGACTGCCGGCTGCTCTTCCGCCTCCTTCCTCCCCTCCATTGTCCGGCCTGGCGCTAGGGCAAACCGGGGCCTCGGCACAGAGACTGGTCTCCGATTCTGGTGCCTCCCTTCCCCGGTGGTCCGAGAAAGTTCTTGGGCTGCTAAATGTCTCTCTACGAGAGCAACTAGTTCATCATAAGAGGAGGGATCATTTTGGCGGACCCACCCTCGTATGTCTGGCGGCAACCCCCTCATGTACCTGTCCAATACCAGGATTTCCACTACCTTCTCTGGCCCATGGGTCTCAGGGCGGAGCCACTTCCGGGCGAGGTGTATCAAGTCAAATAGCTAGGACCTTGGTGCTTTGTCATCCTGGTACTTCCACTCATAGAAGTGCTGGACCCTTATGGCTGGCGTCACGCCTGTCTTCGCCAGGATTTCCGCCTTCAGCTGGGGGTAATCCATAGCTGCTTCTGTGGTCATGTCAAAGTACGCCTTCTGGGCCTCCCCACACAGGAATGGAGCCAGGAGGCCTGCTCACTGGTCTTGGGGCCAGGCCTCCCGCAGTGCCGTCCTCTCAAATGCAAGGAGATATGCCTCTCTATCGTCGTCTGTTGTCATCTTCTGTAAATAGTTGCTCGCCCGTAGCAGCCAGGTCCCCTGGGCCCCATGCATCAGCGTGGTCAGGGCTTTCAACTGGTTCACTACTTCATTCAGGGTGGCTCGATCTTGGGCCGCCTGGTTCAGCAGCAGCTGGTTTGTCTCCTGTTGGACACTCTTGCTGGGCCGCCACCTGTACTCTGGTAGCCTCTTGTTGAGCCACAGTAGCCTGTATCAACGCCTTCATTACATCCTCCATTTTATTTTATTTTTTTGTGAGTTACCTTGCCCTGAGGTGGCTTGCCACAGAGCCTCACTCACTATGACATCCACCTCTGACACCACGTGTGGCAAAGTACCTGCTTCTCCTCAGCTGGCTCAGTCACTTTTTGCCTTGGAGACACATGCTTGGGCAAAGCAAAGTCCTTCCAGGTCGCGCAGGGTCTGGCTGATCCTTCCCTCAGTCAGTCCCTTGTGCTGGTTTTCTCCCCTTCTGGGGACAGAGTGCAGTCTTCCTTACTGGAAGAGTTCAGAGTCCTGCTGCACCTACTTGCTGGCAGCTTCTCTGATACTCTCACTCTCACTCTCACTCTCACTCTCCCCCCCCTTGCTTCCATGTCAGGGAGGGTTTTAAAAGGTCTCCAGCAATCGGGGCCAGCTGAACCTAATTAGTTCCCTGGTAACCCCTGTTCCAGCTGAACCTTATTTCTCCATGGCTATCTCCCCTCAATGGATAGGGAGAGGCCTTTTAACCCCTCTGGGACTAATTACTACCCTTCCCTTTGTAGCCATTTGTCCTGGGTTTGCCACAATTGTTATTGCCTGAATGGTAACCTCAGATTCAAAGAAAATACTTTGCTCAAGTAATTACATTGTTTATTTTGAATTTAAAATATTTGTATCACTTCTGCAAGTTAATAATGATTCACAACTTCCACCATTGTTGGCTGATCATTTTCACATATAGGGCCCAATTCTGCCACCTTTACTCTTATAGAGTAGCACCTTAATCAATGGAACTACTACAGAGTAAGGTCCTACTCATCATGTTAAGGGTGGCTGAATTGAGTCTATAATGAACACTATAGTATTCATACCAAAACCTTTCATTAGGTGTGCACAGTGTATCCTAAATCACCCAGGGGCTATATACCGCGAAGCTTTCTCATTTTCAATTAAACCAATGTTTAGTCTTAAAAGCTTACCAAAACTATGTTAAATAGTTACTGGTAAAAAGCCCCATTTCTCTGCTTGTGATCACCATGAATTCTCTCGGCAATATGTAAATTAAAGTAAATTACAGATAATGAAGCAGCACTTGGCTGCCAGTCTATACAGTTGGTAACATGGAGCAAGATGTTTGACAAAAAAATACTGCCAGAACTTTTATTGCCAATAAATATTTGCAAATGAAAGATTTTTTGTATTCACAATATAAGAGCAGAGACATCAGTATTCAATATCATCTAAGCTGTAATTATACTATTAAAATAAATGAAAAGTTTATATTTGTATTATGCCCTAATTTCTTGACTACTGATGTACCCAATGCATTTTTAATAAAAACATGATGAGAAGACTGCAAGTAGGATGTGATGACTACAGTTATGAAAGCCATTGATAAATAAAGATACAGATGGAAACAGTGGGCCAAATTAATCTGTGGTGTAGCCTCACTGACTTCAGAAGAATGTCATCAGAAAATAATCTGGCCCATAGACAGTGGAAAGCAATTGGCTTTGGAAGCACAACAAACCCAGGAGTTAGGATCTGAAGGTTAAAATTCTGTAGGAACTCAACACCTGAGGGCCAGATTTTTCAAGTGTCGAGCACTCACAACTGGGGTCAGATTTTCAAAAACTCAATTTAGGCACAATAACAAGAGCCAGATTTTCAAAAGAGTTTAGCATCTGACATGATGACCTTGTTCGAAAATTTGGCTGATTGTGGGTACTGAGTCCTGTTGAAACTCTGGCACTTGGTAATTAATTAGATTGCCCACTAACTGAAAACATATAGATAATGTTACTTTTAAACCAAAAAAGCATCATGCACAAATACATTAAGGTGCAAAGAAACCCACCCCAACACTTAAAACAGAGCCGCTGATCTAACCCTTAAAAATAACAAATTTGTTAGTCTCTAATGTGCCACAAGTACTCCTGTTCTTTTTGATGGTCTAGAGCAGTGGTAGGCAACCTGTGGCACAGGTGCCAAAGGCGGCACGCGAGCTGATTTTCAGTGGCACTCACACTGCCCAGGTCCTGGCCACTGGTCCGGGGGGGTGCTGCATTTTAATTTAATTTTAAATGAAGTTTCTTAAACATTTTAAAAAATGTATTTACTTTACATATATAACTAAACTATTGTTGTATTATAGACTTATAGAAAGAGACCTTCTAAAAATGTTAAAATGTATTACTGGCACGCGAAACCTTAAATTAGAGTGAATAAATGAAGACTCAGCACACCACTTCTGAAAGGTTGCCGACCCCTGGTCTAGAGCGTTTCTCACAAAATTCAAGAGATTTAGATGTATCCATTATTGCTTTCAAAAGTAGAGTGTGAAATGATTAAGAACATAAAAATGGTCATATTGGGTCAGACCAAAAGTCCATCTAGCCCAGTATCCTGTCTTCTGACAGTGGTCAAAGCCAGGTGCCCCAGAGGAAATGAACAGAACAGGTAATCATCAAGTGATCCATTCCGTGTTGCTCATTCCCAGCTTCTGGCAAACAGAGGCGAGGGACACCATCTCTGCCCATCCTGGCTAATAGCCGTTGATGGACCTATCCTCCGTGAACTTATCTAATTCTTTTTTGAACCCTATTATAATCTTGGCTACACAGGTTGACGGTGTGTTGTTTGAAGAAATACTTCCTTTTGTTTGTTTTAAACCTGCTGCCTGTTAATTTCATTTGGTGACTCCTAGTTCATATGTTATGAGTAAATAACACTTCCTTATTTACTTTCTCCTCACCAGTAATTTTATAGACCTCCATCATATCCCCCCTTAGTCGTCTCTTTTCCAAACTGAAAAGTTCCAAACTTATTAATCTCTTTTCATACAGAAGCTGTGCCATACCCCTCATACTTTTGTTGCCCTTTTCTGAACCTTTTCCAATTCCAACATATCTTTTTGAGACGGGGTGATCAGATCTGCATTCAGTATTCAAGATGAAAAATTAATCAAGCAAAGCCTGATTTGTCTGTTTTATTCTACAATTACAACCTTTTTCCAAGGTCCCATCTATACATCACATTCAGCTAGGGTGGGGGATATGGTTACTACAGTGATTTTGCACAGGTGCAGGGCCGGCTCCAGACCCCAGCGCGCCAAGCGAGCGCTTGGGGCGGCATTTTGCCGGTAGGGCGGCAGGCGGCTCCGGCGGACCTTCCGCAGTCATGCCTGCGGGAGGTCCACCGGAGCTGCGGGACCAGTGGACCTCCCACAGGCATGACTGCGGAGGGTGTGCTGGTCCCGCGGCTCGGGTGGACCTCCCGCAGGCATGCCTGCGGATGCTCCACCGGAGCCGCAGGACCAGCGCACCCTCCGCAGGCACGTCTGCAAGAGGTCCCCCAGAGCCGCGGGACTGGCGACCGGCAGCGCGCCCCCTGCGACGTGCCACCCTGCTTGGGGCGGCCAAATTCCTAGAGCCGCCCCTGCACAGGTGTAAATAACTACACAAGATGCAAGGCAGTGGAGAATCAAGCTCTACATGCAAAACTCCCGCTGCAGTTATGCTGAGCTCTGTGTGTGCTTGTGTCTGAAAGCAGAATTTGGCCTACTGTCTTTAAGATTATCAACAGAATAGAATACACAGAACTACTAAAAAAAAATTCTTAAAATCTGTGAGGTAGTGACCGTGAGGTAGTGACTTCCATGTTCTTCAAGTTGTGCCATCTCTTCCTCATTCAAATGGAGTTTGACAAGTTGCAAACTGAAATAGAGATTACAAGTACAGTACTGTTAACTCACTAATATACATATATTCTTTGCAGCATGATGGGCAATGCTGATCTCTAGCCACTTGCCAGCATAACATACAAGCTGGTACTCCCCATACCATATCATTCATTCAGGCACAAAAATTCTTCATAATGAAGAGTGAGTAGATAAGAACTTTTGATTTGAGTTGAATTTATCTGGAGAGGAGCTATTACTGACATACTAGACATAGCCCACCTTACTTCAGCAAAAGTTATTTTTGCAGGTTTTGATTAAAACAAAGGCAATTTAACATTTAAGGCCAACCTCTGTCCTCAAAGTCAATGGGAATTGTATGCTCACAATCAGGGGCAGCAGCCAGTTGGCAAAGATTGTGGCAGGAGGAGGAGCAATGGAAGAGCCCCTCCAAAAAATAGGGATACCTCCTGGCCCCCAAGACAGACGGGGAGGGTCTGCTGAGAGTCCGGGCACTGCGCTGCCCTCTCGAGCAAGCCATGGGCTATTGGGGTGTCCCAACCTGTCACTGTGTAACTCAATGCTAGCCCCTCCCAGCGGCAGCGTGGGCGCCAAGGCACCGCGGGACGAAAAGCAGCAGCCGGGGCTCGCCGTCCCTAGTAGCATGGGGCAGACGGCGGCCAGGGCTCTCAGTGCCACGTGTAGCGGGTGACTGGCCCCGCCCCGCGGGGACAGGCAGACTGACAGCTCTAGGGAGCCCTGGCGGGGGGAGAGAGAGTAACAGCGCATGCGTCCGTAGCGCTCCTCGAGAGACCGGAGGAGGGTGCACGCGCCACTTCCCCGCCCCTACGTCACCCTGCGCCCCGCGTGCGGCGGGACGTTGCGCGGCGCCGTCCGCCGACGTTCAGCGGAGCCTGAGAGGTGACGTTGCACTCGAGCCGGGGGCGGGGATAGAGCGAGGCGCCGCGGAGCCGAACGGGCCGCTCCCAGCGACTCCGTCCTGCCCTCAGCCGCAGCGGGCGGCCCGGCGGCGGCGGCGGGTCCCGGCTCTGCCCGCGCGGGCCCGGCGGCGGGAGATGCGCTCGGCTTGAGCGCCCGCCCCGCGCTCGGTTTCGGCCCCTCCGGGGTGGGAGCAGCGATGGCGGCGCGGAGCTGGCAGGAGGCGCTGGCCCAGCAGGCCGAGGAGGTGTCGGCCCGGGTGCGGGACGCGCTGTCGGTCGGGCTGGGCCTGCTGCGCACGGAGCTGGGGCTGGAGCTGGGCCTCGAGCCGCAGGGCCTCCCGAGCTGGCTCGTGCTGCTCGCCACGGCCGCCCTGGGGCTGCTGCTGCTGCTGGGGCTGCTCTGGGCCGTGGCTTGCGCAACGGGCTCCCGCAGGAAGCCGCCCCGGAGCCTGCCTGGCCGGGAAGAAGACGACGAGGCGGTCGCTCTGGGCCTGACAGGCGGCGGTGGCGTCCCCAATAAGGCGGCTCCGGCCGCGCTGCTGCTGCTGAAGGCGGAGGAGCAGAAGAAACGGAACAAGAAGAGACTTGCGGAGAAAGGGGCGGCCAGGGTGAGTGAAGGGGCGGCGGGGGGCCTGGGGGTTCGCTGACAGTGGGGGGGGGAGGCGCGAGGGGGTTTCACAGTTGCATTTGGAGATGGAAAGAAGCACGGTCCTTAATTTGAACAGTTTGTTTCAGATTAAAGTAAAACTGCTGCAACATTCTTGTTTTAGACGTTTTATTTATAACGAGAGTTTGAAAAACTTACCATAGTGCTTCAAGGTGGACGCTGGTGTGAGAGAGGGCTTCTGGTGAAGTCCAGGGGCAAATAGTCCTAGTTGCTGTAGGTTTCCCAAGAAGCTGCAGGGTGAAACTGGTTAGAGGTTAGAAGTTAGAGGTTTACCTTCTTCACTCAACAAGTTTAGGTATTTTTAAAGTTTATTACAGAGTCCAGACAAGTGAACAAGTACTATAAACTGTAGCAATAAAGAAACAGACTTTGAGATAAACTTGACAACTCAAGATTTTGCATGTCTCATTGAAAAGATGGAGCGAAATCGATAATCCATAGAGGAACACAATGTAATAATCTAAAAGCTATTTCTAAATGAGAGAAATTTGGTGGCTATAAGTGCACTAAGGATAATCTCAAGTAAGTAATGCTGTTTCTTAAGATACCACTTTAAAATTCCATTGCACTGCAGTATTCCATTGCATTTTTTTTCAGTCTTTAAATATCACAATGTGTAGGCAGCTTTCTGTTTTTGATTTTGCAACATAGCTGTAGCCATGTCCATCCCAGGTAATGTCTTTTATTGGACCAACTTCTATTGGTGAGAGAGATAAATTTTCAAGTCACACATAGTTCTTCAGGTCTGGGAAAGGTACTCAGAGTTTCACAGGTAAATGCAAGATAGAACAGATTGTTTGGTATAAATAGGTAGCTCATATTCTAAGGGACCATTCAACGTAGAGTGGCTAGCTAACATCTCAGTCATAGGACAAAAAGATGGGGTTAGTGTGTTACGGATTGTTGTAATAAACCATTAATCCAGTGTGTCTGTTCAATCCATGATTTTTAGTGTCTGGCAGAGTTGGGAATTTAAGTTCCCAGGCTCATCTTGTGAAAGTATTGTGCAGATTTCCTTTGAGAATGAGGACTGATGAGCCAAACATATAGTTTGTGAAAAGTGTTCACCTACAAGTGGTTTTTGTCTATCATCATTTTCCTGTGCAAGTTCATTTGAGAGCATAGTGATTATCTGGATTCACCTATGTAATTGTTGGGGCATTTAGTGCACTGAATGAGGTATACGACATGTGATAGGCATGTGTAGAATCGATGGATCTTGAAAGGTGCCACAAAACTCCTTGGGTTTTTTTGCTGATAGACTAATATGGCTACCACTGAAACTTGAAAGGTGTGTTGATCATTGTAGCAGTGGAGATATGTCTTCAGGTTTTGCATCTCTTGTTATGGAAAGGACTGGTGCTGCTTTGAGTTGGTGTGTCCTGGTTTGTGGGGAGCTTGCTTCTGATGATGATGGAGGAGGTGGGGGGTTGTCTGAAGGCCAGAAGTGGGGGTTCAGGAAAGATTTCTTTCAGGATTCAGTCCCCATCAAGTTTGGGTTGTAGTTGTTTGATATACCATATGGGTTCCAGTTTGAGGTGGTAGGTGACAACTATGGGTATGTGGTTGGAAGAGGTGTTGTTTCTGTATTGAAGCAAGTTCTCTTGGGATATTGAGGTGGTCTGTTCCTTGAAGCAATCTACTTTTCTGGTGGAGTGTCCTTGTTTCGTGAAGGCAGTTTTAAATGAGTTAAGGTGTATCTTAAATCTTTCCCAGACCTGAAGAGCTTTCTGGGGGCTTGAAAGCTTCTCTCACCAATAGAAGTTAGTCCAATAAAAGATATTACCTCATCCACCTTGTTTTTGATATTGCTTGCTTTGCTGTACTTTCACCTAGTAAGCAAACTAATCCCATGCATCAAGTTACTGCACACCCTTCTAAAGCTCTTTGTCTTATCAGAGATTTGGATCCTAGACAGGTTGGTCTGTATCTTTCTGCTTTGGCTAAATAGTTTTAATACTGTTTTTGCCAAAATAGGATGGAAGAAAGTGGGAGTGTATGTCATTTGGCCTGTTATGAGAGGCAACTGAAAGACAAGGTTATAAGATCTAAATAAGTGTGTGTTTAACTGATAATCTGAAAAGTGGAAAAAAACTGGGCTTATACCTTTTTATGGTTCTTTGCTATGTGAAGAAGAATGGCTAAGTGGGTATTCCTCCTTTTTTTAATTAGAAATTAAGGTCTTCGCTCCTGGAAAACTCTATGGTGACCAAGAACCAGTGAAATTATTACCTTTTAAGAATCCAGAGAGTGAAAGCTGAGAAACTGGAAGGGGAGGGTATTTATTCAGACTGTTTAAAACTTCGATTAATTACCATTTTAGAGAGAGGGTATATTTGTTAAAGATTCAAAATCCTGCTTATTCAATGAAGGCGCACACATCTGAGTCCTCCACGATGTCCCCCAGCAATCAGGAAAGAGTAGACTTGACATTCTTTATATATTCAAGAAAAAGGAAAAGCAAAAATAAACGACAAACATTTGAGGCCTTTTTCATCAAGAAACAAAAGGGACAAAGCCCACTTACTAACTCAGACACACACCATTCCACCAAAGTATTTGAGTTTTTACTAGGTGTATTGTCTTCTATTATTTTTAACTCCCCATGAACACAAATTCTCTTGTTAAAGAAAATGCACATACTGAATCCATAAATATATATTCTCTCTCTCTCTGATACACATTATTAACTATGCTGTTCCAGTTAACCCTATTTCTCATGAAAAATTAGCAGGATCTGTCCCAGTAGTTTAATCCTTCCAGTGTTGCCAAATTTTAAATAAAGTTAAATATTTTTAACTGTAGTATTTTTTAAATAAACTGTGATAAAATATGAATACAACACTATGTGGAGATATATATTTGAATGAGATGAAAACTACCAATGTCTTGTTAGAATACTAAGTTATATAAATATTTTTATTTAATTACTGAGTTTTCACCGTGGCAGGTAACCTACAACTTTCATGTATTACTGCATGCAGGGCTGGAAAAATTTACCTGGCACTTGCCACCCGTATGTAGGGTAAAGAACACCACTACAGCTATACCGCTTGCAACTTAAGGGAATAAAACAGTTGTGTACTACTTGCCAGTATGCTAGTCAAATAATATCCAATTTAAAGTTTTTAATATAAATTGATGTAAGAGAATTAGTCAAATAGCCAAAACTATTTAGTGAATATATTTGATTGTGACAGTAGTAATCTCCAGTAATACCTTTACGAAGGACCAAACTTACTAGCCATAGATTGATTCAAAAGATGGGGATAACTCACTGTTTGGAGTCCATATCCAGTGGAGAAATCAATCTCTGCCTCTGCCAGGTGCTTGAAAGAGGAGTCTATAGGGACTATTACCAAGGTGTGCTGTCCCTGGATCTGTTTGCAAGGGCTCCATCTTTCGTCTCCTCTTCTGGCTTACTATTTGAGTAATAATTGTAAAGCACTCACCTTCTCTCCCTGCTGGTAGGGAGCACAGGCATTCTCTATCTCCTCTTAAGACTTATTTTTTTCACCTCCAATCCCAGAGCCTCCTGGCTTCTACAAGGTTGGGTGGGGTTCTTTGCTAACACCTCTCTGCTTTCTAGCTGATGCAAGGGGAGTGTTACTCAATTTCCCATAGTCTTCAATTTTAAACCCTTTTATCCAGTGAACAAAGCTGGGCTAATAATTGACTTTTCAGTTCACAGAGTTTTGAAAAAAAATTATTTCAATTTGAATCTAATCAAAAAAAAATTCAGAAAATTGAAAAAAAAAATTCAGGCCAGATGAAACTCAAAAGGGATTTTTTGATTCGTTTTAAAGGGTTAGATTCACAAATCAGATGGACCATGAGGAAGTAGTAGTAGTGTCACCTTCATCAGTGCCCAGTGTTTAGGCCACTCACCTGTGATGTGGAATTCCCCCTCTCTGTCTGATTTTTGAACACAGGTCTCCCCCATCTCAGGAGAGTGCCCAAACTACTGGGCAGTGGAATATACTGGTGTGGGTCTCTCTGTCTCCTCTTGAAGCTATTCCACTTTGTATAAATAGTTAGTCATTGGAGCAGGGACTCCACCTTCTCTCCCCTGTATCCTAGGTTACCAGGTGATAGTCATTCTCTCTCTTTAGCCCAATATCTATTCATTGTCATTCATAGTGGCACTCCGTAGGCATTCATAATGACTATTCACTGTTATCCCTTTGTAAAGTTAATTATTTATACCTTGTAGAACAGTTTCAACAGGATAAATTGATAGAGACCGCCACACCAGAGTATCCCATAGGCCTGTGGTTTGACAGTGTACCAACTCTGGGTGGGTGGATGGATGGATTTGTGTAGCCAAGTATATGAAACAATGCTGCATGTTCTGCACCAGTGTTTCCCAAACAGTCGCTTGTGGGAAGGTTCTATATGTCATGGGCCTGGTGCAGAGGGGAAGCCTGGGGGGAGAGTGGGGACATTGGACAATGAGCTCGTCCCACGGCAGTGGCTACTGTCCCCTGCAGGGCTACGCCTAAGGCCATGTCTGTACTGCCACCTATGTTGGCAAAACTTGCGTTGCTCAAGGGGTATGAAAAAAACACGCTTCTGAGTGGCGTAAGTTTTGCCAGCATAAGTATTTGTTTGCATGGCATTGTGTCAGTGGGAGAGCTTCTCCTGCCACTCATTGAGGTGGTTTTATTATATTGACGGTAGGGATGTAAAATATTAAACGGTTAACCAGTAAGCATTAGTCTTTAACCCCCCGCCCCAGGCTGACTGGAGCGGGCCCTGGAGCACCCCCTCCTCCCCAGAGCGGTGCGGCTGCCCCGCCCCCTGCCGGAGCTTCTGGTGGTTGGTGTTCCCTCAGGAGGGTGAGGACGATGCTGATCTCTGGTTTTTGCTCACTCCCCCCTTGAGTTTGGACCCTGGGTGGAACTCAAATAAGACCATCAAGTTGATGGTCTTTAGTTTAAAAACAATAATAGGGAACCACTGTTCTATGCTATGGAAAGTGTCATGGGTTCTTTGTAAGTATACTGGAACATAGCAGATTTTGATACTTTTTACTGTTTAAATAAAGGATCAAACGTTGTAATCTTTCATAACTAAGGTTGGATCAACTCCCAGTCTTGTCTCAAATTGATTGTTTTAGTACTTGGAAAAGGTTCCACAATTTGAAAACTTAATTGTTGTGATACAGGGCTGAGTTTGAGTTATTAGTAAACTATCTCATAACAGATAATAATAAAAAAAAAGTTTTCAGGATGTATTTAAATGTGGAAAATTACAACTATTTTTAAAGATAATTGAGTCCAAAATTACACCTTTTCATTTGCAGTTAAGGCTGTACACTTCTAGTAATACTTTTTTCAGATAATTTTTTTTAAAATCCTGAAATTCTCTAAAATTGTTCCTCTTCCTCTCTGTTTTCAACTGTCAGCTGAAGGCAGGATAGCATAGTCTTTAAGCCACTGCAAGGCAGAATACCACTTTTCACCCAAGTCACTTCAGGGCCCACAAAAAATGCACTCAACAGTTGTCACCACGTTGTGTGTTCAGAAAGTGTGTGTTCACCCTTGGGCATTAAATCAGTTACAAGGGACAGCAGTTCTATATTTTTGGCTTTCAAAATAGGCAATGCATAACAAATGAAATCTGAAGAGTATGTATCTGCTAAGTCAAGTCACTGAGGAGGCAGGTCTGCGCTTAAAAAGCTACAACAGTGCAGCTGCAGCGCTTTAGTGCAGATACTAGTATACTGATGGGAGAACTCCCATTGGCATGGTTAATCAACCTCCACAGAAGGTAGTAGTTTTGTCAATGGGAGAAGCTTTCCCATCAACATAGTGCTGTTCACACCAGTGGTTAGAACTGTATAACTACATCGATCAGAAGTGTGGATTTTCACAACCCGAATGATGCAGTTATATCAATGTTAGTTTGTAATGCAGACCTGGCCTTAGAATAGTTACGAAGGCAGTGTAATAGCTAGATATACTGGGTGCTAATAAGTAGCAGCTTTTCCATCTAACAAATGTTTCTTGTTGAATCTGTCACAAGTATTAAAGTAGTATACCATTTAACATACAGTTTGACCTGTTCTGAAATTAAATGCAACAACTTTAATTCTAGTGCTTGAGATTAATATTAAACATGATTTTTAATTCTTAGTTAAAATTGTATCTTGTAAAAGAAAATACAAACTCAGTCAAGAATGTTTGGTACTATCAAATAAAAATGAGGGTGCAGCTCCTGTCCCAGGGAGATGAATTTAAATACGATGCCATACAGACTAAACATATCATGGAAACATAACTTAAATGATACATAGACAGGAGATGAAATCTTCATAAGAATGGCCATACTGTGTTAGACCAATGGTTCATCTAGCCCAGTATCTTGTCTTCTGACAGTGGCCAATACCAGATGCTTCAAAGAGAATCAAAAGACTAGGGCAATCAGTGATCAGAGGCTTAGGGACACCCAGAGCATGGAGTTGCGCTCCTGACCATCTTGGCTAACAGCCATTGATGGATCTGTCCTCCATGAACTTATCTCATTATTTTTTTTTTTAGTTCGGTTATAGTTTTGGCCTTCACAACATCCCCTGACTAGCAGTTCCACAGGTTGACTGTGTGTGAAGTACTTCCTTTTGTTTGTTTTAACCTTCATGCCCCTTTTTTCTCTCTCTGTACTCCAGAGATGGGAGAAGGAGGTTGATGTAGGCTAATAATTGTAATAAGTGTCTGGGTTTAAATGGCAGCAAGAATGTCCTTTATTTCTACTTTGTGCTAATACAGCACTTAGGAACTAACAGTCTGACTGAAGACTGTCAGAAGAGTGGGGAAAAGAGGTGAGGGGTATTGCAAAAAATATTTTAAATAAAAGTGCAGAGGTCTTTATTTCAGTGTTTTTTTTTAAATCCAGATTTAAGTGGAGCATGGCAAATTACAGAATTTTTTTGGTTCACTGGCAGTTCCAAAATATTTAAAAAAAAAAAAAAATTCGGGTTGAACCAAATCAAAAAAATTTGAGCACGTCAAAAAAGTAGACACAAAACTAGTTTCAAGTCAAAGAGAGCATTTGGGTCAACAAAAACAAAAAATGTTTCCACCTAAATGCAAATAAATAAGACTAGATTCCTAAACTGGCTGGAAGCAAGAAGTGGGGTTGCCTTATAACCTTTAGCACAGTGGTTAGGGAAATCACTTGTGAGCTGGGGTTCAGTTCTTCCCTCTGTCTGATGTGGACAAGAGATTTGAATTTGCATGCAATGGCTAACCGTTAGGCCATGAGTTATTCTGGTATAGGTCTCTCTGCGTCTCAAGTTGAAGCTGTTCCACTTTGCATAAAATACTTAAGTAGTCACCACGCCAGAGAGTGAGATTCCTATAGCCTAGTGATTAGGGTACTTGCCTGGGAGGTGGGAGACCCAAGTTCACGAGCCTGTTCCAGTGACTATTTAATTATGTATACACAGTGGAACAACTTCAACAGGAAAGCTTGAGAGAGACCCATGCCAGAATATCCCATAGCCTGGTCACTAGGGCACTCTCCTGTAAGGTGAGCGATGGGGGGAGGGATAGCTCAGTGGTTTGAGCATTGGCTTGCTAAACCCAGGGTTGTGAGTTCAGTCCTTGAGGGGGCCACTTAGGGATCTGGGGTAAAATCAGTACTTGGTCCTGCTAGTGAAGGCAGGCATTGGACTCAATGACCTTTCAAGGTCCCTTCCAGTTCTATGAGATAGGTGTATCTCAAATTATTTTAAATTTTTTTTTTTAATCCAAATTCAAATCCCTTCTCCATATGAATGTGACAAAAAGGGTAATTAAAACCCAGGTCTCTCACATCCCAGGTGAGTGCCATAACCAGCAGGCCTAAAGTTATTTGTGCACCTCCTTCTCCTCTTACCATCTTGTGAATGGCTCATGAGGGGCCCGCCTTCAGAAACATTAGCTGAAGTGATTTATTTGGTGAATTTGGTCACATTTTGAGACTGGTTTGGGGTTGACCAAAACTGCTTTTTTTAGTGAATAATGTCTAAAAAATTTCACCCAGTTTAAGATTTTTAATAGCGTGCATATCCGTGCGTGTGTATGTGTGGTTTGTTTTTAATTTAAATAGGTAAGCCACTACATTTGCAACTTGTTGTTTTCAGAACTTGATATCTGACAAAGTTGATGTTTTGAAAAGTAGTCCCTAGTTAGAGGGGAAAACACTTCTCCATTCTCTCTCCTTCCTCCCTCCCTCCCCCAATACATTTGGCAAAACAGAATTGTGGCTGGCACTCCAGAGGTTTAACTGGAAGGTAGTTTGCTGTACTTAAGCAGTTACTTATGCAATTATTGCATTACAGTGAGATACTGCAGAGGACACTGTGCTCCAATTGTGAGTACTCATGCAGTTGCTCACATGGACACTGCATACCACTACCTCAATATAACGCCACCCAATATAACACAAATTTGGATGTAACGTGGTAAAGCAGTGCTCCGGGGGGGTGGGGCTGCGCACTCCTGTGGATCAAAGCAAGTTCAATATAACATGGTTTCACCTATAACGCGGTAAGATTTTTTTGGCTCCCAAGGACAGCGTTATATCGAGGTAGAGGTGTACTTCTGTGTCTATACATGTGAGAAAACAAATGCACATGCCCATTCACTTATGTGTATTAAAGTAATGACTATCAATATACACAATCCTAAACCTCATCAGGAAGAACTTTTTTTTAAAATTGTAATGTCTAGCAAAACTTATTTGGAATCCAAGCTACATTTGTTCATACCTAAAGTTCCTGAAAGTTTTATAGATGCATATTTTTTTTGTCTAGGAGCAATTCTATATTTAATACTCCTCGATATAAAGATTGATCAAATACTTCCAGTGTCCTCTTTTATTTCATGTTTGTTTACACTAAAGATAGTAAAGCTGTGTAACATTCCCCTACATAATTGGTTACAGTTTGGTATAGATATTACTATAAATAAGTAATGGTTTTCCTTCACTGGTGATAATTCTTAATCTGCTTGTTTACAATATGCAAGATTGTTGCTATTCAACAGACTAGCTGTAGAAACTACTAGTCTGATTTTTATCCAGCTGCATTTAGCATATTTACTAGTTCATGTACTTGTTTCTGAACTTCATACATTATATACAACCACAGTAGCAGTCTTCTGAAATTTTGAAAATAAGTTTTGAAAATGTTTCATATAAAACTAAATTGCTTTACGTTAAAAGGTAATTAAGCTAGCATTTAGGTTCTTTCCCCATAATGCATAGAACTATAGTTGGCTTCAAAGAAAACCTCTCATACTGTCTTTGTAATTATGTAACTTACATTCTGTGATTTGCTTCACCTGCCCTTTCAGATTTAATCTGATTTTAATTTTTGATTACATATGCAGCCTAATGGACGGCCTGTTCTTGAAGTGTCTGAGGATGAAATAATTCAGACGGTTCGAAGAGAAAATCCGAAGCAGCCACTGGATGCAGAAAAGAAAAACGAGAAGGTTATTTATGGCTTTGAAACTATAGTAAACTTCCTGATGAGATTAATTTTTATATATTTGTATTATGTGAAGGCCTCAAACAGTTCCATTATGTAAAAGAGAATAAAAGACAATTCCTGCCCTGAAGAGCTCTTATCCAATTTAAATTATTTTACAAAAATAGTAAATTTTCCAACTGCTAATTTTTTTTTTTAAAGATAGCTTTAAAGATACTAAGATCCTACATCAGGAATTAAATGTTTGCACTTCCTTTTAAAACAAAGGAATTTAAAATTCTGAAAAGCAGCTCCTGTACGTGATGATAAGGCCAAATCAGTATTCAGTGTGTTTACTCTCTGTAGGTCCTCAAAAGGTGATCATTGTAATCTTTCAAATAACTTACAATAATTGTATCATCTAACAGCCAAAGGAGTGCTGTTTTAAGGCCAAATTCAATACTTGCAAACTCCCTTTTACTTGAATGGGAGTCGTTGACTTAAGGGCTCCAGGATCTGGCCTTTAGGTGATGGTGTTGTCCTTAATTTTTGAAGACAATTATGGAACCTTGAAGTCTGATTTTTGACGATAAATAAAGGAGAATTTTTTTTAGCTTTTGTTATAAAATTAATTACATGCATATTCTGTTACTGACTTAGTTGGCTAAACTTATATCTTCTGTTAAAGCTCTGCTATACATGTTTAAATAGAACATCAGATTGCAGTTAAATTTGTCATTTCCTACACATTGAGGACTACCTTCTCATTTCTTCTAGATTTAATATGTACCATAAACCACTGAGCAAATATACCCTCAGTTCACCACACAGCTTTTATTTATCTGATTAAAATAGGCATATGACCAAAACTGACTTTATCTTGGCTCTTTTGCTCACAACTTTATATAATTGAAAATACAGGTTACATCTACTGGTTTAAATTATAATATGTCAAGTAAATTGCCGTGCAGTAATTTCCTGATTTGAAAATGATTGTCACATTGGTTTTGGTTCTAGCTCTAATAAAAGTGTACTCGCTCCTACAGGGAATTTTTAAAATCTTTCTGTGATAGACAACAAAGTGATTAGGCTAAAACTGTTCTCATGATACTGTTGGGGATTCATTGTGTACTAGTAGAAGATGTATTCTGTAAACAGCATAAACAGTTAACTGTAACTATTACTGAAAAGTTGTTAAATGTAGGAAACAATTTGATTAAAAAACCCCCAAATATTTGGTCCTGATTTATTTCCCAACTGTTAATTGTTTTATAGCTTGAGTGGGTAAATAAGTTATTGGAAATTCTTGTTGTATTAGTTCTGCATTTGAATAACAAGAAATGTTCCAATGTTAGATGGAAGCCTGAATTCTAAAGTATATCATAGGTGTTTGTATTTGGAAGGAAAGATAACATTTTTTTAAGTGAAGAAACAAACATTTCTTTCTTGCTGCTCATTTTTTTCTCCTTCCCTCCCTCACAAAACAATACCAAGCCTAAACTGCAGTTCCAAGTAATTCTATGCCACGAAATGGCTGTTTTTATTAGAGTAATATAGTCAGATCATTTTGGGGAAATATAAGGAGAGAATCTAGTAGGGTGCCTTGAAGTAAATCAGGGTGATTTAAATCATGAAGTAAATCACAAAGTGAAAAGCCTTGATTATTTTAATTGATTTTCCCATTTGTACTTCTGTTACTTTCTAAGAGAGGTGTATTATTACTGGTTAATATAACCATTAAAACGTTGATTTACAACTAAATAGAGCCTTTACACAATAAGCATGGGGAAAGAGTTTTCCCCATTACCACTACAAACAGTTTTTTCTCTCCTGCTGATGATAGCTCACTGTAACTGATCACTCTCCTTATAGTGTTTATGGGTAACACCCATTGTTTCATGTTCTCTGTGTGTGTGTGTGTGTGTGTGTGTGTGTATATATATATATATATATCTTCCTACTGTATTTTCCACTACATGCATCTGATGAAGTAGGCTGTAGCCCACGAAAGCTTATGCTCAAATAAATTTGTTAGTCTCTAAGGTGCCACAAGTACTCCTGTTCTTTTTGCGGATACAGATGAACACTGCTGCTACTCTGAAATTTGGCTGTTATAGTTCCATCTATTTTGTCATGATTCTCTTTGAAAATTATCATCAGAATAGACCAGTTCTTAATAAATGGCTCAGAACAGTCAACCACTGAATTCAAGTGCATATCTTGGGTACAATTAGTTTGGATCCTTCTTGCTTCAGTGAAACTGAAGCAAAATGGTTGTTACAGAAATATTTTGCAATTTCAACATTTTCCTTTATTCCTGGAGTTGTATTTTAGTCAAATGAGCATTGAATCCATATGTTATAAGTTTTCAGGTTGCCTTCATTTTCATCATCTGGATTTCTTCTCATCTTTGCTACATTTGCAGCTTGTCTGTGAGAAAGGTCCACACTTGAATTTTGTTCTGTTACCTGCTGCTACTTTTAAGTATTCTGCTGTATCGGTATTTCCCAATGTATCAATTGTTTCTGTAAGTCCCATTGTCTGTTGTCACACAAGCACATATTGCTGGATCGTTGTGTATATTGTTCCACCCATCAAGATTCAGAGTAATGAATTTTCCATCAATGTTTTTTTACACTCTTCAATTTCCTTCCCATACACTGTATCCAGCAATGTCATCTCTGTCCAATGGAGTGTAACCTGGTTGTAATGTTTGAACCATGTCAATTAAATGTTTGTTCTGAATGGGACAGAAGAGAGATCTTGTTGCATAAGTGACCTGGGCAATTTTCTGATTTATGGAGTCTTGCTGAAATTTGCTCATCCTGATGACAAACTCACCAATGGTTTTACTGGGTGATGAAGAAAGTAGTCTTTATTTAAAAAAAAAAAAAAAAGATGAGTCACTGTCTGACATATGTTTAATTGCAGCACTGCTAGTGGTACCAGCAGATGACTCTGAAGTTGTAGACATTGCAGGTGATGGACATTCATAACCTCCTATGTCTAAAGTTTACCATAAAACAAAACAGTAAAAAAAAAAAAAAGTAATTCTCTCTCCTGGAGTATTGCATATTGCACTGCTTTAAAAAGATTATAAATGAAAGATTCCTCCTTACTGCAGCTGTTTGTAACACTGTTTAAATTATATAATTTATTCTAAATTCAGTTTTATAGGGAAAATAACTAATAAATCATAAAAATTATCTAATTTTATTTAAATATTATCTTGAGCAACATACGAAACAGCTGGAGGAGGGAAAAAAACATTTTAAAAAATGTTAAAATTCATAAATACCTAATACGCTTTTAAACATGAAGTCATCATATAAGATGTTTGATTATATTGAGCCATAACAAATCATTTCAGAAATCCAACAGTAACAGTAATAATGTAATTGGCGAATGTTATGTTAGCTTGTTGTGGGGGCAGTTACATTTTGAACATATTTTGAAATTCATAAGAACTACATCCAAAATACAAATTTATGACAATAATCTAAGTTATCATTTATTAGCATAGTAAGAGATGGTATGCAGTCCATAAGAATGGTGCAAAAATAAATGTCCTAACCAGGTGATCCAGATTGTTCAGACATGTCCATATCAGCTTCAAAGTCATTGCCTTTGAGGCGCATTTGTCATAATGACATTCATTCTCACAACCAGAACTTGCATTTTTTGTTTTGCAGTTTACATTTAGCACGCGTTTCTTTTTTATCCAGAGGTACAGGAATTCCTTGAAAATATTCCCGAATAGGGTCCTTGTTATGACCTACAGCCATGGCGGTTTTTCCCTCCAATTCTCAGGTCTTGAAATCAACAGTAGAGGCTGTAGTCAAAAAAATGCTGTTCTTTCTTTCAACAGTGTCCTGCTTTGACACACGTGTTGCTCCTTTCTGGTTGAACACTCAACTCCTCCTTTGTTACATAACTCCAGTTCCACCCCCATCTCAACTTCCAGGAAAACACAAGAACTAACAACAATCCACGACTTCTGCTCATGTAACCCACATGTCTTTTGCATCGCAGTATTTTATTTGAAGAAAGTGGGAGGCAGCTAAGAAATTTAATGGATTTCTGTTTGCATGTATCTCTGTATAAACATACATGGAAACAGAGAGGGGCCATTTAGTTGAAGTGCCCCTGCCCACTGGCAACCCCACCGATCAGCACCTCCCAGTCAGCTGTCTTGTGGCATGCAGGAGGCTCGGAGGGGGAAGAATGAGGGCATGGCATGCTCAGGGGGATGGGGCAGAGCCAGGGATTGAGCAGCGAGCACCCCCCAGCACATTGGAAAGTTGGCACCTGTAGTTCCAGCCCCAGAGTCGGTGCCTATAAAAGGAGCCGCATATTAATTTTTGAAGAGCCGCATGTGGCTCCGGAGCTGCAGGTTGGCCACCTACAGAATCAAGCCCTTAATACAATATATGATCCACTATGCCATATTTATAAAGCTTGACTTCAAAAGTTAGTTTTTCCCCTCGTTGATTATTTATATAGAAAAGCAGCCTTTAAATCAAAGTTTGATAGAGGCTCATGGATTCAGCACATTTATTATTTAAATATTTTAAGAGATTGTAATAAGTTTAGGCCTTAATGTATTTTGTAGTAAATTCATATTTCATTTTAAACAGGTTTTTTAAAAAGAAACATAATTTAAATAAAATCTAAAGCATCTATTTAAATTAAAAGAAAATAGATTTTGCAGTGGATAAAAATATGAAGTCTTGGTGTAAATTGGTGCCCTTCAGTGTCAACTAAAAACAGCTCCAAGCCTCTTTTTCAACTTAGTGAGGATAGTTAGACAGCTATGTTAGTCATACTGGGAAATCACCCTCTTTCCATAAATGCGTTGCATTGTTAATAGCTTGAGTGCACTGAGTAGAATCTCCCAAGGCCCTGAGAGAGTGCTCTTTCTTTGTTTGGTTTAGAGGAGTAAACTGATGACTACAAGTTAAGTATTTTTCCATATCTAAAAAATTACATGGCGTACATTGAGTTTTTTTGTATTGGTGCTCCTCTTGTGTTTCTGCAATTCTTTGCTGTCTTTCTCTTCAGGGGCCACAAGCCTCACTTATTCCTTGAAGATGGTTACAGTTTTCTGCTTGTCATCTCCAGAATGGTCTTGTACTGAAGATGCATGTGTACTGTCTGCAATTTGGCCACTTCCCTCTTCATTCTTCTTCTCTGCCTTGTTCAGTTACACAAGAGCAAAAAATAAGTGATTCAACTTAATTTGCCATACATGTCTGCCATCCATTGGAAAGTGACAAACTAGAGCAAATGGAAAGCTCCTTAAAGCTCCTTCATAGCTAGTTTTATTTGCAAGCTTGAAAAAAGCATGCATCATCTTGAATCAGTACTTTTCTTATGGCAGGGAAGGGAAACTTATTTTTACATTCTCTATTTTCCTCTGTATAGAGGCCCACACATCTGCCTGATTTTAAGTTTTTTTTGCTAGTCTGCCAAGTTCTTAATGTATCTTTCAGCTGATGCAGAGCCAAGATTGGCAGCCTTCTGTGCAGCAGAAGGTGATCATTTAGAATGAATAGAACCCTTATTTTGTACAGTCATCTTGCACCTCCTGACTGTTTTAGTCAGTGATATAACTGAGATGGCGACTGATGTTAGAAACCTTGACTGAGTTTGGCAGGTTTTGGAAAAAGTAGATATGTATCATGTTCCAGTAACTGATATTAGGAAAGCAAAGATGATAAACTTTAAGTTCTGATTTATTTATTAAATCCTTGTTTACAGCAACATAAATTCCCTATTTGTAAGGCTCTATAAAAACATGTAATGTGACTTTTTCATAGAAAAGCTGGATGTTAAATTTGGATGTCTAATACTCTAATCGGTTTTTTTAAAAATTAATTGTAGAATTTGTATGCAAGTTATTCTTGTGACTATGTAGGCCTTACTTAGTTTTTAATGTTTTTTCATTTGACTTTTCATGCTGCATTCTGAAGGTGATGGGTCAAGCAGAGGAGCAGTTGGGTTTGTGCCCTCTTTTTTGGAGGTGTGGGGGGGATGATGATGATAAAGAGATGGAATGAGGGGGCTGTTAAAGCAAAGCAGAAAAAAGGCTTTTTTTGTTTTAAAAAGAAGTGTTTAGGTCCTTTTTTGCCAGGAAGATTTTGATGTCTGGAGAACTTCTGAAATAGTGACCTCACAAGAGCCAACAGTGGAAGTTGAGCAGTGACAGGCAATTGGTTTATAGTCTGTTTACTTTTTGGGGGAACACCTATTACATGGTGCTCACTAGAACTGGCTAGTCAGTTTTTCAAAGGTTGTTTTTTTGTTTTTTTTGGTTTTAAAAAAAATACTTTTTTTTGAAAGCTCCCCCTTCTGTCAGATGCAACAAATTGTAACTCTTTTTAACATTAACTGCCCTTTATATCCTTAGTTAAATGCTTTCTTATAAAATAGTAGTTTAGTTTAAGAATATGTACAGTATTTTCAGTTCCCCTAACCCAGCTGGGTTATTTTTCTTTGTACCTAATTTAGTTTACTTTTAGTTTACTACGATAGCAAATGCAGGGACAAAGAAATGTTTGAAACTTACCCTTGTTCTTTTGCGGGGGAGGGAGGTTATGAAGAGGAGTCAGTAGCCCTCCCATACTCAGTGCGTGGTTCCCGGTTACTGAAAAAGTGATCCTTCTGCCTTATAGTTAAGGCTTTGTTTTAGTCACGAGTATTTTTAGTAAACATCATGGACAGGTCACGGTCAGTAAACAAAAATTCACAGCCCGTGACTTGTCTATGACTTCTGCTATATACCCCTGACTAAATCTTGGGGAGGGAACAACCTGGCGGCACGTGGCCTGGGACCCCCGCTGGTGCTGGGGAGGGGGCATGGGGTGGAGGTGTGCAGCCTGGGACCCCCGCTGGTGGGGGGGTGCGGGGTGGCAGCACGGGGCCTGGGACCCCCGCTGGGGCGTGGGGGAGGGGGCGCGGGGCGGCGGTGTGGGAGCCAGGACGCCTGCTGCGGGGAGGGGGAGGAAGGTTTTCTGGGATCAACAGACTATATACCTGGCTCCGCGCCTCTGTCTAGGAGCTGAGCAAAGGGGATGTTACAGCTTCCAAGGAGCCCCTAGGTAAGCGCTGCCCAGAGCCTACCTCACCCCATACCATGCTGCAACCCCCTCCCACACCCAAACTCCTGCTGCTGCGGGGGGGGAGGGGAGGGAACGGTGGCCCGAGACTGCCCCAGCAGTGGCCAGTGGGCCTGCTACCGGGGCTGCTTTAGCTGCCCCTGAGCCAGACACACCAACTGCTGCAGAAATCACAGAGGTCACGGAAAGTCACTGAATCTGTGACTTCCGTGATCTCCATGACAAACTTGCAGCCTTACTTAGACTTGGAAGGACTCTATTTAAATCCACAGATGTCAGTTAATGTCAATTTCAGCTTACACTGAAATGGATGAAGAAAAAATTCACCAGTAACAGTTGGTGTGAGTACAGCTTCTCCTGCCCCGTCGCCTAGTGCCAGCAGCCATGCAGGGAGCCCTGCAGTCACAGGAGTGAGGGAGCCAGGGCCATGACAGTGGGGCTACTGAGGGTTCCTGGTATGGCTAGGGACACTGGATCCCTGCCACCGCAAGGTGAGGAGGAAGGCTCTGGTGCTAGCAGAGCAGAGACCCTGGCCATGGCTGCCAGGAGGAGGAGCCGCCTCTGGCTGTGGGGAGGCCACCTTGATGCTGAATGGCTCCTGCCCAGGTACAGAGCCATTCAGTAGCAGGATTGCCTTCCCCAGGGAACGGGGCTCATCCTCTTCTTCCTCCTTGCAGTCCTGGCAAGTGTTCTTTACTGTGCTGCGCCAGAGCCGTCCCCACACCTTGTGCCTGCAGGGATTGGGTGTCTCTGGTCCTGTAGCAGCGTAGAGAGCCTTCTGCATGTCTACTGTCACGTCCCTGCTCTCACCAGCTGGGAGTGCCAAGAGTCCCTTCTCTGTTCCACCAGGATTGTAGCTCTTCTTGGGCCTGACCTCTGCAGAGATTGGGTGTCACTGGCCCTGTGACAGTGCAGAGAGCCCTCTACAGCCCCACTGTCATGGGAGTGAAGGAGCGGCCATGACAGAAGGGCTACAGAGGGCTCGTTGCATGTCCACAGGGCCAGTGACATCTGGTCCCTGTAGGCCCAGGTTGTGGGGACAGTTGTAGTCCTGGCAGGGCAGAGCAAAGACCTCTGGCCAGAACTGCAAAGAGGAAGAAGAGTCCCCAACCATGGAGTGTCTCTTCTGGCCTGCTGGGACCAACAGCCTCCCCTGCACCTTGTTCCTGCAGGGATCAGGTGTCACCAGCCCTATGGCAATGGAGGGAGCCCTCTGCAGCTCTGCTGTCATGGGCCTGCTCACTTACTCAGCCAGAAGTGAGAGAGCCATCCCCAGACAGGAACTACATAGCAGTGAGGTGATCTCGTCATCCTCCTTGCAGGCCTGAGTAGGTGTCTGCTCTTCCAGCCAGGACTGCAGCCTCCCCTGTACCTCACACTCAGGAGTCTTGGGCCTCTTGGCCGTGCTGAGAGCCCTCTGTACCCCACTGTCAGTGCTGCCCTAACCCCAATACTACTCTCCTTAATTTTCACAGTTGTAAAAATAAAAATTATTAAATATTAAAAAAATCTATATTGTTGAAATTGCAAAAAATAAAAATATAATTCTGCCAAGCCTATATACAATTTACTTTCTGGACCCATTGTGTCTGCTCTGATAACAGTGAAAGTTTAGGGCTTCCCTGGTGGAATGCATCAGTTAACTCAAGGTACTTCTTTGCATAGATTTATATAGTTTGAGGCCAGAAGGGACCATTAGGTGATGTAATTTGACTTCTGTATATCACAGGCCATAAAATTTCATCCAGTTTTCCTGTGTTGAGCCAAATAGTTTATTTAGCTAACGCATGTTAGAGAGAGTCTCAATTTGAAGACCCCAAAAGATGCAGGATGTTTGCCTTGGTAGTTTTTACAGGATTTACTCCTGGGGGAATTCTGAGCCACTGCGCAATGCAGAATTTTGCAGAAATTAATATGTGCGCAGAATTTCCTTTCCCCCTCAGAAATGGGATGCAATGCTGTTGGCCACCAATAGGGGCCTCTGAACCCCGTAGAACCCAGCTTGCACACAGAAGACACTGCCGGGGGGAGGGGGAGGGAGATAGAGCATTCCTGGCAGCTGCAGTTCCCAGCATGCCCTCAGGGAAGGAGACTGTGCAGGAAACTCCATGTAAGCCTGAGACCAAGCATCAAACTTTCTCCCTCTGGATCCCTGGGCTAGGGTGACCAGATGTCCCGATTTTTATAGGGACAGTCCCGATTTTTGGGACTTTTTCTTATATAGGCTCCTATCACCCCCACCCCCTGTCCCGATTTTTCACACTTGCTGTCTGATCATCCTACCCTGGGCTCTGGGGGGAAGGCGATGTGGGTATCTGAGGGGGGGGGGGCTGTGGCTGGACTCTATGGGGAGGGGGGTTGGGTGTATTGGCTAGGGGAGCACTGTGGCTGGGCTCTGGGCAGGGGGGAGGAGTTGTGGGTCTCTGGCCCCCTGGCTGGGCTCTGGGAGGGGAGGAAGCAGAGAAACAGGAATTGGGTTGTCATAGGGGTTTCTTTAACTCTACTCCTGGGGAATTTTTGTGTGTATCTGAATTGTTACAGACGTACTTGCTGACAGGTATTTTGAAATAAATTACCAAAATAATTGAAACTGGTGTGATTATGTAGTGGTATTTTGAAAAATAAAATTAGCAGAATTTTAAAATATTGTTCACAGAATTTTTTTGTTTTTGCTGCAGAATGACCCCAGGAGTAAGTGTTCAAATTATAAAGCAGGCACAAATTTTTAAATTTGTCTGGCTTCAGCTTCCAGCAGTTGGTTTGTGTTATGCATTTCTCTATGTGATTACAGAGCCCTTTAGTACTTGGCATTTTCTCCCAGTGAAGGTACTTAGTTGTAATCAAATTACCTCAGTTGTCTTTTGGCAAACTAAACAGACTGTGCTCTTTAAGTCTCTAACTGTAGAGCATTTTCTCCAGCCCTTAAATCATTCTTTTGTCTCCTTCCTGCATCATCCAATTTTTCAATGTCTTTTTAAAAACGTGGACAGCAAACCTGCACACTGTATTCCAGTATGTCTCACTAATGCCATATACAGAAGTAAAATCACTTTTCTACTTCTACTTACTATTCCCCCGGGTGTTTATCTGAGGAATGTGTTAGGCCTTTTTGTCAGTGTTGCACTGGGAGCCCATTATGAGTTGCTTATGCACTATGACCCCTAAATCATTGTGTTCCAGGATACAGTCCCCCATTTTGTAGATATAGCCTGCAGTCCTTGTTCCTAGATGTAAAACTTTTAATACAGTCAAATGCAAATACATTTTGTTTTAATGGGTCCAGCTTATCAAACAATCCAGATTGCTCTGTATGACTGGCCTATCCTCACTTGCTGATCCTCCAGTCTTTGTCATTGGCAGATTTTGTCAGCAATGGTTTGGGAGGGGGGGAGGTTTGCTCTATTTAAATATTAAAAAACAGAGCAAAAAAACCATTCCCCCCACCACCACCACACACTACACTTTTCATACTGAAGAAATGTTTCCTAAAAGCCACTACTTTGGCACTAACCAATAGGTTAATCTTGCAAAGTGTCTTTCATTTCTAATCTGTAAATATCTTTTAATTCTTACAACTTTTTATAACAATATTTTCTTAATACCTGTAATAGAAACATTTAGTCTCTTTAATAAAATAAGACTGAATTATTGCTTTTTTAATTTTAGTCAAAAAAGAATAAGAAGAAATCAAAGGGAGATGCTAAAACGGTTCAGGACCTGTTACGTCTCGATGGAAAAGAAGCAGATGAAGGTACTAAGAACAGCATTGATAAGGCAATGCAGTGAGACTTTTTAGCCTACATGCTATCTGAGATTTACTTGCTTAAACATATAACAAAATTAATTAGCTGATGTCATAATCTTAAATCGGATATGTGGTCATGTAGTGGTTACTACATGGTGAAATGTTCTTAGATTAAGACTATTTGCATGCTGAATATCTGAAAATCCAGGATTTCTGGAACAGAAAAGTTAAGGTGGTAGCTTCAGAACTGGGGTGTTGGCAAAATTTTGATCTGTGAATGTTGGATTATAAGGGTTGAAAAATACTAAAATTGTTCATCAAAGGCAATCATCCTACATCTTATTCTTCCTGAAGTGTTGTGGCTCATACGGTTTGAGTGGTTGTAAAAACAAAATACTATTATTCTCACATCCGGAAAAAGGACATACTGGCTTTTCAAGCATGCCATTTAAACTCTTACATGTAAAGTTCAGTTACTTACCCTTGTTCTCAACTTTATCTATTGGTTTCAGTCTATCTTATTGCTAATTCTTAAATTAAACTTGGTTCCTAGTTAAATTTTAATTGTATTATTCTTTTACCATTGTATTACTCATTTAATGCCATTTTTATTTATGGGGATATTTTAGGAGCTTGGGAAACTAAAATCAGTAACCGTGAGAAAAGGCAGCAGCGTAAGCGTGACAAGGTACTGACTGACGCTGGTCCAATAGAACCAAATCTCCCTGGGATGGAAAATGCAGTTACAGTAACCACTGAACAACTAATACCTACACCATCTTTTCCAGTTGGTCCCAGAAAAAATAAAGGTATGATGTTGTAGAAAGAAAGAATACTTGAAAAATAAGCAGTGTTCCCTTTAAATGCATTATAATAGGAAGGGGATATATCCATGTAAAGGATATTGGAACTGGACGTTGTAATACTTTGTGTGGATTTAAGGAATCAAGGGTGGAGGAAAAGCTAAAAGAACAGCATTTAACAGAAGATACCTGTCCCTCTAAGATTCCAATTATTGGGTCCATGTTTTCAGCTGAAGCAGGTGAGAACTGTAAAGCCTTGTGCCTCTTGGAACCTATAGAAGCATCCCTCAATCAGGTACCTAGTCTGGCCCCTTCCCACCACTATCTGTGTTCTTTTCTGACTGTGTTGGGAAAGATTTTCCTTGTTTCACAGATCATTCCTGATTTTTTTTGGCAGATCCCAATGTTTTTTTAAGCAGCCTCTTCTCACCCTTCCCTCCCTTTTGTGGTCAGTTTGTTTTCTGTTAAACTGAAACACAAACTACGTGTTTTCCCCCTTTCCACCACCATACCAGTTCTACTTTGTCTGAGCATTGTTTGCGTAACTGATGGTACCACAGCTTATCAGTTTCCCCAGCCCCACAAGAAGAGCGGAAAGACACCATTTTGTTGGCCTACTAGATACCAGATTTCCTCTAGACAGTCTGGTACCTGTTGATGCACCTGAGTGCCTAATTAAACAAAGAACAATGCATCAAGTGTTCTGACATAGCAGCAGAAAGCTTGAGCCTAGCTCTTCTCTGGTGCTTTACTACATTACATTCACATTCTGACTTTGACTCCTTGCATTGTTGATGCCTCAGATCCTGGTTTCTTCTTTGATCAGAGCTTGTTTCCATCCTGACTGAATGCACTGTCATTGCACTCAAGTACCATGTCAGTTTTCCCTTTCACTGGAGGCATGTAGGAAGTCAGGCAACCCAGCAACTTCAAGAAATGTATTGACTGTAACTGTATTGCGATCTTTATGGACATAGATTACAGTAGTCATTAATCTGAGCAGGGACCATGGCAGTGTGTAGTGCACAATCAATTCTCAGATGTCACCTTGCACCAGGTTAATCTGAAAGGAGTTCAGCTGCATCTGTAGCACTGCCTGGGTTGGTTAAGAGGTAGAAACAGTGGTTTCCTTTTATAATAATGTCTGGAAGAGGCTAACAGAGGTGTTTGCAATGAAATGACCTCTTCCACCTGGTCTGGGCATGCTGCTCATGAGCACTGGAAAAATAGCTGGGCTCCTTTCAAATTAACTTTCTTAAACTGAATTAAAAGTTGATTAGGGTTCCTTGATTTAAATTCTGAGATATCTAAACTGTATATAAATCAAATAGCCTTTGAGATTAAATGCCCATATTTTTGGTTTTAATATAGCTTCTAAAAAATTGCTGTATTTGCAAATTTCTCCTTTAGTTTAGAATGTAAATATTTTTTGCCTGTTAATGATTGTTGAAGAGCTGATCCTCTGAAGTATAATTTGGCCTTTGGTAATGAATACTTACTATAGATGCATGTAATGGGATGTACAATGGTTTGTAAAGACTTTCTCTTTAATCAGGTGATACAATTCTGAATGTTCAAGTTAGCAGCTCTAAATCTGCAAAGGGAGATTCAACAATTCAGCAAGGTAAAAGGATTTATGACTAGTGTGCATGCTAATTTGTTAATCTGAGTAATAGTTTCCTATGCAGAACTAGAACTCCACCTTGTCAGAGTGCAGGATGCTGTGCAGTCCATGATTTAGAACTTTTTTCTCAGTTATGCAATTGCTTGCTCTTCAGTTGTGGGTGTCTGACTTGCACAGTCATTGTACAGTTATTTCTCAATAACAGTACATTGGCTATACACACTCTTTACCCCCTAGTTACTCTAATAATACTGCTGTACTGTACCTAGAATTTTTATGCTGTTTATACCTGGTATAGAAATGACTACTGAGTAAACCACAAACATTTGGGTCTTGGAACAACATTTGGGGACTGTCCAGTCTAGCCTTAAGTATTCACTTTCTCAAGTTAATGAGTTAAGTTGCCTTAAATAAATAAATAAAATATATGCCTCAACATATTTGCTTTGAGTTAAACACACAGGTCCTGAATCTAAGGAATCTGATATGCAGTTTGGGCACAAATAGGTCATTTGACACCTAAATACCACAGTAGTGGGCATATGTAGATTTTGCACATGCAAATACCTGTTGGTGCACGGAATTACTATAATTTTAGCCCAACTCTCTGAAAATTGGGCTCAAATTATAAAAACTTATGTTTTGAGTGTTGAGGCTTATAGTTAGTCTTTCTTGTAAGAGAAGCTGATCCAGGAACATTTGGGAAACTGTTTAACTCTGGCCCTTGTCAAATGCAGATGGTAACTATTTAAGTCTGTAGTATAACTGACTACATTTACAGGAGAATGTTAAGCTAGCTGGTGGATGTAGCTGTGACCAAGTATAGTCCATGTAGTTTGGTAGATCAACATTATGTTGCATTATAAGAAATGACATCCAGTAGAAAGCAGTTCTTTTGCTGTCAATCCTTCAGAGCTTTGCTTCACAAGCAAACTACTGTTGATGTGCAGCACTGCTAGAGAAAAAGATGTGTGATAAAGAGATTAATGCATATATTTTATTCAGGTTCTTGTACTACTGTCCACCTTCTTGGCACTCATAGCTTTCCAGGAGGACAGCCTGTTACAGTAGTGACTGTGGTCATCTTCAGGGCTAGGATATCCCAAAAAGCTGTGGATATTTTTATGCTGTACTAGACAGTGAAGAAAACCAAATTTAAGGGGCAGAACATGGAATATTTATCTCTACGTTTTCAGATTTAATAAGACCAATACTTATATGCCCTTTTCAATTTGGAAAGCTCCTGACTATTCAGATGGGATTTTTTCACTAGGCTTACTTCCTGAATAAAATGGAAACCTTCCTTCATCCCATCCTAGTTCTGAACTACCAGAAGGGGCTTCCCACAGCTCTCTCAATTGCTGCTTCCCTGGTGGAAGAGAGACAGCTCTTGACAGAGCTAGAGGTTCCCTTTTTAATGCATGAGGGAGAAGTAACAGTGGGCAGGAAGTAGCAGCCCTTTAAGGGAGAGAAGAGCACAGTGAGGCACAGCCTTCTGATGTTGCTTTCTATTTCTCCCAGCTATGAGAGTGAAGGGGCACTAGTCATCAGAACCAGAGGACCAAGAGAGACAGAGTAGCTGCCCCTCTTCCATTACCATGTAGAGAAGCCGCCTTGATGTCCCATTTTGGCTCTCTTCTATTATGTCCCTCCTGGCTCCTGCAGTGGTTCCTGACATCAGTACTCCCTCCTCTCGCATTCCTTTTTCAGTGTTCTCTTGATCCCAAACAGTGTTGCAGCATTGTTGTAAAAGTTACTTTTTCTGCTGTCAGCAGTTCATCCAGAATACAGTTCCTTTTCAGTTATGTACATACAGGTTAGGATGTTTCTGCTTTACTGGTTTTATTCTTATGAGCATGCAAGAGTATTCAAGTACTCCAGAATTGGGCCGGTGCAACTAACCTTGCTAGAATCTAAACTCTTAATACCCAGGATTCTCATTTGTTTAGCATACTTTGTTGTAAAGTGCCATGTTTGCTTATGGCAATATGTAAATACCACAACACACTACCATATTGGGATCAGAGTTCTACACCTGGGCCTGCAAGGAACACTATGCACTGCTGTCTCTTGTCCCCCAAAATCTGACTGAAAGAATAATATTGACGGACTTTGGAGAGAGCAGTGTTTAGCCACCCCCACTAGGAAGAAGGTGAAGCAAAAGAAGGATGTGGAGCAAAAAAGGATATACTGGAGGCCCTCTAGGCACGAAGAGAGGGAAGGAAAGAAGGGGGGGGAATAGAATCCTGTTCTCTAACATTGCAGGAGGAAGGCAGAGTGTTAAAACATTTCAGTATCTTCACAGGAATGGAGCCTACAGGCAGAGGTGAGGGACACAGATGATAGAAGTGTTAACATTTGAAACATGAGTGTTACTGTAGATCTAACTTTAGACATTTCAGCCTTAACAAGTTCACCTATTTTAGAGGCTAAGAGATTTATTGTAACAATTCATAGTTTGTGTTAAAACTGTCTTGCAACTGCATATGATTCTGGTATATAATATTTAGTTGCCAATGACCAAAATTCAATAATGAACTTGATTTCTTTATAGTCAAGTAATATTTTTAACTCTTCATCCAGTTACTTTTTTTAACGTGTTTTTATTTTTTAAGTTTCTTCAGGGTTGAATGAAAGTCCTACTGTAAATGGAGGAAATTGGAATGAGAAGTCTGTAAAAATCTCCTCAGAGATCAGTGCCGGTGAGGAGAAATGGACATCTGTTCCATCAACTACAGCAGGGAAGAGGAAAACTGAGACATGTGCTTGGGGTCAGGACACTGGAGATGCTAGTGGAAATGGAAAAGATTGGAGTGTATCCCTTGTGAGCAGGTCCTGGGGAGAGCGTACTTTGTTTCCTAGCATTGGTAAGTATTGCTTCATGCAAGCATTCTTGCACCTTTTAGTAAAGGTAAAACAATGTTGGGATTCTTAAAAACATAATTGTCATTTTGTAATCTTGTTGCTGTTTAGTATAAAGTTATTTCCTTGGTTAATATTGATAAATTGAGTCCTGGTGTTTAGGAAAACAATCCAGTTCAGCTGCTTTGAACTGCTATATTTTATATTTGTAACACATTAAATTTGCCAGGTTAATTATGGGGAAATGTTTTTTCCCTACAGTCACCTAGAAAACTGCCTGCCCTCCCCCAAAGCACTACTAAAAATCCATAGTGTAAAAATGTAGAAATGGTTGGTTGAGAGCCTTGTGGATATATTTTTTGTTTTTTTAGTAATTCATTTTTTTTTTAAGTGGTGGCTAATGAATTCTGAATCCAAGGCATTTTCAACTTGATCACAAAGAAATTCCAGTTTTATTTAAGTAAACATTTGTTTACTAATGTTTATTAAACATTGGTCTTTACTGGGATTTTTTGAGGCTTATATTTGAGGTAAATATTGAAGACTTTTTTTTTTCTAAAAAATAAACTGTAGGCAATTCAGCACCAATGAGCAACTCCATGGCAAAAGCATTTTTTACTTTTTAGAGAAGTCTGAATTTGGAAGGCACGGGGGAGCAAGCCTCTCAAAATTGGCTGGATATTGCAAGCTGATGGAGCGAGGTGCAAGTTTAGGGCCTCAGCATTGACTGTGAGATAATGCTTCAATACTGAAACACCCCATGCCTCTAACTGTCACCTACTACCCTACACTGGAACCTATATAGGGTATAGTTAAACAGTTACAACCCATGCTCGAGGACCACATCCTGAAAGAGCAGGGGTGGGCAAACATTTTGGCCTGAGGGCCACATTGGTGTTGCGGAACTGTATGGCGGGCCGGGTAGGGAAGGCTGTGCCTCCCCAAACAGCCTGGCCCCTGACCCCATCCACACCCCCGCCTCCTGACAGCCTCCTCTCTCCCCAGAATCCCATGCCTATCCAACCACCATTGACCCTCGGAACTCCCTGCCCCTTATCTAACCCCACTCCCCGCCCCTTTAGCATGCTGCTCAGAGTGGCAGGAGCTTGCAGCTGCGCAGCCAGGCCGGAGCCAGCCACGCCACGCCACCCAGACCGCTGGCGTCGTGTTGCGCTGAGGCTGGGGACTAGCCTCCCCAGCCGGGAGCTCAGGAGCCGGGAAGGACGGTCCCATGGTCCAGATGTGGCCCACGGACTGTAGTTTACCCACCTCTGTGAAAGAGAGATCTTTCCTAAGCCCCCCTTTCTGGTGTTCAAACAACCCCTGCAGCCTTACCATAATCAGAATCCCCACAGACCAGAACCTACCAACTCAAAGCAGCACCAGACTCTCTGCCATAACAGATGCAAAACCTGCAGACATATTTCCACTGCCATGCTGATTAATACCTCCCAACACATCATCTTTCAAGATCTCTGGGTCCTATACATGCCTATCTCATGTGGTGTACCTCATCCAGTGCATTAAATGCCCCAGTAACAACTATGTGGGTGAAACCAGACAATCACTAAGCTCTCAAATGAACTTGTACAGAAAAATAAGACAAAAACGCCTTGTTACTGTAGACCGCGGGTCGACAACCTTTCAGAAGTGGTGTGCCGAGTCTTCATTTATTCACTCTAATTTAAGGTTTCACGTGCCAATAATACATTTTAAAGTTTTTAGACGGTCTCTTTCTGTAAGTCTATAATATATAATTAAACTATTGTTGTATGTAAAGTAGATAAGGTTTTTAAAATGTTTAAGAAGCTTCATTTAAAATTAAATTAAAATGCAGAGCCCCCCGGACCAGTGGCCAGGACCCAGGCAGTGTGAGTGCCACTGAAAATCAGCTCGCGTGCCACAGGTTTCCTACCCCTGCTGTAGACTAACACTTTTCACAAAATGATTGCTCCATATCTGACCTCTCAGTCCTTGTCCTCAAAGGAAACCTGCACAACAACTTTGGCCAGGTGTATACTACAGACTTATATTGGTACAACTGTGCCACTTGGGGGTGGATCAGTGACAGAGTTATACTGACCTAACCGCCTGTGTAGAGAGCACTATGTTGATGGGAGAGCTTCTCCTGTCAACACAGCTGCGCTAATGCAGCATTTTAAGTGTATATCTGCCCTTCAAAAGATGGACCAGGGCGCTTAAGTTCGTAACTTTGCTAGACATTAAAAACATGGTCTCAATAAAGACACTGGATAATTACAACAATCTGTAACCCCTAACCCTCCTCCCTTTGTTCTATGATTGCAGAGGTGTTAATGGGCCGTTTCACCTTGAATTGTCCCTTAGAACAGAAGTTCTCAACCATTTTCTTTCTGAGGCTCCTCCCAACATGCTATAAAAACTCCACAGCTCAGCTGTGCCACGACTTTTTCTGCATATAAAAGCCAGGATCGGCATTAAGGGATAGCAGCCTGGCAATTACGTGGGGCCCCATGCCACAGGGAGCACAGCAAAACTAAGTTGCTCAGGCTTTGGCTTCAGACCTGGGTGGCGATGCTCGGGACCCTGGGCTGCAGTCCTGTGTGGCAGGGCTTTGGCTTTCTGTTCTGGGCTCTAGCAATTCTAATGCCTGCCATCCTTAGCGGACCCCCCTGAAACCTGCTTGCAGCTCCCTAAGAGACCCCGGATCCCTGGTTAGGAACCACTGCCTTAGAATATGTTGCCATGCTAAACAATCTTTTCCACCTTGTATTAACCTGTGACACTGAAGCCATGTCTAAACTTAAATCAGTAGAACTATGTTGCTGGTGTCTCGCGGAGGTGGATTAACTACGCTGATGGGAGAAGCTGAGCCACTGCAGTGTTTTAAGCATAGACCTGCCCTAAGTACCTCTCCCAGGCCTGAAGAAGAGCACTGTGTAGCTTGAAAGCTTGTCTCTTTCACCAACAGAAGCTGGTCCAGTTAAAAAATATTACCTCACCCACTTTGTCGTCTTATAGTACTCAGTAAGCAAGAGTAAACTTAAAGCCACAGGTAATATTTTACTAGGATGAGACTTTGTCTTGCGGTTGGAATGTCTTCTGATTTTTTTGACCATATTGCTGCAGCTTTAGACAACTGATTTTTCGATGCCTTCAATATGGCAAAATAAAGTGTGAAATTATCAAGCTCTTTATTTTTTTTTCAGCTGCCTGGAATGTAGATGGAAGGATCAAGGCCTCTGAACCAAATTCTGCCTCTTTCACTTCCTTAGGACTAAATCCTGCAATTTCTGGTATGTTAAACTTTTCAAAGCATTTTCTACAACTATACTTAAATTAGACACCTTTTTTGCGGGGGGGGGCAATAATCGTTCTCTAGAAATGGTTATAGTTTGTGGTTCGCAAGACAGAGGCATTGTCTACACTTAAAAGGCTGCAGCAGTACGGATGCAGTTGCGCTGCTGTAGTGCTTCAGTGGAAACACTACATATGCCAGTTGGAGGGCTTCTCTCATCGGCATAGGTAATCCACCTCCCCAAGAGGCAGTAACTATGTCAACAGGAGAAACCCTCCCATCAACATAGCACTGTCTACACTGGGAGTTAGGTCAATATTACTGTGTTGCTCAGGGGGTGTGGATTTTCGTCATCCCTGAGCAACATAGTTATACTGACATAAATTGCTAGTGTAGTCTAAGCCTAAATTGTAGAAAAAGAATTTGCCACATCTTTAAGCATGGAATTGGTTTTTATGTATTATACATTTAAGTGTTATGCACTTAGAATAAATACCTCATTCTCCAAAAATGATAAATAAAAACCCAAAAGCTAGACTAAATATGAGATTGTCATCTCAGTGTTTTTTCCAGATCCTTCCTGTTCTGCTCATCAGAAGCAATCCATGTTTAGGATCACTTGGCCATTGCTGCAGATGTAAATTTCAGACTTCTGATGAAGGAGCATAAACATAATTCCCTAAAGATACCATATATGCAGGATTGTAAATCCTATGTCTTAACTCCTTAGTGTGGGACTGGAATAAATCCCTTAACTGTTAAGGTATTTTTACCCTAGAAAGTTGCAGTAGCAGAGAGGATTGCAAGCTAGACCTAATAACTCTTATATGCTACCTCTGCCAAGAATAAATACTGCTTTCTAAACACTGCATCACCTCCTAGAACAGTGTTTCCCAAACTTGGGACACTGTTTGTGTAGGGAAAGCCCCTGGTGGGCCGGGCCGGTTTGTTTACCTGCCCCATCCGCTGGTCCGGCCGATTGCGGCTCCCACTGGCTGTGGTTCGCTGTTCCAGGCCAGTGGGAGCTGCTGGAAGCAACGCGGGCCGAGTTTGGGAAACACTGTCCTAGAAGATCACTGTCAGCAAAGGAGAAGCGGCATGTTATCGACTGCACTTTTGTGTCATTCCAGTTCTGCTTTCCTTTTGTTGCATATTTATTTACCCATTCCTCCAGTCAACTTGGCATATTTACCTAAACTTTTTGTGAAGCAGTTGCATTGAGTGCTCATGCAAGTTCTGTGATGCATCTCAGCTGTTGCTTTTTTTTAGAGTTTCTGTCTTTCCTGTGGCACTTCCCCCCCCCCTCCTTTTCCACTGTTCCACAGATTATCTGACCTCCATTATCCAGCTCTTTGTATTAACTGAACAACCAGTGCGCACATGTCCAGAAGTGGGCAATCTTTCCTATGTCCGTTAGACAGTGCTGCAGCCTCACACTCTCCCATTCTCTGGATTATCTGAATTTTTGATTATCTAATCTAGCCCTGGTCTCAGTTAAATCAGATAAACCGGGTTCTGCTGTACTTTGGTATGTCTACACCTGGATGTGTCTCTTATCTGGTTGTTGTGTGTGCTTCAATGCTTCATCACCGTATTCTTTACACCCAGTATCTTGGCACTCCAACACCTGAGTTAGGTGCTCCAGTATCTAATTTCATAGAATTTAATGCCAGAAAGTACCTTTAGATCTAGTCTGATATCACAGGATGTTAAATTTCCCACAAATATTCCTATATTGAGCCCAATGAGTTTAGTTGGACTAAAACATATCAGTTCTCAGTAGACTAAACTGTTGTGTGCCACAGGCAGAAAATAGGAGAGACTTAAATCCCAGAAGTGGTAGCAATGCCTAACGTCCCAGCTATGGTAGGAAATTAATTACATGAGATTAGAAGGTGATCAATGTTCCATGCTGTAGAAGAAGTCATAAACCCACTCCAGGTCCCTGCCAATATCACTTGGGGAGAAATTGACAGATTTTGGGTCAGAAATTAATCAATTTGACCCTGATTGTGAGAGCAAGACATACCAGTCAGGCATCTAAGGAACAAGATTCTCTGTACCACCTCAAATCACTAATCTCCCCAATCTGGTGTCACATCCCCCATTTTGGCCAATCTCTGCTTTAGAGAAAGATGGGGGGGGGGGAAAAACCAGAGCAGAATAAACCGAGCCAGTTGTGCATCGGGGAAAAAATTCCTTCCCAACCTCTGCAGACAACTGTCTGAAGCCCTGAAGCATGAGATTTGATGTAGCTTCAAAGGTTATAAACAGGTTGAGAGAGGTTCAGGCAATCCTTTTATCCTAGTGGACCATGAAGAAAGGGAATGAATAAAAGGATTAATAGATTTCTCACTGCTACCTACTGTGTCTTCTGCGTGCTGGAAAACTTTGCTAGCATTCTTTCAGTGCTCCACCAGTATTGGTTTATCCTGGGAGCTTTGCCTCCTGCACAATCAAGACAGCTGACTGAAACACTTGGAGAGCAGCATTTGTACTCAGCAGGGTATTGCATATAACAGCCAGCGATGATGATTGCTCTTACTCTCTCCTGCTACACTGCACTCAATGGTGAAACCTTTAAACCTTAAGAACTAGTAGAGTTAAGAGCCAGGAGTGAGAATCCTATAAGACAGCAGTTCTCAAACTTTACTAACCTGAGGACCCCCATTTTGACTTAAAATTTTTCACAGACCCCCAAGCTGGCTTCTAATTTTCCTTGGGGGTGCTCACAGCCCCAGGTCCCATCCCTGCTCCACCCCTGCCCCTCTTTCCACCCCTTTCCCCAAGCGTGCCCAGTCTCCGCTCCTCCCCCTCTCTCCCAGTGCCTGCTGCATGCCGCGGAACAGCTGTTCAGCAGCGTGCAGGAGGCACTGGGAGGGTGGGGGAGGAGTTGATCAGCGGGGCCAGTGGCCCTTGACATGACTTGTGGATCCCCTGGAGTACCCTCTGCAGACTCCAGTTTGAGAACCGCTGCTATAAGACATCTTCTGAAAAGCAGAATTACAGGCAAGTAATTTTACCATTTTCATAAGAATCTGATTGTTGTACCCTCAATATACAATCAACAATAAATAAGGTTCAGTGGAATGTTGTGTAGTCAGTGTTTATCTCTTTCCCCATAGCCTGTGACCCCTTAATTTTGACTTTTTGTTTCAGTATTTCTAATTTTTTTTTCTTTTACTGGGATCTATAAATCCCCACTCTTCCCTCTGAATATGCTTCATTTTGGAGGCAGTCTGTGGTGTCCTTTATCACTGTGACTGAATGTTGTGTGCACTCGTCATTGTTCCCCCCTCTTGGCTTGAAAAAGAGAGATTAAATTTGGTACCATAGTCCAGTATGTTTCTGCTGGACTAGCAGGCCAGCCTGCTGTGTATAGAGAATCTCTAGAAGACTTTTATGTCGGTCCTTCTGAATGTAGAACTTCAGATTGCAAGCAATGTCATAGTGAATCTAATGAGTTTTTTGAAATCCTGATAATTATTCTTGCTCCTTCTGAATTAAAATATGCACAGGAGAAGGGGGGAGAGCAGAATTCCTGCTCACTCAGAATTCTCTGATAAAAGTTTTATTTTGTTTGCTGGATTCTCCCTCTTTTTCTTACCTTACCTTGTTACTTCCTATTATTTTTAAATAAGAGAATTCAGCACCACAGACCCAAGTTTATAAGCTAAAAAATATTCCAAAGTTTTCATAAGTGTATTTCTTCTGCTCTCTTACAGGATCCAGCAATGAGCCAGTTACTCAGCCTGGTACTTCTGATTTTCAGTGGGATTTAAACCGCAGTCAGCCCCATGTTGATGATGAATGGTCTGGGTTAAGTATGTTCCTCTAAAATTCTTGTGATTTAAAATTTTCTCTGCTTTTTTTCAGCCACACAGTCTGAACTTTTACATTAATTGGCTTCTGGTTTTATATTCTGTTGCTTTTGCTTTATATCTTTCATTTCTGTAATATTAAATGTCAATTTAAGGCACAGATATCGGGAAACTTACTTACAGCTGAAATCCATAGTTTTAATGATTATGTAAATATAAAATAGTCCTCAAATAGTTATTTTTTTAAGCTGAATCACTTGGTTAAGGAAATGTACCTGTTTCAGATATGGAAAAAAACTGTATCCAGTTTCTTCTGGTTTTTGCTAGAAATAGTCTTAATAAGTAATTGAATCCCAGAATGAACTGTACTGGCTTGATGTTACGTAGATACTGCTATGGGATCCAATAGAGTGGGTTAATACTCCAGCACATGAGTACATAACAAGCCTCTGAGCTCAGTTTATGTATTGGTCATAGCACACTATATGCTTTACTGAGTATTGGAAGACATTTGAATTCAGCCTGTTTTTTGTGAACCATCTAATAATAGTAAAAACACACAATTATTGACTATATAAATGTCCCCTACAGTGAATACCTCTGAAATCATTTTAAGAACTGGTATATAAAGCTCAGTTTCATCATTAACTCTTGATTTCTTCTTGTAAATTTGAAATATGATCTTGTAGTTCCTCAACACAGATCAGTCTTTCCAAATGTGAAGAGTATAAAATATTAATATAACTGAATATTTAAATCTTAGTCCCTACTATTAATACTATACTTGTAAAGAACACTTACTCTCTTATCAGAGGGGTAGCCATGTTAGTCTGGATCTGTAAAAGCGGCAAGGAGTTCTGTGGCATCTTATAGACTAACAAACGTATTGGAGCATGAGCTTTCATGGGTAAATACCCACTTTGTTGGATGCAAGCCATGAAGTGGGTATTCACCCACGAAAGCTCATGCTCCAATACGTTTGTTAGTCTATAAGGTGCCACAGAACTCTTTGCCACTTACTCTCTTGTTTAAGATATGTTCACATTAAGCTGCTTAATATTTATGGATGTTTATGTCCATGGTCAAATCTAAGCAGATAACTTTCCATATCAATCTAGTGCATATCCATTGGCTGATTAGTCTAGGAAACAGCTATAGTGTTACTGGCTAGTAAGTTTTATCCTGTCAACTATACTACTGTATTATTTATTAAACAATTACTAAATTGCTTGTAGAAAGATAGTATCTTTAAGAGCAGCGAGGAAGTAATATATGAAAATAGTGTAGATTCTGTATGACCAGTTTGACACAACTAGTCCAACACTGTCTTTTTTCATCCGATTTAATAATACAAACTTGTTTTTTTATAGCTCTTAGAATCATCTTAGGGTCAATCACTTGTCTGAATTCTAAAGGGTATAGTTATCCAAATTCCTGAGCATGTTGAGCCACTGGGAATGTTTATGCTTACATAGTTTAATAATGTCATGGATATCAAGTAACTGAAATACAAATGTGAGAGAAGTGGGAAACATAAGCGTACGTATTTGTGTACGTTATCCCGTTTCAGGTTGGATACAAATAAAAGTACTCAGATGCAGAGGTAGCTCCAGATTGGATAGAAAAGAAAGGACAACTTTGGGATCTTCAAGTGAGAAGCCAGTATTTTGCTAAGGATTTTAGATGTTAGGCTATAATTGGACCATATCAGTCTGTCTTACTACCTTGTACACTAACTTCACCCCAAGGTGGGAGGGAATTCAGTTTTGGCAGTATTTTAAATGATTTGAGAAGTCAATGCGTGGAGAAAAGGGATGCAAATATAAATATTCTGAATTCAGACTATTCATCATTGGTAAACAAGGTTTTTGTGTCCTCCTCCTGTCCTCTTTCCCTCCCCCCCCGTTCTCCCTTTACGTTAATTTCTTTAGTCTCCTCTCATATTTATGGTACATGGCATAAGATGTTAACTTTGAAACCAACTTGTCACTCTGTACAAAAGAGTGTTTCCACCTGTCTTCATAATTCGCTCTAATCAGTATTTCTACTCTATGAAATATGAATTGACTTATTAAATCTGTCACATTCATCAGTGACAACATATTTGCACAGTCCTCAGTGAAATAAACAACCTAATGGAAAAATGGAGCAAAGACCTGCAAAACTTGAAGAAAAATACAGTATGCAAAAACTCAGTAAATCAACTTTTAAGTTCAAGATTGAAAACAAATCAACAGAATGCATTTATATACCAGTCTGTTTACAAAGAGTCACCTTGACTGCTCATACCATGGTTTGAAGAACTGGGCTAACTGTTGAAAATGAGAACTAATATCCTTTTTGTACCAATTTATGCAATAAAGTATCTTTCTTCCAGGATCTTAATTTGTCGGTAAATGTGGATGCAGTTTATAAAGAATTCATATTGATAGCAATTTTGGCCAAGAAAATTAATTTTCCAGAAATTTAAATCTTTGTGGACTTTTAGTATTTTGTACTGTTGTTGAAGTAACAGTATTGCCCATCTAGAAAAAAAATCACTTTAGAAATTTAAAATATTACAATATTTTAAATTGGTTCCATTGCAGGATCTCAAAGCAATTAGGTCTTATTTTTTGGTACTGTATGACTAGCCAGCAATTCAGTTGCTTTATCAACAGTTTCCCTGTTAAATGGAAGCTATGTAACTAATTACAAGTAAATGTATTCTATTTGGTATTCTGTTTTACCTACCTCAAGCCCTCGTCAAGCATCTTCCACTTACTAATAAAAAAATAAACCTATAGCATTAAAAATAATAATAATGAGTATTTGTACTATCTTAACAGCAAAAGAATTTAGAGTTTATTACAGGATTGATTTTTGAAGTGCTTTTGGCATTTTTCTGAAAACTGGCAATTGTATTGTAGAGTAAGTAGGTTTTCCTGAAACTGTCATTATTTTTTAACCTTCGTAGATGGTCTTTCGTCTGCTGATCCTAGCTCTGATTGGAATGCACCAGCAGAAGAGTGGGGGAACTGGGTAGATGAAGAAAAAGCTTCTTCTGTTCCACAGCCTGAGGAACCATTATCTGATGTTCAGAAGGTAGATAACTTAACTTATTGCATACGAAATTTTCTACCTTATCCTTTACTACCTTTTTTGGATTATAGTAGTAATAAACAGGCAATTTAATTCCCACATTACACTCACTTTTCATTGAACATGTATAGTGGTGCCGTTATTGTTACAAACATAAAAGCACAACAGTCAAGCAGGAAAACATTTAATGTGTCACTCCTCATTGCCCAAATTAGGATTGGTATGGGGCAGCAATTCCTTGAAATGAACATTTTTCTAAGTGCTTGCATTTTGCTCTGCAGCACTTGCATGCGATTGCAGGTGGATGAAACTTTTTCAAGGTATCTTTAATATAGCTTATCATAGCACTGGCTCTACCGCCAGTAGGTTCTGGAGTAATTTACAAAGGAAGGGATAGAAGTCGAGTGCTCACTGTAGACTAAAAATGTCGAGCTATTGTGCTAGTATTGAGAGGAAAGCTCACAATGCCTACCAGGACTTTGGTATTTTGATTATGCAAAGCAAATATGTCGTCATCTTTGGCCATTTGCCATTCAAGTTGCTGTTGACAGTGTTGCTAAATAGCATGAAAAGAATGTTTTCTATTACCAAAATACTCTTAATTTTACGTGGCCATTTGCAGCTTTAAGAATTTAAGTATAAACGATACAAAGGATTGACATGTATACCATCTTTAGAAGGTCAGCGAAAAGCAGTGAGAAATTATACTTTCTTTGGACTCAGTCTTGTACTTCTAATACTCAGGCTTCAGATGATGAAAGAGAAAAAGCAGAGCCAACTCTCCAGAGCTGTAGTAGTGGCAAATCCAAGAAGAAGAAGAAGAAGAAAAAGAAGCAAGGTGAAGAAGCTAGCTCTCCTGCACAGGTAAAATAAAATAAGATCTCTTTAAAATTAATTTTAAAAGATGCACTTGATTTTTTTTCAATACTTTTGAATTATATTCCATTTCTGCTTGTCAAGAATTAATGTGATTCTTCAAATACTTGACTGATGTCAGTTATAAATAGCTGCCTGACTCTTTTGGTGAACATAATTCAAAAAATTGAATCATGTTCATCAGATTCATTCAATGTCAAATATTTCATTGTTGATCAACAGAAAAATCATGAAACATGAGGGAAAATTTGGGTGTTCTTCCCAAACCAGTTCAGTTTCGCTTATCCTAAACTATTTATCAGCGTCGGGGATGGGCCATATGTGATTATAGGCCACCTCATCATGCAGTTCCCTCTATAAAGCTAAGTCTTGAAACAAGTTAGTCTTTTTGCCCCTACTGCTCCCCTTGTAAGGCTGTTTCAGAGTTCGTCTTCTAATGGTTAGAACATTTGATTTCAAGCCTACATTTTTTCCTTTGGATTGAGCAAATTTGAGTATGAATGAGTCAGTGATAGATTGTATTTCAGAATGTTTCAGTGAATTGTTCCACTTTGAATTCATCTTTCTGAAACATGGTACACCAGAATTGCACATAGTACTCCAGATGAGGTAATAACACTTCCCTGTCTCTAGTGTAAATACTTCTCCTGATGCATCCTAGATTGCATTAGCCTTTTTCTCTGTTGCTTCCAACTGATATGTCCCCAATTTATAGCAAAAAAATTTGTAGTTCGTCCCTAAGTGCATGACATTGCACTTTGCACTATTAAGTTTTGTTTTATTCCATTTCTATTACTCCAGTTTTCAAGGTCATCCAGGTCTTCCTGTATGATATGCCAGTCTTCTTTCATATTGACAGTACTTCCCTACTTTGTGTCATCTGCAAATTTTATTAGCATGCTCCCACTCTTTGTGCCAGGTAATTAATGAAAATGTTAAATAAGATTATCCCAAGACCGATCCCTGAGGAACTCCACTAGTAGTCTCCATCCAGCCTGGTAATTTACCTTTCAGCTTGACCCATGGTAGTCTCCCCTCTAACCAGTTTGTTACTCACCTTTCTGTTCTCATTAATTGCCATCATCCCAATTTAACTACTGATTTCCCATGTGGAACTGTATAAAATGATTTACTGAAATCCAGGTAGATTAAATCTACTGCATTTCCTTTGTCTAGAAAATTGGTTATTTTCTCAGAGAAAGAGATCAGGTTGGTTTAGCATGATCTACTTTTTGTAAAACCATGTTGTATTTTATCCCAGTTACCATTTATCTCAGTCTTTACTCTCTCTTTCAAAATTTGTTCTAAGACCTTACAAACATCTGTCAGGGATGGTCTAGATCAGGGGTCCGGAACCGGGCCGCGAACCGACCCCTAGCACATCAAGCGGCGTGTCTCCGGCGGGGCCGCTGAGCCCCGCCCCGCCCCGCCCCGCTCAGCCGCGTGGTGAGGGGGCGGGGCTGCGAGCTCCGGGCTGAGCTCAGCTGCCTCCGCTCGGCGTGGAGCTCCCAGCCCCGCCCTCTCACCACGCGGCTCTGAGCGGGACGGAGCTCAGGCCCTGCCGGAGACACGTTGCAGCTGTCGGGCGAGGCGCTGAGGCTCCGGGTGAGGAGGGAGCCGGGGGTAAGAGGCTGGGGCCAGCGGGATTGGCTAAGGGGCAGGGAGTCCTGGGGACAGTCAGGGCACAGAGAGGGGGCGGAGGTTGGGGGGGCGATCAGGGGGCAGGGAATGGGGGGGTTGGATTGTGGGTGTTCCGGGGGGGTCTGTCAGGACTCAGCGGGGGGGGGGATAGGGGTTGGGGCAGTCAGGGGACAGGGAGCAGGGGTGGGGTCCCAGTGTGGTGGGGGTCTCTAGGGGATGGTGAGGGGACAAGGAGCAGGATGGGTCGGGGATTCTGAGGGGGGCGGGCAGTCGGGGGGGCAGGAAGTGGGTGGGGGTCAGATAAGGGGCAGGGCTCCCACTAATTCTGCATTATGGTCAGTTGTATAATTATTTCATTATATATTACAATAATAATAGAAATAAAAGTACAAAAATAAATGTAATGCGCTTGAATCGTTCCAAAACCATCCCACAGGTCCGCGGAATTTTTTTTTCTACGAAACCGGTCCTTGGTGCCAAAAAGGTTGGGGAACGCTGGTCTAGATAATACTTAGTCCTGCAATGAGTGCAGGGGACTGGACTAGATGACCTCTCGAGATCCCTTCCTATGATTCTATGATACAATTGAGGTCAAACTAATGGGCCTGTCATTTCCCAGATGATTTTTGTTCCTTTCTTAAATACAGGTACAATATGAGTGAGCTGGAAGTTCTTTTGGCATACTCTTATACCATATACCCTAATGATATGGTGGTGATGTGACTTTATCTAAACTCTTACTTAAGATTGTGATTTAGCTTGATTTTTGTATGAAATTCTAAGTCTCCAGGAATCATAACTTCCTAGGAGAAGCTACACTCGATCTCAGCAAGCTAGGTCTGGACAAGATGTTAGTTACTACCTGGGCAGGAGTAAGAGTTCCTTAGGTCACCTCAGTAGTTTATATATTTGCAAAGATAGCACAAGAGTTTCACCTCTATCTAGTGCTACTAGTGTTCCCAGACAGGGTGAGCTCATTCTACTGGGAGAGTAACTACTTTAGCTGCTTGTGCTCAAATGTGTATCAAATGCAGGGCTGCTTTTCACAGTTCAGTTTAGACTTTTTACAAATCATTACTGTCTCAAATCTGGAGTCATACTGGATGTTTTTTTGGAGGAAAGCAGTCCTTCAGTGGGTTTTTTGTTTTTGTGTTTTTGTTTGTTTTTTTAATTGGTCTCACTCCTTCGGACTGTTACTACTTGCCAGTCAATTACAGTGAGACTCTGCAGAGGCAGTTTCCTAAAGAGAAATTTAACCAGTAACTGAGATTTGTAACTAATGCCTTTGGAGAGAGGGAGAGGCACTGTAGATTTACAGTATCTTACTTGTGGTAAAGAAAAAATGAGGGTTCTAAAGAAGCAGAGCTTCTAAAATCACAGCTTGGAATGCTCAAATTCCACACTCAGTGTTTGTGAGTTTGTGTGTCTTCTGTATAAAGGCCTGTGGCTTGAAAGAAACAACTCCTCCAACAGGGATCTGCAGAGGCAATATATTCTGAATTCCAGGTACTATAGTTACATGTAACCTACCTGTCAATTATCCTGTCAAATTGATTCCTATCCAAAGAATCAAGTGCTAGCTACACGCTAGTATCTCTAATTTCATTTAATTTTGCATCTCCAGCTATGTTTCATAAAGTTCTTGTTTAATACTTTTAGTTCTGATTTTCAGTTTAAGAAAACTACCTTTTTTGGATTAGTATATCAGCATAAATGTACAAAAGGTGAGAATAACTTCTTACCATCCACAGAGCTTATAAACAGTATTAAAAAACCTAAATTGCTTAAGTCTCTTGCTTGATGGGTGCATATAGAACTGTCAATATGAGAGCCTGTTGTAAGGTTAGATTGCTATTGCACTAGGACAAACTAGTTTACAGTTTAAATCCAGAACACTAAAGTAGGTCTGACAGCGATTTTCTGATCTGAAAAGTGATTGTGTACAGATGGGAACTTCTTATTCAGTGGCTATACTTCAATATCTGCTGATTTGAGTGACCAAAAAGAAGTAAATTTTAGTTAACAGACGTCAAAGGCAGTTTAAAAAAAAAAAGTGAGCTGAATTCTATTCCTCCTCGTTCACCAACAGAATTGTTACAGTCTGATTGGTTCCATCTGTGCAAGCCGAAGGGAGTGTGTGGAGAAGGGATGGTCCAATGTTTAGGGCATAGCTTTGGTCTTGGGGCATTTGGGTTCAATTTCCTGCTCTGCCACAGACTTTGAGACACCTTGGGCAAATCACTAGGCCTCTGTGCCTCAGTTTCCCCCATCTGTAAAATGGGGATAAAAGTACTTTCTTAATTTACATAGGTGATGTGAGGATAAATACATAAAGATTATGAGGTGTTCAGATACCGTGGTGGTTGGGGCTATATAAACACCTAAAATAAAATAATTTCTCTGTAGACCTAATTTGAAGACAGTAGAATTGCATATACATCACTGAGGGCGTAGCTTTTTCTGCATAACCTTCATTAATAGTTTTGATGTATGAAATAAGCTGAGTTCAGGTTTAGTCTGCCGGGCTCATGGTTAGAAATGTCTTTTTACTTGTAAACTGAGCATGGAATTAACAAATATCAAACCCTAAATGACAATTTTACACAATCAGTTTTCAGAATAGAACTTCACTTTAAATTTCACACATGCTTCCATTTTACATATTCTCACACACTTTGTACATACATTTGAAGTGCTTCATAATTTAAAACACTTAATTATTTTGTTTGTGATAAGTAATTGACTTATATAGGTTGTTGCTTTCAGGACATGACTGATTTATCTTGCCTCAATAGATATTTTCGTGTTACATTCTAGAAACTATTTGTAATAATCCTGGCCTGTACTGCATGTCCAGTTGTATTAATCTAATACTTTCTTTACATGTGTACTTCTCTTAACGTCATTCATGCAACCTAGTTGAGTTAGTATCACAGCAGAACCAAGACTTAACAGGAAAAGGATAAATGGAATTCTTCTGCAGGTGTTGGCTCATTCCCTTCTTTTTTCTGTAGGATGCTGAAGACCTGGATAGAGAGGTTGGAGAGGAATTCCAGGAGGATACTGCAAAAGCTCAACCACAACAGGAAATAGCTTTTTCTTTAAAGACCATAAGCACTAGTGAACCAGCTGAGGTATGAAATTTAAAAAAATGTTGTAGGTCCTATTTTGAAATACTCAAGATGAAAAACTGCATTGAAACATTTTATTGACTTGTCTACATCCTTAACATTACCATCACTTCAGGCTATGTGCTTGGAACGTTGATTAGGTGCACTTCTGCCTCCTTAATTTAAAGGGCACGTCTGCTGACTCAGTAGACCTTTACCCGGTGTTTATTGTTCAAGAAAGCAAATATAACTGAATAAAGTATGATTGCATTAACTGGGGGTTTACAAAGTAATAAATCAGACCTGATATAAGAATGGGAGTGAAACCTGGATTATATTGTATTCTGGCATCCACATTAACAGAATTGTTAAATTTCAGTTACGAAATCTTTATTCTGGCTCTCTCAGTGAGCTGTGTTGGCCCTTCAGATTCCAGTGTTGGTAGATAGAAAAAACATCTTTAGACTTGTAAACCAAATTTGATATGGGGAAGTAACTGAAACAAATAAGATTCATTTTTGAAATCTGTACTTTCAGGGAATTTAATCTTGTATCTATTACATAATCAATCTTAAAATGCACTCCCATCTCAAGAATTGAAAAATTGGAGGAAATTTGCATGTGGAAGTTGCATGTAACAGGTGTGAAAAGAACTATGTGTCATCTAAGTCAGTAAATGCTCTGGCAGCGAGTTTCATCTCTTTGAAACAGCAAGAAATCTTTTGGTTGTGGGGGAAGAGAGGAGAAAGGAGGCAGACTGCCCCCCTCTTCCCCCCCCCCCCCTTCTCCAAGCAGCAGGATCTTTAGATATTGTCACTGAATGATGCACTCATCCTCCAGCACAGGATCTCTGCTTCTGGTAGTAGGCTGGAATCATGTTCAGTGTAGATGGCATTTATATATAAACTGAAAACATCAGGCACACTTTACAAAATTGTGTTACACATAAATGAAATATTATTTAAAAGTTAAGTAGGCCACTACAACTATGTAGTAATGTTGGTTTTGTCAATTTCTGTTAGTAAAAGATTCTTGTAGTTATGTAATGGCTAAAACTATAAAAGTCACTGAGACTGCTGTTTGGGTGGTACAGTTTCTTCTGATGGGTATAGGTTTCCACTAAGGCATGTAAAATTAGAAATTTTTTTAAAAAACATTCCTCTGACAAATACAAAATGTCATTGATTTACCACCGATAACAAGGTCTAAATTTCAAATAGTTATTTATTAGAATAACTTTGTAGCAAAGATCACAGATCACCCAAAGGAAACAGATATAGTAAGATTTTTATAAAGAATCTGATTTTTTTTTATGATTTATATTTTATGTGAAAATAAAATTCTGAAAATTATATTCAGGCACTAGAGCTACCTAAAATATCCTTTTAGTCATCCAGCCTCCCACCTGAAGTGCAACACACCATTCAGGATCTTCCGTTTGACGGCCAGGGCCTGTTCGCTGAGCAAACTGACTCTCGTCTGCATACCCTGAAAGACACAGGAACACCATAAAATCCTTGGGCATGCATACCCCAGCAACTCAAAGAAAGCCATTTAAGCCTCAGCGCCCGCAACACCGCCCCTTCCCGCCTAGACCTAGGCAGGACTTCTCCGAAGTAGGTACCCATGTTGTTAGACCATCATGCCCTCCTTTGGAACAAAGCCAGGGCCAATCCAAGTGCCCCCCCCCCCGGCCCTAAGCGCCCATTTTGAAGGTGCGCTCGAGGACGGACTACCAGTGCAAAACCCGGCTAGCTATCCCTTTCTGAACCATCTATCCTGTTTCTACCATGCCGGGTCCCTTATTACATCGGACCGTTGGGTCCTTCGCATGATAGAGGCGGGATATTCTATCCGCTTCCGATCTATCCCACCCTCCTTCCCTGTCCTTCTTCAGGGACCCTTCTCATGAGCAACTTCTGTACCTCCTGGATGAGGCACTCCTCGCCCTAAGAGCAGTGGAGGAAGCCCCTCAAGAGCTCAGGGGCAAGGGTTTCTACTCGTGCTACTTCCTCGTTCCCAAGGCAAAAGGAGTCTTAAGGCCCATTCTGGACCTCAGGGAGCTCAACAAGCACATTGTCAACCTGAAGTTCCACATGGTCTCCTTGGCCACGATCATCTCCTCTCTGGACCCAGGAGACTGGTATGCCACCCTCGATATGAAAGATGCCTACTTTCACATCTCAATCGCCCCATCCCACAGACGTTTTCTCCGGTTCATGGTGCACAAGACTACCAGTTCACAGCCCCTTGCATCTTTACCACGTGCATGGCAGTCATGGCAGCTTTTCTTCACCATCATCACGATCACGTGTTCCCGTACCTCGATGTCTGGCTTATTCGGGGTTGATCTCGCCAGCAAGTCCAGTCTCAGGTGCAGTTCGTCATGGACACATTCGACTGCTTGGGCATCATGCTGAACGCCAGCAAATCTGTACTCTCACCAACCCAGATGATAGAGTTTATCAGAGCAGTCTTAGACGCGAGCCAAGCTTGGGCTTTCCTCCCAGAGGCCCGGCATCTAGCTCTAACAAACATAATCACCAACCTCTGCAGGTTCCCCACCACCACGGCGAGGCAGTGTCTCAAGCTGCTGGGTCACATGGCATCCTGCACCTATGTAGTGCAACATGCCAGATTGTCTCAGACCCCTACAGACATGGTTGGCGTCTGTATATCGACCAGGCCACGACAACCTAGATATGGTGCTTACAGTCCTGAGCCCCACACTCGACTCCCTGCGCTGGTGGCTGGACCCTCAAACGGTAGGTACTGGGGTCCCGTTTCATCCTCCTCAACCCACCCTGACTCTGGTCACAGATGCATCTGCGCTAGGATGGGGGGCTCACCTCAAGGACCTGACAAAGCTGGGTCTGTGGCAGGAAAACGAGCTAACTCTCCAGATCAGTATCAACGAACTCAGGGTGATCCATCTTGCATGCCAAGCGTTCCTTCCCCATGTAGCCCTGAGGATTAATCTGTTGGTCTGTATAAAATGTCTTTTTGATAAAAATGTGTAGGCTGCATAGATTAATAGAAATTTTCAATAGCTGTAATGCAAGATACCTAGAAGCTTCTAGGCCAGACATCCTGGCCTATTTCCTCTGTGACGCTGAAAGCAACCTTTAAGACCCTTACTCAGAAAAGTAATAATAGGAGACAAACCTACGCAAATTGTCTAGGGACTTTTGAATGTCTGCTAACCTTTCACCTAAATAGGGTGAAGAGTGGGGTTTTTCTGCCCACAAATTTCACACATACACCCGCAGATGCGTACATACTGTCATTAGTACGCACATAAAAGGTCAGCCTATGAAAACAGGTACCCTCACCTTTCCATGGGGGAAAGACAAATTTGGGCATAGGAGGAAGGATTTCTCCCTATAAAAAGGGTGACAATCCTCCATTAGAGAGGTGATACATCTTTCTATTCTTGTCGTCTCAACCTACTTCGAAGCCTCTTTCTCCTATGAAAGCTGTCAATACTAAGTCGTAGTATTATTTCTTTTCAAAGTTGTAAGTATGAACTCTAGTGCTATTGTTGCAAAGTGCAATTAGAACTGTAATATTTGTAACTTTGTAATCTCAAACTGCTTTTAACATTTTACATTTACTTCTTGTTTCATTGATTTTAAATAAAAGGTCTTTATGACTAATTCTGTCTCAGTGTAGTTTTCTGTCACATACCCCAATCTCCTTGTATAAATTCTGTGAAGCCTGATTCAAGACGAACTTTATCTTCTGATCACACACATTGGCGAGCCATACCCATATTATTATCTATCAATTATTACTAATATTAATTAATTAGAAAATTAATTATTAAATAAAACTTAATTAAGTGGATAAAATCCACTGTCCCTACTAACCCTCCCCAAATCAGGCTACACCCACCTACGAGACCATTGCGTGGAAGTTCTGACAGACAACACCACGGCCATGTTTTATCCGAACAAACAAGGCAGAGCCCGGCCATCGCCACTCTGCCACAAAGCCCTTCTTCTGTGGGAATTCTGATTAGCCCACTCCATCACTCTTCAAACTTCGTACTTGCTGGGTGTTCGCTCAAGCTGTCCATCAGCACGTTTTGGACGCTTCCTCACGCACGAATGGTCGATTCACTCGGAAGTCATCTACTCGATCTTCCGCACCTGGAGGTTTCCCCGAATTGACCTGTTCGCTTTGTGGACCAATAGGAAATGCCCAGCCTTCTGCTCCTTGAGGGATCACAGTCCAGGCTCGATCAGGGACGCTTTCCTGATCTCGTGGTCAGGCCAGCTTCTCTACACCTTTCTGCCATTTCCGTTGATACCCAAAGTACTTCTCAAGGTCCGCAGGGACAAGGCGGATGTCTTACTGGTGGCCCCTGCCTGGGCCTGCCAGTGCTGGTATCCCACCCTGTTGGATCTATCGATATGGGCACCCCAACATCATCCTCTCAGTCCCGACCTCATCTCACAGAGCCAAGGTTGTCTCCTACACTCGGACCTTCAGTCCCTCTATCTTATGGCCTGGAGGATCTGTGGTTAAACCAGGCTGAGCGCGCTTGCTCGGACTCGGTACAGTGCGTACTCCTGGAAAGCCGTAAACCCTTTACGAGACTCACTTGTGAAGCTAAATGGAAAAGGTTTTCCACCTGGTGTGCCCAGTGGCAGATATCCCCGCTCCAAGCTCCGATACCCTGCATCCTGGACTACTTGATGCACTTGAAAGACCAACATCTAGCCTTCAGTTCCCTTAAGGTTCACCTCACGGCCATTTCAGCATTCCATCCAGGAGCGGCGGGACGCTCAGTGTTTGCACACCCGGTCGTGTGGCACTTCCTGAAAGGTTTGGAAAAGATCCATCCCCCGTTGAAACCTCCTGTGCCAGCCTGGGACCTGAACTTGGTTCTCTCCTGTCTGATGGGGTCTCCTTTCAAGCCACTGGCTTCCTGTTCACTCCTCTACCTTTCCTGGAAGGCCGCCTTTCTGGTGGCCATTACTTTGGCATGCCGGGTTTCCGAGCTATGAGCGCTCACATGTGAACCACTTTATACTATCTTACACAAGGATAAAGTTCAGCTAAGGCTTCGCCCAGCCTTCCTGCCGAAAGTGGTATCTCGTTTCCATGTAAGCCAGGACATTTTCCTGCCGGTTTTCTACCCGAAACTGCATGCCAACCTTCGGGAGCAGCGTTTTCCTTTACTGGACATTAGAAGAGCTCTCGCCTTCTATATAGACCGCACAAGGTCATTCCGTAAGACGACCCAGCTGTTCGTCGCCATTGCGGAACGGATGAAGGGCACTCTGGTCTTTGCCAAGCGGATATCTTCATGGATTACCGCATGTATCTGTATCTGCTACAGTCTGGCAAAAATCCCTCTGCCTGCTGTTATGGCTCACCCCACAAGGGCTCAGGCATAGTCTATGGCCTTTCTGGCAAATGTGCCCCTTCAGGATATCTGCAGGGCTACCACATGGGCCTCAGTGCATACCTTCACGTCACACTACGCCATAGTCCAGCAATTCCGCGATGACGCGGCCTTTGGTAGGGCTATTCTTCAGTCTGCACTACCTTGACTCCGACCCCTCCTCCGAGGTAAGGCTTGGGAGTCACCTAACTGGAATTGATATGAGAAAGCACTCGAAGGAAAAACAGTTACTCACCTCTTTGTAACTGTTGTTCTTCGAGATGCGTTGCTCATATCTATTCCATTTCCCCCACACACGCACACACCTTCCTCTCTGTCGGTGTAGCCGGCAAGAAGGAACTGAAGGGGGGTCGGGACGGCAGAGCCTTATATAGAGCGCCATATCGGCGCCACTCCAGGGGGCTCCACAGCTTGCCCGACGGGTAGCTGCTAGGGAAAAGTTTTCCGACTTCCGTGCACCCGGCACGCACACACACCTAACTGGAATAGATATGAGCAACACATCTCAAAGAACAACAGTTACAAAGAGGTGAGTAACTGTTTTATAAGTGTGGCTGACTATCCGTGATGGACAGCAATGTCCTTGCTGAATGATACTGTTGTCCAAGTAATAACGAGGTTGCTTTTTCAGTTGAGAATAGGTGAGTCTGCTGTAGACTTGCCATGCTTATCCTTGGTTGGAGGGTACTGAAGGTAATCTTGTACTCTTATTCATCTTCACCTAGGAGTGGGGAAGGCATACAGAAGAATGGATTGCAGTATCAGTATGCTGATGCTACATAACTATCCCATTTTATTAACTCATTCTTGACTGTCATCCAGTGAGCAGACTTTCTAAGTAACTCTTATGATGATGAGAAAACTGGTTAAAACTCTACCCAAAAGAAGACTGAGGGTAGTGATTATGGTTTTAATTAGTTTGACAGATGTGCCTGTCTTTTCTGGAGACCACGGAGGGTGTTGGCAAAATAGGTTAGAGAATAGACAACCCTCCTGCTTTCTGAGCCTGGACATACTGTTGTGGTTATTACCATCTGACAAGTCCCTGTCTGCAAGGCTGACCTGCCTCCACCATCCACAACTTTGTGAAATCTAGACTAGATTACTAGGTGCTCCATAGTTTGGCTTCCTTTGAAATTGTTTTACAACAAGCTGCAAAACGTGGCCTCTTAGGATACATCTACACAGCAAAAAAGACCCGGGGCAGTGAGCCCGAGTCTGGGTCAACAGACTCGGGCTTTTGCTGCAGGGCTAAAAATAGCAGTTTAGACATTAAGGATTGAGCTGGAGATGGCTCCAAGACTCTCCCCACTCACTGAATTTCAGAGCCCAGGCTGCACCTAAAGTGTCTACATTGCTAGTTTTAGCCCTGCAGCACAAGCCAAAGTCTATTGACTTTGGCTCTGCTGCAGGTGTGTGTTGCTATGTAGATGTACCCTTACTTGCTACTCACGATAGCAAATGAAATTGAGTCAGTCGTGCTCATCCTTTGGGACCTGCTCTAACTCATGGCATTCTACCGGATTCAATTGTATATAAAGACTTTCATAACTGAGAAATTATTCTTAGCTATATGGGTATTTCTTGTAAGAGTTTATTATAAGGTTCCCATAAAGTTTTTTTTATTATAAGGTGCCCAGATGTCATGACTGGGTACAATATAAATCAGTAGATATAAAATCTAAGCCCTCTGTACTTGAATCGTACACAGGGCTTATGATCTTGGTTTATGATCTTGTCTGTCCATTACAATCAGTTTTTGTCCCTAGAATCAGTCATCGTGGGGCTGAAGGCAGACCTTTTCTCAGTACTCTGACACTTGCCTTGGTAGCGTCAAGTCCAAGCTGCTTTAGTCTATCTGTAACCACTTTTTATAGAGACCCTACATTGTCTTTTCATCTGTTACCCATTCTCTCCCCTACTCCTGTGGATTTAAGTCCTTTTTAGTCAAGTGGTTTACCCTGCAAGTTGGAGTTTTTTCTTGTGCCATAGTCCTTTTTGTTCTGGCTGGTGTTTGGGGTGGCTACCTTTCTGATTTTTGTGTTTTGGCTTGTATTTTATTGTGCTTGAATCCAGATAAGAAGTGCCATACGAATAGGTTACATAAAACGGTTTTACTTAAAATACAAGTGCTGCCTGCAATATTTGAACATGTGTATCTCCAAAAAAAATGCAGTAATTGAATTTGCTTTTTTGAAATACTATAAATGTAGCTAATGGGATAACACTATAAAGTATCTTTCCGTTAGGCTATTATACAGTGGTCACCATTAAAATCTTACAAATTTTGCAAGTATGTAATGTTATTGTAGTACTACTAGCAGTATATGACTGCTACTGGACAGACATGGTATTGTGAATACTTAAGCAACATTAACTAGACACTTTCTGATTACTGTAGAATGTGTGATCTTATGAACCTTGTAGTAATTGGAGTTGTGTAGTCCTGCTTAAATGATCGATTGTATTACTATGAAATAAAAAGTGTGTAATATTTCACAGTGCACTACGCAGCTGTAATAAATACATTCCTGTAAACTAGATCAAATTCTTTCTATCCTTTGGATTATTTTTCCTTTCTCCTCACCCCAGTTACTTTGACTAGAGGAATGAAATGGCCTAGTAGCCCTGTAAACATTTATTCAAACTAATTCAGTTTTTTCACTAGAGGGCAGCCATGATCTTATGACTCTGTTGGTAAAATTTGACAAGACATTGATCGTAGTTTAGATTTGTTTTCAGTATTATCCTTTCAGAAGACCTGTAAGTATTCAACCAGAAATGCTAGTGCTTAAACAATTCGTAATGTTATATACTCTATACTTTACCAAATTAATCCAAAAAATGTTTTTCAAAATAGCCTGAGGAGACTCCTCCACTTGCTGTTTCTACTGAGCCATCTGTAATTGTATCAGAGTGTGATTCTGACAAGATCTCTTCCCAAGTGCCACAGATGCTACAAGAGACAGATGTTTCCAGTCCTAATATTAAACAAAACAGTGTGCCTCCTCCACAAAGTAAGTAACACTCAGTATGAAGGTCAAGTCATGCTGACTTTTTTTTGGTTAAATTTACATGCTTAATAACTGGGAGTACTATTTAACCATCTGCTGGGTGCGGGGAGGAGAAAAGGAAGACCTGTATTTGGCAAATGCAGTAGCTTTTTGCTGTATGGAAACCTGGATTCAAATCTTTTTTTGTATCACAAATGAAACTGGTGCCTAGTGTTTTCGAGTCCCTACTGGACGCTTGTATCGGGCTGTGGAAAATGAACAATTCAGCATACTTGGTAAATTTTGCTTACTAAAGTCAGAACTGGAGATTTGTGTTATGACTAAGATGCTTTGGCAGACTTATATGAAAAGCTTGTACAACACCGACCTGTCTTGTTACTAACTGTAAGAAGTCCTATTAGTCTTGATTATCTTTTCTATTTTGGAATTTGTAAGGGGCCAATCACTATAGTATTTAAGGACCAGCCTTGTTGAAAAACATTAACAGTTGAATATTTTTTCCCTTTGGATTGAGCATATTTGAGTATTAATGCATCAGTGATAGATTGTAGTTCAGAATGTTTCAGTGAATTGTAGTAGTCATGAAAGAGCAAGTGAAACATGGGAGTAGCTGGGTACTGGGCAGGTGGATGTGGCATATGGCTTTCTGCCATACACACCTCAGCCTAAGCTATTGGTGGTATGGTTTTTGTTTGCATTGTGCTAATTAGTACCTAGTGGCTCCAAACCAGAGATCAGGAACCTGTACTCATGTGTATCAAAAAGATGGTGCCTACCTCAAAGAGCTTGCAATGTAAGTACATGAGGGGAGCCAACAGATGGATACAACAAATGCGGAGGGGGGAGAGTACAAGGTGACAGTGAGATTGTGATTTGTGTATTTAAAGTGTCTAGAAAAGAACAAGCTAGTACACTGGACTGCTGTCACTTGAGTACTAATAATTTAGAGAATCCTAACTTCTTAGCTACAAAGGGCTGAAAAGCTTACTGTTGTGTAATAATTTGAAAGATTCCTAAATATTTTAAAGCACAAAACCAGAGCCCATCATGTGAGAGGAATTTAAGCAATAGACTATTTTAAATTTAGGTTGTCATCTTGGCTGATCAAATTCTACCCCCCCCCCCCTTTCCTCCCTGCATGGCTGATCAAATTGTACTTGCCATGCAGGGAGGAAAGTGGGGGTAGAATTTTGCAAAAAAAACCTGCTTGAACAGCACATGCTATATTTCTGCATAACTTCATCTTATATTAATGTGAAATGTACTGAATTAATATTTTTGAAGTGAATTGTGCATAAATGTCCTGAACCTTTACATGGGTTTCATTTTGGTTTTTTTACAACTTTTTTAGCCAAGTCTGAAGATAGCTGGGAGTCCCCAAAACAAGTTAAAAAGAAGAAAAAAGCAAGAAGGGAAACGTGAATTTCCTGAGATGGACGTGTGTTGGTGAAATGCTGTCATGAAGATTATGCTGTTTATGCAATAATTTGTGAACATGTACAGAATTTTATATATTTCAACTGATTTTTAAAACAGAACTGCTGTGAACACAACCATCTTTAAAAAGGAATCAAAGGAAATTGTGATAGAGAGAGCAGCAGAAAGTGCTACAGTGCTGGAAGATGCTTTGAAGAGTCTTTTTTTTTCCCCACTGTAAGGGAAAGATCTTAAATAAAATTTAAAAAAAAAACCTGGTGTTACAACACAGTGCCCTGTTTACAACAGATTATGCCCTATCTCATCTGCAGCTGGGAATAAAGTCTTGATTTTTTTTTTAAGAAAGGGTTGTCTGTAAAATAGTTGTCTATAAAATAGGTGGTGTTTCTTGCATCTCTTTTGAGTGATGTATAAGAAACTGAGATGTCTACCATTTGATTTTGCTTCATGCCTAAATAAGTGCTTTGATTAAATACATAATCTGCCATATTTTTACAATATGCTGGTTAGCCAAGCATGCTAGCCGTTAAAGGAATCACAAGTGCAAATAAAATCATTAAATAAAAATCCATTTGTACAGTTCAACCTTCATGGTTTATTATAAAAAGTTAAAGAAAATAAAAATTGGTGGGCTAAAAGGCTGAGAATGTGATTGCTGAAACTTGAGTATGGTTCATGAAGTTATTTTTGATAGCCTCTATTGCATTACTTGAATTGTTCAAAGTAACAGTATATTTTAATTAAGAATGTGGCAATGTGCATAAAATCAGTTCTATTGTTTTCTACTTGATCCTTTATTCTTTTTTTTGGGGGGGGGGGGGGTTGGTAAGTTCAGACTCATTTAAAATCATCCCTGATCATTTTTAAACTCTTAAAATAAAATTCATATTTCCTTTTCCCCTTATCATTTATTAATTACCTTTCCCTTTGTTAGGTTTTTTTTTAAAGCAAGATCAGCTGTTTTCATTCACTAACTGTACAGGACTTTAAGGATTTGGTGGAGAATGAAAGAATGACTTCAGACAGCTTTAATTGACATTGTCAAGACCACCAGTTATCAGGAATACATTTTTTTTTTACTGCCTTAACCTGTAGTATGTAGAATATGCATCTAGACTTCTTGAAGGGGATTAGTGTTTTTATAAGAAATTCCATGCAAGTGTAGCAGTTGTAAAATAAAGAATATTTCCCACTTGAAACTGTTGATTAAAGTGGTGTTTGAGAATTGTCATTATTTTCAGGCACTGTGTAATTGCATCATATCAAACTGGCAGGTTTCTTTGTATCTCTAAATGTACACTGTAAATAGCCTTTCCAAACTTGTGTTTGATAAGGACCATAATTAACATCACTTACTGAATTCTGGTAAAGAGCCATGATTTATTTCATGTGATTGACTTTGTTGGTTTTTGTGTGGCAAAGAAATGAAGCTGTAACCAATGGTACTGATCAGCCATCCACTATTATCTTATACAGGACTGCAGTTTGATAGTATTTACTTGCAAGACAAGAATAGTTAAAGAAACAAGCTGATTTTAATTGTACTGAAGACATGCCTTACTAATTGACAGCTTTCCTAATAAATGAATACTAACTTATACTGGTATCAAACCTATGTCAAGAACATGGCAAATGTGTTTATATGTTCAAAAGTTTTGTTTAATTCAATGACATTTCTAAGTTGATTTGTTTAAAATAAATTGAGCAAATTGATAATATTGTTTTATTTACTGGAAGGGAGTAACGCTTAAGCCTTGATGCCTATCCAGGATTCCATGTAAACTGAACTGAAATACAGTTTTCCACAGGGATTTTTAAAAAGGGAATGTTAAAAATGAAATCATGTAAAGTGCTATTGCTTGTAAATAACATTTCCATTTTGCTTGCTTTTTTTTTTTGTAAGTGTGACAAATACTTTACCTGTTTTAAATTTAGGTTTATAGTGAATGTCCAAAATTGTTTTTGCATGGTTCCCAGTCTCTACACTTGGCTAGAAGTGGCATTCTGAGGAGGGATTTGAGGACCTTAAGTAATGATGTTTCCCAAAAAAGCTTTAAAAATTGGATGGCTTAAGTGTTATATTTTTTCGTCTCTCTTGACAGAGGGAGTTGACTGCTTAGGGTTGCCAAATAAGTCCTTGAATCACTTGACATCTTAATAAAACTTGTTGCAAATAAAGCAGACTTGCTGCTAAACGAACTGCTGTTCCTAATTTATGCACATTAATTTTCTTCTGCCCAGTCTTCCCTTCAGAATGCCGTCCACTTAGCAGCATTCCCAGTCATTTTTTCACTAAGAAGTATATGGATTGATTGTCTTGGAAAATTGGACACTAATCTTATTTGACAAAAATGGCCCCAAAGGAAGATGAAACTTGTCTATGAATGGAGGTTTAAAAAAATCTACTTATTGCTTTTCTTTTACCCAAGTAACAGGTAGTCTTAATAATAAACTGTACACCTGGAGCAGAGAGAAAACAATACAGTTTAAAGAAATTAAGATGCTCTTTTTGCTGAATGTGTGGAATGTTTTCATGATTGAATCTAATGTATTGTTCTTTGTAATATTTCCCAAATGGTTTATATACACAACTTTACAGAAATTGTGGTTGTGATGTATAAGTGGATAGTTGTTGCATGGTTTAATTTCTTTTGTTTTTCTTTTGGGAAAATGTACAGAATTCCTAGTGCTTTGTTACAAAGCTAGCAACCTGCAAGTTGGTTCAAGGTGGATGAAAACTGTATTTCTGATATCTCCTTTCATAAACTTAAAGGAAAACTTACAGTAGAAAAACCTTATGAAAATATTTACTGAAGAATGTATACATTAAAAATGAATTTTCAAAACTGTTTATAGAAATGCCACTAGTATCACTATTTCTCTCTCAGAATTTTCTCATTGGAAGCTGCCATTTTACCAATAGTTCCCATCTGGAAGCCTGATCTGAGGAATAGGTCTTGAGTGAATGCATGACTAAAGTAGACTTTCAAAGTTAGTAAACTGCTTTATGGCTAATGTAAATGGTAAGTAATTAAACTTACTCAGAAGGTTCCCAGTTAAATAAGGTAATGTAAAACATCTTTGGTAGTCATGTATTCAAGTTTCATTTATATTCCACATCCTAATCTGCATACTACTGTCAGAGGGCAGATCTTTGTTTTTTAAATTTTTCTCTTCAGTCCAAATATACGAGTCTAGACTCTAGAGAGTGGACAGTAGGATGAAGATAGGAAAACAAAACTTTGATGTTAACCCAACAGTTCATACCAGCTGAGTTCCCATCTTCATGCAGGTGAATAATTTGCACCTCCATTTGGACTGTGGAGTTCTGATTATCAGGTTTTTAGCTGTGGATTTAGTCAATATTAGTTAAGGGTTCACTTGTGAGAGTCCCTTGAACTTTCTGTACAGTCATTCACCTATTTTTCTTGCTACTGTCAGAGGCAGTGATTACTGTCCAAGTGGATAGAGTGAGTTCCCAATTATTTTAGGGGCCGGAGCCAAGGGAACCAGCTGAAGGAACCTTGGGAAAATGAGGACAGACAGCATGTGGCTCCCCGGATGTTGCTAGATCTTCTCTCTTTTAGTGTCGTGTTAAGTCCAGCAGTTCTTCTGACTTTTCTATCCTGTTATGAACACACTCATGAAATGGAAAAAATAAATCCTTTTTCAGGGGCAGCCTTCTGAATATTATCCTAGACTATTTTGTACGGCAAGTTGCTTTGAATATTGATTTGCACAAGCACAGAACCCGAAAACCCAGCAGTCTGCCAGTTACTTTAAACCTGCTCTTGCTGGCGCTATAACTCATTTTAACGAAGATAGCCTAGCCATACAAAGGGTCTCCCTCTCAACTTACGTACCTGTTGACAACTTCATTTTTTAAATACTTCCCCATTGTACTACGCTTATTTTTCTAGTGAATTGAAGTAATTTTGGTTCTCCAGTGGAACCCAGGATGTGTTCAGTGTTTCAGGCTAAACTTCTAGTACAACAATGTACAGTGTTCAGAAATTCTTTAAAACAAAACAAAGCAGTTTCAGCTAACTTGTGTTTTTGCTACTCATGGCTCAATTATGGATCAAAATTCTGGCAATCTCAGATGAGGATTTGTGCAGTTCAAGCAATTGTAGCAAGTAGTCTCTTACCCTAAATTTACTCAGTATGTCACTTTCAGCACATGCTGGGGAAGAAGGTACAGTTCAGTAAGGACTCAACTGCTCACAATGAACTCTTAAGGGGAGTTGGGACCAAAAGGGGCTCCAGGTGTTTGCCCAGGCATGGACTCCCTTATCTGACTTTTTGGTGCTGAATCTTTCACATAGCTACTCCATGAAATTTACCTTGGTGCAATTATATTTGTTCCTTCCCCTTTCAAAGTTCTAATCTTGCAAGTTGCTGTGTTACTTGGGCACCATGATTCCCATATGTTTGTCTGACTGGGGAGGTGTCAATCCTGTTAAGGTGCCAATAGATACTTGCACAGGAGCAGACCACTGTTCAGGACAGTGGATTTGGGGGTCACTGTGGCACTTTAAACTGACAAAGTTGTTGTTGGGCTATCAAATGGTGTTTAGGATAGCACTTATATGATCATCCATATCTAGACAGCTAATACAAGCAAAATCATTTGCAGGGATCACACAAATTGTCAATGCAGTTTGGTCCTTCCTGGAAGCTCATGCTGGGTTATAAAGGTGACCAGAAGTGAGCCATCCCACCTCATGCTGCTGTAACTGGGAACTAGGCTACATTCTTGAGCACCCATCACCAGTCTTGTCTGTCATTTTGCTATAATTATAGAGCTATTGAACACAAGGGTCGGGAGAGTCTGAGCCTCAGCCAGAGTGACTTAGAGTGGGAACTGTCACGTGGTGAGCTTCCTTGATAATGATGGGAAATGTAGGTGCAAGTGATGTAGTGGTCACCCAGCTCAGTGCTCTGTGGTTATCCATGCCTTCACCCATGTGACTTCAAATAGGCATATGCCATTTTCATCTGACGAATAGAGAAGGTCCTCCAGAAAACATCCACTTCAACGGATAAAGATTGCTCTGATCGTTCCAAAGTGGTCCCAGAGACATCTCTATCTAGTCCTCATAAACCTAATGCTCAGTTTATGCCATCCATCTTCCTCAGGCAGGATCTGTTTTCCTGTGGCCAGTGCTACATCCCCTAGAGCTCTGGGGGAGAGAGTGTTTTTTGGGAGTAGGGAATATGCACTGTGCTACACGTGATAAGTTTTCTACTTGTGCTGATGTGCTTTCAGGTGTTTTGGGGGCTTACTGCACAAAGAGACTCTTGTATTGTGTTTAATCTTGAAGTTCCTAACTTAACCTCTGAAATAAGCAATGCCTTTAGGTTCAAGCTGTGGCCATCTGATGGGTAAAAACATCGCTCTGGCTGAGTACCACTGAAGAATTATCCCAGTTTCTTAACAAAGTTGACAAGCTCAGACCAGACTTATAACTGCTTGCATGCCTTACCTTATCCTGAATGCTTTCATGGCTTCTCCTTTTCAGTCCTTATGCTTGATAGTGGAAAGATTTCTGATTCTAAAATGATCTTTTAGTAGCCATCTCCTCAACCATGTGAGTTGAACAGTTAGAGTGTCTACCGCGCTGCTGGGAATGAGCCTCCCAGCCCAGGTAGACAGACTCATGCTAGCGGGGCTCAAGCTAGTGTATTAAAAATTGTGTGTGGACATTGTGGCTCCAGCAGAGGCTTGGGCTAGCTACCCAAACTCAGACTTGGTTGGCAGGAGTGGGGTGGGGGGAGCATCAGAGCTCGAGCTGCTGCACAAGCCACAATGTCTGTACTGCTATTGTTAGCATGCTAGCTCAAGCAGTGCTTCTGAGAGTCTGTCTACCCGCACGAGGAGGCTTGCTCCCAGCTGCAGTGTACATGTACCCCTAGAGACCCTTCTCCCTGCAGGTACTTAACTTACTAGACAACCTAGTGAAGACTATACCACCCGTGTTTGCCTTCTGTCTTAGTTCCTTTTAGCTATCTTCTTTCTCCCAGAAACAAAACTGAGATACTAATCCACACTAAACATTTCTGTGAATTTGAATGAAAATACTGGTTCCTAAAAGAGCTGGAAGACTTCTATAGTTTCTATAACCAGATCTGAGATTCCATCAGGGACACCTACGTTGCCAAGAATATACCCAGGCAGCAGGTTCAAAACAAACAAAAGGAAGTATTTCTTCACACAACAAACAGTCAAACCTGTGGAACTCCTTGCCAGAGGATGTTGTGAAGGCCAAGATTATAACAGAGTTCAAAAAACTAGATAAATTCATTGAGAATAGGTCCATCAATGGCTATTAGCCAGGCTGGACAGGGATGGTGTTCCTAGCCTCTGTTTGCCAGAGGCTGGGAATGAGCGACGGGATGGATCACTTGATGATTACCTGTTCTGTTCATTCCCTCTGGGGCACCTGGCATTGGCCACTGTTGGAAGACAGGATACTGGGCTAGATGGACCTTTGGTCTGACCCAGTATGGCTGTTCTTATGTTCACCAGCATGGTCTGCACCATGGGTAGAAAGAATGCTTCTCAAAAACTGTGGGGCTGCTATCTGGCTTTGCATGCATTTTTTTCCTTCTGTTGCTACAACTTTTATATACGTCACAGCAGATGCTGTGGTAGGCAGATCCTGCACACAGTTGTCCCACGCTCATTTTATTCTGCACATAGTTGTCCCACGCTCGTTCTGTTCTGGCCTTATGTACTTCTAGGGCAGTTCCCTGGTGTCTGGACTGGCTTATTTGGATATGGGTCACACTTATTTCCCCTTAGGCTAATCCAGATATCAAGTTTATTCTGATGATGCAGAATGAGGTTCTTTGGGAGCACCCTCTGTGGTCAAAGGTGTTTCTTTTAATATTTTATTTAAAGATTGTTTCATATGTTGCTTTCTCATGGGTTTTAGTGTGAGCAGTTCTGATGATGAACGCAGTCAGGTTTGTGTCTCTGCTTTCTAGCCTTTTACTTAGAATGTTCATTTTTTATGGGTCTTTTTTCTTCCATTTGATGGTTTTCCCTGTTTGACAGCTTTCAAAAGCATTTATTCAGCTGGGGCAATTCATATTGTAAAGGGATGATTTCCCAAAGTTTTGCTTTTTGTTTTCTCCACCTGCCATTAGGAAATTATATTACCAGGCATCTTGACTTGAGTAATATTGGACCAAGAGAACCTACATTAAGTAGTATGTACTTGTATGTATGTATGTATGTATGTATGTATGTATTTTAAATGCCTGAGGATATTTACACAACTTTGGACTATAGACTTGATGATTGGAATATCTTTTAATACCACACATTGCAGCTTCCCTTTTCTGACTACCAGAGAGCTCTAGAAACTATTGTAAGAATTAAACACTTCACGTTATATCAGAATATACCTTAAGACATTTTGCATTCCAATAAGAAATGGACAGAAAAGCCTCTTTTAATAAAAACAGATGAAATCTTGGTCCCGTTAAAGTCCATGGCAAAGCTCCTGTTGACTTCAATAGGGTCAGGTTTCCACCCCAGGTATTTAGGTCAAACAGCATCTGGTGTTTCTGAATAGAAAATACAGATACGCACACAAATATTTGCCATCTGGATACTGAGCTGTGGAGTTTTATGGCATGTTTTAATGATATTGGTACTTGAACCATCTTAGTTTTCCAACAAAACCAGTTTAAGTTCTATTGGGGAATACAACTTGCCCCATCTATTTAACATGGTTTGAATCCTGAACCGGAAGTCAAAGGAGATCTTAAGAATTGAATAAGAAATTCATTCCTCTGATTCTTTATAAGCTTGCAGTCTGATTTAAGGTAAATGTGCTTATGTAACTTGAGTGAGACCCTTAGACACTCTGTGCTATTTCCCCTCAAAATGAACTAAGTTACTGCACTTGTGTATTAGCAGATGGTTACAAGTATTTATGAAAAGTGACACTGATCTGAATGAAAGCAATCAGTTGAAATAATTATTGTGTTTACAGATAAGCTAATAAAGCATACATGAAACAGGAAACAGGAAAATACCTATTCAGGTAGTAATGATTGTATCCAGTAAACCATTGTATGATTTGTCTAATTCCAGAGAGTTTAAAAAGTCTTATGATGCAAGTGTCTTAAAATAATATTTGTGTTGATTAGTTTTCCTTAGCTCTTTGTTAATTTCATTCAATTACATTTTGCTTCCTTATAGCCCAGAAATTCTTTACTTATTTTTCAGCAATTGATTAATTTAGGGATTTTTGTTGATGTAGCAGATTCCTTTTGTTGACACTAAGGGTACGTCTACACTACGGGACTATTCCGAATTTGCATAAACCGGTTTTGTAAAACAGATTTTATAAAATCGAGTGCGCGCGGCCACACTAAACACATTAAATCGGTGGTGTGCGTCCATGGTCCGAGGCTAGCATCGATTTCTGAAGCGTTGCACTGTGGGTAGCTATCCCGTAGCTATCCCATAGTTCCTGCAGCCTCCCCTGCCCCTTGGCATTTCCGGGTTGAGATCCCAGTGCCTGATGGGGCAAAAATCATTGTCGCGGGTGGTTCTGGGTACAGCCTCACCCCTCCCTCCCTGAGCAGCAGACAACCGTTTCGCGCCTTTTTTTGCTTGGTGAACTGTGCAGACGCCATAGCACAGCAAGCATGGACCCTGCTCAGCTCCATACCGCAATCGTGAATGTTTTAAACACCTCGCGCACTCTCGTGCAGTCTATGGTGAACCAGGACCTTCAATCCGAGGCGAGGAGGAGGCGGATACGGCAGCGCAGCGATGACAGTGATGAGGACGTAGACACAGAATTCTCTCAAACCGCGGGCCCCTGCGCTTTGGAGATCCTGATGGTAATGGGGCAGATTCTATCCATTGAACGCCGATTTTGGGCCCGGGAAACAAGCACTGACTGGTGGGACCGCATTGTGTTGCAGGTGTGGGACGATTCCCAGTGGCTGCGAAACTTTCGCATGCGTAAGGGCACTTTCATGGAACTTTGTGACTTGCTTGCCCCTGCCCTGACACGCCATAACACCAAGATGAGAGCAGCCCTCACAGTAGAGAAGCGAGTGGCGATAGCCCTGTGGAAGCTTGCAACGCCAGACAGCTACCGGTCAGTCGGGAATCAATTTGGAGTTGGAAAATCTACTGTGGGGGCTGCTGTGATGCAAGTAGCCAAAGCAATCACTAAGCTGCTGCTACGAAAGGTTGTGACTCTGGGAAACGTGCAGGCCATAGTGGATGGCTTTGCTGCAATGGGATTCCCTAACTGTGGGGGGGCGATAGATGGAACCCATATCCCTATCTTGGCACCGCAGCGCCAGGGCACCCAGTACGTAAACCGCAAGGGGTACTTTTCAATGGTGCTGCAAGCACTGGTAGATCATAAGGGACGTTTCACAAACATCCACGTGGGATGGCCAGGGAGGGTTCATGATGCTCGCGTCTTCAGAAGCACTACTCTGTTTAAACGGCTGCAGCAAGGGAATTACTTCCCAGACCAGAAAATAACGGTTGGGGATGTTGAAATGCCTGTCGTTATCCTGGGGGACCCAGCCTACCCCTTGATGCCATGGCTCATGAAGCCATACACAGGCAGCCTGGACAGTGGTCAGGATCTGTTCAATTACAGGCTGAGCAAGTGCAGAATGGTGGTGGAATGTGCATTTGGCCATTGAAAGGCGCACTGGCGGACATTACTGACTCGCTCAGACCTCAGCCAAACCAATGTCCCCTATGTTATTACTGCTTGCTGTATTCTCCACAATCTCTGTGAGAGTAAGGGGGAGACCTTTATGGCGGGGTGGGAGGCTGAGGCAAATCACCTGGCCGCTGATTACGCGCAGCCAGACACCAGGGAGATTAGAAGAGCACACCAGGAAGCGGTGCGCATCAGAGAAGCTTTGAAAACGAGCTTCATCAATGGCCAGGGTACAGTGTGACTGCTGTGTTTGTTGATGAACACCCAACCCCCTTGATTGACTCAGTCCCTGTAAGCAACTCCCCCACCCCCTTCGAGTACAGCTTACTTATGCAAATAAAGTCACTCTCATTTAAAAAGCATGAATTCTTTATTGATTCATTATAAAAAGAGGGAGAGAAGTAAGGGTGTGGTTTGGGAGGAGGATAGGAGGGATGGAGAAGGCCATTAAAAAAAAATTCACAGTAACGACATCCTTCTGGTTGGGCTGTCCATGGGGGTGGAGTGGGCGGGTGCACGGAGCCTCCCCCACGCGTTCTTACACGTCTGGGTGAGGAGGATGTGGAACATGGTGAGGGTTGAGAGTGGTTATACAGGGGCTGCAGCGGCACTCTGTGATCCTGCTGCCGTTCCTGAAGCTCCACAAGACGCCGGAGCATGTCAGTTTGATCACGCAGCAGCCCCAGAGTTGCATCCCGCCACCGCTGATCTTCCTGCCGCCACCGCTGATTTTCCTGCCGGTCTTCCTGCCGCCACCTCTCATCTCGGTTGTCCCTCCTGTCCTCACGTTCATCCCTCCTGTCCTCACGTTCACTGGCCTCTTTCCTGTAATTTGATACCACGTCCTTCCACTCATTTAGATGAGCTCTTTCATTGCGTGTAACTTCCATAATATCCGAGAACATCTCATCTCGCGTCTTCTTTTTCCTCCGCCTTATCTGTGCTAGCCTTTGGGATGGAGGAGGGATGGTTGAAAAATTTGCAGCTGCATGAGGGAGAGAAGTATTTAGAAAGATACATTTTACAGAACAATGGTTATACTCTTTCACAGTGAAAAGCAGTATTCACCTAGCACATGTGATTTCCCTACAAGGTCGCATTTTTCATCTTAATAGTGAGTGCCTGCAGCTCTGGAGTTACAGATCTCAGAGACACAGGTCCAGGCATCAGAATTCAGCGGCCATGGTAAGCCACTGTCTTTCGGCTTCTGTAGTGATTTACCCCTCCCCCCCAACGCATGGCTAATACCACGCTAGCTCCCTGCTAATCAACAACCTTCCCACCCCCCACCCACTGCGTGTCTGGTACCTTGGGGAAGATCACCGGTGACCAAACACAGAAAAGATCGGCATTTCACTCCTCCCCTCCCCTCCCCCCGCTTCGCTACGTGCAGGAAAGTTTTTTTTTTAAGCTGATGCAGTCCACGAACCCAGTAGAAAAATGGCTACCCCCCTTACTTAAATTCCTGATTTTTAACCAGGTTATCCTGAACGATATCACTTTGCTGAGGATAACAGAACAAGATAAAGAACGGATGCTTCTTGAATGCCAGCAGTCACCGGGACCATACGCTGCTATGCTTTGCCACGCAATGATACCTGATTACTTGCTACATGCATGGCGTGGTAAAGTGTCCTACCACGGTGGGCGGAACAAGGCTGCCTTGCCCAGAAACCTTCTGCAAAGGCTTCTGGAGTACCTACAGGAGTGCTTCATCGAGATGTCCCTGGAGGATTTCCTCTCAATCCCCGGACATGTTAACAAACTTTTCTAAGTAACTATACTGTCTGCAAATGCATCCCAAGTCCTCAGGGCAAATCAATCATTAAAAAAGGCTTGCTTAAAAAACAATGTTTGCTATTTGCAAAGGTACACTCACCAGAGCTCCCTTCCAGGGCGTCATTGTCTGGGATAGTGGCTTGTGAGGGCTGGGAGGACGGTAATTCCGTCAGGGTGATAAAAAGCTCCTGGCTGCTGGGGCTCACGGAGTGCTGTGTGCTCTCTGCTAGGTCTTCCTCCTCATCTTCATCTTCCCCGTCTGCATAATCCTCAGCCATGGCAGAGATTACAACCCCCACCTCAGAATCCACGATCAGGGGTGGGGTACTTGTGGCGCAGCCCCCTAAAATTGCATGCAGCTCAGCATAGAAGCGGCATGTTTTTCGACCTGCCCCGGACCTTCCGTTTGCTTCTTTGGTTTTCTGGTAGCCTTGTCTGAGCTCCTTAACTTTCACTCTGCACTGCACTGAGTCCCGGCTGTGGCCTTTATCCGTCATAGCCTTAGAAATTCTTTCAAATACTTTTTCATTTCGTCTTTTGGAACGCAGTTCTCTTAGCACTGAATCCTCTCCCCAGATAGCGATCAGATCCAGTACCTCCCGTGCAGTCCATGCTGGGGCTCTTTTACGATTCTCAGGAGACTGCATTGTTAACTGTGCTGATGAGCTGTGCGTGGTCACCTGTGCTGATGAGATCTCCACGCTGGGGAAGCAGGAAATGAATTTCAAAAGTTCACGGGGCTTTTCCTGTCTACCTGGCCAGTGCATCTGAGTTCAGAATGCTGTCCAGAGCGGTCACTGGTGCACTGTGGGATAGCTCCCGGAGGCCAATGCCGTCGATCAGCGTCCACACTAACCCTAATCCGATATTTTAATACCGATACTAGCGTTACTCCTCTCGTTAGGGAGGAGTACAGAAACCGGTTTAAAGAGCCATTAAAATCGATATATGGTGCCTCCTAGTGTGGACGGTTGTGGCGTTAAATCGGTTTTACGCTCCTAAAACCGGTTTAAACGCCTAGTGTAGACCAGGCTTAAATGATTTAAAGGAAACTGTGCCTCAGCTCAAGAATATAAAAGTTTGCAAGATAATTCACTCATGGTGTGAAGTGCTTCTTAAGCAAAATAGGTATTTCTGATTCTAATGCTGAACTCAACCACATTGCTGAAAAGTGGTGAATTTAATTATGGTTGTATGACAGTGCATTGTAAGACTGTAAACTACTTGAGCATATTTGGCAAACACTTAAAACTATTATTTAAAACTCATCTTTGGACTTTTAAATAACTAATAAAGATTGATAATTGGTTTGCACTGTCCCTTTGACTGTTAGCCATCCTACTGAAAAATGTTATGTCCGGCTCTAGGATCAGAAACTAATTACATTAAAAACTTTAGTTGAGGGGGGGGAGGGGAGTGGAGAGCTAATTTATGTATAGTCACAAACAGTCCTTACCACCCTTTGAATTTGTAAAGTGGGTTGAAAGTGAAAATCAGTTTTTAATTTTCCTCTTTTTAAAAAATCTGGCAATATTAGGAATATTTTCTTCCTTTTTTGCTTGGTCTTTCTTGGAGGACCCAGACATGTAGTTTCAAAGCTTTTTCAGCCTTTAATGGAAGTGATGACAGTGGTAGGAAACTGAATATTTATTAAACTTGTCTTCCAACTGTCCACTTTGTTTGTTTGACTTACTTAGACCTGCGGTTTGTGTTTATTAAGAGTTTTTCTTAAATAGTCTTGCACAATGTGCAATCATCAAAATATGTGAAGCAGATTTTGAAATTGCACACTGAATAATTTTACTGAATTTATTTCATTAAAAGAAGTTAAAATCTCAACCACACTACTGTATTTAATTTATTGCATTTAAAGGAATTCTCCAATTAAAGCATATTTTTAAAGATTTCTTTAATACCGAGAGTACTAAAATGTAACAGATTTTTTAAAAACAACTTTTCATCATTTGTCATTTATTTTATACACTTTACTCAGAGTGGATAGTGAAAACAGAAGTTTTACCTTTTCTAGTGTTTTGCAAACATTACCAGTAAATGTTAAAGTCTAAACGGTTTTCATTGAAATTACACTAATGAAAACATTTTTAGATTTTGTCAATGTGTCCAAAATTCATTATGGTTTCCCCAGCAAGTATAACTTGCTTGCACGGACAATGATGCGTCCTGGAATTATACACCGTCAGGGTAGTCCATTTCTTTAGATTTGTGTTAGGTTTCTCAGGACCACCAGTCCAGGGAGGAGAGTTTGGTCTGTGGCAGCTGTGGGAGACAGCTAAATCAGGACTGCTGAGGAAAGCCATTCCCAATTTCCCTGCCCCCCATCCATCTCTTGCCTACTTCTGCTACCACTGCTTGCAAGAAAGTGGTGAGTGTCTAAGGTCTGGCATGGATCTGCATCTGACTACATGCCATAAAAAGAGAGAGGCCAAGTGAAACACATCTTGGTATGCTGGAATGTAACAAGCAACACCTGCGGTGAGATGTGCATTGGTAGATGGAAGCCTGCTGGGACCCGTTCCTTCTTTTCTTCTCCCACTCCCTCCTCCAAAAAATTCTCAAAGGGGGCCTTTGCAGCCTGGTCAATCCTCCAGCTTCTGGGTGGAGTGGAGAAACTGCTGGTGCCTCATTTGTATTTTTCTGTGCTTTTCAAACTGGCTCCTTCCTTTTGCTGCCAGAGATGGCTGTTGTTTCACTATCCTAGAAACAAAGCCTTGTTTCTACGTCCAATATTTGCTGAAGACTATCTGAGGCTATGTGGCTCCCACAGCCAGTCTTTAGGTTATGGATGCTGGCTTTACTGTAGGCTAGTTTAATCAGGAGAAAGGGAAGTCTAGTGCCCACCCACCCCCCATGCTGCCTATGTGCTAGGGACGTGTAACATTTTGTAGAGGAAGGAGCTTCCACTCTTGGGCTTCTGCTTCCTGTCCCTCCCCCACCAGTGGATCCACTCTTGCTGTGAGAATTTCTACATGCAAGGATATGTATCTGTAGGATGAAGTGACACCATTGTGGAAGAGTGGGGGGCCACGTGTCAGTTTGCCTAGAAGCCACCTACAAATGAACGATAGCACTGTGGTTTCCTCCCCCTCATCTGCTTACATAAGGAGAGAGGCTTTGTCCCCAGTCTGAGGGTGGGAAGGAGTATGATAACACTCCTCAGTATACACATGGAATGGCCAATTTCACTACGTTCGATGTTTTTGTCACTTTATCAAAGAATTTCAGTTTGCACCGGCTACAATGACCAAAAAATGCTCTTCACTGGCCATGGAAGAGGCATGTAAGTCAAAGGTTCACAAAGTGACAGTGTTCATGACCGTGGGAGGTTTTTACTATATAATGATTGCTACATTTCCCTGACTTCAGTCATGGCAGCAGTATATGAATCATTGCTAGGGAAAATGTGAGACAAAAAGTTGTGCATATCATGTAAGCTGTGAGATATGGAAGTAGAAAGTTAGCAAGCTAAAAAGCAAACTGGCCGGAAGTGAACTATGCCTTGGCACCATAATCCATGATACCATGTGCTACATTTTGTGCCATAACAGATTTCCATTGCTAAGAACTGGTTAGCACAGATGCACCCTGCTGGGTTATAATTCAGTGTCCTTAAAGAACATCTTTAGAGAGCCAGATCTCTTCCACTAACACCTAATGCAACGTTAAACATTCCAAGAGACTGACCCATCCAAATTCTTTCACACGGCAGTATCTCATATCTATTTCTCCTTTCTGCTAAGCACCTGATAAATGTGTGTTTGAGCTGTTACCTCAAAACTGACAACATAAAATAGAAGTGACCTGAAAAATCTAATGTAAAGAATACACAAGCCCTAAATGAGGGTGGTGTTTGAGGGTTTTGGTTTCTTTTAATGTTCATTATGCTGCTCTGCTGCCAAACTTACCAGCATTCTCTTCGGGAAGCACGGGCTGTTCAGCCACTTGCCCCTCTGCTCTGCCTGTATTTTAGGGTCTGGTATCTCCATGCATTCATCTGTAGTCTACCTTCTAAAATAGTGAGTTCTGAGACAGTTCCTTCTCCCTGCATATTCTGAGGAGGAATCTCTGCCACTCTGTCATTGGGATTGAGGCAAGTGTTGAACAAAATCTTGTACCACAGGAGAAGTGATTGGTAGTGCTGTCCAATTTTGGGATGATGCCACCTGCTTGAGAAAACATTAATATCTGAGAAAATCCCATTTCTGTCTTGGATATAGGTACTCTGCCTTGCATCCATGTATCTCCTGTTCAATCCACCACAAAGACAGTGTTCTGTGATTTCAAAAAAATAGGAAGAATCATGGGCATGCTAATAAGAAAAACTCCAAAACAGGAGCTCTGAGGAAAACATTTACTTTGTCTTGTGGCAAACTTCTGCCCTACTCCACTATTTTACACAAAGTGAGATGTACAAGGGGTGTGTGTGTGTATGTATTATGTATGTATATATATGAGCATTAGCATCTTATCCAAAACGCAGTGAAGAAAAGTCAGCGTCCTGTGGCTAGACACTACAGAAATGAGTATTAAAGATACCAAAGGTAGAGAGGAAGCAGAAAGAAGTAGAAATAGCTTGTACAAGCTCACCACCTGTGAATAACTGACTTTTAGGAACCAACTATCAGGATGGTCATGATCTTTATATTATGAGAAAGGAATTTACATGTAAGTGGATGGTGCTGGGAGCCAGAGTACAGTATACTTTAGATAGCTTTATATAAAATAACCTAATAATGAAATAGCAAAACACGAAAAAATAGAATTGAACTGTTACGATGCATCTTTCACAGTGCACCCATGACTATGGTATAATAGGCGCACACAAGATACAATTCAGTTTCATTGCACCTTGCGCACTTCACTTGTCTCAGTGAATATTAAATGGCATTAATATTAATATTAATGGCATATTAAATAGTGCTTCATAAAATAAGGAAGAATTAAATTCAGTCCTAGCATAAAAAGGTGCAACTCCCTGTTGAGCCCAAATTTGATCTCCATTTACAAATCAGGGGTACAGTGGCATGAAATTAGAATTGGGCTTCTTGGGGGGGTGGAGGGAGGAGGGGGATGTGCTTACTTATCCCAAGGCTGAATTTGGCCAAAGTCTTAAATGCTACTGTTTATTGCAACTTACGTTGTCACCTCACAGACCGGGTAAATCATAATGGATTGAGATATCAGGCTAACCTCAAATAGGAGAGGACATCACTCTTCAAAGTCACAAAGATGTATTGAGAGAACATCTTTCCTGTGTGGAAAAGGGGACTTTCACCTATCTTACTTTCTTACACCACTCAAGTTTACATTGCCAGCTTTAAAGGTGTTGCTGTGATCTTAAGTTTCAATATACATGTTTTGACCACCTTAGTCTCTCTTCTCTCCTGTAAACTGCCAATAAAGACTACAATTGTTTAATCTGAGCTGTACTCTGTTTTGACTGCTCATGAGGAAATTACTGGAGGATGTTCTTGAAGGAAGGATGAGAAAAATGAACATGACAAACTAATGTAGGTCAGTGGCACTGTTGTCCAGGCCCTCATAACTTCCCTCCCCCAACTACTGCAACTTCCTTTTTCTGACCCCCTTGACTAGGGCAGTGGTCTCCAAACTTTTTTGATCACACACCCCCATCAGTAAAAAAAATTTTGAGCACACACTCCCTGCTGTGCCAAAGCGCAAAAAAAAAAACCCTGACTCCCACCCGAACTGCCAAAGCAAAAAAAAAAAAGCCACTTGGACTCCCGCCTGAACTGGACTAGGGTGACCAGATGTCCCGATTTTATAGGGACAGTCCTGATTTTTGGGTCTTTTTCTTATATAAGCTCCTATTACCCGCCACCCTCTGTCCTGATTTTTCACACTTGCTGTCTGGACATCCTACCCTTGACTCCTACAGTATACCCTCCTCGTTCCATCCAACATGCAGTCACTAAGACTTCCTTTCTTGCCACCTACTCTCATTTTGAATTGCTCTGATAACTCTCCCTTCTCCACTGTCTCAAATTCAAGCTTCTTATAATTGCCCTAAAATCCCTATAGAATTGTCCCTCCCTGCTCTCATACACTTGTGTTACTTATTCCCTCTGTATTCTGCTCATGTCAGCCTTGACATCCTGCTGATGTGCTTCTCTCAAAGTAGTCCCTCTGCTTTCTTCCATGCTGCCCCTTTGTATGGAATGGCCCTTCCTGAGCTGTTCTGCAAAGCCCATTACCTTCCTGAACACTGTCTAAAAGAAATCATAACACCAACCTGGTCTTGTCAGAGTCACATCTCAAGAGGTCATGGTGTGACCAATATGGTTTTATTTAGGAATATTATCCAACTTCCTTCTGGATTTCACACAGAAATAGCATATCCAAAACTTTGTGTGATCTCTGCTTATAAAATGTTTTATGGTGGAAATGAAGTAATATATTTTCTATATGATCCATCCCAAGAGGCAAAACACATTGTTAATTAAAGCAATGCGTGCGTTACCGAGTTATACATTATAATACATTATGGAAGTAATGTTTATAATGGACTTGGTTAAGAGTTGCCAAATAAAATGTGATTTCAGTAGAATTATAACACAATTTATTAGTGCAGCTTTCTGTAGATTTTAAAATGTGAGGGATGAAAAATTAGACATTTTATTTCAATCATCAATCTTTCTTCTGGCACCAGGGATCGTAGAAGGAAACATTAGAGGTGAATTTGGCCTACGGTGGACAGAAGCCAAGAGCTTCTTCTATTTCTGTATTCAGAAGAGCAGCATTAGTGGCCCAATCAATCTCGGAGGAGGGGAGGAAGAGAATATGAAGATACAAAATAAAGACTTCAATCTTCTCTTGCATCAGAGCTGGAAGCCCCGTCACTTGCTGCTTTTGACTTTGTATTCCTATCTGCTTTTCCTGATATGCCATAAAGGATTTTAAAGATTAAGCAAACTTGATCGTTAGCTTCATATGCTATTAACATCAGACATTACTGCCTTGTTTCATTACAAACTACGTAAAGAATCCATAAGAGATGTAGCTCAAGTGCTCAGTGAGGGAGAAACTATGACCTGTAGTGTACAAACTCCTGCAGAGCCATAAATTGCTACCTGCATTGCAGGCTACAGGACTAGGAGAACACCTGGTGTGGCTGATACTTCCCCCATGACAGACAGGCAGGTAACATATGGGAGTCATAGCTCTGAGAATCCAGGGCAGCTGAGCCAGTGTGGTAGAAGAAGAAAGCTGTGCCAGGTAAAGGGCTGCCCCACCTTATTTCCTTACCCTGCCAGCCCTGGGAGCAAGAGGAAACCAGGGACTCCCCCTGCACGTCTCAGTAGCTAGTCTGCTATTATGACTACATGCTGCCCCTTCCTCAGGGGTTGTGCTAACTCCATGATTTAGCCCCAAAGGAAAATATATCTACTATTAGCCCTGGTCTGGGTTCCTTCTACAGAGCTGGAACTGCGTGTTTAGTTGCTAACAGATGCTGTTATCACTCTCAGTCTAGCTTACTATTCCAAGCTTGTGACTAAGTAGTACAAGGATTCTGCTAGGATTAACTAGATGTTTTGTAATTAACATCTATTGCTGTATTGCCTCTCTCCTCTTCTCTGTGTTGCTGTATTGCCTCTCTCCCCCTCCCTCTTATATCATATCTTTACATGTTTATATTAGAAATTCCAGTGGTGGGAGGACTTTGTTTTATGTACAGTATTCCAGTAGCACCTAGAACTCTAAGTGAGATCAGGGTGCCATTGTGCTCGGCACAGGAAAGACACACCATAAGAGTATGCCTACACAGCAATATAAGCCAAGGGTTAGTGGAACTCGAGTCAGCTGACCCATGTCTGGGATTCCTGGCAGGGCCAGCTCCAGGCACCAGCCCAGCAAGCAGATGCTTGGGGCGGCCACAGGGAAGGGGTGGCATGTCGGGCTCTTCGGCGGCCGGTCCCTTGGTCCCTCTCAGAGGGAAGGACCTGCTTCCGAATTGCCACTGAAGCAATGGCGGTAGAGCTCCCACAGATCATGATCGCGGGGGAGTTTTTTGGGGGGTTTTTTGGGTTTGTTTGGTTTTTTTTGCTGCTTGGAGCGGCAAAAACTCTGGAGCTGGCCCTGATCCCTGGGTTTGAGCATCTACACTGCATTTTAACCCTAGGATAAGGACTTTCTGACCTGTGCTCAAACCCAGGGCTCTGGCATCCACACTGCAGTGCACAGAGCCAAGTCAAAGTAACTATCTCACAGTGCCTAGCTCTCTCCCCACAGTGTGTACACTCTAGCTCTATGCATATATTACAGTGTGGGAAAGCTACTGCCACCCTGTTCCTAGCTGGGGCGGTGCTGTTGATGGGATGCAGCTGCCCATAAGAAGCACAAGTGCATGAACTGCATAATTAGCTCCTTTGGTGATTGTCTCAGTAAAATGATGGCAGTTTGAGAAGGTTTTATAACTACCACCTAATGGGAGAATTGGGCTCTCCACCTCTAGGCTGAGTCACATTGGCAGATAAATGCCCATGTGCACCTGTTGTGAGGATAATTAGGACATCAGTCTCCAGAGCTGTTAAACTATTAAAATGAAACTTTGCAATTCTTAATTTTTAAAATGGGGTTTTTGGTTGGTTGGGTTTTTTATTTATTTTTGTCGGTTTGGAAGTGTGACATAAAATGTAGGTTTCAGAGGGAAAAACACAAACTCACACCCCAGCCTGGCTGCTGCTGGCTGCAGAGTGGTGAAGTGCATCCCCAGGGCTTGGGGTGCAGTGTGCTCCAGCACCCCCCAGGGCATCCCTTATCCCAGCCCCTGCTGCACCCTGGGAAGCAGGGATAAGGGATCCCTAGGAGGCTGTGGAGAAGTTTTGGAGCTAGTTCCCACTCACTTCCCTGACAGTGCACACTGACCAGGCGCCTCTGCACGTGCACCCCAGGGAGAGTGGGCAGGGGCCAGGGAGCATGGTTGGCATGTGAGCTGCCCGTTCAGGGAGGCTAGTCCCCAGCCTTACCTGTTCTGCCCGAGGCCCTGCATCCTCCTTCCCCAGAGCCGCAGCTCCAGCCCCGGAATGCCAGGAAGCCCCAGTGCCCCCAGTCCCAGAGGGCTGGGCACTGTGGCCCCAGTGCCTAGGGCCCCCCCAGCACTGGGCATCCCCAGCTTGCTTCTGGGAAGAGGAGCAGCCTGCCTGGGCTGGGGCCAAGGGAGAAGTGGCAAGCAAGAGCGGGTCACGGGGTGGAGTGTGGGCGGGGCCACGCAGGGCTGTTTGGGGAGGCTTAGCCTCCCTGGGCCTGTGATACCTGCCACCCATGCCTGGGAGCAAGGGACGGCGAGCGGAGCGAGACCAACCAGCTGCCTTGCAGGGAAAGGAAGAGCTCCTGGCTCAGCACAGCCAGGGGAGAGATTACTCCCAACATCCTGGCAGCTGGAGCTGCCTCCCACCTGTCAGCTTTGCTCCCAGCTGTGGGCAAGCTCTGGGCAACAGTGAGGAGGAGCTGGAGCCTACAGGAGGCTACATAGAGGTTTTGGGACTGGCTCTTATGTGCCATCCTGATAGTGCAGACTTCTACTTGCAATGGAGTGCAATAGACTGCACAACAGATTGTTGCCATAGACAGGACTAAGGAAGTTGCCCCAAGGAACTCTGGGATACATACGGAGGACTTTTGGGACTCGAGTCAAGGTGGAACAGCTTGCACACAGACAAGCAATAGGCTTGGACCCTAAATCCCAGCTTAATATGGGCTCAGACCCTCCAGCCCTGCAGAGACCTGGGACCCTAGGTTCAAGCCCTAGATTAACGCAATTGGTGTGTGGACACAAGTGGAGTTAGGCTTGAGCCCGGGCTTCTGTTGCTGGGTAGACATACCCTCAGAGGCAGCACTGCTTTGCAGAGTTTACACACTGAATGAAGAAGACTGAAAAAAAGTGGTAGGGGACCAAGGCATAGAGGCATGAAGTGACTTGGGCAAGGTCACACAGCGCATTGGTGGCAAATCTGGGAATAGAATGCAGGTCTCCTGACTATGGACCAGGGCTTTAACCATTGGTCAACTGTTTCAAGCAGGGATAAGCCACACTACTGAAAATACTGGCTTTGCCTGTCCACACCAGGGCTTTTCACCACTTCAGCTACACCAATGGCTGTAATCAGGACAAATCCTCAGTGGAGACAAGGAGTTACATGAGTAAAGGACAAAGGGTATGGAGATGAGCTGAGGAAAGTCATACCATGCATAGCAGCAGTGTGGAGTAAGATATAGAGCCATACTCTTAATTATATAGCTGAGACTCTACCTTCTGCAAAATTCAGCTACTAAAAGTAACAATTGCTCTTCCCCCACTCCTAGAATTTTTTCAGATGACAATGCATCGGCCTGTCTTCAAGTATTTATAGTAACAGGTTACCAACTTCAAGAGGCAAATACTTCAGGAGTAAAAATCAATATGAGAATCAACTGTGCCTGACCCTGAAGGATCACTCCCAGTACATGTTTCCAGACTGCAAGTTTGCTGCCTGGCAAATAATTAGGTGATGACTAAAATCATTGTTGTGGGTTCTAGTAAATATAGCACGGATGGGTTCTTCTCATCTACAATTTTGAAACTGCCCCAGTGGATGGAGCTGCAAGGAGAAAGGGGAAGGGATCTCCATCATACATTTTAGGGCTCAGGGATTTATGAGCCACACCCCTAGTGCAAAGTTAAATGTCCCCCCAGTCAAGGAAGACTGGGAAGGGAACAGCAATAGTCTTTTTTCCTAGACAATGGGTATTTCCATGGGAGAGAACATCGGGGGCCTGAGTTATTTAGTGTTATGCTTTTTAAACCAGTAAAGTGATGTATTATTAAAATGGGTTTTCCAATCTGCTGGGTTTAAAAGCCAGATTACCCAAAGAGCAGGAGGCAGCTGGGGCATCCAACATGCAGTTTGCCACCAGGGAAGGAAATACATAACCAGGTTTCAGAACAAACAGGCCCTGTCCTGTAACTCAGTCACACCAGTATCCTTAATCAGGAGAGTAATCCCATTAACTTCAGTGAGGCAGGATACTCCGGAATAATAACCAGCCCAAAGAGTATGGTGAGAGATGGAGAACAAATCACTTCTCCTGACCTCTTTTTCAAAGGAGAAGAGAGCACTAGAAAATCCCCTCTTTGTATTATATCCTTCAACGTTGGCTGCTGAAATGTGAGAATTTGACATATCAGTTATAGGTAGACTTCATTGTGTTTGTCTGGCTGTGGTGTTCATAGGCCGAGAAGTACTGAGCTGTGGTAAATCTGGCATGAGCTGCTTACAGATCTTCTCTCAGAGTTCAGAGAAAATGTTATTCTCACCTTGAGATTTCTGGTAGAGGGCCAGGGAATTACTGACCTTGGAATCCATTGTGAAATGTGGCAGTAATAAAACTTTATTGTATGCTGGTTATTCACTGTAGCAGAGCGATGCTCCAAGCAATGCAATAATCATTACAAAGGTAATTTATAGAAAAGTCTTTTTAAAAAAGCCTCACTGTATTAACCATGTATGTAAATATGTCATTCACAGCCATGTTACAGCATGATAAAGTGCAATGTAGCCAGAGACTAACTTGCTTTAAATACAGTTTGCCCAGTCATAACCATATTTAAGCAGAGTTCAGAAAGAGTGTCCTAGTGTCACGACCCAGGAGCCTGGGTCTGCAAGGCTTATAGGAGCAGCCACAGCTCCAACCCTCCACCTGGCAGCCTGCTGATGCATGCTTACTTGGGACCCAAGAAGCCTAGCCCCAGTTAGAGGCGCCACACCTGCAGTCCTATTGGCAGAGTCCCAGAGCAGCTGATTGGCCTGCTGGCCCTACTTAAACTGTCTGAACAACTGGGATCCACCCTATTCTGGACTGAGTGCTTCCTTCTCCCGTGGCTTGATTTCCTGGCATCCTGACTCTGCATGACTTCTGGTGTCTGATTCGTGGCTCTGACCTCCAGCTTGTCTCCTGACTCTGATCTCCTGGTATCCTGACCTGGTTCCTGACTTGTGATTCTGACCTCTGGCTTTGACCTTTTGGTATCCTGACTCAGTTGACGCCTGTCTAGTGACTGCAGACTCTGGCTTTGACTACTAGGTCTGGCCACCCACAGCTTGTTCGAACCCCAGTTACCCTGAAGGGCTGAGCCTAGTGTGAGAAGGATGGACCCAGCAGCACCAGTGCAGTCACTAGAAGCATCAGACTTTGCCAAATGGGCCCATTGCCTTCAGGCGGATAATCAAACACTGCAGGCCCAAGTTGTGGAGCCAACCTTGGCCAAGCAGCAGCTGCAGGAGCAAATGAGGCAGCTCAACACTGAGAATACCGTGCTGCAAACACAGCCTGCAATACCCTTGCCCCAACGGTTTGGTCTTCATGAGCCAATGCCACCTTCTGTTTCTGATTTGTCTCCAAATCTGTGCCTCTGACCAGGCTAAGGTGGCCCAGGTAATCAGCCTGCTGACAAAAGATGCATTATATTGGGCATCCACCTTGCTGGAAGGCCAGAGCTCGGTGCTGTCAGACTGGGGGGCTTTTCTTCAATTAACATCCACCCTCTTCGAAGACCTGCACTGAGCACAAACTGCAAAGACTGCCCTGAGGGGACTCCAGCAGGGGCAAGGCACAGTGGCCTCCTATGCAGCGCACTTCTGTTACCCTACAATTGGGACCCATGGCACTCCAAGGCTGGCTTGCCTATAACCATAAATTGATTACCAGTTTAGTTGGCCCAAATGTGTAAGAGGTGATGGCCTGCCCTACAGGAATTGCCAGGATACTACCAGGGGTTTGTCTCCGACCCACAGAGGACTCCCCAGAGCAGGCTAATCCTGATAACCCCTGTGCGGACGCAGATACAGCCCTCTGCTCAAAGGATTGACAAACAAGCATTTATTCTTTGAAAACAGGATCTGGTTTATTGAAAAGAAATAGACAGGTACAGTATTTTTAATAAAGCAGGAAAGAAAGCATTATAGTGTATAATAGATAGTAAAGCACAATAATATTGTATTTAGATTATACATTAAAACAGTTTAGTAAAATAGACACCAGTCATACAACTGCTACAATGTTGCAATATTGGTACACACTGCCCCTTATATTATTGAGGGCCTTATAAATATGTATAAAACATTAGGCTTATTACAATGTAACATATAAATTCCCTATGCATAGGTACAAAACAGTATTTCAGTGTAACACTAATAAACAAACAAACATAAACAGCATAGCATAATAGAATAAATAGGAGACACAGATTATATATCTGTGATGGGTTGGGTCACAGAAACTCCCTCAAGATAGTCACTAGGTGTGCTGGGATACCACTGAAAACAAACCCATCTGCCCGAGAAGCCTTTCCTCCACTCCCATCTTGCTGTGCTAGACACACTAGTCGGCTCCAGCCCAGATCAAGAGGTTGGGCCATGCCCCTCTGCAGTTCACAGAAACTAAGATTCACTTAGCCCCGGGGCTTCTCAGTTAAGAGGGACTTTCCCAGCACCCAGTATTCATTCTTTCTGGGATCCTAAACCCCAAATGAATCCATTTTACTCTGTATAAAGCTTATACATGGTAAACTCATAAACTGTCCACCCTCTATAACACTGATAGAGAGACATGCATAGCTGTTTGCTCCTCCAGATATTAGTCACTTACTCTGGGTTCAATAATAAGCAAAAGTGATTTTATTAAATATAAAAAGTAGGATTTAAGTGGTTCCAAATAATAACAGACAGAACAAAGTAAGTTACCAAGCAAAATAAAACAAAACACACAAGTCTAAGCCTAGTACAGTAGGAAATTGAATATAGGTAAATCTCATCCTCAGAGATGTTCCAATAAGCTTCTTTCACAGACTAGACTCCTTCCTAGTCTGGGCCCAATCTTTTTCACGCCAACATTGTAGTTTATGGCCTGGGTCCAGCAGTCACTCACATCCCCATAGTTACAGTACTTTGTCTCAGTTTCTTTCAGGCATCTCCTTGGGGTGGAGAGGCCATCTCTTGAGCCAGCTGAAGACAAAATGGAGAGGCTTCTAGGGCCTTTTATATTCTCTCTTATGGGTGGAACCCCCTTTGTTCTTCTGTGCAAAGTCACAGCAACAAGATGGAGTTTGTAGACACCTGGGCAAGTCACATATCCATGAATGATTCAGCTTTTTGCAGGCCGACGCCATTGTTTACATGTTAGTTTGAACGTTCCCAGGAAAGCTCAGATGTGGATTGGCGTCTCCCAAAGTCCATTGTTAGTTAAGTACTCCAATTACTTGAATAGTCCCTTCACAATATATTGGCGAAACCTCCCTTATGTGTTTCCTACAGCAAACACTTCAAATACAAATACAGAGCTAACACTCATAACTTCAGATATAAAGGTAATACATGCATACAAATAGGATGAACATATTCAGTAGAGCTTAATCTTTGCAAAGATATGTTACATGGCATATCTAGCACAAAGCATATTCCAGTTTGCTTATATTTACACTTATAAGCATATTTCCAGAAACATATAGAGTCCAATGTCACAATATGGTTATAATCAACTACTTAAGATACACACAGAGAGACTTGTCATACACATGTATAGAGCTTTCAATATGCTGTTACAGTCCACAATGATAGAATACACAGAACTCTATACATATGAATAAGAAAACATTACATATTAAGAAAAAAATCTATTTCTTAATACTGACATTCTGTGACTGTTGGCCAGACAATCACAGAATGGGTGAGGTGGACCACTCAATCGCAGACATCCAG